>NC_138583.1:12705246-14089902 GCF_964289735.1 Phaethon aethereus | reverse complement strand
ATATGGTAAAGCAGTGATGATGTAGGAACTAAGAAAGTAGGTGGACTCAAGCTTTTGAAAGGTGTATTGTGATGAGATGGGAAACTGCATGGAGGCTTTTTGTAACAATTTTCATTTGCTATACTGAAATTGACAAATACTGCTTTATTATTTTCTGTGGAAGGATTTATACCTCTGTGATTCTCAGGTACTAAGTATTTAGATTAACTTGTAAAACCTTTTGACAAGATGAGATACTGATGTTCCTGTTGAAAAAGTTTGCCCTCAATGTGATTTCTCTGCATCTTGTTAGAATGTTTATGGCTATCTGAATTAATTTAAATAGTGTGAAAGCAGCATTTATCAAATATGATCTTTGTTGCATATATATTACCCAAAGGTAGATTTATGTTTACATGCAACATGGAATGAAAGCTTTGCATGTTGTTGTAATGACCACGACAGTAATCAGAGTGGTGATTATTATCTCCTTCTAAAATACGCCTTGTTTAAGTCCTATTGCACAGTCATCTTGTTATGTGTATTAAAAAGCTATTTTCGTCATGTGTCCCTAGCATAATATAGTGACTTAGAGCAGTGCACAAAGCACTTCTCCTTTGAGACTTTCTGTCTGAGTAAGATTCTGTTTCATAAAGAGAACACAGTGAGGTAGATAACAAGGACTCTTAGATTGCTTCCAAGGTAATTAGAATGGCAGTTCTGAAAATCTCATTAGTGAATGGTAGGAATGTTATGTCAGCAGCACGTCAACTAGTCTGTATGAAGTCAATTTGCATTTGTCATGCTGCTGTACTCCTGTAAAGGTTATAAATTCTGAATTCAAACTAAAAAGCAGTGAAATTGTGTCAGTGAAATGGTTTCTTCACTGTTTGGTGAATATGTATCCAGCAGTGTCTTTCATCTCTCTGTGTTTCAGCCTGATTTCCGGATTGCTGCAACAGGAGTTGTGCTCGATTTAGATAAATCCATAACTATTGTAAAAAAATTAAAGCTAACCGGGTTTCCATTCAAAATTTTTAAGAACACATCTTTTATTAAGGTAGGTATGTAGGTATGCATACTGTAAAACCACATGTACTGATGTTAGGAAGGGATGCAACCTGGGACTCCACCTGTCTTTCCCGAGGCATAGTTCCCCGTAATTGTTGCATAGTGTTCTGGATCTTGGTAGCCACTTGGGTCTTTTTGAGCTCTCTTCAGTGCGGTCTCTAAAGGTACTGATCATTAGCCAGTGAATATGAATTATTGTTAACGAGACAAAAAATGTGGAACAGTCTCCTGGCTCGCATTTGATGTGATTTCCCTCCCACTGTTCTACCCCAACCCACTGGCAGACACCTCTGGAGAATGTGAACCTGTCCCTGGTGTCATTCAGGCAGTTTGATGCCACTGAATTTCAGCTCTAGGATCAAGGATGACAGTGCTTATGACCTCACAATTACAATTACAAAAGTGAAGGAAGTGTTGCAGAAGTGAATTTTCATTGACCTTCCAGTTGGGCTTTCAGGCTCAGGAAGGCGTTTGGTGATTCTGCATTTGGGGCAGTAAGCAGCTAAGCACTGATCCCAAAAGTGAAGCACTCAAGTATTCGCACTAAGCATACACAGTTTTTCCTGACTTCCTTGTGATTTATGAAAGAAGCACAAACCTTGAAGAGCTATATTGTATTAGAGTCTCACAGCTAGAAACTTAAGGCAGCTTACTTGCTTTTAAGGTATGCTGTGTTCCAGCAAATGACTTTAAAAGACAACTGGACAGATTCTCTTAAATATGTTCTGGTTTAGTATTTTAAATGTATATATTTAATGCTAAGAAGCCTTGCCTGTGGTATATGACTCTAAGTAGATTACTTTTAGTAGCTTACCTTAAAGTCAGATCAGTAGGTTTTTGGTATGATCAGCACTCTTTGTATAAAGACAACGTTTTGTTCTTCCTATTTCTTTGAGATATGCTTGTGGGAATTACTTATGTTTTTGTGGCCTGCATAGGTCACAGAGAGAGACTTAGCATCTAGAATGATGGTGGGTAATTTACACTTGCAGGGAATGTTTAACTCTCAGTTGGAAGTGGCTAAATTTGAAGGTGCAGCGATTCGTACTGTGAGTGGTATCCGAGGACAGATCAAAAAGGCCCTACGAACTCCAGTAGGTGCTTTCAGAGCAACATTTGAAGACAAGTTGCTGATGAGTGGTAGGTTGCACTTTCCATGTAAGTTATCACACAACTTTCATCCTGCTTCGCGGATTGAAAAGCCGTGTCTCAGAATCTTTGTAATCTGATAATTAAGATGTGAATTCAAAGAGCATGAAATATCTGGTGAGATGCAGAATGAAATTTTTAAAAAGTACATTTTCTGTTGGATTTGTTTCTCTTATACTAAAAGTCATATAGTATGCAGATGAAAAGGTTTGTCTTGGAGACCTATTTCTCTGAGTGTTTTAAAGTGTTTTACACAGCATGGTATGCTTTTCTCCTTGAACATGAAGATGAATTGTATTTAGTGGTGCAAGTGCTAGAGGGACAGTTTTCTGAGAAATCCAAAGAGTGGCATTGTAACTCCAGTTATCTTTTTTCCGTAACCTTTTGGGGAAATGATGCAGGGGATAGGGGTAAATGATCTCTGTTTGCTGAGTGTCACTGTGATGTTAGGAACATGAGTTTATGCTTATTTGGGTTTATTTGACCTCTGTTTTCCTAAACCTATTGAAATTATGGATAGTACAAAATAAAAGCAAGTTACTTCTTTTATAAAAATAGGCAGAGGAAAACCAAATGTTTTTTGTCGGTAATAGTTGAGGCACAGGTACATATATGAACTCTGTTGCTAGTTCTTTAGTTGAGTATGAATAATGAGTAAGGTGGTATTCAACTGGCTGCTCTTCAGGAGTATGCAGGGTTTATGACTTTATGGGGCTTTGCAGAATCCAAGTGTACAAATAGTTACATTGCTTTTGCCTAACATTGAAGAGATTTTTTATATATACCAAACACAATACTAGCCTGTGGCTAGATGTTAGTTATCTATTCTATTCAGGCAATCTTTGCTTAGAGGTTGGATGTGTTGAACTGCATAGTTATAGAGCCAACATTTCCTTTTCTTTCAGATATTGTCTTTGTGAGGACTTGGTATCCTGTTTCTATCCCAACATTTTATAACCCTGTAACATCCTTGCTGAAGCCAGCAGGTGAGAAGGATAGTTGGAGTGGAATGAAGACAACAGGCCAGCTGAGGCATGAGCGAGGCATCAAACTGAAACAAAACAAAGATTCTCTCTATAAGGTATATTTGATATGTTCTCTTTTTTAGTTTTTTTTATAAAACAGTGTTCACAGTCAAATTTGCACTCTGCCTCGGACCTGTGCAGACCGAGAGTAGTGTAAATACTTGTTCATACATATGCATGTGTGACTTCATATTTTTATCCACAAGGCATAGTCTTTCCTGGCATGAGACAGGAATCAAGCAGTGGAAAGCAGATTCTTGTGGGTCAATTACAATGAAAGTAATTTGCAGGGGAGAAGTCTTCTCCAAAAGCTTACTGAGATTTCTGTTGCCGTAAAATAAGGCAAACATACCGTTCAAGTCTGTGCAAGGACGTTGGAGAATGTTTTTTGAGTGTTTTGGGGGGTGGTGGGGGTGGGGGTGGTGGTGTTTTTGTGTGTGGTTGTGGTGTTTTGGTTTTTTTTCCCCTGAAAGATGGAAAATAAAATAAAAGCTTTTTAAGATCATGAATTTTGTATGTGTTCTATATCTATTCTTTTAGCCTATTGTGAGGGAGAAAAGGCATTTCAATAAGCTCCACATTCCTAAAGCACTGCAGAAGGCACTGCCTTTTAAGAATAAGCCTAAGAATCTTGAGAAGAAAGGCAAGACTCCAAAAGACAAGTGGAGACCAGCTGTTATCAGGGAGCCTCATGAAAAGAAGGTAATTATCACTTGCTCTGAAACAAGGTCTCCAGAAGGGTGAATGTGTTGCTTAGACCATTTCTAACTATTGTTTTAGCACTTGAATCTACTGCTAGTGCTAAAGACGTGTATGCTCCTAGTGAAAAATAATCACCTGCAATTTGTTTTATTCCTGTTTGGCACATGGTATGTATATGGAACTGGCTCTGAGTGGACGGCATCTATTTTTTTAAACTAGTAGGTCACCTGAAGCCTAAATAGGACTTTTGTCCTTGTCACAGGACTTGCAAGGTATTTCAGTTGGATGTAGTGCTCTTATGTTATGGGTGACTTAAACTGGCAGTTGCGGTCTTTTATTTGACTTGTCATTGCTATGCATTATTAACAAAGACAAGGACTTGAAGCAAATACTCTGCTTCAAAATTTGAGAATTACAGAGTGCTTGCAAAGGCAAGAAGATACAAACTTTAGTTTAAGTGTTCAGTATTAGCAATTAGGCATAGCCTTTTAAATAGTATCTAACAAAAAAATCAGAGTTCACAAAAATTAAGCCTTTGATTAACTTCCCAACAAGATAAATGATTAAACCATTTCAGAAATTGGGTAACTGGTGCAGAAGTAATTAGGAACTTGTTGTGAATCTCTGATTCACTATATGGCGCTCTGCTGAGGTTAAACTTACTTGCTCACCAAAACTGAACTGTTTGGGTATTGATTCTGTATTTTCTGTTTTAGATATCAGCCCTACTCAGTGCTTTGAGTACAGTGAATAATTACAAGATAACGAAAGCCAAAGTAAAACATCGCGAACAGCTTAAAGAATATCTCAAAGTTAAGCAGAAGGAGGATGAACAGAAATTCAAGAGGCAGAAGGAGGCTAAGAAGAAAATTTATCGCATACTGGGACAAAGGGAGAAAAAGAGGCAGAAGTCAAGCTTGAAAGGATCTAGCAACGGAGAGAAGAATATGTAAAAATTTCATCAGATTTTAGGCCAAATAAGGAACTAGGGTAGCTGTGCAATTTTCTGTTGAAGAAACAAAAAGGCCTTGGACTACACTAGACAGGCTTTCAAGAGAAGAAAAAAAATGCAAACATGACCTTAGTCAAGCTCTTGAATACATTTGGCAATATATATAAATAAGATGTAGAAGTATGGATTGTGGTTTTTCTACATGATATTCTGGAGGACTTTGTATTTCCGTATATTTCTATCCGTACTGCACATTCTATCTAGACAATAAAGTATTTTAATGTCAATTACAGAATATTGGTTTTTAGTGTTTTGTCTTAGTACTAGTGGACTTCTGTGGGAGAGGGAACTCCTCTGGATGTCTCTGAATGTGCTTCTCTGTTGGTAGTACTTTAAGCCATTGCCTAAATTTTGCCCTTGGCAAGTCTTCCATTAAAAGGCATGAAGATCATCTGTTACTGGGCAGGATTTTTGATTCTTTAGCTTTGATGCTACTGGAGTAGCTGGCTCCTGTGCTTAGATCATCTGGTCCTGCATGATAGCATCTCATTTTTTTCCACTTCTCACTAGATATTAAGCAGACGTTCAAAACAGTGTTTCATCCAGATCTTCTGTTACTTGACCAGTTTTGGCACACTGAGACTGTCAGTAGATCCCTCAGTGACTGCTTGCCCAGAAAGTTGCAGTATCAGACCTTTCCCAAATGTGTGTAACTACTTGGTGATTCTTCTGTGGTAACTTGCTTCCTTTGGGAACATCTTAGGTCCAGCCAGCTTGATTTGGTGATAAAATGTTAGACTTTCTCGAGGTGATTGGACAGGAGAGATAGTAGATTTTTTTCAGTCCTGTTAAATTAACCGAGAGTTGAAATCTTGGACTGACAAGAGGCTTTTAACAATCATTCTGTTGGAAGAGCAGTGGAATTTATTTTTGTTATGCCATACATGGCATCAAATAGTTACTATGATATACGTATTCTTAATACTTCATCTTCAAACAGGCAGTGGGTCAGATAACATCAGTAATTTCTTGGTCTCCTTCCTGAATGAGTTCACTCTTTATCATCAAGCCAAAATTCATTATTATTATCATTACACTGTAGTAATATTTGCTATCTCATATGGGAGATCCTGTGTGGCATCAGGCTGCCTCACACAAAAGCTTTCTGATGAATGGGTTTGTGGACTTTTTTTGTGAATGTTTAGCATTTCAGGATTTTCCTAATTAATCTCATAATGTTCTATGTGCTGATCTTGAAATTCTAATGTGTCTGTCTTTGCATATATCATATAAGGCTGAAGCGTGACTGAAATTAATTTGTCAGTAATTTTTTTCCCCCCATGAGATTAAGCTGAGGTCACGTGAATATGAAAACATGATTTATGCTTAAATAATTGAAGATACTCTGCTGAATAGACAACTGCTGCCTTCAGAGATTTACAACAAAACTGTTGGCTTTTTTTTTTCCCCATAGAGTGGCACAGGGTGGTCCACAATGAAGTCATGTTCTGCAGGGTTGTCTCCTCTTCTGTCACACAGCACTAATTCAGGTCTAATCTAAACCATCAAGGAAGTGTTTACTATTAATCCTGGCTTTACGCTGTTGTGGGCAAACTTCTACTTTATATGCTGTTGTTTGTATCTTCCATGTATTCATGTGTGACAAGTACTTGTAGTTTTTTTGAGCACCTGAGAAGTTACCACTGCAACACTTGTTTAAGGTTTCACATCTGCTATTTATATGTAATGAAAAATAATTTCTATCTAGTTTGTTCATAATAGCTCTGCCAACGATGAAAATGGGGGATTGGTGGACTTTAGTCGTGTTTTCATTGTGGAGAGAACCACTCAGTGAGCCAACCAAGCATAAAAATGCTTCACCTCCAAAGACAATAAAGGATACTTGTTCTCGATGATACTTTTTTTTTTTTTTTAAATCTCTAGGTAGCCCATTTCAAAGGGAGAGAAAATTTTGTAAATTTAACTGATTTTAATAAAAAAAGGTTTAACGTGCAGTGGGTTGTAGATAGGAGCTGATGTGTGGTGTGACCCCTGCTAAAAGCAAGGTAGAGGTTTTGCAGTCTCCTGTAGTGCTGACTTCACTTTGGAAACCGGTGAGAGAGAACCACGGAGCCTGGCTCTGCTTTGGCCCGAGGAGGCCTCGCGCCGCCCAGGCGCTGTGGCGGAGAGCCTGGCCGGGGCCCATACATTTGCTTAATCGTTCCTGAGCCACGATTTACAGCGCTGCGGGGAAGGTCAGTGTAAGTCCTCTGCTCCAGCGTGAGGAGAGTGCTGCACAATATACAGGTTGAAAGTGTTGCTGTATTTGTCTGAAAATGACAGCTGTGCTATGACCTCTGCATATCTGGGAGAGACGTTAATACCGTATGTGAGGAGAGCTACCAGAGTCCTGGTAACAAAGGCATTTGTTTTTCATCAAAGACTAAGTAAAACTGGTTTTAGTAGTAACAGCGACCTCTAGTAGTGCTTTTGGCCTGTTATTAAGGTTGAATGTTTTAGTTTTGCCCCCAGGGTAAGAAAGGGCACTGGTTAGTGCTGAGGTGGTCGAGCTGGGCCAAGTGCTCAACACCTCCCTGGCGCTGCACCGGTGGCCCTGAACCGCGCCTGAGGGGCTTTGCTCTGGAGAGCCCCTGCGCTGGCACTGGTGAAGGCTGCAGGCCTTGGAGAAAGCGAGGGCTTCGCACTGCATTAAGTAACCCCCAAAGTTACTTAAACCCCCAAATGTCTCTCCCCTTTCCTCAGAAACCCGTTTCCCGCCACTGGGCTGGGCCTGTGGCTTGCGGCTCCCCTCTTGCCTGGGCCTTCGGCAGAGAGGAGGCCGAAGCCTGCCCCACAGGCTGTGTCCCTTACTGCAGCCACCAAGTAAAATGCCTGCTAGGGAAACAAAAACAATATTTACTCCTTGTCAGCTGCAAAAAAGGCCTGAGCTATCGGAGGGAATCGCTGGCAGCAGTCTTGTGCTGGCAGGTGGCGGAACAAGGGGCTGAACTGTTCTTATCTTGGATAAACCCAGCCAGCGCTGCAGGAGGTACAAATAATTAGCAGTCTTGTTTGTGATTAAGCCCTAGGCAAACATGAAAACCTGTAAGAAAAGCAAAATCTTACGTACAATGATTTCCATGTTAAAGGAAAAAAGAAAAATTAATCTGCTGGTAGAAGGCACCATAGGGGTCTTCCAGGTAATGCAAAATGAACTATATCCCAAAATATTTCACCTAGGAGAGGATGCTAATTGCCTGTGAGCAAGGGGATTTCAATAGCAACTGTTCAACCTACAAGGCTGCAGAAACGTGTAACTTGGGAGAGAAAGAGAAATTGCAAAGAAACAGGCCATACACGGTTTTGAATTAGAATTAAAAATGGGTGAGATGTGAGGGGGTGATGGGGTGCAATCAAGAGGGCAGTCGTGTTGCTGATGGGGGTCTGTTACCCACAGCACTCTGTGCAAATGGGTAGCAAAGGCTAATGCTAGGTGAGGAGCAGCTAGGAGCTGGCTTTTTAAATAAAATCTTTCCTCGGAAGCATAAAGCTAGATGAAGAATGTTTTCCATTTTGGTTAACTACCTGGATTAATTTTACAAAGAATAGACCTCATTCCTCCTAACTCCTAGTGTTGCTTCAGTGTGATTTCAAGCTGGCATGTCAAGCTACATATACTGGAGCAGATGAGGTCTCATGCCCTGTCCTAGAGGCTTGGCTGTGGGGTGGGTATCTGGCAAATACCTGCTCCACTCCAGCAGCTTGCAAGGTGTCTGCCTGGGCATCCCCATCCCCTGGCTCCAGTTGCTCATCGTGTGTTCAAGATTTCACCCCACACATTGTCAGGTCACCTTATTCTTTACTTGTGGTTGAAAACTCCTCCCTCACTGACTTAAGGGGTGATATAAAGTATATGTGAAGGTAGCCAGCTGTATAGCTATGGGAGAATGTAGGAATCATACCAGGGCTAAATAGCATTGAGAGAATTATTTTATATAATTTACTATTTTAAAATGGAATTACATCTTTGTAATGGTTTGCAAATAAAGCCTCTATTCACATTGTATTTCAAACTAAGTTAATATGATATTGTGGCATAGTTATTTGATTCAATTGATATAATTAAAATAACTATGTTAGACTGTCAAAATACTTTTGTGCTGCGTGTAATGCTCGGTGTTGCTTGCATATATACAAAGCTAAAGCCAGTCTTGACTTCATTGCTCAGACTAGGCTGTGTCTGTGCTAGGTGATGCAGCTAAATACAGAGGTCCTGTTTTTTCACAATTGCTGCAGACCCCCAGCTCTATGTGAATTCATCGATATCTGCACACGTCCATTGGTTCTTCACATCAGGACTGTAGTTTGTTCCTGGCCACCAAGAAACTGCTTTCAAAGAGTGTCAGGGTGTGGTAGCATTGGCACAAATTAATGCAATTAGACATATTAGACACTGGATTCTCTGCAACCAATTTTAAACAGCATCCTTGCTGTAGCTTTAAAGGTCACTGTCGATGGAGCCTCACATTCACAAACACCAAGCTTAATTTGTTGTCTATTTTAATGTATTGTCCTGAAGTTACAGGGTTTTGAGAACGTAGAATCTATTAAGCAGCTTAATAGAGCAGCTCATTCCAATTATAAGAAATGTATTGGTGGAGAAAATGGAAATGCATGAAAGATCAATGTATTAAGCAGTTGCCTGAATGGGGGAAACAGAGGAAATAATAGATTAAAATTGTTCTCTTTAGTACAAAAAGGATATTTGCTTCTATGTAGTACTAAAAACGTTGTGTTACTTGTATTGTAGGAGTTGAAAAAGCGTTTCTATGCTGAACGTATAAAATCAGATAAAGAGCTATCCACAACTTTTTGCTTAATCAATTTCTTTTTCCCCAAGATACTGCTGAGTATAGTTGGATTTGTTTTGCCTTTACATTATTGGGTTTTTTCCTCTGAGCTATGTTTTCCTATTTTGGAGGCTCTTAAATTCCTATACTGGAAGACTGTTGTACTGAAAATTTACTTGGCAGCAAGATAACTTAGCAGCGAACCTGAGACGGGTCATCTGTGAAGATGCAGTCTGGAGCGACTGGCTCTTTGGCTTTGAATTTCTGTTGCTAAATGCCAGGTTTCCTGAGTGAAAAATCAGCGTTTCAGACTATGGCCTAAGGACACGGGCGTTTGGATAGTAATCCCAAATGAGTACTGCCAGTTTCCTTCATCAGTGTCTGAAGGGGAAAAACAGGGGAGGTAATTTTGACTCAGATCAATTCTCTGCTCCCATTTGCCGTGTGGCACAACTCAGCATGTCATCTACTTTGGCAAAAACTCATGGGGAGGCAGAGGAAGGGCCAAATTCGTTAAGCCACTTTTCACTTTTGCTACCTCATTAAACTGCAGCTGCAGCCCCTCATGCTCAGTGCAATCACCATTCAAACATCGATGTTTGAAGAATGTTATTTTAATTATTTTTACTTACAGGTAAAAATAATGATTTACTTACAGGTAAAACTTACAGGTTTCATAGGAACTGTGAAACAAATTAATGATCCATAGAAATTAAATATTAAAAACTAGTTGAATTATTTACAGGATTGTCCATTTAGTAATTTCACCTTTTGTGGTATAAACAGGTTGCCATTTAAGCCTCATTTTAAATTATCTGTGGATAATATCTGTAAAGGAGTTCCCAAGATTTTTGCAGGTAGGAGAAGCTTATGGCCTGAATGTAAGCAAAACAAGGTAAAGACTGGCTAACTCAAACACACATTGTATATTTGCAGTAGGTTTTTACTTTGAATTGTCAGAACAAATATTTTTCTTGTTTCCCCATGAGAAGAGCAGTCGGTAAGACCTTGAGACAGAAGTCCCACCACCATGCTGTAGGAAAGAGCTAAAAGAGTGATCATGAACCCGTTACTCTGCCTTGCTGGAGCTCCTTCCATATGGATGGGAGAAGGGGTAAAACTACTGTGCCAGAGCCGAAGCAGGCTAGTAAGTAGGCATATTATAGTTGGGACCGAACTGAAACATGCTCATATTTTCCCTCTGGGATTTGCACCAAACCCAGTGCATGAAGAAGAACATAGCTTTTGTGCCACAACAGGGTTAAGTGATAGAAACAAAGATAGGTTAAAATGACATTATCTGTAGCTGAAAATCATTTCAGTCTCATCAAGCTTGCTAAGATTGTCTCAGGTCTTCTCTTTCTTTTATTTGGCTGTAAGATAATAAATTTATTGCCTTTTTTTTAAAATTTTTTTTTAAATAATATATATCTGATGCTAGACAAAAACACAACTATGTTATAGGAATTCTCCCTAGATGACCTTTAAAGGTCCCTTCCAACCCAAACTGTTCTATGATTCTGTGCACAAGTTTTCAGCATGTGTTCATAGTGTTGTATGCTCTTTCAAAAATTATCAAGAGAGGCTGCAAATCTTGCAAGGCTGAAGACTGCTAAAGATTCAGAGGTCTTCGGATCATGCAGTAGTTTCTAGGGCACATTGTTCATTACAGACAGTAATCAACGCAGGGAAAGAGATGGATTATTGAGGATCTTGATAGATGATTCTGTGATCTGACACTGGACATAGCTTGAAAAGAAAGATTGAGATCTTTATTCCTGAAAACATTAAAACCCTGACTTTGATGGGATTGCTTGTGTGATTTAAATTCAAACCACTTTTTTTGAAGAGAATTAATTTCCAGCCTACTGGAATGTGTGTATTTTTAAACTATTTTATCCAAATTTTCCTGCTTGTTCATCTGTTTCCAACATTCATCAAGTAATTTTAAAAAATCTAATTGTCAATAAGTTATTTACCCCAGTGCTATATAAAGCAATTTAATTCACTTGGATTTGCAAAAAGGCTTTTTACAAAGTTCATTACAAAAGGCTCTTCAGGAAACAAACAGATCGTGAGTTCAGTCCTCCTCCTCTCACAATGCTCCATCTGCCTAGATTATATCTATTCTAGACACATAATAACCTTTGCTCACATACAGGAAGGAACAGACTTTCAAAAATTACTCCCAGAGTTGAGCTGCATATGTTTTTGGGTAGTTTTATATTCTATAAGGTGTCCTTTCTGGCAATAATGTGGTGAAAACATATGTAGATGTGTCAGGAAGATTCCCATAACAATTTTGCTTTGCAGAATCCATTTGCAAATGTTGGACGTTGTGCTACTATTGACTTTACTTGTATTGTGACTCTTGGTTAATGCGGGCTGCTCCCTGAGGACAGGGTACCATGTGTGTTTCGAGAGCTATAGCGTCTGCTAGGTCTCTTCTGTCTCTTGAGAGGTGGTCTCTGCAAGCTCCACAAAAATCAGAGCTTGGTTTAAAAAGCATCTTTCCAGAATGCAAAACGGATTTGTACAGCTTTAGCGTCCGTGTTTAGGGAGGAACAGCAAACTGCTGACACTTCCAGCATTGAGTTTTGTCTTGGCCCCACTGGGAGAGAGTAAAAGTGTTTCTACGTGTTGGCTATTTGGTTCCCCACCTAGATGAGAGCCCTCTGCCCAGCTGCCCTGCAGAGGTGGCGGCTGGCACCAGTGTCGTCCTTGCAGGCTGGTAGGAGCAAGGTCTGGTGAGACCATTGTTGATCTGATGTCTCCTAAAGCCTCAGCCCTGCTCTGACTTCTCCACCTTGTCTTGTACTTGGGCAGTTATGAACCATTTGTAACCTGAAGGCTCTAAAGCAGATGCTGCAATAGCCCTGAGCGTGCCAGAGGCTTCACTGTGTGCAACCGACATTCAGGCTGCTAGTCTCACAGGGCTGTGACTCAGAGGTGAAAAAAGGTGGGATGTGCTCACTGTGCTCTATACAGGTGGAGGTGTTTTTGGGTTTTTTTTTTTAGTCTTTCTGTTGGAGAACTGAAGTTTTGCTCTTGCTGTTTATACTAGCAGTGTATAATTTCTTTTAAATTCTGGCTGTTCCCAAAATCTGGGAAGTAACTGTGAAGAGTTCAGCAGCAAATTAATAGCTTCCCCACCCATACAAGTGGGAGTCTGCAAGTGCCTGTCTCAGGCCATCATTCCTGCTCCTTGTTAATAGTTCTGCATGTGATAGCTATGCTATAAAGTACTGTTTTGCTGAGACACTAATGGGTCCTATAGGGTTTTTATACTGCAGGAAACTGCAGTATCATGCAGGGGAAAGCCTTTATTTAGGACATGTGCCCATGTGAAGGGAAAAAAAAGTGAAGATGGCTAAAGGCCAGACCTCAGAGAATCATTGCTGCTTTGGGAAAGAAAGCCAAAGGACCTACTATCCTCCTGAGAGTCTCACAACGTGGGGCTGCAGTGCAGGAGGTGCTGTTCAGCTCCGTCACGGCAGGCAGGTGGTAATGAGGATGAGGCACCGATACGCACTGTGGTACTTGCTGCCTCCACATCTGTTGTGAAGCTTCATGCATTTTTGCAGAGTGCTTTAGGAGCTGTGAACAAGAGCTGGTCACTCTTGGAGGGACAGCATGAATTAAGGCCATCGTTGACCCACAAGTGGCATTGCAAAACTGTAATGGCAGACATAGAAAGCATAAATCCTTGGGCAGTGCAGGCAAGCCTCGTCCTAAGCTGAAGCAATTCTGAGTTCGGATATTTGGAAGGTCCCATGGTGCTTTATAAACCCTGTACAGCACTCCAAAATCTGGAGCTCTGTCTCCCCTTGCTTTGAAGCCAAGAACACTTAGAGCTAATTCTCTCTTCTTTGCCCTTGCCATTGACCTCATTTATGGAGATGAAAGAAGTAAAAACAATTAGCTCACTGGGAAATTCTATTATGTGGAAGGGAGGTGGACATTTGATCAATACTCGGGGGTTATGGTCTCAGCTGGAAGGGCAGATTTTCGTCTCCCAGATGGAGCGATGCCTGTTAGTCCCAGAGGCTTTGCAAGTGGGAAAGATAGTGATCCAGCCTTTCACTTCTGCAAAACTAAAAGATGCCATTTTAATCTTCTCAAGCAGTGAACTGAAATATATCTTGGACATAATTTATCCTGTTGTTATACAGGTAAAAGGGCTCATTAGGGAAACGTGCCCTTCATTTAACTAGCCTAACTGTGTAAAGCAGAACCTGCCCCAGTCTCTTGCTCCCCCAGTCCAGAAGTGATTTCTCTTTGACTGTTTCACAGTATCAAGTAACTTACTCCATTCAAATCCATAACATGTTCTCTGCGAGCCTTCCTTGCTCCTTCACCTCACTGACATAAACGAGGCCCCCAAACGCACATCCGTGCATGGGATGGAGCGTACGCCAGCCACGTGTGCATGGCTGGGGTTTCAGCTGTGACTTCAGTGCAGCCTCTCTGGTAAATTGGAGCAGGTGAAGCAGATCTGGCTGCTCTTGAATGTTAATGTTCTCATTGAAGCAAATGAGCATATATTAGGAGAGTCAAGGATAAGTGGACTTTTGCCTTTGAAGCTACTATTGCATGATTTGAATCAGTGTTTTCTCCTAACTGCTGAAGAAAAGTATTAGTTTATCCCATTTAAGGTTTGTTATTATGCAAATGGTGGACATACCAGTATTTTAGGGTTCAAGGTTTAATTTCTAGTGAGAGAAGTGTTGATAAGCTTTAGAAAGATGTGGCTAAACTTAAAAACATAAACTAGCACTGTTAATGGTAGGTAATTCTTGCACCTTTCCTAATGCCCTCTAACATTCACTTATTATTTTCATGCCTTTTGGAATGAATAATTTGCCATACTGAGTAAAGCAATTAGTCTGCTAAGCCTCCTATTTTTCTTCCAGCCATAGCTAATGTGGAGAGTTAATATATTTTGCGTTTTCATTCTACTTCCAGTCTAAGACTCTCGATGGTTTTCACTCATGTTAGTGTAAGAAGCCTCTAAGCTACTCTGGTAGCAGAGAGATCATAAATTATCTCCTTCTGCCAAGGTGGGAAACAGAGCAATGGCATGACAATGTGCCTTAGTGTTCCTGGTACTGGATTTAGAACATCATAGCTGTGAGACACAAAGAAGTAATTCCATGTATCCTTATCCTATCTGTTAAAATGTGTGGGTTGGGTTTTTTTTTTGTCATAATGATTTAACTTCATTTTAGCAGGTTTTATTCCAGTTCATACATCTCTCTCATTTTCCAGTATACAACCAGACTTTCCACCAATCTTCTTACAAGCCACTTCTAGCTGTCTTGTGCATGTTTTGCCTGAGGAGCTCAGCTGGTGTGCCAGCACTGCAGTTCACACAGGCAGGCTCTGTGTATCCCTGGCAGTCCCTTGGCTCCCCTTCTCACTGTTATGCTAGCTAGACCCCAGAAAATTTGCCAGGGCTCTTTGGTCTAACAGATGAGACACAGGCTTTTCTGATTAAGGTGGGTGATAACTGATCTGCTATACCTTGTTTTGCAGGTGTTTCAGCATCAAAGCTGTTCACTGTCAGGTGGCTGAAGTTGGTCTGTATAAAGGTTGAGCACAGTCATAAAAGCTGCTGTACTTGGAGGGTGGTGATGAAACCAGGTAAGTAAGAAGCAGCCCTTGCACTACTGATTCCTAAGTGTTGCTGGAAGCCTTCTCAGGAATCACTGGCTAATGTAAGAAAAATGCTTTCTAAGCCAAGAGTGTTGCTGCTGTTATGGATTTTGCATCAGTCCTGGTACTTGCTATGTACAGTGCCAGAGATGGATGAGCTGGGCTGATTTTGTAGATGGTGTTGCTTGCTGTGCCTTGTGTTCTCGTATGGGGTCTGGCTGGCTGTGTGTTCCTGGGAGAGGGGTGGTAAGGGCTGGAGCATCAGATGCTGTGTCCCTGTGAGTGTTCCTGGAGGGGCCCTGGCCGAGGCTTGCAGCCTCTGTCCATTTTTCTTCAGCCTTCACCCCTGGAGCTTTTTGTTGTCAGTTTTTGAGAAGATAAATAGTAATGCAGAGCTGCCTGTGTGCAGTGATAGTAGTGACTTGTTCCTGCTAAAAGTGAGGTTTGTGGGGAAGCTGGGCTGGACTCTTGCATGATTCCCCTCTGCTCATCAATATAGATGAGGCATTTGACCTCTTATGCTATACAGTTGATTACTTCATTATTGTTTGGACTTAAAAAATTATCTGTATCTAAATATAGCAACAGTCATTTGCCTGAGTAGTTTCTGGGGTAGCAAATTTGTCTGCTTACATTTAAGAAATTCTGTTTCTTGGTCAGACTATACAGCACAAGATATCCTCAACTCGGCAAACAGCAGGGCTTGCTTAGGTGTGATCTGGGTATACTTTAGTTCATGGTTTGGCCCCAACTGTGAGCAGGGAACAGGCTCAACAGGGGAGGAAAAGGAAGTGATCCATAAGGGTTATTTATCTCTTGAGCTGTGAGGGCACAATGACCACCTTTGCTTCTTTTCTTGTGGAGAATTGATGCTCTATGCTGTATGTAGTGAAGTTATGGTAGCACTGAAGTAGCAAGGAGAAGCTGATTTGGGCAGAAGCATGCACGCTGTTTTGGTGTGGAGGTACTTGCAGTGCCTTGTGTCGAGGAGGAGTATAGGTGCTCTCAACATGCAGAAGGGGCACGAGAATGAGTGCAGGGTCAGGAGCACTGGTCAGTCAACAGGCTAAAATGGTGTACAGCTCTTGCAGTGCTGAGATGCAAATAAAGATCTGATCCAGCCAAGCAGCCTTTCTGCAAGACTGTTTCCTGGAAATGTGGGTGACCTTGGAAACAGAAGGGCTCTCCCTCTGAGAGGGCTGCTCAGAAAACCTTGCAGTATTGCAGAAGAGGCATTTTGCAATGCACCAGGTGGTGGGGATCAGCACAGGCTGGGATCAGTGCAATCTGGAATACCAGGTGGCATGCTGATGCCTGGTGCCAGCACAGACTTGCTATCATTCCCATCATATAATTCATTGGTGCTCTTGCTGGTTTGAAATCCAATCTGTGTTTTGTATTGGCTTAAATATGTTCTGACAAATGAGTGGTAGTGTGAAAATTTAGCATTAATTGTTTGTCAAGGCACAACTGAAGCCCACAGTCAAGTGAGTATTACTCACTTTAAGAGAAGTGTTTGTCACCTTTATTTCCCTTCTTCCTTCCTCCCTGATTACCCCATCACCCTTATCCTTGTAGAGTGACGCTTTAGGTAAGCACTAGGACTTTGGCATTTGTGCAAAGGTACTGTTCTGGCTGCTGGAGCTACTGAAATATTCTGGGTAGCGGATGACGGGTTTTCCATCACCGATGCATTTCTGGTGGTCTGGAACTTTCCCTGGATGTATATAGTGGCATTTCACAGTGGGGGCCAGGTTCAGTGACCTTTTGATGGGTCATTAGCATGTGGTTTATTCTCACTTTTCACACAGTTGTGAAGCAAATGCTGCTGGCACAGTTTGCAGGTAAGACTGCACTGCAGAAGAATCTGATGTGATGGGATTGCTGCAGTCTGGAGGGATGAATGTATGGTGATCTTTAAAGCTAGGTAATGTGTCAAGTCTGGCTTGTGATACGGCAAAGCAAGGTGAGATATTTTTGGGTGCTTAATTTAAATAGGTGGAGTATTGTGCCTTTTCCTTGCAACAGCATTTTGTGCCTATTTTAGGGGAAAACAAATAGCTTTAAAAATGTGGGTATATCTATGGCAGAAGTAGCGTCAAATAGAAACAGTGTGAAGAAAACAGTAGTGTTTGCAAGCTGTCAGAGCCTCCTTATTGATCCTCTGGTTTAACAGAATGTGACAACCTGTAGCAACAAAAGTGAACAAGCATGGAAGAATATGCAAGGTCTGATTAAAAATTTATTAAGTTGAACTCCAAAACCTCAGCAGGATATTTGTGTTGGGATTTTTTTTTTTTCCCCCTTAGCAGTGTTTCTAAACAGTCTCGAGTGAATTAGATCCCTACAATTGGAAATTTAATTTGGGGTCAGCTTTAAATGAACTCTAAAAGCATTTAGACTCTGTTTGACCAGGATCTCTGCTTTGGGCCTGAGCCCAGCATGTCATCTCCAAATCAATTCCAAGGTCTCTTTCCAGCCCAAGCTACTATTGATTATTTTTTTTTCCTTTTAGCAAAAAGTAATCTCTATGGTGATCACATTATATATCTTCATCAGGGAAGCTGATTTCAGACCAAAAGAAGGTGCCATATGAGGAAGGACTGTGGCTTGTGTTTGGCAGGGTGCAGCAGCTGGTGCATGTGCCCAGGTTGACTGGTGTCCTCCTGGCAAGGCCACATCTTGGGCTCACAAGGCTGCAGCTGCTTGGAACTCATGCAAAAAGGAGCATATATACATATCTTAGGCACCTGCCCTTCCCAGTCTCAACTCTTGGAGATAGGCTGTTTTACCTTTTGACTTACTTTGGAAATGGAGTACAATCCCAGGGAAAGGGTGCTACGGTTCAGTGGGTTTTGCTTCTAATGAGCTGGTGTGTATCAGAGGCGCTGGGGTATGTGTTGTCACCTCTGTAGTGACAGGCTGTGTCACACATGGCAGGAGGTCTCATTCTTGACCCAGCTGTGGCTGTTCCTTTGTTGTATTTTGACAGAAGACTTGTTTGATTAATTTGCAAGTGTTTTTGTCAGAAGGAATAAATGTGAGATGACAAAGAGCATTTTAATACCATGCTGAAGGTACTAGTGCACACAAAGTATTCCCTTTTGAGAATTGCTGTTCATACTGAAGAAGTTCATACCAACATTCTCACAGTCACAGAGAACAGTTTTGTTGCTTTTTTTAATTACATTTTAAGCCTGTCTTACTGAAGTCATTGTTTCGTGCATGGATCATATTGTAAGTTGTTACTGAATAGACTTAATTTCTTTCCATACTTTAAAAGGGGAAGTGGGTCCCACATGCACAGTTTTAACTAAATTAAGGTCATTAAACTGGTGCTACCCTGCATGCAGGTGATCTCAGTGCTTCTGTTTAAAGGGCTGAAGTTTATCAAGCACACTGCACCATGGTGTAATGGCATGTATATTATACTCTCAATAAGGCTTCACAGATGTATCTTTCTCTCCAGAAAGCTCTTCTCTTTTACAAATGGCGAGAGAGTACCAGTGTAGTATCTTTTCTGTCAGTGTCTTGATATAATGTTTAAAGATAGAGAATGCAGAATGGTGCTATGATAAAGCTGGAAGACTAAAGGTATTTGTGTTTGTGTAGTAGGAGCTTTTATAGGTGTAATTAAAATCTGTAAAGCAACAGCTTTTTTTTTTTTCAGGTGAAAAATACTCGTTTTCAGTGTAAGTTGTCATGGGAGTCCAATGGAAAATAATTGTAATTAAGGGACTAATGTGAATATGGTTTGAATCAAGGCATATGAAATTAGAATAAATCTCTTAAAATAAAGGCCAGGTGGCAATACAAGCCAGAGCAAGGATGCCCTGTGTACTACTAACTTAGTTAGTGCAGTTACCAATAATTACCACATCCTTAAATGACCATATTGTGTTCAGTAGCGTCAGTAAGGTCAATTCACAGTCATAGGATAAAAGGGGACACTCCAGTAGCTCTTAATGTGCATCAAAATGAGAAGATTAATATTGACAAGGTGACCTCGGCTCCAGAGGGGCAGTTTGTTTTGAATGCCTGTAGTTTTTCTTGCTTATGATTGACAACCTCAATGGTATGACTATTTTCTTCCTTTCTCTGTGTGTGGTGGTTTTCTTTTTCCTCTAAAGGAGCACCACCACTAAAAAATGCTAGCTATTTCATATAACACAGCAATAGTACAAGTAAGTAAAGACTGGTAAAATTTTCTGTAAAAAGTTGCTGCACCCCAGTGCCCAATGTCCCCCAAGTGCCCTTTGATCGTTCTCTGAATGAACCCGGCTCTGTGTTAATGTCTGGCATGCAGTTCCGCAATTAAAATGTGTGGCCTGACATCAGTTCCGAATTTGTCTTTCCTTCAATTTTTCATGTCCACCCAGTTCATTCTTTTGTCCTCTTAATCTTCTCTGTGTCAGATAACTGTGTGTTTTATTCTTCAGTTGCCATCAGTGGAAAGTTTGCATGCAATTTACTTTTCCAGTTCTGATCTTTTCCTTTTTTTACGTTGAGTTTTGTACTGAAAAAGACTTTATTTGTATTCTGTAAAATTTGGAACCATCCATACTCTTCTACTCCGTAACTTATTTTTTTCTTTTTTTCCTCAAGTGAAGTGTTTGGAATGCTATGTGCTGCAAAATTTTTGCAGGAAGAACTGCATATTCTTGCTTGAAGAACACCTAGGTGCATGCAAATTTGTAAGCTCAGTTAACAAAGTGTAGGCCGTGAAGACTGTTCTCCAATTATACTGGGTGATTAAGAGTTCAGGCTTAGTGAGTACTGTTACTGTCATCAGAAACAGAATGTGTTTTGAATAAGAACAGTGAATATTTCCAGGACTTGACTATTTGACAGTATTATCTATGGAGGGAGATTATGATATTATGGCTTGAATAATCAATGCAACTGTTCTGAGACATGTGGAGGAGGAAGAAACGTTATGAAATGTAGCAAACTTGTGAGAGAACACAGGTTTCAGTAGAGGGCTCTTTAACCTAAGTTTCCTTGAAAGTTAAGAATACTTATGCTGCTTTTCTTCCTGCAGAATATTAGTGCTGCAACTGTAGAAAATGCTATGGACTGGATAAAATAAATCGTGTAAACGGAATAGCACCCACAGCCCCCCTTTCTTTCTAAGCCTGTTGGTTTAGAAAACCAAAGTTGGTTTGGTATAATACAGTGTGAAAAATACATTGTAAGAGTCAAGGATGAGTATTTCTGAGGAGGCCACCTTGTTTGTGGTCAGAGGGTTTCTTTCTTCACCCCTCCCCCCCCCCCCCCCAAGTTTGTTTTTCAAATATGGTGCATCTCTGAAGCAACTTCTGGTACAGAATTTGCTGCATTTGCCTTAGGAGAATGGGGTCACTGTGTTCAGATGGCAAAGGGACACTTGTTAGGAGGAAAATCCAGAAATAGGGCTGAATGAGCTGTAACTGCGCTCAGAGATGGTAAATGTGAGGAGGTGTCTTGGCAAACCTGGAGCTGGGAGAGCAGGCAGACAGACCTCAGATCTGCAGGTCCTTCTGCTCTTTCTCTGATTGAGGTGCCCTTTCCAACACCAAAGCTTTGGTGATCCCTGAGCGGCAGCACAGGGTGGCTGGTGCCTCTTGCCTGAGTGCTGGGGCAGGAATGACACCTGATGTGACATGTAAGGTAGTAAGGAGAGTACCTGTGGTACACTTTCAACTGTGTGTCCAAGTCTGTGAAAATATGGAATAAATATTGTAACTGGTAAATAGCAGGCAAATATAACTCTTGGTATATAATAATTATGTTAATTTTTTTGCAATATTTGGGAAATACTTTGCCTTACTGAAGCTGTTACAACAGGAAGAAGGAGGTACTTTTTCAACTAATTTTTACTGTCTTCTCTGATTTCCTGTTAGTCGAATCACTTGGGGTGAAAAAAGGAAACAAAACTTAACCAAGAAAAAAAAAACCTGATACATTGAGCAACTTCTAAAAATAAGTTCATAAACCATGCATTTATAATAAGTTTACATTGATTTTTCTTGGATATTAAGATTTATTCTCCCTAGAGTGTAATAAATCTGAGGCAGAAAACAGGCCAGCGTATGCTCCTCTGTTGCCTCTTGGAAAATGGCATTTGCAGAGCGATGGTTGGCATGGAGAGTCGCACCATCAGCCTGAACCTCCCCTTCAGAAAAAGTTTAAAGTTTAATTGTAATGGCTTCGTTTTCAATCTTTTCAGACCAGTAAACCCATCTGGGATTTTGGTGAGATTCAGCCCTATTTGGTGAGAGATGGTGTAGTACTTAAGAAGCCGCACATCCTGACTGGCAAGAAGCACACGTATGTATGTACATATATGTGTCTCACTGTGACCAGGGTGTGCAGCCAAACAGCTCCAGAGCAGGTTAAGAAGTGTGAGAGCAGAGCTGTAGATGAGATCAGGTCAGGGACTCCAGAGTGAGTTGCCTGCTCATCAGAGTGGAAGAGAAATGTTTTTGTCAAATAGTTTGAGAAATGGCTCTGACTTCAACAATGGGTTTTGGCTGAGCAGGTTGATGTTGCTGAGCCTAACTGTGCTATGTGCTATCCCTGTTTGAAGGAACATCTTTCTGTATTCACCTGGGCCATATAGGTTTGCTAATTTCTTTTAACTGACCTCTGTCAAAAAGTGTTGTTTTAACCTCAACACCCTTCATTGTCTCTGTTGCAGCTATTTAATTTGGACATTGAAGCAGTTTGCTTCCATACATCTCGGGCTTTAGCAAACTCCTGTTCTGCTCTCTGGTCTTTGAGCAAAGCTCTGGGTAAGCGCCTGCGGGGCTTGCCTGGGAAGACTGTTTCTGTGTAACAAGGCTTTCAAGCCTTGACCACTTTTACACATTCCCTAGAAAGAGCTTGAGAGCTGGATTGCAGCAGGGTTATTGCTGATTGTTATTTTGCTAGATTTTTGGGTGAACTGTTTTAAATTCTCTCCATCTTCCTAAGTCATCTCCATTACAAACGTTAACACAAATAGGTGTGATACGGCTAAAATCTGTGGTTTGTCACAGGACACAGTATTAGGCCTTGACTATGATATTCAGTCATGCTGGTGATAACATATAATTTCTGTTCAAGATGTTTACCCTTAGCAGTATTTCATCGATGAAAAGAAATGATGACATCTGGCTTCCTCTCCTGTTTTAAAGTCTTCTGCTGGAAGCACAAAAAAGCTCCACAAGAGGCAAAGGGTCCATGTTTTTCAGAATAGCAGTTAAGTCATTGCTACAGTCTTACTGTAATCCCAGGCTGGTTTCTTAAACTGTGATCTGAGGGCAGAGAAGAGGACTGCTATGACAAGGCAATCCTCGTTCTGTATTAAGAAAGGAGGAAATCTTGTTGATTTATTTCAATTTTTCAACCTTGTCTTCAGTTGGTAGCTGAAGTCCTGAATGTCTCTTCCTCCGCTATGCTGAAAGTGGGAGCGGTAGGCTGGCTAGTCACTGGGTGCCCACACAGTAAATAACCACCACTGTTTTGCTTGTTGTACCTGTACACTGTACCCTAACCTCCTGTCAGGATGCCACTGAGAGCAGCAAGGACCCAGCTTGAATTTTAGGGGTGACTCACAAACACTGTTTTAAGCTCCTACCCAGAAAAATTTAAGCTAATTACCCTTGTGTTGAACAAGCTGCTCTTTGCCAAGTAATGTAATAAAGTGGTGCCTTATTGAAGGAAGGAAAGGAGAGGACATCAGGAAGGAAATCGGGTTTGTACATACTTAAAAGGGCCACTTCTTTCCTCAGATGCTGCTGTTATGTGAAACTCCCCTCTCTGGTGCTTGGGGAGGCATCAGGTAGTTGCTGCCCATCCTGCAGCAGCAGCTACTGGCAGCCCAGGATGCTCAGAGGCTCCTCTGCCACTGCTACGCATGGGGCAGTGCCAAGAGGGGTTACCTTCTGCTCTGTGGTCCACAGCATGTGTGGAGCTCTTGACTGCAAAGGAAAGATTGTCATGTGTCTTTTTGTAGCTCCTATTTCCTGGTCCTGTGAATCAGCCTTCCTCAAGACAACAAGAGAAGTCAGTCTGATATCTTTCTGTGAGATGGAAGACTCTTGTGACCTGCATGAAGAAGTAAATCTAGAAATGCTCTTTGCAGAGGTTATATATGCTAGTAATTTCTACTGCGGCTAATACTGTGTTTTCTTGAGTGGACATATGAGCCAGGTGTTTTTTATTGTGTGACGTGTAACTTTACACAGTGAGCTTGTTGCTGCTCTTTGTTTTGCTTACTCGTGAAGCATGAAACCAGAGCATACACCTGCTGAAGCGTACACCTGGCCAGCTGGATTAAAGAGCAAAGGGGGCTGACTGAAGCAGTCTTTTTATTCCGTGCACTGGGAAGGAAACTCATAGTACAGAAGAACATATGGTAGGTGTCAAGAATGGCCAAAGGTAGGAGGGACAGCTGAGTCTGCCTTAGGCAAGCCCTCAGGCTGTGCCTGGCTTCCACCTCGTGACACTCTTTCTTGCTGGTTTCCATCATTGTACCAGGATGCTGTGTGTTTTCCCAATTATGGGACATGATTCATATTTGTCATATTACTGGAGAAGTAGTAGAGATTTCCTGCATTCTTGCAAATACTACTGGAGTAAAATAGGACTGGAGAATTTCTGTTGTCTATGACATGCTGTTGCTTACACTGAAGATAGTAGAAAGCACACAGGATCCATGAGTTCTACCATTTTCTTAATTTGTTTCTTTTCTTATTGAGATGGAGGTTTAATCTTTCTGGTTTGTTAGAAAAGCCAAGACTGATTTGTCTTGATAAGTTCATGCAAATATAGGCAGGAAGGGTATGAAAAGTATAAAAGACTTCCCTTTTTAATTCAAAAAATAATTGGAATATTTCAGTCTCTAGAAACTCCATTATAACTTTATTTCTGCAATCAAATAGCAAGTATATCTTCTAAACATTTTCTTTGTTCTCACTGGTTTGCAATAGTTTTGCATGGGGTATGGTTGTATGTTGATGATTAATATTATAAAAGGAATGCAAAAAAGATGTGTGTTTATACTGGCAACTAAATATGAGGTTTCTGCAAATTCATAGTTTGAGTACATTATGGACTTAGTTTTTCCTGAATGGTATAAAAAAAAAGGCAACTTTTAACTTAGCTGAGCAATCTGATTTTACAGGGCTGAAGCTGAAAAGCTGTTTACGAAGGTATTCTCCTCATGCTGCTGGATTTAAGTTAATGCTTTGTAGGTGTTGAAGCTGACAGTATACTTCTAGAGAAGAAGACTTCAGACCATGAGGTTTTTTCCCTTCATCTTAGGGTGCACGGAGCTAGCCTGTGCTGAGTGTGTGTGCTTTCACAGTGCTGAGACACCCAGCTTTGGCTGTGCTTGCCAAGTCATAGCTCATCAGTGTCTGAGGCAATTCCTGTGCACTGAGGACATGCTGTATGCCTCTGTTAGCCCACAACAGGACATTTCACCTTTTTCTGCATAGCAAAATTATAGCTGAAAAATGCTGTGTTGGTTTTCTGTTTTGTTTTGCCTTTTTATTCTCACTATGGCAAACTGGACACCGCACACAAGAACTGTGGTAACCATCTGCTAATTCAACTAGATGTCATGTACAATGGGATGCTGGCATCAGGTAATTCTTCTGATGAAGAATTTACGCTGTACCAGAGTTTTTGATTATCAAGTCCTTTACCCCCATAAATATAGGTAGATGGGGGAAAGAGCAAATATATGTTACATATCTAGCCTGCCACCTTGCAGATTGATAGCAAAGACAAACTTCTATGCAGTTGAATTCTCTATGACAGAGCTTATTGCAAATATATCCTACACCTCTTACTCTGTACAACCTGGTTTCATGATGCAGCACGGTAGGAACTTAGTCATTGGTTTCGCCTGCTTTTTTTGTTTGGTTGTTTCATTTGCAGCAAATGAGGTTAATGTATCCTAATACTTAGGGATAGCTTTCTGAAAAATATTAGATACAATAATTTTTGAATTGTGATTACAGGTAGTTACTAAAAACTGTCATTGTTGTCTAATTTTCATAGCTGGGATATTCTCCTCCTATTTTTGAAAGACACCTGAGATTTCCTTTTTGAGCTTATCTTGCAAAACTGATAAAACTCAGAGGGCTTTTACTTGCTGCAGTATTAATTTCATTTATGAAGAAAGCCAAGATATCAAATACTGACCTGACCTAGAGAAAATATTGACATTAGAACTAGAAACTTTACTGGCTAAGGTGCAGGCTGAGAACAGAAACCCAGGGTGCACTGAGAGCTTAGGGGCAGCTTGAGGCTAATGCAGACAGACAGGTTGTCTAGGTTAATACCAGCTGGGGAAAGACTCTGCAAGACCAGAAGGGAAGAGGATGCAGGATGTCTTTCTAAATTTTACTAGGCTTTGGGGATCTAGTCTCTGTTTTATACTGTATAGCAAAGTGATTGTTAGTCTTGTAATAAGTGAGTATTATAGAGGATTAATAATCCTCTTCCCCTTCCAAACTGCAAGCCATCGATGTTGCTTTCAGAAGGAGAGAGATGACCTGTTGCATGTACAATTTGTTATATTTCATGAGTTTCCTTAAATATGCTTGATGTTGTGATCGACAAAGTCCTAGAAAATTCTGTGACTTTATTGGACTTGTGGTGTTAAAATGCTTAATGATTTCTAGGTTCTTTTTATTTAATCTAATTTTTAAAAAATGTCACTGTTCCAGTTTCTTCTGCAGTGCTGACTATTGACTATTTTGTGTTGCTTGGAGTTAATATTTAAAAGGATATAAGAAGGACCTCAAGTCTTTTGAAAAGACTTAGTAGATGGTGATGGAAGCTGCTGCTTGTCGTCATTCTTTGTAAAGGGTTAAACATAAGGGAACAACCTCAGGCATCAGACATGAGGCCACTTCACCAGGTGAGGAAGGCTTCATAGCCCAGTGAAAGGGGAAATGCCTGGAAATAGGATGATCTGGATGCTACTCTTTGCTTGGTCAGTATGGCTAGGGCAATCCTGCTTCTTGGATTTCTTTCCCACTTGCTGTCTGCCTGTTCACCTTTTGCTCCTCACTGTGCACACATGTGGCACCCAGCAAACCAGGTCCTGGGTGTTGTCTTCTCTTTCCTTTACCTTTTCAGAAGGACTTCTGTCTCATTTGCTACTAAACTGAAAGCAACATAAAATGGCTCACAGTACTGTGAGTACCACATTGCAAGATCTTTTGGCTACCAGTTACTTGTAGTGCAGTAATTATTAAGTAAAACTGATCTGCCTGAAATCACAAAGCCAGGAATAGAGCACGTCTCTCCTGACTCCTAGTCCAGTGACGCAGCTGTTAATTCATGCAATTTCTACTTGAGTTCATTAAAAACCTTCTCCCACAGCTCTGTCTCCCTCAGCAGCCAAATATTCTTTTAATAGAAAGGAACTTCCTTTGGGACCGTAATTCCCCCTGCAGTGAAAGAACTTACCCAGCTGAGAGTATGTGCTACGTTTTGAAGTACCGTTAGCCCTTTCTGACCTGAGAAATGAGAGAGGAACTGAACTCTTATATTTAAGCCTGGAAACTGTGTTTAATACAGTCAGGGCATGTGCGCTAGACACTTTTATTTTCATGTCTGAATGCTGCAGACAATGTGTTTTAAAAGTTCTCTGAGATGAAAACTTGATTTATCATAACAAGGAAGATGCCCACTCCCCCTCCTAAGCCACCTAAACTCTTAAATAGAACTACAGAATGGGAAAATGAGTCAGGTGTAGTGTGTATGGTTTTAGTGGTATTTTTATTTTGATTGTGTCTTGGTTTTGTGGTGTGGGTGTGGTTTTTGTTTTGATTTTTTTTTTTTTTAAAGGACTAGATTTTGAGGGCACAGGGACCATTGTGGTCTAATCTGCTATAGAAGTCAGTTGATACAGAACTTCATTCTGTGATTTCTTCGTTTAGCCTACAATGTGGGGTTGAGCATATTTTTTAGGTGGATATCCATTCTTGATCTGTTTAAATTAGTCCCATATGAGGACTAACTCACCTTTCACATGACAAGTTGTTCCAACTCTTAAATACTAGTTTTAATGCTAATGGCTAAGAAATGGAGATGTATGTACCTCTAGAAAAGAGAAAACATACTTCACTACAACCAGGATGCTCGGAACATGAGCTAGCATGCCATTTGGTAACAAACTGGATTATACTTGTATCTTGCTTCAGATAATGTACCAGTTCAGAACTATTTAAATTAGAGTTCCACAATATTAACTTAATTCCATGCTTACAATGCTCCAGAAAATCATTTTGGGGAGAGCTGGGGCTATAGAGAACTTGTTTCAGCATACATTGTTATTCACAAAAGATGAATCCTGTATGTTTCTGGATGAAGCCCTACATATGTCTTTAAAAATAGTGGTTTAAGATCTCTTTCAAGTGTAACCGATTAGCTATATGACTATAGAAAAGACTCTGTGTTAGTGTTTTCAATAACATATAACAAAACTTATAGCAGAAATTGGTGTTAGACATATTCACATATTCAACTTGACTCTGGATTATCTTAAACCACTTTGGAAACAAGACTTACTTTTTATATTATGTCTTACGTTTTATATTATGTCACCTTCTCCAAAGCTTTAATTTCCACAGTGAAAAATGGCCATGTATTACATGTAATAATCTTATGTGGATGCCTTTTTTTTTTTTCACTGCTTGGGATCAAATAGTGTGTTGTGTGGGTTTTTTTAAAAAGTTTTTTAAATGTTCTGTTTTCTGAGTTCTCAGTGTAATGCTTTGAAAAGCTGCTACAGAAACTTAGTGTTATGAGCTAAAACTAAATAAATGACTGGGGCTTTCTTCTGCTGGATTTAAGTCAATATTGCAGTATGGCATATACACAAACATCACAAGTGCTTGTAGTTGAAAGTGGCCAAGAAGTGGAAGAAAGGAAAGGGAAAAGAAGAGTAAATCCCCTCATTCCTGCAGATGTTTGAGCTATTGGAGACAATAGTACTTTAACAGACTGTTCTTCCCCTCTGTTCCAGGAGCAATGCCAACGCTCGGAGGAACAAGAAACTTGGCAGACGCAGATATCTCTCTTTATTAGAGTGCTCTGTCTCCTAAACTTTGCCTCACCTACCTCAGAGAGCAGCAGAATGGGGGAGTTTCTCAGAGCTGAGGGACTCTGGGTACCCTAGAAATTGAATTGAGTTAGTGATGTGTAGTTTTGTGTTTTGCTTGCTACTCCTCCTTAAGGCATTCCCCATTATATGATGTAAAATGTCAATGGTTAGTGATGTAAAAGACTAACTAAAGGTAACTACCAAAAGCTTAAAGACTATTTTTTCCAGGTGCCTTTAACTTGGAGACTGTGAAATGCATAGAAAATGGCATACAATTGCCAGTGAGACTCATGTTGTTTTTTCCTTTTTTTTTTTTCCTGGTGAGTCCTTGCTAGTGACAGGTGTGGGGTTTTTGATTTTCTTTTTTTAATTATAATTTCAAATCTCATACCTAATTTTTAGGGGGATAATAGAGTTCACATGTAGAAATCCAGCCCAAATCAGAATCAAGCAAAATTGATATTTCCCTCTGATAGTTATCTAAACTGCCTAGACAAAGGACACAAACCCATGTTTAACTTCAAGGATAGGACTTATAGGAATAGGACATATGCTTGGTGCATATGCTGAACTGGAATCATACAAGAATGGTGCCAGAGTAACTTCTGTTGAGCACATGTATGTATAAATGTATATACGCCACAAAACTGTCAGTTTATTGATGATTGCAATGTAACATGAAGACTGTATGCCTCATTCCTGGAACAATGTTAGTCAAAGGAATTGGTAAGGGGAAGGATATGCATGTAGGACATTCATAATACAGTTGCACTGACTATACCTTCTGATGATGGACAAATTTCCTTTTCCTGTACATCACCAACTTATTTTAAGACAGTAATGATCAAATTTAACAGTGATATTACCTAGTGAACGATAAGACTGCTCTGGACTTTTGACACACGTTTTTTTTCTATCTATGTGTATACACCCTGCACATGTGAATATATGTGCATATATAAATACCAGAATATTTTATAGATATGTTTTTATTTTTATGTTAACTCACTACTGCTTCACTATTTTTCCTTTAAATTTTGTGTTATAAAGCAGAATGGCATTTTGATTTTACAAAAGGATATTCCTTTAAAAGGTCATCTTCATGAAGGCTGCCAAGATACATATTGCTGCCACATTTTGTGTGTGTGATTTTTTTTTTTTGTTTATACATACATAGACACGTATCTAGATAGATATAGATATATAAAAATGAACAATATCTATATAATTACTCACAGAGAGAAAGTGAAATTTATATAGCAAAGTATCACAGATCTCGTCAGTAAAAAGGAGTAAGTGAGATAATCCTGCCTCTAACCGTGGCTCTAATCTTTTCATGAAGGGAACTGTCAGTCACTCTTTGATTCTTCTTGTCTAATTGTGTCAAAGAGTTTGTATCACATTTAATTTCTGGCAATGAAAGAATGAAAACTGTTAGATTTTCTATAAATACATATGAATTAAAAAGAAACAGGCTGACTTATGAGGATTCTTTTCTGCCTTTCTTATTCTTCCTTGAAATGTTGAGACCCCTATCAATCTGTGTTCTGAGGTGTTAAATATTGGACATCAGCAAATACAGAACACTCTAAGCCTCAAGATTGCTCAAAAATAAAATAACCATATGGACAAATACAATTTTTCTCATTTCATAGATAAATAAAAATCTGTAGCTAAAGGATTATAAATTTTATGTAAGGTTGTAAGAGAATCCTGGCTGAGTCTGGAACTAAATGAAGGTCTTGTGTGTCCCGTTCTAACGTCTTAACTATGAAATCATGCTTACTTTAACTCACTGTTCACCTACAGGTACGATATATTGTTGTTTAAGTAAGATTTTTTTTGTGTGTGTGTGTATCGTTTTTAACACTGTATGGTAATAGGTTGGGAAAGGTGCATCAGAAAATGTGTATGTTTGGGGGGAGAAGAGGACAGGGGCACCTCTGTCTGCAAATGGTACAGCATCTAGGATGATGTGCATTACTTGGAAAAAAAATCCATTAAGAGCAGCAAGCTTGAAAGCCAAAACAAATGACAGGATATGTGAAGGATTAGCTGGATGGAGCATCTGTTATTAATACTGAACAGTGCTTTTTGAAAACCAATGTAAAGCATTAGCGTGGTGGTGAGAATTAATGCTGTTCCATGAAAGAGCATGAATGAGATTCATGCTTTTCTGTATTTAGAAGTAATGTTTTAATTTCTTGCTTTATCTGAAGTCTGAATTCAAAATCAATTCTAGGTGGACAAGTGATGCCTGGAACACTGGCTCTTCTGATGCCCTAGAGGAAGGCACATCTTGTGCGGCATAGTAGGTTACTCTTTAGGGGGAGCGAACTACTTGGGCAGGCTGGCTAATGCCCATCTATGGAGTCGTAAACAACGGAAAATTAGCAAGAAACTGTGGCACATTTTGAGGGCTTTATTGATCCGAGTTCCCTGCAGAACTAATTTCTCCATGAAAACAATCTCCCTGCTTTCAGGACCCAGGGCATATACACTGAAGTTTAATTGAGTCTGGCGAATGTGATAAATACAGATTGTTCTCAGGAGTCTTTCTCAGGTGGCACCAAAGAACAAATGTACCATAATCTCCTTCTTGGTCTTTTTTTCTCTCTTTTTTTTTTTTTTAATTATTTTTTGTTATGACTGCTTTTCTGTAGCAAGCTGGGATTTGAAGGATTTCTAGAGTACTTTTCTGCAAAATCTGCAATAACGGTCCATTACTGTTTTGTTAGGACTTATTTGACAGTTGACAGCGATAGTTGTAAATGCCACTGTTTTATAACTCTGTGAACATTAAAGGTTGAGTACATTTTATACTGAGGTCTGTGCAGTTTTCCCTCAACTACAGGCACAAGTTTATCAACATAGATCATGCACAGAAAGGTTCTGGCTCAGCTACACACTGTAGAGATGTTAGTTGCTACAGCCTGTACTTGGATGATGTTATTTGCAACTTTATAGCAGCAGCTTTCATGGAAGGATCATAGACTGCAATGATTAAGCATATTTTATAAGTATACTTGAGTATATGTATTATTTATAAATACAAACTGTACTATATATTGAATATGCAGCAATACCTTCTAGCCTTTATAACTGTTTTGGACATGCAGTGAACATGAAAGAATATATCTCAGCAGGAACACCAGAGATTGTCTTCCATTTCTTGTTGTGTCAAGGAGCTTGTGTGCCTTTCTTCCTCACCTCTGTTTAGACTGTAAACTGGCACTAAGGAAGAAAGGTACCTTTCTGTGTGCTAATAGAGAGGAAGGAGCAACAGGGTTTTATTTAGCTTACAACATAAGAGTTTTCTGCTAAAAAGACAACTAATTTAAAAAGCATTTTCTTGCTTTACTTTATGCCTTGCATTATTGAAATGCATTTGTAGATCACATTTTGCTGTTCACTTCAGACTTGAGCAATACAAACTTGTTAACGTGCAAGTAGAAAGATCATTTCTTCTCTGTTTCTGATTAGATGGCAGGTAAATAGGAAAGATGGATTGTTGATGTGTGACAGGAAAGAACAAGTAGCACATTTTAGCTGCTTGTAGGCAGGCAGTTGTGTATGGAGAGCTACTAGCTAGATCGCCTGGGTTTAGGCATATTGCTTTCGATTCTTGCAACATGACATTTTTAGTTGCATTGAAGTCCCTGGCTATATGAACCTAAATGAATTTGAGATTTTACTTTAGAAAATTAATTAAAATAATTATAAGTCATATTAGTATGAATAACTACATGGGAAATACAATATTCTTTATCATCTAAAAATTCTTATCTGAATACAGAAAATGCTAGCCTAAAGGACTACATTTAAAGGATTGTAAACAGCTTCTGAGGTTCTGTCTTTCCAATACTTCATTCCAGCTAGTATTTGTTCTGCTAACTGAAACTCCAGTGGACAAATTACTTTGCAAAAACTTATCATCTTTCTCTTTCTGGAAATGAGAATATCAATATGAAAGGATGGAAGAACTATGGACTTTGTACATTTGAATTGGTTAGTTTGTATGGCTAGATGTTGTATGGAAACTTGTTTAATTGTGCTGTCAAACCTTCTGTCAATACCTAACCAATTTCAGACTGTGTTACCTGGCACTAGTTGGCCAGAGTACAGGAACAAGCAACATTTTCAAATGAACTAAAGCTGAAATGGGATGAGCTGCAGATTCTTCTCTTGCATTAATTATTGGGCTTTATTATCAGCCATGTTATAAAGTACTTTCCCTCCCCAAATTATCTTAGCTTCAATTATAAAATGCTTTTTAATATTAAGGCTGCAGCATCTTCATCCAGGAGACCATCTGTAGTAGTTTCTGACAAAAAAATGGAATAAATTTGATGTAATGTCAGACAGCATCTGCCTAGGTGCTGCTGCTGGGCTTTCTGGGACATGCACCAACACCGTCCTTCTCTGCAAGCAGGACCAAGTGGGAGGGTGACTTGGTGGTGGGAAGCGCACTTGCTTCCTCAGTTTCCCCAATGCTCTTCGGAGGAGGACAGTCCCTGGGGAGGCTGGGTTTTCCTCTCCAGGGTATGGAGGGTGAAGAGCTGAGGGGCAGGAATGTGTTTCTTACAGTTTTTCATAGTCATTGGCTGTCTTGTGACAAGGTGCAGTGCTCAGTTTACCCTTGTGCCTGAGGTCCTGAGTTAGGCTTTTGATGAACCTTGCCCAGAAGTTCAAGAACAGGTTTTTAAGAATTGTTTCTAAGAAAACAACCCCCTTTTTTTTCTCATTTTTTTATATACATGTGCTAAACCTTCCCCAAAACTGCGGGTGACTCTTAGGCATCATCTTTGAGGTTTTGATTGGGAATGGAGTTTTATCTTCATATGAAGCCATCCATGCCCAGAGACACCATTTGCTCATCTGTAACGGTACTGTTTACTCTGCTTGGGGATGCTCTCCCTTCCAGCAACCTATGTGTTTTCAAGATCGGGATCGCCCCACGCAATCCTGTGGCAATCTCTCTGATCTGCCCAACGCCCAATTCGGCATCAAGTGGCCATGCAGCCAGGGACACAGTGCATTTGCACACTTTGTTTCACATGGCCTTGTAGTCTCTGCAAGTCCTAACACAGCTAGATCAATGGGATGGTGAGGAAAGTCTGTCCATTAATTGTCCAGGTTGTTTCTTATGTGCGGATGTTACTAGATGTACATACCTCCATATAAAGTCTGACTACTCCATTAGTTAAAACCTATTGGCTCAAGTCTAGATATGCGCATTGCACCTATGAATAGATTTTCTTAAGCAAAAGCACTGATGTTTTCTGGTGTTCTGTAGAGCAGAGGAACATTCAGTAAGAAGAAAATTAGAGACACTTTTCTAGCACAATTGTGTTTAAACTTGAGCCTTTTTAAGGGGAGACTGTATAACTAATCTTTTAAAATAAGTCATCACTGATGTTTTCTTAATCCCATTTTTTTTGTGCCCCCCCCCGCATTGTTTGGGTTTTTTGACCTGTTTACAGGACTTGTTCCTATAAATCCTCCTGTTTCCACTGACTTCACTAGGGTACTCTGTATGGGAACTTTGCAGAGTTGCACCCTTTGTATCTGTTGAATTATAAATGAAGCAAATTGAAAATAGCATTCTTGCATTTAAGCATTTCTCACACACTGATTTTTCTCTTTGCCTGCTTCTTGTGGTTAATTCTGCCACCAATTAAGAAATAAATGCAGGCAACTACTATCAGATTGCTTATACAAGAAGGGATGTAAAAGCTGATAATTTTAGGATACATGTAAAAATTCAGCTAGTATACTCTTGTTGTTTTATGTTGCAATGAACTAGAACAAAGTTATAAAGATATGTAAAGGAAAGACTCATTTCTTGTCTCAGAACTCCCAGTGTAAGGAGGTATGTGTGTTACTTTCCTAACTTCTCTCTGTTCTGTCATTCAGCATTTATAATCTTGTAATCTTGAGTGTTTCTCTTGTGAATCCAACTTTTCCTCTTTCTGAACATGTCTGAATAAACTGGGTTTGTCTACACCTCGGCTTTTGATATGTGGGCTTTATAGCCCACATAGATCAGGCAAAATATTTTTAACACTGCACCAATTGTGATTGAATGTTGAAGGAGTAAGGATTTGTTGCTTGTTAGGTGAGGAAGTATTTTGAATTAACCTAAGCCAATATACTATTCCCTCACTTATGATTTTCAAGCAAAAACCTAAAAGCTTCTTTTTAAGTAACACATGGAGAAAGTGGCTAAATGTGCTTATGCAAGACTTTTGTGAGGCAAACCCACTACTTTCCCAGCTGGGATCTGCTTTCAAAATATAAATTTATCAGAGACACACACAAAAGCATTTCTTGTTTGACAGCAGTACAAAGCAGGGGGTCTCAGACCATTTGCTGGTGAACAAGATTGCATATCATAAAGCTGTCATGAGTTGGCATTAATTTGACAGTTTGTTGGCTCAAGAGACTCCAACACTGTAAATGCAGGGGATAGAAATGTCTCTGTGATGCCATGAGGTTCATGTGGAGGGCACTGATGAATGGCAGACAAATTGAATGCTTAAGTAAAGTTGTCTTGTGCTGGGAGTCGGGGAGAATGTGTTAAACCTGACAAATTTTGGTTGTAAAATGTGTAATGGAACACAATGGGAGGTTGTAGATTCCTCAAGTTGAAATATCTGGATTTTTGTTATTCTGTGTCTCTTTAGTGGGCCAATTTTAAATATTTTAACCTTGAATTAGTCTGCATACTCTCTCTCCCAATTTACAGAACTGTTTCCCTTGGAGTCTTTTATACCAGCCAGAACTTATTAGCTATAAGCTAATAATCTTTGGCCAATATGCAGGCTGCTTTTTGTGTCTTGGAACAAATGGAGAGAATGAGAGTGTGTCTGGGAAAGAAAGTACGTGAATAGAGATTAAGGAGGCTATTCTGGAGGAAAAGTGAATGGGCAGGCAATAGGGGGCATAAATGGGCTGGGAGAAAGAAGTGCTCATGGATAAACTTTTAAAAAATAAAACATCCTTTGGTTAGAACCATGTTTTCAAGGAATAGCAATAGACTATTTCAAAAGCCATTTTACCATGTTTTTCTGCCCGTTAGTGAAATTATTGCTAAAATATTGGCTAACGTGTTCGTTGCACTTTCCCCTCAAAGTGCCTTATTCATGTTACTCTTGGACTTACCCTCATCCTTTCTTACTAATCTATGTGGAATACCAGAAAATTTCTGTGTGAATGTCTTAATTTTTTTCAGGTGCATTCAGAAAGAGAGTTTATTTTTGAAAACAAAAAAACTAGCTCAAAATTATTTTATAGCTTCTGTGTACCTTAACTGAAGTTATTCCCATGATATTTTCACAAGGAATATCTTCTTTAAGTTCCCCACACTTGAAATTGGATGTAATATAAGCTTGGCATGGCTGGAGACATCTTTATCAAGCAATGGGTATGATGACATGGCCACAATTTGGTCATTTTTCTTTGCATGTATTGATTTTTTTTTTAAGTTGTTCAGTCAGACAAGCAAGAAATGAAACCCTCTGTTTTTAAAGAGCTGTTACTTGTATTTTTTTTCTCACTGTACTTGTGCTGTGCTCTATTGTACATAATTTGCCTACAACCATCGGGCAAATATTCTGCTCTGCATTGTCGTCTGTCCCAAATTAAACATTGACCAGATGTGCTGGTTTAACAGCATAAACTTGCTCTGAGAACAAGACAAACTCATTTATATGCTAAAGCTCACTCTCAGAGAGATTAAAGCACCTGTATAAGGTGTAGTAACATATATGGACTTATTTTGGGCACAAGTCTTCCATGTATACCCTAAGCAAAGTTTGACATGCAACATAATTCTTATCTAAGCATATGTCTTTGCTATCTGAGTTGTTCTAGTGACTGTATCTTGATAGAATGTTTATTTTAATATCTTAGAGAATTAGATAGAATTATATCGCTGAGGTATTTCAAGGTCAATGATTACGCTCATTTTCAAACACAGTGTGAGCAACTGAATTTCTATAGTAAATCCATATGTTATTTCAAGAGTGGTTATGTAACTGAAGCAAATGGAAAAATTGCTGAGTGACTGGAGAGGTCTAATGCAGATTCAGGGAAAGTTCACCACTGCTGAATCTTCTCTCTTAGCAGCCTGAAATCATATATAAAATCCAGGCTGTGAGGCTTGTAATCTAGAAAAGATGAAGGAATCTTAATAAAATGTATTTAATCAGGTTTAGCAGCAAAGTAAATTGCCCAGTTTTATCAATACATAATAAATTGGAGACTATGGAGGCTTGTCTAAGGAAACCAAGCTTTGGTCGTCATAGTCATTGGGACCTCTCTATTGGTAGTCTGTGGTAGGGAGATTGCTTTTCAAAGTGTTGGGGAGTTACATACCTCTACGTAGGTGAAAGTCTCAGCCTGACACTTGCATCAGAATTAAACCTTCATCCCAGGCCCATGTGGCGGGTTGCCTATGTTCAGCAGGAAAGTTGTGTGCAGTTGTTATTGATTTCTCTCTTGCTTTCAGTGTCTGTGCTGCAGTGAGAAACAAAAAAAGGGCAGCTGTTTGTGCCTGTTCAGTGCCTGAGAAAAATCTGCGTCTAAGGTGCATCGAGTTGCTACCAAGATTAAGAAATAATGGAAGTTAAAAATCAATACTTTTCCTAATTTAAATTCCCCTGACTTCCTCTGAATCACTAAAGTTAATGGAGTGCTCTTTCACCAGGAGTGGTTGCTCACTTTAAGTTTTCTCATCAGTCTTTGCTGGGTGCTTGGTTTAGACAACCATGAGGTGAAGTTAGCAGTTACAATACACCTATTTAGTAGTGCCATAAGCAATAATTTATGATTTGATGTGTGTTAATAATTATTAGAAAAAGGCTAAAATGTAACCTGTATTTTGAGGCATTTACACTCCTTCTGGAGTAAAGGAACAGCACAAAATGAGAACTGACTTTGTCTCTAGTGAGAATGGAAACAGATGTACCTAATCTTAAAAACAATCTTGGTTTAAGTGTCTCTAGGTTTAAACTTGAACAACAAAACCTCAAGCCTAAAATAATAAAAAGAAGGGTTCCAAGAGAAAGGACAAAAAGAAGTTATATAATGTTTTCCAAGAGAGTCCTGAAAAAAATAGGATGTCTTGGGCCAAAATTATTTCAATAACAAATTACTGGTTATGGAAAGTGAAACAATAGGTGCAAAATGTTAAAGGCAGGCTGCTGCCGCTTTGCCAACATGCTTATATCTCGTTGTTTGCCTATGTTGCAATATAGTTGAGCTCCAAATGGAAAACTCAGTAGTTTCTGGTGACAGCTTAAGTAAACATGGCCATATGCTGACAATTGGTCACTTGGTAGTAACAGGATATGAATGGCACCCTGTGGAAAATGTCCTATTATTTAGTTATTTAAATGTCATGAGCCATAAAAAAGGCAGAACAATCTATTGTAGACAATGCATGGGGAGTAACATTCCTTTGGAAACAATTAGAGGATAAAAATCCTCTGTACTCCTGAAAGGTGCTGAGCTGGGATCAGGGGCATTTAGCCACATTCACAAGCCTAGCTTTGGGCTCTAACTTCTGCAGTACTGCAGATCTGCAACCAGACACTGAAACTGCTTCCAGGTGGAGACAGTTTTTCTGACAAGTATCTGGATCAGGAGCTGAGGTAGGACTGTCATAGCTGGGTGTGGTGAGCTGGTTCCCAAAGTGGCAAGAGACTCTTGCTGGGACAGTCCAGCTGGATACACTTCACTGGAACAAAAACCAACCTTAGTGATTCTGTGAAAATGTACAAGAACCTACCAAAGAAGGAGCAGAACAACAGTACTCTGAGGAGATGCTTGAAAGTCCATATGCAAGTTTGAATTTCCAGTTTTGAAAGCTGTCCCTGTCTTGGGCGTGTAGGTCACACCTCCAGTGCCTTTGCGAGAGTAGATACACGAGTTACCAAGAACAAGCAAGGGAGAGGGATTTAACAACACATTGCTTTGGCCCTTCTTTTCCTACTGGGAAAATTTATACTCTTAACCTTTCTGTGCAAATGTCGAGGAAGAGACCTTGGTTTCTCACAAAAGTCAGCAGGTAGAGACGGGTGCCTACTGAGCTATCCTATGAAGGGAGTCAGTAAACCAGGTAAGCTGCACAAGTGATTTCCATTCCAGAAACTGCCCAACCCACTTGGATTTTGTATACTGGGAATCTTTTTGCCAATACTGCAGCAGTTTTGGTTGTGTTGTGTGTGTTTCGTTTTGTTGTTTGGTTGTTTTTTTGTGTGGGTTTTTTTTTTTAAACAAAGCACTAATTTTTTTAACATTTTTCTTCTGTGAAACAGGAGTGACTAGAGAGATCCACAGTATGTGGGTTACTAGTGTTGTCCTCCTCTCTGTCTGGAAAGGGCTCAGCTCCCAGCCTTACTGGAGCTGTGCCTTGTCTGACTGGAGGCTGTACTTTTTGGAGGTATTATTATATTATTATTCTTGAAGTTGGTCTGTTTGCTAGGGATTCAGAAGGGACTCTCGAGGTTCAAATAGAGCAAATGGAAAAGGAATGGGGGGGAATGTCATGTGCTGTAGGAGCAAATCTCTCTCCCTAGTGGTGCTGACTTAAAATTACTTTTAAATATAAAGTATTTGGAACCAGAATTTTTTTCTTTCCTGGGTGAGTGCTCTCATCACTAGGATATCCTATAAAAGAATGAATGAGGCATGTCACTGGGGTTGAAGTTGATAGATAAACCTTACTTCTGTTATTGAGTTGTTGTGATTTAACCCCAGCCAGCAGCTAAGCCCCATGCAGCCGCTAGCTCATTCCCCCCGTGGTGGGATGGGGGAGAGAATCAGATGGGTAAAAGTGAGAAAACTCATAGGTTCAGATAAAGACAGTTTAATAGGTAAAGCAAAAACTTTACACACAAGCAAAGCAAAACAAGAAATTCATTCACTGCTTCCTATTGGCAGGCAGATGTTCAGCCATCTCCTAGAAAGCAGGGCTCCATCACACATAATGGTTACTTGGGAAGACAAGTGCCATAACTCCCAAGGTTGCCCCAACACCTTTCTTCTTCCCCCAGCTTTATATACTGAGCATGATGCTATACGGTATGGAATATCCCTCTGGGCAGTTTGGGTCAGCGGTCCTGGTTGTGCCACTGCAGCTTCCTGTGCACCCCCTGCCTTCTCGGGGCAGGCCAACATGAAAAGCTGGACAGTCCTTGGCTGCTTAGCAACAACTGAAAACATCAGTACTTTAACATTTTTTCATCCCAAATCCAAAACATAGCCTCATACTAGCTTCTATGAAGAATATTAACTCTATCCCAGCTGAAACCAGGACAGGAGTTAAACTTGTTCAGCGTACTATGGGAATGCCTGCTAGACCATGCTGTCAGCTAAAATATGTGGGAGTAGTTTGCTTTGTGTGCTAACAGGATACAGATGTGCCATTCTGAATTCCTCAGCCTTCCTCACCTGCTTGGCATGGATGTGCAGAAGCTAAGCTCTAAGCAGATGGGGAATGTGAAATGCTGAAAACTACCATATCAGAGGCATTTAGGCAGTAAGTGTACATGGGTTTTGAAAATTATAATTTTGGCTTGTGTTCCTGCATTCCAGTAACTCCAACTTTCAATATAAAAAAAATCCCTCTTGGATCTTGGACTTAGTTGGTTTTGCACTTCGTTTTTCTGTGTGTGAAAAGGACATGAATGATTAAGTAGTACGCAGATTTCCTGGTGGTCACAGCAATGCAGGAAGGGAGCTGTGATAAAATTCTTCAGCCACAATGTTCATGCTTAAATAATGGAAGGGAACAGATTTTTTTAAGATGTTATCTATAATGGCAAATCTTTGCAAGACCTTTGATACAATAGAGAAAGGTTGACTCTCTGTTATGCCCATCTATCCCAAACCAAAAATGAAGTCCTAGAACAACATAGTAACAGCATATCATTACAATAGACTTTAGGCCAACTGGTGACTTGCACCATAACTTTAAAATGTATTTGCAACCTGGTTCCTTTGAATTAATAATTAAGATCTTCACTGGCTCTGAGAGGTAGTCAGTGCTTAGAAGGAGCAGGGAATTACACCATTATTACAAAAGGTGCATGGGTGGGACATTGGGAGGAAGCAATTTTGCTTAATCTACTGATTATATTCTCATCCACTTCTCAGTAAGTAAACATGCAGCTTCCTTCCCCCACCCTTTGCTTTTCCTAGTTAGTCAGCTCTGCTTACATCTGTGCTTGGTGTTTTTAAGTCTCCCATGGATGTTATCTCCTCTTAGGCTGCACAGGATCAAACCTTGAAAGTTCAAGGCATTCCATCTGCCTTCTATTAATTACCACTTTTATTCCTTATGACTCTGCTTTCTTCTAGGAGAGGTTTTTTCTATTGCTTTTAAAGGACAATTTCCTATACTAAGATATGTAAGCATAAGGCATATATTGATCTTTTCATGACCTTTTCTAGTAATAACATGTGAAGTTGTACTGCTACCTTCAAAGAACAGAGTGCATCTTCTCGATATCATGAAGATTAAATATTACAGTGTGAAATGTGTAGTTCATTTAAAGGCATGTAACTATTCTTTATAGCACTTAAGAACTTAAGACAAAAATTCAGGGGGTGGGAAATAAAGGAAACATGATAAATTTGAAAAAAAAAAAAAAACAAATGCAAAACGGACCCCCCCCCCAAAAAAAACCTCCAAACCTGAAAAACAAAACCACAGCCAAAACCTCACCCACGCACCTCCCAACCCTCAACCAAGCACCCCCGCACCCTAAAACCCTGAAAATATGAATATATCAAGATTGTTTGGAAGACTCACATAAAATTAAAAGCCCCAGGAAATAAACTCGTGTGTCTCTTCTATGAGACATTGTGCTACATCCTGTCATTTTTAACTCCGTTTTACATAAGTGTCTGCCAATAAAATCTAACAGTAATGATATTAATTAATAATGATGATAGTAGGGTTACAAATACTGTACTACTTTACAGTGTTCTGCCAAAAAATACATGCATATTTTTACTACTTATCCACATTTCTCTTGTAAGAAAACTAGGTAAAGGAAGTATTTTGCTTGGCAGGCTAATGTCACTCACAAAGTCTGATGGGTTGAGTTTGGGGTGCTCTGTAAAGGCAGCACTAGCCTCTCTGTTACCTCTGCCCATACAGAATGGAAGCCACCCGTGGAAAGCCGAGTCATGTCTGCGCTGTGGTTTTGCTTTGTTGTGTATTGGTGGTGCTCCAGAACTAGGTTAAACCTGCTGGGTTGTTGCAGGAGCCCTGCATTCGTCTTTGAAAACCTGGTATGCAAAGCTGAGCAAATTCCCCAGCAATTACCATCTGAATTTCCTTGCTTTGGCAGCTATGCAGCTAGTCTCTCTGCTTGGATTTGTGAACTCCGGTGTATTGTGTTTGTGTGGCAAGGTTTTGTAGTGGGGAGGCTCCAGGGGTGGCTTCTGTGAGAAGCTGCTAGAAGCTTCCCCTATGTCTGATAGAGCCAGTGCCAGCCTGTTCCTAGGCAGACCCCAAGACCGAGCCCATCAGCAACAGTGGTAGTGCCTCTGGGAGAACAGAGTTAAGAGGGGGGAAAAAACTAGCGCAACTGCAGCTGGAAGAGAAGAGTGAGAATATGTGAGAGCAACAACTCTGCAGACACCAAGTCAGTGTCAGTGGTCAATGTGCAGCCCATGGATGTCCACAGGGGAGCAGATATCCACCTGTGGCCCATGGAGGACCCCATGCCGGAGCAGGTGGATGCCCAAAGGAGGCTGTGACCCCACGGGAAGCCCATGTTGGCACAAGCTCCTGGCAGGACCTGTGGAGAGAGGAGCCCGTGCTGGAGCAGGTTTGCTGGCAGGAGTTGTGACACTGTGGGAGACCCAAGCTGGAGCAGTCTGTTCCTGAAGGACTGCGCCCCATGGAAAGACTCGTGTGAAGAACTGCAACCTGTGGGGTGGACTCACGTTAGAGAAGTTCGTGGAGGACTCTCTCCTGTGGGAGGGACACCACACTGGAGCAGAAGAGTGTGAGGAGTCTTCCCCCTGAGGGGGAAGGAATGGCAGAGACAATGTGTGATGAACTGACCACAACCCCCATTCCCCATCCCGCTGTGCCACTGGGGAGGAGGAGGTAGAAAATCTGGATTAAAACTAAGCCTGGGAAGAAGGAAGGCGTGGGCGGAAGGTGTTTTTAAGGTTTGTGTTTATTTCTCATTATCCTACTCTGGTTTGATTGGTAATAAATTAATTTCTTTTCTCCCAAGTCAAGTCTATTTTTGTCTGTGATGGAGATATCACTCACCTATTACCCTGTCCTTATCTTGACCCATGAGCCTGCCTTTACATTTTCTGTTCCCTGTCTTTGGAAAGGGGAAGTGAGGAGGGGAGTGATAGGGTGGCTTTGGTGGGCACCTGGCATCCAGCCAGGGTCAACCCACCACATCCAGTCACATTAGCATTATAGATACAGCTAAGAAGAACTGAAGAGTAGACTTAAGTGTTGTAATTCTCCTGCGCGTTTGTTCTTCTTTGCTTTTTGTCTTTGCACCTGATTTCCATGTCTTTCCAGCAATGAGCCTAATGGAGGAATTCAAACCTTAGAATAATGAGTCAGCAGGAAGGGTATGCTTCCTTAGAGGCAGGTCTGGACTTCATTTTAGAGTTTTCTGTGAAAACTCAAATCTTCACGTGCACAGGAAAGGAAGACTGTTCCTTCAGAGAAGGAAACCTCTAGACACAACTTGTATTCCTACTGCACTACTTCTAATCACACCCTGCAATGTGTTAAGCCCTCAGAAATCCAAGTATCATCTTACCCTGATTTGCACCTGGTTTCTCTTCAGGCTATTGAACAGAAAAATGCTGAAAACCTTCAGATGATGGAATACATATCTCTCAGCCTTAAGCACTTTGAGCTTCCTCTGGAAATAGAGAGCGCTGTCTTGATGAACAGACCCACTGCACAATAGTCACAGCTAAAGATATAGAACTAATTAGGATGTAGTCTTAATTAGAATGTGTTGGAAAGGTTGACCATATGGTGTTAAAGACGGATAAACTGTGAAAACTTCTCGCCTAGTATAGAAAATTATACTTTTTTTTTTTTTAAACAATCTTTAGGGATTCCTGGCTTCCAAAGGCCTTTTTTGATTAGAAACCTAAGAAAGTACCACATTTTAAAGCTGAGGACACACAGTACTTGGGAACACAGTGGCCTATGACTGACCTGGAATAATGTGCTCTATAACGAAGCAAAGCTGGGGAAATTGTAGAAACCTTTGTTTTTGTTTTGTTTCGAAGAGATGCTGTAACTGGCTGCACTTAATGCAGGACCTGGAACCAGTTCAGGGAGAATCATGATAAAGCCACCCCCACCCTCCTCATGCACATGTAAGTATTTAAAACAAAAATATTTTAGGGAGACCACCATTTTTGAGTACTTATTTTCAGTGATTTTGCACCTGCTACTCCCCTTCATCCTTCAGTATGAACTGTCTGCTTTGGAAAGTCACAGCTTGTGTGTGAGTATACTCATATTCACAAATCTTACTTTGCTTTGTTTTTCTTAAAGGAGAAATACCAGTGCAGTATGAAAACTTGATTAACATCAAGATTAATTCCCAGGGATTCCTAGAAATGGTTATTTCTTTTACCTGGCTTTGGATGAGCCCTGTTTTTCTTGGGACACAGCTATAACTAGTCCAATAAAAAAATAATAACTAGAAATATACAGAGAGGAATTACAGTATGTCACATCTGCCACTAGAGAGCTAGAAGCAGCTTCAGCCAGACCTACTTTGTCCCAGCTGCTGCCTGATGGCTGTTGGCTTTGAAAATGCCCTTGTTATGGAAAATGTGGGTAACTGTCCTGAGACGGAGTTCATTTATTGCACTCACTAAACTGCTGTAGAAAATGCACTGTGGAGGCTATTAGAGGGGAAACCCCCACCCGGAAGGGCTATGTCAGATCTTCTGCTTGGTCATCTTGACCTCAAAGGACAGAAAAGAGCAATGCAAGTGATACAAAAGTCAAGCAATGGGTATCATTGTTAGTATCTTTGAGTTACAGATGTAATTTTTCTGGTTCTAAAGATGATGCTGCATGAGAGCAAGCTTTAGATCGTTGCTTAAGTTAGACACGTAGTCTGTGTGCAAAATGATGGTATTTTAATCAGAATAATTTTGCAGACAAGTAAAAAGAAGGGCTGAAGGTCAGGTGACATGCCCCATCAGCATGCCCAGGATCCCCACAGCATGGCTGTGATATAATACCTGTACCCAGGTACTTGCAGATGTCTAGTATGATTTGTTTGTCTTCCCGCTCCCACCCCGCCTTTCATCATGTTAACTTTTATTAGCTATTTGATGCAACTACCAGAAGCAATAACTTCCAATTATTTGTTTTAGGTTTTGGGATATTTTATACAAATATCCAATATTTGTACATAGTGAAGACAAATATATCAGTAAACTTTATAAAATAGTCTTTAGTTGTCCTTCTGCATTACTAATAACACTTTAAAAAAAAAAGCTAATTAATTGATTTGGTCTACTTTTAGACTTACTGGATTAGTGATTAGAGTTGCCATTTTCCTTCACTTTGATAGTGTATTTCACTTTGACTCTCCTGGACTAGCACAAGGCTTATCTGTCTTGCTTTTCATTCCCCTAATGACACATTTAATGGAAAAGACAATACAGCCTGAGCATTTATATTTTGAAAAATCATTCTCCCTGTTTATTTTCTTCTAAAACAATTATAAACACGACTGATCTACTAGAGTTTCCTTCTGTAATAAATGAAGAAAAATAAATATCTCATAAAGACTGATCCAAATTCATCTATTCATAGCTTGCTCACTTCATTGACATTACTTCAGCGATGATCATGTCCCTAGAAATCTACATGCTAGTTAAGTTACAGAATTTTAGCGAATATATTCTCTAGTAAACCTGTACTAGTTCTGTTTAAAATATCTGAGTTAATAACATGATATTATAATTATTAAATATAGACTAGCATTTAATATATATCTATTTAACTACTTGATTATTCATCTTAATGCCAGACATGTTTTTAAAAATCCTTTCTAAAGTCATTGCTTACTGTCTGTTCTTGGCTAGAGTTTATCAGCCTTTTGAGTAAAGTCTTTGAGAGTCTTTCAAAGGTTTCTTTTCTCCTGCCAAAAGACATGGAAAATATTTGATGACAATAATTCAAAAATGTCTGTGGTCTAGATAGCTTAGACACACATTTAATTTGTAATGCAGACAGGCTAGCAAATGCACAGTTAATCTTGTCTGGGGGCATGAGCTGTTGCTTGCGTTTGGACTTTCTGTAAATGCTCTTACACTTCCTTGCTCTTCCTTCCTCTTCTTTACTCCGGATTATGTTCTCGCCTTCCAGCAGTCTTCACTTGCTTTATACTCACTGATCTGTTTCTTATTTAATATATCTGTGAATAAATGGAAATGTGAATAAGAAAATGTTTCTGGAGAAGAGAATATGTACATACATACCATGGGGGTAGTTTATCCATAACATGGGTATGACTAGTTGATCATGGAATACTGCAGACTCATGATCTGACATTCAAAGCACAATGTTAATGCTAAAGTTAGTAGGTATTTGGTATTTCCAGACTGTGTTGTACATTAGATTGCTTTGAAGATTTTCTGTTTTCCTGCACATCAACTGAGTTTAAAGGGCTTCTACAAAGGGGTAGATTCAGTTGTATGATTCTCTTTTGTTTTTCATTTGCAAACTTAAGATACTACTAATTCAGAAAACGAGCAGGTATAAAATTATGAGGAGTAGTGTTATTCCCTTTTCCAGGCACACAATCCAGAGCTAAATTCTTCTGCCAAACAAATGTGTTTTACGTGAATGTAGGTTCAGCAGTTTCATTTAGATTAATTTAAAACATATTGTGAGTCACAGCTGTCTTGACCGAGTCAAGTGTTTTATCCCACCCTTTTCTTTGTGCCTCTCTCAGTTCTTCTCCAGGGCTCCCCTGTTAAAATAAATAAATAAAAAAACCCAAACAAAACAAACCCTCTTAGCCCAAATTAACTTCTTGTACCTTAGTAAAGATGCAAGAAAGTTTTGCTTTTTGTGTTTTTCTTATATGCTGCAGGAGCAGTTTTTTCTAGGAGGAAACTGAGCTTTAAAAGAACAGGACACTGCTGCTTCTGGTAATGGAGTTGTAGTCTGTGGAGAGGAGTTGGTTAATGGAAATGATCCATCTTTGCTCCATCAACCTTTCCATTATTAAAACTTTTTATTAAATGCTTATAATGTTGATTGATGGTAAATATTGGGTCTCTGTTCAGTGATTCGATGCAAGGCTGCAGCATGGGATTTCTCCTGCAGCACACAATTAACAAGAAAACTCGAGCTCCTTTTCAATTATTTTAGCTTGTCAGTCTCTGATTGACCACATGGAACTTCAAATTACCTTGCCTCTCTGAAATTTTAGTGAAGACAAACAAGCTCCTGTCTGAAAAATTTCAAAAGAGCTCTTAAACATTATGCTCCCTTTTGGTACCACTGATTTTCCTTTTACCCCAGGTATAAAACAAGTGATGGTGCAATGATTTCAACCAGAGATATTCCCAATCCCACTCGAAATTCAAAGCTCATATAAGTGCCATCTAGAAGATGACAGAGCTCATGTCAGATGCAAAACAGCCCCATTGTTAAAGAAAAAGAGAGGGTGCTAAGGAAAACAAAGTGGAGAACTCTGAGCTTTTAAGAGGGCCCTCAGAAGATTTTAGCCTTTCTTTATGAAGTTGAGAAACCTAAGAAAAGTCTCCGCTTTTGAATTGCAAGTGGTGCACTGATTGTGCAGAGCACGCTATGGGGTGGGAAGGAGAGGTTTTTCGTGGGTTTTGGAGATGCTAACATGCTAATGAACAAATTCTGTAATTTTCCTATGTGCATTCGAAACAAGGAGAATTGGATTTAATTTGTATTGAAAGTCTGGTTATTCTATTTACTACTTAATTTGTGTAGGGGAATAATGACTATGAAGTGTGGTGTGGTTGCAGATTTGCTGGGTGATTGCTAGAGGCTCATTTGCTGACTGAAAATAAAAGAATGAAGCTTTTTTTTTTGGGGGGGGGGGAATACTTAAACCTGAAACTTGTTTTGAACTTCAGATATTTTGAAACAGTTCTAATAATTGAAATACTTTTTCCCCATACTCAATTACTTTTAAATGTGTCTAGTTTTATATTGATAAAATGTATTTAGTGGTTCATACTGAATTATTTCAAAACATAAGTTACTAAATGATCCAGAACAATTTTAATTTCTTTCTTGTATTTTTGTTTCAAATGTGTCAAAATTTAACTGTCCTGATTTGATCATAGGCATATTTCCCCCGCCCCTGTTCCATGTTCAGTTTTCTTGACATAGGAATAGTAATTTTCAGACAACCCAATTTGCTAATTATTTGATAAGGTCAATGTCTGAAGCAACTCTGGATATGTGGTCCACAAAAAAAAAATCATAAGTATGCATATATCATAAATAGGCTCAGAAGTATGTATACACAAGCAGTAAGTTACTAGTAGAGCTCATCAAGCAACGAAAGGGATTAATTCCAGTAACTGAATTTATGGAAACTATTCACAAGTGGCAAATTGGAGTATTATTCAATAATCCACAGAGTTGGTTGAAAAATGAAAGCTCCTCTCAGGAAAAACTTATTTGACCACAGCACAGGCCTATAGATCAACTCTGCTATTGGTGAATATTAAGAATTAGAGCTGAATTAATATGTTAAAGAGTTTGAGGCAACCGCTTGTTTTCCAAGGGTACTCTGTACTGACTGTTGCCCTACTGACCTGTTCCGTGGCAGGAAAAATGAGTGATCATTTGCAGTAAAATATGGTGAAAATACTTGCAGTCCTCCTGTTCAATTTCACTTGGCCTTCTCGGTGAGGCTGTGCTTTCATGCTACATTAATTCTGAACTTAATTGAATGCTGTCATCTGTGTGCCATTTCACTGTGGGGACTGAGCCTGAGAGAGAGGAGCTTTAGTTGATGGAGTAAGGGAACGTGTTGGCAATTTCTTCTTGAAATGAAGACATATGCTGCTTTAGCAAGTATGCCCACATGCTACCTGATCAGACTAATTGTGAAAGTTTGAAGTAAACTAAAATTATCTTTTATTGTTAATTCTGCTATGCCATTAAATTCTCAAAGTATTAACATGTGTTATATGTAAAAAGCACTTGAAAGGCACATTTCTCTGAATTTCCAGCTACTGTTGTATCTCTTCATATCCTGATTGCAGGAATCAAGTTGTCAGTAAGAGAGTAACACATATATAAAGCATGAGCATTTGGGGGCCTGAGTTGCTGGTTTGGTTTTGTTCTTATTTCCTGTGGTTCACTATTTTCTTTCTCGAACCTGAGAATGTTTAACCTGAATACATGTGTGTGTATATATTCTTTCTAGGTGTTGAGAAGGCTTCAGGGTAACTTTAGGCAGTGGTTCCCAATTTTTGTTTGAGAGCTGCCATGGGTCTTGTCACAGAAATGTTTCCTGTCATACCTGGTATGCTCAGTCACCTAGAGGAGCTCTCTGTTTACATGATGTGATCTGTTAACTCCTGTTTGAGAAGTAGGAAGCATTTTATTACCTTATCTTAGCAGGTGCAAATATATATAAGTCTGTGAAATATGGCAGACTTGCTTCTGTTCTACTGTAAACTTTAAAGGGGTTATTTAAATCACATTGAAGTTGTGGTGAAACTCTCCTTGTCTAATGCAGGAGTGACAAGCCATCGTTTTGCCTTGCCTCCCCAGAAAAAGTGTCTGTACACGTATCATGTAACAGGGATCAACATTGATAAATAAGGCTTTTTTGCTGTTGTCTTATTTAAAAACCAACAAACAAACTAACTTTTGGCAATGATCTCGCTTTTGCTAGGGTAAAGAGATCATTGTCTATGTTATAAAGGGCATAGTAATTTCCTTTTGGTTACAAAATTCATTAAATTTATTGTTGGATGCTTTAGTTAATAAATTGGCAAGTTGTGATCTCAATACAGATAAGCACATTATTTTGTTTTGCTAGATTAGTCTGGAATTTAACAATTCATTATTGTTTGTAATTATTTAAAAATGCTGCACGTTTTAACAAATCACTAATGCTACCATGCCTTTTTAAAGATACCTTTTCCTTTAAGTAAATTTAGCAACAGATTAACTTCACTGGATTGGTTTATTATAATTTTATAGGATGGATCCCCTAATCATTATTTAAATATCTCTCACACATGGGGAGCTATAGAATATTTTCCTTGAAGTACCTATGTTTAATGTGCTTATTCTAGTGTATGAGATGAAGATTCTGAAAAAGTTTTGTTCTAAACAAGTACAAAATATGCCACCTGGTAACATGGATGTGTTTTCACAGGGAGATTAATTTTTACGTATGTATACTTTTTTCTGAAGCTTATTGGCTCATTATGACCTCTGTAGTTGCAACTGTGTTTTGTTCTTTATAAACATGATCTCTGATGAAGCCATTTGACACTGGCCTTTTCTGAGTTGCATTCGTTTATTAAGCAACTATTCTATTGTGAACTCTGTACTTTGTTAAATGTTTTATTTTCATAATGCTCTGGATTTTAATTAACCAATGTTGAGATATTTACATCTGGTTAACTTTGTTTTACAACTTCCATCAGTAAATGCTTTATAGGTGTACCTGCAAAAGAATGTTTATATACAATTAAATGCATTCTTCTCTACTGGTGCTATAGTTAAAGTAATAGAGAACAAAGCCTGGCAGTGTAAACATTTTAAATTTTTTTTGTTGTTGTTTTACGTAGACTTTCTTTTTAGTACAGTATCAATGAAGTCTTTCTATATACTTTTAAATGGAATTTACTCCTAGTATTATCCCTTTTTCCACAATCTGCTTAGGTTTGCACTGTGAGTATGTAATGTTTGGTATATCCTGTTCTATCTGCTGCTCTTCTGTTCTGCAGTTGTCTCTGATACTAGCTGCTACGTATTTTTTCCACTTAGAATTTGCAGCCCAAGATTTTGACTAACGGGTGATAATTGTGGTTTTCCTTATGCTAATAAGGAAAGATTTAGTGATCAACCAACTACAGCATTTGAGGTTAGAATACTTAGTTTTGTTCCTCTTGGTATTTATTCAGTTATTTCCAAGCTCCTTCCCTTTGCTTGAAATAGAACTGCCACTGACATTCTTTCTTATCCACCTTCTATGAAGACAGACCCTAACTCCAAAGACTTGGAATGTGTCACCTTTGCTAAAGTGGAGTCCAGCCTGAAATCAATCTCAGTCACAAAAGCAGAGTTTCTGTTGGTGACTTTCATTTTCTAGTGAGCAAATTTTACAAAGACGGTGGTGAAAATTCATTATTGTAGAGTGGAGCTTGGTTCCAGAAAGAACAGAATCATTCCTCAGTTTCAATTCCAACTGGAATTTTCAGCAGTATGGTAAATGTCCCTTTTACTTACATGAACAATATCTCCCAGAATAGATTCTGCCAGCCCTTTTTAGGGATTGCAAGTTTTATAGACTTGGAATAGGTATTTTTCCCTTTCATTTGTACCCAGCAGAGCAGAAAATGCTGTAAAGCCTTTGAATTAATAGGTTATATAACAACCTTTGTATGATTCTTAAAGTCTGATCGGTGACCATGGATGAGAACGTTGCCCACTTCCTGATTTTTATACACCCATGGGGGACACACATTAATCCAAGATCATGTAACAGAGAATCCTTAACTGGTAAGATTCATGATAGCCTTAAAGAAACAAAAGAAACCAAAAAAACATCTCTTCTTTTGTGTGGTGATCGGTTTTTTTTGGGGGAGGTGGGGAGTGGCACGTTGGGAAGGAGTGGGGCACTGAGGGTAATTCTGGTTTTGAGGGCATTCTTTCTGAGTTCCAGACTACAAACACTTGTACCGTAATAAAAAGAGTTTAAAAGGCAAATCAGGTTATGCATAGTAGGAGAGCCCAGGGAGGAAATTTTGGGTTTTATTATAAGGGAAAAATAAGATACTTTTGATGCAGAAATGCACCAGGAAACTGAGATTAGTTAAATTTGTGTGTGCTCTTGTTGTTGTTGTTGTTGTTGTAGTACTATTGAGGGAGATAAACAGGAGGCTTTGAAAATTCTGGTACCTGATTCTAAAAGCTCTGTGCACATCTTCCTTGCTGTGAAGACTGTGAACCAGTTATTTCTTGGTCTCCCTGACTTCTCTTCAGTTCCCAGATTCTCCTCTTTTCTGCTGTAGGAATGCTGTTGTGTTAGATGTGTGGTATTTACTTATGTTGAAGGAGAAATATATTCTTTATTCTAATAATACAATTGTCTTTCAATTACATAATTCACCAAAAAATCCTAGTTTTGGGCCAAAGCTCTATGGTATTAGAAAAGGCAGGAGCAACCTGTGCTGTCCTGAAGAACAGATTATGTAGACAGGATGATACAAGTAGTGAGATGAGAATGGGGGAATACAAGTGTACGATAAAACGTTACTGTTTAACAACATAGGCTGCGGTGTCATTTGCGCTGCCTTAAGGCAAGACTGACTGGCTGCTCAGTTAACAAACCAAAGAATATCCACCAGAGCCTGGGGCAATCAGCATGTCAGAGAGATTATCTAAAGGACAAATGGGTGGATGGGTGACAGAGCACATTCAAAGAAATGGGCCACATGAGATTATTTTCAGAGCAGTGTCAGTCTAAACAATACTTTTCCAATAGGAGAATGGACATCTATAATTCACTCAAATTTGGGTGACAGAATTTTGGAATAAATGTATGTAGATAGTTGAGATTCTCTTCAGATTCCTGTGCATAAATGGGCTTTAGGGTTAGATGTCTTATTCATACACAACATACGCAATTGTTACACTTTTGCAGATGTGGTGCCTCGAAACCTTTCAGATAGCTTGTCTGTATTGCCAGCATCTCATTTTCAAAGTTTAAGGAATTAAATGGTGGTAGTCTGCCCTTTTAGATATTAGATTTTAGACAGGCTCCTGCTTGACTACTGGTACAATACAGCAATGGACAATCTGTTAAGACCTGGCTATTTTACAAGTCCTTTTTGATGTGAATTGCATGGTTTTATTTTTCACATGGCATTACACATATGCTGAAACTTGCTATATAACTGGAAACCATTGCCACATGCTAATGCTTTCTTCCCTTTCTCCCTCAGCCTTTCCTCCCTCTGTGTGATATGAATTGGTTCATTTGTTTAAGTATTTCTTTCTAGAAAAACTTATTTTCTGATAGCTCGACTTGCCATGTGACTTCACAGTGCAGAAAAGAAAGAGCTATTTTATATACAACTGTACTTGATCTCTTTACTTCCTTAAACAGAAGGATTAGTAAGAGTAAAGAAACATAAATGCAAGAAATAAACGTGTTTAGAATCTGAATAATATGTATTCCCTTTCCATGTGTATTTCCTATAGAAACATATGGATATTGTATAAGGGCATCTATAATGCTACCCTTATGACATAATCTAATGACTAATCCGATGGCATGGATTATTCTGGGTTATTTGATTGTGCAAAAATGTCACTTTAAGGCACGGAGAGCTTCCTTATAAAGGTATTGGGTCTGTTGCTGTCTATGTTAAAATTTCTCTTATCAGTTCTCCCCACATAGATTGTTAAACAATCCTGGAAAGGATTGTTTAGGGACAATCTTGGGGGAGTGGGGGGAAAAGTCAATAAAATGTTAAAACAAGCAAACTCCAAACCCTGCTTCTTGTAGGGTCTTTCGTGGGTGGAATTGATAGTAACTGTTGAAATCTATTGGAAGATTAATCATTTCTACTTTCTGTAGCAAAGGGGATCAGATACTGTGGGATGAATAGCATTGCCAGATTCCATGTAGGTGCTTGTAGATAACACAAAAGAGGGATAATCTAGACATATAGGGATTACTGACTTTATTTTGTGTGTTAATTTGTTATAAGTCTTTTATTCCATTTTCTATAACTTTCTACAAGGACTGTGAAATAAAAAGCATTCAACTACCTTGGTGCTTATAAGCACATCCGATTGATTCTTCCCATAGCAAAATGAGATAAAAGCAGATGAAACATATTTGGGAGGAGGGGAAGGCTGCAGAATCATGGTTGACTAAGCATCACTGATAAATCAGCTTTTGGAAACTGGGTGTAAGAGGATGACTAGGACACTATGTGGATAACTTTATCCTAATGGGCTGAAGGTCAGATGCTGTCATTAAAATATTACATTACAATTCTGAGAATGGCAATCTGTTTTTCTAATCAATAAACAGTGTCAAACAGCTGAAGAGCTGCAAGTTACAATTCCCTGATCACATGTATCAGGCTATTACATTGCAACTGCGTAGTTAATCAATTGACTAACATCTGTGAATGTCTCTTCTGTTAGATGCTGGGAGATTTTCTGTTGGATAAATTCCTGAATAAGACTGAATGTTGGTAAGCTTCAGCAAGGCTTTGAAAAGTGCTAATAATTTTTACTGGTTGGAAATTAGAGTTGAACAAGTGGCTGAATTTGTGCTGTTTTCTCAAGGCCAGTGTTGTGTGGGAGGGGATCTGGATTTTTCCAGGAAAGGCACGCACTAGGGAAAGAGGACAGGAAAATTATGTTACTCAAATGACTTCGTGGCCTTTTTTCATCAGGGATATGGCCAAGCAAAGGTACCAGTTGCATCACTGGATATTACTTGGGAAGAAAACATTGTGTCTCAGCAATCAATGCTTTTAAAAAAACATTTCTGGAGGGATTCACCTTCCAACGTACTCCCTTAAACAAATTGAAGGAAAATCCTCCATAGATTCACTAATTAAGATATCTACATTGTAGTTGCTGAATTGTTCAAAGAGGCACTTAGGTTCTCAGGTTGAATTATCAAGTCAATTGAGATATTTCATGGTAAAAAGTCAGTTCTTGTAGTATGGTTACTGGCTGGTAGAAATTAGAGTCAAAGAACGTGAAAATTGGATAGAGATAGCTGTTAAGGATGTTGGTAGCTCTGCAGAATAAAAAAAGGCAGAATACACAATGGATCTAAAATAGATGCAGGAAAACATCATGGACAAAGTGTCTGAGAAATCAGCAAGGAATTGCATTAGGAATTAAAAAAAGAAAAGTCTTTACAGAAAAATCAGTTATATCTTTCTGCCCATGAATATTATAAGGCCAGATGAACTAAGATGCCTTAAGGGCGTGGGTACTGCCTTGATAAAGTAGGCATTTTAGGAGCATGAGGAATGCTAGAAAACCAACGGCATTCTGTGGCAGCTGGATCACAAACTGCCTTGAGTGAAAGGTTCTTTCTACAAGGCCATTAGAGCCTTTTTGGAAATGGAAAACACTATTCAGTTGACTCTGTGTAGGAGCTAAATTCTAGGCTGTAAGGGAGGAATTTTATTTGCAGAATGGTACTGGCAATTTTTCAGATCCAAGAGAAGGTGGTGGAGGAGATTGCATGGATAGAAAATGGTGGATACCGGATAGAAAATGGTGGATACCATATAGAAAGGAAAAGCTAATCAGTTTCTTACAATAGCACACCTTGTGTATGCTTATCCCATAAACCAGCCAAATGATGCAATCGAGAAAGGTGGAAGTGCCAGGAAGCTTTGTGGCCCTTGGCAGCGATCGCTTCCTGGAGCGCTTCCCTCTGCGGCCAGAGCGAGAGGAGGCTGCGCGCGGCTCTGGGCAGGAGTCTGTGCCTCTGCTAAGACTTTTAGACCTAAGTAGCGGTAGTCACAGTGAATTAAATTAGGATGGCAACTCTGATGGAGGGATGACAAAACAGAGAAGTAGGAGCCCTGTCGAGCTAGGCCCACTGGTGTGCTGCTGGCCTGGCCTGGGCCTGTCCCCAGGGAGGTGCTCAGGCCTGGGGCTGCCCTGCTCCCTGGCTGCAGTGGTGGGCCAGGCCCTGGCTGCCAGGCCCTGCCCTGCCAACCTGGGGAGCCCGTGGCCTCAGGGAGCTGCTGGCCCCTGCACTGCACCGGGGCACCGTTAAGGAGAGCAGCTGGGGAGACTGGAATGTGTCAGCACAGTTATGCAAGTAAGGGGCTGCGGGGGAAGGAACAGGAACGACGAAGGATGTGTGGGAGCTCTCTGAGGAGTGACGTACCCATTGGAGCCATAGAAACTACAGTGCGGGGATGCAGGGCCCACACTGCCAACTCCAACATTTTGTGGAGGGTTGTATTCAATCTGATGGCTCAATTTGCTGTGTAAGTATTGAGGTTAGCAGGTTTCTTAAATGGTTTTGGTGGACAGCTGTTCTCTGCTGCTGGAGACAAAATATGCAATGGGCTCCAGCTCATTGGCAGCAGTGGGGCTTAACTCCGTCCAGAGCAAAGGCCCACTCTGAGGTCAGGGACAAAGCCTGAACCACAGCAGGCTCTTCCAATGCTCCTCAATACTTGTTCCGGCAACACTGGTAATTGCTTTAAGTGACTATTGGCTTTACACAGAGGAAATATCTCAACAGAAAATATCACCTGACTGAAAGTTAAAGACTTGGGAAATAGCTTTTATCACTAAATTAGAACAAAGGGTTTTTTAGGTCTATTTGCAATTAGCTCAGGAGTGTGTTATCTTTGTACTCTAGCGTTTTTGATTTCATATAGACTTAAATTAACCAATACATTATATTTATTTTGAAACCAGCTCAACAGCTGCAAGGTTGAACATTTTGGGCAGAAACTAAGCATGGTCCAGTCCCACTATGACTCCAGAGGGGATAGGCTCATGGCTGGCATTAAAAGCCCTTTCTTACAATCTGGCTACACTGGATGGGTCTACAATACATAATCCAGTTCAGATAACTAACTGTGATGTGAATAAACTTGAAAAGTCAAACCATGAAGACAACCTGGTATCTGAGGTAATACTTGTTTTTAAAAAGTGGATGATTCTTCAGAGTTGGTGGCCTTTTTTGAACTGCCTTTTACAGATCATCTGGACAGTATTTATCCTGTCCTGTACAGTAGGACAGAATGAATTTTGTAGTTGACAGTCCTGCCAAAACTGTCCTCATGATTTTCTGTTTGGAAGAGGTGCACTTAGCTTCGTTGTCTTCTAGCAGCTGTGGCACTTCAAAAGATGAAGACAAAATGAAACAAGAAACCAAAGACTGATTGTGCAGCCTGGTACAGAAGATAGAGGTGGGAGTTCGTTCCCTCAAATTTTCTTTGCTACTTTGGAAAATAATTTAGGCCTGATTCTCAACAGACCTAAAAGCCTAAGCCCCTACGACTTTAGTAATCAATGATCCTTATGTTCCTGGATACTTTCAGACTTGGACTTTAGTCTCTCCTTGTGTTCGTTCTTTACCTTATCTTACTGGGTTGTTGTTAAATGCTCAGAGGACCCTGAGGCACTATGACAATCAGGGAAAAATACTAATGGTACAAGAAAACTAACCTCACTCACCATCTGCTGTCCCATCATTAACTGCACATGGAGGGACTTTTTGTTCATTTTGTGGGACTCTTCTGTCTATATAGTGCATGTTGTCTGTGTATTATGTGGTTTTCAGAGGTCTTTTATGTTTCAGGGAGCAGTGTACTCTATGCCTTTAAACCTGTTCTTAGAATAACTTGACTTCCATCAAGCTATGTTTATATTAGAATGTAAATAACTTATGAATGCTTGAAATCTGATCTGATACATTTCTGCAGGCATTCACAAAGAAAAAAGCCTGATACTGGTCTTTAAGACTCAATCAGATGGGCCTCAAAATTAATGAAATCTTGCATTTTAATGCGTCTCCAGTACTCCTTAGTGATTACACAAAAGGATATTAGGGAGATGGTGTGATTGCTGGAAATTGTCTTAGTATAAAGAAAGCTTGTTCTGAAAACTTTTTTTAATGTGAAAAAATAGCATTTTTTTCTTTTTCCTCTGAAAGACTATATATTGAGTTAAAGCAATGTTGCGAGGTCTTGATACTTTTTCTTTGGAGTATAGTGTGTGTATCGGTTAATCAAGGTCTGCTTCAAGAAGCAAAGTGAAGTCTGTCAGAGGCAATATTTATGAATGGACTTTCACTCTGCTGTAATTGAAATTAATGTTGAGTCATTCTTTCCAGTAACTTCACAGGCAGACAAATTTGACTTGACAGAGAGGGATAAAAGGTCTGAATGTAGGCTCTCCAAGAGATAGCTCAAAATGTGGCCAGGGTTATATATCACTTCCTGAAATGATAATGTAAGTGCTAATTGATCTAGAGACACTTCTGGAAGTCATGTAGCAAAAGCATGTCTTCATTTTTATCAGGAACTCCTATTTGCAGACAGTGAGACGAAGAGGTGGACAAGTTGAAGATATTTGTTTTGAGGTTAAAGTATACTTCCCCTTAAAGTATACAGTAGCTGTATTATCTTCGTGTAAAAGGTTAAAGCTATGGTTGGATATTGTCTTCAGTAGGTTTTATAATGTGTTATCTACATTTTCTTGCTATGTTGAATTACTAATTTACAGTATTTAGTCATATTTAGCGAGATCTATTTGCCGTGGATCTTGGCAAAATGTCTCTGCTCCACTTGGACAAAAGAGATCATAAAGAATTAGGAAATACATAGGAATGGAACATAAAACATTTTAGCTATAAAAATAATTCAAAGGAGAAGAATTATTAATTTGGATGTGTTTTAATGTGTTTAAAGTCTCCATATTCTGCAAGCATGCATTCAGAGCTTAATTTTGTGCATATTAGTCTAAATTAATAATCTGAACACCTTCTGGCAACTTTCTATTCTACATGTTGCAGAACTAAGTATTAGAAATAAATAAATAAAAATAGAGCTTGATTAAAACAAGTAAAGGAGAAAATGAGATAACTGCTGGAAACTTAAAAATCCTTGTTTGCTTGGTTTGTTTTTCTGAGCCAGTAGAAATTCTAGACAGATAGGGTTGGTGAAACCTAGTAAGGTTATTGTTAACTGGAGCTAACTTTAAATGGTTGAAAAACTGATTTTCATTAAGAAATAAAAATAATGCTCTTGAACTACCTTTTCCTAATCTCTGAGGCATGGACAAAACTGAATTTGTAGTTGTTAAGGCATTGGCATGAAGCATGCTGGTAAGTAGACACTATAGATGTAATCATTCTGAAAGATCTTGAAGTTCAACTTTGTTTTCCATTCCTTTAAATCTTTTTGTCAGCTGGTGTTTTTCATGAGTGGGGTGTCTGGATTTATTTGGAGTTTTTAGAGAAATATTTCTTGTTAAATTTTCAGTTTTATTGAATGTCCTTTTGTTCCTGAACAAATGCTATGAAACACATAGACTAATATTTGCTGTTACTTTGACTCAGGAATGCCAGAAATTTGTTGAAACAGCATGAGGACTTAGTGTTAGGTAACCATAATAATAATTTTCCATTCTCCAAAACTTGATATTCCAGTCTTACCTTCTTGTCTATAATATTGCTTACTTTTCTTCTTGATTATCTCTGGATACAGAAGAAAGATTTTTGCTGAGCTATCAATCTGCTGTTCTTGTCTCTCTCCTGGGTGTTGAATTAATGTAGAAACCAGTAAGGCACCTGGAACTGCACAAGAGCTGGTGTCCTCTTCTCAGTTTTGGCAGCTGGGAATGCATCAATTGTAAATTTTGTCTGCTATTTTCTTAGGAGCCTTTTGTTAGTCCTTCTGAGCTCCTTGAGGCTTTTCTGAATTAAACTTAATGTCCACTGTTTAATTCTGTGGTTCACAGTCAAATATCATCACTGCTGCTTGGCTGTGATTTAACCATTTACCTCCTCCTTGGCTTTCTGCCACTGGTAACTGTACTTTACCAGTTATCCTGTAACTACCTCTATTATCTTTAGAATGTTTTTTGATGAATTATCCTCTAAGTCTATCCATCATTTCTGGTATGCCCTAACATTCTTGGAGGAACACTGTTTCTTTTGCGGGCTGACATGTCTCTCTATATTATGACCTTACTTGGTGATGCCTTCCCCTAATAGAGGAGGACCACCTGGATCTTCCTAGGCTGCAAATGAGTGTCTGTTTCTCTTTCTTTGGTCCTTTCTGCAATTTCTTTGAAATTTGGCACTAGGCAGGTACGAAATGCAACTGTACCTAGAGCATTTTGTGTAGGTAAAGTTTATGTCTGTGTTGGGAGATGGTATAGGTAAGCTTAATAGCACTGTTAGCTTGTGTTGTGGCTTTGGTAAAGAACCTGCCATCAGATGTTATGTAGTGGACAGACTGAATCAAACTATCTTATATAGGACTAGTCTGACTATCATTGTATTTGTTATTGGTTTTTTTTTTTTCATCATTTCCCTTCACCTTTAAGTGAAATTGAATCAAAATACATAATTTAAAGTACAGTTCTTTGCAGGTTTGTCTTTTCCATATAGAAACTTGGGTTCTTAAACTAATAAATACATGGAAAACGACAGGATAGAATATTATACTGCCATGTCTCTGACAACTATTTATACATACCTTTTCCTATAAATTCCTCAAAGGGAATATTTGGTTATAATCAGCACTGTGTAGATTTTAGACTTACAATATTTTTTTATTTTAAAAGAACATGATATATCTAGAGAAAAATGTATGAATAGTATATTTTACTTTTCCTGTGCCCTGTGTTATCAAATACCTTGCAAATTAAATTCTATAGATGAAGTAGGAAGCATGCTTTTAAGCATTAGTAACAGTCATGTCAACAAAAGGAGTAAAAACCTTGCTTATTAGCTGTGGAATAGACACCGGACACACAGACTAATTTCTAAGCAAACTAGACAATTGCATGTGCACTTATTTCCTGCCAATGATGGGCAATTTTCTTTTGAAATTACATTACTAATTTATTGTAATGTTGTTTTCATTAGCACATTGGTATCCACTGAAGAATTTAACCAGTACATCAGTTTGAAGCAGAAGATTTTGGGCCTGCTGGATGTCACAGACATAAAATTTTATGGCCCATAAATTAATAATAATATTTTTTCATTTGCAGTAACGTAAGCTCCAAACCACCTGTTTGGAGATTTTGAACTATTTTTTAAATTAGGGTTTTTTTGGGTGGTGGGGGCGATTGGGTGGGTGAGGGAAGTGTATTAATTTAAATATTCATATTTTCAAAGCTTAGTGACACACAAGTCTTGATCTGCTCTATATGGATAGAATGTGTATAAGTTAGTACTTCAAATAAGCAGCAAGATTATCATGTGCCGCCTCAAAAGTTGAGTATAAATATATATCTGTGAGTGTTATGTTTTGACATATGTTTATTAATGAAGAATAAGGGGTGATGTTTGCCTGTGTTGTCATTGGCTATGGCTGTGTCTTTCTGTTGTCATGTGAGCTGCTTGACACTCCTTGCTTTGGTTGGGTTGCATCGTAATTTGATGTTTGCTAAGTGTTTGGCTGTGCATGATGGAATAGTTATCTGTGATTCTCCCTTGGGGACCCAGACTACCAATGCAAAGCCAAAAGCACTCCAGAAACAGAGGATGTGTGAGCCTCAGCTGAGAGCATAATTAGAAATGTTTTTATCTGGTGGGAAGTACCCCAAGAAACAGTAGTAAACTTTAAACATAAACTTAATTGTTCAGCTTTGTATTTGACTTCAGCATTTTCTGAATCTCGGATCAAGACTCACATGTAAAAGACATGATTTTGAACAAAAGTAAATGTGAACACTTAATTTCCACACTTCATGTGAATGCAACTCAATTCTAGGAATAAGCTATCAACAATTATTTTCTGCAAAGAAAGAAAGAAAAAAAGTGATGTTATTGCAGGACTTGCTATTTAAGTCCAAAGCTGCCTTTGGAGGCTTATCCTTATTATGAGACATGTAGTTTAAGAAGCTGTGTATCATACCTGCCCTGTACACTGTGCTATTGTCCATAATAGCTGCTTTGCACTGGTGCCATACAGACACTATTCCCAGTACGAGTACTGTATGACTTGCTCAGCTGCACTAACACAACCTTTGTTTGTATGAATGCAGAAGCTCTCTATAACAGAGCCATACATTGGTTCTCATTTCCACATTTTATCAGAGCTGTGGATGCAGTTCTTTCCATCTGAAAGTGTTTTGCTGTCAATCTTCAGAGTGTCTTCTTGGGGCAGCTGAATTCTGGGATCTGTACCAAGTATTAGCCAGGCCGCTGCTGCCTTATCTCACGTCATGGATTTGTTCCCATCCGAATTGAGCAGAAGGGAGCATGAATGACATGAAAAATGCATAGCTGGACATGATTAGCTACCTTGGTGGCCGTAAAAATCTTACATCTCATGCAGAGCATAAGCAAAGGAGAATTACAGCCTTTCAAAAAATGTTGGCAATAGCTATAAACATCTACTTTAATAAGAACATAGTCCTATTATTAATCAAAACATGAAATAATAGAATGGTTTTAGCACAACCGAGGGCTACAGTTTTACTCTGCGCTAAGCCTACCTTCATAAGCATTGATTCAGAAATTTCTTTTTGCTGTTACCAAAGATATAGTCAACCAAGGCTGGGTGTACGAGTTGCTGTAACACTGGACAGATGTAACCTCAGAAGACAGTTTTCTAATCAGTATCTGATATAATGGTGGCTGTCTGCTGAGCAGTATTTTTTTTCCTGTTAGTCATTCCTTCTGTCCCCCTCGTGTCAGATTCAGTGACTGTACATCCATGGTGTAACTTAATTTTGTCACTGAGTGGAGCTCAGCTGGACTGCTGTGTTGAAAAACCTTTTGCTGAGGCTGAATGTACTCCTGCAGTCTCCTTCACCAACTCCAATGCTGGAGCAGTTAAATCTATTTTCAAGGAGGCCTTTTACTGAGAGAAAACTTCTTTTCTTTATTTTTTGCTGGGCTAGTATCTGGCAGATCAGCCTTTGTTGAACAGATTTGCCCTCTGGCTACTTGATTGTCAAACCTGATGCAAGAGAAGCAGCAGAAGCGGGTGGTCAGAAAAAAGGAGTCTAGCCTCTTTCTGCAGTGGTCTGCAGGTCCCCCAGATTGAGCCTAACAAGAAACTGTGACTCAGATATATTAATTTGACTGCTGTGGAATGCTTTAACTAACTGCTTTGAGATTTCTGTTTTATTTGAATATTGGAATTTCACAGTAGACTTTTTCATGGGATTGTTGCTGTTTCTAGAGCCAGAGCAGATGATGATGACAACTTTGGCTACCACGTTTTCTGAACCTTAAAAAAACAATCTTTTTAGACCTTTCACTGATAAAAATCTGCACTGCTCATAAATCTTATTTTATCCAAATTGATCTGCTCTGAAATGAAGGAATGGGAGAGGAACACACAGAATTTTGCAGCAATTTTTTCAGTGGCACAGTGAAACCTAGTTTGGTCTGACTGGAGTGTTTTGCCAGGGAAAAATCATAGAGTGCTTAGTCTTAAGCATTATGGCCTCAAATTGTGCCAGGGGAGGTTTCAATTGGATATTAGGAAAAATTTCTTCACTGAGAGAGTGGTCAGGCATTGGAACAGGCTGCCCAGGGAGGTGGTGGAGTCGCCATCTCTGGCAGTGTTCAAAAAACATGTGGATGTGGCGCTTCAGGACATGGTTTAGGGGACATGGTGGCGCCGGATTAATGGTTGGACTTGATGATCTTGAAGGTCCTTTCCAACCTAGTGATTCTGTGATTTTTTCCTTTTGTTGCCATACTTTACATTCTAGACTTCTATAGATTTTGAGGATAAAAATCTGCATGTCAAGGAACTAATGTTTTGTTCCCTGCTTTGTTATCGTTATCTATTTTCTATGTAATCATGGATACAAAATCCTGTTGCTTCAGTTTATAATTTGAAAAATGGTGATTTTGTTTCCCTAACTGCAGAAATTGCCATACTGTGCATTGCAGTAAAATTACAAGGATGTTTGTAAAGTGACATGTATGATTCATGATACATAAAATGGGCCTTACATTTTTGTTAGAGTAGAAAATATTAGGCGAAGGGTTTGTATAATCAGTCTTTATTGCCTTTTCATGGGATTATGGCAATTAAGGGCAGATTTATGGATTGTGTATGAATTTTAATTGTATAACAAAAGTACTTTCTGATATTAAGTAATTTGGATTGACGAGAGCTGTTTTACTCCTTTTCGTGTGGTTCTCTATCCTACCTATTTAAGTTTCTTAGGTCTTGCTTCTTTACTGGATGTATGCATTTGCACTGTCTGTTGCCTTAGGCACTATGTGTTTTCCTTCACCTACAAAGTGCAAAGTAGGTGTAGAACGTTCCGACTTAGATCTGGAGGACCTATGGCCCACTCAGCACAAATGCAAAGGATTGCACCAATGCTCAAAAGTACTATTGTCCAGTATTCAGTATGATACCAAATGTCATGTTGCATTGTGTGGTAAAGGGGAAGTTTTTTAAATAGTATGTCATTGTTTCTGTTGGTATAGCACAGGGATCTGCTTCAGCTTTAACTACAGAAATGAAAGAAAGAAAAGCCCAGTTTGAGGAATGGTATGTGTTCAAGGTCCTCATTTAAATCTGCCACTTCTCATTGAGCCAAACTACATGACAATTAGCAGCAAATGACAAGGAAATTCATTGCCATACTGTCTATCACTATGGACTTTGCCAGAAGTTATTTGTCTCTTAACTGTCTAATAACTCGTAAAGGGCAATAAAGCTGTGTTGGAGAACTCTGTGGATATGCCGCATTACAGTTCCATCTAGAGATGATTTAATCCGCTTGTCACATTGGAGCGCTGTTATGGTACAATACCCAAGTTGCTGCTACAACATAGGTAAGCACCTACATCGTGTGATACAGTATAATCGCAATATGTAACTTCTGGAAGCACCTGTGCAGTTATAAATTTAAAAAAGGTCCAGTCTTCCTCCCCAACTTTTACACTAAATTTGACTGTTGGCACTGCAAGGTTGAGAATGAGGCTCTTGGCAATCCAGCAACGGTATAAGAAACAAGCTTTACGCTCAGGTCCTGTACCCTTCAGCTTGCTGGCTACTGTGTGCTTTCATAGGGAATTTTAGCTTTGCTGAAAGCTGTCCAGTGACATTCCCTGTGGTTGTGCACGATAGTTGATGAACAGACATTGCTTGTTGGCTGAGCTCACTAGCAATAAAACTCAGCAGCTGATCAGCTTTGTCCTCAGCCTGCAGAGACAGGAAATAGTTGCATATGGCTTTCCGGAATGAAAAGAAAATGAGACCCTCAAGTTATAAATGAAAAAAGTCCAAAGCACCCACAAAACTCTTAAAGAGAAATAGCAGTATTGGGCTCAGGTTAAAAAAAAAAAAAAAAAAAAAAAAATTAGATGATAATTTATTTGGTGAGATCTTCCAAAGTGAGTGTTGCTTGCTGCCTAGCAACAAGGCCAGCTTTAAGAGTAGGAAAGTACATGCCTGCCTAATCTATGAAGGGTAACTCTCTACAGAAAAAGAAATAATTATAATCCTTGGTAATAAATAATGGATATTAATTATTGTAATAAATGGCTTTCTGCTAAAAGTGGTAAATTGACAAATGATGAAGCCTCTATAGGGAGAGTAGCAAAAAGTTTACTTTATTTTCTAGTGAAGGCAGGTACAGTTCCCATTCTGAGTAGGATTAATATACTGCCATAATACACATGAGCTAGATGCGACTCTACCCCTGAATATGGAAGGTGCTCTTTTTGTAATTTGTTGAAATTGTAGGTTATGTGAATAAATGGAAATGCAGCATCTAGTCTAGTACTTCAGTACTTTTTCCACAAGGGTGCAGGGTCACCGTTGCAGTTGAAAAACTTCTTAGATGTTCCTGGATATTCATGTGAGAAGATCCAAACCTAAATTATTGCTTGGTCTTGCAGATGCACTTACTGCTTACCATTCTGTGGTTTTTTTCATGTCATTAGATGTGGGAGAAGGTTTTCCTTAATGTATTAGTAATTCCCTGTGTGCACTTCCATATTTCAGTTCCTGGAATTTCTCCTCTCTCAACAGAAATGCTCCTGTTTCCGAGTTTTCAAGCTGCAGCTACATATATCAGATGGAGCTAAATATTGGCATTTGTGTTATGTCCAGTGGTATCTTCTAAAATTTTCCTCATGTGTCAATTCGACTATAAGTTTTGTAGCAGGCTTGTATTTTAAGGCAGCTGAGCATAGGTATGGGTGGCTAACTCTAGGTGTTCAGATTTGACTATGGCGATGATAAAGAATAATGTTTTAAGTGTATATGTTTTCTAGGCTGTGCTGCACAAAAGAGAGCTGCTATTTCCAATGCAAGTGTTTACTTTTATTTTTTTAATCATGTAAATACAATAGCAGGGAAACCTATGAGCTGTGCTTATTTTCACCCATTTTTTCAGTGATAAATTTAACACTGCAGTATTGCTGCAAGTAGACAGAAGGCTTTTCCTGATAACAGATGGGGAGGATCTTGACCTATCCTTTGTCAAATATCATGTGAGTCAGGCTACCTGATTGCCATCAGGCTGCATGCCTGGGTGGGCGCCAGGGTGGTCAGGTAGGGTATAACAATAGCCATTCATCACGCCCAGCCTGGCTCTCCCCTCTGTCGGCAAGATAAAATGATCTAATATAATCAACTCTACAGGGAGACACAAGGCTTGCTGGTGTTTTGTTCTTGGAGGAGAACCTCGTATAAACACACACATCTGCAAACAGGCCAGGAAACCTCCCACAACATTTCCAGTGGGGTAACTGATAGCAGTCATATTCATTGACTAAATTGCTTTGGGGCTCTTCTGTGGGTTTTTGCCTCCCTCTGTAGAGGTGTCAGAAAAAACAGTAGGGTTGTTTGTTTGCTTATTGCTGTGTTTCTGCTGCAACAGATAATGATGTGGCAATGAGAACGGTGCCACATGGCTTCTGCTGTCAATGGTGACAGAACTGAACAGAAACAGGGCAGGTAACATGGAAACTGTGTAAAACGGTAAGGGCCTAGACTAATCCTAGGAAAGATTACTGTTTGGATTAAGAAAATGCTGGATACTTTTCTCTGTGGTGTTTCTGGCAAATTTTTCATTAGGCAGCAGCTGCCTGTTACGTTTACTTTGCAGATGCTTGGTTTTGTTTCCTAAAGTTTTTTGTCAAAGAACTGTGTTCAGCTCATGGGGACTTGCAGCACCATGTGTCCAGTCAGTCTAACAGGAATCTGCATTTATTATCTGAAATGAGGAAGATAAATGTAACCACACCTTATCTTAGTAGTTGTAGTTTGGTGCCCAGAAGCCCTGAACGATCTTGCAGGCCTTATCATACTTATGTGAGCAGATTTTTTTTTCATAGAAACACTGGGAGAAAAGCTGCCATGAAAGATTTATAATCCATGCAGGCAGTCAAAGGACAGAAAGATTTATCTTCCATGTTTTACATACTGTGAACACAGGACTGTCAGGTTTAGTGAATTCAGCAGCAGTGGTTTAAGATGTTACCCTCCCCAGCTGTCTGCCATATGGGTGAATACCACATGGTAGCCTGGATGGCAAAATAGGATCTTCTACTTTGAGTGGTGGAACACACAAATATTTTTGCCTGAGGGCTCCTTATTAGCTATGTATGGAAATGAGAGCAGTAAAAGAGTTCTCTCTGTCCCATATTTTTATTGTTAGGACACATATGAACTCTGGTCTATTTTTTTTTTTTTTTCAAATTCAATTTGTTTTTGTATTTTCTGTCATGTTTCATCTTCATACTGACAAAATAAAACAGAACTAAATTTGGCTCATTTAGGATAACTCATGGAGCTCAGTACCTGGTACTGTAGCTTTTCATTAAAAAAGAAAACATTCAGGAAGTAAATAGAGTATTTCCATATGAAAAGTGTATACGCTGCCTGCATATGTCATTGTGGCTTCTTTGGCTTCTGTGGAATTTTGGCCATTTAGGCCATCCAAGAAGTGGATGTAAACCTTTGGGGTTTTTTTTGTTTTGGTGGTTTTTTTTCCATTTTGAAAAGGAGTGGGAAACACATGGTAGGGATTCAAACAACCAAATGTTTGCTGTGTCTAAATTTAATTTCCAGGGCTTTGACTGCAATCCTTATCTCCTCATAATGTTTTAATAAATTCCAGGATTTTAAGGCCACTGGGTACCGCTGCAATAATCTGTTATAATTTTCCACGTAACAGCTGCCAGGTAAAATTATCTACCTCAAGTCCATAATTTCTAATTTTGTTCAGCTCTGGGCTTGTTGCTGTTGAAATTAAAGAAAAAAATTGCCCTTGGTTTGAGAACATCATCTGGATGAGAGTTTACAGACCTGGGCCTTACTTTCATTCTGCAGAGCAATAAAACTACTGAATACATCTGAGAATGCTTTATACTTCCTTTGTTTCTGTTAGGCAGTTTTGTTATACTTTAATAACCAGATCATATTTGTATCAACTACTGAAATTAAGGTATTTAAAATAAATATGCTGTATTTTTTGGTGGTGTGCTTATGAGACATCATCTAATTATGCAGAAGTTGAACATTTTGGTTGAATGGTAGTATGGAGGGTGAGAAGGATAAGAATAATTTTTGGCCAAGTATGCTGGAAATAACTCCTACTTGTATGTAGAAAATAATCATTTGGGAGCTTCCCTCCTTGCCAGTAAGAAAACATTTTCTATGTTGACATGAAAGGTTTTAAAATGCAAGGTGTAATGAAAAGTGATAGGATACTTATTTCAAATATTGAATCATAAACCTTTGAATTTTTGGAGCTAGATGAGAGGCAACAGGCACAGATGGCATCAAGGGAAAATCCTGTGAGATATTAAGAAAAAGAAAAAAACATCTCAGTGAAAATAGCCAGACATTAGCATAAGTGCCCACAGAAGCTGTGAGTTTCTATCTGCAGAAATACTAAAATTTAAACTATTTTAACTTTCAAGTGTTTAAACTGAAGTAAATTTGGCCTTGAAACAATGCTTTGGTTTTTAATTTTGAAAATACTGCAGCAGAACTTGGACATCTTCCCTTTTTTTTCTTCCCCTTTTAAAAAAAAAAATTATCAAAGTGGATGCAAATTTGAAAAATGCTGGTCAAAAGTTGATCGCCTCAATGAAAAATCCATCTGTATTTGTTTGAGGATCTGAATTGCTTCAAAAAACTTTTTTAATGATATTGCTTTACAGCTTGTAAGCAACATTATAATGTATATTTAAGGTACTGGTATTTGAAGTGATTTATTTAAGACAACCACAATTCTAAATATATCTAACTCAGAATTTTAATTCTGGGATTATGTTTTTACATGTTATTTTTTTAATTTTATGTCTCTCAGGATCTTAAGGCTTTAGCTCAGATATGTTGCTCTTTGAACAGACGGTACACTTGGTCTGTGTGCTTTTCAGTAGAGTTGTAGATAGATTTCTCTTCTGGGGTGTTGATAATGCAAGTGTTCTTTAGTCCATTTCTGTCAAGCTGGCCTTGGTTGACTTAGGGAGCATGAAGGTGTCAACAGGCTTACGTTTTCTCAGGTGCAAAAGGAAAAAATCCCACAGTCCTGCTTCCCAGCCACTTTTTCTGTTGTTAGTCTACAGTTTACTGCCCTCTTAAGCTGTTTATTTTCGAACTAGGTTATTTTGTTAGATTTGCAGCCCTTTGCAACCCCCCAGATAGCTGTATTGGTGCAGACAGGGTTAGCAGAGGCACAGGTGATGTTTGGCCGACAGGGGAATGGTGCTGCCACTCGCCCCATCATGGGCATTGGAGCGGCGGTGGGGCCAAGGTGCACCCCGCAGACTGCCAAGAGAGCGCATCTCCCCACTGCCTCATAGAAAGTGGGTTAAAGCTGGTGCGTTTTAGCAAATGTGGATAGACCTATATTTTCCACGGAGGTGTTGTACAGGTGCTGATAAATAATACAGTAGAACTGACTTGGGTAATTGTATTAATGAAAGCTGGAGTCCAGCTGGTTTAGCAATTGGGTTCGTTTTTAGCAATGCATGTTGTAAGGGTTGGTTCAGTTCAAGTGGACCGTATGGGAAGATGTAACTTCCTCCTTTCTGCTGGAAAAACCTCATAGGAGTTCCTGTTGTACAAAATTCTCACTTCAATTATGCCAATATTTTCATGTGCTTAGGTACTTCCCTTATTACCAAATACCGGACCTATAAAATACTTACTGTCACAGTTACAAAGGCTGAGTTATGTATTGGAATATTATTTTCATAATAAATGTTATTTATTCAAAGATTTTAGATTTGCTTCTTCAAGATTTTTATTCAGTTTCTGCAGTACTAAAACAACATTAAAACTGTATATTGTAGAAGACAAAGCAATTTTGGAAAAAAATTTTATGTTAGATAATCTGTTTATACAGGGCTTGTTATTCTAAGTGGCTCTAATGGCACTCTGCCAACCACGTGGAGATCCAAGGGAGATTGCTCCCGCTGGAGGAAATCTGATGTTCCACAGTGTCTCTGCAGTAGGATGGTTCTGTCTGGCTGTGATGGGCAGACGGCACCATCATCTTTTTGCTAGTGAGATCTTATGGAGCTAAATTCCATCCTATAGGAAGCAGGCATAACTCCTTCACTGAAGGAGTCGGTCGATTTTTGCCTGATAATATCTGGCCTGAATCTGGCCTCTTGTGATATAATGAAATTTGAGGTAGAAATAGAAAAGGCAGTTCAGAGAAAATGTCAGAGCTGAGCCTCTAGCCCGAACAAGAATGATAAATAAAGATTTTATTAAATAATTTTAAAAATTGAGGTTTTAATAACATGTTTTCTCAAAGGTTTGGAAATATTTGCTGGTCTAATTTTTAGCATAATTCTACCAATTTTTATCGGAGCCTCTTTGTTCGAGGGTTGATTTTAGAAAAAAATGCTTATGAGATACTTAGGAGGGAGTCTAATTTTATAATTTAAATCTTGTTAGAAGTTGTCAATACAGACGCGTGGTTCAGATCCAGAAACTGATATACACTTGAACTTCTGGGCCTGTGCCAGATAAATTCTTCTTATTCCTGCAAGATTAATACGTTCAAATATCTACAACCAGATTAGGTGCTGACAGTGAGGACTGTCTATAAAACAAAGCAGAGAGAGGCAGAAGAGTATCTGACTCACAAGATGTTTCATTTTATCGCTTTCGGATGGATTGATCTGTGCAGGTGTCGTGGACAGCCTGGCTGTGTGGCCTGGCTGGTGGGCTGGGGAATGGCTCTGGCTCATCAACAGGGCTGGAGCTACCCAGCGCGAGAGTGTGGGGAAGATGGAGCCAGATGAGAGGCAACAGGCACAGATGGCAGTAAGGGAAAATCCTGTGAGATATTAAGAAAAAGAAAAAAAAAAAACCAAAACAAAACCCTCAGTGAAAATAACCAGACATTAGCACAAGTGCCCACAGAGGTGGTGAGTTTCCATCTGCAGAAATACTTAGAATTCCACCAGGCAAGGGTGTCTTCCAATCTAAATTGTTCTCTGATTCTGTATTTCATGGCTGGCTTTCGTAGCGTTCATTTTTCCTTTTCTCTTCTCATGGTGTTAGTATGGTCATATGGGAAATCTTTGATATCTTACTGCCTGCATTGGTGGGCATCACAAATAGATTCAAGCAAAAGGGGAAGAACATACTTTTTAATACATATACATAATTCGCTATATCTATATGGTAAGTGTTTAAAATGGGAGCTTATTTTTACCAAATCAACGTTGAAGAGACAAAACATCCCAAGTACTCAGTTTGATCAGGATTAGTAGCCTGTTGTTTTAGGTAGGCCTTAGTAGCCTGTGTTAGGTAGGCCTTGTGTGTATCTCTCACTGTTCAGCAGCTGGTGTGCGTGCCCGGTAATGCAAAAAAACATTATATTCAGGATGAGATTTAGTGCATTAGGCATTTTGGGCAACTTTGGGTATGCCACGCTTCTGGTTTGTAATAAATCACATTTCATAAAAGTACTGGTTGGAAAGAAAAGGAGAAAGAGGTAACGAGCACAGGATGTGAGTGTTTAGGTAATTTTTAAAGTGTGATGCAGTCTGAATTTAATTCATAATGTTCATTCCCGCTGTTCCAGAAGAAAAATGGATCACAGTTATGATCTGGTTTGAAATAGGCTTCAGTCAATCAGGTGGATATACTGATATAAAACTGAAATAAAGAAAGTGAAAACATTCATCAAGAGAAGAAGGAATGAGTTTGCAGGGGATGCGGTCTGCCCTCTAGCTTGGGCACTTAATCTTGAAGGGCATTATTTTTAATGTGGTGTGATTGCTAATGTGAGTCACAGCAGCATCCATTAGATTTGTATGGAAACTGTAAAAGATGTGTGAAATACAAATCCAGATGCAGAATGGTCAAGAATTTTGATTAATTCTTCTATTTAAGTAACATAATAAATATAATATGTAAACTTTGATTGTTGGATCAGATTTTATCTCATCTGGTGTGTTGATTCTGATCCAACTTCAGCACAAATAAATGGACAAACTAGGTATATTTTGAGATTGCACTTACTATAAACCCATAGTTTTGCGTGTTTTTAAATGAAAAAACCCTGCTTTCATGGGCAGAAAAAGGTGTCCTTGGGACAGAAATGGTTCAAGGGGGAGTGATGATTTGCCAGTGTGAGCTTGCGATGATGCAGTGCTTTTAACGTAATATCTTTTTGGAGAGTTTTGGCAGATTCTTTTGTGGCATCTTACAGTGCAGTTCTCTCCTGCCTGCTGGCAAGCACCGTTTCACTTACACTTAGTCAAATTAATGTCTTCCATTTAATAGAGTGAACTGGTTTTCTAATTCCTCTCTCGAAGCCTTTAATACTAGGACTCTAAACAATAGACAAAACCCAGAATTTGTCACGAGGATTGATTTGAAAACCAAAATAGAGACAAATAAAGGTGAAGATAACCTTTCTGACATTCAGACTTTCTTACTGTACCAATGGTAACTTTCTCCTTGCAGGACATTGCATTTCCTTGCCTTTTCATTCACAAGTGAGGTGCTGTGGCCAGCTTTCACAGGACAGCAATTATGTTTGAGTGAAGTGTTTGCCTGTGCATGTATAGTGAAGGTCTTCACTAACACCTGATGTGCTCTGCAGACATATTTGAGTTAAAACATAATTATTACCTTCTTTCATGGCAAAAACACAACAGTTTCCAGTTACTGCTTGCAAATACCAAAACACAGCAGAGGCTGCAATTTACTTTAGGAATCATTTCAGTTATCAATGAATCATCTTTTTTTTTTTTATTAGATGAGAAGGCATGCGAAGTCTCAGTGCACTAGCACATTACAGAAAACTTGTAATAAAGATGTATACTTTTCCACTGAAGTACTCGGTGAATATCTTTGCAGAACAGATTACCAAATTATTGAAAATATCATAGCCAATGAATTCCCACTTTCTCATGATATATTAAGTGATTAAATTTCTCAAATTCTATCTATCTAAAAAGTTCCTAACTCTTTTTCTAAATTAAATTTAAAATTGAATATTATTTCTGTCTGGAAAAGCAATAATGGAAAATGTGAGTAGAAATGAAGTTGTGTGCACTGCATATCAAATACAAATCCCTCTTCAATAATAAAATGTTTGGTGTAGAAGTTATGGAGGGAATGGCACATGTCACAAGGCTCCCAGTTACTCCTGTCACAACAGGTGGAGTCACGTTTAAACAAGAGCCATTTATTAAGGAAAATGGCTACTAATCACAGCCAAATAGCCTTTATTTTCTAGGGAGTACAGCTTGTCTGGTTTGTCTGCAAAGATGTCTGAATAATAAACCACAAGTAACTATATGGATTTCTATCTACTTTTCAGTTGTGAATAAATAGGCTTGCCTAATGAAAATTTGGTCTGTCTAAATTTAGCAGCAACAAGGAATGGAAAAAAATCACAAGCTGAATGCAGAGGTTTTTTTGCTTTCATCATAAATAAATTCACAAAAAGTGGAATTAAGTCATTGACGAAGCTATTGTGGCAAGAAAGTTTAAGGCACGTTAAGGAGTGAAGTTTCAGATTGTATGAGGTACATGACAGTTACTGTAAGAATTATGCTTGTTCAGTACTTTGACCCTTCAGCTACAGCACAATGCTATAATACCCTGTATGCTCTGTTGTTAAAAATACTATTTTGGTCGAATATAAATGAACAGCATTTCTAATAGGAGATGTAGGAATTCTCTTACTTTGGATAATGTGATCTGAATAAATATGTAGACTAGGAAAATAAACACAATTGCTGTCTTTCACCTTGTTGAGTAAACTGTTAAGAGTCCTTCCTGGTCTTCTCAAGTGACCAATGTCATATACATGTCCAGCATATGCTAAGGTTAGCTATGATCTGTGAAATAATATTGCCTTTGGCTTTCTGTTTGTGTGAATTGCCAGAATCTCTCAGTAAAATAAATGTCTAAAAATGTCCCATGCATATTTCAAGTAAAAAAAAATCTCTAGAATATCTAAATAAATATTTTTCTTCTGAAAACTAAAAATTCTTTGCTTTTCTCTATTCCCTTCCATCTGGCTACATATTCCCTCCTTTGTGCTAGAAACAATGTGTGTGTGGCTACATGGTCATCTGGATTACAAAAACATCCAGACAAACTAACTGAAAGAAAAAAAAGCTAAAAAAAAAAAAATTCAGCTGCATTGTGGGTCTTGAAGTGGTCTAGCTAAGAGTAGCTGAAACTTGGGACTTACTTTTGATGCATTATCTCAGATGCTCTATCACAGCTTCAGGATCTTGTAGTGGAGGCTGATTGACCTTACTGAGCTTTTTTCTTGAAGATGAAATTACATGTATTTCAAAAGAGTTGAAACCACCGGAAATATATTAGGGCAGAAGAGATTAGTTCATCTAAATAGGTTTTTTTCCAGATTATACGACTAACCTCATTTGAAATGACTGAATGATTTAAAGAAAGGAAAGGTCAAATTCCCTAAAATATTCTCCTTTTCAACATAGTCTTTACACTTTACCATAAAGCCCCCAACAACTTCCCCCCTGAAATAGTCCAAGTCTAAGAAGGGATTAAAAAGTCATTAAACAAAATTACTCTGCAGAGCACAAGCCCATCTTTTCCTTCCTTTGGAGGTCACCCAGAGCCAACCTTACTCTACAGCGACTCCATGCTGTGTCTCCAAGCCTGGCTGCTGCCTAAGCCCTGTCAGCTGAGCCCCCTGTGGCTGATGTGCTTCCCCAGCACTTGTGGGGGTGCTTGTGGGCGATTCCAGCCACCCACTGATGTGAATTTGGGAATTCCCTGATTGTGTTACTTGCTCACTACTTTTATTCGCATTATTTATACCATTTTATGGACATTCTATGTATTGTTCTTTAAATGCCTTTTTGGAACAAATAAATAAACATTCTCATTATGCTTGTTTAAACTTTTATTTATTAAGTTACAATTCACACTTCTGACTGGGCCACTTGGAGAGATCCTGGCTATTTATTGTCTCTCTCTAGATTCCTCTTTCGGGCTGATGACTTTTCAGCTGCTAAAGCAAGGAAAACCTCAGGATAAACTTTTTTTTTCCTCCAGGTTCTCAAGTTGCATTGTGATATCAGCTGGGATAGTGAATGTGTTCAGGTTAGCAAACTTGAAGGCAAGGTGATATATTAAAGATTAATCATGATTTAGAGCAGCCTTCTGAACTGCTATTGCAAAGGTGAGGATTTGGAAAAAGTGGGACTTGTGGGAAGGTAGATACAATTTATTTCTTTTTTTGTCTAACTCATGTGCCCTGCTTCACGTCTATCCACTCATGTCTATCCACTCTTAGGGATAGAATCTCATCTCCAGATTTAAACTGCATGTTCCAGCTGTTCCAAAGTAATTTCAGGAGACAATGATTTATTTCAAATAGGCAAGATTTTCATCCCTTCTTCCTTCTGCCCCCCAGCTGCAAGTTCCCAGCCTGATTGCCAGTTAACAGTCTGATTGACTGGAAATAAACAAGTGAAGGAACTTTCTTCAGCAGCTGCAAATGTTGTAGCTCTTGTACATGTAACTTCTCGAGTATGAGCAGCTTATTTGTTATAAGTCTTATTTTCCTAGGTTATCAGTGTTGCATGATAATTGTCTTAAGGAACTAAAATAAATATTTGGAAAAATTAAGGCTTTACTAAGACATAGTGAATAAATTTACTTACAGTAATCTTTGTCAAGGGTAGAGGCTAGAAAATTGAACAAGGGTGTTCATAACTAGATTCTCAACTTTGGCCTGGGCACACTGCTTCTGTCCCTCTATACAGAAATACCAGACTTCATCTCTGAAGTGTTTTGAAATCCTTGAATAATGCTCAGTGAAGACTAAGTATCATTATTTCAATAAGTTTTAGGTTATACAAATCTTGTCAAGTGGGAATAATACTGACCTTACCTCTAGAGGGCCTATGAAGTTTAATATTACCTCTCTTCTTTGTACCTCTCTTTGGGGAAAGCTCCTGTGCAAGAGCAACAACTTGTCATTGTCATAATGTACCAGAAATGTCTAAGGCTTCATTGCCAGTGAGCCTCAGGGACTCGTGCATCCCTTATTGCTGAAGCAGAATAGCAGTTGGTTACCAACTCCCGAAACCTTCTGCTTTTGACTATTTTTAATCCAAATTTTTTGTTGCTTAGTATATTAGAAAACATGATGTAGGGGAGAGAATTTGTGGGCTTTTAGCTATATGTCTGAGGCACAGTAGTTCCATAGTGAGGATGGTATTGCGTTTACTTTAACTGATAGTTTTGTGTGTGGATACATGTACGTTGGCTTAAGTTTGGTTTAGATCCGTTCAGCTTGCATTTGCTAGATTGCAGAAAACAAAAGCCCCCTACAAAGAGTAAATATGGATAAGAGAAAATAAACCATGAATTTGTTCTGTTAATAGGCTCCACATGTTCTCAGATCTGCCTTCACATTTTGTCTATTTTTCCCTAATCAGCCATTTGAGAATTGTACAGCAAATTAGAAGAGCTTTCAATAACCATAACTAAACATGAAACAATTATGACAACGAGGTGCCTTTTTGAATCCCCTCAGACTCAGAAAGAATGGGAAAAAACTAATTTCCTGAAGACTTTTTTCAGTCCTTCTGCATAATCTCTGCTAAACTTTATTCCTATTCCCATAGGATAACTTCCCCAGTCAGCACATCTGCAGAGGTGCGTGGTTACTATGCTGTGCTACAGCCCAGAGCACCTTCAGCTGTGACTTCTACTTCTTGTTGCCCAATTTAACTACCTCCAACTACAGAAGGTCTAATAATGAGCAGGTTGCCATAAGTTTTTAAAGAAACGGCAGGAAACAACTTAATGCAACTGTCAGTCTATGCACATACTGTAGGCGCTTGCTCTCTCTGATAGCCTGCAGCTTAAAAGAGCTGTTCTTTGCCAAGGAAGAGGCGGCTATCTTCAATCTGGCATCTGAAAATGACAAAGAGATCTATCAAACAGAATTAGGAGCACAGATCCTTCCTGTTCTGTTTAGCTTTGTAATTCAATCTGAGTCAAACCAGAGGCCTGGCCTGAGGAGAAGTGCTCCTTCAAATCTAATGAAGCAGTCCTCCGATTTACCATCATGCAAACATTAATATGTAAACTTCCGATGTATATAAAAGCTATAAAGGCATATTGTATATGACAGGAGTTATTTATCAAGGTATGCTAAATCTGAAGCTGTCCTTCTACTGGATTCTTCTTCACACTCTCCGTAGGCTTCCACAGTTACCTTTCTATTTGTCCTTTCCATGCCACTCCAGAGATCCTGACTGAATTGCCACCCTATGCCTAGGTATATTCCTGAAAAGAGACTTAGAAGTGTCACAGGGAGCTTGTGAAAAACTTCTCTGAGCTGCCAGTAGCATGGAAGATTTGAAAAGTCTGTTTATAACTTCCTTGATTTGTCATGAACATTCTGTTTATACACTTTTTTCTGGGGAACTTAATGTTTTCTGTACTATCCTGAATGTAGCCTGTGATAAGACTATCCAGAAATTCTGCACTTTTTTTTTTTTACTTTTTTTGTATGTTTCACAGCTTGGTAAGATACTTTGAAAGTACAATAGCAACGTGTATGCACATGAGATATGCTAAGATGAAGATGTATGAGAATGTGTGCGTGAAGGAGGAACTCAAAATTCCCCCACGCAGTATAACTTTTCTACCATGCTCTATTCTTCTTCCTGGAACATTGGTTCATACCTGTGAATGTGTTGATGCTACATATTTACTTAAGAGACTAGAGGTACTGTTATTGGGATAGAGCATTTAACAGCTTCCCCAAAAATGCAAAACAAAAAATCAAACCATTGATCAAGGATATCTTCATCTGACTTCAGTTGCTTTATTTTTCATTCTACCGTGCTTCTCTCCCACCCTTGTTTGTCTGTGTCATGCCTGATGTCTTGATTGTAAGTTCTCCAGTAGAAGCTGTCTCTATCTTTTATCTGTCTAGCTTGTCACAAAAGGATACTAACCTCTGTTGGGTTTCCTGGATGAAACTGTTAAAAACGGATTTTTTTTTTTTTTTTTTTAAGAATCATTTTGAGCCTTTATTATTCTGTGAATATTTGACAATAAAAATGGCAGTGTGTAAAAAGTAGTATGTTTCTCTTTTTACAGTTCAGGATCTGGTAAAAGATCGACTAAGGAACAGAAGCCTAAGCATGAATGACTTCCTCCTGTGGACCCATTTAGAAGGTAAAGCTTTTTATCAGGGCTTTTGGGTTTGTCTCCGTTTACTGCATAAGGGAGTTCTAAAGATGAAGACATAAATGTCATAAAAAATACAGAAACATTCTTAAATATTCTGTAGCGACATAGTGGAAATGATGACAAATAATAATATAGTAGAAATGCTTTAAAAAAAAAGTTGTGATTGCTTTGTAAAAAGGGGATCATTTGGCTGAAATCTCAGGCTGGTAGAACCTTTTTACAGTAGATCATTTTTAAGAGAAACACCATTTAATTGTTCATTTTCCTCTGAAGTTCAATATTGGCACACAGTCTTAAAAACAAACTAACTCAAGCTGACCTACAAATCTCAGTCTTTGGGCCATTTTAGCTCAAGAATCAAACTTTGCTGTGGGGATTTTTTACAAAAACTAAGTTCAGGCTATATTGCCTGAGGCATGTATTCCATTCCCTACTTTAACCTCTGCTTGTTTCCAAAATCTTTGGGAAATGAGTTTCCACTTGGAATGAAACTGGACAGAGGGAAACAGCACAAGCAATAAAGTCTAGCATGCTAGTCCATTCATTTAGTGCAAACTTTTCGTATTTCTTTAGTTCACCTGTGGCAGTCCTAGGCAACTTCCCTTTATTCATCTAATGTAAGAGCTATTAAAAACTGATACACAAATGAGGTAATGCAAGTTAATTTAATTTCTTTAGTAGAGAACAGAGATAGCAATGGAATATTCCTTTTAATCTGTGATGAGGGGAAATCTGGGATTCTCTTTTTATCCACATGTCATTTTGCCAAATAATCTTCCAATAATTCAGGATCTGGCAGCAATGAAAGGCTGCAGCAGGAGCAGCATGGTGCTCTGACAGCTGGATGACTCCAGCATAGGCAGCAGGCCAGTAAAGGCCAACTGCATTGCAAAAGTGACCTGATTGCTCTCCTAAATGGGAACAGCAGGCTGGTCTTTCCTCTGTAGATTACAATCACCCTGGTGTGATATAGAAACCACTCCACATGCCTTTGCATCCCCAGTTTTCTTCCATGCTGCTCTTGCCTGTATAGGCATGTACTGACTAAGCTATCCAGATGTTTGATATGTTTGAGGCTGTGCTGACTTTCCATCTAATTCTTCTGCTTAGGTCTATTTGCCTGACTGTTGGAAACAGAGTGAGGGACAGCAGCTATAAAAGCTGTTTAACCTTTTCTCTGTGCTGGAGCTTTCTTTAGAGGTTGCTTTTGCAATTTGAAGTAAACGTTACAGTGATGTGATATTTGACTCAGCATTTTCTGTTTCCTAGTGGTGCTGTATGGGGGGTGTGTATATATACAGATCACTGCTTCCTCACAAGCATGGAAGGCAACAGAGCTGTGATTGCGTTACTATGGTATGGAACTGGAACTATGATTCGCGTTATCAAAACACTAGACAAGGAATCACAGCTCATTTCCTTTTGCTTCCCTGGATGGATTAGATCTCTTAGTTGTTTTGTATTCTATAGTGTTTATGCCAGGAACTATTTCTTCTTATGTTTCTACATGTGCCTGATATGCAAATCTGTCTTGATGAGACCTGCATGTCAGCAGTAGATTCTAAGCATGCACACATTTTAAAAGAAGTTGTAACTGGGGGTGATATGTCCCCAGCACAACAGCCTGCTGCCCAGCTTTGAGGCGTATGACACTTGTCATCAAATCTGGAATATTTTTAGTGTAGTTCTCTTCAGTGCAGGATCAGAAAATGTCTCTCAGTTGGCACTTTCATTCCTTGTTGCTGTTGAAACCAACAACTGTAAAAGACCCAGACTGGAAGAATGACTTAATTGACCCAAAGCCCAGAAGTGCTCAGGGTACAAGCAGGAGATTAACAGAAGGAGGCTTTTCTCCATCAGTAGATAAATTGACATCATCACTGAAAACAGTGGCAGCATTAGCAGTGCAACACTGCTCTCGGTCTCAGGCAATGTGCTCGAGTGTAGTGTGATGTTAACTCGTTTCTTTCAGACACCCGCAGAACAACCATTCCAGAAAAAAAACTCACCAAACTGTTCCCCACCCCCAGCCTTGAGCTGGAATATGTATGCCTTTTAGGTGGGAATGATTCATGTATAAAGAGCAACTGTTCACTGGCAGTGAGGTCTTCAGTGGGTTTTGTGTTTTTTTTCCTGATGTTCACATGAAAACTGGTGTGGTTTGTTGTTGTTGGTTTTGTTTTGTCTTGGTTCCCCCCCCCCCCCCTTCAGGTGCTTGTAACGTGGCCTTATTTGGGGGATTTTCTTACATGCAAACACAAAACACAGGCTCTGTTCTGCCAAAGTTCAAGTTCCTGCAGATTAAGGGATAACAAAAAATTTCGGTAAGGTTCCCAGGTTCCTGTAAAACATGGACAAAAATGTTGTATTTCTCAACAACCTTGCGCCTGGAAGGGTTGAACTTACAATAAGAATTGTTGAAGGTAGACATCAGTATGCAATATTCATCCCAGATGGCAAAGGTATAAGATGACTGAAACCAGGGGTCATATAATAGGAAGTATTGAGCAATCTTAATAATAGGTGGTGCTATCAGACTTGCCTATAAATAATCCATGTTGTCAGGAAACTAATGGATATTCTGCATTCAACATTCCTATAAGAGTCAAGAGTAAGTGGTTCACCAGATTTTCATTATTGATGTGTCTGCAGCTTTGTTTAAAAATTACTCCTGCATTTGGGACAGGGGGAAAGCTGTAAAAATCCTTTCACCACTGGCGCTCTGTGACAGCCACCTTGCATTGCAGAAACAGCTGAAATCGTGTGAGTACGTTTTCAGAACAGCAGTTGCCACAGCTTAGGGAAACAGATGTAATCAAAATGGTTTAGAACTTTTTGGGAATAAAGGAGCCTCACAAAAGTTTGTGGGAATTGATGTTTATTTCAAAAATAATTAAAAAATTGTAGGTTTGGAATTTGCAATTTTTTTTAATGCAGACAGAATTTCTACCACTTGCTGGCAGAGGGGGCTATCTGTCCATGGTTAGCAGAACATCCTCCAGTCACGAAACACAGCAGGGGGCTGAAGTCACTTCCAACAGTAGTATGGTGCACAGGGCAAGGAAGTGAGAAACACATGACCTAGAAGTGTATCAGTGATTTTGATGGGAACAACGGATGTCCTTCTGTAGGGCATAACAGGGGGAAAATATTTGACCTCTTGGATCACTAAAGATATCTGCTAATATTTTTTTCATATAAAATATTTGTTAAATATGGATACAACAAGAGAGCACTGCAAGCTAACAGAAAGTGTTAAGGTGTAAGATTTCAGCTGTTGTGAAAGGATAAACAGGAGATACGCATGAGAATTTTTGCTCTGTGATATTAATCTGTTGTTAAGGCGAGACTGGAGACTTATTTGATTTTTCAGGCCTCTTCTTGAAGAATGCTGCTAAGGGTAATTTGAAAGCAAAATCCCAGATTCTTAATTTTCTCCTTAAATATTCACAGAGGGATGAAAGGTACATCAATGAAACTGGACTAGAATAGTAATTGAACAGTCAGAAATTTGTCAGAAAAACTGTTAATTTGATGCGTGCCTCTATGTTGCTTTGGAAATATAGAAAAAAAAAAAAAAGAGCTAGTGAGTATTCTCATTTGCACACAGTACTTCGTTTGGGCTTACCTGTCTATGCATGCACTCCTCTTACATAACCTAGTTTGGTCTGAATCTAAGACTGAAAAGAAATACCAACACCACCTATTAGGAAGTAAAGTAGTCAGAGAGACTTTAAGTGCCCTTCTGAAGACTTAAGTGGGATTTGACAATGCTGAGAGCATCCTGGCTGTGCTGCAACACCGGAGTGCTCAGTGTCAGCTCGTTGCCCAAATATTTTCCTTTCAGGTGTTTCTTCCTCTGATGATGATGCATGAGCTACCTAGGCGCAAGTGTGCTTAGATGTGTGTGCAGGATACTGTAGTCACAGCAGGAGTGGTAAAATTGGGCTGTTCTTGGCTAGCAGCTGGAATACTGCAGTTTGAAAATAAGAACTATTGAATTTATGTAGGGTTCAGATTTCAGAAGTAAGATACAAGATCTGTACATTCAAATACACAGTCTGTCTGTGTTTCTTCTATGTGGGTTGTAGACTCTCCCTTTCCCACCCCACATGTCTACGTTAACTAAAGGCTACAGGGAAATCCACATAATTAAAAGGCACCGAGGTCATGAGATGGTTATGAGGCAATTTAGGCTTCTTGTGCAGGCCTGCTGGGTCAGTGGAGATACAAGTCTGCTTTCGATAGGAACAATGATCTTCTATTGTAAAATACAAAGGAGAAAAACATGATTTAGGAAAGTCTAGTGCCTCACTGAGGCTTAATTGGATTTTGAGATGTATACAGCATTCTGTTTCACTTCAGGATGCGCAGGGTTGATTCTGTCACTACTGAAGTATTACATCTGAGATGTATCACAGTTAAAGCAGCATCCCAGTTGAAAATAACATCTGAGTAAACATTTACTCAACTGAGAAATTAAACTGTGGAAAATGCTGCTTGAAAAGCTGCTCATTGCTATGAAATAAGACTAGGAGAAAAGACAATTCCCTGAAATTCTGTTTAGCTTCACATTTCCATGGTTCTCAAAAATCTCACAAGGACTATGTACTTGGTGAGAGTGTCAGCTGGCTTTGGGATGTTGAGTGTGTCCGGGACGGCAGATTTTACTTACCTACCTGAGCTAGGAGCCGTGCTTCTTAAATCATCAATACATATTCTTCATTCATCTCTAGAAGTTCTATTGATTACATAGGCAACCTCAGCTGTATTTTATCGATATATCTATCCTATGAGTGAAATATCATGAGTAACCACATCTGTGTTTTTGCACAAGATAGGTATTTATAAAAAACACTTTCCTCATTTCTCAATTTTGTAATTTACTGTGAAGCTTTGTTTTCATATGAAACAAGGTTCAGAAGTTATCAAGGCTTGTTTCTCTCTAACTCTTGTAGTGCTCTGTTCTGTCCAGCTCCCCTCTTTTGTTTGCTGAAGTGAAATAAATGGTCTTTGTGTAACTTAAGACATGGTACAAAGACATCTTAATGCTCCTGTTCTTAGGGAGATACGCAGCATGTGCTGCCAATGGGAGAAACTTGCATTTGTATTGACATTTTGCTTGAATTATTTTCTAACTGATAAGCCAGTCCTCCTGTTTCTTAGATGTACGGGAGCAGATCCCTTATTTCTTTATTCCAACCAATAGTCCAGCACGATTAGACTAAGTCCCTTGTACTACTTTTAGGACAGGTTAAAATTAATAGTGTAAGACACTTATGTTTTCAAGGAATGTTGTGTATCCATCAGACAAGGGAGATGGCATTTGCCAATTGCAGGGAAGGTAAATACTAAATTTTTAAAAGTATGTTTTAGACTGTGTGCCCTTAGGTGATCTTTTATATTATGACAAACTTAAAAGTGTTTTTTAAAAATTATTGGTGAGACAGTACTAATTAATGGAATCAGAAGGTGGTCCAGGGTTGGGTGTTGAGTCCGGGCGCAATGCATCAGTGGAGCAGAGGGAAAGCTGCTTTGGCTGTGCTCTTCTGAGCATCTCCAGGTGGATATTCCAGGTCCTCAGGGTAGCTTTCAGCCTCATGGGGAAAAATCCTTACATGTTGGCTTTTTGGTGTGGTGGGTTGGTTTGTTTGTTTTGGATTTTTTTTGTACAAGATAGATCTTCATTGTGAAATGCAAACATTTTGCAAAGAAAATGTTTTCTGAAAAATTAACTATAGGAGAGGTTTTTTTGAAATTTTTTTTATTTTTACTCTACAGGTTGCTATTGCTGAAAGCCTTAAGGCTTCTGGGGTCAAAGTGCTTTATAGCCAACAAACTCCTGCCGTGCACTGAGCTGGGCTGCCATGAAAACTGGGGGTAGCATGGCAGTGTCTGTGTGATGGTACTGTTGAGCGTGGGAGTGCTGTGCTGCTCTGGGGCCTCACAGCTGGGAAGCCCTGGCAGTGACTGGCTGAAACAGCTGTAGAGCTGCTTGTGATGCTCATTGTTCAAGTTTTTTACCATTTTTTCTGCCTTAACCTTGCTACTAAGATGTTAAAAAATGTGATAATACTCTTTGAGATTAATGTCAATTTTTGCCATTTAGGAAACATACGGCCCACTGCTAGTTCCACTGGAGTTAAGTGTGTTTTAGTGTGTGTGCATCCAAGTCAGATGCCAAGAGAAAGATGACCTGGGACTTGAAAAAGAGTCATAACTTCAATTTGCATATAACTTTATTTACACATTTTAACAATTTATTTCATCTTTTGTTAAGATATTTTAAGAGTATTGGGCAACAACATCAGAATCGGTGAAAATTTTGGTTTTCTTTTTAATATGGAAAGCCAATTCAGGTTTTCAGGTAGTGTGTCTCTTACTAGAAAAAAACACTTTGATCCTTTCCAAATCAAAACAAATAGCTGAAGGAAAGGAAGTTCAGACTATCTGGAAGGTGAAATTGCATCTCAGGGTTAGTTTTTTTAGTTATCAAGGAACCAAATGAGATCAGAGCTTCAGTATTGTTATTATTGATATCCTTTCTGCTTAAATTTCTTCTGTTCAAGATCTATATTCTTCCATTTCAAATTTTTTACTTTACCTCAATGAATAATGAGTGAAAGACTAATACGAAGCCAATCAACTCTGACTTGTTGAACAGTTTCTTGTGGGCTTGGAATCTCAAGCTTAACCTACCATGTGAATCTCAACCTAATGACATGTCACATGACACATATGCCATGATTAATTTTCTTTCAATTTTTCTGCATAGGATGCATTTATCCATCTATATTTCAACTGGTTATATTAATGTTTTCTTGAGAGTCAAATGTCATTCACCTAGGACAGGCTGTAAATCATGGATCATGATCCATGATTCTATTTAACGCAGCCTGGTAAAGGAAAAAGCAGCAAGGGTTTTTTTTAGCCGATACTACTTGAAATAGTGTTATATGGAGTGGTGATGTCCTGACTCTCCTGAATTCTAATACACTTCTTCCTACATCTCTGTATGAGGTTAGAGTCCATCGATCTGTTTCTCATTTAATTAACATCTGAATTCTTCTGCAGGTGCAGGATTTGTTTTGATGTACTCCCTTGATCTTGACCCATATCTGAATAATTGAGGATTGGGTAGAATCTTTTATAAATGAGCTAATCATTATACATTAAAACCTATTAGAGTCAATTTGTTTAATTCCCAGTAGAGCTAGTAAAGTCCTTATCTGTGTCAAAATCCTCACAACAAAAGGATTTGCTGTAGCAGAGAAGATGAGCTTCTCCCCTTTTCCCCCCTCCTGACAGTACTTTTAAAGAATCTCTTATGCAAAAGGGGTTGCATGGAATTAGTTCTGAGAGCAGGTGTCAGACTTGTCAATAACCAGCTAAAGGTCAATCGTTTGTGTGTGTGTTTTTTTATATTCCTTTAAATGAAGCATGGTGAATGTTGATAAAAAGGTGCTAATGGCAAAATCATTGTAAAAGCATCTTTGCCAATAGTTATAACTCTGAGCAGTGATCCAACAAAATTAGGGTATGTCAAATCTACAGCAGCACCGGAACAAGCAATGCCTCACCTGTAACCCTGTCTTCAGAAGACATTGGATCTGCCACATGCCTGCAGATTGGGTCTACAAAGCGATACTATCTTTTCTGAATTCCCTCTGTGGAGGGAGCAATGTTAGCCTGCAGACCCACAAAATGTTTGACTTGTTTGGCACTGTTTAACACAGGAATTGGAAATGATGCTGTAAGATAGCGTGCAAAAATTGTCTAATTTTTTATGATATTTGTTTTGTTGTTTGAAAAAAGACACACAAGGGAGGATTAGCATACCTATCACCTTGAACTAACCAGTTGGGAAGTGAAGATTTGTGGTACAATAACTTTAAAAATTGGGAAGTACAGAGTTAATGTTCCTGGATTTAATAAAAACATTATGGTTTACAAGGGATTCAAATTTTCCCTAGGCTTGCTAGAGAAGGTATAGCTTAAGTAACTACAGGATTTTAAGTAATGCAATTGTGCCCTCTTATCTCATGGTACTCCTGACCATGTTGAAGGTGCCGGTCATTGAAGGCCACATAACTTCTTGTTTAGCTTTGGTGTGAAATGATGAGCAGTGCATATGAGCTCCAAAGTACAACAGACTCTCCTTTTTCATACTTAGTATTGAGGTTATGCAAGATGAGGAGCAAAAATGGTCACCTGCACTAGCATTGTATGTGTGTTGTGGTCTGCTTGCATCTGCTGGAGTTCTTTACAGACTCTCAGAGAATGGATGGAGTAGCAAAGTCTGACAAGACAGATGCAGTTTTCTGGTGCTTGTCACTAAATCTTCCCTAAAAGTAACACTTGAGACAGTGGGCTTTACAAACATGCCTTCTACCAATCCCAGTAGTTTTCAGTGCAGTTCTAGCAAACTTGTTGCCTTTAGGGTACTTAAGAAAATATGCAATAATATTTGGACTATATACTGTTTAACTATCTGATTTTTCTTCTTCCCACCTTCAGTAGCTGGGAGTTCTTAGCTAGCATCCCAACTTAATCATGCTACATATGGTCCCTCTGGCAGTTTCAAAGCTACAAGTAGAGACTACTTCCAGTTTGTCAGATAAATTCTGTTCATACATATTTACACAAAACACCTAGTCAACTGCTTATGTTTTAGAAGTGCCTGCACATTTAAATGGCAATTCACCACTTAATTTAAAACTGTGCTTGCAATCATTCATGTGATAAAGAGAAGTAGAAATCACATGTTATGGTATGGGATTTTACACAGGAAGCAGTAAACAAATTGGGAGTTTTACTTTGTTGGTTTGTTTTTTGGGGGTTTTGGTTTGGTTTTTTAGTGCAATGTGAAGTAGTTATTAAAGAATGGGTTATCAGTGTATATTGTTGCAAATGCAGAAGATTTAGGAATTAGTAACTTATTAACTTTTTATGAGAGAGGATGTTTTCTTTTGCAATATTCAGAATGCACAGAGATAATATACATAGTTGGTTGGATGCAGATTTCAAGTGCAAACATTTCTGCTAGTAACCTTAACTTGCATATGAAGGAACTAAATTTGTTGAATGAGATTGGGGTCATTTAGCCTCTGTGCTACTTTGTTTCCTGTCCATTGCTAGGCCCCTGCTGCCAAGTACACTGCGTCAGATTGCAGGGTGAGAACATGGTATGTTTTATCAGTGTCTGCCTGCCAAATCTATTCCACATAATATTTTGGGCTGCTTTCAAACTGAAGTTCCTAAGAGGGGAGAGAATCTGGTGCTCTTTTCTTCCTCACTGGTGACCTTTTTTGTTGCATGTTTATTAAAAATATTCTTTACATAAAAGCAGAACTTCCCATTAATAGCACACATACAACATTATTTGTATTCTAAATCCTTCAATAGTATTTAGCCATGGGCAAAGCTGGGATTTCATAACCTCATTTTCATCAGATAAAGAAGTCTTACTGGGATGATGTAAAAGAGATTGCTGTTTGTTTTAAGGTGTGAGAGATTATACGTTTTCCACTTATTGAAGTGGACTGTGAAGTAAATAAGAGAAGGGTCACCTGGATTTAAAAGCATGTGCAAATTGCAGCAAGGTTGATTCCCAGAAAATTATTTTTATCTTCATCAAGATATAAACAAAACTAGAGCACTCACTCACTCTGGTGCGCTCTTTTTCCCCCTGTATTTTCTAAGCTAAAACTTGTATGATGGTTTAAGAGAGAATAGATGATATAATTTTTGAGGTTAGGACTCTTCACTACATAATTCCTGTTTATTAGCACTGTGCTGCCATAAACAGTCCATAAAGATAGTGCCCAGTAAATGCTTTTCAGCAGTGGGAGAGCAACCTTCACACAAAGAATATTTGTCGCAGCTTCAATCCAGGCGTGCAGATATATCCTCCCTTTGCAGAAGAGGAGAGGGTTGCGCTACATATACATTGCAACAGACCTGGATTCCCTCTGTGCAGAGACTGTCACAGATCATGCAGCTCAAAGCAGTTGCCCTAATTCATGTTGAGTTTATGGAGGTCAGCCTGCGACTGAGAATCAGAGGATTTGTCCTGACATTGCACCTTTCCTGTGTTCTCAGCCAGAAGTGGAGCAGTGAAAAATTGCATCTACATTAACTGTAGAAGAATTTTCTGAAGCTGTCCTGGAGGGCACTAATTCAGCTGTACTATCCATTTTGTAGAAAAGGCAGCTGCAAAGCAGATGTAAGGACTTTAATAATCAAAATCATTAGCTTTAAGCTTGAGATCATTTAAAGGACTCTGCATGCTCAAACAGATGAGCAAATAAGGTGAATTATCTAATGAGTGCACAACTTAAATACCCGTTTTTTGTTACTCTTGAAAGACCTGAACAGGAAGGTGGGGCAGTGAAATATAGTGTACAGCTGGCTGAGTTAGCTAGGTAAAAATTTGGTCCCATCATTCTGTCCATCCCAACTGGAGGAGATGAGAGAAGGAATGGCTCAGAATGACTGTAACCCAGTGTCTCAACCCTGTCATGTTACTGGTTATAAAAGCTAGGTGCAAGCAGTATTTACAAAGTAAATTCCTTTTGGAATTCTGTGCTGTATCAGAACTGTATTATTTCTTTTTGTATTAACTGTATTTTCAATAGCTACTTACATTTTAAATTAGTAATAATGAAAGCCATCTCATAATATTATTTGTTGGAAGTCCTGCTTCCTTGTGTATCTTAGCAACTTGGCTTAAGGGAAATAAATGAGCCAGTTAAATACCCTGGAATTTTCCAAATGTGTGTCACAGAACTGGCTTCACTTTCAGAAGGTGGTGGCTAATTATGACTACAATACGGACAATAATGAGGAAATTATTTTACCCTCTATTCGCTTTCAAATTGGAGACCTTTTCTCAAAATAATGTTTTCCATCTGTTCTGAGATTTCACCAAGCTGCTGGATCACGGAAACAGAAGCGAGAAGTTTGACGTCCTTGCAGTTTGATGTTCTGATTGTAATGTGAAATGTGGAGAAGAGTGTATTGCGCTAGGTTGAAGAAATCAGTAGAATATACAGTACACTTGGCTTGTAGGCTATAGTGGGAATAAATGTTTCTGGCTTGTGTTCTCATATGGGATATAGGTTTTTAGGGGGTGAGAAGGAGAGCAGGACAACTTTAAAAAATGTACATTTCACATTAAACTGCTATGTACCAATCTCCTTCTCTACTTTGGTAGAACTTGCATGGTTAAAGAAAGCACTTTTTTGAATCCCTTTGTTACAAGTTAAGACTCATGTGGTTTCTTTCATACAGATAAAATATTTGGGAACTTTTGGATGCTGACAGTATGGTGCAAAATATTTGGTTGTTTTTTGTGACTTAGATGACCTCTCTGTACTAGGTAAGAATGTTCATGCTTGTAAAAAAAGTTAAAAAATTTTCAAATAACTGTCTTGAAGACAGTGATTATTAACAATTAGTAGAATTAAATCTTATGTAGATAATAACTTTTTGATGAGTCCTTTTAGAGAGCAAACTGTATGGAAAGGATCAGTGAAATGGATCTATCTATTAGAATTTTCATCTGAAACCCATCTTATATGGACAAAGTATCCCGGATGTCTGGGTAGTCATGGCCTACATGGCATTGTATATCAAGACTGAAATGCCAGTGTACTTAGAAAAATATCTTCTAGCCACCCACAGCATTTCAGGCTTCTGTGACCTTATTACCATTTCTCTCTTCATGAAAGCTGGTGATGAAAGTGCACTCAATAGATCTCTTACCATTATCCAGCCTGTTTCCTGTGATCTTCTTAAAAGAGTTAGGGAGAATTCCTAGCTGGGAAATGAATCTTAGGGTTAATGCAGTCTATCTTATCTCAGATCCCACTGGGAGAATAGGCTTTCTGTAATTCAGCTGCAGGTTATCCCTTCTTCGTGAAGACAAGATGGATGGGGAGATAGAACTGCTCATTTGAAAAAAAAAGAAGTGACTGGGGTAGGTTTTTGGAAGAGAAGAAAAAATTTTATTCCAGTTGGGTATATGAGCAGAAAGGTTTGGGTGTAATAAATGGGACATTTTTAGAAATGGTTGCTTTTTATTTGAAGTAATAGATTTGGAGAAATATGGAATTCACATTACTGAGAGTGATAAAACCATACTGTCAGGGTCTGAATGTAAAACCAAGTTCCGCCTCATCCCCCAGTCATTACATCTGTTAGCTATCTCCTGATTAAATAAAAGCTCTTTTAGATTTAGTAACTTTGCTCTGGATATTGTGGCATCACTGTGCATGTAATGGTTTTAATAAATTTCATTTATAGAACTAAACAGAAAAGCAATCACTGGTAGAGAGGGCTCTGGCTGTAATATGTTAACTCTTTGGAAACCCATTGTCAGCCAGCATACATATTGAACCTCATGTACAGCACTACAGGCAACGGCAAATAATTAATGTGGGTTTAGTGTCTTGTTTGTTTTTTTTTAATTCGAATATATGAAGTAATCCTACAGTGCCTACAGCTGATCATACACAATTCTGCTTGCTTCCCCTTTACAATCGTGGCAAGAGTAGATAATTTTAAATAAAGGTAGAATCTCTTATGGAAAGTAAGTTTACAGCAAAATATTAATCCAAGTCCTGTCCTTTTTTCCAAAAATCTCAAAGGAAGAATCAGATGTATAAAACTTTTGGAAGATAAGAGCAATCTGAAAGGATGATGTAGTAATAGGCTTATGCTCTAGAGTTTGGACCTGACCTGGAGCTGACTTTAAGCCTATAGATTTTTCACATCTGTGTTTTAATTTATTTTCAGGTAAAAAAATAAGGCTCTAGATCAAATAAACACATTTTTGGTAGTAAAAGGCAACTTTTGTGTGGTCCTAGTGAATGGTTGTTAAGCCCCCTTTGTGTAAATCTACAGAGAATATGTACTGTGCTAACTTTCAGCTGCTTGGCTCTAAATTCAGACTGAAACAGGACAGATGTGTAAGTTTGGAGGTTGCCAGTTCAAATTCTTCATGTTGGCCAAAGGCTTAGTGTCACATGTGTACGGAACAAGTTATGTTGTTATATATTGTGTGTGTCCTGAAGATAGAAGGGAATATATCCAGTAGAGCAGAACCATCATTTTAAGAGCGGCTTCATCATTTTGTGACAGCAGGAAATTGCAAGATATCAGTAACTCTTATTCATAAGTGTCATTCTGTGCTGATGTTCTATAGGAATAGCACTGGGACCAGCCCTGGGACTGATCACTTATCTGATTGTTTCTTCAAAAACTTTGGACAGGGGAAAAATGAGGAATTATTTAGAAGTTATTTTTGGGAATATGAAAAGAGAAAGCAACTGGAGTGTGTGTAAGAAACTTTGGTATTCTTTTTGTCCTCTCAGGTTCAAGAAGCAGTATTTGCACAAAAAAGATCTTCACTCTTATGTCTCCTTTCTCCGTGCACATTTTCTCTTTGCCTTCCTTTGTGTGTTGCATTTTTCAGAAGAGAATATGTATTTAAAGTAAAATCTACCTCACAGATTTGAAAGGGAAATTTTACCCTTGATGTGCATGGCTAATATTGATTGCTTTGGACTTCAACACAAAAACCTGTACTCAGGCCAAACCCCTTTCTGTGTTACCATGAAACAATAATGTAATAATGAAGCTTAAGTGCTGCATGGTACCTCCACTGGGAGTGATGAAAACACTATACTTGCTTTTGTTATCATTGCTGTATTACACCTTGCTTCCGCTGATGACAACAGATAATTGTGTGGCTTATTTGCATTTAGTTAAGCTATTGGAATGTATTTGTGAGATGGGAGGCTCCTCTGCAACAAGAGCCAACTTTTTGGAGACTTCTCCAGTGGGAACTGTGCTGATTGAATTACAATCTTAGGGAATGAATAATTTTTTTTCCACAATGAAATTTGCTTCCATATATTTGGGGGAGGGGAACACTGTATTCAACAAAAAGTTAGCTCTCTGTTGATACTGCTCTCTTTGTACGTCAATTCTGATGAAAGAGGTAAAAATGGCCATGAGAAATGGACAAGCCAAGTTCCCTTCCATTGACATCTGTGAGCTTTGGGTTAAACCTAAGCAGCAGAGTGTGACTCAATTTTAGGGAGGGGGCTTGGGGATGAAAAGCAACAGGAATCAGAAGACAGATATACTTTATCCTCTCCATGGTAAATTTTAAATTCTTTGCACCTGCTATCTTCCTGTGGCTCCCGGTATGCTAAAATACATTATTTAACAGCTTAACGCTGAGTTTGGAAGTCACCCTGTTATCTTTTTAAGAGGAGGAGGTTAAAGTGTGGTTTACTGCATTACACACTAGAAAGTAGCATTTCTTCTACTCTAATCAAGGTTAGAGTTGGAGATGATTACCTCATTTAATTTTGTTGCTTCAAAATTAATATTTTTTCAAAATATATTTTTTAGAAATTTGGTATGTACAGCTAAAGGTCTCAAATAAACACTTTTCTTACTTTTTTGAAAAAGATACATCTTGTACTCTCTAATTTTCATGTCAGAGAAAAAAAATGAGGAAACAATAGTTGATTAAGAAGAGAAAGAAATGAACTACTTCCACAGTTTTTGTTATATTGATCAAAGGTTCATTTGTCCTTCCAATTGTTTATGCCTGCTTTTAAGTCAAAGGTAATTTTGCTGTTGCTTCTGTGGCAAAATGGGTCCTTTTATGGCAAATCTAACTGAAAGCTCACCAACCTGTAAGGTTTGGCTAGGAGATAGGATTGACTAAAATAGTGCTTCATGGATTGGATGCTTTGGCAAATATATGCTGTTTTCATGATTTTCCATTACTTTTCACCTTGGTCTTCCAGTTAGTTCTAAACTGAACATTCAAGACAATTTTTAGCTTTCAGTTCTTTCATGTAGCTAACATACTACAAATATGTAATTAATACTGTACTACTGGATGGGTCTTATAGTCTAAACAATAGTTGGTTTTGCTTTCTTCCTCTTCATGGCAAGGATTTGGAAGCAGCAGTACATAACTGGTGACTACTTTGGCTTTCAGGAATCCAGAAAGAGCACCAGAGAGAGATTATCACAGCTGTGAGGGACAGTCAGTAGAGTTATTTGAAGGACAGTTTATTTGAACAGTGGATCTCCTCTGACTTCTACTTCTGTAGGTGCCAAGGTACTGCTCTAATGCCTGGAAATTACTCCAGTGACTGCAATGGCCATAAGCGTCCAGGCTGGGGAGATGCAGTCCAGAGGCTGTATTCACAGTTCTGTAGTTTGTTTCTTGGGTAAAAGACGTTTAAAAAGTGGGTGGGTGAAAGAGCCTGCTCTCTGAATTTGCACTTGATTGTTATCTGCAGGGCATGCACAGCTTTATAAAATGCAGGAATGAAGGCCTTTAATAATTTTGTAAATATATGAATATGCTTTCAGAAAGTGGTAGATGGAGGCATGGGGGAAAGGAATGGAAAAAGAACAGAGTGCATGTGCAAAGATCCTGTAGCAAATCACAGCGCTTTGGATGCCTAGATATGAATTGACTTGAATTCAGTCTGAAAGTGGAGAGACAGTCTTTGACCTTTTCAGCTGTTTCAAATGGAGTTGCACTGTGACAAGAGTGTCCAGAAAAGATTAGCTGTGGCAAAGAGACATGCTTTGCCTGTGGGCAGGGTCAATAGGCCAGCAAAGTCAGCCCAAAGCTTGTCAAGACTGATTACATGTCAAAAATGGTTCTTGGGTGCTATTTATTGCACCTTTTAAACAGTATTTTATGGTGTGTGTTTCTTGTGCTAATAATACAGAGAGTAACAAGGTTGATTGTGAAGTGTTTTATTCCATGATATTGCTATACTGACAAGGGCAATAAAAGCTTTGATTCCAGGATGCTAATTGTTTTGTGGGAGAAAACATCAGTGAAACAAAATCTCATGTGTTTTGATGTTTTTTCTGGACCAGCAGCAAGTTTAAGAAAGCAGTCATTAGCACTTGGGTTTATTTCTTTCCCTTTTTGTGATTCTTCTTTTTCTGTTCTCATATCCTCCCCTTGTCAGTGCCGTCTAGGTACTGTAGTGTTATCTCACTTTGTCCAGGAGGACTGTTATTTTTTTAAGTAACTTAAGAATGGATTGAGCTGCCAGGTTCAACTCAAAAGAATAAAATTGGGGTGTTTTGTTTTGATATTCAGAATGGGTTTGAATCTTTCTAAATGTAATGAAGTAACACATTATAAAATAATGCAATAAAATTAAACTAGCAGAGATTAAAATTTGGTCCTGAAAGTTTGGAGTCAATGCATAAATCAACTGTAGTATATTTTTAGTATCCTACATTAGCAGTCTTCCATAAAATTATCACCACATTGCAGAGTCTTCACAGGTTCAAAAGACTTTCTAGTGCTGAGCTGCAGGTGACCAAAAATCTCACTGCCAACAAAGAGCTGAAACCAAACATATGCATTTGGTGAGTTGTAGCAGTTCTAGAGGTAGGGTCCTGCTGCCCTTGATTGACATCTTTTCTTTTAAAGGTTCAATTAGATTAAGAAGTTAATATACATACTGTACACTTCCCTTATATTTCTCTTCCACGTGACAAATGGCTGTATTTATTGTGCCGCTGTTTATGAAATAGAGATACTGTTCTTGGAAATGAAAGAGTAGTTAGGCCATACGATATTATGTGCTAATCTGAGCTGCCAATAGCTCTGTATCAAGTTGTGGCACATGTAACTTAAAAAATTCAGTTCTTTCTGGTTAATGTGTTTGCAGTAGGCATATTTACTTCAGCAGAATTGCTCTGACAAAAAAATTGCTGACATCCAAGTTGATTATTTAAGAACAGATGTAAACAGTCTAACAGTTTCTGCATAAAAGGATTGAGGTTTTTAGTTGATCAGAAATTGAAAATGAATCAACAATGTCATGCTGTTGTGAAGACGGTACACAGTGAACACTGAAGGGTTTTATAAACAGATGCATAATCTGCATGACATGTGATATAGTCTTGCCCTGCTCAGCATTGGTAAGGCATCGGCAGAGAACTATGTTTATTTGCAGCCCACCGTCTTGAGAAAATGTGGCCTGATCAGAAATCCAGAGACGAGTGGTGGTGTAAATAAGAAACCAATTGATAACACTGACTTTGAAGTCCCTAGGCTACGGAGGACCATGATAGCAGTCCTCAGAGATGTAGAAAGCTACCACAAATAATTTTTCTTTCTATTTGTGGTGACAGAAAATGAGGTAGTTAGAGCATCAAGGAAAATCTGGCTTGAAATTTGTGAAAAGCTTTCTGAAGGTGGTGATAATAAAGCTCTGGTCTATGAAGCCTCTGCCATTGTGGATGTTGTTGAAACAGATTAGAGAAACAATGGGATGGACAGAGGGGTGACATGAGGGACTTCACAGCTTTTTCTAATAATGAACAGCTCTAGTACTGACTACAGAAGCACAACTGAGTAAGAATATAAGTTTAATTTGTCAAATGTAACTGATAATTATTTTAATATTATTTTCTAATTTATTGTAGTAGACTCAAGAACTCTGAAATTATTTCCCTGGGTTTTGTACATCTTTGCACTAAATTATGCAGTTATAAGGCACTTAGTATTTGATGGGAGACCACTGCTTCTATAGTTATGGCTGCTACTTGTTCACTGGCATTTATTTTGCCTTCAATTCCAATAAAATTTCTATCTAGATACCTTTTTTTCTTTGATGTTATTTATTTCTGTTGTCTTTTATAGAGGAGTTGAAGGTAATGAAGACACTATGCAATGTAAAGAAAGCCTTACTATGATACTTCATGCCGGTCATCAGATTATTCTGGTATTGCTGAAGTCTGGCATCATCAATGTATTTAAGACTAATGTAAGTTTTATGTGAGTGAAAATTTTTGTAGTCCTTAGAGAGGTGCCATTTCTCCATGTCTCCATATGCCAAGGTACCTACGCTCTTCATTTGTGTGGGTTATCTGTGATGAGAAGATGAACTGGAATAATAGAATTAACATAAAAACTTGGAGTATTTACTTGGATTTTATAGAAGTGCTGAAATGAATATGACAGTGGATTATAAAGTCTATTCTGAGAGTGTTTCCAGTGCTACTGAGAAGACCTGTGAGAAGATATTTTAATTTGCTTAGCGTGCAAGAGCAAAAGAGCAAGAAGGTAGTACTGAAGGGGGTAGTCTAGATCTGATTCTGTAATTCATAAAACAAATAAAAAAGTTTTTGATCTGAAGAAATTTTTTTCTTTGTTTGCAGTAGGGGTAAAAAGGAAGTTAGCACAACCCACTTCTTAATTCCTCTTCTAAGGGCTTGCAGAGAAATCACGTGTTTTATTACTGTTCTGGGTGTGTGCGTGCAAGTGGTGGCTTTTTCTCCTCCTGGTTGTAAAATGTTTCCAGTGCACAATATTTATCTGAGTGCTGATTATTTGAGCTAAATTAATGACTTGTCATCATGTGGTATTTTCTATTATTTAACAGAAAAAGTTTAAAGCCTTCATCTGATGAATTTAAAAAAAGGAAGAAAAAAAAAAAAGGTTTATGTGAACTTCTGCAGTCTGACTCTGAAATTCTGTTTGGGTGAGTTTCCCACTGTAGACATGCTGACTGCCTCCTGTTCCATGCTATCTCCTGCAACCAGCTGGTTGAACCACTCCAGTGAGCATCCTCTACTGCGAGGTGACTTCAGTTAGCAGAAATAGGCTACATATTCCAAGGTAGTGTATTGACCTTAGGAGAAAAAGGGTAGGGACCAGGCACACAAGCAGATCAGGTGTATGGGCAGCACACATGGTGGTCAGGGAACTCCTTGAAGACCACAGCTACAGATGGAAGAAAATGCTTTTGGGGGTTTGTATCTTCCTCCTTTCACACTGATTTCCTCATATCCTAGGCTGTATGAGAAGGTAATTCTACGTAGTTCAGAGACAGGTTTTGAAAACCCCAGAAGCTTCCTAAACCAGATGTTTAAGAATTGCCCTCTAACTTTCTGCACAAGCAGTGTTGGTTTACTTTCTGCAATACGTGGGTTGCTTGTTTTTTGGCTTGGTAGGAATGTGGTACTCTCCTGCCAGCTCCCGCTTAGGAAATCCTGCTCCTGGGAAGTTCCTTATGTTCCTGAGCTTTGTGCTTGGAGGTGTCAACATTCAGTTTGTCAGCAACTCCAGCTGGGTTTAAAATAACATCAAACTTACTTAATTTTCTTAATATCTCAAACCAGCATTAGTTTCTCTGTATATGAGCACTTGGTTATTTATATTTAAACTAATTAATAAGTCAGGTGCCAGGAAGATGATAAAGACTAACTGACTCATGCAAGCAGGCTGCCCTCGTTTCTCAAGCAATTGTTAGAAACAGCTACATTGACTTATGCTTGATCTACAAGTTTACAGGAGATCCCAAATGCAAGATAGCAGTAGGTCTATACATGTTTTTTTGTTCCTTGAAATTGCTTTCTCTGGCTGGTGTGAAGCTTCCAGGAAGCAGATTTTATGTTGCAGAAGCAATTGGTTCTGTTACCGCACTTAGTGGCTATGGGCTCCTTAAGGAAACTTGTAAAGCTACTGCACTTACTGGCTCTGTTTTATTTCACAGCTGCCATCTGTGGGAGTGTGGTTCAGAGGCTCTGTGGGGAGAAAGCTGATACCTGGCTATGCAGTGAAGAGAAGAGTTGAAGAAAGCTTTAAAGAATGAGAGAAGTTCAGGGGAAAAGGCAGTGTACCCAGTAACTTCACAGTTGGTTTTTTTTATTCTGTTAAGCATTTATCACTTTCTTGAACTGTCATGAACTAGAATTTGTATGTTTCGAACATGACAGTTTGTAGTGCACAATCACAGCATGTAGAGAGCAGTCAGGATCAAATATCTTACACCATGATTAGTATCTCATGCTTTCTATCTAACATTTTTGCAAATTGGCTTTTATTCAAATGAAGGATGGGAAGCCTATTTCTGGAGATATCATGCAATAAAATGCTGCCTGGTTCCTGCATTGCCTTTACACCATGTAATCGTTGAAGATCTTCATAGTCATGTAACTGAGAGAGGATAACCATTAATCTGTTCAGCTCTCTGAAATATGAAACCACTCTTACTTACTTCTCTTTCTGTTTGAAAGCTTTAATAACAAACTTCAGTATTTACTTGATAAGCCAAAACAAGATACTGTATGATGAAGGTTTACTCCAAACTAAAATAAAAAAATATGTAACATGCTTCTCTGAAGCAAGGACTCATTCTCAAGCATTTTATTCACATTCCCTTTAAAGTGTACTCAGAATATTCCAAAAAGTGTTGATTTTCTTTAATTATCAACAGTTAGAAAAACAACTGTTCCTGAAGCTAATTTAGACCAGGATTCAAGTGAACGTGATGAGACAGGAAAAACAGATGATGATAGCTCTTATTTCTGCAATATTCTTGCATGTGAGTACAGCTTCAGTTTCGCTGTACCATACACTCAAGAAACTGTCCGAGCAAGGAACAGAAAAGCTATTTTATCATGAGAGAAATACGGATACAAAGAACTAGTCTAACTTTTTAAACATGTAAAAAAATATTGTAATATAGCTCACAATGTAAATCAATTAAAAGAACAGAAAAAATGTAAATACATCTAGCCTACTTAAGAATGATAAAACATTTTCAAACCTAGCTCTGATTCAGAAAACTTCTAAGCAGTGAATAAAAACAATCCTGTGCCCCCTTCAGTTTCAGCTGTTACACAACTTGCCAAGCTACTGTTTTCTTTGTGCTCCTTGAAAATTGAATTTCTGAGAAGTCATACAATGTCTTTGACAGAAAATGAGATGCTCTTATACAAATATTGTGGTGCTTTATCAATACTACTTCTCCCCCACCCTTCCAAGTCTGGTAAAGTTTTGGCATTACTATGATAGAATATTAATTTTTCTAGGGTATAATTATTCTTTTCTACATGAATGACATTTGTGGTGAATTTAAATAACAAAGTGGAACATGGATCTAACTAACCAACGTTATTTTTTAGTATCTGATCCAAGAAACCAGCATTTATTTTTGCTCCTTAAAAATAAAAGGCAAATGCAAAGGATTGAATGTGAATCCAGATGCAAGTTCAGGGCAGGGAGAATCAATGTGAATGGTTTGAAAGGTGTTGTCAGATGCTTCTTAATGGGGGACACAATTGTTGGAAAGTTCAAACTGTAGCTGAATTTATTTGGGTTTCAATAGGGCATAGTATTTCAGATAGAAACATCTAATTGGTAGCATACAGTAAAAGTGACACAGTAAAAATGTCTGGCCTGTGTGTTAATTGCTCTGTCTGAATTAATACAGCTGTATTATTTATTGGAATACAGTAATCAAAGCAGCTGCTAACTGTTACAAAGCGGGGCCATTTCAATTAACAGGCATTGCTCCCAAAGGAGCAGTAAGGAGAAGTAAGCGCTAGATGTATGCAGGTATTCAGGGAAGAAACTGTAAATGAGAGAGTGGCTCATTCTTGTGACTGATCAAGATGTGAAAGGGCTTACACTTCGTGGAGAGTTTGTCATCTTCAGGGTGGTTTCTTGTATCCTTTGTTGCATAGTTTACTAAGATTTCTTGTTGGCAGGTCATCCATTAGTATTAACAGCAGACTTCTTTTTTTCCTTGTGGGTAGAAATCAAATGCAATAAAGCCTAATCAATCTTGGTTCATCCTTAGTTGCTGAAATAGGAGCTCAGATTCGCTTTCTGGCTCTTTGAGGGTAGGGAAGTGAATTTATGTCTGCTATTGCTCAGCCAAGTAGTATTTGGACAGTGGTGCATGCTGGATGCCTCGGATTTGAGGTGATTCTCATATACATCCACATTTACATGGAGTGAGAGAGGCGAAGCTGTGTGCAGGGCCTGCCTCAATGGTGGGAAGCTCATTTACTCTGTATTCCTTCCCTTTCCCAATGAAAATATCAAAAATACAAGTAAATTCTTGATCCACCTACAATCTGTGTTACTGGATGAATTTTCAGTCTTCTAAAAAAGTGACAAAAATAACCCTACAGTTTTTTGAGGCCAACATGAAGTACTCTGTCAATGAAACTAAAAAACCACCACCATGTAAAAACTGTTGCCTCAAATATGTGATTGTTCATAGCAACATATATGTCTGTCAGAGTTTCCTCCTTCACCTTTATGTTCCTGTAATACAGTCATTAGGAGACTGATTTGCCTTCATAGTTAGCGCCTGAGCAGTTTTATGTGCACCTTTTTTTTTAAATTTTTGAAAATTATTTTTTATTTCTTTGATAGGTTGATTTAGGATCTCTGGGGTTTTCAGGACTCTCTTGGCCTGAGTGTACCATCCCTGAGGAATGTATTTGTGAAGCCTGGTGTTTTTGGTCTCTACCAAATATTTTACTCAAAATATTTTTATTTTAATGAAATATCCTGTGTTGTCAGTCTCTGTTTTATTGGGTTAGGGGCTTTGCATGAGGAAAAGTTAAAAGCAAATGCAAACCCAAAACAATCCCAGTATGCACATCTCAAATTAGTAACCTCCCAATCTAAATGAGGACTGTAAAATAGCATCAAATAAAAGTCCAGTACGAAAGTCCAAAAGCATTATATCAAGATAGCGGTTCATAGGTTAGGCATCTTGACCAAGAGACAGATAGTTGTGATGAAAAGACAACCTCCAACCTTACAGCATGTCATGATGCTGAAAGAAAGGTGATGTTAGAGAACAGAATTCAGAGAACAGCTGATAGATGTTTTGGTGGCTGAAGTTGAAATTCAGCATAATTTAGGGGAACTAAGCAGTTTGGAACTGAAAAAAATCCACAAAAACCTGTTTTTGCAAAGCTTTTGTTTTTTGTGAAGATGCAAAATCCATATGTTTGGTCTAAAATCACATGAAGGTTGTAATCTAAATATACAAACAAGTTTAGTATCTAGAGTTGTCATCTTGACTCTTATTGCAATATTACTTTTAAACATATGTGCTCTTATTTTGTTGCTATAAATTATGCTGCAATGCCATACTAGGTTCTTTCTGTTCCTTCTGCAATGGAAAGCTGGCCCAAAGTTGAGACTTTCTGAGGCTATATTATCGCAATCAAATTCTTGATGTAATGAAGCCATACTAGACTCTGGGTATGTCCATACGTACATATGTGCATGTTATTAGTCTACAAAGTCCACATATAAGACAGAATGCCTAGTAATGAGGAAGGTGGAACAAGGTTAATTTACAGAATGCCTCTTCTTGCTCTTAAGAGTACCAGTAGTGGGAGTGTGGGTGGAGGTTGATTGGTTCATTTGGTAGGGGTGGTTTTGCAATTTTTCCCCATTAAAGGCTTTGCCTTAGTTCAAGAAATTAATTATTGATCCATTTGACTCTTGTGAATCACTTAACTCGTTAGTAAAATAAGCTTTTCCAAAGAACTGTCATTTTTTTAGCTGCTACAATATTAGTAAATTTAGGTATAAAAGAAATTATTAGTTTGAAAGGATATAATATTTTAAAATAATTTTTATCCCTGTGTTTTTCTAGAGTGCTAAAAGTGACAGAATTCACAGGTGTTTACATTTTCTTCTTAAAAGAAACTTAGCTTTAATTATGAATTGGTTAAAAGTAGAATCCTTTGGCAATACAAATTTGTTCTAAGCGAGTTCAAATATCAAATGCAGTCTGGAACAGCATGCAGTAGGCTTAAGAGCATCTTTATTGTGATGAAATTCAATTTGAACTGTTCCTTATCAGGCTTCACTTGATTGTTTTCCTGTAATTTCTTCAAACCTTGCAATCAATCAAATCAATGGCTTAAAAAACTCAACAAAGTAGTATTTGAGTCATCAAAATATTATCATGAATTTGGAACAGAAGAGGAGCCATTTAGAAACTTTGGACTGGGTGGATGAAATGTCCTACTTTTTCCAAAGTACTGATAGGTTGGAAAAAAATGGTATTGTTGGATGCAAGGCCTTGGTTTGGCAAAATAATAATTAAGTACTTGATGTGAAGTCAAGTGAGTCTGGCATCAGGAAATTTTGATTTGCCAGTCTGTGGTTGCAGTGCTGGGGAGAAGCTGTTACTTAAGTCTGAAAAAAAAAAAAAAAGTTTCTTCATTAAAAGAGAATGAAAAAACATCATAAACCAAAAAAATAAATTAAAAAAACGAATAGAGACATCAACATTTCACTGTGCTATTTTTGCTAGTGTTAAGAGCAACTGACGGAGTCAAACAGTTTTATCATATCAGTATTTGGTGTAAGTTGAGATTTCTCCTTAAGCTAATAGTAGTGCTAATGAATTCAGCATATAAAAGAGTGATAGTCCTGTGGTTCTGTTATATCAGCAGTCCCAAATTCTAATTTCAGTTTATCAATCTGGAAATAATAAAAAAGGCAAAATTGAGGGTGTGGTGGTTTTTCATTTTGTGGTGTTTTGTTGTTGTTTTTTTAATGTTAGGCTTCTGAGTTGAGAGATTGGGGTTACATTTCCAATTTTTTGGACAGGCAGGAAGATTAAAAATAACTTTTAAAAAAAAGTTCTTGCAATAGTTCTTGTAACAACTTCAGGATCTAAGACTTTAAAGGACTTGCAGTGCTAGGTGGAAGCTTGCAAGAAGCGTTTAATATAATTTTTTTTTTTGTCACAAGAAATTGATTTATCTTATCAAATGCTGCGTTCTTTAAAGATAAAGTCTTGTTTTCATGGTTTCTGTGTTGTTATCTCTGGGTTCTGCTCAGCTGTCTCAATCTGTGACAAAACTCTATATATCTAATGCCTATTTCTCAAAAACAAGTTGCAAACTTCTTTGGGTTTCAAAATAATCATATAAATTGATCTTACTGTTCATAGAACTAAGTAGGTGATTAACAGAGGAAGATAAAATAAAGTATTAAAATGTTCAGTGGCTTGAAGTACCTTAGAAACTTAGCTTTTATGGACAGATTTACGTTCTTTCTGCCAATCTTCTCTTTACAAATTACTGGTATTCTGATTGCATGAAGGTGTTACAGGAGTTACCAAGATAACTTAGAAGGTCATCTGTAAAAATAGTCCTGGATTTTTTACACACATTTGTATATTTTAGAGAGTAGGTGTCTTTTTATGATTCCTCTTAGGTTAATTATTCTGATTAGCTTTTGCAATTAGCTGAAGAATAATGGCTTTTCCTTAATGGATATGTTCTTTTTACTCTGATTTAACCCTCTTCTTTTGAATCTACTTTTTAATCAAAATGCTGTGTATAATAAAATAACCACCATAAGGTGTATGCCAGTGCACTTCAGAAACCTGTCAGCATATGAATGAGTGACTATTATTATATATTCAGAATTTTATTCACTCAGAAAACAAATAAAAATCTATGTTAGTTTGCAATAAATTAGCAATAGATTTATAGATGTGTTTTAATGATAAAAATATAGACCCCTAAGAATTTTGGTTGGAAAGAATAATTGGTCTACTTAGGAGAAGGTGATCTGTCTGTATAATTTCTTTTGCAATTCACTTGCTGCCAAGAACAAGAAAAATGTCCTTTTTTCTATTACAATACTATTTAAGTAGACTCTGAGAGTGTCTGAAATTTTTACCTTGGGAAGTATAGCTTACTAGAGAGAGGGGACTGTTTCCACCTTTGGTTTTTTGTTATAGAGACAATTTTGCATGCAGCTAAAGAGGAGAGTAGCTAGAGCTGTGTAAAACCCAGAAATTTTTGACTAAAGCTTTCATCTTCTAAAATTCTTGTTAGTATAGAAGTTAAGCCTTTAAAGTATGGTTATTTTTCCTCACACGTGAAGAGGTATTGTTTGACTGTGCCAATGAGAAATTTCAAATCTCTCTCATGATACTTGCTCAACTGAGTTTCTCCTCTTGCTTAACTTTTTTTTTGGCAGATAAATCCAGCTATATTGCCATGAAGAAATTAAAGCTTTAATAATGAGCCAAAAGGAATCCTTCCTACTTGTCCTCAGAAGGCCTGACTTTTCCCTTACTGACCTGCCCATCTTGACTAATCAGACTGTAGTAGCTCTGTGTGAATGAAGACTGGTTATATGTTTATTTATAATTTTTTTAATATAAAATTTGTTTTTTTATATAAAAAAAAGCTTCCTGAATGCCATATAGTTAGTGATGGGAAAAGTATGTTTTACTTCTCTAGATCAAATGGAGGGATTTGTACAAGCTTTGAAAAGGGAAGTTATGTTTTCCAGAAACTGAAGAGATGAATTACTGACATAAGAATGGTTTTATTAATTAGATACATAAGCCAGAGCAAGCTGACCCAGTTTCTGGTTAGAGCTGAAGAGAAGTCCCTGCATCTGGGCAATTTGCTACCCTTGGATGGAGCACACTTAAATGTCTGATCTTTAGGTAGGTGAAGTTGGGTCTCATGAGTCCCACTCTACAAGCTACTTCATACATTTCATAAGATTTTGCCCTTCTTCCTGAATCCTTTGAAAATAGTAATAGTATTTCACTTCACTAATAATATGGCAGAATGTTATGCCAGAGACTAAATAATTCAGTGGGGTTTTTTTTGCCATCCAGATTTAAAGAGAGCTTGCATTAGATAAGCAGGGAATTTTGTCTGTGGATGATTTTTTTTTCCTGCAGGTATGTAATGATGTGCGAGAGCAGAATGGCAAAAGGGGACTGGGAAGGAGTGGGTAGTGATTCCTTCTGTACTGGCTATCAAATCTTGTGATACTATGACTATCCTGCAGTAATGACTGCACACTGGACCTCTTTCTTTTCTGCTTTCTGCCAGTGCTGAGACTTGGTCCCAGAGTCTCCTTGCCCATTCCCTATTTCTTGACTTGCACCGCATATGTTGTATCCTCTTCAAAATCCGTTCCCTATGCAAAGGTTCTGTCTCTCCTCTTCTGTGGCTGCCAGGTATTCCCCTAGTCCCTAGGTACATGAGCCTGGGTATGTTAGGTCTGCTCTGCTGTATCACGTTTCTTGGCAAAAATCAGTTTTCACCATCACAGAGGCAAAATGGGACATGTATCGTTGCAACTTTAACTGTTTCAAGGAAAGAGGTGGAAAAACAGCAGAGGAGCATTCTGGTAAAAGGTATTCTTGTTGCCATTACCACAGATGTTGCCATAGCACAGTGGTAAGTGCCTAGAAATTATATTGGTTTTATTTGTTATTACACAGGTTTAGAATTATGATTGTATTTTTTGTATGCTGAGCCATACCTGAATTATTTTGATTCTTTGCTCTCTCTCCATCAGCCATACCCAACAGTAATTAAGCTACAGCGGGCCTTTCCAAAGGCAGGGGAGTTTAAATATCGGTAATTTGATCTGCCCTGTTTACTGATCTCTGCTGTTAGCCGAGTTGAAAGCGAAATGTTTTAATTAAAGCGATTGGCAATAAGTTGGTATAATGCCATAATTTGCACTGGGCCTCTTCTAGAAAATTACTTAACCTCTGCCTCTGTTGCTAAGGCAACTAATGGACATAATTGTAACTGGGTGTATATAGAGAACAAGTAGAGGGCCTAAAGCTTTTTTAAATTGCTGCGGTATGATGATGCTAAAAGATTAAAATGTGATATTACTAAAATGTATCCAAAAGTCTCTTCCATACTTTAAGTTCAATCTTCACATTTTATCTTCTAATAATGTTTCACATTTCAAAACCTTCCAGTTTGGACTCTAAAACCTTATGATATCATACTTAAGTTCATTAATACAGCAGTGTATGTATAATAATTTGCGATGTAATCTGGAAATGGCAATGGCTATTCTACTGGGATTTAGAATAATGTGTTTGATGGAATCTTATCACCAATCTATATTGAATCAGCAAAGAGTTAAGAATTAGATCATACATTATAAAGTACCCTGAATTGCATTTTTAGACAAAAAACATGAAAACCACTTTTTTTCTTCCTTCATTTGCTGAACCTTAAGGTTCATAATGAACCTGGGTCCTATAATAAAACGGGGGATTTTTCTGAAAGAGATGTAAGAGTTCTGAAGAGGGCTTAGTAGATGCCCTTGACATGATGCCTGTCACCAACACCCATGTGGAATCTGATGGGGTATTTTAAATAATGTTTAGAATCTATACTTTTCATTTGCACTGTTTCCTTCTAGGGAGAGGAACATAAATGAATGTTTAATATGTTGTTTCTCTGTTGGAAAATATTTAGAATTGGAGTCCAAAGAAATGACAATTCTTACTGAGAAGAAAGAAAGGGTACACTTTACTCTGTGCACTTTCCTATTGAGCTGATCCATCTCTAACATTCAGACTCTTGAAGATAAACAGAATGTAATCACACAGCATGATTGTGCAAAATGCTGGTCTCAGAAGTGTAGACTTAAGCTTGTGCAGTCACCCAGACAGAGCTAAGGATTCAGTCTTCTGAGGCCTTCCCCTATAGCATCTTTTTTACTGTTCCTATCTTTTCTATATGTGTGTGGTGCACCCTTGAAGACCAAGACTGGGGAGAATAGGGAAGTGGCAGAATGCGTAGTACTTGACTGTAGGAAAAGAGAGGGGCCTGAAATAGCACACAACTTCATCATGTAGCTCATTAGCTTTTTCTTTATTAGTACATGTATTTGGGCAAATTAATTTGAAAATTTATGCAAATTATGAATTTATAGTATCATGTGGAATGAAAAAAATGACCGAGATTCTTTGTCTTTGTTTTTAAAAACATTGCTGGAAAGAAATTTTATTCCAGTGTTACAGAATTCATAAACCATGTATAACTTGAAAATTAAGAGCCTGAGCCGTTAAAAATTAAATTACTCTCCAGTCTTATGTTATCCGTTTGTTTTCAATGAGACAAGGTAAGACTGCAAAAAAAGGATTAATTCAGTAGTTTTACTGAAAACCTTTTAGAGCTATAAGACCACTAATTACTTAAGTATTAACAAGTTGCATTTGAAGTTATTGACAGTAGTTTATATAAATTGTCAAGCGTTTTGAAAGAGAAGAAACTAAAGCAATGGCTTTACTGCTACTAAAATACTTCTCATATTTATTTATAAATGGTTTTACTAAAACATTTAAGTTTAGGCCCTAAGTCTAGAACTCTTAATCACTTGACATTATTGAACGTCTTGGTAGATGGCTGTCTGACCAAAACATCCTAACTTGCTTGACTTGAGGAAGGCCACTGTATCGGAAACTGATGTGAGGACATTTGCATTCTCATGGTGGAGACATTAATAAATTCTGAATCTTTTGTGGGTTATTTCTTCTTTCCATTCCCTCATTCCCTCCTTACATGCATATATATGTGTGTATGTAAGACATCTCTGTGGAAAAAAGTAATTTGTGTTAACATTTAGGAAGCTAAAACAAACTAGACTAACAAAACTACATTAGGGATATTGAGAATAAAGTGCTCCTAAAATGTAAACTTTGTAATGCAGTTTCCACTTCTCCATCTTACACCACACCCTTGCACCTGTCTAGAGAGTGGAAAGGGAAGTTGAAAGCAGGCAAAGAAAAGGTGATCTCCCCAAATCAAGGAGGAGGAAATTCGAGGTGGAATCTCATGTCTGAGCAGCAGTTGCTCAAGACCAGTAGGTTCCAAAATGCCTAGTGATGTACATGAGCATGGGGGGGGTCAGAGAGTGGTGGGAAGGGACTTAGTCTGGAGAAGAGAAGGCTGAGAGGGGAACTTATCAATATCTGTAAATATTGAAGGGTGGCTGTCAGGAGGGTGGAACCAGTCTTTTTTCAGTAGTGCCCAGTGATAGGACGAGGGGCAATGGGCATAAACTGCAGCACAGGAAGCTCCACCCCAACATGAGGAAAAACTTCTTTACTGTGAGGGTGATGGAGCACTGGAACAGGCTGCCCAGAGAGGTTGTGAAGTCTCCTTCTCTAGAGACCTTCAAAACCCGACTGGACGTGTTCCTGTGCAACCTGCCCTGGGTGATCCTGCCTTGGCAGACGGGTTGAACCAGATGATCTTCAGAGGTCCCTTCCAACCATTCTGTGATTCTGTAAAGGCAAATGTTGTGTGTGTGCAATTACAGAAGCAGATGAAAAGCAAGCAGGCACAGGAAGCAGAAGGAACAAAGGCTGATCTTACTCCTCTCATAGGTGGTTGTTGTAAAATGTGCTGGCCAGATAGCTGTGCTGGTCAACAGAGGATATAAACAGCACCAGGAAAAGGGCAGACATGCTTACTCCCCCACAGATCCCAAAGGAAGCTGCAATGCAGCTGTACCGTGATACAGTGGTGTGAGATGTCTCTGGCCTTGCTTGTTCTTAGCTGCAGTTATTTCATAGTGAGTTCAGAGCATGGCCCTGCAGGCAGTTTGCTGGCATAAGTCTAGGAGAACCTGCATGACCTGGCTTCCCTGAGTCTGAAGCTGAGACTTGTCAAAAACCTCTAGAGAAGGAGATAGCTAAGTCTGACTGCTTAGCCAGTGTAACTCTGGGCACCCGGCACTGGCTGGCGCGTTCAGCCCCTTCTCCTACATGTGCTACTGTCTACATTCAGTCTTGCCTCACCAAGGAAGTATGTGCCATCTTTCTTACCTGCCTCTATTTCATAATATGCATTTACAATCACTTTTCTGATGAGGATAAGCTCCTCTGATAGTTACTACTTTTTAAAGGAAAAATACCTTAGTTCCCTTCAAGTTGGCTTTTATTAATAGAAGCCCAAAAAAAAGCATGAAAAATACATGCAAATCTCAATTGTTAATAAATCACCCTTCTATACATAAGTGTTAGGGTAGAAGATTAACAACTGGTGCAAATATTTATTCTTATGTTTCTCATGCATGTAACTACATGTCCCTTGTGAATTAGGTAGAGAAGGATAGAGATAGAATTCTGGAAAAAGGACCTTCTAAATGAAAATGTTAAATGGTTTTGAAAGAGACAGAGTATTCATTTGCTGGAGACCACGATTAAATTGATTTTGAGAGGGAAGAAAATCTGAAAAATTAGAATAGGGAAAGAAAAGTGCAAAACAAAATTAGAGTTCAGCTAGTAGAACTGCCAGTCTGATTAAATGAACAATTTCAGTTTAAATCAATAAAACTGTGCATAAACTGTGTAATAAAAGTAGGGTTTTATGTTTAGCTATTGAAAATTGCAACATACCTACCAAAATGAAATTGTTGTGTGCTTATACTTTATCTTTATTGTTACAATGAATGTCATTTACCATATAGTGAAAGGATACCAATACACCTGCAATATATTAGTTCTGAAAGGTTAGGAATATAATTGTTGTTACTTACAAGCCAGATTGTGGTAGCCATTGTTGAATGGTCCTGATCAATATGTGACGATCACTCTGAAACTGTATGCAGTGAGAATGCCTGATATGAAATTCATTCAGGTGTCAGGGACATTTAGTTGCAATTATATCCTTTAATCTTACATTTTAAATAGTACATCTGGATATAACAGTGCCTGTAAAGCCAGGATCAGTTGTCAGCCACTTCAAAATCTGTATAAAAGTATTAATGTTTGGTCTGTAGAAACTTTGTCATTTCCTGTTAAACTTTACTGAGCTGAAGAAAATGTAGGTGTCTATTCCTGTTCAAAATTTTCTGTACTGTACACTTAATAATTAGTGGCTCTGCAACATATGTATTTTGGCAAAGCAAAGTAGAAAACTAATATTTGGCAGCTTTAATTCTCTCACAGTTGTCTTGTCTTCACCTTGGAAAAAGAGTTGATTAAGCCATCTGTGTGGTACTTTATCCTCTTTGAGTATAGAAATTCTGCATTTAGAAAAATCCAGTTAATTGGTTCATAAGTTGTGTGTAATGGTGTGATTTGATTTAATGATTTTCCAAAAGAAAGTACCTGAGTTTCTGTCCAAAGCTGTTGAGGAACACCAGTAATCAGAGCAATTTAGAGACCTTTGGAAGCCTGTAAGATGAAGGCTAACTTGAAAGTTTATTTAGTGTTATTGGTATGCTCTGTTGCCAATAATACATTTTTTCCTTTGGAAGGGAGAAATGTACAGGAGAAGAATATAATATTCCCTAGAACAACCCATTTAAGACCAGCTCTGTGTGCATCAGCAGTCAGAGAGAGAGGGAGACAGACTCCTCTCCTTTCTCATCTTCTTTGCTGCAAGACTTAACCTACCTTTGCCATGAGTAACTCATCAGACTTTAAGTATTCCAACTTGGGCTTCTTACTAATTCCCACCAAAAATCACTACTACCTAGAGCTGTCTCTCTCCACAGTTTTTTCTCCTCTTAGCAATTAAAACAATATTTGAGTGGGTTATATCATCACAGTTATACTATTATATAGTTATACAGTTTAAAAAATTTCTCTGCAACAATATTCAAAATAGATGGAAAGGATTATTTCTCTTTTTTAATTTTTTAACAGCAGGGGCATTACGGCATTGTCCTGAAGATTTTACACGCACGTTGCATTGCTCCGTGATGCAACTGTGCACAACAGAGTTATGACAGTAGGTGTCAATAACATGTTGAACTGTTCAGCAGAATGTGACAGTGCAATGTATTATGTGTATTGGAGGGGGAAGAAATATTTTAGGAAACGGCTAGCTGAAACTGATTCATCCTTCAGTTGTTCATTACCCTAATAGGGCAAAGCTTGCAGGGAACCATGTAGGAACAAATTATAGTTTATAAATACCAAAAGTGTCACAATTTATTGAGCCTGTTTTATTCTGGGGATTTTCCGGGTTAAAAGTAAAAGTATGGGAAATTGGGTCTTTTGCCTCTAAGAAAGTGCAAAGCTTACCTTCTGTATCTTGAGATACGATGCCTGACTAAACTGTAGGCTGACAAAACTGTGCCACTATTGCATGACTGAGGTTCACCCATTCGAGGTCTTGGGGAGTGTTTGGGAGGTAACCAATTTTGAGAGTAGGTGGAAGAAATACAGTTCTGGGACTAGCTGATTATAGTTTTTTAAATTTTGCAGCTGTTTTAAGTTGCTTGAGGGTATAAAATAGTTGAGTCCCACGGGAAATACTTTAGAGGGCAGAAAGCAGGCAAGACAGACAAAAGAGGATGGAAAATACATTAATTACATAGCTTTTCAACTTACCACACGCTTATCACTGTGACATATGTAGCATCGTAGAAACACAAGCTGTGATAATTGTGTTTAATCTGTGTATTTGCTTTATGGATTCACTTTAAGAGAGTCAATCAGTCACTCATATTTTTTTACTTATTTTAATTACAGAAAATACCTACTAACATAGTCACAAACTGAGCACAAGCAGACTGGTTCGAGGTCTCCGGAAAATCCAAATCAAAATGATCCCATAGCCCTAAAATAAGGAAGGTGGCTTTGCTGGATTGTATACTATTGTCACTTTCCCAGAGATTACTGTATCAAAATTGCTTATTTGAAGCTACATTACATTGCAGATTTAAAAAAGCACTGTTCTGAAAGCTGTAATACTATGCAGGATGGTGCATCCTTCAAACCATGTGCATTCCTGGTTTGCCAGCTCCTGGGAATAGTTGCACAGTCTCAGAGTCAGTCAGGACAGTTGTGCTGGGGAACTCTGATTCTAACCTCCTGGAGATTTAACCTTGTGGTGGGTGGATATAAAATGGTAACTTGTAGCTTTTTGAGGACAGGGCAGATATATTTATGTGCTACTGATGATTATTTTGGATGAATGCATTCCCCCTGGCACCCCCTCTGAATTTTTAGCTGTTGCAGTTGTACTAGAGCTATCTAGTTTGAAGAACAAATCCATATCCATTATGTTACATGGCTGGAAGAGAATGTCTTTACTAGAAGGTGTTCAGAAAGGAGTTCAGAAAATGAGAAATGGACTTAAAATAGTTGAATTTGTAGCTCAAAAAGATGACTGTCACGACTTTCAGCAGTTGGTAAAATTATATGGATGTGTTTAAAGTCCATGGCCACTTCTACAAGAATTCTTTTACCAGAGTGACTGTGAGTCATCTTGGGCTACAGGCAGTAATAACAACATTAAAACCCCCTTATCTAACAAAAAATTCAGCTTGAAAAGACAATTACCAGATGGCTCCTGATAAAATCAAAGGCAAGTCTGGAAAACCTGGCCAAAATTACAGGAAACTTATGGTTATGGAAGGACTGTTGTATAACTTCTTCCAGATGCAGTATCTGCTGCATAACAGTTACAGGAGATTAATGCACCAGGCTTTCGGGAATACTAGCCATGAATTTTAATTGGATGGTCATCCTGCTGTGCATCCCCAAAAGCCTGTGCTAGAACAATTTCCTGATAGGATGCTCATACAGGGAAGATCAGTATAACAGAATCACTTCTGGAGTTCATAATAATGGTCAGCCAGGAATTACATCTAGACTGTCACTTCTTTTATGTTTTGGTTCTAGATTTGGATTATTTTTTCAGTGTATATGAGGGCTCTGATGCTCAGGATGGTCAGAGCTCCCAGGTGGTATTCAGCCATAAATGATTCTGCTCCACCAGGAGGATTTAAAGGGGATTCTCCTATTTGTGGTTCTCAAGTCAGTCCTCACTTTACCAGGTACCTTCTCCACCTTTCTTCCGAGTGTGATGTTTCCTCCACATATGCATAACATTTTTAAATGTAGTAGCAGACAGAAGCACACACCCTCCAAGGGTACGGCACAAATAACATACAAAGAACAAGTCCACAGTAAGGCGGTAGGCCTACATGATTTCTTGTTATCAGTAATCTTTAAGACCTAAAAATAAATCCATGACACCACAGGAATATGAGCAGGAGGGAGGAGAGTTCAGGAGAAAAGAAACTTGGAGGCCAAGGAGTCCAAGCTGCACAGAGAAGAGTAACTAGTTTGTGGGCCAGTTGTATTTGTAGAGGAAAGGCTCCAAAGAGTACGTGAACTGAAGATGGCAGTAGGAAAAGAGCTCTCTAACAGGCTAAAATTATAGGTTCAGTGAGAAGATGATGTAAAACAGTATGCATGAGGCTTTGTTAGCAAAATGTAAAAAAACAATCAAACAAAAAACCCCTCCAAAACAAACAATCAAAAAAACCCCTCAAAACTGTGAGTGGTTGTCGTCCTGGAAGAGAAGACTTTGCAAAATTGTCCCTTTTAGGCTTGTGAGTAGGTGCTACTGTAAGTGAACAGAAGGACAAAAATATGAAGAGAGGAACAGATATCAAATATGTGGACAAAGTATTGAGGGTCCTCTGGCCTGCCCATTTCCTATCCTGCTCTAGTGTGTCTGGAGATGGAAAGTGGAAGCACTGATCTGGGAAGCTTTTGACTTCAGTCAGTTCAGGAGAAAGTAGTCAAGCACTTGTAGCTGCTCATGCTGTAGGAGTGAGGTGCAGAAAACAAGCTCATGTAGACTTTTCCCATGCATTCATGGAGCCCTTTTTGACTACCTGGTCTGCAGTTTATGACAACTAGCTTTAGTCATTCCTGCAAAAAAGGAAAAATGTAAGAACCAGTAAGCTGAGTGTAAAGGGTGTGAATTAAACAGCCAGTGATTTTGTGTCCCTTCGTTTAGTACAAGGTGTATATACAGAATTTCTGCAAGTTTTCTCAGAATGGCATTGTATCAGTGAACAGTATGGCATTAACAGTGTGTTTCATATTTAGATCTATCTTTGATAATGCATACAGAGAATTCCCCAAGCACTTCACAGAGATCAAGTCAGAATGACTTATGCTCTTTTTCCTTTGCTTGGCTTGTGTCTCGTCATTATCCATAAAGGTTGACTGCCCCAGCTTGGGACTGCTTTGATCCATGTAGAGAGGAGGGCACCTATCCCCAGGGACAAGTGGTATTATCTCTGTTCACTGAGGACACAGAAGACAGGGTTGGCCCTCATTTACCTTGAAAAGACAGTTCAGTAGTAACTTGAGGGACAAGTCTTATCAAGAACTAGCTTGATGGGTGAGCCCTGTCACTTTCCTGTCCTCCCTAGCTCATGCTTTTTTGGGGGATGTTTTTGATAGGTGGTTATCAAATGCTGTGCAGTCTTCCTGAATCACCTCTGCTAGCAGGTACTTGCTGGTAGCTAAAATCTAGTTATGCAGAAGATCCCCCTGTACTCTGGGAAGGTCTGGGGGCAAGGATTGAGCAGTGCTGTAGGAAAAAGCACTAGAAATGTTCAATAGATAGAGAAACTTAGACTTTATTAAGGTACATATTGAGGAATGGAGATAGAGTTTTTCTGTCAAGGTAGGTGACAACGTTGTGAGATGACATTATTTCTTAGATGTATAGTCTAAACAGTTCAGCTTTTCCCTTCTGTTTTCCCAAACAAAAGCACTGATTTAATCACTCAAAATCCCGAATCTGGCAAAAAGACAGTATTTTTCCCTTGCAGTTCTTGTACTCTTGCTCCCATGTTGTTGCAGCTGTACACTTCGATATTGCCATTAGGGCAGACTCTCATACTGGTATGCAAGTCACCCCTTTGTACCCCTTTCTCTACCCCTTGATTACAGCTTTTGGGTTGCAGTAGGGGACCCAATAATTTGCCTGTACAGAGTTTACTGTCAACCAGCTGTGCAGCAGCTGCCCCTCATCAAAGAAACTCCAATCTTTCCTTCCCTCACTTTTTTACCACAAAAGTAACTTTCAGACACAATATATGCCTTCAGTGATGGACTCTGCTAATAAATGATGGTGAAAGTGAGCCCATTTTTGGCACCCTGTGTAGGGCTCTGGAGTTAATGTGTGCTAACCCCTGTTTCTATAACCTTGAACATTCCTATATCATATGAATGCACCCAGAGGCTAAAGCTGAGTGCTATTTTAGTGTCACACTTCTGTTATACAATTCTTCTTAAGTGATAAGTTTAAAAAAATTCCAATTATAAATGGAGTTTCTAACTGTAGTTTCTCACATGCTGTTGACATTCAAGTTTAGAGTTTCAGAGTTAGTGGGCTCTAAATATATGAGCATAATTGCAAATGTTATGAAATATTGTTTTAAAAATTAATTGTCATTATTGTCAAAATAAGAAATATATTCAGTACAGCTAGGCACTATCATGTCACCTAAATATTTGAGGATCAAAAGAAATAGTTAAGATTTCTTCAAGTGGCTGCTTAAATAGAATTTACGAGTTCTGCAGTAGTAGGATACTTATAACTGAGGCTGCTTTTCACATTAATCAATATTGTATTTCAGAGCAGAGCATTTCTAGTCTGTCTCAGTTACAAAAAACAGTATTTTTTTCAACAACTCTGCAAATTAATTAATGCCATTTATTCTTCTGATTCTAACCAAAGAATGTCAGATTCCCTTAGCTTGTGTATTGATCTGTAATATAACCTTCCATTTCCTGCATCTGCTATTAAGTGGAATAAAATTCATAATGGTTGCACTCCTGAGCAGCTGTTCACCTATCCAGTATTGTCAGGTCACCAGGGAAAGTTGCTAATACTTGAGGAGAACTTCACTGGTATATTGATGTCTTTTGTTGTTCAATTAACATTTCTAATGTGGAAGAAAGGAAGATAGTATTTAATATGTCAGCCAGCCTTAAGACAACTCTGCTTCCATTTTCTAATGCCAAAACCTAATACAATGTTTATGTCCATTAGAGTTAAAATACTTTCCTTATTAGCTGCCTAAGTGCATTTTTTCCAACAATAATAATGAAGGACATTCAGTAAACTAAAACTAATTAATCTCCTCAGTCTCCTTTTTGTATTTATCTGATGCCAAAAGCAATATATTTTTTTCTCTAAAGCAGATTAAAACTAAGCTGTGGATGGTGCCTCCTTCCTAAACAAAACCTGCAAAATTATCAATTTCCTCAACTACTGTTATCTCTTCTTTCAGAAAGCTGCTGCTCATTACTAACTGGGTTTTTGTTTATGCAGCTATCTGCTGGCAAAAGTTAGGTATTATTTGCTTTATTGCTGCTAGAATGCAAGGAAGCTGCGGGGATCCACAATCCAGGACCTGCCATTCTTACGGGAGAGGAGCCTTTGATTCTTGTGTAATGTAAGAGAGACTCTCTAGTGTCAGACTCTGCTCCAGCCCACCCATTAGGGCAATTTTAGGACACTTATATGCTCCCAGAAGGCTTAATCTCCATGGAACAAAGTCATAACTACTTCTTATTGCAAAAAAACTTATTTGGAAATAGTGGAACCAAGGGAAGAAGCCAGAGCACATAGTGATGTATCATAAAAGACATTCCCCTGGCCATCTATGATTGACTTATGCTTCCTTGATTCAATTCAGATTTTTAAGAATTGTGCAGGACCCACTGACATAAGACAAAAGACTCGTGCCTCAAGGCAGTGTCTGCAGTGCTAGGATCTTTCAGAAGGAATTGAGTATGTTTTCCCATATGGGATGCAGTAGGTCATATAAGGATCTACCAGGCACGCTGAATATTAAGTTTATGCTGAATTGTAGTTACTTAATTATTTTGAATGCTAATGAAAGGATGAACAATATCATTACCTTGACTGTCTAGATATGAACTTATGCTATTGTTTTACTGAATTATGTATGAATACACTAATATTTTAATGTATTAACTAGTCATTAGTTAATATGGAATTCAGATATTGCAAATATGTTAATGATGTAAATCATTATTAACAAAAATCCTGTCTTTCCAGCTTTCCTCCTGTCACCCTTCAACCAATGGCTTCTTTATCATTCCACCGCTCTTTTTCAGAATGAATTTGGAGTGCAAAATTTGTGATTCACAAGAAAACTTCAGTGTTCATCTTCTCTTTTTATCAGGACAATATCCTTATTTTAAGTTTTTGACTATGGAACTTTTCTATTGGTTGGCAACCTTAGCTTTGACATAAAGCACTAACTTGAAGTGTTCCTGTGTAGTTCTTTTCTTTTTGGCACAAAAGTTGATTTTTTTTTTTTTTTTTTTTTTTTTTATTTCCAGCCTTATTCCATGAGTGTATTGCACACTAAGATCCATCTGATCCAGTATCCTGTATGTACTGTGGACAAAACCATACATTTTGGGAAGAATGGAAGATCAGGGAAAATATCTCTGAAATATCTCTGATAATTTCCCTTAATACTCTCCCAGCTTAAAATAATTTTTTGTGGGATTTCCTGAACTCAAATTATTTTCATTTAATAACTCTCAATTCCTGAAGCAAAAACCTCAAGTAAAATGTATGCTCCAGAAATTGAATTGTTTTCTGGGTGGTTCATGCCAAAATTTTCTCATGTTTTTGAAAAGACTGCTTTTTAAATTTTGTTTGGGTTTTTTGCTTTGCCTTTTCTAAAGGTTAAAGGAATGGCCTTTTCCTGTTTTACTTTACAAAATACAGTTGTGTCCATTTTAAGTTAAAATAAGTCAGAATGAACATTGTAATCAAGCTAAGCCTTGAATACACCTTCTTAGGAAGTAAGAAGAACTATTTAAAAGTTCTGACAAATTCTTTAAGGATGCAGTAGAAGAATAAAAAAGAAAAAAAAAGTTTTTCTTAAGTTTTCTTACAGAATAAGATATCATGAAAATACCACAAGGTAGAAAAGTAGAACTGGATGTAATGATTCCTAATTTTTGTCTTTAAGGGTAGTTACAAGACAAACTAGATACTCATTGGCCACAGACACTCTATTACTTCAGTGGCTAACTGATGGAAAGAAAAAGAAGTGGTGGGTTTTTTTTTTCTTTTTGTCAGTACCCTTTTATATCTTATACTCCTTTCAGATCACTTCACTCCCTTCTGAAAGAGAATATCTTAACTTCTCTCATGAAATCTTTTAAAGATGGTAGAGATAATATAATTTCCCCTAGGGATTTCCCAAGGAGTTAGCCTATCCCAGGAAGCTTAATGCTAGCAAATATCCTAAAGGATTCCTCCAAATGTTCTAGAGGAACTTGCTTGCATCTATTCTTATGATAGATTATTATTAACCTGTTCTGGTTATTCATCCACAAGTACAGACAATTTGCGCTATTTGTACCCTTTCTCCAAGTCACAATCCTTCTCTGTAAGAAAATTAGCTCCTGCCAATCCTGTAGCATATTTCATTTGGGAGTCCCACATGGTGAATAGGGCTGATGGTACTGGGCAATATCATGCAAAGACACACTTTTTAACTGTATGGTGGCTGGGTAACTTCTCTCCTCCCCTCAGTTCTTCCCTATCTCTAGCTACAGAAATCATACTGGTATTATTTTAACACTCAAGAAGCCATCACTCTCTTAATATCTTTTTGTCTTCAGGCTTGCCTCCCCACCCTTATGGTGCACAAATTATGCTGGGAAGATGGACTTAACCCAAGAATTGTATTTGGGTCTGGGTGCTGTCTGTTGCAGTGAAACTTTATTAATTTAGTTATTAAAATTTGTGAGGAAAATGTTTCATATTTGGTTTTGATTCTGTTCCATGTTGTCTCTAAGTGTCATGATCATGGTACAAGTTACTGAGCCTTTCGACACGTGCTGTAGAATGGTAAAATACAACTTGCATCTTCCTTCCCTTTTTTTCCAAAGCACTTTAAGCAAATCAGCAATCTAATTATTGATTTATAAAAGGAAAGGAATTAATACATCCTACCATACCCTTTGGTGGTAAGAGTATTTAAAAGTGAACTATGCTTAAATTTCATAAAAGCCTCCTCAGCAAATCAGTAGAAAAATATTGATCTTGAAATAAGTATGTGAATTCTAATTGTGTTTTGTCTTTCCACTGGAGGACCATTACTTTATTTAGCTAGAGTTCATTCTTTAATTTTATAGTCTTCGTGTGTTGTCTATGAAGACTGCCTTTACGTTTGAACAAGGCTTGTAACGACCCAGTTTTGCTGATCTTTTCTTTTCAAAAGAATGTATTGACATGCAAGAGCTGAAGAGAAGCTTTTAAGATCAAGTTACCATCACCAAAAGTCTCAGCAACATATAACTAGGTTTCCTGGCATAGAGCTGTCTGTTAAATGAGTAAGTCAGATGCCAAGTACAATAATTGCTTCTTGCTGTACTTCAGACTCGCAAATCAATTTATTCTGATTATAAACCACCATCTTCATAACATACACTGTAATTACATATATATTTTAATCTTGAAAAACCACATACATCTGTAGGTTAATCCTGCTGTTTTCACAAGTGGATTTTGACCGGTAAAATGGAACAGTCTCAGCTACTTTATAAGTTTTGAAATATCCGATCTGGCTATTCCACTGTTAGAAGAATTTGGAAAAGAGTGAGAGAAAAGAGGCTCTAACCATTACACAAATCTACAGCATTCAAAGGCATAGGGAAAAGACAGGGAATCTGAATGTCTAACAATGTTTTTCTAATCAGTAGTTTTGAAAATAAAATTTAAAAAAAATCACTTGTTTTGTTTAAATTGAAAATTAAAACAAAAACTTAGCTTAAACATTTGCTTTGTAAAGCCAAATAGCTTTTGACAGAAAACTGTTTCTGTCTGAAAAACTCAAAGCAGCTTTACAGAATGTAATGCAGGAAGATTTCAATATTGAGGTGATATTTGAATGTACAGGTTTACATTTCTTCAGCTTCCCATCATTGTATGTTTAATTCAAGTGGAAGTTTCTTACTGTTTCCTATGTTTATAGTTAATATATAATTGTGCTTTGTTTTATAGCAAGCCATAGAGCCTTTTGAAATAAACTCTGTAGCAGACATTAGTCATCTTCTAGCTGCCTCTAGTCTAGCGCTGAGTGGGCATGAGGTCTTATCAGGAGAACTTATCCAAATTGGGAAGGGGGGGTGGAGAAAAAGTTTTCTTTGCTTTTGGTTTCTTTTAATCTAATGATAAGCTAATACATGAGGGGTATATAAGGGAACAGTGAATGACGATACATTGTAATGTGGACTCTGGGTACCTCATAAAAAGTTCTACCTGAGCTAGCACCAGAAACAGTATTGTCATCCTAGAGCAATGGGTCACCTAAGTGTAGCATGGTGGTAGTATATATTGCTCCTAGAAAGTTTACTGACTTGACATTTGCATGTTGGTCTCTTCTCCCAAGTAGCAAGTGATAGGACGAGAGGAAAAGGCCTCAAGTTGTGCCCAGGGGATGTTTAGATTGGATATTAAGAAAAATTTCTTCACCAAAAGGGTTATCAAGCACTGGAACAGGCTGCCCAAAGAAGTGGTTGAGTCATCATCACCGGAGGTATTTGAGATCAGTAGATGTGGTGCTTAGGGACACGGTTTATTGGTGGACTTGGCAGAGCTAGGTTTGTCTTTGAACTTGATCACAGAATCGTAGAATAGCTTGGGTTGGAAGTGACCTTTAGAGGTCTTCTAGTTCAACCCCCCTGTAATAAGCAGGGACATCTTCAACTAAATCCTGTTGCTCAGAGCCCTGTCCAACCCGACCTGGAATGTTTCCAGGGATGGGGCATCTGCCACCTCTCTGGGCAACCTGTGCCAGTGGTTCACCACCCTCATCGTAAAAAAAGGATCTTTTCCAACCTAAATGATTCCATGATGCTATGGACATGACTGACAGCTTAATTCTGCTGTGGTGTGCTAGAAATTCACATTTTTGGAACTTACTTCTATCTGTATTTCGTACCATGTTTGCATTTCCTAAAAAATATGTTGCAGTCTAATTTAAACAAACTGACAATAATGAGCAGTTGTTGGGCTGAATTCCAGTTCTTCAGATTAACTCTTAATTGATGTTTTCCTGACTAAGAACTGAATAATCTGTGTGTACGTAGTGAAGAAATACTTTCCACAAATCCAAATTATATTGGGTAATTTAGGTGCATAAATGCTCAGCCTTTAATGAACAAGTTACTGCAGGGTAAAGATTACTCAAATTACTCTTCATTAAAATTCAGTAGGGGTTTAATAACAGATTTAGCAACAGTTAGACTCTCATTTTGTGTAGGCAATTCTGGAAAAGTTACTTCAATTGCAGTAGGAGAAATTTTTATATCATATGGAGAGAAGACTTTTGTAATAAAAAGCTAACAACTCAGCATCAGTCAGTCATTTCATAGTGAACCTACTGAGAAAAAAAGTGTGTTAGGGAGGGAGAGAATATTTATATTCATTGAACTGGAGGAAAACAGCTTGGTTCATTACTAGAAATAACAGCTAGAAAAGAATAATGTGTAGCTGACACCACTACCGCTCCTTCTAGCATTTGCCTTAACTTTTCTGTGCTTATGATTTCAATTGCAACTCTGAAACACAATTTGGAGACTCAGTGAAGTGTAATAAAATGAAAATGGAAGGCAGGAGTTTTTTCCCTTGCTTGCCTGTCATAAATACTGCAGCTGTTTTAGTTGGGATCCTCACATCATGAAACTGAATGTATTTTAATTTTTAATATCCACAGTTAATACTGGAATCCTATTATGTTGAACAGCATATGAATATAAATCTTGCCTTGAAAAACTTCAAAACTTGATGAACAAAGCAATAGGTGAGGGTAGTGAGGGAAAATATTATCCTTATTTTAAAGAGGAACAATTGACACATGAGGAGAAGTGTTTTTGTCAAAGACACACTAGAGGGCTTGATGACAAAAATTTATGCTCTGTTTCCTCTAGGAGCAAACCCAGCTCCCAGTCTGGTTTGTTTGTTTTCTGCTCTGCACTGCTGTTTTTCAGATTTGTATTTTGTACTCAGATTATTTGTCTGATCACAGTCTGTCTTCAAAGAAAGCTGCAATGAAGCTGCAATGGCACCCACAGAAGGCACAGCAAACTGTGGTAAAGTGAAACCACTGTCTGAGAAACTTGGTTTGAAACACTCTTTAGCCCTCCCCAGAGGGTTTGGGCACTTACTGGATCAGTCTTGGTCCCAGTTCAGTGCCTGACCATGAGCTATCATTCCTGTTTGGGACGAATAAGGAGCTCAAAAATCTCTGTTAAATGTAGCAACTGAATGCACAAATGGGTGCTGAAAAGAGCACATGAATAGTCATGTTCTTACAAACATCTGTTTGAAAAATTCCTGCTGAGTGTCACCATGAAACAATGTCCAGGGTTTACTCTTAAGAAGAAATGTTGCTGTGACCAAAAGAACCATTCAAAAAAAAATAAGGAAGAATACCTGGTGGATTTGGGTGTTTTTTAAAAAAGTTACCATATTTGCATGTTTTAGATTTTTGTTGCTTTCATAGTACAGCACCTCTCCAAAACAAAACAAAAAACCCCAGACAGTAGGAACTCAGAAACATACAAATGGATAGCCTTAGGATGCTGATGGGAATACTGCCAGGAAGGTAAAAAGAAATATCAAAAAAGTGCCAAACATGCAGACCTGTCATCCTTTGCCTTAATGGGCACTTACGAATGTGCTACTTGCGAGAGATGTCCTTCCACAATATGATTGTGGTTATAAAACAAACAGCATGGTCAATAATATGATCTAATCTGATTGAAGAGGTCAGTTAGAAAATTATTACCCACTTTACAACCCATTAACATCAAACCTACATTACAGGAATGTATGTGATAGATTAAAAATTTGCTTACTTAAAGCAAGAAGGTCTAAATAAACTCCATTATAAATGTTTTTTTATATTTGAAGCAAAAAGAATTACCCCCTTGGTGACTGGAATGTGATGGGGAGAGTTGGAACAAGTTGCTGAGTTTAGCTTTTTAATCTCTTTGCCTGAACCCTATTTAGTCAATGTTTAGGGAAGTGGAAAAGACATTTTTGGATGATTAGCTTCTGCATTGTGATTGACACACTGAGGAGGCTGCAAGAAAGCAATTCAAGGGAAATTGAAGCTGTTGAATGGAGTTACTGGAATTGGAGAAGAAAAAAAAAAAGTGCTTTGCTTGATACAGAACAAATTATTTGCTGTATCAGGAAAGACCCAATGACCCTTCTAATCTTGTATCCTGCCCATGATGTTGATTTATACCAGACGCTTCAAATGAAGATATAAATTGCCATAATACGTTTACCTGTAATTGTATAATAGTGTGCAAGGAGGGTATGTTCTTTCTTGACACCAACCCACGATCAGCATGTGCCCCGTAGCATACGTATTGAAAACTCCTGTCTTTACTCCTAGCTGACAAAATTGCAGATCCTGATGGCGGTCATATAAATTAATGCAGGTGGATGGATAAGCGTGTTGTTTGGAAAACGATTCATGCTCACTGAATAGCCTGAATGTTAGGCAGTAAATTCTATGGCAAATTCTATAGGATGTTATGCCACAAGGTTGTGAGGAAATTCTGTATGACTCTTTATAACATGTAGTATCAGACGAAGATGGTAATTCAGGAGAGAAAGACTTGACTTCTGGCTCTAGTTTCCTGAGCAATTGTGCAGGATCTAGATGTATCTGTATCATCTGCTGGATCAGATTTTATCCAATGCAAGGTGTTACGTGATCAGCTCACTTCTTGTCTCAGCTGGCTTAGCTAGATGCCAACGTACCTTCTAGGTATATTGTCTGATACTCCAGACTGCATTAAGTTTATTTCCCTGTGTGATTTCTATGTAAATTGTCAGATACAAGTTCATTTACGGAGAGATGATTCTGAGGGAAATCTCTCTGGTTGTGTTTGCCTCTAAGGTGCCCCTGGGGGGTCAGGTGAGCTGGAAGGCAACACTCGTGGGTCTGGTCGTCTTTGTTTCTAATATCCTCTCTGTGCTCAGGCCGCTGCATGCATCCGCACCTGTAGTTAATATTACAGCTAGTGACAGCTATGTTTCATGTACCTGTGCTGGGAGTGTCCTGTGTAATTTACACGTGATCTTTGAGTTCATCCAGCAGCTGGCTATAGTACCAGCCTACAGGTTTTAGTGCTGGTCACAACCTTCGTACCCACTCTGTGGCCTGCACAACTTCTGAAGGAGCTCCAAGAACTTGAGGGTGACTTGTGACAGTGGATCATGCTGTAAATGTGTGCTGTATTCAGGAAGGTGAAGAGATAATAATGCAGGCTGGGCTAGAACAGCCCTACAGAAGCACCTGAAGTCTCCCTACATCAGGGCAATAAACACATACTAGGTCATGGGGGGCAACATGCACAGAGGCTTCCCTTGCTCTGCTGGTACTATGATGTTCGTATCACCATCCTTTTCCCTGTCCCTGTCTCCAGGCTGGAAGCAGCTCCTTAACAAGATCAATTGCTGCTCTACTGTAGTGCTTCCAGCCAGAGATCAGGCTGCTGTACCTCTGCCTTTAACGTAGGGTAGTCTGCGGAGGTTTGTACTGCCAGTGATTTGAACGTTTCCAGGCTGGCCGAGGCTATGCTACAGGCCTATTTATATTTGGCCCAGAGCCTGTGAAGCTCGGGAGGAATCTTCATGCCATCATTTCTGCCTGGCATTCCTACCTGCCTGTGTTGCTCTGAGTCAAAGGCATTTACAGGTGACCCACTTGCCAAGTAATGCTCACTTATCTCCTCAGCGGCTGCTGCATGTCAGTGGAATGTGCCTTTTGGCTGCCTGAGGAGTTGGATGTCCCTCAGGACCAGACTTGAGAGTGATGCAAGGTTTGTGAGCTGGATCATATTTGCTTGCCATATCCATCATAACATCTGTGAGAGCAAAAATGGGGAGGCAGCGTCACCCGCACTGTGCAGCTGCAAGAATCAGAAAGTCACTTCCATGCAGGAAGCCCTGAGTCCTTCATACAAAAATCCATTATTCTCTGTTCATTGCTTCAGTGATATGGTTTCCAAGCTGTTTTTTTCCTTAGTGATAAGAGGAAGGAAGAAAAGCTTTTTCTGTATTTTTGAAGCACTATATCCCTCCCCTCTGCATGCTCTGTCTGGATGCCTGCCTGGCTGGCTGTGCCAGACCAAACCTTAAGCCCTGGGCAACACGTCAGGTTCTCATTCCATAAGCATCCCTTTCATAACCTGTTCCTTCATCTCCCTCCAGAGATGGAATGGCTTGTGCCAACAGATATAGCTATAACCGAGAAATTTTTCTGTAAGCTGAGGTAAGAAAAACAGTGCAAAGGTATACCACACAAAGAAGCAGCAAAAGTAATTGTCAGCAATTAAACAGGTACGGTTTCAACTGCTGTAAAAATTCAACACTTAAGAACAAATGGTGAACTGCTGACAATTTTAAACAAAGGCAAGTAATAATGCAGCTGTGCTAGTTTAAGGCTATATACCAGCAGTATTATAGAAACAAATAATCAGCACAGGACTGCTGGAGGCTTCCATCTGCCCGAAGGGAAGAGAGGATCAAGAGAAGGAAATGAAAGTGCATCTTCAGAGCAACACAGGTGACTTGTTTCTTGAAAACCAGTTTGGTATGGGACAGGGAAAGAATTAAGAGCTTTGAAGCACACAACAGGTGAGGGGAATTGCACAAAGGTTAAACTGCTTTACACCTGACGTACCAAAGTTTAAGAAAACTCACTAGCATTCTGTTTCTTTGTGAATACAAATCATACAGCAGAATGAAATCACTTTATACCGTGGGACTCACTTTGGTCATGAACCTGAAATCTCTGAACTGAAGGGAAAATGACAAATGGGACATCATAGCTGATGCCAACAGGTTTCTTTTATCTGGTCAGTTTTCATCACAAAGTCTTCATTGGCTCCGGCTTTTTCTCGGTGTCAAAAAGGGAAATGTTTGAAGTCCAACCAATGTGTATCTAGATATGGGGAACAGTAGTGTCACTGATGACAGGGGAAACCAGCCTTCCTGTCAGAGGTGGCTGATGTGGACGCTGAGCTTTGTTTGTGGCTCAGGCCACAGAAGTCTGTGGTTGTGTCCATCTGCACTAGAAGGAGTGAGGTGAGAATGAGCACGAAGCCATGGTCTTCTCTAGTGCAGTATGCAGGACTTTATTTAATTTTTTTAAACATCATTTTTATTTTATCTTAGTTGGTTTGAATTATTGTAGGTTCATGTTTGTTTTACTTAAATAGATAACTTGAAGTTTTGGAAAGGAGAGTGTTTTTCAATATGACTGAATTCCCTCATCTGTTCTTATGAATTGAGTTGCTCATTAGTAAGTGCAGTGTGAGTAGAAATGAGCTGAATTGGTAAAAAGGAATGCTGGTGCAGGAGGGAATTAATGGTTTTATATTGTGGGTCCTATCTGAACCTTATGCTGTCTAAAGGAGATGTGAATTGAGTTTGCTGGGAATATATAACAGACTCTTTATGTTGGATTAATATTGATTACTTAAAGTTCATTTTATGTAATTGCCTTGACCTTGGCACTTGGGGGTTGGGGTCATACTCATCCTTTTCTGAAAATTGGAAGTATCTTGGTTTTAATGTGATGCAAGACAGGTAAAACTAACATCTCAAACAAGACTGTTGGTACAAAAATACGTTCCTATCCGCCTCTAGTTAGTTCTTTGAGCCCTTTCTGATGATGCTTTCTGTTAAATTATAGTTTTCATTTAACTTTTTTCCGTGTTCTTTGGTGAGACCTACTATGAGGTGAAGGGAAGTTTTACTGAGAAATCAAAGATTACTCTGTTGTTGCATTGAAAACATACAATAAACATGCAGGTCTAAACAATTTTTTTCCTTATATGTCAAGACTGTATTTTTGTGTCTGTTCCTTAAGGTCAAATCAGTTTTGCTATGAGCTTTCTTTGGGCACAGGAATCCTACCATTCTGGAGTCCAAAATTGTGGGATTTCTGCCTAGTATGCTTGCTTACCAAGAGAATGTGTCCTTTTGCATTTTATTAAACTGGTTTTGGTTCTTGTTTTCTCAGTAACTTAAAACCCTTTTTCTTTATATCATGACTGAGCTGCTGCTGCTTGCTAGAGGGCCACCGATGTTGATACTTTAAAGGAATGAAAAGTTTAACCACATACATAATGCATATATTTTGCTAAAATCCTGGTATTTTGCGAAGAATTCTTTTAGGCAAGTTCATAATCAACATTTTTTTCTTTGCAAATTGCTGTATGCTGCAATGGACAGTGGGCAGCATTTACCAGCAGCATAGCTATTGTCTGTGAAAGCCCAGGCATTTAGTGCGGTGAATATCCTAACAACAAGCTATTAGCACTTTGCTGCTTCCAGCAAGAATAGCTCGCTAATTCAGTTTAGTAAAATATGGTGATACTTTTAGTGCCAATAATCGGATCTGGAGACTTTCAGAAACAACAATTATGATGTATCATTTCTGCTGCCCCCATGGCAAAGCCTTTAGGCATTGAAACTGTTTTGGGAAACCAATATATATAGTATTGCTAATGTTAGTGGTTCATTTATCTACTGAATCATTTCTTTGTTTGCTGTTTTGCTCAGTTTCTGTTGTTCAGCCGAGACAAAGCAGCTCTTTCTATGGAAAGGAAATGAAAGTACATAACCAGGGTAAGATGTAAACCACAAAGCTTCTGACATAAACAGGAGGCAAATGGCCTTGTAGCAGTTACACTTAAATGAATAGGATGTAGTAAGTTGATGTAGCTGAGAGCATAGCTATGGCCAGGATTTGTCATGAGTCACCTCTGGTACCTACGAAGGAGAAAGGTAAAGGCTAAAGCATCCGAGCCATGTGTCAGATTGTATCTGAACAAACTTGTTAGGAAGTTACAAAAATTCATCTTTCCTAGGTGTTCCTCAATAGTCAACTTGAGATTGTTCTGAGGAAGAGTGAGTTGATGCTGAGGCATAGATATGTCCCATCCCAGTTCCCTTAGAGCAATGCATATCGGATGTTGACTGAGTACAGTGATACATGAGTTTCAGCCACCGCCTGTGTGTGTATGTCCTGTAAATTCTCAACCGCGTAAGCTACCGGTGCCAGTCTGCTGCAATAGCAATCCCGCTGAGCTGAGAAGGGCGCTTTCAGTACTGCATGCTGAGTGACTTGTTCAGTCTGGTTTTATCTGAGGAGGCAGCCAACAGATGACAAGGGTATCTGGGAGATGTGTAGCTCCTGTGGGACTCTGCAGTTCACATACTGGCATCTCTGGATACTGGAAGCAAACAAACCCTGACTGGCAGGAGGGGTTTATACTGAAGATGTGCGAGAACTACACATGCCAGGAGAACCTCAGAAGACCTTGCTGAGAACATATACAGACCTAATCCAATGTGTGCAGGGAAAGATATTTTGTGTGAAGTGAGAGTCTTGTACAGACATGGACCCTCAGGCTATATAATCTTTGTATTATTAACTGCTCCACACACATGGGCTTTCCTGATAATCCCAAAGTAATAGAAAGAGTTCATATCTCCTTTCTTTGTTTCTGAATCAGGCATCCCAAGGTGGGGCTTTCTCCTGCCATGTTAACGTGACTGGTTAATTGCTTTGGGTTAGTTCTTATGGGCAAGATAACTTGAAAAAGTGTCTGATAACATTTTTTAAAACTCCACTATGATTTCATTTTCAGAAAAGGAGTTTTTCTGAGATGTTATTAGAATTGAGCTTAGTGCTGTGACTCTCTACCCATTGATACTTGACAACATTGCTTTTACTGTGGTTTATGAAACCTTACCACTGGGCACTCTAATTGCAGACAAATGTGGTTTAGACTTGGGCTGAAGATCTGTAGGTGATGACTGAATACCTTTTTGCTGAAAGCTCAATTACAATAAACCTCGAGAGAGCTGCACCTCACTAGAATTTTAGAGGTTTGCTTACCCTTATGCAGCAGCTAAGACAGCAAGAGCAAAACCCGGGGTGAGGATTTGTCAATAGTTGTGGGACATGTGGCTTTGTGAAATAGTCATTTCTGAATCTCTTGCAGTGATAATTAGCAGATATGCTTCATGAGGAGGCTTCACCCCCTTTTCATTATGATGGTAATAATTTTATGACTAGCTTTTGTGGCAGATTAGCATGAACACGGCTATGAATATATATGCAAGAAGGCAGCACGTATTCTTTGTTTTAGGTATTCGTTTATGGGGATGAACAATTGGGCACATGTCCAGAGGAAGAAAGGATGATCTCTTGAGTTAGTGATAAGGTAAAAAAATGTAGAGGCAGGTTCAAAAAATCCTAATTAGTTCAAAGTAAGGTTACAAAGGGCCTAATTAGTAGTTAGATTAATTATGTGCAAGGAACATAGATAAAGTGTTGTGGCAAGTGGGCTCTGCAAGGAGGTGGGAAAGAGAAAAGTAACCCGAGCTGAACCTTTCCTCTTGCCTTACCTTTTGCCCTGTGTGGTATGATTCTCTGAAGCATTTATTTGAAATGGTACTGTGTATGAAATGGAATTTCAAAGTAATGCACAGATATTTCATGCCTCAGTTAATTTGCATTGACATTCCCTGTCTAAACTGCAAAATCCAGGCTTTTGTAGGCATCTCATGTAAGGAAGTTTTGGATTGGACTTTCTCATGCTTCATATGTCCCAGATGTTTTGACTGTGGGAGATAGGGATGCTAAAAACTTTAAAGACTGACCAATTTACTTTTTTCCTTGCAGTGCATTACAGTACTCACAGGTGGATTCAGGAAAAAGTGCCAGTATCCCTGATATTGCTGCATCACACACAGGTAAAGTACACACAATGTGCATAGGTCAGACCTGACTAACTGGGCCACTGGTTTATGGAATAGAACTCTTGCAAAAGCCATGTTTAGATTTTATTGAATTGCAGTTATATTTCTGACAAAGACTGAATTTATTTATAGATAATGTATTTCAAGTAATGAAAATGTATGTCAGTATTGGAGGCAAAATGAATCACTCTACCTTTTGTTAGATGTTTCAGTTAAATTTACTGATATTTAAAGTATTGAAAATGAATATTTTGAGGTAGAACAAATATTCTTATCTATGTTCTTAAATTTGGATCACAGATTCAAAAAAAGAGAAAGTATGTACAGTAGCCTCCTTCATAAACCTCCTTCAAGATTAATCTAACTTGCGAGGAACCAAACCCACCACTTTCTAGGCTTTGATACTCATTTTGGAAAGCTGTATAACTAGATGCTATAAGCAAAGCAAAGTGTTGTCTGGCATGAATTTCCAAATGGCAGGTAGCATATAGCACAGTTCAAATGCTTGCCTCCAATATTCACATGCTTGTGAATATTTAGAACAGTGAGTGAATTAGGCTTGCTTTGGGAAATTAAGGATGTTGCACATTTTTCCAGGGATGCAGCACTTCCATGGATGGAATTCACTGGTACAATATAGACAGTTAGTGTGTATGGCCTCTGTAGACTTGGCATACTAAGTAACTCTGTTGTACAGTTTGCTGTACGACACCTGTGTAAGTATTGCTACATGCTCTACGGATTTGAGTGCACTCTATTTCCCCAGCAATTCTCTGTTTCTATGTTCCTCTGTACTATTAGCATGTTCTGGAAAAGACTTTCTCCTCTGAGTAAGCTGCCAGCTGGCCAGTAGCTGATACATAGGCATTAGCTGCCACTGGGGAAACTCAGGGTGAATTTAGTCGTTTAGAACACTTTGGCACGATGAAGTGCTGATCCCCTGGTGAATGGCAGTAAGCTTAGATACAGTAGTGTTATTCTACCAGGTAAGTACCAAAGAGCCAAGTGTTCCAATGTAGACTTAAAGGAAAGTCAAGCCTCTGAAAATAAATTGTATTGAGAAGACCTGTGAAACCGTGCTACTGAAAGGGAAAGGTTACAAACGAGGTAAGGATGCCAAATATTGTGTTAAATGTTACAGCACTGGTATGGCACAAGACTTTTTGCACATATTCTTCTCAGGTTCCTGAATTTGGTTAAAAATGAGCTTGAACTAGAAAAAGCATGTCTCACTTTTAGTCCTTTCCTCCTGAGCATATTCCCAAGAGGGATGCTGTTAAGTATCATGTTCCCAAAATAAATGCTAATGTAATGACATCCCAACATATTGTAACAGAAATTTCATAATGCAATGGGACTTAGTCATCTTATGCTGTGATTTATCTGAATTACTCATTTTGTTATTTTGAAGAATATTTATATTACAGAATCAATTCTCTGAGCCGTACTTGTTGGTAGTGTTGCTTTTAATGCTTGTTACTATTCAGAAAGATGCACTTTCTTCTTTGGGGAAAGAAATAAATACATAAAATTATTTCTGTTTTCAAAGTGTAGGTAACATACAGACCTACAGAAAGACATTTTATAACTTTTCTGAATACTTTGTGTGTTAAATCCAGATGCTGTAATGTATGAGCTCTGTACTCCCCATATATCTAACTGGTCCTTCCGCATAATTACAGTTAAAAGAAGTCCACAGAAGAATCCAACTTCAGTTTGTACAAGAAAGTTGTCTTCTCTAATACAACATCTCCGATAGTTTCAGTCATATGGCTACCTTAAGTAACTCTTATTTATCACTAGTCTAATAGGGAGTCCATAAAAACTTAGCCAAGTGGAAATCGTATTGTGAAGTTTCATCTGAAGTTATCAGGCCAGCTTGTAAGGAAGAGAACTGTGGAGCTGTAGTAAAGATCTGTGTTGAACTAGAGGCATTTTCTGAAGAAGCTTCCTCTCCCTTCTTTAGCTGATGGAAATATGAAAGTTAAGTTGTCATCTGAATGATCTGCAGGGAAGAGAACCCTAAGTGTGTTCAAACCTTAGAAGATTTTTTTTTAAATCTATTTTTTTTGTTCTGTTTCATTTAAAATTAGACTATACTGAGACCATAAGGGAATATTTCTCAATTTATTTTTATTGAGTGGGCAAGATAAGATAAAACCTATATATAGTTAAGACTGCAGCTGGCTACATAACATCCATCTACCTTGATCCTATGCTGCAGAGATTTATGCATGGGTCATATGCAAGGGGAATCCAACTGATGCTGACAGCAGGTCACCTGCTGCCCTAGCCTGTAGGCCACTGCTTGAGAAGTCCTGGTGGGGGATCATGGAGATCAGACGTCAACTTCTCACAGATCACGTGCAGAGAAACTGGAGCTCCCTGTGCATATTGTAAGGTTATCACTTGTGTCTGAAATATCTGCTATCTTGTACAGGAACAACAAAATTATGTGCAAATGATGGTGGCATTTTGTTTTCTGTTGTACCAAAATACTGGCATGTCTTTTCACCTGGAAACCTCATTTAATGCTTGATGTTCCAGGTGAAATCTGAAGGGGATTTTCTAATGGATGCATGAAGACTTGAGGAAAAAGCTACACAGAAAAAATAGAGGAAGTCTGGGTTATTTGTTGTAAGTAATGTTTCTTGGCTAGTCAGATATTCTTAACATTATTACTCTGTGCTTTATGCACAAAGATTCTTCTGTATGGGGAAAAAATAGAAAGCAGAATACTCTGAAAGATCATCCTTGTCCATCTTTGTCCCCTTTATATGCTTGCACAACAAAAGCTTAAGAGTACATTAAGAATAAATGGCAGTAATGTACTGATGGGAATACTTTCATTGAAAGTGGACAATACAGGCTGGATGAAGCCCAACACTTAAGGGTATGAACCCAGTTGATTAATCCTTAGGTTGTTTTTCTCATATGTAACATTCTATGTACTTTAAAGTCTAGGAAGGCAGTTTGAAAATGTTGGTAGCTCTTATGCAATAAAGAATTATCAAAAGGTGTGTATTTGCAGTTAGGGAAGTGACAAGCACAGTGTACTGAGGTATGAAATAACTTTCTGCTATTTGAGGAGAGCTGCTAAAAAACTGCATCAGGGAGAAAGGTTTTTTGTGAAGTTTTGGGAACATGGGAAGAAAGCTGGGCCAAAAAATCAGCTTTATCCTTTTTGCTTTGCTGGGGAACTTCTTCCAGAGCCTGTAAGCTGCCTTTTTTTTTTTTTCCCCTAAAAAAAAAAAAAAAAAAAAAAAAAAAAAAAAAAAATCTTTTCCTCTTAGAAGTCCCATCTGTTTTTCAGTGTTTGTTTTTATTTTTTTCCAAGGAAACAATATTTTGGATAGCGAGTGTCCTTTTGCCTTTGATTTCTATGTGATGTTGATTTACTGTTTAGATGTGCAATTTGTTAAAAAGTTTCTAGCAACTTGTGTTCATCTGTAGAAATGCTGTTGGCTACCTTTTGTATCCTTTGCTTTTTATCATTGCCATTTCTAGTGCTGACAATTTGCTGTCTTTCAAAGATAAATGAATTTTTTTTAAAGAAAATGAAATATTTTAACCTACCAGCATTTGATAATTGATGGCTGTGTTTTTCCATATTCTGTGTAGTTATTGCTATATGACCGTACAGTATTCATTACCCCTTTGTATCCCAAGGTACTATTCATAGCAAAGACAAGAATCTGCACAAGAAAACACGTGAACTTGATTAATATCCTTAATTACACAGCACTGAACCAAAGAGTAATATTTCTTACTGGCCCCCGTTAATAATCAGTTATGTCTCAAAGCACTTGGATCAATAACCTTTTTTTTTTTTTTTCCTTGGGCACTGTGCTTATTGTATTAGTATGAAAATATGAGGATGAAGAAGGCTGCAAATGTTAACTAAAATCCTTCAGAAATTTGCTATTGATTTACTGAAAGTTTGTCAAATTGGAGAAGTTCAAACAGCTCAGCAGTTGGCATTTTTTAACAGAATATTTCTTTGAGGATATCAGCCAGCTCTGCTGAGTGCAGGGACATTAAGCAGGGAAATATTTTCTATGGGCATGTCTTCATCTCTCACCTGTTTCCCACTTTGTGCTAGAGTCGCTCTTTGCTTAAGCAACTGCAGCCTCTCAGGAGCACGCTTGCATATTTAGGTACAGCACTGTGTCAACAGCGCTCTGGGCTGGGGCAGTGGGATCTTAGCCTGTACGTTGTACCCACACACAGACCTGACTTAAACTGGCTGTCCTTTGCCTGCAGCTGTAAATTTCAGGTTGAATGTGTGGTAGTCGCCAGTCTCCTCCGTTGCTTTGCTCACTGCACCGGGGCTCCTCTTGCTGCTGTTCAATCCTCTGAGTTTTGTCATTAGAGCCTCTACACCTATTGCTAAGTGAATTATCAATATGATGTGTCCTTAATTTCTTTGGCAGCCTCATGGAGTGCCACGGTTTATCCCCAGCCGGCAACTAAAGACCAAGCAGCTGCTCACTCATTCCCCCACGGTGGGATGGGGGAGAGAATCAGAAGGGTAGAAGTGAGAAAACTCATGGGTTGAGATGAGAAGAGTTTAATAGGTAAAGCAAAAGCTGCACACGCAAGCAAAGCAAAACAGGGAATTCATTCACTGCTCCCCGCTGGCAGGGAGGTGTTCGGCCATCTCCAGGAAAGCAGGGCTCCATCACCTGTAATGGTTACTTGGGAAAACAAATGCCATAACTCCAAATGTCTCTCCCTTCCTTCTTCTTCCCCCAGCTTTATATAGTGGGCATGACATCATATGGTATGGAATATGTCTTTGGTCAGCTGGGGTCAGCTGTCCCCGCTATGTCCCCTCCCAACTTCTTGTATACCCCCAGCCTCCTCGCTGGTGGGGTGGGGTGGGGTGAGGAGCAGAAAAGGCCTTGACTCTGTGTAAGCGCTGCTCAGCAATAACGAAAACATCCCTGTATTATCAGCACTGTTCTCAGCACAAATCCAAACCACAGCCCCATACTAGCTACTATGAAGAAGATTAGCTCTACCCCAGCCAAAACCAGTACATGGTACCAAGGTGACAGTGATAGAGGATTGAGCTTCTAAAGGTTTCCATTCATCTGCCTAGCTCTGAGTACTGTGCTGTGTACCTGTGTATACGCAAGCTTGTACTTGTCCTAAGCATGGAACTATTTTACTACATCTATACCTGTAAGTGCAACCTAACTGCTGCTGTAATACTGACAACCGACAGGCTGCTCTTTGCTCCCTGCAACGTTAAATCATAAAGGCAAAACCTTATATTGCTGTTAGTTTTGTGGAGAGTGGGGCGAAAAGAAATCCCTGAAGTGAAAGTGGTAGGATGTGGGTAACAGATTTTAATTGCTGCTTTCTCAGACTGTCTGTAGTCTGGTTAAAACAGATTTTCCTGCTGATTCGCATGAAAGAAGACAACGTTTTAAATATTGATGTGTGTGTGAAGACTTTCTAAAGTGCCCAGATGGACCTCTCCAACTGTGTCTCCCTGATAATGGTAGTTGTGTTTTTTCTGACTGGCAGCCACCGGGCTCCAGTCAGGGACGTGGTCCCTCCTGACCATTGCTGCTCCCCAAGCAATGTGGCTGGCTGACGTTCTTCCTGCTGGCACCCGAGTATTTCATGTATGTCACTAACATAAAAACAGAATGTAGAGATTTTTTTTCTCTTTTTTTTTGTTCAGTTTTTTGTTGGTTAATGAAATATTTCATTTGAGCCAGGACAAAAGCATTTTATTTTTAAACCACAAAGATGCCCAACAACTGGGTTCTTCAAGGTAACTGAAGCAAAAAGAATAATCAAAATGTTTGAAGTATATTATTTCAGTTTTGCAGATTTTTTTAAAAGGTTTTTCAACAGAAAATATAGATTTTTTTTTTTTTTTTTTTCCTTTAAACTTGGATTCACAACCATGTTTGTCAGCCCAGGACTGTTTTGTGTGAACACATTATCAACTCTTCCTCCTCTCAAACTGCCCAGCTCTCTAACCACGTGATTTCAGCAAGACAGCAGTCTCAAGGCTTCTTGATGTAAAGACATTTTAAATAAGTTCAAAGGGTTAACACACAGGACAAGAGGAAGGCTATTTCTGTATCTGAGACTTCAGTGGGAATGATTTACTGTGAACAGAAGAGCATATCTCAAAAGTAATCTTTTTATATGTCTCTGCCTGCAGAAAAATTTATGGTGACCTAAGAATATCTATAATGGCACAATTTACATGGCACCTTTTGGCTGATGAGAAATAGCAGTCTCAAAGTGACTAAAGGGATTAGGAGTTTTAGCCTTGTTTTCAAAAATAATGTACTCATAGAATTGCTGACAATTCTTTCTGGTTTAATTATTTTACCAAGGCATTTATTATGTCATAACCCAAATTAATAATGCAAATGGAAACCTTATCAATCAGTTAAGTTTTAATGCTGTTTTGGTTTAGCCTTTTTTGGTCTCTGAAATGATTTTGACAACTTTATGCGTTGCTGCTTAACACAGCTTGAAGAGGAGCGTTTGCTGTATGAATCATGCCAGACTGGTATAATTGGCAAAGCTAAGTACAAAGAAGACAGAAGTGTAATTTCAAAAGTATCAGTGGTACATTCATACTCAAATCCAATTGATATTTTACTCAGACTTCAGGTCTTAAATGCCCAGGTTTTCTGAGTAAGTGGCACTTGAACTTCGAGAATGCTTAAATGCTCAGTATTATTTCCCTCCTTTGCTCAGAATTCAGCTCATTATGTATTTTACATGTGAAAACTTATATCCCTATCCTGTGCAGTTAAGATTGCCGGAATTTTTTTTTTTTTAACTGACATATTTCTTCAGATACTGTTGGAGAGATTTCTGAGGTGTCAAGAGCGAAATTTTTGATGAGGGCACTTTGGAGTTGTTTGATGGCCTGGTATTAGGACACTCACACGGCAATGGGAATCCTTGGTTCAATTAGATGCCCTCCCTCAAGGCAAGCAGCCCAGCCCAGATTTCCTACCATTATGGGAGAAAATTTTTCATTTCAAAGCATTTGATTTGGGGACTGTCTCTGTAACAGGGCTTTTTTCTTGGGGATGGGAGAAGAAAAATGTGACTGGCAAGAAGACTCTGCTTTGATGGTAGTGTGGTGTTTTTTTTGTTTTTTTTTTTTTTAAAGTCATAAATACCAGAGGTGTTGGCCTCCTATTCTCCTCCTAGTATGAAGGAATATATTGTGGTTCCTAGTGAAATACCTCCTGTACTTTAAGGGTAAGGAGACAAAATGTTAACACACAGCCCTGCCACTCCCAGCAAAGCCATACCTTTTCATTGCCAAGGCTTCATAACAGCCATAATGTCTTTATACTTCTGTATTCCAACGTTACTTTTTCATTAAGTTTTCTTTGCTGTGACTCCACTACTGCCATTCAACAATGTTGTGTGTGTCCTCAGGTGGTACATCCTTCAGAAAGGCAATTGTAAAGATCAGTTATTATATCCTATGTGACCTTTTGGTTTATCATTTTAAATGACCTGCAGCAGACTCTGCCTAAGGTGTGCAGTTGCTTTCTGACATAGTGGTTTCAAATGTCAGTATCTGTTTTCTTTCTGTGTGTATTTCACATGTAGTTGTTTATTAGCTTAGAATAAAGCATAATGTTGACATTTCTTTTGATAGACAGAGATAGCAACAATCTTGTTGGCTGGCACCACGTTAAAAAAAACGCTGTTATTTCCAATGGGGAAATGGTTGGGTTTGATTATTATTTTTCATTCATTTTCTGTTTTCTTGCCAGAGGTAATTCTTTTTCTACAGATCACTGTATTACTAACATGTAAATTAATTTGTCTGGAGAACACTTAAACCGGAGAAGAATGCATTCAAACACATGGGTAGAAAGGGTATGTCTGCGGTGCTCTCTTTTCCTTTCAGTCTTTGCTGCTTGCTCCTTGGATTGAATTACATTTTTGCCATATGAATATTTTGATATTGTTCATACTTCTCATTTTTTTTTCACCTGAATTACTAAACCTATCATTGATTTATTCTTTTCACCATGGAGGTTTTAAACTGTAGTGGGAAGTTTTAAAATGTAGTGCAGGAGCATCATTTTAGGTACCCTTTTTACTGGCACCTGATCCTGTTCGGTGAATCAAAACAACATTGTATGACTGTTATATTTCATTTACTGGTAATTTAGCGACTGACTTTTAAAACCAAAAACAAACCACAAGCAAACAAAAAACTGAACACCACACATTCCCCCCCAGTTGGCAATAATCCCCTTAGAACTGTACCTGTTCTCCGAGTCCCAGGAAGAGATTTTATTTCTCAAGGTATGGTCTTTGAAACTTATAGTCTTGATTTCTAAAACTTCTTTTTACTCTATTTTTCCTTTTTTGGGGGTGTGTGTGTGAATTCTTATCGCTTCTAAAAAATATTATGCCTCTCATAGCAAATAAAACATTTTTTATAACTTAAAATGTGGAAATATGTACACAAAGTATTTTGTGTCTGCCTAATTGATAATTAGCTAAAACCCTTTGAATAATCACCAGTGAGACTTGCATGCCTCTGTAGAGAAAATGCTGCAAACTCTAAAAGGTTTTAGGGTTTTAATTTCTTTGCAGAAAAACTCTCAGAATAGGTGAAAAGGCAGTGTAACACTCAGGGAAGGTCATTAAAGTTTTCAATTTAAATTGATTACAAGGAAATGATATGCCAGAGGAAAAAAACAATAGGTGAAAAGAAGTGTCCTAGATAGCAAGAGAAGATGAATGCTGTATGTTTTCCCCACCTCAGATTGTCCATGACAAAGTATGATTTTCTAATATCTCAAGATGAGGAGGCTAATCCAAGGCCATAAATCACAGTGAACAGGTTTTCAAATAATAAAACAGTCTGCCTTCTTGCTAATAGGCCCCAAGTTAGGACCCTGAAATGTTGAAAACAAGGCTAGCATTCACCTCTGTGTAGGTGACAATGACTTCTGCATGTTTTGCATCCACAGATTGTCTGCGGAGACAGCTGAGAGCTCAGCATATTGCAAATACAGGAGATTTGTAACCTGCTTGTTAGTTATATGTAAAGATTAATAAGAAAACTATGGAAGATGTGATGTTTGTGTATAATTTGACTAACATCCATTATTTCAATTCATATAACCCATGTAAATCTAGAACTTAGTTTCTGGGAATATTGTTAGTTGTATGGTTAGATTTCCATGCTTCCACAGTTTTTAAGGCTGGAGCTGATGCTAATGCGTAAGACATTGTTATTGGATCTCTCTCTCTTTTTCTTCTGACTCTTCCTTTGTTAGGCTTATTGACTCTGTGAGTTTGACACAGAAAACCTACTTTTTCATATGAGAGGCTTGTATGATACGTAAGAGCACATATAAGCTCTAACAAGGTGTTCACTTAAGACTTACTTTTCTTCCCATAGTTAATGTTTGAAACAATCCAGGCAGGGAATGACAGAACAAAAAAGTACAAGAGAAATATGTTCATCTATGAGCATTTGAGCTGCATAACTATGAAGGAGATTAAGCTGTCCCATACTCTCTGGAAGAATTACATCAGTATCAGGAGAAAATTAATAGCCTTGTTTTAAGCAAAATCAAATATGTTGTATGATGACAACGTGCAAGGGTTTATGCACAGCTGGCACACCAATAGTTTCCCTGATGGAAAGAAGCAGAAGAGGTCCAAATATCAGAGATGTGTTTTGTAATTTTTCACCAGTGGAATTAAGTCAACTTGGCAGGAAGCTGTGGAAGCAAAAACAAAAGTACAAGGGTATTTGCTAAGAAGAAGTTATAATTCTAGTAACTATACCTGCGTTTAATTTTTTTTTTTTTCCTAGTGATAGAATGCAGGACAGAACATTGGAGTAAACATAGGCACTTGGAAAAAAAAATTAGATTTCCCTTTCTTGTTAATCTGCATATATACATCTAGTTAAATGGAAGCATCTTTTCTTTCTTTCAATTACAATGGAAAATTGAGAAACAAAAAAACTGCGTTCTGATACATGTTTATTTTTATGCCTCTGCATTGGAACTTGAAGTTTGTGAAGCTGAGATTAATTTTTCTTTCAAAAAATACTGAAATATAGCAAATTTGCTCAAATTTTTTTTGCTATTGTGTGTTTCTGAAGTTAAAAGTTTGATCTTGAGTTCAATGAAGGACATCATCATTATCCAGAACAGTAAAAAATACAAGATGCTCACAGCTAAATAATAGTTACAAAGCAGAGCAGACAATTTACAGAAATCTGAAATTTTAGTACATCCTTACTGCAAAATTGAAGATATGAAATACCTTATATTAATGCAAACAAAACCCTAAAATGGAACTGAAACAGATTATCTCAGTGACTGCTAAACTTCACAGCAGTGTTGTCAGTTAAGATACAATACCTCTGAAATATATCACTTGATGAACTGAACAATGTTTGATTTTTCTTATACTAGTTATTATCTTAGCAACTAACTATATATGTTTAATATAAATTGGAATATTTTGATGGGCTACTCAGTGGGAGAAGGGGAGAACTCAATTCTTTTCTGAGCCCTGCTGCTATTTAACTGCTCTGCTTTTAGTACGTAAATTGCATCTAAAATAGAATAATTTCCATCAAGTTTTGAGATCTGAGGTGGAAAAGCACAGTACTGAGAATTATTATTACTGGAAGATACTAAGATACTACAAGACTAGATAAACCTTTGTATACCTCCCTAAGTCTCCTCATACCATCTTACTTCCTCCTGAAGCTTTCTTCATTTTTTTTCTACATAAATCTCTCAAATTAAACACCTATTATAATTGGGTAATTTAAATATAAAAGAAAGCTTAGTTTTGGCAGAAAAGGCAGTGAGAACTTAAGGAACCAGAGCTCTGAAGTTGTATTTCCTTTGCACAGGTTCTAGAAAATAAGGTAAGGGAAATTTGTGCATATCCTTTTATCTTTCTCTTGATTATCTTTTGTTATGGAAGAATTAGAACATAATTTTGGTCATTATGTAACTGTTCCAGTTCTTGAAAAAACTATTTTTCATCCATTTTCCATCCTTAGAAGTGGTGCCAGCCCCCAGTCCCTCTTTCATGACAAGAATATGAAAATTAACTGTACAAAACCGAAAGTTTTTTCCATGTAAATGTGGTATAATCTCACATAAAATAAAAGCACACTTAAAATAAGAAGTTTACACTCAAACTAATTCAAATAAATCAATGATTCAATTGAGCTAAAATTTTTATTTCCCAGAAAAAGTAGCCTTTGAGAACCTCAAGCTTTATAACTGTCTTATAAAACAGTTCAAAGTACAGAGTAGTTTAGAAAGGAACTTTCTATGAGTCAACAGCACAGGTAATCTGTGTGAAAATGATGAGTGAAAAATACCAGCTTTCAGATAATTCCTCAGCTAAAAACCACTTAATTTTTTCAGTGGCTAGTGGATGAAATCCCTATTTCAGACTCTTTGAGAATGCAATACCTATAAAACATATTTGGGGTAGGAGAAAAGCAGGGTAAGCTAGCTTTACCAGAAGCAGCTCCACTGAGTGCATGTGTAAAACAAATACTGCCAGGACAAAAATTACTTTGTATTCTAATCATGATCATATTTCCTGTTGTCAGTTGTACAGAAGCAGCGCATCAAACATCCAAATGAGTTGAGATGTGTTTTGCTGATTATTGCAGCAGATGGTACATCTCAATTAGGGAAAAATATTTTCTGTTGGCTTATTATACTTTTAAATTAAATTCTGTTTGATTGGAAGATCAAACATAACAAAACAAAGGATTCTCTTCTGGTTCTTTTATCATCAGGCTGGGTATTGCACAAAATAGTAATGTATTGCATTAAGTAGTAACCATGAATGGCAAACAAAGCTGCTTGTTCTGTTTAATTTTTTCCTGCCATAATATCGGTATGATGATGTAACAAAATACGTTAAGAGCTGGAACCTGTTAGCTGAAATTAATTTAGTTTGATTTGTACAGAAGTTACCTGGGATGTGAAGGGATGATGGAAAATACATCACTTGTGCAAGAGAAGCAGCGGGTTGTTTAGGAGGTGACGGTACCTATCACTGTCTTACATGAAGGGCAACTGGTTGTAGAAGGGATTATCTGACTGTGAGTGTTACAAGACGTGATTTGTTTTGCTTCTAATTCTGAAAGAAATACCTTGTTGGTGTAGTAAAACTTCTTAGCTCGCTTACCAGATGTGGCAGGTACAGTACCATGAAAAGAACAGTAATCAAATATAAAAATGTTAACAACTTGTTGTGTTTGCTTATTTTGCAAAAGAAATTGTACAAGGACCACAAGACTGAATTGAGGGAGGTATGCTTGCTTCCGTTTCATTCAATCCAAAACTGCTACCATGCAGAATACAGTTTTCTATAAATTGCATTAAGATCTTTAGACATAATAATGTAAAACGAAGTAGTGTTTCATTGCAAACTACAGGCTGGTTCAGAAAATTCACTCAGCTAAGCCCTCTCAGCCAAGTAACTTGAGGATATAATGTTAACTGCTACTATTAACACTGGTTATACGTCAATGAGTTGGGTAGCCTTAGAATTATAAGAAAAGGGATTAAATCATACTTGATTTCACAGCTCCTATTGAAGAAGTAGAAACACAAAAATATTTGTGTTACTGAAGCTGTGATTACTTGGAGAAATGTACACTTCCGTAACACTCCTTTCATTTGGAATAGATCCTTAATCAGTAAAATAGTAGCAGTAGTGCTTGTGTTTTGCTGATTGGAAGGTTATTCTGTTGTTTTCTGAAAAAAAGCGAAGCAGTTTGAGGGATTCTAAAGGAAATGGTTCACATTTATTCCTGCTGCAACCTCTTTGTCAATGCATAATGAATTACATCAAAAAAGAGTTTTGCCTTACATTGAAGATGAAGCTGATCTTTCAAATAACCACAAATGGGCAAAAGTGGTATTCTTAGTCATTTTCTACCTGGATGCTAAGCGTTTAGTGGGATACTTCATTTATCATTTTAAATATTTAATTGTAAGACAGCTCTTGGTGTTTTATACTTCCTGTTGCTACTGGGCCAATGTGTTTCTGCCAGGTACATTTGGAACAGGCAGTTCTGCTTTTGGCTAAACTATTTTCACTGACATATATTTCTCAGCTTCTTTTCTTTATTAGGGTATTTTCAATTATCGGGAATATTGCGTAAAGAATTATAAACAATTATTGATCTCAGCCAGGGAACATAGCATGGCTTCCTACAATGGCTCCAGGGCAACCATGAAAACGACAAATTGTTCTGTCTACTGTTCCTGGCTGTGAAACGTAGTGGTCTGAAGACTTCAGATATTTGCAACTATAACTGCCTTTAGAGTTGTACAAAATAATTCAATAATAGAATATGGTTGAAACTGATTCCATGGAATATTTTGATTTAGTCCATTCAGCTGACATTCCTTTGAAGTGTTTTTCAGAATAGCAAACTATCCCACTGTAATTTGTTTAGTAAAAAAATATATCTGCAAGTGTTTAGCAGTTATGAGAACTGGCTCTGGGGACACTGGCTTTATTCCTGGAAAATGGACTGTATTATCCAGAAGGTTTACTGCAAAATATGGATCTTTTGATGATGGCTAAAAGCTTCAGTAAAGACAAAATATTGTATGCTGTTTTTCTGCTAAACTCTGTGTGTTAGTTGGTAGGCAAGAAGCCCGATGTTCACACTACATAACTGGCCATCATAGCTCTCATTACCGGAAAACATTTTTGACACTTCAGGTAGGGAAGCCAGTGCTTTAGAAACTAAACTACTTCTATGCTAGAGATGAATTTTCTGGGTCAAGTTGGTAAATCTAAATGACTCAGTTGTTCCTTGGAGAACATAATTCTTCATAGTTTGCCGACCTTTTAACAGTCGTTATCAGGGGGTTCTAGTCACTTGGACAAATGTTTTCCTTGTTCAATGTTAAAGACAATGAATACTGACAACAATGAGAGAAAATTCATTGTTGTCTTAGGATATAACATAATTAGAAGCTAAAATGTAGGGACGTTTTTCTTCTGTAGAAATGGTTGAATTGACAAGCACACAAGTTCAGGAAAAAGTGATTATGAAAGTCAACACTGGTCAAGACAGTAGCTAACAGTTTCCTCTCAACCATTTCCTTTGACAATCAGAAGAGTACCAGTGGACTTTTTTCATCTCCTTCCTACCTACTGGCACCTCTCTCTCTCTGTTTGTTTGGGTTTTTTTTATTTCCCCAAAGGCTCTGTTTTGGCATGTTGGACTTGAAGAAAACATCAAGAAATGCAAAACCTAAAATGTAAAATGCGAATGGCTGTGTTAATTTGCCCAACCTACACCTATTTTTATGCATGAGATCATTTATCTATTATGTAAGAAGGTTCAGAAAATATCAGTATAGCATGTTAGCTGAAATTGCTTCATGTTCAGTTTCTTATGTTTAAAGGATTTTCCTTCATTTTGTCTGACTGGTCTCAGTTTAAATGATGTCAGCTAAGCCAAAGAACCTAAACGTCTGTCCTTTACAACGTCCTGTATTTTGGACTTGATTAGTGGTGTTGCTTACAGTGTCAATTATCAGTAGATACTGCTGCTGCTCTGCTCTTTGATCCTTTCAGCCCTTCATTCTGCCATGCCTGGTGAATAATGATGATGGGGGGAACAAGGTCTGCTTTGTTCAAGGATTGCAGGTCACTTCATGTGCATTACTTCTTCAGCAATACTCTCTGATATTTACGAATGTGAAGCCTGATTCAAAAGTAGTGTAATGTCATAGGAATAAAAATCTGGAACGTACAATGGGGTTTGGAGCAGGTCTTTCTATTTTGTTCTCCAAAGTGAAAAATAACGGTCAGTAGCTTTAACTGTGTACAAATGACACTTTTAATGCTGCAGGACTGGAAGCAGAGAATGGTCTGTCCCTTCCAGCTTTACTCAGCAGCCTAGTGAGTTCTTCCAGTGATCCATAAAGATGGATATTGGTCAATAAATGGTGTCAAAAAGGAGGGGAAAAAACAATGCTAGATCTTAATTATAATCGGATTTAGGGTCAGGAATGGTTAGAATTAAGTTTCTGGCACCTGCTTTGCTCTTCAGACATTTGTTAGAGATAGTTCTTGAGAGCATGTTTGTAATTTAAAATGAAAAAAAAAAAAAAGGCACTGGTATAGTAATAGCCAACGCCAGCGATGAGCTTATTTGTCCTCAGAGGCAGAAATTTGGTCCATGTCTGTCCTGCAAGTGTCTGAATGCTTGCTGGCTGCCAGCCTGCCTCGCCTCTGAGGCTGTGGCTGGCACAGCCAGCGTTCAGCCCGGGCGTGAGCTCTCCCAGGCATGGGGCAGAAAATGGGTCTGTGCAGATCTGTTGAAGAAACATAGTAAACATCAGTATCATACTGATGATTTTCAGGGCTTCATCATATGTCATGTACACATAGTCTAGTAGGTGAACAATCCCATCCATTAAAAATAATGATAATGCCACCTTTTGTTCCAGCATTCAGTTAAAGATTAAGCTTAAAATTTTAAATATATTTGTATTATTGTATGCCTTTTTCCATTATACATTTGGATGTCGCTATATAAGATTATATATTTAGACTCTTTTCAAGGCATTTTTACCTGGCTTTAAAACTAGTGCATTCTAAATTCACCTAAGCCTACTTATCCAAATTGGCTCTAGCTACTGCTGTAACAATTTGGCCTTTGTAATTACATGAGGTCATTAAACCAGAGATTATTAAATGTAAAAAGTTGATATTTAAGAGTGTGTGTGTGTACAGAGAGAGCAGGAAGTACAGAAGGTAAGTTGGTATTTAAATATGTGTGTTTATATAGAGGGAGTACAAAGTACAGAGGGTAAAAGAACTGGAAACTGTTCAGATGCTTGCATATGCTTTCTGTTTCATTTCTACTGCACAAATGCTTCCAACTGCTAAGAAAGTTAATGTTAGCTAAATGTAAATTAAAATGTTTGTGTCCCAGTAAAGCCGTAGAATTAGTACGGGAGAAAGAAAAGAGCAAAGAATAAAGAACGCGTATGTTTAGGCAATGGTGTTAGCAGGAAAAAGACCTTAAATAAGCTTCCATTTAATCCTCTTCATTGTAAATTTGTATGCAGATTTCTCTCATAAAGGTGGCTGAGCTAAATATTTCCTAATGTTGTCTTTTGTCATTGTTTCAGATTTCCACTCAAGTGCATCATTGTGTTGGCTTAATGCAAGCAATATATTTTTTTCTTCTTCATTGTGGGAACTGACGGAGAGCCTTTTGACCCTGAAGGTGTTTTAGGTAGAGTCATCTCAGTTTACATGGCAGGTAAATGAAACCATTAGCTTTCTCATTGTCACTCCTATTTATAATTCTTTTTTAGATTATTGCAATGATGTTTGTTCTTTCTTTACATTCATAGTCCTATATACAATCTGAAATTGCTATTTAATACTGTAAGTCTAATGGGAAATAAGGTAAAGATTTGGAAAAAAGTTATAGAAAGAGTCATACTGAAAAATATTGATGGCTAAATATCCTGTTTGCAGCATTAAAAAAAAAGACAAAGCCCACGGCCAGCCTGCAATGCACCTGGCCTGTTGAGCAAAGATCCCCTCCCTTTCCAGCTGGTTTAGACTTATTCCAAATTTTTGTCTATTGGTCTTCTGTGTGGCTGTTACTGAGCAACAATAAATGCATACGGTTTTTGCTAGTGTTTTTTTCCCATAATACTTCCTTTGTCTTGACTCTCACCAGATATATGAGAAGAAAACAATATAAAAGCAGGGTATCTATAACAGAAGAATAGCTTTCTAATTTGTTTTCAATCTTCAGTTTGAAGTAGAAAACCTTTAAAAATTTGAGAGTGTCCACAGGTTACAATTTATAGGAATAAATAATTCACCAGTATCCATAGTTTACAATCTCTAGGAATAAATAAGAAAACCAAAAGATATTAGAAATGTGAAAAACATGATAGATTTCATAAATAGTTTTTGATCTTTATTCAGTTAGTATGTCTGATAGTTCCTTTGTGCACTATAGTCTATTTTTTCCTTTAACAAAGACCATGGTTTTGGCAGATGTTAAATTTTATTGCTTAAAAATATCAACATCCATGATAGATTATTATGCGGGTGACTGTTCCAAAGACATTACCCAAGCTGGTAAAGAAAAATTGCTTTGCAAATTAGAAGTTAAATACATTTTTATTTGGTTCTTCAAAATGGTGTATCTCAACCTGTGCCCTACTTTATGTGTGCCAAAATTATCTCAGGAATTGAGCAATTAAATATTGTGATAGAATGTGATTTGAATGAATATTGGGAAAGAACATACAAAAATACAAAGTTTGTTTCAAAAACCCCACAAATCTAGTCCAATTAAACTGCACGTGCAGTGGCAGATCAATTCTGAAAGACTTTCTATTAAGTGTGTGTTTGTGGGCTGGACTTTTTGTCCCCTGCCAAGACTTGTGTATATACTTAATATGCTACTAATAGTTGTTTTGACTCTTTATACAGTGTATGCTCATGTAGTACACTACAGCTATCTGTATTCTAGTTATGCTGACAACACTGGGAAATCTCAGAATGGCTAAAGACTGAAATATTATCAGCCAGTTGCTTTTGCTCCATGGTCATCCAGTGGAAAGGCTACTGTAATCTGAATTATTGCCGTAAACTAGAAGGAAGTTGTGGGTCTCTTAGCTTTAAAGCACAAACTGTGAAACCAGAATCCTAACAGAGCAGTCATGGAAATATGTTTTTTTTCCAGTAAAACATAAATTTTTGATTAAGGAACAAATGGGATTATTTGGAGGAAAATCATCTGTGAGCAACATGCCTACTTCTCCCTTGTAGGGCAACCTCAGCATTAAAAAGTGTAATGCAGTTTCAGAGACTGCAGAGAAAAAACTAGCACCACAGCTGATTTATGTGTTCTGTATGTTTAAAGCTTGGCCAATTGACAGTTAAGAACATAATTGTTAATAACGATCTGTGAAGGATAAACACTAAAAAATATTCTTAATTTCTCTCCTTGCAAAAGGACAAGAGGTTGTAACCTGGAATAATATATTGTCATTGAGAAAGGAGAAATTTAGGCTGAACATCAAGAAAAGTTTCCTGACAGGAAGTTTTATTAGACAGTGGAATTGAATCTCAAGAGAAGAGATAGGAACCCACTAAGTTCAGACATTTAAAAGAGACTGAGAAAAATGTCAGGAAAATATACTCCAGGGAACCATGTACAGCTATTGCACAATTGGATATTAACCTAATATATCTCTTTCATTTCTACCTTTCATAATTCCATGGTTCATTAGCCAGCACCCTCTTTCCTCTGCCCTCTGGTACCTCCAGGACAACATTCAGGCAATTTGTAAAAACACGTTTCTTGCAAAGCACGTGTAGCTTTTGTTCTGTGGCAGAATACTATCCAGCACCACCTCCTGCTGAGGCCACTTGGCTACCCAGCCTTCTGCCGTTTCTGTTGTTTTTCTTTTATAAGGCTCTGACAAAGATGCAATTACTTTCAGGCCCATGAACACTGGTTACGAATATTTTTTTCTTTCTCAAAGTAGGGAAATTCAACCCTAATTAGAATAATCCTAAAATGTACTGAGTTGGGGTTTTTAGAAGAAAAATGTGTGTGTTTGTTCTGCTCTCAGGCATTTTAAGGCCTAAACTGTTTAGCAGATGACTTGTTTCATGAGAATGTGAAACAAAAGAAAAAGACCTGTAACCTCTGCTGAAAAATTCTGAAAAAAAGACACTAATTCTTAGAAAAGTTGCGTTCAAAAAAAGTTTTTATGAGTCCCTTGCTCAAAGATGAGTTGCCAGCAAAATTCATAAGCTCCAAGCCCGTTCAACTTTATGAGACTCTTGTTCACTTGTTTTATAATGACAGTTAATTTTCAGCCTTGTCTGAGGTGTCAGGGCTGTCAGCTGTGAGAAGGAGGATTAGCAAGCAAATCAGAAAGAACATTCTCCCCAGAGTGTCTTGTGTGTTGTCAGTGGCCTTTCAGCAGAGCTCCCTCCCGTACAGCTGCTGTGTGACATCATGGTGTGCGCTAGAAATCCCTGAAGATTTTTGCTGGGAAAGTGTTTAATCCAGCCTGGTGTCAGCTTTGTGCTTTTAACTATTTTGTTGCTTTAAAGACTAGCAAACATTTGTTTAGAAATGTGAAATATTTATTTAGTAGATGCAAAAACCTGTGATGAATGGGCTATGTAACCTTTTTTTCCAAGCCACTCTATCAATGTACTATTTTGTGTGCTCCTAAGTTACTGGTCAGTAGTAAATTATTGTTTCAATGTGGAATTTAAGGAAATGTTGAATTCAAAGAACACAGTTCTTTGCTTGCCCCCCCACCCCCTTTCTGGAATCGGTAGGTTTGGATAATACAAGGCTTTCTACCTACGACGAGATCAGAAGGAGGGTTATTCGCCTCCAACTTCAGTCACATCTATTTAATAAAGTGCAAGTGCTCTGTTCACAGGTTACCTTGAGAACGAGGTACTGAGGCTAACTTGCTGGCTTTTTCACTGTGCCTGTGGAGGCTGGTTGGTTTGTTACAACTAAGTATTTCTTTGTTGATCTGTATCTGAGACAGCCAACAAGTGGGAGTCAAAATGTCCATGCTGTAGAAAATTATCACAGTTTAAAAACAACAAGCTCAACAAATTCCTTCATCTCCCCTAATCAATATTGAGATTAAAGTGTCAGATAAAATCCTTTGGGTAGTTTGTTGTAGCTGAAATTAAAGACGAACATATAAGAATATTTTTTACTTTCAGGTTTTTCTCACAGGCCTTTACAGCTACACAGTTAGGAGAACCAAGCCGCCTACTAGACATTAAACATTATTGCTGTCAAACAAATTTACCTTCTATATACAATGAATATAATAGCAGAGCATCTCCTAGAAATTGGAATGCTCTGTGCACTGAATTATCTATAAAGGTTTCTACTTCTTTTAGTTCTCTTGTTAAATAATTAGTATAAGCTGTAATTATTTTTTTTAAAAGGCAAAGTGATAATCCTAATGATGTGCTAATTTTAATCATTATCTTCCTCCATAGTATAATGGGAAATAAAAAGCGTGTAACATACCTGCTTGGTAATATGGATATTGAGATGTGAAAATGACTATGTTGCCCAAATAAAAGGGCAAAATTCCTTTTTTTTTTTTTTTTTTTTCCTGGCACTTATTATAAATTTGCACCACTGAAATAAATGTATATGTTGAATCAATCAGCCTGAAGATTTAGAAGTTGGGGAGTAGTTTTTAAAGTTTCTTTTAGATTTTGATTGTAATGTTGATAATGCAAACTGCTGTAATGGCATTGCAAACACCCTGCCTTTGTGGTGTAGCTACAAGGGAGAGGGGGAAAGGTGTCCCTGCAGGTAGCAAGTGTGCAAAGGGGAAGGACACAAAGGCCCCTGTGGATAAATACAAGAACAAAAAGGATCCGCTTACAAAACCCAGGGACAGACTTGGCTATTGAGGAAAAAATGCAGATGGTGACTATATATTTCACCAAAATGCTCATGGCACTCGAGAAAATTCTGCTGTTGACGATTGGCGTCTTCCTTCTCCTTGCCATCCTGAGCAACTGTCCTTGATATAGCTTTGTAAAAGGTTGTTGACTTCTAGTTCCTGTAGATGTTTCTCCAAATAGTTTAGGTTGCTCTCTGGTTTGTTGGTAAATATGAATGAGAGCGGCAAGCTATCAAATCCCTGTGCCCGACGGCATGAGAAGTTATAATTTAGTGATTGGTGAAAGGTAAACCTTTACATTTAAACCTAAACCAAGGTACAGTCACCTTTCATATCTGAGAAATTACTTGGTCTTTGACCAAAAATAGAACTCTCATCTTGGCTATGAGCCATATTTTAACCATAGCATCGCTCTGGAAACACAGGAGTATGACTTTTCCCTGATTTCCTCTTCCCGCATATTTCATAATTCCAGTTATTTGAGAAAGAGAAGACAATCTAGACCTTTGGCCCCATGCTTTACAATGCATCTGAGGCATTCATTAATGGTCCAGAAATTATTTGTGTCTCATGTCTTGCTGGTTAATTTATGGCTTTATGCTTCTTTCTAGGGCTTTAGACATTTACATTAACAGGCAAGGGAACATTTAGTATAAGATTATTTGAACAAATCAGCTTTAAAGCAAAGTTATACTGAGCTTGCTAGTGGCAGTCTCCCTCTTCCCTACAACTCCTTTCTTTTTTAATGTTATCTCTTCAACTAAATTAATTTCTTGACATTATTTGAAACGGCTGTTTTCTCCCATCCGTATGTGCTAAGGGACCCACCACTGTTGTCGGCTTCCTCTGTTTTACTCCTCCCTATATGGAAAAAGGCTTTTATTTTGTGAACTGAGATGGGAGCATGATGGTTTACTGATAAACCATTTTTCAGTGGCTCTGATACTGCTCATCCTGACTTCTCATCAGGAGATAAGACATTAACCACCAGTTGCCCTCTGCAACTCACCGATAAGGGACCAGGCACACACATTTAGAACTAACTTTACACCCTAATGCAGGTGCTTCTAAGCACTGTTCCTACTCATTAATAGGTATAGCATTAATTTTAGTAGAGAACACTAGGAAGAATACTTCTATTTTGCACTGGAAGTGATTGATTCATGTGTATCTGCCCCATTTGGAAAAACAGTCTGATTAGTCTCCAAGGTGCCTGCTGTGGCATTACTAGATCTGGACAGAGTCCTGCTATATTTTTTTCAGAACTTTTTAAGAATCTATGAAGAAATTTGATTCTTTTATTACTTTTACCAAACATTGTACCGGTGCATTGTACCCCACTTCTTGGGGCAGTGCAGTTGTAAGTTATGCAGTGGGGTTTGTCCACACTTTGAACATCATTAGAGGGTTTTTATTTTTGAAACTTTGTTTTGAATGAAAATGTTCCTGATCTTTCAATATCAGCTCTATCCAGGAGATGAATTTGCTCCCAAGTGATCTTTTTAAGTCTGTTGTTTTGCCCCTGTCTCTTTCTTTTGAGAAACCAGAATAACTTTTCCTAAAACATATGAATAGGAAAACAGTTTTCCTTCCTTGTCAGTAAGAAAATAGAAAACATGGAGTTGCAATAAACAAAGATTCAGATTTAACTAAAAATACATTTTGAACTATTTTGCCAAATTGGACATTTAATACTTCATCCAGATTTATCTATTTCAATTTTTAAAGAAAGGTTTATTTAATTTATTTGCATTTTATTTAATTTCATTAATTTTGTTCCTAATCTTGTTTGTTTACTTAATTAATTTCCTCTTTGAATGTGTGTTCGTTTTCACAGTAAATAGTAAAATTATTAATGAACCTTTGTCATTCTGAACTGTTTCTGCTACAGTTGCTTTGATTTAACTTACTGGTTGCTAATGATTTGACCAATTGATTTAATGTTTTAATTACATAACATGGAAATTTATATTAATTTTAATGAATTTTTAAAAATAATTTTTGTTTAATTATAAATGATTTTGCTGATCAATTTCTGAGAATGGATTTCCCCCCCAGTGTCTTTTAATATTGCCTCATTTAGTCATAGTTGTTCAGAAAAAAACCCACAACATGTGTCTGGTTGTATAATACGAGCATGATGGTGTTGAGCGTGATTTAAATTAGTTTAGTCACTGTTACTGATTTTGGTGCTCCAGTAGGAAGAACAGTTGATTGTATATTGTCTTCACAGCATTTTTGTAACCCAACAGAGGATTTGCTTGGAAATTTGTTATTGACATGAACATATATGCAAAGTGTTAGCCGAAGGAGTGGTTAGGATTTCCATTTACATTGAAGCAGCAATATATGCCTCTGTTTCATTTCCCTGCGACAATGTTCAGCCTCAAGTGAGTGACTAAATAGTTAATCTATTAAGCTTTCTCCTAAAGTAACTACACCGTGTACTTATTTTACTGCTGACTGTTTTTTGACTATCCTGCAAATTATTGAGACTGGCTGTTTTCCGTTCCATCTGTACTGTATATGTTTGGAAGGTCTCTCTTAGGCTTTTAGGAAGGTATTAAGTCTTCAGTTAAAATCTTAGTCATCTGAAGTCGCAAATTATGAACTTCAAGACTGCATGTTTTATGCATTTGTTTACATTTATGTTATGTTCTCACTGTGCTCTCTTTGTGTCCTATCACTCTATTTTAGTGTAAATAATGCATTTTAATTTTTTTACTGACATGAGGAACAAATATCAGTAATTTACATGACAATGTACATTATATTTGAAGAAATGCAATTAAAAAACTTACCTTGTGTTTGCAGCACTGTGGAGCAACCTCCCTGGAACGGCACAAGTCTTCTAAAGAGCCAGGAGCAGGGGCCATATCCCTGTTATTTATTTCCCAGACTTTTGAGCTGTGCCTGTTCCTGCCCAACTTTCTGAGTTTGTATCTGCCTCTGGCCACCGGCTATTCACCAGTTCCGCACTTAGAGCAAGTCTCTAAATCCTTCCAATCTCTTTCTCAACCAACATATTCACCTTGGAAAATGGGGAACAGTGACAACTCCTCACTAGGGATTTCATTATTTCTTTCAGTGTTACATGGAGGGTGAACAGAAACTGCAATGTAAAATGTTTTTGTAATCAAGGGAGGAGAAAAACGGTATCCTCTTGCTGCCTATTGGTGTGGATTTAATTTTGTGGTGATTTTTCCCTTAAAATGCTAATGAGACATAAATTATCATGAGTTATAAATGGAAAATTTGTTATCTAATGTCTTCAGAGAAGAGCCTGCAGGATGAAGTTGTCTTTTGTTTAAAACAAAGCTGCCTGTTCATTTTGTTTTCATGGAAGGATCAGTTTTGGTATACAGAAAATGCAGTTTTTGTCTTCCTGAATCAAGCTATTGGCCTGTTTATTGGCAGTATTTAGGAATATGTGCTTTAAAGCAGGTCAGCATAATTAATTTGTAATCAAACTCTTAGAAAAAAATTCCTAAGTTTAGAATCCATTTGAGAAAGTGATAATAATTTGTTTTAAACAAGACCCCTTCTAAACAAAAGCTCCTCTTGTACCTGAATGTGCAGGACTATTACATATCTGAATAAACAGCCTTTGGATTTTATTGAAGGAGACTTCTAGGTGTTTGTCAAAATCTTGGCTTTTCATGCCCAGTTACTCTGACTGTGATACTGCAAACTGCTTGACATATAGATGCATACACTTGATCTAGCAATTACATGTGCAGCTTGTTTAGGGTTTAGGTTTTTAGGTTTAGCAGTTTTGAAATTATAAAACCACAACCCAAACACCAAAAAAAAAAAAGGCCCCAATTTTACAAACTGCAAATATGAGACTGCATGTAAATCTTATGTCTGTAATACCTATTTGAGACAGAGGTGGTCGGGGAAGTTGTTAGTACACAGTTAATCTATATGACTCTTAGTCATGAAAAATTTTGCTTGTTTTTCAAATCAATGTTAAACTGTTTATACCTGGCTGTTGGATGCGGGTAAAAATTCTTAGTCTGAATACATTATGAAGTTGTCTTTGTCAGCCACATTATTGCTACAAGTATGCACTTTGCTGCTAAAAAAACCGTAACGTGACATTCTCTTGGACAGATCATCTTAACGGGAAAAAGACATAGAAGAGACAAAGAAAAGACCTAAAATTTTTGAGTTACTGGGAAGGGAAAAACATCATTCCTTAGGTTGGTATTAGTTTCATGCCTTGGTCTGTCCCTGTGGCAGTTTTGTAGGGACTTTGCAGTTAACAATCAGAGGCACCATTTTGAAGTCCCAGTTTAGTGTCAATAATGGGCTATCAGCTACTACGTGTTGTACCTTACTGTTTTTCTCTTTTTCCTCTGGCTACTTTCTCTGGGAGATGAGGAAAGCTGGGGAGAGGAGGCGGAAGCAGGCTGAAAAGTATCATTCACCACACTCATATTAAAAAGCCTATTAAACAATGACTAATGGCTGTTTTGGTTCCTGCTACAGCTTCACAAAGTGCCAAAAGGCTCCTACTGATTGACGATTTTGAGTTTGGCCTTCAGAAGGGTCCAATACACAGTGACAAGCTGGCGCAGCGTGCTCCCACCGTGGTAGGAAGTAAGCGGCAAGAGCCAGGTCACTGCATGTTGGACAGAGATGAGTGCTGCTATAGTTTTGTCTGGCTGGATTTAATGTAGGTTTTTCCAGAACTATGAACCCTGTTATTAATGTTTTGCATTACTAACTGGTAAGTCTTATTTTTGTTTAAGAAAAAAAAAAAGTCCTGAACTTTTTAAGTCATGCATTTTAATTATGCTCCCTGTAGCACTGAATAATACTCTGCTTGAAGTCACAAACATGAAAGCTCCCATAAATGTGTATAAAAAGCCTTCTAACGGAAACCTTAGCATACTGACATTCTCACCACATCTGAGACTATCCAAACAGAAATTCAGTAATGAAAACCCTGGGCCAAAACTGAATTGATACTGAGTGACTACCATACAGTCAGTTGGCAGCTCAGCTGAGTAAAAATTAGCCAAGTACCGCAATGTTTCATCCAGTAATATCAACCAAAACAACCATTTATTACTGTAATCATCTCTTCCAGAAAGCATAAAAGTACTGAAATGCCTTAAAGCCACATCTTGGTCCTTCTGTGCCCATCATCATCTGCTTACACAGAATACTCTGGCTAGGTGATTGTTCCTTTGCTTAGAGTTTGCCCAGTTTATAACAGGGCAGGTTCCATGACTGGACTCCCCCATGTTGTGGTAACTCAAATAGGTTTTAAGTATCTCTTAAAGCTTAACAGGTAACAAAATATGGTCATATTTCTTAATCATTTTTCCCATGTAAATTGGATGTTTTATTCAGCTTTAACTGTATCAGCCATTCTCATTTCAATAGTCTTCTCTGTGCCCTTTTTTTCTTCCTCCAGTTTATTTTTACAGACTCTTTTCTTTAAATTTCTCTAGAATTTATAATATTAATTCTGTTCCTGTTGAAGGGCCATAATCAGTTATATGCCAGTAAAAATTTCATGATGGAATGTCCTGTAGTTGCATTTTTCAATCATATCATTTGCTAGGAACAGAATCTTCCCAAATTTTGTGATATTGTGTCTTGTCTCCAAATAAAAAGAGCAAGAATGCATTATTATACTGAATCAATGCTGCAAAAATTTCATGTACTCTGAAACACTTCAGAAAAGTTTAAATGTTCATTCATAAACAAGTGAAGTAAAACGCTGCTGATGTGTAAAAAGGTGTTCGTAAGGAGAGGACTATAAATTAGCTTGCTAAGATGTATATGGGTTCCCTCCACCACTTCTCCTCTGGTGGAATAAACATCCATTCTTCTCTGCAAGTCTGTTTGTGTTCACTAGAATTTTAGAGAATATAGAAGAAATTAAAATTAAGGAATAAAGTTGTGTATTTTCTTGTTCTTTTAAAACATATTTAATTCATTATTTACATTAATGTCTCTACTTGGCAATTTTTCAGTAGGATGGGCAAAATTTAATGCTTTCTTTATTACTTTCTATCCAGAAAGCACCATATTCTCAGATTAAATTTGAGTTCATTTTCTGCCAAACACTATGTTTTCTGTAGGTTTTTTTTGTTTTGCAGAAGTCTTGACTAATTTCCAGGTCCATATTGGTCCATTGGCACTTTTAAGTTGAGCTCATTAAATCTCAGAAGTCTTCTCAGAAAGTCGGTTGGTGACAGGGTGTTGATTAAATTTGTTAACTGCAGAAGGAAATTGAGTCAACTTTGGGTTATGTGATCTACAACTGAGCTTATAGAATTCATTTTCATTCCACTTCACTCTGTAAGAAAAGATTTTGTCTCTGTTTCCTGCTTCACAGAAGATGTGGTTACCAAACTTTCACACTTCCAGACAGGCATCTCAAGCAGTCAAAAGGTGAATGTCTCAAATAGAAGATAGAGATATGTGTATATGTATATTAGAATTTATTTTTTCTTGTGCATGACTGAATTTGGTTTTTTGCTATGGCTTTTTTGTGTCAATGTTTTCCCGGGATTGTAAGTGGAAGAGGGGAAAGAAATACTATATGCTATGGGAAGCAGGTATCACCTTCTTGTATTAGCATATATCAACTAATTTTTATTACTGGCTTCTAAATGTCTTTTTTGTTGCTTTTCAGTATTCTATTGTATCTAGTCCTGGGAATAGTCCTGTGCCTTCATACCTATTGTCATAAACTTTGATAGCACTGGCTATTTCACTACCAATAGCACTATGACATGATTTTTTTGTTACATGGGAAATCCAAACAACCTGCTGAATTTGTTTACATTGCAAAATTATAGGAGGCACGTTACTGTCACAGACAAATTCTAAAATGATAATTTGCATAGATAAGAGGGCTAGCACTCTTATTCTGACAAAATATGCACAAAATAAGAATGGGTTTAATACTTCGGTGTGCTTGTATTTTTTCTTATCGTATTTAAAAGCTAATATAAAGGCTTTTATTTCTGTGAATGCAGTTCTTTATAGAATGTAGCAGAGGGAAGATTAAAACCACCTTGTTCACAGGTATAATTTTTTCAGTGTTCACATGGAGAGCCAAGACTTGAGCTTCGCACGCCTCATGAAACTTGATCAATGAAAAAGCCTGACACATACAGTAACTGGATGTGGATTCTTATCTGAAGCAGGGATCACCAACTTGAGTGTATCTGTTGCTCCTTTGAAACTCCAGATGTCTTTTTTAAAAATAGGCAGCTCTCAAAAGTTTGAGATGCAAACTAGATGTTTGGGGGAATTGGCTTCCATCCCTACCTCTGCTGTGATCTTAAAATACGACTTTGAGACATTATTTTCTTGGTTGTCCCGTAGTTCACTATTACTTATTTCAGTTGCAGCATTCAAGAGAACCAGTAGGTCAACAGACCATATGTGGTCCCTATATTTGTTTATTTCAATCTGTATACATTTACCATTCATCTGAAAGACATGAGGCTTCTATTAAATTGATAGAGTTGCTGAAAAAAACATAAAGAAAAAAACCTGACAGTAGCCAGGTATAGAATTTTTACATTAACAGCATTTTTCTTGTTAAAAGTACATTGAGGGCAGTACAGTGCAAATTAGACTCTCAGCTCTCTGTGTATCTGTAAAAAATATTATGTCTCTTGTTCCTCTTGTGTGCAGAACACTATCAATCCAAAACTGCATAACATGAATAAACATATACTAGCGACCAGGATGAGTCTGCCAAAATTTGTGTTTTTCCAAGGCCTGGGCCTCCAAAATGGAGACATGTTTTTAATTAGCCATGTGATGACAAGATTAAGGCAGCAGGCACTTATTTTTACTTACCATAGTCCCACAGCTGCTATGGGCAAAAGTACAAAACTAGCTTTTTGGGATAGGGGGGAAGTGAGGGTAGTAATTAGAATTGAATTCCCCTAGTTATAGCTGAATGGGTACATCAGAATAGTTAAGGCACATAATTTGTGTGAGTAAATTGCTATGGATCCATTAAGTTAATTGAAATTAAGATAACTTAAACTTGCAGAGAATCTAACTACTATGGTGAAAAACACAAGGGAAGGCGAATATGTTTTTTTGCCATTTATTTCACTGGGGAAGGAATGACACCTTAGGGTCTTCAGTTTGCAATGTGATGGGGCAAATCTGTGACTATTTCTATGCCTATAAAATGCTATAAATCCCATTTAGGGATGGGTTAACTTTATAAAATAGTCTCTGTATTGACTTTGGAGACAACCTTGGTTTGCAACAGTTATATGCCATATGTAAAGAACTTGGGGATCACTGAATGAAAGGTGGTATGGAGATGCAGATGATTTACATTAATATAAATATTAATACAGTATCAGTTGCTCGTTCTTACGTGTCAAATTTTAGATCGTGAATATCATCCATTAATCTATACAGTAAAAATGTCTATCTCCTTTTTTTGAGATAGACTTTATAAAATAGTCTCTGTATTGACTTTGGAGACTTAATCTTGGTTTGCAACAGTTGTATGCCATATGTAAAGAACTTGGGGATCACTGAATGAAAGGTGGTATGGAGATGCAGATGATTTTACATTAATATAAATATTAATACAGTATCAGTTGCTCGTTCTTACGTGTCAAATTTTAGATCGTGAATATCATCCTTCATTAATCTATACAGTAAAAAAAGTCTATCTCATTTTTTTTCCCCCCAGGTAACGGTCTTTGAAACATCCATTCAGATATCTAATTATTTGCCAACTACCCTGAAGTTCGGTTTCTACATCTCAGTGCTGTGCATGCACCGTTTTTTCTTTCTCTGTTCTGGGAAACTGTTGTAAATGATTTTCTTTGGCTGGGTCAGGAAGTATTTTTCCATTTGGCGACTCTTTATTCCTGCTTTTCATTTACAGAGTAATTTCATAGTTAGGCACTAGGCAGCTGCTCTTCTAATGTGTGGACTGGCTTAGCAAATAATTTTATTATGTCTACAGTGCACTAGGTTGCATTATAAAGTTTCAGACAAGGCTATCTCCTTCCTTTCTCTTTCATAGCTTTTAGCCATACCTATGAAATTAAATGGGGTAGCTGACTTTCTGCACATCTTGATAGATACAAAGACTAATAGCCTTTTTGGGTACTAAAGGTGTTGTTTTGAGATTAGTTTAAGCCAGTCCAATTGCAGGCTGCTCCTGTTGACCCTCACTGTCCCTGTTTCTCCTCCTACCCAGTTAATTTTCAGCCGAATCAGTTCCCTGTTCTTGGCCTGGCTATGTGTGTGTGCCAATGACAGCAAAAGGGAAAAGTAGGAATGAAAAGGAGAGAGGAGAAAAGGACTGGCATAATCAGGACTTGGATTGTGCCAAGCCAGGACCAGAATGGTGCCCTCAGTGGTGCATACTCACTAGGCTGAACAGTTGGATTTCTTTTCACTTGAGAAGGTTATGTCTGTGAGCCCGCTCATCTCCTCAGTTCTGCTCTGGTAGCAACACTATACATTAACAGATTTTGAATCTTGTAAGATTCTGTAAAATTTGGAAGGCATGCTAAAGTAAAGGATACAAGTACAGGTTATTTTTTATGATTTCCTGTTTATGTTGAAGACAGATTAAAGTGTTCAGTGTGAGATACAGTAAGTCATTTTTACCAAGTAGTATAGCAAATGTATTTTGTGATACTACTTTTGGTTTTGCTAAGAGTATAGATTTAGGACACAGTGGTACAAAGACAAGACCAAAAAAGTCATAGTGATATTTCATGGCAGACTTTGCCTTGAGTTTGGGAAGGCCGGATCAAGCATCCACTTTTCTCAGTAGCAGAGCTATTTCAACTTATCATAGTAATTCAGACAAAACAAATAAACTTTAATACTGCTTAAGAAATTTCAAACTGAGGTATGCAGATATGCCCATCATCTGTAAAAGAAGCCAATTTCAATCTCCTTAGCATCAAAAGAAAGCATTTTAGGCACATGTTGAGAGAAAGCATGTTCCTAGTCTTAGAACCAATAGGAAACACTAGTTAATGATTTTTTTTTTTTTTTTTTTTTCTTCCCCAACCTTATGAATGTCTCCTGATGACCCACATGAAAAGGATCCTCATTAAACACTGTCGGGTGATGCTGGGGACTAAAGTCTGGAATCTGTCTGCTTTATCACTGTCTTCAGTAGGACTCCTATAACTTCATATATTTCTGAACCATCCACTACTATAGGATTTGGCGAACATGTATACAATTACTTTTAGAAGAATGACCACTTCTGGCATATGTAACCTCAGCAAATTAAAATTTCCACTAATAAGAGCCAGAAAGCAATTATAACAGAAGTCTATTTGCAAAGCTGAGACTCTGCATACCAAAGTGACCAATTCTCGCTTTACAAGGCCGATAATGGCAGAAAGAGGTTGGCTATAGTGTAAGTCAGGAGTTTATGAGAAGCTCTTGCCATTCAGAAAAATATTCCCTTTCTGTTCTTTATATGAAGGATTTATAAGTAATTGGTGTATATATAAAAATGGAGCTTTCTGTAGTCCTTTGCCAAGGTAGTTCACTTGCATAGCTGCTATACCTCTTCACTGTAGGTTTGTGGATACACTTTGTGCAGTGCCACTAACAAAACATGCTTAACCCAGTTAATTTAATCCATTTCCATTTGGACAGTAAGTAGTGTGTGTGGGGAATGAATTTTTATCAAGGCATAATTGAGAAATGCGTTAATTGTTCTTGCCTAGCCATTTCCTCTCTAATTCTTTAACAAATTTGAAAAGACTGGTTTTGCCTTTTCGGTGGCAGATAGGGACAAAAGTCATTGTCTTTGTAGATTTCAGAAGTGCTTTAAGATGTGCAGCTGATGTGTGTGTGCTGGAGCACGTTCTGTTCATCACAACCTAACAGTGCTTTATGGCTGGTTGTAGCCTCGGAGAAGATCAGATGCTCAGCCTGAGGTTATACAGCCATCTCCATTTGGCATAATTCTGTGGTGATGTTGAAAAGGACGGTCCTACCCTCCCTCCTACTCACTGCCAGCTGCTCACCCTGTTCCGCCTGCGCGCTTGAGTGAGTGTCTGTGTGATCATGCCCTGAACCAAGGGACCTGATCCAGCCTGAGAACCAATCCTTTTTATTTGGTAAGTTTTTGGTCGAATCAGGTTCCTGATCTAGCGCACGTTACAGCAGCATGGTTGTTAGTGTCAGCCCAAGGCAGGAGCAAAGAACTGGGAACAGAGTGTAAGACCACACTTTACAGGGCAGCTTGTAATGATGTTTGATTAAGATGATTTTATAACTAACTTCCTAATTATTACTTTCATGCTTTCCTTGCAAACGTACTGTAAGATGTCATTTTGCTTGTATCTTACAAAAGCCTTTTATCATCATTGTGTTAATGTGTGTTTAATTAAAAGTAACAATGATGCAGATGTTCTCAATGAAAGTGGATATATGAACTGTTTTGCTGGAGTCATACATTTCACCCGTGCTCTTGCACTGGTGACACTGATTGCTTCTGTTGCCTAAATCCACATATTCAGAAGGGTCTAGAGCACTTTTTTTTTTCCCTTATTCCATTGAAGTTGTTTATATGTTTGTTCAGAGGTTATAGCTGAAATTACTGAATTTTTCCTTTAGGAGTTCCAGTGCTCCGTTGCAAATCCCTGAAAGGAAGCAGGGATGGTCTGCCTCTCTTTGGAACATACCGCTTGGTTTTTAATACATTTTTCCCTCAGTGCCTTCCCTGTGATTCCATACGGCAACTCTCCAGCATTGGGCTGAAAAGCAATGTCATATTTCCTTGCATTTCTCTGCCAGCACTACCTTGGACTCTGACTAATGCTAACCAGTGTAATTATCTGTGACTTTCCTCCTATGCTTTCCATTTCCACTCATCCACAGAATGGTATTCTCCAATCCACAGCAATTATGAGTATGATATATGAGATAGCTGGAAGAGAGTATATTGAGGATAAAAAAAAAAATGAGATGGTAAACTAAACAACCACTACTAAATCAAATGCATAACAAGTCTGAACTTAGACTCTCTTTAAAACTCTCATTAAAATCATTGAGGATTCTACTTCTACACTTGCATGTCCAATGCTTTGATCTTTATTCTTGGAAGTCTGTGTTTGAACTTATCTGCCTATTAAGGTATTTGAAACACACAGTGTTTCAGATTGTCTTTGCTCTTCTGCACGTGAGAACCAAGGCCAGCCTGTTTTTTTCCAAACAGATGGAAACAAAGTTCACGTTCATATAGAGATGTGGCGAACCATGTGAAGATTCTTGTGTGAATGTGTCCTAAAATAACAACATCCATGTTGGATAATATGGTATTGATAGTAGAGGTATAATATACAACGGGTATTGGATTTCTGCCCGAGTCCCAGGAACACAGGGTTGTGCACTTCTGAAGGAAAGGAGGTCAAGAGTGCAGGTTAGTTGGAAGAGTCTCATGATGCCGTGTGTGCTAGATGCGAAAGGTGTTGATAAGCATCTCCTGCAGGTCGCCCTCAGCTCCAGCTGTTTCTAGCAAGTGATGCACAGATCCCAGAAGGTTAGCTACCACATCTCAGATAGGCAGTACTCTTCCTTGCTTTCGTTTGTGCTGAATTTCAAGATTTTTCTTTAGAATATTCAATAGAAATATATACAAGAGATTTCTCAATTTCTGTTGTGGGCCTCTGACCTTTGCTTTTGCTGTTACCTCCTTGTGGCTTCTGATGTGGAGGAATCCACAGGCAGATGGCAACACAAGACAGGCAGATGGGCACATTTTCTGAAGAGACTGCGTACATACTGTATGTACCAAAAAGATGTGGTATCGAATTTGATAAGTTTATAGAAATACTGGAAATATGAGTATAAGGTATACACACTGAAAGAACAGTAGCAAATAATGGAGAAAGCAAGCCATGCAAAGGACATTGTATATTGAAATAAATATAATCTGCATTATTATTCAGACATTTCTGCTGCTGTAAGAAATAAAAAAAAAAGAAATATGGGAAAAATTGTCTCAAGGCTAATGTCTATTTTTTTGTGTATTGAATAGTTAAGTGTGGGGTTTTCTTTTTTATTTTTCATGCAAAGCTTTAAATTTTTATTGTTTGTTTCTTTTACCTTTTTTACTGTGTTACAGGATATGGATGCAGTTATTTCATCATCACTACTCCCTTAATTAAGCAACCTCATACTGAATTTAGCTGCATATCTTCCTGATCCAAGACTACGAATATGTCCCTGAAAAAGAAGTTCTCTGTATTTTTCTCTGTTAAGGTTAGTATATTTTTTCAGAATTATTAGGTATGCTCTCTCATTATCTTAAAAAAACCTTAGGAGAAAAAAATACATTAAAAAGAATAAACCTACAAATTCCTTATTGTTAAGATATGTATCTTAAAAATAAAACATATCCTAAAACGTATCCTAGAGTGGAAGGACCTGGAACTGGCTGAAACATTCCAAAAAATGAGATTGGTGTCACAAAAGTAAAAAAAAAAACCCACAAAATGAACTTTTTTGTTATATTTTGGGGTTTTGATTTTGCCATTTAAATAGCAAAATTAAGTGGCATCTAGTGTCAATGGCATTATTCTGTATGTTCCAAACAACATGAAAATATACTTGTGAAAAATTATCTTTTTGTATTTCTATTCTCAGTTCCACTTGAAAATTAAAAAAAAAAAAAAGTAGACTTCTTAGATTTTCATGCAAAATACAGGTTCCATTTCTTGAATGTTTTTATTTTGAATTTTTTTTTCCCCACCACAAGTCTGCAAGTAATATCTGCTACCGCAGTGCCTGCCAGTTTGGATTACTTTCTAAACTCTTCTGCAGGAGCACCAAATTTTTGGGAAGCATTTATAAATAATAATGTGTAGTTTCCATGAGCTTAAACTGTGATGTACTCCGATCATCTACTTAAATAGCTACTTTTTTTAGTTTCTTAATGACATTGGTCACCTTTTTGATGCAAAGGAGACTTGAGGGTGCTTGTAGTGAGGCCAAATGCATCTAATCAGACCCACACTGTCTTTCTTTGATAAACCTTGCGATACAGGATACAAAAATTATTGATACTTTTAACTACTGCAAGCTCCCCACTCCGCCAGCCCCCTGTGTGCGTGCACATACACACACGTGCGCATTTCACCTCCGACACTGAAAATGTCTCTCCGGCCATGGTGGATAAAGACATTACTTGAGAGCTGGTGATGCAGTGAACTTAAATGAGCTGCTGGAAGAGACTCTAGAGTCAAAGGATGCCTATTTGTAGTTTTCCAGAAGGCTATTGGTTTTGGTTGCCTGCAGAAACAGGAAGATTGCACAATGTTTAATCATCTTCTGAAAGTTGTTTTGCAAATGTTAAACCTAGGAACTGAAATTCTGCTGTTTCACTTGTCATGTAAGAAATGGTTAGTGAGCTGCAAAAAACATCTCCTACTGATAATTTGTAGCTTGTGGGGCTCAGAGACAGTATCAAAGTGTATCAGCAATAAAATAAAATTCTGTGTTCAACAGTATTGGAGAGAAAAAGGACTTACTGTGTTATAGTCCTGTTTTAGACCTATGCTTCAGTTCCACTTTTTAGCATCCTGCAAGTTAAAAGAGTGTTGTCGGTCCCACCAAAGCTGAAAGTAGCAGAAGGTTCCTGAAAAATTTTGTGCCTTTCACGCTGAGTTAACAGGGTACACAGAAAGTCAGAGTATGCAAAATTCTACTCTTCATTTTACGCTATGAAGAAATAAGAGGTTTTGCAAAGAAATATAAATAAGGAGGTTTATTATAATAATAACCTTAGTTACCCCAGATTTTCTTGTGGGGAGAAAAAAAAATAGAATAGTTTTATGCCACTTATAAACCAATTAACCTTTGCTTTTTCCTGAACCATGTCTGCTTTTGATATTTGTTTTCTGATTTTATTTATCTATTTATTTCCAGACTGGAAAGATTATCCTGTTGTACTGTAAACAACCACTGAACCTTCTGAAGAGATTTCTCATCTGGGCTGTTTTGCTGGTGAGTTGCTTGAAGCCTGATGCTATAAAGATAATAGAATTAGCAGACCTAGCAGGCCTCATTATTTTTAATTACTATTACTGCTGCTCACACACTACGTGTAATTCAGTAAAGCTGGAGTGGAGTGAGGGGGGGACCCAACAACTCTGCATTTCAAAATGGGCCATCATAAAAGCGGCTGTTGTCAAATCCTTCTGTGAGTTATGTGTTTTTCAGATTTATCATTCTAATATTCTGGGCAAACCTCAGAAACTCAACAAAGCAGAAAAGTGAATGTGGGCCATAAATAGGTCAAAATCTAAGTACCTTCAGCTTGCATTTTGCTTCATTTATCAAAGCAAAATCAATTGTTATTATTAGACTATTATCATCATCCTTCCAGTGAGCTAGCTTCATTTTAATCAATATTTCTAATTAGACTACATCAAATACAGTTTTAAATTGTAGCAACCTAGCTCAATGTGGGCTAAATTTATATGCATATCTGTATCCATTCTTTTAATTCTATCTTTATTAATAATTTCTTTACAAATAAGTAATAAGCAGCTGTGTTTCAAACAGCTTTGAAGCAGTTTTACATCAGAGTTGATAATGGACCACCTACTATGTTGAGATGTTGTTTGTCTTCTATTTGGATGAAATATACGCTTTAAATAGCTCTGAAACTGTCATCGAATTTTCAGGTCACAACACAGAGGGACTGAGAACCAATGCTCTGTGCCACGGTTTTCACTAGCTCTTTTTGACTTGTAAACTAAGTGTTCATGGAAGTGGACACAAATAGTCCATTTCCCATTCCTTCGTAGTTTCTTTTCGTCCTATAAGTATCTGATAGCTACCTACCTGTGTGTGTCGTCTCATTCTGATTTCCCCCTGTGAAATTGGTATTGCTGGCTTTACACATGCAGTGCTAAAAGCAAAAGCAGAATTAGTCCATACTTGGACTGTCTTGCTCTCGTGTCTTGCAGTGTCCAAAGCAAGGATTTCACAACTTCTGAGAGCGCAACAAAAATGCACTTTTTATATTGTTGGGGTATTTTTTTATTGCGGCTGCTATTAGGAGGCTCTGCAGATGGTCCTCTTCTTCCCTCCCATTAATATAAATACAGCAACTGTGCGACGGCTAAGAATAATTGTTCTGCTTCCCTGCAGGGATTTATATGCTAGTTAATCATGCAATAGCAGTTTCCATAAGATGTACTTTCCAGGATGATAACGTGGTTCTGGTTCAAACATTCATGACTTGGGAGTATTCAAGATCTCTGTCTGTCCTGATTTATGACAACAAGAGAAGGCTTACCTGCACTATGTTTTTCCTAAGCACCTGTATATGTGGCTGGGTGTGTGTCCAAATGTTTATGCATGGGCCTGTTTGTATATATATAAATCAGAAGCCTTTCTTTGGTGGTTAATGAAAAGAAGAGATTACTGGGAGAAGTGTAATTCTGTTGCTTGTGTATGGAAGTCATTTTGAACAGTGAGGTCAGCAAGGGCACATTCTGTACGGCATCTTTCCAAGTAATTCTGTTGTAGTTTAATTGATGTGACTCTAGGGCCATATTTGCATTTAAAAATAATTCTAACCCTTGGCCTATTTACTTACGTATCGTAACTGGTCATCCAAATATTCCTCTTAGCAATGGACATATAAACTCAGAACAACTAAATCTTCCTTGACTCTGGTCTCCTAACTACACTTGTGTGTGTTGTCATTTAAATACACAGTTCCTGTGTTTTTCACTCTGACAGGCTATTTTGTCTATTTTGAGTCCCATACTTCCTCCAGTATATACTCTGAAGTTAGCTGCAGTTTTCAGTAATACTTTTATCATAAGGGATGTTTAAGAGCATAAAACCAAAGTGACCATTACCCTAATGGGAACTGAAGTGCAAGTAACTATATTAAAATGGTATGATGTTTACTACTATGCCAGTCGTATGTGCAGTCAGCATACACCTATGGAGTGCAAAGGAGAAAGTAGTTTTAGAACTGAAACAGGGAGAATCTCTAAATGTTTCAAGGCACATTCAATTCTTTCCTCACAAAGTTCCTACATTCCCTTTCTTCCTAGGAGACTGTACAACCTAACATGCCCATAGCCTAAATTAGACGGGACTTGTGGAAGAAAATGTATGGAAAAACAATATAATCAAAGACTTGATCACCATATACTTCTACAGAAGACCAAATTTGAGTTACAAGTTCCAATACTTCTGGCATTTCCTAACTTTAACACATAACTCAGCATGTTTGGGGGTTTTTTGGGGGGTTTTTTGTGTGTCTAATTGTGACTAGCTCTCATATACATGGAATAGATGTACGATGTGTATATAAGGGCACAACAATATAAGTTTTCTGTTGTTCATCCCAGAACCATACATGGATAGAGAGAGTACTTGACTGCTAATGCGTGTTTTGCATGCAGCTCTTCAGTTTGAAGTAGACTGCTACTCGTCAGAGCTCAGCAAACTGACCTGCTTTACCCCTCTGGTGTCTCTTTCTTGGTCTGTGCAGCTCTGCTATCATTTTCCATAGCCAAGATCACAGACATTTGAGAGGCATTGTGTTTTCTTTAGCACAAGTGAGCTTCATATCTTAATGGCTTGAACTCCTTTAGACACCAATGAAACGCCCTAGGGAGATGATAATCTTTTGCAGTAGATTTCTACATATATGCTGAAATAGATCTATTAAAGCTAAGAATAATTTTATTTATATGTGTATTCAAATACATGTACATTTTTATCCACCTGTGTTATACTCTTCCTAGGATAAAAGGATGAAGTAATTTTTGAATATTAATTCTGTCACAGGAGTCTTGTGAGCCAAAGAACTAAATTATTCCACATATGATGAAACTAATGCACTGGAATATTATGGTTGAGACTTTTGAAGTGTAAAGAAGTGAGATGCCCTCTTTCTGAGAATTACAGTGGAATTTCCCTACAGAATTCCTTTAGGCTCCGTTACAAATCCCATCTCAATAATAGGTCAATGATCACAGAAAAGTTAATGGAGGCGCTGGAATGAGAATCAGGTGTCTTTTCACCCAGATATCTTAATCTGTGATATAAATATTTGGCCAGTTCACCTGAGGATAGAGCAAGCTTCACAAACTTTGAAGTCAGGCGGATGGATAGTATGCGTAGTTAAGCATGTGAATACTTTTTGAAATATATTTCAAGGTACCTGATTCATGCTTCCCACCACCTCCTTTTTTTTTTTTTTTTTGAATGTTTTAAAGGCTTTATAAAGTTCTCAATTAAGAACGCTTCTCTACATGGTATAAAACATTCCTTGCAATAATAACTTCTGTTCTCCAGTGCCTACATTTACTCTGGTATCATGAGTGTTACAGACATTTGTTAAGGATTGAGGTGTGTAATAAGAATTTCAGTGTCTTATGTATTTTAAAGCATTTTCTTCATCCGTAGACATGAAATGTGGCACTTTCTCATGTGATAATACTCTGTAATTTACAAATTTATAGCTAGTTGGGTGTGAATTAATCATAACAGTACTCTAAAACCAGAATAATCAAGAGTACTAAGCTAAACATATCCTCTGTAAAAGATTATAATGATTTTTTCTAAGCTGTGTAAACACCATTCTGCATATTTCCAACATATTCCTTATACTTTTGTGTGTATTTTAACTGAGCAGTTGTTAATTTATTGAATATACACCACAACTTATAAAAAGCTATCAAAATCCCCCTCTATGAGGACTGAGTGTATTCCACATAATTAAAGAGATAATGGCTGCCAGAGTGCGCAAGACTTCACCCTTTAATCCTGATTTCAATATTATTGCATACACTTGGGCTCTTTATTGCTCATTCCTCCCTTTTACTCTGCTGATGAGATATGAGATGATTTTTTTTTTTAATGTGAGAAGCTGTTCGTATTGTAGCTGTGCAAGATAAATCCTTGACTTTTTTTTTTTTTTCAAATATATGGATCTTAAGGAACATTCAGAATTAGAGTTAATACAACTTTTCCTGACTGATGTAGCTACGAAGAGGTCATGGCATTGAGCAGATGTGGCAATGAAGACAGCAATATAAGCACCTTTGAAGAATGGGTTTAACATAGGACAAAAGACATTTGGTGAATCAATCTTTGTTCAGTTAGCCATGTGCTAAAACTGGTGTCCTGTTGATGTACCTGTCACAGTATTCAAGACTAGATATGTCATTAACTGTCGTGCGCTTCACAGTGCACAGGCATGCTACTGTAGGCACAACTGAAATCCTGCGTTTGTAGGAAAGCTTGATGATATGTAATATGGACTGGAGTTCATTTACATGGTGGAGGGAGGAGTAGGGAGAGCAGTTAAAAGTTTTAGTACCCCATAGGATGAATGCTTCTGGGAAAATAGCAACACAGTCAGTTCGTAGCATTGCCATTCATGTCACAGCTGAATACAACCATGGCAAGGTGGGTGAAGTTTTATGAAGTTTCATTCTGTATTGTGAATAGAAAAATACTGGAAATAGCATAGAGACAAAAATGTAATGTATATTAATCAGAAAAAAGTTGCTACAATACATGAATACTCATTCCTTTGCTTCTGCAGTTTTTCTTCCAGGCTTTGGGAAGATGAGGCGATTTTAAAAGCATCTTTATTTCAATTTAAATACAGATTTGCATGTTTATTTGTGGCTCAGTTTAATTAAAGGTCAATATTTTGGGAGGGATTAAGGAATAAGTGTTTTTTCCATGGGATGAACCTCAAAAATATTTTAGTGATTTATCCACTTATGTGCATTTGTGTGTGTATATAAGGTATGGTACTTAAACATCTATTACAGAAAACAGCACACTGGGGATTTGGGTAATAGATCATTTTAATGTATGAATAGGTTACATTCCTAACTACTAGTTGGGAAGGGTTATTTCATATGGGAAAGGGAATAAAGTAAATGGCCAAGAAAATTTATAGTGTTGCAATTCAACAAAAATATTGATTAGAAGATGAGGAACTCCATTTTTATAAACTTAATCAACGCCGATTGTTTGCTATTCAGCTAGCAGTTTGTCAGGGAGAAATAAGAGCTATGAGCCTGGAGCAAGGGGGGAGGAAGCAAGCTGACAACATTCTAGGAAAAAAGCCCAAATGTACAGAAAACCCTAAATCCAACCAAAACCACTAATGTAATTTTCCAGAAGATTCAAAAGCTAAATATTTAAAAGGAGATAGAGACTGTCAATGTTTTGTTGTATTTGTATTGCCATATAGTTGCCTGACTGGAAATCATATTTCAACCAGCAACTGCTGTATTGGCTTATATTTTTTTACGCTGATATTCTGCGAGTATCCTGTATTTCCATAGTAATCATCTAATACTCCGTTCCACAAAGTAGTAGGTTGCTGAGACCCATTTAGAGCCGTGAGTGCTGTGGCCAAAGGTCAGCGCTGGGGGAGCTCTGCTCCGTGGTGTGCAGGTGCCACTTGCGTCACAGCCATTAAGCATGAAGCTAAAATCAATTTCAGTGCATCTTTGCAAGCTGGCAAACGTAATACTCACCTCAGCAGAAAAAAAGACACAACTTGCACACACGGTGTACCTTTATAAAGAGCTGGACAGAGTCTGAAAGAGGTTTTAAAGAGTCTGTAACTCCGGTTCTACCTCCAAAACCAGCTGCTGTGTTCTCTCTGCTGCCACCATTCAGGACCTCTCTGCTGCGTTTATCACGTCTGAAATGACTTGCCAACCACAGTCTGTTTGATAGATTTGCTTAATGCAGTAAGGTTAGTGGCATCCGAGAGAAAGTGTTTCAGAGTATGGACTTCTCCTCTGGATTTAAAATTACGAAGTGTGGCTCCTCCCGAGTATGTAATCCATCATGACTCTGTTTCCACGCTAGAGATTTTGCTCCACCTCCTCTTGGAAAATTGCCTTTCCTTCTCTCATGGGTGTCACGGAGGACATGAACTTCTGGAAAGCTTTTCCTCCTGAACTTGAGATGATTCATCGGAAGGAAAATGACGACAATGTCTTTCAGGTCATTTAGTGAAACGACACCCAAATAATGAATGTATCAATTTTAAAAAATCGGTTGAATGCCAATCAGTTGCCGTAACAGTCTTGGTTACTTTAAAGTCAAAGTCTAATTCATGGTGAATTGAACAAAAGAGAAAAAAGTCCTAAATCTGTTTGGCCCATGAGTAAAGTTTAAATTACAGGTATACGGTTGAGTTTTGTTTTGTTCTTTGGATGAGTTGGTTGTTATTTATTTCTTCAGAGTTTTTACCTTATTTTATCCTTATTGCTTTTATTCATCAGTGATTTACAAGCACAGTGGTATAAAGTACTGAAGTACCAGGGTCCACCTACCTGGACTATGTCATACATGTTACAAGTACTTGCTTTTTACCTCAAAGCCTCATATGTTTTCAGGGTCCCAGGCTGAAGGCTTCCTACTTTGGCACAGCTATGTGGAGCAAGGAAGTAGCTGTAATTTTCCACGGAGATCCTTTCCCTTTTAAATAGTTCTTGGACTGGGGAGTGATCCGTGGCTCCAAGGAGGGGTGAGGAGCTGTTCCCATGGTGCACCCCATAGGACCTGGTCTCTGTAGGATGCCTGTCACCCAACTTGCCTGCCAGGAATGCATTTCTCTCTTTTTTCACAGGCTTTCTTAGTTTGGGATCTACTGCTGGATCACTTTGGTTTCCGTTTCCTTCTGTCAAACTTGTTTTGGGCAAGATGGCCACTACCAAGTGCTCTTAATTTGGCATTTCTTTAGAAGCTATCAACATCCCTGGAAATAATATCTGTCAGTGAGGTGGCAAGCTGGGAATTGGGTGCCTGCCCAGCCATAGCATAACAAGACTGCAGGGCATAATTGACTAGAATGGACAGGAAAATTTCTGAGCCATTGATCCACAAGCTCACATAATGTGTGAAATTGAAAATGTAGCCTGTCAGAGGAAGTTAGCCATATATTTTTAGATTATTTTCCAAAAAACTACCCTTAACCATTGTTCAATAGAAAACATTCTTTGTTTTCTTGCTGGGGACTGTTTTTTGTGTGTGTGTTTTTTTAAAAATTATTTCCTACTGGTAAAGATTCTGTTTTTTCCTTTTAAAATCATTTTAGCAGGCCAGTTTCTCTTTCATGTCATGTAGCTTTATGTGTGAGCACGTATATGTATGTAGTTGTTTATGCAGACCAGCACTGAGAAGTTTTTGCATTATAATACTGGGTGGTAGAAATAAACGCTTGTCAGGACAAGAAAGAGTGCCAAGACCTTTTTAACGTGCATTGTCGCCAAGATAAACGAACACATAATGGCATCGTGAGGAGTATTCTAATGATATTCCCATTTACTTTCATATTATGCTTGTTTATGCTTATAAATATCAGTTGACTTCAGTGGAATTATGTCTAATTAGCACTTACGTGAAACAGCCTCACAGACTGTCACATATTCCTCTTCTGTCATTTTTCCCTCTTTTTGAAGGGTTATTACTGCACCAGTACTATATTTCCTATTAGAGGTTTCCTAGTGGCTCTGAAAAGTTTGTTGGAGCCTGCAGAATGCCTGCTTGATGTGGTTTCTCACCAAAAGAGTATATGAAATAAGGCGGCTGGGCTGGGACAGCACAACCTTTCAGCACAGCTACCTTCTTATTTAGTCCATCCACTCCTGAGCCGTAGCAATTACCTCTTGCGTGAAGCTTTTTGTCTTATTAGATACGAAGTGATCATTAGCTATTCAGAAACTGTAATATTACCATCTCTCCTCTACTTGTGGAGAAGGAAGTGATGGCTGGACAGACACTGGCTGCATTTTTATGTTTGCAATCCTTTTCAAATTTGGGAGATTATCTTTTGTACCACATGCCGTTCTTCTACCAAAGCCTTTTAGCATACAAAGTTCAGCATTTTTGTTCTTTTTCAGCATAAAATTTAAGTAATGAATCTTCCGTAAGTTTTCTTTTTTTAAGCTTTATGTAATTTGAGAAATAGATGTTTCTATACGTATGGATATGTACATACGTTTCACAAACTACTGTTTAGTGCTGTGTCTCAAGGAAAAAACCACCAGCTATACTACATGCTTAGTGCCAGTAATGGTAATTACACAGAATATTTAAAATGAAAGATTTTCTATGAACCTCAATAAATAGATAGCAGACCATTCCAGGGCCCGTTAACTTTTACACAGATTTGAGAATAAAGTATGGTTAAAGACCTTCCACTTGTCTCTGAGACAATAAGAAACTAGAACTCTAACTTACCTGATGGTTTAAAGAGTTGGCTGATGGAAAAGAAAACTAAGGAACTGTGATGTTATTTTGGTAAGAATTAAAGAGTGAATCAGATCATAAGCACATATGGCTTTTCTACCATCTCTTAATGAGTTTCCTTACTTTTGATTGCTGAGGGCAAGTGTTTTTAAACTGTTAAAATTGTAAACATAAACTGTAAATATTTTATGTTCTCATTAGCAAAGTAATTAACTAGAAAAGTCTAGAAAATTATGACCTACTGTCCAATTTTCCCTTTACTGCTTATCCAGGGCACATTAAAACCAGTTTCTCAAGAATTTGGTCAATCCAGTTTATGTCTAAAGTTTGCTCTGAAGAGCAAATATTGCTGTTTTATTGAAACTATGAAATTTATTTTTTTAAATTAAAAAATTGAGAAAAGTCAAGAAGGTATTTTTTAAATACACTCATCCATTCAGCTGGTGACCTTTTTATTTTAATATATATTAAGAAAAGGAGAAAGAGCCTTTGGTGAGTTGAGTTGCGACATTTCCTTCCTTACATTGTGTACCAACTGTACTTGTACTCTTTTACACATGGAGGGAGAAAGGTTGCGCTTCCAAATCTGAATATATTCACTGCAATTATAATCTTGATAGGAAATCAGCTAGACACCACATGAGTTCCTTATAATTATTTTATTCAAATTTTTATCTTCTTACTTTTCTTTATATGTAACTAAACTGAAACTTATTTGTGCACATCTCTAGCCTGTAGCCTTCAATGCTCCTATAAAGATTAGTTTTAGTACTATCTCAGTGTTTCCAGTATTGCTGGTTCACATAGCAATTTATACTCTTTATAAATGACATAATTTTTGTTATTGCAGTGTCATATAGATAAGTAGATTTGCCTGGATTTTAAAATGTTCAAATTTTGCTTGAGAAGTTAAGAAGTCATAGTAATTTTTATTACTTATTCATTTCCCAAGAATTTATCAGACGTTTTGCTGATGCATAGCAAAACTGCTCCTTGCCTCAAATATCTTATAACTTAGCTAAGTTTATTGTCAGATGTAAGTTTCTCATAAAATGTTGAAATTATTTTTCCAAACTAAAACATTTTAAACTTGTGTTGCAAATTCAGCTAAGGGCATTCTCAGAGCTAGCTGATCTCTGATAGAATTATTTCTATCCTGAGTTCAGAAAAATAGGGAGGCATAGGACCATGTGCAGTTTTTGTTGCTTTTTTAAGGTTTTTATCATATTATCCGTCTGGGTAGCACTTTCATTCAGGTGGTGAACAGGGCCTGTTGAGCCTTTGTTGGTGGTTTAATATATATATTTATTGTATCGTCCTTCTATTCCATGGGTTTCCTCCTTGAAGGGCAGAGAGTCACATTCCAGCAGTTTTACAGGAAGACCATCTAATATATGCGAGAAGTCAGATAGAGGAGAGAGGCATGTGGACCCTCACTAAGATACTCATTTTTTGTTGTTGCAATAATTCATGGATCTGTCTGATCTTGCCCTTCTGTAGCACATGTCATTACTGAACATTGTCATGACACAAAATCAAAACTAATTTAATTTTTTAAGAGACACCCACAGCTGTGACTCTTGCTGTAAATATGATCATGTTGTTTTTCTGTCATAACGATGAGTAGATGTATGTAAAGTTAATAAGATAGCATTTCTAGTAATGATAGGTGAGAAAGAGTTCAAACTGTACTGCGTACAGCTTAGAGTTTATATAAAGAGGCCGATAGAGATATTTCTAGCTATTCATCATATTAAGACAGTTCACAAATCAGGTGCAGTGTTCTTTGCTTAATTTGAAATTGTTGGATGAGGTATTTAAAAAAAACTAAAATCAATATTACGACTCATGTAGGAAGCCTACTGTAAAGCTTTTCTACACCACAGTAGGAGGACAGAACTGGAACAAAAGTCATACACAGGATTTATATGTTCACTTCAGGTTTTTTTTCAGTACCCTTTTAAAATAAAGACACAGTGCTCTATGATTGCCATGTGTCACAACGGCAGCATAAGCAACTGAAAAGTTGGGAGGAAAAGATCTGATATCACCTGTTACTCTTGGATAAAATCACAATTGAAACATGATAAAGCGAATTTATCCCCCAGGTCTCAATGTAGTTTATCCATTTCTGAAATCTGCTGTCATCAATGGATGTCATAGTGTAGGACTAGAGAGGAACAGAAAGCTAAAAATGAGTAACTGCCCCTTAGGATCCCACAGTCACAGCTGGCCATGAATTTTTCTTTTTTTATTCTGTTATAAATCTACATGGGAAAGTCTCGCTTTTTCTGTGCAAATCCTGCTCTCACATGCTGCGTGACAGTTGTTAACAGTAAGTAATTTAGAGATTAATATAACCCAGACAGTCAAATCTGAATCTCCCTGTTCTTTCGCTATTGCTTTTTGAGGACTAGTCTTGAACTCACACCTAAATAAGGCTGCTTGGACTCCTCCCTAATGGAAGTAGATCCATTTTTGCTGCTTTTTTTTCTTGAAGATGATGACTTTATTAATTGTCTGTGGTATTGTTTTTATTGTTCTTTTTGGTTTTATTATTATGATCTCTACTTCTGACCCCACAAATCAATGTGAAATCGTTTGGCACATAGATAGGTCAGCTGTTAACTTTGCATTGTTTTGGATGTGTGTGCATTGTTGGCATATCCACACAGTACTCACTCAAGTCAGAAAGTTTTTTTGGTTCACTTAAGCACCTTAAGGCTCTGTGCCATGATATTGCAATTTTTTGGAATAATAATATCAGTACGAGCTGAGCTATTCCATATTGTGTCTCTACAGCAATGCAATCTGTACCAGTGGTGTGATCTCAGGTTTAAGTTTAGGAAGCCAAGATCAGAAGTCTGCTCTGTATTTAAAGGTTTAATTTTTAACCAAATTGTGACCTGGACTCTAAGATCATATTGCATTGAGGACCACATTTAACCTATTTGAAAACCTGCTCTAGCTGAAGTTGTCCCTGCTCATTGCAGGGGGGTTGGGCTAGATGGTCTTTAAAGGTCCCTTCCAACTGAAACTATTCTATGATATTGACTACTCAAAATGATTTTTATTTAATATTTTCCCTTCCTCCTTGTTCACTTTGCATGGTGTAAAGGTAGGTAATTTAAGAAGTTTCAGTTCTAGCTAGCCAAAAGCATGTAGTTTTCTGTCTGAGGCGCTGCCTGCAATGAGCCAAATCCAGATTGCTTGTTGGTACTGAAGCGTGATCTTCAGAGGAAACAATTACCCTTGTTAAAAGAACTCTGTTTAATGTACAGTGCATAATGAGAGGACAACAGGGAGGATCATTTCACTTCTTAATGGACTACAATTAAACTTAAAGCCAACTTTTGTCCTCACTTCCACCACTGTAACACAGGCCAGGATTTTCCTCTTACGAGTGAACAAAATGTGAAAGGTACAGTTCTGCAGCTGCTTTGTTTTCGTGGAAAGTTTCCTGACAGTGAAGTACTGTGCAAGAAGCAGCTGCAGAATCAGGCCCTTCGTACACATGCGCTTGCCGTAATCTTAAAAGAAATAGAATGGGACCAGCAAAATGACACTTCATCTCAAAGAAAAGTCCAGCGTCTTCCATCTGCTCTCTGCTCTTGCAGCTGCAGTGAATTATGATGTGCTGTCACATTTATAGGGTGATTTCATCAACTGATTTATTTAATTAATTTAGATTTAACATTGTATAAAGGGTATGTGATAAAGTGGTGTAACTCTTTCCTCAGCCACCACACCAGCCAAGATTTATTTTAACTATCCTCTGCCTCACTCTGTTCTCCCTTGCTCTTTTCAAGCAGCGAAGAGAGAGTTTAAAATAGCTGATCGGAGTTTGAAATAGCTGATCAGACCTAAAGCTGCTTAATTAACAGTGCTGCCATAGAGCAGAATTGGCAACTTCAATTTTGTGTTATGATGCTAGAGTTAAAACAGCCTTATAGTCTCTCCACCAAAAAAATTAAAAAAAAAAAAAAATCTATCACACTGATGCATCCTGTTTCATGTAGAAGTACGGATGTACCTGTGGTCAGATCGTTACTTGGGGTATTAAAAATTTTAAGAATGTGCTTCTTGAATACCATTGCTGGATAGGATCTTGAAACAGTGTAGACCACCCTCTTATTTTGTTTGTGTGGCACAATGAAGTCTATGAGCGCTAATAGAAAAAATCAGTAGCAATACAAATCCATACGTCTTGTGATTTGGTGTCATGCTGATTGCAAAAATAGGGGGCTTTTTCCTGGTGATGGTTTCAGTAATAATAGTACATTTATGTTATGCTAATATAGAATGCAGAAATAGGAAAATCAGAGCATGGTTTTTGGTAGCAGCTGTATGCAGACATAGGAAGTCATGATTCCTGTGCTGAAAAACTTCCTAGCAAATAGGTAAGACAAGTTATAGAACAGAAGTATTCCAAATCTTAGATAGATTCCAAATCTATCTTAGACTAGATACTAGGAAAATTTCTTTATGGAGAGAGTGGTCAAGCATTGGAACAAACTGCCCAGGGAGGTGATGGAGTCACCATCACTGGAAGTGTTCAAAAAACGTGTAGACGTGGCACTTCGGGATACGGTTTAGTGGACATGGTGGTGTTGGGTTGATGGTTGGACTTGATGATCTCAAAGGTCTTTTCCAACCTTAATGATCTGTGAAATTGAATATTTTCTAATATACGTATTTATGTCTGTGTATGTGACAAAGAGCAAGAGAGAGGTGTTTAATTACGTTCCTTGTCTAGGTGGGCATAACTCTGAGAATCCAGAGGTAGTTGCAGTTTCAAAATTTCTTCTCTTAATGTTTCTTCAGTGCTTGCTTAAAATGGGGCAAGGGTTATGCTAAGTAAATCCCAGTAAAATATTAAGCACAGTTTAACTAAGTCAATGTAAAAACTCTACATTTATAACACACACTTTGTAGTATTGATCATGCTGCAGTTATGAGCCATAAGAATTTCGTGATTCTCATTTATGAGGAAATAAGAACAATTCTTTTCAGTGGAAGACAAAATGCAAGCAGTCAAAAAGGACTGAATATTTATTACAAAGTGTACATAGAAGTGGTCTGAGCATCTTTTTTGTGCCCCTGAATAATAGACTAGGCTTTAAGAAGACAGAGATGGTGGAAAAATTTCCTGTGTTTTACTTTCATTTGTCTGCTGTGTTTTTCATAGTCCTGAAAACATTCGATCTTCTGAACTGTATTTTGCTGGTTTGTTTTCCCAGAAATTAATATTTACTAAAAACAGAGCTTATTTCTATGGAGCGGGAGACCACAGAAATAAAAGGCTTTTCACTAGTAGCAAAACTGTAAAATAAAAGCTCTGTTAAAAACGTATGTGCTTCATTTGAAAAGCTTCAATGTTCTGTATTGTTGGCTGTTCTGATTTCACAATATTGGATAGAATCAGTACAAAGGAAAAAATGTTATTACAGAAACTAGGCTTGTTTCTACAGTGCTAGAATTATGATTGTGACTCTAGAATTCCAGGCAGCATTCAAAAAAAAATTGAAGCAAACCCTAATAATTTAATGTGTTAGATTATCATAAAAGGAGCCATCACATGGTAGTTTGGAAAAAAATGAGTCAAAAAAGTGTAGAAACTATATCTTAATTTCAAAAGGGACCTGGGTAATTAAAAGTTGAGAACGTCACTGAGATACAGACTCACTTAGATTTTTTTGGGAGTTTATTAACTTCATCATCAGAAGGTAGAGATGAAACGGAAAAACAGCATAGACTGTTCAGTAGTACAGAATCGTGAGCTAAGATTAAACTACACAAAAGATCTATTTTTGTAATAATACCCATTTCTAAATAATTTTTACCTAATGTCTACAGCTAAAATGTACATATTTGTGCCACAATCAAATTAGATTTGCTTTCTACATCAGTGTAGTTTGTTTATCTGAGTTAATAAAATCTTCCCCAAAAAAGTTTTTGTCATTCTCATGTTGCAGTAGAACCACATCTAAAATCAGAGTCAATCCCCTGTCAGTACTGTATAGATAAACTGCTGTTCCTATTGAGCAATTCGCCTTTCGATTATACAATCAATAGGAACAGTTATAGCTTGGTATGGATGCTGATGCCTGCCGCCTTCTCTCACTCTTTACTATCTGTGACTTCTACACTAGATATTGCCTGTCATGGACCCATGTCCTGGTTCTTCTCCCTAAGGGGATTATTTTGGCTGCCCTAACCGAATGCATGCGAAGTCAAGCATTCATTCTTGTCCAAAAAAAAAAAAAAAAAAAAAAAAAATCCCTGGTAAGTGCTTTCAGATCCAAAGCAGAATGCATGTGAGTTGATAGTTATGGGGAAATATAGTAGAAAATACTATGTTTAGCCAGAAATTGTACTACTAGTTTTGAATGGGGGGTTGATTTTTATGATCCTATCATGTTTGGCAGATCCCTTCAGGGTTGTGTTTAGTCTTTTTTCAGTTTTACTTTTTTTTTCTTTTTTTCTTCCCGATAATGTTAAAGTTGAAAACTAGCACCACCCACATCAGTTCCAGACCAAACTGTGGTTTGCCTAGGAAGTGAAAATGAAATGCTTCTGAATTAAAGTCTGATCTCCATATGGATTCTCTCAAGGTTACTAAGAAGCTAACAAAAAAATGATCCTCTTCTGTCAAACTTGGAATGTTTGTCTTTCATATCTACTTTTTAACTAGAGAAACATGTATGAACCTGTGAGATCAAGCAATTCACAGAAATCAAGCTAATACATCAAAAGTCTAACAAATCAACCTTTAAAAATACCCTGAATACTATCCTTTTAGTCCTTAAAAACATCATATTATTACCTTACTATTAATGTGCTTTTACTAGTAGCAATAGTAGTCATCTGAGATGTCTTCATCAAACTGGACATGATTTTGTTAATGAAGTAATGGTGGGAAATATATTATTGTCCCTAGCCAGCAGAATAGAGAAGTGGCTAAGAAAAAATGGATTTATTTATCTTTACTTATACTATACAAAATGATCATGAGACTTTTTATGGACAAATCAAAATGTTCTCAGACAGACATGTTTACAGATTTTATTTTTTTTTACACTAAACCACTGGAGGAGCTTACAGAGAAAAAACTCCTTCAGATATTTCTGTATAGGGTTCATTATTTGCTGTATGATGGCAAAGGAATAGTAAATTGCTTCCACTTCAAAACAGAATATTAATGTGGCTATTCCAGCAGAAGACTAGACATATATATAGGTAAGTAAAATATCTAGAATCACGGCAATTAATGTTACTGAGAATCAGAAAAAATTTGAAACCACTGGTCATTCATGAGAGCTAACACCTAATTAGGTGGCAGATTAAGACCTTGGTCACAGTAAGATCTTGTAATTTGAAGCAAATGATGCGATGTGCGCATACTGTGCAACTTCTTGCTAGCCTACTTTAAAGTACATGTTGACAACAAGGTTCTTGTAGATCACTATTTGAGCCCTCTAATTTGCCTTTTCTAGCAGTACTTATCTCTTTACAATTATCATTTGTGATCATCCTCACCACCCAGGTTAGACTCATTTTTCTACCACTAAAATTTTCCTGCCTTATGTACTCTTTATGGCTGCCTTCTGACTCCTCCTGCATTTTATACCTCATAGCCTTTCTCATCAGTGTTTGCCTTTGCAGTGTGTGATCCGTCCATTTTCTTTCTGCCCTCAAAAATCTCATCTCCTGTGTCATGTGTTTTAATTCCATGGCTGGTTATATATCAGTGGTGAAGGGGCCATCATCTTCCCCGAGAAAAATACAGCTTTAATGCTCTGTAGCCATCTGAAGTAGTAATATCCTCTGTGCACTTGCCTAGGCTGTAAGCATGCTGTCCTTAAGCAAAAGGAGTCTGTGCATCACGTTGGTGACAGAAGCATACAGTGACCGTTTTGGTCATTTGAAGCAGAAGAACAGCAGACCATGAGCAAAAAAAATACCGTCTAACCAAAATCAAGAGTAAATGCTGTGAAAATTGCAAACTGCATAGTAATGGCAACTCTTGAGTATTCCAGCTGTATAAATCCTTGGACTTGTTTGTCAAGAAGGGCAAAAATACCACTTTGTTTCCAGAGATTCATGCAGTCTTTTGTCTCTTTTACTTTCCCTGGCCTTCCTTTGACTTTCATGTTTGAACCTTTGGAAGAGCACAGGATAAAAGTCATCTGAAATTGCTAAGATTTGCCTGGTTTCACATTAAATGATACAAAACCTCTGAGTTCAGCATCATTTCCACCCAAAATCATAAATCTGCTCACAGTCACTCAGTCTGGGATCATGGAGAAAGTTTTTAAAGGGCCCAAATGTAGGTTTCATAATAAAACCTGTCAGCAGGTTTGGATTTCATTACAAACAATTTGTACAGTTCTTTTTCAAAAGCGTGCATGAAACTGAGAAACTAGCCAAAAGACAAATCACAACTGAATCATGCAGTCACCAGAATGAGGACATGAATTTTGCCTACTGATTATGGAAAAAAATGCTAGCAATGTTCACCACTGGCCTTTCTCTGGACAGAGCAAGTCATCTTGTGGTGCTCAAGACTATATTTTGTCAGTCTATCTAGTCTACCAATACAAAAAAGCAGCCAGATCAAAAGCTTTCAGAAAGTTACCAAACATGGCACATATAATGTAAAAAGGTGCCTAGTCTACCAGAAGGTAATAAATGCACCATAAGATACCAAATCAGGAGCAGCTGTCTGATAACTGAAAGAAGACAGTAGGTTAATGTAACGTGTTGGAGAAATGCCCACCTGTAGAATTGTCAGAAGCCATAAAGGCTGGAGTTTGTCTGTCCAAATGTTCATGTCTTTCTGATCAGGACTGAGATGAGCATTAAAGAAAGCATAATTCTAAAGATTTCTATCTGCTAAGAGCCATACTGCCATTTTTAAAAATTGACTTTTTAATAAAATGACAGGACTCTGAAGGCCAAAATAGCTGATATCTTTTAAAAATGAGGAAATTATTGAAACCATGAATAGAATTTGAAAGATTGTCATGAAAATACAACATTCTTGCAGACGTATCATCCATGCTCAAGATATATGACAGGACGCTGGGCACCTATGTGTAATATATCTTAAATGGATTGCTAGAAAGGTCTTGCTAAAAATACTGCTTTCTGTCTTCATAATTGAATGGTTCTAATATGTGCCTTTTAAAATGCTTATGTCCAGAAATTGTAGTGAGGCTACTGTACTTCTAGAAGTTCCTTAAATGGGGGGGGGGGGGAGAAATCAACTATTTTTATGTGATATTGATTAGAGCATGATATATTAATTCAAAATGTCCTTCTAAATTTTTATTTCTTTAATGAATAAAGGGGATTTCATTTAAGATATTGAATTTATTTTATATTCTTCATGAAATACAAAGAAATGCATTTCTCTTAATGAAGACTTAACTAGTCTTAAGACTTTACGAGTTTCTTTGAAAACCTGTGTGTCTATGTTCTATCTTCCAGTCCTTTATATTGGGTGTTTAAGACAAATATTGGAAGAAGCCATGATGGTTTTAAGGAGAAGCCAAAATCAATAGGCAGCTACTTAGAGTATTGCAGTATGCAGATAAGCAGCTTTGCTAAGTCTGAACTTTACACAGCAACATCAATACAACTTGTAGAACAATTAACTTCAATCCAAATGCTGTAGAGGGAGAGAGGAGAAACGCCTCTTATAAACGAAGCAGTAAAAGGTGTTAATGCATGTTGACAAGAGCCTGCTTGAGTTATTTACTGTGTTCAAATACTTTGCAAACGAATTCCTAGCAATAACTGCTTCAGAGAAAAAAGCATGGAATTGATGTGGACTACTTGTGTGAAATGCAGCCTTCTACTAACACAAAACTAACACATCAAGAAGGGCTTCATTTCCATAGGGTGTATCAAGAGAATAATAGATTTTTTTTTTAATTAAGTAAAATTTAAATGTCTGTATACAAAGAAGTTTTTTACATGTGATAAATAATATTTCAATGCAAAATATTTGAAATACTTTGTGTATCATAGCTTCTTAAGTGTATGCTATAAGGATTATATTGGCACATGTCCTGGATAATTGCATTAGACTTATGAGTTGTGAAGGCATGAATAAGTTATTGGTTATACTAAAGAAAGGATGTGGTGAGGTGTAAGAGTTTTAAGTACTCACTCTTTATGCCTCAAGAAAATAATTCATTGCATACCTGGCTATTTATTCAGCTTTCTAAAATGGAGTAGTGATAATGATGTAGCCTTCAGACTTCACAAGCAGTGCGTGGGCCTGAAATAGTAATTCCAGATGTAAAAGACAAATGCTTCTGTGAAAATTCTAGCTTTGCTGGGAAGGCTGGCTTCTAGGAATTTCTTGGGCAATCCTTTGATGAAATTCAAGCGATCATCTGTCCTCATGCCTGTGTCTAGAAGGTCTAATAGTCTGCCAAACTTCTGGTTTCTTATTTTTGGGGAGCATTCGATAGTTGTCTTACTGAGTTATTCCTGTCTCTTAATATGTATGCTGAGGTTGAATACAATGCTAGTGACTGTCTGGTTTGGGTCAGTCAACACAGCTGTTAAAATAACCACTGGCCCCTGAACTAATTGTTAGAAATTGCCATCAGAAAGCTCTTAGGGTCCTTGTAGCTGGTGCCCTCCTCTGTAACTTGGACTGCATGTATGTTGTTAGATGGGCAATTGCTCCTTCCCTGCCCCAAGCCTTTGAAACTTGGCCCCATGGATCCCACTCCACGCTGGAGCTAGCCTTGACAGCACTGCAGGAGTTGTTGGTTTGACCTTCCCTAATGTGTGCATTGAGGATTTTTTTATTATTATTTATTTATTTTTAATAGTCACCATCTCTGGAAGTATTCAAAAAACGTGTGGACGTGGAGCTTCAGGACATAGTTTAGGGGGCATGGTGGCATTGGGTTAATGGTTGGACTTGATGATCTTGAAGGTCCTTTCCAACCTTAGTGATTCTGTGATTCTGTAATAAAAGCTGCCTACAAAGGTTTAGGTCCAAAAACTGAATCATTTCTGAATAACAAAATTTCTCCTTGTCCCTACATTCTCCTGCTGCTTTATAATATATGTGTAAACACTAGCACTTTCTTACTCCTGAAGTCCACTGTCAAAATCAGATGAGAAATCAGACACCACTTATAATACCAACAATTAATTTACATCGTAGGAGATCCTGGATGTTCTGGGAATGACATCTAAGTTTAAAATGGATAACTAGAAAACCTAAGGAAAAAGATTAGAATTAGAGTCAGGAAACAAACGCTGTAAGCATGGGAAGCAATGATCTGGAGAGTACGCATCTTGGTTTGATTCCCAAAGTATTACAGATCCTAACAGAAAATGTACCTTCTAGATTGTTACCTGGATCATTTATAAGCAGAGTAAATGTGTTCATTTTTATGAAAATGTAACAGCTAAATACTTTTACTGTGTATTTTTTCCACATTTTAAAACTGTGAATATTGCAGTAGTGGGGAAAAAAGTGGAATTGAATGTTTTTTTAATTAAAAACATAATACAAAGTGACACTTCACTATGGTATAAGCAATTTCAGCTACTCATTTAAATGTTCAGAACAATTTAATATCTCATTTTTAGATAACTATAACTTTCTAAAGTTTGCAGGATTTCATGTATTGATCTTGGCCCAGAAAAGAAAAAAAAAATCTTTTAGCGAAGAGTCTTCAATACACAAGGGAAAACAAAAGGCTATGTTGCTGTAAGAAGCCTGAGGTCAGATCCAGGGATACACCTTGGCACATTTGTCAATCCTTGCAGATCATTTAATGTCCCATGGCCTCAGAGAGTACTACAAACTTAAGTCTTTCTGCCTTGATGCCTCCTAAATGTCACCCAAAAGTTGTGCTTTGTCCAGTTGTGCTTACGCAAGCCCCAACCCAAAATGTTGGCTTTTTTTTTATTGTTCAGAACAATTCAGCATAAGACCTTGAAGATAAGATGACAGTATTACGAAGTGGCCAGCTACAATTTCAAGTATGTCTTTTGGGAAATGATTCTAACACTGTGACACTTCTGAATCACACACATTAATCCTGCATGAAAGTCAGTAAGAATCATACTGTTCTTTCTGCCTTTCAGCCTTTGCTCGATACTTAAAAGTCTATCCAGACTTTGATGCATTGAAGTTTTAATTGTTTTGTGAGTGTTCATAAAATTATGGACTTATAAATATGTGAAAGAGTTGGTATGGTTGAAATAGGCACCCAAACTGGTAAGATGTTTTTTGAAACTTTCTTGGAACACTTTATATCACTTGGTTTTGGAAATTTGAATTAAGCTTTTTTTGAGAATTTTTAAATGTTTTGAGTATTTCTGTTTCTAGTAAAGTTGTGTGAATATTTTTGCTCATGGTGTTCCTGTTAGCATGGAATACGTCTAACTTCTGTTGTCAGCTGACAATCAGCTACAAATCCACTGTTTTCAGCTAGCTGCCTGAATTTTAGTACTTATGCTTGCCTTGCACATAAGAAAGCTTGACTGGTCTTTGTTAATGGCACTGGTTAAAGCTAACCACATATCTCTTCCTAAAGCTGAAGCATTCGGCTCCAAGGACAGCCCCTTAGCAAGAGTAAAGACAACACAACTCTATTTGCTTAACTGCAGCAATGCTCTGCTAGACCACCTTGATCTAGATCTAGGTCCATGGATTTTGCTGATCTTGTTAATGCCAATGCAACAAGGTGTTGCTACTGTGCACTTTGAGTGTTTTCTATGATTTTCTCTCCTGCAATGGGAAAAGTAAATCGACATGGTCACTGTAAATGGTGGTGGCTTATCAGCATTCTCTGCTATCAATCTGATTTTTTTTTTTTTTTTTGGTCACATCTCTGCTCTCTGTGAGTACAGTAATTTGTTTCTTTTCAGTCCTTCTGAGACTAATGTTATGTGATGTTGACTTGAAAAGCTAGTAGAGTGGCCAGGCTTTCATTTATCTTGCGGAGGGTGCTGGAACTAAATCATTGCTCTGTTGCTGAAGTAAAGGAATTATGCAGGAATTATGCTCAGCAGTGAGGACCCTAAGCTTGTTCCCAGAACAGTTTGGCTTACTGAAAAATAACTGCTATGTGAATAAACCCCTCTTGCTCATCTAGTATGCCATAATATCCATCCAAGTAAGTGAAAAGGCTGCTCCTTGACGTATTTTAAGTGCTTATCACTATGAACCACTTAGAAAATGGGGTGTATATTTCCAAGGGAAGTCAGGCATAAATCACTCATCATTTTTGTTTAATCCAAAATCTCCTCTGGACACATTTGGAAAATCTCTACTTAGTTGTATATTTGTTCAGGGATATCAATTTGTAATTTATGAAGTTGTGATGCCAAATATATTGTTTCTGCTGTAGGTCATAATTCAACACTCCGTGTACACAGCAGTGTACTGTTGATGCTCAGCCCCGGGAGAGGGGGCGGGCAAAACATTTGAAAGTCTGATTTCCAGGACTAATTTCGGACAAGAGATATTTAAATAATCTATCAGTTTTCATGTCTTTCACAAGAAGGATTTCTTCCCTTTTAATTCCTATTTTCCTATATGGGAAATGGGGCTTTCTCTGCAAATTGCTGCATGCCATCCTTTCACGTTTCAATTTCTAAAGTTGTTTTTTCTTTCAGATTTTTAATCGATGATGTTTGTATTTGCAGTATGATTTTCATAGTTCTAAGGTATGAATGCTGTTGTTCTGTAATACTGGCATCTACTTCCCTTTTGACTAGGAAATGAAATTTCCAAACTTTACATGCTCAGCTGCTCTTTCCAAATCTACTAGGCACATTTTTGTCAGATGCAGTTATGTTTTGAAGAACTGCTTCTTCCTATAGAGTAGAATAATCAGCAAACACCCAGTGATTTATTTTACCTATTAGGCTTCCGTGTTTGAAAATGTTTGTTATATGGAAACAATGACTCGTGTAATGTAACAGGAATTATTAGTGGGTTATGGGTGATGTTAAGCTCTTTTTGTTCCATATTAATAAGAACTTAAATGACCTATGAGGCCTTTAACAAATGTATAAGCACAAGTCTAATGTTCTGAGCTTCATGAGAAGCAGTCATTCACATTTAACATATGAAGAAAACATTGGAATTGGGGTTTTTAGTGTCAGAAGATTAAGAATGCTGCTTTTAGTAATGGTATATCCCCTAAGCTGTTTGGAAAATGGAAATGTAAATACATTAAATGTATTTAAAAGATGTGGTGCCCATATTTAAAAGATGCGGTGCACACAGTTTTATAATAAAATGCAAATCTAACACATAGACTTGGTTCACCAGTGCTGGCCTTTGCATGTATCAGCAAGCTGACTCAGGTTTTTGAGAGATTTAACTCATTTGTGCTTACTCATTTGAGGTTTTGAGACTTGGTTTGGGGGAAAGAGTCAGAATATACTATCTGTTTAGTCTGTTAAAATGTGGTCTGAATACTTTAAATTTTTTAGGACATAGGGCAAGTAATTTTATTTTACTGTCCAGATTGCACTAAATAGCCTTTTCTGTACTGTATTTGCTAAGCAAATTCTATCTGTAATAAATGTAAGATATGTGGAATGGAAAAATGCTCAGAAATTGAAACTCGTTCTGCAATGATTTCCTACCTAATCACCATTATGTTTTTCGAGAACTGTCTCTGAAATGGAACTCCTTATATAGACAGTCACTTATATGCATTACTAACTCATATGTTACTGATTTCTGTGGTTTTCCCAAGATAAGCAACTGGGGCAGGGACACTGCTGCTTGAATTTTATTCAAACTAATCAATCAGGACAGAAAATGAAGACATTATTAACATTCAAACTGCATTTTTCACTTCCCACAGAAATGTTTTTTATTATTACGGCTAACAGTGTCAGCAGTCAGACTAGACATAGATTCATTGCCAATTAATATAAAAATTCCTTTCTTCGATTTACTAGGAGAGACTGAAGGGGCAAAATTGTTTTATTTTATTTCATGCATTTCCTTTCCTTAGGCTTCACCTGATTTTGAGGTATTGGCTCTCTGTGGGTCAGTCTACTTCAAAGTTATTAATTGCTTCACTTCAATCTATAATACTTAATTAAAGCTTAAAACAAAAATAAATTGGTCGTGTTTGGTGAAAATGTTGGCAGCCAGATGGGATTTTAGCAACATAATAGAGCTGATAGTTTTGTTTTGTTTATAGCGATACAGGATGACCTTGAAGTGTTCATCTGGCCAATGTGGACTCTTTAAGATAAGAACCCAATTTCTTTTCTTCTCTTTACCTGGGTTAGGATTAACAGTTTGCATTATCAAAAGGATATTAGCACATGACAAGCCTACAGACATTTCTTACGTTATTTCACTTGCTGTCACTTGGAGCCAGGATGAAGGCACTGTTAGCAGAACTCATACATGTTTGACTGCAGCTCTGGCTGTACAGAGAAGAAGGTAGATTTAGTATTCATCCTCCAAGATTTGCTATTGCATTTCTTAAAGTCTCATTTTTTGATCGAGCAGAACAACGCTGCTGTTTTGTTGCTTTGAGAGGCAGAATTTAGAAATGGAAAAGTTATTAGTTTGAAACAGCCATTTCCCTGCATCCTTAGAACAGAGAGCAACTAGGTTGAATGAGATATTAAACTCTTCCAACCCTTTTCTCCTTTGCTGGAATGATTGAAGTCCAAAGGACTTTATACTTGGTATCATTTAAAACCAGCTGGACAAGAAAAGCCTTTTCAAAATGCCACAAAATATTCTGCCCTATTCTAGATGTCAGTGATAGCTGCTCTGCTATTTCTATACTATTCAGTTGCCAGTCAGGACTAGGAGCACATGTTCTTTCCATAAGAAAACCAAAAACCTTTCCAGTAATCAACTCCATTACACTCTTACATTTTTATCCCAAATTTCACAGGTATGCAACATACCACGCTGCCCTAGCTTACATCCAGTTCTTTCTTTAAGGTTAATTCTCTGTTAAAAGAACTTGCTTTTGATATCCTAGAGAGATTTTTATACCTTCTAATAACATAGATGCTCTGTTTTCTTTTGAATAACAACTATGGCCTTGTGAGGTACTTACTTCCCATCTTCCTCGCTTCTGTAGTACAAATGCCCTCCGTTAAAGGCAGCTTCTGGGCCAAAGTCTTCTCCTGCTTATATAAAACCAAATGTTAAAAACGAATTTTAAAAAGGTCATTGTAGAGGCTATGAGTGCCAATCTGATATAGTTGTTACTCAAAACTGAACGCAGGCAAGTGCCCTTTTGGCTAAGATCAAGTTTAGCTTTGGTTTAATATCTGATATATCTTACATCTAGCATTTTCAAGGCTCATACTTTGAAAAAAATGATATGTAATTTCCACTAAACTTTTTTGGTATTGTATTCTCCTAAAGATCTAGGATCCAGCTTTTGAAAAGTCTTTAGGTATATGTATTCACTGGAAGTTTAACACTTAGAATACCTTTAAAATTTGGCCCTCAACTACTCCAGCACTCACTAGTCCTTAAACAATTCCATGGTAATATAGGTTGCTGTCCTCAAAGACAATCCTTCTCCTTCTAACCTGCTATTTTCAGTATGTGTAATCTTCACGCCTGGAACACTGGATGATTTGGACTGTCAATATGTACCTTGCTGGTTGGAAAATGCTGTCTCCCGCCTCCTGGGACTCTAACACTCAGGAAGCTGGCTGAGCTGAGGTGCTAACAGACACACAGGAAATAAAAGGGAATAACAGGAATTTAAAGAGGAAATGTACAGAGAGACAGAAAATGCATGAAAATATCTTCTCACCCTCCAAGTCTCGTGTTTCTGTCATGTGGAGTCTTTGCTGCACAGATTTGGCAGGCCCTTTAGTGGAACCCGTAGCTATCTGGCAAGACTAGACACATAATGTCGATTTATCTGAGTCAAAAAAAGAGCTAGGGTTTACTGAAGCATGAATTTGCAGTGTACCTTAAAGGGTAGGTATGGATATACAAGCAGAATTTCATGTTTATACTCCCATCACATAAGAGAGATTTTCATAGAGATTTTTTCTACAAACAGTATCGCATTCTGCAGAGATTGTTAAGACAGAAAAAACTTGCACAAGGTATGCAAGTCCACAACTTCCTTGAATACCTGGCTAAGTTACTCATTATTAAATCTTGTATGATTACGAGGAAGCACTGAGAGAAGATGCACAGAGGAATATAAACCTAGGTATATCTTTTTTACACTTGCAAATTTTTCTTTGGGGCTGAGTATGTAGTCACCTTCCTTTTTCTAGAAAATACAAAGTTGGGAAATAATATAAACATCATACACAAGTGAAAGGCAACCAGCATGCAGCCAGCCTGGAAAAATGAAACTCCTGACTGTGATAATTTTTTAGAATTATGAGATATTTGTGGTGCTTTAGCCTCTGCAAAGTAGATCAATGAATTGAAAAGGTGTTGTTCAGAGGAAGCTTAATCAGTTCAGGCTTGCAGTTGTCTTTGACTCAGTAACTACAGAACTCTGGATCCTTTCTACCTGTTACATCCCCTGACAATTGCTTTATTTCACTCTAGTGACACCACGTCATATCTTACATTACTTGATAATGACTTTGGTAGGGTCATATCTTGCATTTTATAACCTGTTACCAATTTTACATCTCTAGTGTGGACCTCATGGTACTGTGTAATATTAATAAATTAACTTTGAATTTAGAATCTCTAACTGTTGAACACTTGGCTTAGATGAAAGAGAAATTGCTGATCTGTTGGTTAGATTATGCTGTTGTTTGAGTGTCATAACCCGAGTCATCAAGTAACAGGAAAATAGATACTAAAGCTGTAAAGAATTTGGTTTCATTAAACATCTTAGACACCACTGGGTGTTTTTGTTTTTTTTTTTACTTGATGCAAGATCTTTCTGACAGCTTGCTTTAAAATGCACGTAGGTAAATTTTCTTAGTTGTATCAATTTTCCCCATGTCCATGCAGACAACACTTTAACTTTCAGACTCCTAAACCAGGGAAAGAGTGATCAGCTTGGGAAGAATATTTTCCTCAGCGCATCTGAGTGAGGAAGCCGAGGGCTTCGGTTATTTTAAGCCAATACTTTTGTCTAGAAATAGCAAACCTACTGTGAGAAAGTTGATTATTGTGGCAAGTGGATGCCGGCACAGCGGACAGCGATGTGGATGAAGGTGTTAGCAGAGCTGCACGGTCAGTTATTTCCTGCGTGGCCAGAGCCGAGTAGCAGCGCTGCAGCTGACCAAAGGCTCAGGTTAACACTCTGATGTTACTCATGTTCTGGCTCCTGGCATTATAAACCACGCTGTACTGAGAGGCGTCACTCCTCCGAAGGTGGTGTCATGTGATAGGGGATGCTGACATTACCAGTGTTCCCCTAGCTGAAGGCAATATGCGGGTGTGAAGTAGACTTAGAGAACATAAGCTTTGTACAAACATCGTGCTCTTTCTGCAGGTTAATCAGGTCTTTAATAAAAGACCATGGAAATGTCAGCAGTCTGAACAAATAAACCGGAATTGTAACTGAATGTTCATTCAAACAAAGAAATAGAAACCCCTTTTTTATTAATGTTTTTCACACAGAGAGGAAGTGGATTGGAATTATAATTAGGAAATATGTATTTTTCTAACTATTATCTATAAGCTTCAGTACATACTTGAATATGCATTACACATTAATCTTACAGACACGATCACAAGTTAAGGCCTGCAGTCCAAATTTTTTAATGAAAAATGTTGTTTGGTAAATGGATTAAGTAAATAGAAGAATTAACTAATTAAGCAACCCTTTGTATTGGATTAATTAAGAGATTATAATGATAGGAGGAAAGAAAAGATATTTTTCGTATCAAGGCAAAAAGCCAGTCGCATATCTTTTTGGTCAGAAATATAAAATGCTCTTTAGCCAACCTTGTCTTGCAGGTAGTGGTAAAATACAGCTATCTATGGAAATATATTTTTGTGAATACTGGATGATGATACAGAAAGGTGACTAATACCTGCTCTTAAAAGGTCCTGCTATTATATCTTGAATCTTAAATTAGATACAACTTATTATCTCTCTGGGTAGTATCATTCCTGTGATAATTTCTAGGAGCATTGTGGGGGGTGTTACATGTGTTGTTTTTTGTGTGGGGTTTTTTTTTTTTAATATGAAAATTGGCTGACAAGTTGGTTTGCTTGCTTGCTCTTCTTATAACACTTCTCCCTCTACTCTTAAAATACCGTAGTAAATTTTTCTCTGGTTTGTTTACCTGCAAAATAAGGTCAAAATAACAACAGATCTCCTAATCAGTGGAATGTACATACAAAGACAGGAAAACTATACTTTTTGTCTACTGCAGGTAGGTGGGAATACAGTTGATAAAGCAAGATAGATTAAGTTGCAGCAAGGAAAAACATTTTTTACCCTCTAATATTGAGGATATAAAGCATTGAAACAGAAAGCCTAGCCAGGCTCTGGAATTTCCATTTTTTAAAAGAAATAGTTAGATATATATTAGTTAGGAACGACAGTCATGTCTGATCTTTCTCTGGAGCAAGGGATAGACTGTATAACCTTTGTAGAAGAATGAGTGTGGAAGGAATTGTGCGTTACCCATCTAAAAAGATTTACGAGAAAGTCAGTATGCACCTCATCATTTTTCACCATGTGGAATGTTTTCTGCCTTCCTTCCCCCCCACTTTTTTTAATCCATTCTTTTCATTGTTTCCAGATGAAATGGAACAGGTTTTCCTAAAAGCATACCATGGACCTTGCCAAAGTTTGATCATACCTGCAGAATCATGGCCCCAGCCTCTGGATCCTCCCTGTACTCTTGGACTTGTTTCTATTTGCATTGCCCAGCTGGAAAGAAGGTTAAAATGAAGTTTTATACTTAGTGATGCAAGGTAAGTTCTAACTGACATTTAGTTCTGGCAAGGTTTCTCCTCTTTTTTTTTTATGCTGAGCTCTAAGCTCAGCAGGTTTGGGGCCGTTTTTGACACAGGTGTGGTGTAGTGCCACCGTGTGGATTCAGGTTGGGTGGAGACTTGAAAGATTAAAGTACTTGTGGGGCAGGCGTGCAGGTAGTTTGAATCACTGCAGCCAAATAAATCAAAGTACTGTTCTAGATTATTGGTATTTATACGCTATTTATTGGGTTCTAAATAGTCAGTCATCCAAGGTTTCTTAGAAACTAAGCATCATTTAATCCAGTAAATTGCAGAAGCAATAAAAATATTTAATTATAATCCAGAATTTTGTCACAAGCAAAACAATAAAGAACAACTTTTTGACAGCATTCTTCTCCTTTCCTAGATGCCTTTTTTTCTTGCACATTTATCATGCTTGTTGCAAATGCCAGTGCAGGTTGCTCTACTTGCAAGAAATTTTTAGTCTAACCTTGATAGTCACCTAACTGAGCTCAGTGACATGAATAGTGTTGATGATTGCCGGGACAGTGGAATCCAGAATGGGACAGAAAAAAGAGCTACACAGAACAGTCTGTAGTATGAATATGGCTATGGCAGTAGGACTATAAACTGTTGTATACATGGAAGCAACTAAAGCTGTAATGGGGCTTTTCAAGGAGTCCTCCAAACCAGACCATATTTTGGAGTTGCTATTAAAGAGAAATATATAGATGAGATCACCAAGTGGGATGTGAATTAAAATATAATGTGATGGTATGGTGTTGCAATGGCCCATGGAAAACAAATTCTCTATTGTTTGCTATGTAGAAAATAGTAGTGCATGTTTGAAAACTCTGTAATGAGTAAAAATAATAATCTGGAATCCATGCAATAACAGATTAAAAACCTATAATGACTACATTGTTGGATGGGTATTCTGTTATTGGGTAGCTGATCTAGCTTACTGATTTTAGACCAAAGCTTGTTGAGCAGCATAAGAAAATTGTCATCATCGTTAGTCTTTGCACAAAGGTGTTTGAGTGTCTAACAGAGTTCCTGTTGGATACCGTCCCTGAAACCGAACATATTATCCAGATGTTAACATTGATAGCTTTGCCAGTGTGTTTATGAGAAAGGCCAAAATCTGCAAAGGCACCGACTAAACTAAATCCTTCCTTCCTTGTCAAGGCCTTGATACTCTATGTGGATAGGAAACCTAATATTACCTCTGCAGTGCCTGTCTCATGGATTAATAGCAGAATTTAGTCTCCCTGCATGTTAACATGCACTATTCTCTTGGCAGCAATAAATTCACACAAAAGTACCAACAGTTCACCAAAAACATTGAGTCCTGTGCTCTCTTGTTTCACCTCAGGTGCACTATGCCTGAGACTTCATATGACTAAGTCTGCTTGATGACTAGTGCATGAGAAGAGGCATATTACTGCTTTAATTACTTATAATGAAGGATCATGGGATGGTGATGTCATCATTTTAAGACTTGCTATGTCTAAGTGCACTGCCAGGAAGAGGAAAGATGAATGATGATTTATGTACCTTGGACAAAATTCAGATAAAAACCACTTCAAAAATGTTAATTATTTGAGGTCATTTTCTATTACATAGGATCTGTTCTTCAGAGTTTCTTACAGGTTAATAGAGATGATTCAGGAGTGTTCAGCCTGGGTTGGTTTGACAAGAAAAAGCAGCAACTGTGTGGGGGAAGGAAAAGAAAGAGACAAAGGGTGTGATTTATTGATGGGCACTTTGCTATTTGTGCCTAACAAAGAGATGGTTCACAAATGTCTCAGACTCAAAGCTGTGATCTGTCAGAAGTGCTGAGCTGGGGAAATACTACCACTAAGTAAAAATAGATTGGTCAGCAGTTGCAGACTTATCTGTAAGCAGGTCATCCCATGCTATCTATATGTGCAGCAGGCAGACCATTTTGCTGGGTTAGGTGTAAGATAACTTCATTGCAGTGTTGACTGTTATCAGTCAATGGCTTTAATTAGTTACGTGATTGACTAATAAAAGTCCTCACTGATTAATTGATTTTTTTTTTTGATCTGGCTAACACTTGCTTTATTATGAGGTGATTTTTCATTTGAACTAAACAGTTTATTATCAAAATGCAGAGGGATTTTATCATTTCTGAGGGAGTGAAGAAGTAAAAGGGTGTGAAGAGGAAGGAATACAATCATCTGCCAGGAAACAAAGATATTAAAGGTACTACTGATCAGTGTTAGTCTCATAAAAATAATTTGGAAGCTCTGTGAAATAGTTGTGAGGGTCGACACGTATTTTTTTTTTACATCTACTGCCATTTGCCACAAATCAACATTTCTGTCATTATGAAAGAGATAGCGTTTAATATTATAACACTTCTCCTATGCTCTGTAATAATGCTGATTGCATCATCATCCATAGATACTCTTATATTTGCTAACTAATGAACCTAAAGTTTATTTACAGTTTTCTTAGCACCTCAACTCAAACACAGTTTTATATACACACACACACAAATGTTCTCTCTGCTTTGAATAGGCAAATTGTTATGGTGGGTAGTTATGTGCATGTGAATTTGCTCATCATAAATCTGAGGCAGGTTTTGCTGCAGCTAACGGGACCTGTCACAGTAAACAAATGATGACATTGACTTGGCTCACAAGACCCTGATTCTCCACACATATATGCTGTCATACCTGGTGATAGTACCTATAGAGCGGCAAATATATTTTATATACATATATGCATACATATATACACAGACACACACCAGAAATGAGTTTGCAGACTGCCTGGAAATACGGAAAAAGCAACAACCCATCTTGCCCGGAGCCGTTAAGCTGACATTAATATTAGCAATCTAAATACATACTTAGAAAGTAAACTGTCAAACTAAGCCTTCCAGGGGGAATGGACTGAGCTGTACTACATGTAGGGTTGTAGCACTTTTGGATGCTAGGCTTTAAAGTGTGAGCCTTGAATAAAACAGAACCTAAGTAAATCAGATAAGCGAAGCAATTTCTCCTGGCATATGGTCCGGGACTCAATTTTATTTTTCTTCATCTCAGTGGCTTATACTGTTCTAGCATTGAATACCGTTTTATTTTATGTTCCAGTGCCTGTCACTGACCACCTTGGCTGCTTCTCTTGATTGAAAAACTGTTCATGCTTCCTTGTTTCCATCTTGAGACATGCATTTTATTAGATTAGTGACCTAGAACATTAACACAGTAACATGATTGAAGTCCTCCAAAGACTATCATCAGTTCATCCAGAGGTCTAGCAGTTTGATTAACCCCTGCAGGATCAGAATGAATTACATCTTTGTGATTTTCAAAGGATGGAGGCTTAAGGAGAAAACATCAAACTGACTCAAGATGAAGCAGCCTAGCAACCAGTTTTCAACCATGTCAATTAGTGGGTGCTTTGTGAGGACTGTAAGTCACAGGGAATGAGGAATGTATGCAGCAAACTTACCTGAAGCTCGCTGCCAGCTTCCAGCAGTCCGCTGAAACTTCCCTTTGTCTCCTCCTGCCTGCCAGCTACTGTGGTCCACTGAACAGGTTTGCAGATACTGGCTCTGAGCTCTGTTCCCAGCCATGCCACTGACACTGGGCAACTCACTCACTCAACAGTCCACCCTTGTGGTCTCTAATAGTAAATGTGTTTTTCACTGAATCCCTTTTGGGATGGGAAACATAATTCTGAGAACAGAGAGCATATGGTTAATGTTCATGCAACACTAAAAGCAACAGTTATTTCCATGAACAATTTTGTATTTCTACTACAGAAAGATAAATAATAAGATTTTTCACATAGTAGCAACAAAAGCAAAAGATGTTCACAGAATCATTAAGTTTGAAAAAGACCTTTAAGATCATCAAGTCCAACCATCAACTCAACACCACCATGCCCACTAAACCATATCCTGAAGTGCCATGTCTACACATTTTTTTAATATTTCCAGTGATGGTGTTCTAATACTTGTAGTGAGCTCTTTTTTTGTCATCTAGATAGGAAATAGTAGTAACGTTTTTGCCACAGCAGCTATGTAAATGAGAAATACTCCACCCCTGCTAAGGCATGGTAGCTCTTTTCTTTGCTACCTGATGGTTTAAATGCCTATTGTTAGCTATAGTTTCTCAAGCCATTCAGCTATTTTGGGTAGCTAATGAATGATTAGCTTTCTGCAAATGAAGAGTACTACTGTAATTACTTTGCATGGGTAATATTTCTAGCTAAGTTTTAGATCACCCGTATGTAAAAGCAGTGAAGCAGATGATGTGCAAAAGGGAAAACTGTCACTGCCAGATCCAGTATTTCGGAGCATGTCCACTCACTCAGTGGAGACGCAGCGCAGCTGCCTCAGCCAGGCTCTGAGTCTCAACCGGCTGGCGACAAATTCGCTGGGTTTATTCACTGGAGCCCAGTGCAGCCGATGAAGCCCTTCTTCTCCTAGCTGTGGAGTTGAGGTCTCTGTGCTGTGCTGTGGGATAAACATTTGAACAGGTGAAACATCCTGTTTGGGAAAGAAATTTCCTGACTGTTCCCTTTGCCTTTAAACTTGATCATTGCTCCTGTCCCAAACAATGCAGGCTCTAACACCTGGAGCTAGCTTTAAATGCTGACTACATAGATTGCAGGCTGATGTGAACCACATGTGAGCTGCTTGCAAATTTGTACTGGGTCAGGGGTGGCAGCAAAACCACTTCCCCAGGCTTGCTGAGCAGCTTGGAGCAACAAGGCCACTCTTGTGGGCTCTGTCAGCAGGCTCAGGGCCACTTTGTTACTGCTCTGTGACTTGCAGCTGGTCTGCAGACACGCAGTACCAAAGTCTAAGAGGCTACTTGGACGTGGGACCCTAACTTCATCAGGAAGCTGATCCTGGTGGGCCTTATATAGGTAAGAAGCCTTAAGTCAATCCTGATGTCTTACTCAACATTGGTGCTAAGAAGGTGGCTGTTGGGCAGGTCATTGACAAGGTTGCCTTGCCTGAGGGTGTCCTGTTGGATGGCATTCACTGCAACGATGCACGTCCTTAGTTCAGGTCCCTTCACTGTGCCTCGTGTTACCTTTAGTGGCAACATACAGTCTTCATGGAAGAGCTTGAACAGGAGCAGGAGATGCATATAGCAGAGAGAGGAATTATATAGAGGAGTACAATAAGATGTAGACAAGTGGAAAGAGTGCCTCAAAGTTCATGGAGGAAGCTGGAAGTACAAAAAAGGAAAGTTCAGCGGACAAATTTTTAGTGTGATAACATAATGGACATATTTTGAACTCCTCTTCATGTAGGATTTTGTAGCGACATTAAGTCACCCTGCCTAAGCTAAACTCAGAATCATCTTTGTGAAGTCACTGCAGGTTTCTTATGGCAATAATCAATAGAAGCTTCTTTTCAGTCTTATTTCAAGCATTTCTTGGAGAGAAAACTATTCTCAGGCATTCCATCTCCTCAGTAATCACAGGAAGTTTGAAGAGATACACACGTTGCTGACCCAGGTACAATGGGATTTCAGGATGTATTTAGAAAGACTGGATTGGATTCACAATGAATGCACAGAGCCAAATAATTTTGCTTGAAAATATCCAGCAAATAGTTTGATTCCTATTTTAGGGCTAACACCAACAAATTCAGGATCTGTGGGACACTGTTAAGTGATGTTAAAGCCTTGAAATCCAAGATGGAAGATGGTAGGTCCTTTAAGATGATTTCTGGGTTGTGATTTGGGGGTTTTGTTTAATAGCTTAGAAGAAGCTATTAAGCAGAAACTCATCAACACTGAATATTATGGACTTCATACTCTGATAGTGTGGTTTCAATTGGTTTGGTCTAAAGCCTCTTGTCATTTTCTGTCTATTTAAACTTCTTTGAGTCCCAAGTGACTTGGAAATTAGTTCTGACAGAGCAGGCATTCTTGTTTTCAGTTTTCTGATGAATAAAATGTCAGCAGGTGACAACCAGTGTTTCTCTAGCATAGTTAAGAAGGTTAAAGAGTCTTAATCTATGGTTCTTTCTTGTGAATGTCATCTTATTCTGACACTGTTTCCTATTAGCCTCTTAGATGGTAGGTATTGAGGACTGTCAGCTTAATGTCTAACATTGTACTTCAATGCAAAATGTTTAATTCCATGGCCTTTTATCTGTGGAATCTCATTAAGAATTACTGTGTTAGGTGTGCAAAATAACAAAAGGCAGTCTCCCAGCTAGCTTCTTGGAATACTCTATCATGCAAGTCTCAGGTGCACTTAGCCAATGCTTTTTGGTGTTTTTTTGGCCAGCGGTCATAGAAAGATATGTATACTTTGTTTCAAACAGGTAATTTTTTTTGTGTGCCATCAATATATAATTTTTGTTTAATTTGGTTTGACACTAAGCATCTTTTCAATGTAGACATACAGAACCCCTTAAAAAAAGCAAGTACAACACCTCTACAATATTTTCCCAATAGAGCTGGGACTGTGGTCAGCAGACTGCAATTAAAAATTCCCTCCAAATTAATATATAAATAGTTACTATTATATAGGGAGTCCAACTGTGTTATACAGGGAGTCCTTACCAGTTCAAGGTGCTTCCGTGGCTCCACCACAACTTGGGGCACCTTCAGGAGAACCAGCCTGCCAGTGTGACAGGGGACTGCATTCCCTGGCTGCAGAAGTCAACATCCTGTAGGTCAACATCCCTACAGCTGTCTGCTCTAGGATTTTATTTCTTCCAGTCTCCATCATCAGTAGTTAAAGGTATTGCAGCTTTTTCATAAACCGGACATCCCTTTCACTCAGAGATGCCTTATGCAAAGCATTTGCTGAGGAGCCAACATAAAAAAAGACAAAACCACCTTCCCCACGGGAGCACTTCCTTGGTACATGTTGATGAAACATGTCAAGACTCTCTGAATTGACTTCTTAGGTTCACCGCACGGTTTCTCTTTCAATCACAATCTTTTGTCCTGTCTGTGCTTAGTTGTATATATGTTGTTACTCCTTCAACAGTTGATTTATGGTGGAGAGACCAGCTGTGCCTAGTTTACATGACACGTATTATAGAAGGGCTGAAGAGGTCTGGTTTAACTTAGAAATATTGGAGCTGTAAAAATGTTGATTGCAAGTTGATAGAGCGTTGATTTACCTGATTTCTCTTTATCCCGACCAGTCAAACCAGTTTCTCCCAACTGTTAACTGAGCAATATTTCAATGTAGAAAGTGTAATAGGAAAACAGATAATTTCTGATTGTATCTCACCATTTTTTTTTTTGTCAGAGTCTAAGGGATAATAGCCAATATTCCAAAATTCTCTCTTGCAGTTAATGGGTGGTGTTCCTGCTCCATAACTATCGCCCCGCATCAAACGCATCTGTGTGGCCGTGCTTGTATTCACTGAGCTCTTAGTTTTAGTTAAATGTTGCTGTACCTGCTAACAAAACTGAAACAGCTGCATTGAATTGCTCTGAGTTACCATGTAGTTGTGATGTAGAAACAAAAAGCTGTTTCCCTCTCAAATTCTAAGCAAAACCAGTTTCTCGGAGCTAAAATACAGGATACTCCACAACCCAAACAAATAGAAACAGACTTTAAGCAGCTGAACTCACTGTGCTAGCTTAAAAGAGAAACTGCCTAGCCGTTGATAATAGGAGACATATATTTGACTGTCATCTCGTCTTCTAATATGCATAAATTAAAAATATGATGCTAACCTACTTTTGGTTATCTACTTCAGGCGTTTAAAGTTCCTCTTGTCTTTCTCTCCTGGGCTCTGATTCCTACTCTCTAAGTTCATTGAAGTCAAGACACAAAGGGATAGTAGAATGAACTTCTAAGTGCTTATACTATTTCTATGCATGTGTGTAAAGGTAGGTGTAATTTCACTAAAACATAAATATTTTATTCTATCTGAAAACAGGGAGACCAAGTATGAAACTGTCCTGGTGATTTGATTTGCAACACCAAGACAAAAAAATACTTATCATTTTATAATATTTTTATAAAATCTGTATTACAGGCAGAGTCTAGTTTAAAGTTATGTCACACTGTTGTTGCTGTTAGTACTAGAGGAACTGCAGTCAGAGCCTTGTTGTGCTAGATAATGGGTAACTGTGACAGAGACCCTGTCTCCTCTCCCCAAAACACAACCTATACAGTATTTTGTACTTTTATATAGGTGTGTCTTTCTAAAAGAAATGGTAGGAAATGCTCTTTCAGTGTATACTTTTTGAAAATTTGTCATGACCTGGCAGTCTGAACAGGGACCTAAGGGAAGAGAGAACTGTGTTTTTCCCATGTCTTTGAAAATCAACCCACATCTTCCTTTGTATTAAGCATCTAACTATAGGAACTTGCACAGCCAGCACTTTCTGAAAACTTTCTGCTAAAATCCCAGAGTGGTCCATTTGTCTGTAATGTGTTCTCTGCTCTACAGAGCCTTAGGGCTATGAAGGATGTTAAAGGGTCAGGGACTTCTTGTCTCAGGGTGAATATCTACTGGGCTGGCCATGAGTTAGCATCCATTTCTCCTTTTATAGCTCATTATGATTTTAAGAACTGTCTAGTCCTTTTTAAGCTCAAATTATGGTCAAATTCCAAAGTTGAGATAGGCATGAGTCATGGCACTTTTTTGTTTTATGGTTATTGTTTTGGGGGTTTTTTTTGTTTGTTTTTAAGGAAAACCAGGTTATACTAATATGCTTGGCATCTTGTATATTTATAATATATCATGTCTACCTATAGGAACTGGTCCAACAGACTGATCTTTTTCTTTGAAATTGTTGTTTTCAGCCATTTAAACTCTTGTGGCAACTTATGCAGCATTCAGTATGGCTCCATATGATGCAATCCTGAAATTTTGATTTAAAAAAAGATGTTAGGAAATGACATACTAGAAAAGCTTACATTCAAGGACAGCATTATAATATTAAGCACTCAAAACAGGAACAAAGTTTAACTTTTCAATCTGAGTTCAATCCCTTTGTGCAGAGTATTTTTTAGAGTATATGTAATTGTATATTCTTGCATTTACAGGACTCAGGCCTTACTGAATGCACAGGAAGACCAAAGCAGAGTCCTCTGTTTGTCACGGGTATGTTGTTTTTGAGGTTAAATCTTTGGGTTGGACCCCAGGAATTTACAAGTTCCGGCACTACTTCTGACACTGACTTCTAGCTGTTCCTGAACGAGACTTAGAAGGCGTATTAGTGAGCAAATAAAAAATGTATGGGGCAATCTCCCTTCTCACATTTCTTCACAGGCAAGCTCTTGATTTCATTCTTAATGTAATGTTCTTTAAATGTAGAGACCGTGTGCATGTGTAATAGAAAAACACATCCTGTTAGATCGATAGAATGCAGGGGCAAACGTGCCTCTATAAACCATGGCACGAATGAAGATGTGTGACCTGACTATCTGAGTGCTTTCTTTTATGACCATGATACCATATATTTAAAGATACATTTTAGTGTGAATCCAGATCTCTTGAATTAGCCTAGGATCATATTTCCTGGTTTCTAATGATTACAATTTAGTAACATATGGTGCTGAAAGTAAATCAGATTATGTAGATCATTTAACCCAATACAGGTTAACTTAGAGGTGAAGTCCCTTGTAAGTCCTGAATCTGATACTTTTATACTAATTCCTATAGAGACAAAATTAATTGTTATTCCATTGAATGTGATCTTCTCTTCATTAACTTTAGTGTGCCTTCTTGCTTATGTTGATAACTGAATAATGGTCATGATTTTGTCAGCTCTTCCCTGGCAGAATTTGGCCTGATGATGTAGGAGACTGAAAACTATCAGATCACTGTTTCCCCTTATGGTATTGGGGCACATCCCCCAGTAATATAAGTTATCGTAACTCCATTCTGAACCTAGAAATTTTACAACAACTGAGAACCTTACCTGCTATTACCATAAAGCTGTTGTGTTACAAAGAAGATATAGAACATGCACCTTTTTTTATTTATTATTTTTTCTTCTGTTACTAGATCATACATAGGAGTAGCAGGGTCTATCACTTCTGCTGACGGTGGCTTCTTTTGTGGGAGGCGGAATGATTTGAGAGTTCATGCCTCGCACCCTGGGCTCTGTAGAAGCTCGTTCACGGATTTTGTTTGATCTGTATGGGAACTCTGCAAGGTGGTGAGTCAGCAGCTACTGTGCTTTTCCAACCAGCTGGTTCCCACTATGGTATCCCATTAGGACTGAAGGCTGCCGGCTCTGGCAGAACCCCATCTGTGTTTGTGGTGGCACTATGGCATGTACCGAACCTTACTGTGGGTTGCAGGAAGAATAGCGTGGCTTGAAACTCTCTTAGCTCACCCACACAGAGATGTCCATGCAAGGAGAGTGAGGCCAGTAGCAATGTGGCAAAGGTAAGCCTGAAAAGATTTCAGACCTTAGTTGTTGAACTTAAAGCAACTCAGATTTTATACTGCTCAAAGAAGATATGGTTTTGTCAGTCCAATTTAACTACATTTCGTATTGAACCCCAAGCATTTGTATAATTTTAGTTATTTTTAAAATTTTCATATTTGAAACTCTTTAGATTTGCTCTTCGTGTTTGAAATCTCTAAGGTATGCTGTGGTCATGCTTTCAAGTTCTTTGCAGCCAAGTGTACTACTTAAGGAAGAAATGAAATGAAAGCTGAGATTCACAAATATTTACTGAGTGTTTAGGAAGTATCCCAGCTTTATCTGGCTGTTACTATTTTTATTAGAGTTGGTAATGGAGTATGTTTAGGGTCATCTACATACTTCAGAAATGGTTTTGATGAGTTGTAAAACATGGTGGGTAGATCTGACTGTACTTTGAACAGAATCATTCTCTAACACATTAACCTACTCCAGGTCACTGTAGGGGTAGTTTAGCTGGACAGTGAGCAGGAAGGATGCCTTGGCCTTAACCCGAGCTGTAAGTTCTTTTTGAATAAGTAGGGAGTTAAGCTTTCACATCTCTCAGGTGGGCTATTATATTTGACATGAAATTCTAAGAAACAAGGATGAAAATAACCTTTTTATCATTATGATCTTAGTAGTACATTATCTACTGGAAATGAACCTGGAGAAGAGTCAACAAAAGATGGTTTATATTTTGTTAGCTGGTTTTAATTTATCAGCTGCCAGTTTCAATATATTTCTCTAACTAGTTGTACTGTAGCTCTGGAAAAATATCTACCCCCTACCATTCAAATTCTGATGGGGGATGTGTGAATGTGCTTGTGCGTGTTCAGAACGTTTCCAGGCAGATTCAAAATGTTTGTTTAAAAGCTAGAAAAATCCAGCCTTCAAGGTTTGGAAGAACTTTACTGCTCATACTGATGTGGAGAGATTTATCATACTAATGTCCGCTCATACCTCAGGAAAATTAATGCCTCTTGAGTAATGGAATAAATGTTGAGCCTCAATGCCAAGGTGCCTGTGGGTTACAACTGTTGGGATTATGTTATAGCATGGTTCCAAGCAAAAAGGATTGTCTGTGCAAATGAGGTAATCACAAGTCACCAGCCCTGTTGCTGTCCCTGATACTAGCTGGGGGATATTCCTTCAGTGATGGAAGGTGCTGGTGCAGCTCTGCTGGATGCCCTGCAACGTGCACGTCAGCCTTGTGACATCACAGGCTCTCTCGCACGGGGCAGTGCGCATCGTTGCAGCAAGAGGTTTTACATCCCGTTTTAATCGCACTCCTGTAATCCTGATGGTCCATAACAGTATACAAAATGCAGACCTGGATTTGACTCTGAGTTTTGAAACTCATGCTACTGAAAGTACAAGAGTTGAGTGTCAGTGTGCATTATGGTGAACACACACTCCATATGCTTTTTAATTGATACAACGTGTAGCATTCATGGCACTCCCAGGACTACCCTTAGAACAATGATAAGAAAACTAAGCTATAGTTTTCTGTCAGTTTTGAAGGCTAAAGTAACCAGACGGGTGGAAGACAACTGAGGTTATTAGTGGAAACGAAAGAAGAAAACACACATTTTTCCCAAGTTTTGGGAGAACTTGTTTCCTCTTTGCATGGAAACATTCTAGCATTGTCATCCTGTGCTTCACATAAACCTGCAGCAATAAAGTCAAACAGATGAAAATTTCAGATAAATCAATGGTTTGAGAACTATTTTATTACTGACTTCTGATGGCATCAGACATGGAGGTCTGTTTTGCCCAAGAAAACAGATGGCTATGATTTGTGATTTCATGATGGTTTTGATACTTAAGTTTATGCTTTAAGTGAAACAATCCGATGGACAGAAATCAGGCATTGTTGCGGATTAATGTATTTTCAAAAGCTCTGTGTTATATTTACAGTGACACAAACTACCCCTTGTTGGAAGAATTTACACTCTTATTGCCAAAGCAGCAGCAGTGGGGTCTGATGAGGGCAGTCCCTGCGGCAGCCAGTTCACAGAAGGGATAGCTTTGTCAGGTCGCCAAAGAATTTTGGTTCTCCCTGGTCTAGGCCAGGCTCACGATCTGCTGCCCTTCTTTCCCTCACACAGCACCTTTGCGTATGCCAGTCCCTTGTCACTGTTTTTGTAAGAATCCTGGTTTTGCCATGAACTCTACGCATTGAACAATGTTGAGCACTTGCTTAAACTTCTTGTGATCAGGACAATTGGTGACATTCTTTCTCCACAAGAATGATTTGTTTCCTCCTGACATGAAAGAAGTATCTTCTTGGTTCCCTTCTCTAGGTGCTGCGATGGAGACATCCCTTAGCATAGGTTTGCTGCTTTCTCGTAGTCATGGGTGTTTCTGACCATTTCAGAGTGCTTTTGGATGAGTACTCCAGGAAAACACGCTGCTCTTAGCTCTTTCAGTGATCTCAAATGGACAACAATTAAACAGATGGTGTGGATATTGCACAGTTTAAATGTTAGCTGTATGTAAGAAGTGTATGAAGAAGTAGACAGAAGGATAAGAAAATAAAGCCCATGGATTGTGGAAAAAATATATATAGCAACTTGAGTTAAGGATGCCATGCAAATAAATTCTTTGTTGTTGTCAGGATCAAAATTTGATCTCTCCTTTTACTATTACATCTGCCTCAGGAAGAATACCTGTTCAGTGGCACCTTAGTCGTAACTATGACAGACTTGATGGTTTGATCACAAAGTAGTGTTAAGTGTTAATAAGCAATTTCTATAATTTTAAAATTATTTTTTCCTAACATGATCAACAACAGCACTTCAGACTCTGAGACTCTACAACAACCAGCCTCATAGCATGCGGAAAAAGCGTTTATGTCCTGAACTGATGAAGAATTGGATTTCAAACACAATGTTCTAGGAGCAGTTTCGTCTATGAAAATATTCCGGTGTTCATGCGTGAATGTTTGGAGAACATCGAAAGGTGGAACAGTCCTCAACTGTCCTGCCCTGATGCTAAATGAGCATGACCTAAGACTTCTGATGAAACCAAGAAACAGTTATCTATTAGCATCTGTTTCAGGAAGCATTATCATATCAAGACATCTCAGGGTGCCTTTATAAAAGAAAAAAATACAATAATTTAATAGCTCAGTCTGCTGTGCCAAATGAATGACTCAAAGCAGAGGGGAAAAAAAAAAAGGGAGTATGAGCCATAGTTTCACAAATGCACCAGCCTGCAGGAAAGCGTCAATTTATTTCCAAAGTATTTTTGCTAGGAGAGTGATGGGAGATGACTATAAAGCTTGAGCTTGTCTGGAGAGTTAAGGGCACCTACTGTTTTATTCCCCATTTAGCAGCACTGATTTTCATTCAGTTTTCAAAAGGCCTTCAGACAAAGAAATCAAGTGAATGACATGAATGTGTATTTTAGGCATATCAGCAGAAGTTAGCTGTTGGAAGGAGGAGGTGGTTGTAGGCTTGTATTCCTCTTCTAACTCAAGGGCAGATGCTTCACAGTCTGCTTGGCCCTCTTTAGGGCTGTGGAAATAAGGCTGGGCAGGGAGTGTTTTGATTTTTCCCCCTGAAGTTTGAATTCTTAGTGAAAATTCAAAATGACTCCATTTTGATAGGCTTTTGCAGCGTTTTGCGAGATGCTGCAGTTAAGTTATTTTGGTCTTCTGTATGGTAAGCTATGTTTCCTGGATGAACCATGTTTCCTCAATATACCATCACTTTTCCTTGTTGAAGTGTTGCAGTGTACTGGAGACTGTAACAGAGAACAGCTCCAGGAAGGATGGCGACTACATTAACATTAGAGTCTTAATCACAGTAGCTGGAACACCAAAGACGCTAGTATTTAGTCCCCTTCTCCTCCAAGTTGGCAACTTTTTCCCCACGTGCGCTGTGCTTAAGCTATGATCCTCCGAAAATGTATAAATCTCCTTAACTTAAAAGCCTGGAAATCAAATGAAAAAATTATTCTGGTGACCTTACTTCTGCTCCTTGTATGACGAACACGATGGCATCTAAAACCAGTTTTAATGTGCTGGAGCAGAGCCTGAAGCTGGCAGAAGAGTACAGCTCTGGCTTCAGTTGCTGAGATGCCAGAAGAGATTGGAAGTCCTTGAAATTCTTCCAAGAAGTCACTTTGTCCTGGATGGAAACTGGCATTTATCAGTGCAGATGATAGTGGTGTATTTTAGATGGCATCAATATTGATTTGTATACTGTGTGCGCTTTTAAATATGATTTAAGATAAAGCTCAGCTTAAAGCAAGACACTTTTCCACAAAGCATTGATTTAATGTTAATGTTTTATATGTTCCTTTCTTTGCCATAGACTTTCCCGTGGTTTATGGAGACACCCCAAATACGCTTCTTGGTTCCCTCTATTACCAGGCATTTGTGAAAGCCCCACAAACACTTGTGAGCGTGAGTATTCAAAAGTTTAATTTATGCTATCTGTTGGGCAGCTCCAAATTCAATTAATTTGGGGTGGTTGCTAGTGTTTGTGTCAAATTTATTATTTTACCCCTTCAGGTGCTTGCACTTGCTTACTGTTTTCCCAAGCCTGATGAAGAACATGGGAATGCTTGATGGAGATCTAACGGAAAAGTTGAAATAGGCCAGTTCTTTCATCATTTCGTCTCTTTTGCTGCTTACAGTGTGGGGATTTTAAGCAGAGTCCTTACCAGGCTAGAGAGAGAATTTCCTCTTTGATTTGTCCTTAAGTAGTCTACAGCCGTTCTTGCTAGGTGACACCGCACCGAGTAGCGTCCTGCCGCGTGTGTCTCCTTGCTCGGGCGTTTCGAAGCGCGAAGGCTGGAGCGCAGAGCGCTGCGGCTGCTGCGCTGCCCCCCGGCTCCGGGCGGCCGGATCTCAGCGCGGCCGCGGGTAGGCCCTATCCCCCCGGCGGACCGCCGCGGCCCGGGAGGAGAGGCGCAGGGGCAGGGCTGTCCCTCAGCCGCCGCGGCCCCTCCGGGCGGGCGGGGGCCGCTGCCTGGCGCTGGGCAGCGCGGAGCCTGCGCGGGCGCGGCGGGGTTTGCCGGCGGAGGCGTGTCCGGCAGCGGCGCGCAGAGTGCGCTGGGCGGTGTTGGTCAGCCGCGGCTCTGTCGGACTGCTCTTCTCGGCAAGCCCGACCTGTTGTTCCAGCGAATTTTTGGTTTGACTCTGTTAGATCATTTTTAAGCTATTTACTTTTTTTTTTTTTTCCCCTGCTTGCGGTTTGAAAGTGGCGTTTAGCCGCTAAGCGGGGTGCTGGCGTGCCGGGTTACTTTGGTTGCCTGCCAGGTGGAGCTCAGCTCTTACAGCATCCCTCTGCCATCAAGCAAAATTCGTCTCCTCTCCCGAAGATTAATTATTCAACATGTTTAATGTATTGGGGGGGGCGGCCCGTGGATACACGCTGGTGCCGCAGCGCCCGTCCCCGCTTTGTCTCGCACCTGCTGTGTTTGCGCGGCCCGCGTGTCCTCCTTCCCCCCAGCAGCCGCTACCTCCCCGCGGGGGCCGGGGGATGCGGGCCGGTGCACCGGGGCCCCGCGGAAGGCGGTCCCGCTCCGCGCCGCCCCGGCCTCCGCACCTTGCCCGCCGCCCGCGGGGATGCTCGGGGCGGAGCCGCTGCCGCCGCGCCCCCTCCGCGGCGGCGGCTCCGCGGGCGGGGCGGTGAGCGCGGGGCGGCCCCGAGCGGGCTGGGTAGCGCGGAGGAGGGGCGGGGGGCTGGCCCGGGCCGGGCGGTGCCGCCGCCCGGGCAGCGCTGGGGTTTCGGCGGCAGGCGCGGCGCGGCTCCGCCCGTGACTTCGGCTTCTCCCCGCAGAGCCCGATAGGAGCCGCGGCGCGGAGAAGGACGCTCTTTCCCGGCCGGTGCCGGTGGCAGCGCGGCGGGACCGGGAGGACCGCCGGCGGAGGGGCATCCCGAGGAGGCATCCCGGCGTGGTCCGTCCCCTCCCTGCCCGACTCGGCGCGCCCCATCGCGGCCCGCTGCCGCCGCCCCGGGCCATGGGCCGGCCCGACTGAGAGCCCGCGGGGACCGGCCCGCAGCCCGCCCGGTGCAGCCCCGAGCGCCGGCGGCCGAGGCGTGGCCGCAGGAGACCTGGCGTGGGGGAAGATGCCCTCCGCGGCGTGGGCGGCGGGCTGCCTCCTCTTCTGCGGCGGTAAGTACCGCCGAACTCGGCCCCGCGGGAAGTTGGCGGGGTGTGGGTGACCGGTGCCACCGGCGGCTGGGTCCGGCTCCGAACATCTTTCCCAAAATACAAACAAGCTCTAAATAACCCTAACACTTTTCCTTTGCTTTTTAAGCTCCGAGGCTAAGTTAGAACAGATGTGAGTTTCCTTGTTCTTTAAATTTATGATGTGAAAGGGAAGGATATTCAAGCGTATTCCTATTTTAAGTTTCTAAAACCTTAGTCCTTCTCTGTTGTCCGCCTCCTGGATCTTTTTGCATCATCAAATTAAATGGAGTTTGGATTGGTAAATGAAAATGACCAAAATATGAGAAGTGGTTGGATTGTAACATAGACGATACTATCCACAGATGTCAAATTTCTAAAGCAAGCGGCAAATCCATTGTATCTCTCTTTCTTCCATATGGCTTTGTTTGCCAATCCGTTTGTGATGTTTACATGAATAAATCAAACTTGTTTGTTAGACGGTGCAGTAAAACCTTGCGCACCAAAAATGCACTTATGAAAAAAAAAAAGCAAACTCCGAACCAGCCCCGCAGCTCACTAATTATATAGGAGTAGGTAGATAGGTATAACAGGGGGTAAAGTGCAATATTGATTCTGTACTCATGATTCCCCATACAATGTGCAACTTGTTCCTTCTGGTTATTTTTTCAAATTGATTGTATTGGTTCACACAATCTTAAACTACTTTCTGTAACTTGCAGAGATTATAAAGCCTCTCTTTTATTTTACTTTTTCTTTAGTCTGCTAAAATACTTCAAGTTGCCCTTGCTCGCTCTTTTCCTAGTACATTATTGTTAAGGCCTGTTCTTCCTAAAAACTCACTGGTATTCGAACCTAGGATGTCTGGAAATAAAATATGTGCAATACACTATGTCTAAACGCTTCTTAAAAAAAAAATAAATGAATAGAATGGGTTGTATCCCGAGCCATTTCACTGTCAGGAAGAATTAGCCATTCTTGTATTGCTAATGGGTGATCTTTCACGCCTACTTTGCTTTTATCTTTTGCAAATCCATTTTCTTTAATGTTTTTGGCAGAATTAGGAGAAATGGAGTTTACCTAAGTTCTTCACTTGAGGGGTATGTTTTCATTAGCCAAAATGAGTCACATGCATTTGCTTGAAAATGGCTTTCAGTGATTTCTGTTTAAGCTGGACAGATGAAGTTACTCCTATTCATGCTGTGATGCCCCAAAATATTGTATGTACTGAACTAATTGGTGCTTGGAACTCCCGAGCTGTGTTCTAGTACATTTTTTTTTTCCTTCATTGTTTCCCTTTCAGTTGGACCGTCATTTGATTTTACTTTTAGTTGTATAACTTTATACGAATTTCACCCTGACAGTCATGGGTGGAAAAGGGAGTTGTCTCTGTGTGTTCTCCCACTCAAGATAGATATCTAAACCCTTCTTCTTTAAGTATCAGACCTAAGCAGTTGGAAATCAGTTTGAAAGACTTTTTATTACTAAATGTGACCATATATTGTTAACTCTTGGATCTGTCCATATCTTGGAGGAATATTATAGGAACTAAGTAGATACACTGCCAAGTAGACCTTTTTTTAATACCGCTTGCTTATAATAATAGTTGCAAATATTAATTTTGTTTATGTGCTCAGCTTTGACTGGTGAGGCTCAATACTTGATTCCCCTTAATTTTTACTAAAACTATGGGAAGAAAAGTTGTGTATGTTTAGGATCACACTTTCGGGTAGTTGTATTCATAGTTATTTCAAGAAGTCTGGCATATTCGCAATGCTGCATAGGTGTCTGTTGCTGGAGAAGCAGAGTTTCACATTGTTTAGACGTGTGACACTAATTCCTATTTTTGTGATACAAGCTGAGTTGACAACAGGGGTAAGATGAGTCGTTACGCCTTGGAGGTATTAGCAAAATCCCTGCGTGCATAGAGTTCCAGTTGAGAAACAGCTCTTGTGTGATGCTGTGGTCCCCCGGTGAGGGGAGGAATGGAGTGAAACGTCAGTGCGCCCCATCCTAAGTGAAAACCTGAGATTCTTCAATGGTAACTATGTCATGCTCTTGCTGGCTGTTGTGAAGGAATCTCTCGCACCTGGGCAAGACCTGGTCATAGAGGATTCCCAGCCAATGTGGTGATACCCTTGCGCTCAATTCTGGTTGGTACATCTTTGGTTGCTCTAACTGTGGGGTTTTGGAAAGCTTAAAACTGCAGTAGTTCTTAAAACATGTGCTCACAACTAACCCAAAGGTTTTCTCTAACTTGGAACAAGATTGTATTTTACCATGTGATCTGGATTAACCAATCTGGTGAGCATTCCGTTAGTTGAAAGGATTAGATCTGTGTGTGGGTGGTTGTGGGTTTTTTGTTTTGGTTTTTTTTTTTTTTTTGTATTGGCGGGCTTTAAAAAGCACACCGGAGTGTTTGTTCTGAAGCAGAAAGGCAGCAGCCTTGCCGCCCTTGCACCATAAGCAATGCGTGAGTCCCTGCAGGTGCTAGTATGAACACACAGCAGCCTAGAACTAAAGAAAATAAAAGGAATGTTTCTTCTCAAATTAAGACTTCTGTCTCTTTCATCAATATAAAGTAAAAGAAATGCAGATTTTTATTGTGGAGTGTGCACATGTATTTTTCAAAAGTTTTACATCTTGTCACTTGAGGGCTTCAGGGTGTTTACTTGCACACTGTGCTGCATTGCTGTTTGGCACTGGAGTTTTGATTCGTTTCAGAAAGCTCATTGATCTAAGAGAAAGACCTTGTTCAGTTAAGTGTAGAAAAGAGTGCCCGTGGGAAAGGCTTGGTAGGATTGTCTTGTCTGGAAAGTAATTTTTGTTATTAAAAGGAATACTTTTGAAGAAAGAATCTATTTTGAGTGAATAAAATAAAGTTTGTAAGCATTACAGCATGCATATTTTGTAAAATTTGAAGGGAAACCTGCTTCTACATGGAGAGATGCAACTTTAACAAATGCACTCTTGAACACAGACTATTCAAACTTTTTTCTACTTCATTGACTATGATATGAAACTACTGATGAATGTATTAGTTCCAATATTCATTTAAGCACTGGATTGATTCTTACAGTGCATTTTCATGCTGCTACGGTTACTGTTAATGTTTTATTTTGACTGGTTACAATTTACAAGTCCTGGCTCAACTCATGCATCCAGATCAAGGACGGACTTTAGAAATCAGCAGTACAAATATTGACATTCTTCTCCCCAGAGTTTAGATATTCTGTGTAATACTTGTATTTCATGATAGAAAATGGATGTTTTCCCTAGGAAAAGAACACGTGTGTGATTTTTTGAAGAAAAGGTCACCTGTACGCTAACATCTTTAGATCAAAAACAGTGCTAATCAGATGAAATGGTGGAACACAGACCATTGACTTGAGTCAGGGAACAGGCTGAAGATAGATATAAATTTTTTTGTGTGCCTGTCATTTTGGCAGTGATCTGGTCAGACAGTATGTGATTTTCATTTTACTTTTTTAGATTATAACCCTGGCTGTAGGACAAGGGCAAAGGGAATCTGTGGAGAAAAGTGAGAGACACTTCATTAGATCTTATGTCTCTTATTTGGACAGGGTCTAAGAGTTATGAGGCAATTTCAAACCTCGCTGCTTTTTTTTGGTAGGTAAAAGAGTATTAATTATGAAATTTTGGTTCTTTCCTACTTGGTTATTTTTCTCTGCCCAGAGATTTAGCATCTTATGGGCTGGTTCTTCCCCAGGAGCCTCACAGCTTGCTGGTGGTGCCCATGCTTCCCTTCTCGCTGGTCACCTGCTTCCACTTGCACAGACCATGAAAGTGCTGCTTCACTCGCACAGGATGGATTGCAGGGCTCATCCCAGCGCTCCTGCTAATTTCCAAGGAAGGTGCCTGGGCCCTCTGTGGCCCTCCAGGTTTAGTGTCTCTCCTCACTTTATTCCTGTTCCCAGGTCCCTCACCTTCCAGTTCCGTTCACAACCTGCAGCATTTTCCATTTTCACAAAAAGAAATGTACTGTGTTGGGTTTTGTTACTATAATAAAGACAGTATAAAGGAAATTAATATGAAGATTACAGAAAGCCAGCATTTTAATGCTAAAAACCTCCTTCATTAGGCTTTGATTAACAGACAAGATTTCTTGTAGTATTAACATAAGCATTCAGCTCGTATGACAGTAGTGGTTCAGCACCTGCATACAAGATGCACATTCAGTAGCATGCCTATGTTCAGTTTCCCATCAGGATGTCATATTATAGTCTTTTAATTTTTTAACTTTTTTTTTAACTGAAACAACAGACACAACTGATGACAAAACATATATTTTCTTAATATCTGTTTTTTCTCCTCTCCCTGACTTTGGCCCCTGGCAGGAGGGAAAGGATTTGCTCGCTTGTTGCTGTACTTGCATTCTTGGCACCACTGCTCAGGCTGGTAACGAGGCGAGTACTAATTCTAGTCTTTTTAGGATTTGAACTGAGGTGACTGGTTTGAGGGAAACGCAATAGTAGCTCCCTCCTCAGTACCTCATTTTGCAACAGTACTGTTTTATGCATGCTGCGCATTTAAGGGGGATGCACTAACAGTAAACAAACATTCATAGTTCCCACTCCTCCTGGGCTGCTACCTGCCCCCTAATGCAAACTAGCAAACACAAATGTGCCACGGGTTGGAAAAAATCCATGCTACAGGAGCTCGGTGTTTTCTAGACAGCCTTTTTGCGTAAAGACCACTTAGAGTCTGTCTGCGGTGAGGAGAGGGTTTGCTTTATTCATACGTCGGCATCCTTCAGCTTTCCGGCAGAAGTGAGAGTGGTGCCAGCTCGCGATTGACTGGAATTGTCTCTTGGTTTTCAAAATGAAACAAATTGCCTGAGACTGCTTACTGGGTGTGAGCGTTTGTATTAGTAACGTTACAAAACTTCCTTTAACACAGGTGGTGATTCCCTACATGAGGAAGGCGTACGTTAAGAGCATGCTCTTTCAGGATTGAGGCACGTTCGTGGTGCCATTCATGCAGAGTCTGTTCTTAGCGCTCTTACTTTTTGCTTTCATTTGGTTTGGCAGAAGCAGAGCTTAAAAATTCACCAAATTATTCAAAAGAAACTTTGGAATTTTTTATTCCCCGGATGATTTTCTTTTTAATTCTCTATTACATCTTGGAAAGAAAACTGAAGCATTGCAAGGATAAATAAAGCAATTGGCGTAGGAGAAGGATAGATTTGAGGTTGAGTCAGGATTCAAGTTCAGTTAACAGCTGTGCTACAGATTTGCTCATTGTTTCGCACTCTGTCTTAGTTTTCTGTGAAGTACCGCCATCAGTAGCATTCTCCTTTGCATGTCATCTGCATTGTTGATTGCCTATCACACAACCCCATACTGGGGCATACTGGAGCAGACACAAAGTGGGGAAGATACACTGGAAAACTTTACTGAATCTCTAGAGTGGTGATGCATCAAGCAAAAACGTCAGAGAATCTGCAGGTAGCTGTAGAATAAAATCTCTTCAGAGACTTTATTTTTACAATGGGCTCTTGTCTTTCATCAGTGAGATACATTGGCCACTTCCACAATGTTTTCATCATGAGCCTTTTGACAAGTTTTCATCTAGGTATATTGACAGCTAATAAGGTATTAAGAAAGTTTTTGCTAATAAAATAGTAAGTCAGCTGAGGTGTGAATAGCCAGATGGATTTTGCTCCTTTTAGAGCTCAGGTTTTTTTGAAAGGTATCTAAAGCCATCTTATTCTTCAGAGGTTTTGTCCTTTTTCCCCACATAAGGAGAACACAAAAATGGTTTTCTTAAAGATTACTTCATAAAAATAGCTGAATAGTTTCAGATTTCTGGATCTTGAAATGGGACCGATAAACATACCAGATGAATTTTTACCTAAAAGACACGCTCTGTAAATCTGCCGAAATGAAGATGATCATCACTACTCAAGGGAAAATTACAGTGATCGCAGACAAGAAACGGAACTGGAAACTTTACTGGGATAATAGTGCCAAAAATGCTGTTTGAATTACTTTAGAAATTTGGCTAACTAAATCAGGTGATTGTAAAAAGAAGATGAATATATTACTCCTAATGGCTGTCTAATGGCTTTTCAGTGTATGCATTTAGAAAACTAATTAAACATTATATTTAACTGATATAACAAAGTTGCTTGTGTTGCTGTAATGGGTGTTTATTTTAGTGTCCATTATGGTTTTCTTCTAAGTGAGACAAATTTCAACCTCAGATAATAAAATTAAACCTAGGTTTTTCTCCTAATTCAGAGACACCAAGCTTTCTGATTAGGGACAATTCCATTATCTGTTCTTTTCATGTGTGAAATGGCAAAACTCATATTGACATCAGTAGACCAGAGTTTTCCACATCTCTGAAGCCCCTTAAAGACTAGTTTTGCCACAGAATTCGAGCAGGCATCCAGTAGTGCTTTCATTCCAAAGCTGACTTGGGAGATGAGACATAAATCTCCCAGGGGCTTAAAGACACAGAGAAGTTCCTCTGGTTTTGTGAAGAGTAGATGCATAATTTTGGGTAGTTCTTTACCACACCATTTCTACTTCAAGAGCTGAGACTTTCAGGTTTGTCCCTAACAAGGATGTTGCAGAGCAGCTCCCTTTGACTCCCTTAGGAGCATACTTCTACACTGATTGGCATCTGGAGTTTTTTGCCTTTGCTGGTAAGGTGGGCTTCCATGTCCTATTATCTAAAAGTAGACATTGAAAAGTATTTCTGTGCAAAGAGGAACGAGGATGTAAGAAATATGGGTGGTTTATGTTGGTGAGACTGGCTTTGATCCTCTAGGTTATCTTCTCCACTCGCTGCCGCTGTGTTCCTCAAAAATTACCGATCAGGTTGGAAGTAGCTATTTGTGTTGCTGCTGCGTGTTTGGGAGGAAGATACTGTGACCACTAGTGTTCCTGCTGTTTTGCAGGATTTCTGTACAATGGCTCATCCCGATCCTAATGATGAAACAAAAAAAGCAATGGGAGTGTTTAAATTTTGAGTTTGAACATCTAAGTTTTAAAGTAATGAGGGGGAAACAATATGGCTGTAATATAAATTTTATTGCACGTTTCAATTCAGCATTGCTGATGTGCTCTGAATGAGAAAGTATTTTAAGCAGTTTTATTGCTTTGATAAACTTTTGCCTTTTTGACGATCAGAAGAGTTGTCCTAAATTGCTTTCCTAAGGACTTTTTGGATAGAGAGAGAGTTTATAACATACATTTTCCAGATTCTTTTGTATTTAAAAAAACATAGCGAGAAAATAACTCAAATATTTAAAACTTAATTTCTGTAAATTCAGCAAGCACGATCGTCTTAAAAGACTGCGATAAATCACCCGTAAACCTCTAAAAAAAGGATAACGTTTATAGAATGACTTTTTTCTTACAATATTGAGGCATTTAAGTGAGCCTGTTGTTGTTGGGGAATGAATCTTTAACTTTTTCTCTTCTTAGATTTTAGTCTAATAAAAGTTGAAATAAAAATTGGACCAAAATTTTCAGGGCAGTAAATGCCTAACGAAAATAGATAAGAATATAAATTTTTTTTTTTTTAAATCTGGCTGCTGCAGACTCTATTTTTCTTTGTATTTTTATTATTTTTCAATATTTTATTGAAGGCTTGTCTCCTGGCATCATGCAGTTAGGTGGGAATTTTTCACTTTATCGAAAAAATCCTCTCCTTTGTCTCTGCACAAGAAATCTTGTCATCATGGCATAAACGTCCTAAGTACCTGACAATTAGAAAACAAATTAGAAGAATCTGTACAAGCCTCTACTTCAACCTTTCAGAATTTGTTTGTCCAAAACACAACTTCTCGGAGACAATAAGGGAAAGGTACATTATTTAAGTATTTAGATTAGTAATCACAAACTCAGTTTAGCTTGAATATAGTGTCAGTACCACAGACTAGGAACGAGGACTTTTATTTATTTTATAAAATGTTCTGTTGTTCAAAAATCCCTCTGACAGAAGATTTAATTTTATTTCTTCCCCCCCCCCGTTAATCCTTGGTGATGGTGATAATGTAAGAATTACCACATGGAGTCACACTAAAAGTCCACCTGGCCCAGTAGGCTATTTCCTGATGATGGTTGGCAGTATCCAGTTTTGAATGGTTTATTTTGGCCTTCATACTTCTCAGAGTGCAAAGGATAATAACAAGAAGTTTAGGAAATGCTGGTTTTGAAGAAAAATAGAAACGATTGGCAATATTTATTCACAAAGACAACTGAGAAAGCACAGAGCTCACATTTTTCAGCTTATGCAGAAATATTATAAAGATGGGTGTAATGGGGAAAATGGAGTGCTGGTGGAAACAAGACACATGGGGCTTATATCCTGGCAACTAAGATTCAGAAAGCATTTTGGTAACAGGGAGCTACGGGAATCGGTTGCCTGCAGTCACCATGAGATTTCTGTCACTGGTTGTATCTTAAGCACAGGTAGGACAGCAAGGTATTGATGTTGCTTATGTATAATAGGTCCTACCTTGGGTGACTTAGATGACCTGTGTTGGAAACTTTTGACTTCATCTTACGGTTTTGTGCTTAGAGTGTAAGAAATAGGACAAATGCAGCCTTTGTATGTCTGGTGAAGTTAATACCTGGTGTTTGATCAATCAGGGCTCCCTAAGAGTTCATGATAACTTGAGTCTGTGGTTGGTGCAATTTGAGAGTTGATATCAAAGTACTTATATTGTTAATCATCAACAGCTGAATAGACAGGAGCTAGATGCCTTTGATGTCAAGACAAGCTTCTGGAGTTTCTGCTTTCCAGAATATCCCCAGGGATATATTTGATATGTGGTGATCTTTGTCTTTTTAAAAATCAAGTTCTAACACCATGCTCAGCATTCTCAGATCCCAGGCAGTGAGTTGGGGACCTTGCACTGGCACTGAGCATTTCCAATTAGGGCTTTGAAAAAGTCTATATACGTATGGCCTAACCTTGTCACCCAGAAGAACAGAGTGCTGTTTTCTTCAGACAGAAAGGGAGACGCATTGGAGTGGTAATGTTTGTTGAAGCAGACACAGGATTTGAGGATCCATTTTCTTAAGAATTAAACTGGATTTATGGTTTGTTAGACAGTTCTTATTAAATGAGAATTTAATGATAGCAGAAAGACCATGAAAAAATCAGCGCTGGGATTGTAACTCTACTGTCAGTATTTCCCACCCTGAATCCTAAATTGCAGTTGCCAGGACCATTTATCTGTCTGTGACTTCTGCTGCTGAGAACGCTCCTCTAGTTTTCCCTTTTATCAATGTAATGCTTTGCTAGATTTTAATCTTTTAAGAACTGCAGCTTGCATTTTTTCATTGTTGGTTCTGTTTCACAGTAACTTTTACTGCAATAATGCATTCATTTTAATTGTACAGCATTTTCAAATCACGAGTTCATGTTTAAGTGTGTTTAATTTAAAAAGGGGTTTAGGTCGTGAGCTACTTAACTGCTGTTGGTTGGCAGTACTGGTCTCATGGAAGGAACTGATAAGGTGATTTACAGAATAAAACTATGGGGGAATATGGTGCAATCCTATAACGTTACCCTGTTTCCCATTCTGAGAAGATTTTCATTTACCCTGTATGCGCCAGCATGGTATAGCAGTAGCTTGTATCCCATTCTGAATGCAGGAAATCACTATGAAGAAGAGGGAGACTATAATTCCTCCTTTTCAAAGATTGAATTCAATCCTAGTTAGTCTTGATTTAAAGCAGAATTGTTACCTTGTCACCTTTTCTGGCATTCGGACAAAAACCTACAAATGTGTGGAAATGTTGAAAATGAAATTGCACTGGGCTACGTGAGTACCTTTCTAAATATCCTGATAAAAAGTGCAGACACTATCACAGCATCTGTGATTTTTTTAGACATGTGATTTTGCCTGGAAGGAATGTTTTATTTGGATTTTTTTTTTTTCACATCTAACTTTTTAATAGCTTGTGAGTACCATCATCAGTCTTGCAATAGAATGAAAACCTTGAGCCTTAACTCTTTTTTCATTAATTAAAAGGATAGGAAGGAGCATTATTGTCACAAAGTTGACTTGGAGAAACCACAGAACATCCCATCTTTCTCTTTTCACAACAGACATTTCCTTTTAGCAACTTTAATTACGACTGCCCTTAGATATCACTAGATAATAAATGTGGATACACCCATGTATCATGGGGTATATTGCCTAAACGGTCAACAGCACTGAAGTTTTTGTGCAAAGATCTGCCTGTATCCTTTTTCGCTAGCTCGTGTGTAGTTAGGGTTGACCAGAGCCCTCAAATGTAGCCTTGCTTAGAAAGAGTGAGCTTAAAAAAGACAGTTGTCAATGAGAGAATAAATTAAAAATTAGAAAACCCAAATGAATTCAGGTACTACATACCGGCTTTTGTGCCTGTCTTGCTTGGGGAAATTCCAGCAAAGTTGGTGTTAAAATGCATGTTTCTTTTCTGTTGCTAATGTCAGATTTACAACGAGGGAAAACAGACTGAAGTGTAGGGGCAATCAGGAAATTGTCAATGCAGAAAGTACTGTCAAAAGCTGAATGGGCAAGATTTTCATGTAATGGTTCACCAGTGCATTTAATGGGGTCATAGTCTTTTCTAGCATCACTTAATGAAGATTGGTTTTTCCCCTAGATTTCAGGTAGCCTGTAGACTGTAAAATAATTAAGACAAGAATGAAATCGACCCTAATTAGTAGTGGTGGCTTTTTTGTTGTTGTTGGTTTTGGGTTTTTTTTTCTTTTAAAGATGCTATATTTGCTTCTGGAGACCACGTTGAGACTAGTATCCGTTCCTTCTGCCACGTTAACTTTTCCCAACATCAAGTACCGAAAGCCTAATTTGGTGACAGCTTCCAGAGTTTGCAAATTACTTTGGAATAAAAGCTGTAAAAGGGAGGGATTGCACTATTTATTTTGTTGAGACATTAACATTGAAGTCTTAAAAATTCGTTTAAAAGTGGTCATTGGCAACTCTCTCATTGCTGATTGTTTTAGTAGAGCTGTCTGGATAAACAAGTTGCCCATTTGGATTGTTGTGGGAAACAAATGGCCGGTGATGGGCATCTTCACTGCCAGGGTTAGGTGAATATTTAACAGGGGTTTCAAGCCCTTGGCAAAGACCATCTAGCAATCCTACCGATGGAGTAAGACACAGGAATTTTGCAGTGCCCCTCTATTTTAAATATCTGTGGTGGTTTTTCAATAACAAGATGATGTATGGTAATATATGAAGTGGGAGGTTACAGACTGACATAAAATAAGTACACTAGAAATTAAATATGCCACATGGACTGTTTTGCTGATTTTTATCTCACTAAATAATGTTACTGTTATTTTGAAAATGTTAGAGGAGAATCAGGTACGTTTAAGGTGCTTTACATTTGCAGGAGTTTGGATTTCTCATTATAAAATTAAGAGTCGTCTTGTTGTTAAGTACACAGATAAATATGTACAAGTTTATTTGGCTTTACTCTCTCTGGAGTGTTATTTCTGAAGTTATGGTTTAGTTCAATACATGATCCGGAGATGTTGGTGGTCTTTCTCTCTATGTCAGTGTCTCCGTATGGTGCCTCCAGCAGCTGAATATCCATGGGAAAATGTGTTATGTTTTGATAGCTGCTTCTTGAACTGTGTCCTTCACGCTGCTGACGGTACCGTGGTAAAGATCTGAGAAGCCATGTTAAACAACTATTTCAGTAGTGCTTGCAATTAAAACCTTGGTGACAAACATACACATTGTCATACAAGAGAGGGTGAGGAGTGTGCGAGGGACGTACAGAGATATAAAATGCTGGGAACCCCTTTTGTAGGTGACGATAAATTTTTATTGTAGGTGAACAAAATTTTTATTAAACAATTTTGAATACACAGCTGCCCCTCCTCTTTGTGGAGTGGGGTGTTGGTTTTGTGTGGAAGAAACTTAAGCGTACATATTTAATGATGTAAGAATAACAAGCCAATTGAAGAAAAAAGTCAAAGCAAACAAAAACTTCTGACTATCAAATGACTTGAGGGCATTTGTTTGCTGCTGTTCTTAAGGCATACAAAAAGGACTGTAAAGTAACTTTCTGAAACAATGGGCATTTTCATTATAGCAGACTTAAAAATATGTTTAAAAACAAATTTAGAATCAAGCCTTCTGAATACTAAAGGGTTGTCTGGTCTGTCTGCAGCTGTCGAGTTACTTGGTTTGCTTAAATAAGAAATCTGTAGAGTAAGGATTAATCTGCTTGATCTGTAAGGTAAGGATTTCCTCTTTGTACACTTCGGCCTGTCAGATCTGGGCTGGGACAGTTCTGGGCACTGATGTCATAGTTTATATATTGTATTTTAGCAATGGTTGATTAACACCTATTCCTGTCAGCAAAGCTGGATACATTTGTCAAGTGAGAAGGTGAGAAACTACCGTTTCCCGTCATACTGTCACATCTCCCCAGAGCTGTGCTATTAAGCCCTGCTTCCCTCACACTTGGTATGCAGAATGAATGAGGCTGTTTTAGTATGACTTCTGTTTTTATAGTTAACTGAGCTTTGAAATTGTCTCCTAAATCATCCTTGCCAATAGCATTAACTACCCCTTTGCTGGTAGTCAGAGATTATTCTACAGTAAGTTAAAGGGTAACTCATCTTCTTTTGTGATGACAGGAAACATGGAGGGATGTAAAAGATAATGGCTAATTCAAAGCAGATCACCCCACTCTGCTTCTGGAAATCCATCAGCTCCGTTCAAACGCGGATCTGAAATTTTGCAACAAACTTTGAAAGCTCTTTCCTTTTCACTGCTTCGGTAAATTGTTATTTGGGGAAGGATGGTGCAGACACCCTTGAATTATGATGCCTTTCATTATGAGGGGGTGAATTGCACGTTAGCCTGGCATTCAGAAGCCTGAAGGATTCAACCACTGTGCCTTTTCTGCTTCAAAAAAGGTAAAGGAGAGGTGCAAACTGATGTGGTATTAAGGAAAGGTTTTTATCCTTCCTTCTCCTTTGGCAGAAACAAAGTCCTGAAAATACACCGTTTAAAAATGTACTTGTGCAGAGATGAGTCAGCCCAGCTGTATGGCTGGACCAGGTAGTGAGACAACAGGGGCAGGTGGGACAGCGGAACAGCAGGTGAATTGATCCTTGAGTACACCTGTGTTTGCTTTTTTAAGATTTTCTTTTTAAAGACAGCTGCAGCAAAGGGACAAGAAAAATCTAATGTAATAATAAGCCATAGAAGGATATTTCAGAGAGGTAGGTTTTTTTGGAAGCAAGCTGTATCTAGCTCTCTTCATATGACAGTTCCATCCGTACTTCCTTGTTCATTACCTGGGTTTGCTTCTGGTAGGCAAAAGCAAAAGCTAGTTGTTTTGTTTGACAGCCAGATCGCTGCTGGTGTCATTAGCTGCTTCAGAGAAACGATGTTATTTACTGCGGATGTGGGGGTGGGATCAAGAAAACATTCCTGCTAAGTTTGGACGTGGTCTAGAGCATTACCCCTTGATTTACTGTGTTCTTCTGGAGCAAGGCATCTTGCACAAGACCTAGAGCAAAGCATATGAAAATTGAGGATCAGACTGTTTGCTCATGGGGAAACTTAGGCAGCACTTAGGTATGACAGTCACAAACACTAAAAAAAAAAATTATGAAGTAGATTGTTTTTGCTAGGCTATGATTATAATTACTCACAACTCTTGATAAGTATCATGTACCTTGAACCATTTTTAATTTCCTGAGAACAATGCAACTTAAGATACCTTTCTTCATCGGGCTGTTTGATTTATTAGAAAACTGCTAGATCCGTGCATCGAGAACTCTTAATGATTGTTGTGTATCATTCCTACTGTGAAATGGTGAGACGCATGGTAGCTTGTATGTGTTAAAATGTGAACATACATTTTAACATGCTTAACATCTCTCTGTCTATAAGCTCTGTCAAATACAAATAAAGCAAATATTCAGCGCCATCTCTCCACAGTCATTGGGAAAGCGAAGTAGGAGTTGCCTTATTAAAGTGGTCTTTCTTCTTATGCTACCACATGCAAAAGAGATTTATTGAAAATAGAGGAAAAACCACTAATGAAATAAACAGATCTACAGTGAAAACCATTATCACAACGTAGCTATGCTGTTTAACAAACACCTTATGGAAAACAATACAATATGCCAGCACGGCTGCTTTTATTTTCCAGTATTTCTTTACAAGTTAATGGACAGTATACTTGATAAAATTAATCCTGTTGTTATAGATGTATTTCCATTACAAGTAAGTTTTACTAAATGAATTAATTTGTTTCACTTATTCCTTACTAAGTCAATATGTTACTTGAGAATTAAGCAGTTCTTTGATGCCAGTATGTTAAATGATTAAGGGGAAAAAAAAGTAAGTAAATAAATAAATTAGTAGGAAATAAGATAGCAATCCACCAGGAAGAGTTTAAGCTTCGTCCAAACATTATGACAAACTCTGCTCCCTTCAGAGGGCTTGGATTAATCCTTATGACTGACCCCCTTAAAAAAAAAAAAAAAATTCCTGATTGTTTGCATCCACAAACTTATTATCCATGATAAATCAGGGAAGGATATTTTGCACAAAGTTGGCTATTGTCTGAAAAGCTTATAGCTGTTTAATAAAACAAGTAATCGGTATATTTTTGATGCAAGGATATGCTTGTTTTTTCCAGATAGTATGCTTACATGCTTTTGACTTGTAGTATGGTTCAGGCTTTTTTTTATTGGCAGCTTCCAGGATTTATGGCTTGCTGAATGACATTTTATTTCCTATTCAAGGTAGTAACAGCTCAGATTCTTCAGTTAATCACTTTTATAAGTAAAACTGATGCACTGGATATTTATAGAGCAATTTTCAGACCATGGTCTTTGAGATATTCAAATTACCAAGAAAACAATGTGGACAAACACAACCTGCTGCATGCAGATATATATGAGTCAGAGAAGATTAAAGAAGCAGGCTGTAGCTGTAATGTCTAGACTAGCGTTTGTGACTTCTAATACACTGCTAATATGAGTGTTTTTTCAAACAGAGGTGTTCAAAGGGAGCTTAAGGTCTATTATGAATTTTCCCCTTGCGATAGAAGTGAAATAACTTCGGGTAGGATCAAGCTTTGTGGATTTCAGCTGCAAAACTCTCGTTAAGTTCAATTTCACCTTTTGTGTTGGTTTTGAGACCCTGTCAGAATTTCATTTGGCGCAGAGCGAGCAGTAAGTTCATTGCGGAAATACAGAGTTTTAGAAACCAGGATTGCTTTTGTAGTCCCGTGGTATGGAACCTGGCAGGACAAGAGGCTGTGCCCAAAGATGCTGCAGTTCATATCCCTGCGTTCATGATTGGATTTAATTTCTTAATAAAAACGTTAAGTGTGGTTTGGGGAAAACACTGCAGTGTCAGATGATTAGTGGCAGAATGAAAAGATGTGCTCTTATTGGAAATCAAGTGCTTTTCTGTGATTTTAAGGCATACGATGATGAATATGATGCTGCTAATGTACATTTTTCACTCAGCTTTAGAAGTAGAGCAACACTTAAGAGCCATGTGAACATAAATGCCTTAGAAAGAAAACTAGCATAGGTATCTGAAGGGAGGTTTGTTCATGCTTTGGAAAATAATAAGAACTTGAATGAACAAGTTATTTGCAGAGATTTTGTCTATCGGGATTCTTTATGTGGAAAAGAAGAGCCCACATGATCTCATGGGATTCTGGCTGCTGAGAGGGCATCGCACCGGCTTGTCAAGAAGTGCTTGACAGGCTGCAGAGGACCAAATGTCAGATGAGGAGTTAGGAAAAATGGTTTCCTTCTCGTTTCGGTTCTTGGCCAAATCTCTTCCATTTCACCCTTTATTTCCTCCTTCAATTTATGGCGATAGAGATCCAATATTGTAAAAGCTCTTTGTGTTCTGTGAATGGAAAAGTACTTTTAGTTCTAGTAACTAAATATTACAGTTTTGTTTGCTATTTTCAAGCATTGGTGTAAATTTTTAACCAGCATATAGCTTAGTGGAAAACCTTGTCTTTATTTGTTTCTCTTCTAGAGATATTTCTTATCAATTTCATCGTGTGAGACACTGTGAGATCATGGGAATGGTGGAAAAAGATAAATGCTGTTAATTCACTCTTTTGTTGATTTAAGTAGGATTCTCTCTTGGGTATTTCTTCCATTTGGAAGAATCAGGCAGTACTTGTGCCTGTTGTAATATGGTGTTTGTTTAAAGGCAGAATTCCAAATACATTTGTTGGCTTTTCTCCTGAAACATGACTGTAACAGGGACATGGATACCTTGGAGAGCTAAATATCCTGCAGTCTGGTTTGCTACTGATGTGCATACATAATTTCCACTGACAGTAATGGGAGTTACATGTGTATAGAAAGCAAAACCAGACCCTTAAAAAATGTTGGTCAAGTAATAAAAGCTCGTCTAAAGAGAATGTGGAAGTAGGGAGTGGGAGGGTGACTTTTTTTTTAACTTGCCTTCTCTTTAACTTATCCTCACTCCACTAACGTTAGCTTAATATTATTTTTATGGACTCGCTCCTAATTCATTATGGCATGAGAGGTAAGAAGAGATCCATATGAAATAGGTAAGCAGAAGATGACTTCAAAATATACTTACTCTAACGAGAATGAGAGAGAAAACTAAAGAAGCTGGAAAAGGTTTCCCCTTCCCTGCTCCAAAAAGAATTAGAAGAGAAATTCTCCCATGTCGTGGTGGTACAGTAGAGGAGTCTGCCATGCCAATGTGCCGCTAGATATCTTTTGCACAGTAGCAAATAGTAGTGCTGAGTCTGTCTGGCCAAGGCTCTGTGCACGGCGGCCCTCACCGGTGCCGGCAGGGGTGCACAGGGTCCCCGTGCAACTGCGTTACTGACACGGCGTGCGGCTCGCTGACCGTAGTGACGGAGCTCGCGTGTCCTTAGCCGCTGCAGCGCCCGAGGCCTGGGCTTCGTGCCTTGCTCCAGACCAGCACCCTGCTCTGCCCGTGTAAGGCACAAATGAAGACCTAAAGCTTCTCTTCAGCAAAACACACCAGTAGTCCCGCATCCCAGCAGCATCCAGTGTCCAAAATGTAAAACCGTCTACCCCAGTGTATTTGTTGGGAACTTTACTGTCCTTTGCACAATGGATGTTATTTTGAACTCTGAAAACAAGAAACAAGTGCTTTGGATGCTGTCAGGATTTTGAGTGTTTTTCTTGAGCTTCAAATGAGAAGGGAGAAGCAAATTCCTGGATAGTTAGACTTGGCAATCTGTAGTCTATCCCCTAATTAAATTCTCTGCAACCAGTGTGTTTTCTTTGTGAATCAATGGACAGTTGTCCTCAGAAGAAATTAACCCTGGGGAGTGTAAGAAAGGATAAAACTGTTGAGAAATCTAAATGTTACACACAATGCATAAAAATCAAATTGTCCTTTTTCAAAATAGCTGAGCATCATGGCATCTTAATAAAGGGAGTACTAGAATATGTTCTCCTAATAAACCTCAGTAAAACCTCTAAAAATAACTACACAGATATATTCTAAGTTGATTAGCAGTAATTGAACTGACTTAATGTAGTTGGATGATGTCATGTATAATATTCCTCTAAAGTAATTTCTGTAGACAAGCCATTTGAAGTCCTCTTGCAGCCAGCATAAACATCTCCGTGTTGCTAAACCGAGCGCTCGGACTGGAGCACTCGGCGGGAGAGCTCTGACATCTGACTGTTTTATCTCGTTTCTTTGAGCTACTGTGGCCTGCCTGTTAGAAGCGGCTTTGCAATGACAAATATCTCATCCTTGTTTTAGTGAAAATGTGGAAACTACATAACTGTATAACAATTGAGACCTGTTAGTTGTCAAATAATAATAGATTAATAAATGTTGAAGATGGAAAGGACCTTTGAAGGCGTCTGGTTTCAAAGTTTCCCTGCAGTGTGCGTTTCCAGTGTTTTGTCCAACTTGATTCAACCTGTCCCAAGCAATGGAGGCTGTTCCACAGTCTAATTTGTCTCACTAGAAGGAAGCTTGGAAAAGAGTTTTCCTAGGTTTTGGTCTTGTTTTCGCATCTGCTTATACTTTTCCTTGTATATCTGCTCTTGTATTTTTACAACCTTTAAAAGCTCGTACTTGGTTAATGTAGCTGGTATCTTCTGCCAAAATTTTTGTTGCTTGGATTGTTGGTTTTGTAGGGCTGTATGGAGGGTTTTTTTGTTTGTTTTGATTTGTTTCTGGGGGCTGTGACAGTCATAACTGATTTAAGCATTTAGAGTGTGGCAGGTGGTGTAAATGTGGTTTCTATAGAAAGGAATTGCTGCGTCCTTGCTCTGAGATTTTTCTATTTACTGACCTAGAATGCTTTAATTGGGAAGTGCCTCTGCGTTTTTCTTCGTCAGCAATCTGCGTTATTGACAGTTTCCCTCTTTGTACCGTGAGGTACTGGGGTATCAGTCATTCTTGGGCGGTTTTTGATTGGGGCACCAGTTATCAATTACCAAATATTCATTTTGCTGATACAATGCAGAAATTCAACTGTTTGAGATTTGCAGCTGCTGCCTTGCTCTTTACCACATCTAAAGGTCAGGAGCAATACCTTATGAGATAATTTCTTAGTTTTGCTGATTTATTTCTGAAACAACAGGGTTGGTTTGTTTGTTTGTTTGGGTTTGGGTTTTTTTCTCCGAATGGTTGGTCAGTGATTCAGTAAAGCACTAATGTGCAAATCCTGTCACACTAACCTCCTGAAACTGTCCGAGTGCCAAAGGCATCTTAGTTACAAAGCTGCCCTTAATCAAGAGGCCTGGCAAGGCCAGCACTGTAGCTTCTGTTCCTGTATTATTAAATATCAACAGCTAATAGCGTGCTTAGTTAGTACTAGTTGATTCTTTAAATGATAGCTTATGGTGGGAGAACACATCCTGTGGACGAGGGGAAGAGTCATTAATTTCCTCTCGAATAATGACATTTTAGGAGCAGGCTGCAGCATGCCCATATTTTGCCTCTTTCCCTTTTAGCCTTGGAGGAGGAGATTTACTCTTTCATACGGTGTTTTGCCAACTGTCCTGGGTTGCCCGCCCAGAGCACTTCGCAGTTCATTTTTCCCAGAGGGCTTGCGACATGTTTTTCTCGCTCCGGCTGGAGCACGGACCTAGCTGGCTGAATGGGTGTCCTTTTTAAAACCTCCGTTCTCTGGGTACTTAAGTGACATGTCAGTTGTGACCTTCTGCAGAATCAGATGCATGTTTTATCAGTTTGAGAGTTGCTGGTGAAAGCTATTGTCTTCCTAGGAGTGGAATGCCAGCAGGATAAGGACTGACGGATTTTGGAGTCTTTCTGTCTCTTAAAGACAAGTCTCAGTCATTCAAATCGGGATTGAACCTATAGGGTTTTCAGAGAGGCTGACAATGCCATTTTTATGTGCAACAGGGCACTCTCTATTCATCAAGGAAATGACCGCAGAAGTGTGTACCCAGCTGTCTCTGTATCAGTAGCATCTATGCATAGCAGCTGCTGATGTTTGCGGTGATCGTTTCCTATCAGCCCCTTCTGCTTTTGGTGGATAAACATCAAAAAAATTAGTTAAAATCTTGGAACTCAAGGACACCTAAGAGCCAAATTCAAAACCCTTTCAGTAACACCACTGTTGCATTGTCTTAATCCATGAAATTTAAGCCAGCGTTGGATGATGTTCCCTGTGCGGTGGGGAGCTGTGCGGTACGCCCGGCAGCCCCGGTCTCAGGTCAGTTAGACCAGAGGAGCCACTGGGGCTCTGCAGCACCCTGCAGACCCCGGGTTACTCCCACGCGCTGCGTGGGAGCAGGATGCTCACATCTCCTCCAGCGGCTCAGGAGCTGCCTGCGGCGCTCGCTGCGGCGCGTGCCGTGGCCATTAGCAGGTATCATCTGAGCGAAGTCCTGCTCTAATGCCTTGAATTTTGTTGTTACTTTTAAATCTTCACACCTGCATTCATAAAGAGACCTTTTTTAATTTTTTTTTTTTTAAATCCTTTTTGTACGATTTTACAAGAATCACAGCAAGAGATGAGATGATATTGCAGCCAGGGCTTTAATTTATTATTTATTAGACCTCAGTTAAATGAGGTGCCTGTGACAAAGCAGGGTGTGTGGCTTTGGTCAAGGCCCCTGGGCCTGCTGGTATGCAGTGTATTAGGACTGTCAGTGCAAAGCACTCTTAGAGAGGAACTTTGTATTTGGATCATAACTCCTCCCTTACCACTTCCAGCTCCTCTTCACAAGGGAAATTATGTCCTTAAAGGCACAGAGTGTAGATGGATTACGTCTGTACTGAAGATGCATCTGTGTTAGAGATTTTACCTGATGGACATAGTTTTGCCAGCACAAGCCATTTAGGTACGGTCCTTAACCTCCCTGTGCCCCAGTTCTCCAGGTGTAAAATAGGGATAAGATTCTTGACAACTCAAGGAGGAGGTGGGAATACATTCAAACATGGTGAGAGACTACTTAGTACTACAGTGGTGGGGAGGGATTCTATAACAAGGAGATATTATTTCACATTTATGTTTTTAAGGGCTTGGGAACACTAATCCACACAGAAACCACACTGTGTAATTTGTGTTCATTATTCTATGAAAACCTTCTGCGAGGAAGAAACCTTTTGCATCTTAAAATAGCTTATAGCTGTTGCAGAACTGCACATTCAAACTGACCTGCGCTTTTCTGATTGGGCAAGTAAGTAATTATCAGCCTAGTGTTGGAAATGCTTGTTCTTGTCCTAAGTCAGATGTTGTGAAAAGAGCATAAGGTCTGTGAAAAGGGATGAAAGAAATATGCTGGGGATTTAAAAGCTTTACTTACACTACCAAACTAATATGAATGCATAAACAAACATGACTACTTTTTTCTTACTGTTCATATGTTATTAAACAATAGGGGTACCCATCCAGTCAGCATGAAGAGTATTCGATCATTTTATGCTGGAAGGGGGGCAGCAGAAAGTGCGGACTGGGAGGCCTTGGACAGTGAGATTCTTTGGATATTTTGGTTCTCAAAGTGGCAGTACCCCATCAGGCGCTTGTCAGAAACCTTATTTTTTCAGTAACCTTGAAGCCATCTTTCAGTGAATGTTACTTCTTTGAGAACAGAAGTAACATACTGAATACTTACAGGGGATTCTCAGGGCAGGAACAACATCTAAGCTCAGATTTGACTTTTTTCCAACCACCTGACAACGTACGCAACCAAAGGAAACTGAAATGATCTAGCCAACAGTGCGAGATGATCCAGGAGGCCACTCTAAGCGGGTGTTTTTTCAACTAGTTGTTAGAGCTCCCGGTCCAGACTTTGCTTCCCAAGCTATCGAAGCCTTCTCTGTTGGATCAGTGACTTGGAACAGTGATCAGTGCAGCGGCTTCTCATTTGCGTGGTTTCCTGATGGGAGGTAGACTTCCTTTATTTCTACGTGCCGATAAAATCAGGACTCAATTGCTAGGCTCCCAGCCTACAGCCGTGTCAGCTATGCATTACTAGGGTACCTTCATTTTCTAAGGTGTTTAGGTTGATACGAGAATGTCTCCAGTGCGCCTCACTTATCTTCTTGACAAAAATTTACTTTCAAATTCATTTACTTTGACCCTCTTTTTTCCCATTAATAATATCTAGACAATAGCAACAAAATATCTTAATACTTCAGTTTCACTGTTGGTCGGTTTTCTTGTTTTGTTTTGGTGTTTTTTTCCTCCAGTTCTGTGAACAGCTGTAGTGGTTGTCCTTAAATGGAAAACTGGCCAATTTTTAGTCACTACAAATCTAGTTCAGAGATGGAAACCTAAAAAAGGGGAAGAGTTCAGCGGTATGCTACCCATGTTTTTAAGAATGTATAGGAAAATAGACAGAAAAACTGGGCAACAGTTACACTGAAACAGTATATCCTGATTAGACACAGAGGCACTTTTCTATTAAGGCATACTAAGTGATGATTTGTATTTGTGGCCACCTAACTATACAACAGTATCTTTTGTATGATACCTTGATAAAACAGTTAATCTTTGCAATCAGGTTTTAAGAAAAGTAAAGAACAAATTCATTGAGTAGAACAGCATGCAGAATATGGCGCTTGCCTGCCCAGTCTGGTGGTGTAGTATCAATGAAGGTTGATTTAATGGTATTTTCCTCAGAAGAAGTGTTCAGGAAAGCAGCTTCCCATTTTTTCCTACTACGTTGTCCAGGAAAACAGAATTGGAATGAATTCTGTTGAAGTTATAGGAAAAATCATGGCTGCTCTCCTTCTGGAAAGAATAGTGGCAAATTTCTTTGGGACATCTGTTTGGTTATTTGAAAAAAAAAAAAAATTGGCATGAGGTTAATGTGATTTTTTTTTTTTTTTTTTGAGGGTGGTTATTTTAAATATTATTTGATTGAAAAGAAATATTTTGTGTTTTAATTAAAAGTACCTCCAGTGCTTTTCTGGGTGCACATGTTTATACACATGCAGGGTAATAAAAGGTCACTGTTGACTTACATAGCTGCTCCTTTGTGACACAGTTTTGTTCCATTCATGGGAGAATAAATAGAGAAAACGTAATAATAAATCAAACTTTATTGTGGTTAATGCCTTAAACATTGGAAATCATCTGGAATCTGTGATCAAATTACCAACCCACTATTATCATTATTTTAAGTACCCATTTGCTGTTTCCATGTACATAATGATGAGCAATAGGGAACCGCTACATTACTTAGCATGTTTGTTAGCAATTTTTCCTGTCACTGGGACTTAGAAAAAGAAAGGCAGGGGGGAGAGCTGAGTGTCTGGAGGTAATGCTGACTCGGATTAAGTTAATAATGATATTTCCATTTGGAATGTTCCAAGGAGTGAAGGATGGACCCAAATTAAACTGTATGTAAATTCAGCCTTTTTTAAGGCTGAAGCAAAACAGGGGTTAAGATTTTTCATGTCTTTCTCTTGTACTGTGGTAATTTCATGCAATCGCTCTGCAGCTGATCTGGGCAGGAAACCAAACCTCTCAGCCTGAAGTCTGATCCAGATCTGTAACTCTGAGAGCAAATTTGTATACATGGAACTCAGTATCACCTCTTCACTCACTCCAAAAATTTTTAATTAAGGCATCTTCTTTAGCTCACTTGTAATTTCAGAAGTTTATTCCCACTAGTTTGCTAATCTGCCTCTGTCTCTTGCCTTTGCCAGATTTATGTAGCAAATTATACTCAATATAAAACTACATTAAATCATTTGAAGTATTACAAATTTCATGTCATCTGACCAGCAAGAATAATTTTTAGATGCTTAGAACATGTTTTCAAAAACTACTTCACAAAAATAGCCTAATAATCTCCAAACTCACAGTACCTTGGACGAGGTGTCTCTATTTTGTGGAGTTAATGTTATCGGGCTATAAATGCAGATAAATCATTGGAAATTGTAAGAGTGCAGTCAACCTCCTAAAATACTACCCGAATTCCTCCTTTGATGTTTGCTGAGCGCTGCTACTTTAAGGTGAGAAAGGTGTGTGGTAGCTGCGTAGCCTGACTTAGAACAGCCTGTGGTTGCAGTTTCCTTGAATGAATTTCTGCTTTTCAAGGTCTATTGTCATGGTGGAGTTTGTTTTAGAAGAATAACTAGTTTAGATGTTAAAAAAGTCACGGTGGAGAATCTGCATTATATCCAGATAGGGTTTTCCATTTCTATCTTTGTGCTAAAAATTTTACTCCTATTTCTCTAGCTGTGTGCACGCAGTTGTTGGATGTGCTTAATCTTGGTGCACTAGTTTCCAGTATCTTTTGCCGTGTAGTTTCTGATGGTTTCTGTTGACTTATCCATTAAGACATCTTTGACATAAAAGCATATTCATCATTTTTCAGTTCAGCTGCCTGATTACATGTTGCATTTCCTCCATGTGCTATTTTGTAGGTATCCAAACAGACTCTAAAGGATTTGGGTGTTTTGTCTGTTGTTTGAAGTGCAAGAGCTGTAGTTCGTTCATTAGGAGCATGAGGCTCAGGGTTGCAGATTAACCAGCTGCACTGCCTGCATTCATGTGGTCACAACCTTCCAAATTTACCCCATCATGAGAGGAAGAATTAATTATAGTCCTAATTGACTGCTTCCTTGGATATAAGCAGGAAGGAACTGCTAGGAGGCAAAGTGATTAATCAGTTAAGCTAGTTACATCAATCAAATGTGTGAGAAAGTTCATCATCCCAAAGGCAGAGTATAGTAATGTCAAAATACAAAAGCCATCAACTTTGAGGTTTTGCTGTGTTTCTTTTGTTAGTTTTCAGGGGAACTGCAAAAAATAAAAATAAAAATACAAATACATACAAATGACCCAGTCTGTGCTTGACAATCTGTCTGGTTTATCACGGAAGAGGTAGTGCAGCAACCTGTTCTCTTATCAGACATTGCATGTAGTCCTCATGAAAAGACCTTAGCATACGTTTCTCAGGCAGATGGACAAGTCGCACGTATCTCCCAAACAAGTAACTCGGCACCGCTATCTTATCAATCCCGTCGGTTGTGCCAATGAACGTCTCTTGGTTGCAGTGTCAGTGAAGTCCTACCCAGAGAGCTTGATCTAGTGAAACTGTAAAGCTTTAGCTCACTGTTGGCAGTGGCTCGTAGTGCTGCCCCTGCTTCCCCCGGCTGCCGGCCTTCCTCTCCCAGGGAACGTGTGGCGCTTTGGGGGCAAGTGAAAAACTTCTGCAAAATCCCCTTGAACCACAATCATCTTCAACTCAGGCTATTTTGGCTTATCGTAAGAGACTGGATTGTAAACAGCAACTTTGGAAGAACAGTTAAGTTTTCCTAGCTTTGGCTGGCAACCTCTGTCAGAGAGAAAGGATGGGTGAGCGGTTGCTATTCTCGCTTGCATAGGCACCACAGGTCTGCGTTGTGCGTACAACCCTTCTTCTGGGCAGAGTTGATTGAAACCCCATGTCCGTTAGTCACGCACAGTTCTGCAATGCGTGGGCACAGCTGAGGAGGCGGTGCGGGACGGGAAAAGGCGAAATGTGGGTGTTATTTGAACATTTTGCTGGTGTTGCCAATAACGACAAAAGTCTGTGGCACTAAGGTCCCAGAGCCTCGAGGCACAAGCTCAACACAGAGCATATAAGTAACTTCCTTTGCTTCAGGGGAACCGCTCACGTGCTTATATTTAGCCACATGAACTGTGTTTCCAGGACTGGAAACTCCATTGCAGTGCATTATTTTAGGAAACAATCCAGTTTCACTCACTTTTATCCATCGATAACTAGAAGGCCAGTTCAGATGGAAATAGAAGGCTTTCTGTTTGCCTGAGCTCTGGAGCGCTGTTGGTGCCAATCTTGCAACAATTCAAAGAAAACTTGGGAAATGAAGCAATGCAGGAGGTTAGGAGCGGTGTGAAACTATAAGAAAAACAAGGCTCCCATAAAGTTAACATTGGAAAAACTAATCACGACTTTATAAGGTCCACTGGATGTAGCCATGTATTCAGATAAAAAAAATCTGTACACATTAACTGAATATCCTATCTTGAAAAAAGCATACGAGCAGTTATGCTAAACAGTTCCTGAGTGAACCTAAAAGATCAGAGTTCAAATTCTATTTGTGTGTATCTGTATTACTGCTTTTGTTTGATTTTCCCAGATGTGTATTCATGCTTGTGAACGCACATGTGCTAGTACATACTCTAGTCTGTGGGTAAGCAATATGAAATTTAAGTGTTGAGATGTAAATTGTTTAAATCAGAATAGAAATATGAGCAGTATTAATCTTGTCCTTGCTTTGTTTCCGTATTTTAAACATTGAACTCTGTAGCGATTGATATGCTGGATGTTAGCTAGCAGCTTCACTTACAAGCTTTCCAGGGTAAATTAATTGTTTTAGAAAACAGGGTATTCTGCATACTTAAGAAGAGACAGATTTAATTCAAATTGCTCCAGAAGAAACATGATTACAGTTCAAATAAGCAATTTAATTTTTTTTTCTGATTATAATTACGATCTATGCTGTGCTGTTTGTATTAGCATATATATTTACTGTGTGGATTTTATTTATATATGTTTGCTTTTATAAATATCAAATCCATAGCTGCATTAAAGAGTTGCTACTTTTAATCTTTCAGCATGGTGCTACATCTTTGGCAGATTGTTCTCATTTTATAAAACGAAATATTTCTAAGAAGGTCATCTTTCACTTACCTATAACTTTAAATTTTCTCGAATCAAAGGTAAAATCTAGGAAATAATACTGTGACTGCAAAAGTCTGTGATCAAAATGTCTTTTGGCCAGTGTTCTTTTGGACTCGGCATAAAAGAGGTTATCTTAAGTAATAGGACGAGTGCCACTAGGTGGCCTTGTTTGAGTTAGGGCCATTGGACCAGATGACCTCCAGAGGTCCCTGCCAACCTCAAGCATTCTGTGATTCTGTGATGCACTGTTTTTAAAAAAATCTATAGCACAAGACAATGGTTTCTGAACAAGTGCTATCTGTTTGTGCCTTCTCAATTTTCCTTTAAAAGTGGAAAAGATACTGATAACTGGATATGCTTGAGAGATGGACAAGTTGTCTCAAAAATGAACCAACCTACCATGACTAGGGTAATGCTGAGGAAACAGAAAGATAGTCTGCAAGTGAGCAAGCCACTTTACTCTGGATCCGAGCTGTATGGCCATGGAGGTTGCCCTTTCTATTCTGGACCTCAGCCTTATGACCATGGAGGTCTGCTGTATAACTCTACTCTCTGTCTGTTGCTCCAGAAGAGAGTTATATTTTGGTCACACAGCTGTATAAGTTGATTTACCCTGCCTTTATTCAAAGAAAAGTGAATTAAACCCGTAATGAATAAATCTAATTTAAAAATTACATTGTTGATCATCACTGCAGCAACATGCGAGACCCTTTCTGAGGTTCGCCAATCAAATGCATGAAGTACAATACAAAATAAGTGTGGCTAGGCATTCCCATTTTGAGAGTCAGGGCAATGTGATCTTTGTAAAAAGTGGTATTTTAACAAAATTGTGTCAGCCAAAGAGCTTTGAGTTGAGTAGGTCCACAAAGTCCTTATGGCATCCAATAAAAAAATAGTGGTTTTAATGATATGTAGACTCACTGACTCCGCTGGGCTTTTTGGTAAAGTAGTGTTCATTCAAATGGATGGGGATCATTGAAGAATTACAGTCGATGTGCTACATTAATTTTGGTTTAAAAGGGAATATTGTCCAACCCTAAAAACAAAACATGACTGAATTACAGCTACAGAGAAACACATTAAGCACATTAAACTCTTAGAATAGTGCTAATAGTCCAAATACCATTTTGAACCTAAATTCTGGACAAAGAAGTTTAAAACAACATACATCATTACCCGGGGAGTAGGAGTTGAGACTTTTAAATATGTTTTCCTTAGCATAAGTTCTTAAAACATAGCACTTTCTCATTCTTTTTGACTAACATTTTTATGCAATAGTCCCCAAGCATACATCTTCCTCTCCTTAGGTGTAACCCATACTCTTGCGCATTTATGTCATCGTTGATACGCTAGAATTTGTCATCTTAACCTGTCTGCAAGTGTTTGCAAAATGTTGCCTGTAGTCTCAAACCTGGTGAAGTCTATAGGGTTCTTGACCTCAGCAAGTTTGGATGAGGCCAGTGATTGTATTAAAAATAGATATTTTTATAAGATGTGACTGCACTGTCAGTTGATCTGAGTCTCTAGTCTGGTACAGGCTCAGCATTATTTACACGGTAGTGTGAACTCAGATGTGCATTTAACCCGTGGCCTCTGAGGAGGAGAGCTGAAGTGCTCTGCAGCCAGGCTCTCCTTTGTGAGGTTTGCACGGGCTTGGCACAGTAGTGCCAGCGGTGATATCTCCCAGCCAGTTAGCTTATACCTTCTGCCCAGCTCTTCTCAAATGATTTCCAATCTAAGAGCCAAGACTTCTGATGAAAAACACCTGATCCTTAAAACCTGAAGCATTTAAGGAAATGCTTGAGCCCACTGTGCATCCTTTAATGAGACACAGTCATCAGTCTGTGGTTTTCAAGATTCTCCTCTTCCAGCGAGACTGCTGAGATGCTGAGCTCGAAAATTAGTCAGAAGTGTTGGCAAATAGTAGGTCTATTCCTATGAATCTTACCCTTAAATATTGCTGCCCAAATTTCCATCCTAAGTTCAACGCTAACTATAATCCATGTAACTAAGCATCTGATGCTTATTAGTTGTTTTCCATCTTTCTGAAGTGCTCGGTTTTATATGCAAGCGTATAAGTGCATGTGGGAGACCACGCAGTCAGTAAGAGAGGTATATTGTATTTGCATGATAGGAAATGGGGCTACAGGCTGTGTGCTTCCAGTGCTCTTGACTTTTTATTTATTATATAATAAAATGTTCTATGTGTGATGCTATACCTAAAAATGTTAGTGAGGGGGACACCTCTGGAGCAGATCAGATAGCCGTTATCTAAATTACTTCCCATAATTGTCTCGTCTCTCAGGGGACTACTGTATTTGCAGCGTTAGATGGAACTGGTATACTGAAGCACTTGAGACAGGTCTACGCAGAGTACCTCCAGAGGAATGGGCAGAGTGGTGTGAGGGTGCCAGGCTTCGCTGGCAGTTCCTTTGTAGCAGAAACCAGGGGTACGTTGGTTCCAGATGCACAAGTCAGTTGGGTTGGCTAGCTGAGCAAAGTCTTCTCCAGTGTATGGAGAAATATGGGACGTCAGACCCTTTCTAACAACATAAAAAAAGTAGGGAATAGCCACTGGAAACAGCCGTGCCTTTGACTGATTCATGCAAGCCTAAGGCAGAATCTTATCTCTTTCCTTGAAATCAGTGTTTATTAAATTGGGAATTGCTTTAAAAGTGGAGAAATATGCAAGAGACTGACACTTATTTATTTTCCTTCTGACCACTTTCATCTTTGCCAGCCGGTGTGTGGGAACTCCCAGCGAGTGCCAGTAGAACTTGTCAATGTTCATTCCAGAGCAGAGCAACAGGAAAGCCACAAAAGACTTTTAAGCAACTGTGCCGTCACTTTCCTCACACTGAGGTCTCGCTAGAAAAGTGAGCAGTTTTCCAGTGCATTTTGTTGTCCTCACTCAGAAAAATATTAGTGCATCAGCAAAAGAAACGCGCACCAAATACACGTAAAAACGGACACCTGTGGTTGGTGAATCCTCTGGGAAACAGCATTAGTGCTCATCAATGAACCTCAAAGACATGAAGAGTGGTTTATACACTGTACCTTTTATTCTTCAGCCTGAAACTAGGAGAGTGTTACTCCAGACAGTTCCTAGGTACCTGGCTTAGTTGTTTTATGCATTTTGCACTTAACATGTAGCAGCAGTGTTTAGTGTCAATGTGGATCCATGTTAAAACTGAAACTGAGTTTCATACTTTCAGTAAAGCCTGGGTTACCAAACAATGCTTTAGGTCACCTTTTTTCCCAGATGAATCATCTCTGGAGTTCTGCTCACGTTTTGAGTACAAAGATATACAGATAACATTTTGTTTTGGACATTTCATTATGTTACGGAGATCGTGTTTTATTTCCTCCTTCTTCCTTTTCTCCATTTTTATTTTTAATTGCAACTGCTAATAGGAACTTTGATCTGAAATTTCCTCATCCAGCATTTTTTAATCCCAAGTAGCATGAGAATCCCAGGAGTTTAGTCCAGCAGGTTGGGTTTTTTTCCTTTTCTTTCTGTCACACTGACTTCACAAATTCTAGCTTCAGTCTTGAGTCCCAAATCTGCCAGCAGAGGAGATTTATGAAAGCAAGAGTACACCCTACTTGTGAGTATTTTATTGGTAGTTGTAGTATAGAAAGAAATATGAAAGTTATAAAGGTTTGCATGTTGTGGCTGCCTTTTGGCATGAAATGTAACAGCTATCATTAATGATAAAATGGCAATAAATAAGCGTATGGCTTAAACTTAAGCTTTGTTAAGTTTTTACAACAAGAAGCATCAAGCCAGGCAGCTATTTATTCCTGATCCAGGGAAACTCTATTTTATGAAAAGCATTCATGGAAAAGTCAATGCACTTTTGTGCATTGCCAAAAGTCAATGCAAAGTCGTAGCCGTGACATAAAGTCCTTCTTGGTTGGTTGATGCCAATGTGTTTGTGGTGGTGGCTGCTTGCTTGTTGTTTTTGGGGCTTGTTTTTGGTGGTTTTTTTTTTTTCAAGGCACAGGTAAGTGTTCCTGAGCAGAGAGACTACACCTGCAATTTTGAATTTATGTTTCTGTGGTATTCCGTTGAAATCTGAACTTCTATTTTCATTATGCATTACAGTCTTTTAGCCGGTGACTATTACTGCCTCAATAAGGAAAGATGGGAAGCAGAGGAAATGAGTTTTTTTTGCTGACACTTAAATTTAAAACACGAGATTGTAATGAAATGGTGCGGCAAGCACCTTTGCAGGGGAGTTGAAAAAATCAAAATGCCTTGATAAAATGTGCATGGAGATACTGTGCTAGAACAAGACCTGGTTACTTCAGTGGCATCTCCAGTCACAACAGAGGTGTTTTCAGCTCGGAAACAGAGCAGAAAGCATCAGAGAGAAAGTATCAATTTCACCATCTGAGAAAAACGTAAATGTATAAACTTTTTGCTTCAATATTCTTTTTGGGTCAGATGGCCCAAGGGCTAGCCTCTGAACGATGACAGTACTTCCTTTGACTCTGGGACTGTTACTTACACTTTGTTGGTACATCAAAAACGTGTGATCAGAATGACTATTCTGGTAGTCTCACAGTTCAGAATAAATGTCAACATCAACGGCTATCTGTGTGCATCAGTGCAACCCAGGACTCAGTTCAGACCTCGGTGTGGTAGAAATTGCTAGTAATTAAAGAGAGTAAGTGATCAGAAGTACCCAACAGAAATGCTGCTGCTTTTTGATTATTGAAACCGTTATCAAAAGTGACTAAGAAGTACAAAGGAATTGTCTTCTCTTCTATTGGCAGTGAAGGAGATGAACATAGGGCAAAGATTTAACTTTACTTTAAATCTGTTTTTACTGCAAAAAAGGCATTGAAATAGCTATGAAATATGTTAAGCAAATCCCATCATTAATAATCAGAGTAGACTTGTTTTGTACCTGTGATTGTTTGGCATGGCCTCTAGCAAGGGCTGGGCTAGAACCCAGAAGTTCACTTAAAGGAAAATAAAGCTTTCGTAAACTCCTGTGAAGGGCCCTGCTATTCCAGGCTTTACTGCTGCTTTTAATACTGTTTCTTTTGGACTGCTCTAGTTCCTTCCTACAACTTATCGGGAATACAATGTTGTTCACGTATGTCTTAAAGCCAGTTGGGAAGAGCTGTCTAGAAAAGCTGTCAATGTCAGGCTATCATTCGCGGTATGCCGGCCGGTTCCCAGCCTTGTCAGTGCAATTTCTGCCCTTTTGCTGGTAACGCTTACGCTTTACGACAACGGCATAATGACTAGCGACTGTGCGGTAATGACTAAAAGTCCCCAAAGGAAAAGTTCTTCTGTTTAATAAAACAGTGATGTTCACAGCTGGGATAGGAGAGTTTCTTGTTGTCTTTTTTTTTTTTTTTTTAAATGATGGCATATTTTTTAAAACAGATTTTCATGAAACTATTTTAAAAGCAGTCTGTATTGTAAGAGCACTTAAGAAAATGTATTTTCTGCCAGAGTGTCTTAAAGAATTAGAGGTTCAAATGCGGATGTGTTGTAACAGTATTTTAGGTCTTCTCATATATTTTCATTTGAGGCATATATGTATATTTCTTAGAAGGAAATAATAGAAATTAAAAATGAAAAAAATAACAAAATGACAAGACCTTATCTCTGCACTTCATCTCATAGATCACCTGAAATATAATAATCTACATGCAAAACATAATAATCTGTACCAAAATGCTCTGTTAATTCATGACAAAACTGTAAATAAATAAATAAATGAATAAGCTCACAATTAGCCTGAGATTTCACTTCCTGGCTTGAAAAATTGAATTGCAGGCTCATAGCTCCCTTGAGTGTTTGGAGAGAGAATAGCAGCCCTTAATAACAGCGCTTTTTCCTGTGCAAGGTGGACATTCATGTCATTACCATTTTTCTGGCAAATTTTCAACCACCAGCAGCAAAAGTTTTCATCGATTGCCTCCTGCTGTAAGGCGGTGATGATACTGCCGTCCCTTGCTTTCATGAACTGCAGGAATTGGGGAAAATGAGGGAAGCCAGAGATATTAGATATGGATAAAACACAATTCAGGCTGAGCTATTCCCTACGTCACTACATAAGGTCTAGCAGACTAATTTTTACACATCTGTACTAAATATAGAAAATAGGTTTTCCAATGCAACAGTGGAGAATCCAAAGTAAAAATCGATCGAGATGCTGTAAAGTAATCCACTCTCTAGAAAACGCGAAGGTGTCGGGTGCACCTTTTCTCTGAAACCCAGACTCCTCTTACCGTGACTCGGGAAGAGGAGCCACTGTTGTTGAACAAGAAGAATCAGACATTGTGCGGTTGTCCCGACCCGATACTGTTTCCATTCCGTCAAGGGTTACCATTTTGTCAATTGTTGCAGTCCAGTGGTGGTGAGGGGGAGAAAAGCTATTTGTGAGAAATACCGTTACGTGTTTCGCTCGAGTGCGCTTGCTCTGTGCGGCTGGCTTAGGGTAGGAAATAGATGGAGGTGTTTGGGGTCATTAGCATCAGAATTGCACTGAGCTGTCAGAAAGTGATCCCTGATGTCTCACTCCCTCTATTTATAATTGACAGGAAGACGCGCGTTCATTTTGATGACACAGAATCGAGTGCAGCTGGAGGAAAGGAAATGGGAAACCTGAGCTAAAGTAGTAATGGAATGCAGGAGTTTGTGCATGTACAAACTTTGTGCGTGTACAAATCTTTGTCGTAAATCAACACTTAATTGTTTTGCATTAATTTTCATGACTTGGGATTGTGAAAATTTAGTACTTTATATTTAATAAGGAAGCAGCACAGTGATCTATATCCATATCATAAGGTAGAAAACGCATTGTGATACTGATGTCCTTTTGACTAAGATAATGAATTTAAGCTTATATGTCTTTACCTTTAAGGATCCTTTCATCTTATCAAGTATGCTGAACAATTTCCACAGATAGGAGTGTCTGGTGATTTATTTTTATTTTTTGTGAAACTTAAATATATTTAGTTGTGAGTACCTTGTTCTCCAAATCATTGATACAATGTTTACCTTGCATATCAGCTCAGCGCTGTTGGAGCAAATGTATGTGAAAGCTAATTGAAGTATAGAGTTTAGAACAAGAGTTTGTGCACTTGTACGTTGCCATATTATTAATTGAACAAGAGTTCAGAGCACTTGTGTGTCACTACATTATTAATTGAGGATTTTATGGTTTTGAGATTTACAGCTAGTGTGTCAGTTTTAGCACAGAACAGTGATGCCTGCGTCGCTGGTCTTCTCATGTATCACAATTTCTGCGTATACATAATACACAAACGTGTTCTAGAAGGCACATAGAGAGTGTGCAGAAGGGATGAACAGACAAACAGGTCTTTATAATAAAAATTAGAAATAAAACAGCAGACTTGAGTCCACCTTCTTGGCATCTCTTGTAATATAATGCAGAATTATTCCACTTGCCAGAAATATGAGCAACATGAATGAACCTCGAATGTATTGCGTTGTCAAGGTTCATTGAAACTAGTACTAAATTACTAAACTAATTTTTAGTAATTTTTAGTACTAAAGTACTAAACTAAAGAAAATGACTAAGAAGCAGTGGCAGATTCGGGTGACCCCATGGTTGCAGAGCCTGTCTACAGCAGAGCCGGGAGTTTTATAAAGATGGTATTGCAACACTTAGGCTCAGTTTTGCCTTTCTTCGTGATAAACTCATCCACTTTCTACAAACGTATATAATGCAGAAAAGAGAGGGCCATTTAAAATGCAAAATGACCCTTCGATTACTTTAATCTCTTTTTTTTGTATGTCTTCAGCAGTGCTAGATTAGCCCCTAGCCCTTTCCAGTTCTTGCTGGGGGGGAATATGTTGAGGGAATGCATGTTATGAACCATTATTATTCCAAATTACCTTTTAAAAAACCCAAAAATATATGTTTACAGTGGTATGGAAGTACTTAGAGCAAACTCAGCAGAGATGCTTCCTGGTTTCTGATGCTGAAACCTTTGTCTATCTCCAAAGATTGAACTACTGTTTTTTAAAATAAACTTCTTTTATTCTTAGTGTTCCGTTTGCTTTAGACAGATTCACACTGAATAAGATGTTACTTAGTTACAAAAATGTGATTTGCATTATGCATAGTATGCAAAATACTTATGCAAGTATGAAAACATCATTGTTTAAAATATTTCCAATTAACTTTCCATATTAAAAGTGGAAAAGGCTATGGAGTTTATGCATGGGGACACGATTTGAACCTATCATTAATCCTGTTTCTTTTATTGTTTGCGTAATTGTTAGACACTTGTATAGAAGCTACGTCAGGATCAGGTAATATATGAAAATGTCTTGTCATTATGGATTTGTGGATCGATACTTCTTTTACGTTTACAGCCAGGGTTGTTCTAGCTGAACTATTTAAAGAAAAGAAATTTCTGAAAATACAGCTCTGTGTGTGTATGCCTGTATATTTTCACAAATTCATAATCTGACTGATTTTTTTTTTTAGGATCTTGTTTTAATCTTAATATATATGTAACTATGTACATGCACACATGCTCTCTACCTTCATAAGTTTTAAGTGAAGATTTTTACCTGTCACCTACTGTAAGCATGCCGAAACAAAGCCTCAAGCGTTGCAGCTTTTAGCATGGGCTCTCTTTGTAAGATCATTTCGCTGATGCTTGTAAACTCAGGATTAGTTGTCAAAGCAAAATACAGAGAGGTCATTGGAAATACGGAAGTATGGAACACGATAAATCATGTCTGTACAGAGCTGAATTGGAGAGGTATAAAAATGAAACATTATGTCATCTTCATTTTTTTATGCTGCCTTGTAAACACCCTAAATTTGATCCAGATGTAAATAAATTCTGTTAAACATTTATTAATGTAATTTGTGCTGCAATACAATAGTCAGTCAGTTTCCTTGTCTGACGTTTCAGCTCTGTACTCATACAGAGCAAAATTATATCCAGTTATTCTCAAGCAATTAAGCTATACTTTAGAAATGAAGGAGTATGTTGTCACACAAATAAGGAGGAATGACAGAATCAGGATCTGAAGAATTTGCAGAAACGCCTGCAATCTCTTACAGAAGCCTTCTGTGCACATTAATTTCTATAAGGGATGGTTTAAGTTTTGCTAACGCTGCTATTTAGAACAATGAAGCACCAAACACTGGCCTTCTTGCTAAAGTAGAAAAACTCAGCAAAGCATAAGAAACCAAAAGAAAGGATGCTTCTAGCCTTTTTTGCACTTAAGGAAGTTCAAAAGTGAGTTTCTAAAACTTACCTAGAAGTACAGGCTCTGAAAGGGAAGTGTAAGCGCAGGTTTGACCTGGGTCTGAACTGGGCATCAGAGAACTAGTGGTAGAGCCGTAGTAGAAGTGTTGTCCCGTTCTCTGGTGGATACCATGCTGCACAGATTTGCCAGTCTTGAACTGAGACAAAAATGAAAATCTTGACAGTTCTCACAACTCCAGCTGAAATATTTTCTTTTTGACAAATTCAGGGTCTGTCTTTGATCTTGACTTTTTAAAAATTTATATTCACATTGCCTTCTACAGGAAGCAAATTTTCTTTTTGTCTGATCCATCTTTTGGCTTTACCAGGTCTATCTTATTAATGTGTTGTGGAATTCATTCTCATTTTCCTTACTTGCAGGTCAGTACAGGTGGTCAACTGAGGTTTTTTTAATCTAATGCTTGTATCTACTTAATTTCTATGTTTTCGGTTTAAAATTCACAGTTGTTTTCGATATGAGCATGGGAATCTGGTGAGAAAAATTCACAAGAGAGGCAATTACTTTAAAGCAGACCAGTTTAACAGGTCTGGAATATATTCTAGTTAAGTATTGTTTCTGTTTACTATCACTTTGTAAGGACCTGTTCCCTCTGGAAGTATCATATTCTGTAGAACACATGTATTTTACTGATGCTGCTGCTGCTGCAATTGAAATTCATTGTGTCATTCTCTAACAGTTGTGCTGCATTTAAATGTATACAACAGGTGAAACTTGGCAATTATCCAGCTCCATGAAGTTTTGAGCATACTTTCAGAAAATTCTCATATGAAGCTCTGCAGTGATCTTTTACCCCATCCGCTCTAACCTAGGGTCCAGACTAGCAGCTTTATAAAAAAGGAATTCATTTCATTTTCACTTTGGTACAGTTTCTTATGTTCTCTGGCTCATATCGCATCTGTTACAATTTCTGTAATGATCTGCTTAAAAATAACACGCCTAAAAATAAATAATGTCATGCTGCTGAGCGGTGTTAATGGCTTGCTAGTTAATTAAGTGTACGCTACTTCACAGAATCACTAGGTTGGAAAGGACCTTTAAGATCATCAAGTCCAACCATTAATCCAGCACCACCATGTCCCCTAAACCATGTCCTGAAGCGCCACATCCACACGTTTTTTGAACACTTCCAGAGATGGCGACTCCACCACCTCCCTGGGCAGCCTGTTCCAATGCTTGACCATCCTCTCAGTGAAGAAATTGTTCCTAATATCCAATCTAAACCTCCCCTGGCACAACTTGAGGCCATTTCCTCTTCTCCTATCACTAGTTACTTGGGAGAAGAGACCAACACCCTCGTCGCCACAACCCCCTTTCACGTAGTTGTAGAGAGTGATAAGGTCTCCCCTCAGCCTCCTCTTCTCCAGACTAAACAACCCCAGTTCCCTCAGCCGCTCCTCATAAGACTTGTGCTCCAGACCCCTCACCAGCTTCGTTGCCCTTCTCTGGACATGCTCCAGCACCCCCAGGTCCCTTTCCGCCGGGCTGCTCTCCAGCCACTCCTCCCCAAGCCTGTAGCGTTGCATGGGGTTGTTGTGGCCGAAGTGCAGGACCCTGCACTTGGCCTTATTAAACCTCATACAGTTGGCCTCTGCCCATCGATCCAGCCTGTCCAGATCCCTCCCTACTTCTTCTATTTGTCATCGTTCTAGCGACTCTCAAATGCACAGGGAATTATATCTAGGCACTAATACTGCAGCCTAAACTCAGTGAGCTGGTGGCAGAATTTGACTGGACTCCTCTGTATGAAATCAGGAGAAATTTGTAATTATTGTATTTGTGCAAGAAACAGTCTCCCCTGAGCGGTGGTTGTGCCGTGAGGACAGTCGGGGAGGCTGGCTCACCCTGGTGCCTGGCTGTGCCGGCACACGGAGCGGGGCACAGCCGACCTGGGGTCCCTCCGCCACCGGTGCTGTGTCCCAGGCTGGCACAGGCTGTCTCGTGCCGTGACCGCCTGGTCAGCCGAGACTTGGGAGAGAGGTGATGAGTGAGTGGCCTTGCGTGGCACCAGCTCTTCCCCAGCCTGCAGTTTCTGACACTGAAACTCTCACCCGGGCTTAGGAAAGGAAGCTTGTGCTCTGCCATGAACTGCAGGTGGGAGCTGAGCTCCAGGGCCGTTCCTTGTAGACAGGTCCCTTTTGGAAATATTCAAATAGCTTTTCAGGGTGCTTTGTTCAAGCCATGGTTACGTTTTGCCCTGGTGAGTGTTAGTTCTCTTGAGGGGTTATCTCTGGTGATGTGCAGCCAGGACTACTGGAAATAGTTCTTCTTCTGCGATTGTCTTTTCAATGAGTCCCAGTGCAATGACAGACAGTGCGGTGAGGAGTCCTTCGTTTACAGCCCTGCTGCTGAACTGAAGGAAAGGTTGGAGCCATTCCCTGCGTAATGTGGAGATTGTTCTCTCTGTTAAACTTGTTTCTGACTGAAGAGACATTCATCTAAATGCTGGTAAAACCACTGTTATTCTTATGGGGTGGATCAGCCTGTGTTAAATGGTGGATATTGTCTTGAGTACCTTGCAGGGTGTTCAGTCCACATAGTGTTGTTTCCAGATGTGCTGTTTCATGCTACCTTTCCATTATATGGCAGTGTTTTTTCTAGATCACTGACTTTTTGGTTTATGAGGACGAGTTTATTTCTTAATTCTGTAGGGGCTAGAAGGACATAAAGTGGGCGAGTCCTTTAATTAAAAACATAAAAGTACATTGCTGCTCTTGTTCTTTTGTGAATCAAACATTGGGTATATTAATACTAGTAATGGAACATAATGGCTGCTCATCAAAATTAAAGATAAAATATTTCAGGAACACTAAACTAACCTCGACAGATAATTGTTTGTTGAAATTTGATGCTGTGCAACAAATGGGGGATTGTTAACAGCAGACTCCCATGTTCTTCTGTTATATCATTAAATCCTGTATGTTACAAAGATAGGGCTATCGTTGCATTAAAAGCATACCCCTTTTCTTGGAGATGCATGTCAATTCTTGATTGAGGATTTTGATTGCATGAGGTCTGTTCTGTACTTAATAAACTCTTGTGTTGTCGTCCAAAATGCCGGGGAGCTCTGAATAACTTTTGTGAGATGTGGGTTATATAGGTGTATATTACTTGCTGAATGAAAAACAACCCTCGTCATATTTCCCTTTTGCTGATTTTTTTTGTTTTGTTTTGTTTTTAAACGTTTTCTTAAAAACACAACGCAGTGCTTGTGTTTTTAAATGCATGTTCACCCAGCAGATGCCACGAAATTTATGAAGGTTTTCATCTAGTGGAAAAAAACCTGTAACTGAAAAGATAAACTGGAGAAAAGAAGCTGGACAGTAGCAAACATTTACACTAGAGAGTAATTTTCTGGATGACCTGAGTAATGAAACCCAAAATAACTTTAAAGTGATATGTTAGATTTCAGTCATTTGAAGACTTTAAACCAGGACTGGGCCTTTAGTTCAAATACATGGTGTAATTTAAACCAAGCAGTGGTCACTTAAGCTCTGAATTTTCACTCTGAGCTGCGCAAGACACCTGCTCGCTTAGCTTGGTGCAAATGGCTACGTGGCGGGCCTTGAATTTGACCAGTGCCCTGCTTTCACTGTTCCTGCGGATTGTCCTCTCTCCTCACCATCTCCAACGTGCTTTGAGACTCTGCAAGCGATCTACGTGGGCCTGAGGTGGTTCCCCAGTTATCTAAACACATTCTTTTCCAGAGGAAATCTTGCGACTGGGATAATTTGCTTCAAAACATGTTTTCTGAAGTCTGCAATTTTACTTTGAAAGATGGCTGCAAACATTGTTTGGGAGACTGTCTTTCACAGTGAAGTCTTCCTCTTTACTCATAAAAAATTGCATGCCACTTCATTTTGTGATTAAAAAGTTAAATTATCTTTTTCCTCATAGTGGTTGATGGTAAGCGTATAATGTTGCTATAGTCAGTTTAATAGTTGTCATCGAGAGTAGTCGGCCGATGCTACTCAACTCTATAGTGGCAAGCATAAAAAGCACTAAAACCATATGAAGTTTTCTGTAACAAATTTTGTACAAAAAAATCAATTTGTATCAAAAAAGGCATTATTTACCTAATCATTCACTACTGAAAAAAGCCACGTGAAAAATTGCCTTATTTCAGAAGGCAATCGTGAAGGCTTCAAAGTATATATAATCTCATTTCCCTGCTCTCATTTTATCTGCTTTCTCTCCCTGAACTGGAAAACTGCTGTCATAACTGTATCTATTTCCTGTAGGAGCTATTAGTCAGTAGCATTACGTCTGCTTAAACGTGATCACTTTTCTCTTCTGTATGTTAGTGATATGCTATTATCACGTAATATTGCTCATCCATCAGAGGCTGCCATGTTTTCTGTGCTGATTGTAGAATAGAGGAGAGCTGAAGCATCCTCTAAAAAAAATAATTTCAGAGATTACAAAATACTGCAGTAACACTCTTTATGTATATTATGTTACTCATGTACGTTACAGGGCACAACCTTCTTGTGGTGTATTTCAAGGTTACAACGTGAAATGTTTCTCTGCTTTTAATTCCGAAGCAAAAGCACTTTAACCATCGGTTTTGAGTGTAACTATCTCAATTCCTCTTTATTTAAATGGCAGATTCAATAAAAACTCCATCTGGCTTCCATAGGAAGCTTGCACAAGTCCTTGGAACTTGATTATTTTATTTTTTTTCGGGACACAAGGAACTGTGGCCGGGATTAGAACCTCTTCCTCCTGCAGCATACTCGCCAGATGGCAAGTTTATTGAATCTGGTTTTAACTTACTAGGGCTTAAAGGAATGAATGCAGCTCAGAGAAGTGGGTGCTACATTTCTCCTTCAAAGGTCTCCTTCAAAATCAGCCTCCAAAGATTTATATGCGGAGTGTCGTTGTGACCTGGGCAGGCGGTTGCATACCTCTCATCTCTTTCAGTGCTTGGAATGGAGTTAGAGTGTGGCACAAACCACGTTACAAAATCCAGTAACTTCAATATCAGCAGCACTGGGTGAATCTTGTTGCATGGCTAAATATTTTTTTTTATTATTTATTTTATTTTTACCATCTAAGTTTCTACAGTGTTGTAAACTTTTCAGTTGAAATACGAAGTAAAACATGGAAGTATGTGAGATCCACTGGTGTCACTTAAAACTATCCTTAGGTGTTGTCCTTAATATAGACGTATGGTCTGTACCAAAAGCTAGCATTTTTGAAGGACAGAATTTATTTTTATCAGCTTTTAGATTTGAATCAGGGAGAAAAAGATCTTGCTTAAATTTCGTACAGTGGCTTTTCCTAATTTCTTGGAAGTGGTTTTATATTTGTGAAAAACATTTCTGGTTAATTAATGATGCAAATTCTAAATTTTTTTATTAAGGAATCCGCTCTTCTTTTCAAAATACAAAGCATTGTTTTGTATTTCTGTTATGTACAGAGAAATCCAATTTTTATATTACAGGATTTTTTCCCCCTTTTTTCTGAGAATGGAGAAGACTGCTCCTGTGAGCTCATGCCAAAGAGAGTCTGCAGAGTAAATGCTAACTTTTTCTTTCAAATACTGAGCCGTCAGGATGCGGACCTCTGCTGAGGTGTGGTTGCATGCAACGTTTCAGACAGTCAAGTGGCGATGTCTGGCATAATTATTCATGTGCTTTGTTGAACACAACTGTGTAAATAATACTAGCATGCAGTGTGGGCCCAGATTTGTAGAGCAGAGCATATAAAGATTAACACATGGAAATAAATAATTACAACTCAAAATACTCCATTTTTCCTTTTTCCAGTTTCACACTTTACGCATCCGTACTGTTTATATATACTCTATTTTCTATGTGCTCCTTTTACGGGAGGTAATTTAATGTCTCTGCTGTGGTGCCGGTTCTTGCACAACGTGATGTGTTTGTGATGCTGAGCACCCAGCATCACTCCCATTAGAACTGTTCACCCCCGTCTAGGAAATAAGGAAATATTTCTCTGTCCTCTAGCTAATGTTGTATAAGCCTCATTTGTATACATCAGTGGGTTAAAAGTCATTTTTTGGGCTTGAGCAGTGAATTCTCAGTCTTGAATTTTTCGTAAGGAAGTTTTCATAATTCTAGAATCAAGATTTTATAGAAAATACCTCAAGGAAATCTATTTCCTTGCACTGAGACTGGGCTTGCTCTTTGGAGATCACCTTATTCCTCTTGTTAACGAAGCAGTTTGTTAGGACTTCTAGTGGTGCATATTCACCAGCTTTTCCTGCACTTCAAAAAAGACAGACAAAGCAGCTGGAAAAATATTTGGAATTTATTACCAATGTTGAGCAATCCAGCAAACAAAAAAGGTGGTGGTAGCACCAGAATCAGAAGTAGTAGTTTTCTTCCAGACAGGGGACGTCAGGAGTTAATGCTTTTCTAAAACTCTCAGAAAGATTATTGTTGGCTTCCCTTTGAATTAATTACTTTGGAGCAAATTCACCTACCATATTACTTTACCACTTTATTCATATATTGCAAAATACATGTAGAAAAAATAACGAGCCTCTGTAAATCTCATGGATGTAATTGCAGCCAGGGATACTGATGATGTCATGAATCATTGCAAGGTACAGTGGTTTCTGTGGTATTTCCAAACGAAATTAGAGGTCTCTTGTTTACAGTTTGTTTGCGGTCCTCTCCATTCAGTAGAACAGTGTATGGATCCAATAATAATAAAAAAATATGCGCTATAGAGTGATGCTATTTTGAAGATGTTTTGGCATTACATCCTTAATTTTACTGCTGTATTACCGTCGTTTCCAGTTGTATCTGGCTTTATTTAAGCCAAGATAGTCTTGTATTAGTAACATATGAAACCGGTATTATTTTCATTTGTTCAGCAGATGTGTGAGCCTTTTACATTTGATAAGCCTTACTCCTTATCAAATCAGATGAAATGATGCAAAATTCTGCAATATGCAAGCATTCTTTTGTGTGGGAGCAAGTACTGCCTGTCTTGTGCAGGTGAAGTACAAGAGTGACAGTTCCAGTATTTCAGTGCGCATGAGTGCAGGGAGCATCACTTTGTGCCTTCCTTCCTTATCAAGCATTCCACTGTCATCGCGTTTGCAAGCGGTAAAACTGGAAGGGAAGCGTTGGGAAGGGGTAGAGAGGCCATTGCAAAGTGACCTGGTGAGATGAGATCGGCCGAAGAAACAGGCATCGAGGGGCAGCTGAGCTCTACAACGTGTAAATGTCTGCAGTGTCAGAGGGGGAAATGGCGGAGAAGAACAATGGGTCGGTCACAGCCGTTGCGTTGAAAATAAATGTACATCTCCCTCCCCACCTCGGGCAAGCCAGCTCTCAGCTTTCCCATCTGTTGTATTTAAAAGAATTATAAGACTTTCACATCAATTTTATTTAAACAGCACCCATTTTCTGTACCAGAAGTATCATGCTGGCCTGTTTAGAAAGGGAGGGAGCCACAAAAGGACTCCTGTGTAAAAGAAGTTTTATGTAATCCAAGGGAAAGTGTGCAAGCCATTAATACATTTCTGTGTTTTCTCTCAACAGCGAGTGTGTTTAGGCCTTTAAAGTGTGCGATTTCATCAAAGGTTTTTTCCTTCTTTGAATATCATTCGTGAGATAATGGAATTACAGCTGAGAGCTCCAGATAGGAACTTAAGTAAAGTTTGGCAAGTAGAGCTTCATTAAGTGTTCTGCTTAAAGTGGGCCATGTTTATAGCAAAGCAGTTTTGCTTTCAAAAAGCAGATGATTTTGTGACTTGAACATAAACTGTAAGCCAACTTTTTGGTGGCTATGTCCCTGGCTTGAGTGCAGTAAAACTATATTTATTTACACCAGATGAGAATTTGCCTTTTCCACATCTTTTTTCATGCTTTAATTCTTGGATTCTGAAGCCTTCGGTTCTTTGGAAATGCATCTGTCCCGCTTTGGGTTAGAGTTAATTTTCTTCCTAATAGCTGGTGTAGTGCTGCGTTTTGGATTTAGTATGAGAATAATGTTGATAACACGCTGATACTAAGTAGTTGTAGTGCTTAAACTCAGTCAAGGACCGTTCGGCTGCGCACGCTCTGCCAGCGGGGGGGTGCCCCAGGAGCCGGGACAGCTGGCCCAGGCTGGCCCAAGGGACACTCCCGACTGTGGGCCGTCGTGCCCAGTACATAAACTGGAGTTGGCTGGGGGGCGGGAATCGCTGCTCGGGGACGGGCTATCGATCTCAGGTGGTGAGCAGTTGTTGGGTTGTGCAGCACTTGCTTTTGTAGATTCCTTTGTCAGTATTACTTATTTTTTTCCTCTTCCTTTGCTGTCCTATTAAACCATTTTTATCTCAACCCACGAGTCTTTTTGATTCTCTCCCCCATCCCACCCTGTGGGGGGGAGTGAGCAAGCAGCTGCATGGTGCTTAGTTGCTGGCTGGTGCTAAACCATGACAGCATCTCTCAAGAAAATGCTAGTGCAAAAATCATTTAACTGGGAGCACGTCTCCTCTTGTGTGCCTTCCTTTGCAGCTGCCTTTGGTCTCTACTTCCCCAGGAAAGAGTACTCGGAGAATGTCTACATAGATCAGCCAGCAGGTACGCCGCTCCTGCGCATCCATGCCTTGAGGGATTCACACGGGGAAGTGGCCCACTTTCATCTGTGCCAGAACCTCATCATTTCTCGAGCGAGATCCCATGAAAATCACTGGTTTCAAATCAGAGAAAAAACAGGACTTCTCTACCTCAGCAAAAGCCTGGATAGAGAAGACTTTAACATGCTGTGTAAGTATGAGACGGCTAACATTTCTTCTTGAAGTATCTGCTGTTAAAGCAAAGTACATTAAGATCATGAGGTTTATCCATCAGCATATGACCATCAAATTTGGAAAAAACACATCTGCCCTTTTAAAATGAGGAACCAGACCCAATGAAGCCCACAGCAATTGCAGGGAACAATAAGCCAAGGCAAACACTGACCTGGGACCGATCCAGTTGCTCACACTGCGGACTCCAATGCAGTGGGAAAGTTGCATTACTTGAAATATTTTTTTTCTGCATTTCACAGCTGTATAAGTCACAGCTTTACATTGAGATTTGCAGTTTGTTCATCTGCTGATGCAAGTTAAACCAATTGCACTGTGCTAATGCTGGGCGCTTAGTGCCCAGACCAATGCAGTTAGATTAGTTCGAACGTTTATATAAACAGTCCCTGAACTCTGGTCACACGGATTGACAAAGTACATTTGCGTGTAACACGAAACAGCTCTTGGAAGAAATGGTTAAGTGTACCTCTTTTCCCTCTCTTGAGATTTGGCTTTGTTAGAGAAGCTTACTATGGAACTACAGAAATTAATTTTCTCAGTTTTCCCCCTTCTTTTATGCTCTAGCAGTAAATTGGTTTTGGTGATTTTGATCTATGAGGAAATTAGGTATCATTAGATGGTGGAGGAGGAAATGGGTGAGGAGTTAATGGCATACCACTGTGATCAGTTGCAGAAATTCTGCTGTTGGAGGGTCTGTACTAACTGTCTTGAGTTTGTAAGAGCCGTATATCAACGCTACCCTTTGGCTTGGGTGCCTTGATGTTTAAATGTTCAACTTCAGACGCTTACTGCTTTATTTTTTAAGTGCTAAATCCTCGATATCTCACCCATTTTTGCTGCATTTTGGTAGTCTGTGTTCATGAATATCAGATAGCTATTCTTCCTTTGTTCAGTTACGAATAGCTATCCAGAACTTGAGAGTTGGTTTGTTCATATGGATCAAAGTGACCTGGAACATCTTTTCAAGTGAATCAGATCTATTACAGAGATGCTATCATTCTGTCTGTAGTCAAACCAAGGCAATCAAAATAATTAAGGCTTGAGGGTGTATTAGCAGATGCCACAGGCTGATTTTAACTTCTATGTTACTTTTTGACCAACTCTTTATATTTTGAAACAATGAAGCGATTTGTCCTCTAAATATAAATAATTTGGCCTATATCTTCCACTGGTATAAACTCTCAGAATGCTGTAACTTAAAGGACAGTTAGTAGTTGTTGTGAGTCTGTCCTGAATATTTGTTGCTGTTTTGCTGCCAACCCACTCTGCTCTAGTCTCTCCAAAAAACCGTCCTGTTAAAAGCTGATTACTGATAGTAACCTGTTTTATGTCAGTGTCTTACAGACAGAACATTGATATAGTTCTGTGAGGTTCTACAAGGTAAGGCTGGTGGTAACACCTATAGTTTTTTGGCTTATTGGGGGTATTAATATTATATGTGGTTGTTTTGTGGAATAATGGACTAGAGCACAAAATGGGTAAAAGAAATGTTGGCTTGTCTTCTATAAAATATTTCTTCTGGTGTGTTTTTTTTTCTCTGAAGCTGTAGGAAACTGGATGCCCTTATCAAAGGTGATGCTCTATGTCTTCCTTTCATCCCACCCTTTCCAAGAGAAGGAATGCGACTCTGCTATGCGCACCACGGTTTTCCTCTCCTTGATCAATGCTACTGCACCAGCTTGCAGTTCCCTGACAGCAAGGCAGCTTTGCTTCACAGAAATGGATCTCTCCTTTCACATCAAGGAGAATAAACCACCTGGCACATTTCATCAGCTCCAGCTACCCTCAGTTCACCATCTGTGTCAGAATCTCAGCATTTCCTATAAACTGCTGGCAGGTAAAACTGGAACTGAATCACTTGCATACCAGCCATAAACAGCTGAGCTGTTAAGATCTCTATAAAGAGATCTTCTAAACTGATCCTATAAAGGAAATTCTCTTGCAAACGTGAACTAAGCCTGAGGGTTTTGTCTCTGAGATATACAGAGGGGGTGGGAGGGAGGACTATCTCCTTCCCTAAGGAAAAGATTGGCTTTAGAAGTTTGCACCTGCTAAGAGCAGATTGGGAATAGCCTGAGCTTTAAATTGTGCTTCTTCTAGACTGTAGGATCTTCCCATCAATTCCATGTTTTCTGTCTACCCTAACAGAGTCCCACAACTGTTTCACTTCTGAGTCTGCCTTTTATCGTGCAGTTGTGATGTCCAAATGCATTTACTTGATTACTTGAAAGAGTATTAAAGAAAAAAAAAAGTGTGAGCCCTATAATGGGAGGTGATTGTCCCTGTTTATACTGTGGCTGTGTTTTTCAGCTGAAGGTATGCCCTTTCGGTACAATGAGAACACCACTGGTGTGAGCGTGACGCAGCGCCTAGATCGAGAAGAGAGAGAGAGATATGAGCTCATTGCCAAATGTACTGTGAGAGAGGGCTTCAGGGAAATGCAGGTCGGGGTGCCCTTCCTGGTGAACGTGTTAGATGAAGATGACTCTCCTCCCTTCCTTCCCAATGGCACTGATACTGCAGATGCTGTCGTGGAGTTCAACAGGAAGGAGGTAATGTTCTCCTTTATCTACTCCCTGAAGTAGGAGCACAGCGGTGGGAGGCACAATGACTGGGAAACACCATGCTCTGGGTAATGGGTCTCAGCATCAAGCACCTGACCACACGGTGCTCTTTAGAGCTGTGACTGTAAAATGCTGAGTGTGTAGAATTCAGACCCCAAATTACAAGAGTTTGGGTCAGGAATTAAACAGTGTAAGGAAACGTGAGTGTTTCCTGAGGTCAGGATGGACCATTGCTGAGACTGTGGTCAGGATCACTGTAACTCCCCGTACTGAGCTCTACTCTGTATTTGTTACAGGGTTGCTTCCCGCAGGTGACTAAAATGGAGTGGTTGTAGAGCAAGTGTATGTGTGTATCCTTCTCATATATGCAAATCTATAGAAGATATCAGAACTACACTCAGAACATTTATTAGGATGCTGTACAGAAAGTTAGGAGAAGCGGTTGTCTTCTGCAGACAAATATTGCACCTGCAAAGGAGTTGAAGTTTCTAGTATCAGGCTGTTAGAGGAGAGCTCCAGGATCTTGTTTTAATGCTGCCCTCACGCTTTTCCCTTGCCATGCCAAGGTGATCTTTCAAGAGGTCTGAACCCCTGGGTGTTTTTATGTGTGCCCCCTGCACACGTACAGCCCTTGCTTCAGTAGAGAGGTATACAGGTGGGCTCTTTGGTTCTTCCCACCGGAGCAACAACTCTTTATAAATCAATGGTATTGAGAAGACAGTTCTGGAGCCTAAATGATGCAGTTTTCGTGAGATGACTTCTGTTTCATAACAACAACATCTTTTTTTTTGTGGTCAAATTTCCTTCGAAGTATATTTTGCTCATATTTGTGTCTGGAAGGGAAAAGAATGATTTTAGAAGTTTGCTGCCACCTCCTGACTAGAACATGTGTGGACAAGACACCTATGAACACATCACATTTGCCTGGGCATAAATTCCTTTTTACTTCTGAAAATTTTGAGATTTGGGAGTTTTCATTTAGCTCTGAATAATAGAAGGTGAAAGTCTTACAGAACTGTTTTATGAAGTAGAATATTCTCTTTGAAATTACATGCTTGCAAAGTGTTCAGAACGTAGTGAATTCCACTGGCATTTTTCAGTGGAAAAAAAAGCATTCTATTGGGAAACTTTCAATCTTTTGTAGTAACTAAACGAATTTGAAACAACATAATTGCTAATAAATTCTTAGTCTTCAGTGTCCAGACAGGGAACAGCAATCTAGTAGACTAAGCAGAAGACAGACAACCCAGGCCACTTCTGTCATTTGGGTAATGAGTTTGACCTGTCTGAATGTATTCCAGGTCTTTTAAGTGCATATGTTACTCACCTGCTTTTTTTAGCAGTATTGTAGAATAACATTGATTTTAAAAAATGAAAAAATCAAGAGCTGTGCATGTGCCCTCATTTCCTACCCTGAAAGTTTAGTGCTGTATTTAGACATAGACTTGAATGATTATATGACAAGTTCTTTTTCACTTCATCTTTTGTGCTTCTAACTCAGATCCAAATAGGTGTGAAATAGTGGTAACCTGAAGTTTAAAATGAATTTGAATGAAAGTGAGCTTGAGTAAAACTTGTAAGGTTTTATTTGACCAATATTTCAATCTCCCAAACAAATATCAGAGGAAGAAAGCTTCAGCTCATTCAGCAATGTCATTTATTATTTCCTTCTAGGGAACTGTCCTTGCAACGCTAACTGTATATGATGCAGACACCACACCTATTTATCCACTTGAAAGCAGCAGAAAGAAATACACAGGAACCATCATTACTGATGATCCCTGGATAAGTGAAACATTTCGCGTAGAGCACATCTTCGATGAAATCCACTTCAGCCCAAATGGCAGCCAAGTGAGGGGAACTCAACATGAGTACAGTAAGGTCTCTTTCTTCAAATAAAGAAGTTGCTTATTAATAAATACCAATTAGCTCTTGAACTTTTCCAAGCATTTTGTAAGTATTGAGACAAAGAAAGCTGAGAAGTTGCAAGTTAAGCAAACGCTGAGTTTTAAACATGTGCTGAAAAAATGGAGTTTGTGCATCTCTGGGATAGGGAGAATACAGGATGATGTTGTGTATACTGAGAAGCAAGAGGTTCTGATTGTAGGCTTCTCAGCGTGGTAGGTGGAAAGGAAGAGGACCTCTCCAAACATCTTGAATAGCACAGAGCATAACTCCATAGGAGCATATTTTCATATTTAACTCACCTTCTGTTTCCTGTTACATGTAATTTTGATATGTACAATTTTGTTGGGATCGAAGTATCAAAATACACATTTGCAGATAACGTGGGTCGGTAATGGGCTAATCTTTTCCTTTGCAGAACTGGTACTGAATAAAAGTATTTCAGTCACAGAGCATCGTTCCTTCCAGTTGGACGTTTTGGTGAATGACACAGAATTTCATGGTCCAGAAAGATCAGTGACGCTTCATTTCAATGTCTCCATCCTCCCTGTCAGCATTCAGTTTCCAAACATGACTTACCAGTTCACAGTGAACAGAAATGCTGAACGCTTTGCACAAGTAAGAACTGTGTTAATTTATACTTTCACTCTGTTAGAGACAGAGCTTAATAAATAAATCACTGGGCGAGATGCATTAAAGCATTAGTTTTACCAGTTTTAAGTAGAATCAATGAAAAATGTGGTATCAGTATGGTTGTTGCTGGATGCAGTGGGTAGCAGGTAGCCTGAACACTAGCTCTCCTTGCATAACAACAGCGGCGAGGGGGGGCACACATTGAAAGTATTAATAGTGAGAAATAACGTGTGTTATAGACAGGAGGACTTGCAACCATGAGTGGCTAAAGCATAAATAACTGGGAAAAAAATCAAGGGCAAAAAAAGAAATTTGTTCCAGCTGTTGGAGTCCCAGCTCTACCTACTTCAGTATGTTAATGGCTTTTCTCTAGATAATGGCTAGTTGGTAATTAATGTGTTTCCTAATTTAACCCTTATTTTAGCTTAATCACCACCATTGCCATTAATAATGACTTCCAGAAACACTTTCTAACACGTTGACATTAATCAGGTAAAAATTACAATGTAATTCCTATGGAACATGTACATTAAAAAGGAACTAGTTCAATATAATTGATGTTATGAAAGTGAATATTAAAAACATCAGTGGTGAGCCATTTTGGGAGAGCTGCTGGGAAGTATACCTCGTAACTAAGTAAAGCTATAAAACTGCTGCTGTATTTGCAGCAGAGAAGAGGACTGAGACTAAAATATGATCATCCCTCTTGCAGAGAAAACAGATTCCTTAGATGACTTCTAAGGAAGAATTCAGTGTCATTAATCATTAAGCCTCTGGCTAATTGTAAAAAGAAAGAAAAATATATAAGATATATTGTGTGTTCTTATATTTAGTCTAATGACATGCACTGTGGCTTGATAGCTCATCAGAGTATGGAGCAGGCCTTACATGAGCAATAAAAACGCTGCAGCTTCGTCAGGGGACTTCTTATCCAGAGTCTGCACTGAATATCCTAAATAAGAGAAAGATACCAAGTGTGCTCACGTAGCGGGCTCCCCACGAAAAGCTACTTTTTAATGACATTTTGCGATGACTTGTGGCTGCAACTTTTAAATTTGCAGTCTATTGGACACTTCAGAACATATTCTGTGCTTTTTGTGCAGATCACAGTATTTTTTATGTTAGGTTTGGGTTTTTTTGTAGCGCCAGATTGTGAAAGCTTTATTCTCAGCAGTGTAAAAAAAACCCTCTTGCCTAGAGATAGCGTGAAACCAGTGGGTTTCCCCCTAAAAGAAATAATAGCATAGGTGTCTAAGATACTCATAGTCTAGTTCTTGGCATCTAGAAATGGGCCCCAAATGTATGTATGTCACAATGTGACTGTAACTGTAAAAAGTATGGAAACTCATCATGTTAGGTATGTATGAATATAGATTAATTGATTTTTGTGTGTGTATATATATGTATATAGATTTTATATATAGGCGTATGCATACAATAATATTATGACTGAATGAATTCCAAATTAAATTTGGTTAAGCCATGTTTATCTGTGCAAGTTTATCTGTGCATATCCTAGATTGCTTGAACACATTTGTTTGAAGTTTGGGATTATATATTTTTCTAGTTCCAGAATGCAAAACAAAACAAAAAAAAACCCCCAACGAACGAAACAACCCAATTAACTTTTAAAGCTGCTGGTTTTGCGTGTTGTCAGCACAGTCAGACACCTGAAAGGGAATTTTAGGGTTTCTGGAAACAACGGCGCTTCCCGCTAACCGTGCAGTTTCACTGGGTGGCAGTAGTAGCAGGGAAAACTGTTTCTGGCAAGAAGAATTCCCAGTCTGTGGGAAGAGATCTTCCTTTGTGCTGCCTAAACACAAATTCACCAAGAGATTTTGTTCTGATTCTCGGCCAACAAAGTGCAAAACTCATCCTGGCTCTGGAGATAGCGTTCTTGATCAGTTAGTGTCATCCACTTACTTCCGAGTCTGGGTTTGAATTCACAGCGTGCTCTCTGCTTGGAGCTCAAGTCGATGTAAGCAGCTTAGTCCCCAGCACTTCACACTGTTAAAGTCACTTGCATAATTAGCCGTGATGTGCCAGAGCAGGGAGGAAAAGTACTGGGCCAAATCAATATGAAGGCTGAACTGTCTCTTGCCCTAAGGAAAACGCAAGAGCGTGAAGAAATGATTAACTGCTGGGCTGATGCCATTTGTCTGTTTGAGCAGCTAAATGAATTGAATAACAAAAGCATGGCCTGACGGTACAGGCTTGCCCAGTGGCATTTAACTTATCAAAGGACTTAAAGCTCTATTGACATTTACTGAGTCAAATGATGAATAACATGGGCCGAGATTTTTAGAGAGCTTATATGTCCAAATGTCCCTGGAATTCAGTGAAGAGGAACATTATCATTATCCAGACTTTATTAAACTCTGGAGCACAAAAGATGGATTTTTCCGTTCCCATTTCTGATAATGGTATTTCTGTGTTAACTGTTGAGAGTTTTGAAAAATGCACCTTTGTAGGTTCCTCCCCGTATGTTGATGTTAATCCTGATTACCAGGCTATTTTTCACCCTCCTCATGAGAAAGAGGAACTGCCTCCTTCTGTCTCCTTCCCCTGGGGCTGTGCTCTGCGGCGTCTGAGAACTGTGCTTCCTCCAGAACCTGTGGTGCAGGACAAAGTTACAAGTTTGGGCTTTCCCTAGTGGAATCACACAAAAAGAGAAAGCCTGTCTGTCTTGTAGAAATTTCTTGAGGGGGCCATTTTTAGCTTCTCCTCAGATTATACAGAGAAAGCAAAACTGGCCCACGGGCTACTGTAAGCATAATCTGCTCGTCAGGGACCCTGAATTTATGGGGTCTTCTCCATCCCCTTTGCAGGAAATTTCTGTTGATCAAAAACATGCCTGGAAAAAGCCGTTATGACAGAGTAGGCAGAAAGGACAGTTTAATCTAGTCTATATAAAGGTTAATGCCATGGAACGTCATTATGTTCTACTGCATCAAACAACATCTAAGCAGTTGCAAAACACTGCCCGTTGCAATGCAGCACCAAAGCTAAGATGACGTCGTTCTGGAAGGGACCTGTCTAGACCTTGTGTCTAGACAGGGTTTATGAACAGGGAAAGTCTTGTCTTTAGTACTTTTTCTTTCTGCCAGTCACAGCATGTGGAGAGGAGATGGCATGGAAGAAATGGCCTAGCTTCTGATTGCTTTAATGGTCTTTGTATGTTATCCTGCCACCAAAAAACGCACCAAAAAAACCCAGCAAATGGTGCCAAGTGACCCGTCAGTGATGTGAATGGGAATAAGTTAGATGAAGTGGGACTATCCTATGACAAAGTAAGCTTCTAGGACAGCAAAAGCTTCCTCTCTGATTTTAAATAGTTCAGGTTCATGGGAAGAGGTCTTAGTACAAAGAAAAAAAAAAATTTTTTTAACATTCTTTAATAAGAATGCTAAACCCAAGGTGTACAGATATATGTACCTTTAGCAGCAGTGGTGTTACTTGAAAACACATCTCTACTGCAGCATTTGAAAAGAATTCATCACCAAGTTCCCTTAAATAACACCCCACCCTTCACATTGTGGTTTTCCCTGCAAGGAAAGCCAATACCTCAGGACCTGATCCGAATCCCACTCTTGTAAATGGAAAAACCAAAGGGAGCTTTGGATCAGTTCCTATAGGAGCTGGACATGAGACAGGGCTTTACATTCCTGTGCTTCTTAAATAAATTGTTTCAGACTGAAGAGTGCTCTAGCATAGATATTCTGGCACGCACAAGTTCAAATGTGGGAAACCAATATATTTTCATTTTTAGATAAAAATGTTTTAAAAATTGCAAACGGGAAACAATGAGGTTCTTATTCCTTTTAAGGTTTTCAGAGAACTCTGCTGGCCAGAAACTTTATGACTGCAACATTATGAAAATTATGCATTAGCAATTTCTATTTCTAACATACTTGAAAAGAGCCTCAGCTTTGTTCACACTGAGCTGTTTGCTTTCTCAAGCAAAACCAAAGTTTTTCTCACTGAACAGCCTGGGACAGAGCAGGGGCTGAACTCAGACTTTCCCAAATCACAGGGTCTTGCTCTCACTGAACACTGCTGACTATCAGCAGTGGGCACCAAGTGTCACTGAGTCTCAGTCTGAAAGGTCAAGGCTTTTTGCATGTCCACTGTTAGGCTGAAGACGATGGTAACGCTTTACCTCTCATTTTTACTGAGAATCAGTGACATTTGAGGCATTCATGTACTGCACTGGTAGTAAAATATCAAATCTGTAAACCCAAGATAAATGCTGAACTCTGCACGGTGCAATATGCTCCTTTTTCTTTCAGATATTTTTGGGAAGCACAGAGTATTTTTAATGTATAGTTTTGTTTCTGTTATCTGTGATCTATTTGTTGGTGTTTGAATCTAGATAGGAAAAACCTGCATCGAAAACTGTATGAAATTCCGTGGTGTGAACATCACCTACAAGTTACTGTCCCCCAACGTAAGCTGCTATCCTGTCAGCATACTTCAAGGCCGAGAAGACAAATATGGAAGCCTTTATGTGAATGATTCCTCTGTGCTACGCAGACCTGAATGCAAGGAAATACAATACACTATTCAAGCTACAGACAAGCAGAGCAGGAAACATACCAAAACCCTCCTCACTATTGTATTGGAAGGAACTCGTAAGTACCCGAGTCAGTTAGAACTATTTACAATTTACAAGTGTTACGGGTGTTAGATGATGCATTAGTAGGGTGATCTATAAACTGACGGCATTAACAATGAAAATGAGCCTGAACTACAAGATACGGATCGCAAAGTTTGTGTTTTGAGTTTTGATTCAGTCCTGCCTGTAGCAGGTATTTGCTTGAACTAATGCACAGGAAGGTGGTGTATTATACGCAATTCCTAATGATTGTGATATTTGATTTAGAAGAATCTTTTGTGTGTCTTTATGACCTTTATTTTGTATTTCACATATTCCCATGGAAGGAAAAAATATATATGTGTGTGCATATATATATAGAAAACCACAAATCTCTGGCCTAAGTATATTCATTCAATCATCTTTCTCCCTACTTCTCTCTCCAATTTTTACTTTTTATAAAAATAATTTTCCTTAACGTGCATGTAGCAACTGCATTGACTCCATTTTACTGAAGAAATATTCAACAACATCCACAGCAGAGGGAGATTACACTGGAAACGTAATCATTTCTCTCCAAACCATATTGCCCTTTGTGCATAACCTTACAATTCTACCTGACAGTTGCCTCTGTTCCCTTGTACTATATCACAACTCCTATGCTAAGAGCAAATGAGTTGAGGAAGAAGAAACAAAAGCTTGCAGTGGACTTTTCTTTTTGCAAGGGCCTTGTGCTGTCTGAAATCGCACATTTCCAGCTCTTGCTCTGTGGCCTGTTATTGCATTAGCCCAAGTACTAAGTGTTTTCCCTTAATTACAAGGTTTTGTATGAAGTACTTACAGTCCCTATTTTTCTGTTCTATCAGTATGTTTGCACATTTCTACGGCTCTAGGCATTGATAGTGGGCTATTAAGCAAAGATAACTATGCCATCATGTTTATCTTACAGTTCACAGAAAAGAAACATCTGGACTTTTCTTTAATTGTTATTTAAGTGTACTGATAGTTGCATCAGTCAGTGTTGCATCCTTCTTCCCTTTCTTCATCTTTCTTTCCTTCCTATCCACCCCTAAGAACGGAGTTTTCCTTCTGATTTGAGCTGACTTGCTTGTGTATTTATCTGCTTTGTCCTGAACTGACACCAAACACTTTTCCCAACAGTTTTAAAAAAAGAGGAGGACTGCCCTGACTCTTGTGCTGTGAGTAAGCACCATGCTGAATGTGAAGAGTGTGGTGGCCTGGGAGTGCTAACAGGAAGATGCCAGTGGAGACAGGGGAGTGGAAAAGGTATGTTTCTGTCGAGTGAAATCAAGCTTCTGTTTAGTCATAATTGTGCATTTGATTTCCATAGATAGAATCTGATTTATTCTGACTGGACAGCATCGTATTATAAACTACACAGCAGCTGTGGCTAAAAAAATTGATCATAATACCCAAATAAAACATCCACTAGGAAGGAAAATGCTGTTAAGTTGGAATGGTCGTTCTTGATCTTGTCTCTGGTAATGCTGAACACAACACATAACATGCAAGGTACTGAATTGGTTTTGCACCACTGTCACTGGAACAGGTGATTTCTGGCTTGCAAGATAACCTCTGTGGTCACAAATTGAGTTTGGAACACAGCAATGAGCCTCTGAGCAGGCATGCCCTAGCAGACAGTGAGCATGGCAGCAGTGTCTGTTGTCTCTGTTTTCTGTGGTCTGCAGCAGACACGTGACGGGTGACTCTTGACTCTTCCAGAACAATGCTTCTGTGTTGATGCTTTATCCCTTCAAACTACATGACTATCACAAATTCTCTTCGACTACTTGTAACTTCATATTCAAATACATGTGAAATAGTGTAGAGACATCCTTAGTTGCGAAAGCCGCTCTTCAGACTCAAAATGGTTAACTAGCTCTTTTTCAAGTAGTACTCACTGTAACTGCGACACACCCAAAGGACTGTCAAAGGCACAAAGCAGAAAACATAGTGAAAAATATATTCCTTCCAGTTGCTTTTAGCTGTTGTCCTGTCTGTTAGTTCAGCAGATGGTATTTATAGATATTCATAAGTGTTTCCTTTAAAAAGAAAAGTGACTTGTTCTTTGGTGTGTGAACATACACTAAGATGCTATCAGCTTTCCTTCAAAGTCTCATGGTATTTGTGCAGCCGTCTGTTTCTGTGTTCACAGGGATCACCACAAACTATTCCACGTGCACCCCGAGTATCAAGACTTGTCCGGATGGCACCTGTGACGTGATTGAGAGCAAAGATCCAGCTGTGTGTCCCCAAGACTGCACAAGTATGGAAATGCTTTAGGATGGGCTTTTCTGTGTCACTGCTGATTGCTGTTCAAGTTCCATTTTCTTGATCCCAGATACCTTTACAAGTTCAACATATTTACCATCTCTGCGTGGTCATACCTGCATTTGAATCATCCAAGAGAGCTAAGGTTATGGGGACTAAATTTGTTCTTTTCTTAAGCCAGTCAGCCAACACCTATTGGCTGACAGTGATGGAAAGAGAAGGTTTTTCTCAGGAATTCTCATTCTGCTCCCCCTCTTAATTCACAGGTAGTGTTTTTCAGTGGAGGTATTTGCTGAAAAAAGTATAGGTTTTAGGCAAGTTAATGCCCAATTTCCAAACTTTAGCACAATATGATAGAAACCATGCCTATTTGAACTCCAGCTTAAATAAGAAAGTAGAAACAACTTTCAATTTAAAATAAATGTGCTTACAAAGGATCATCTGGGGAGATGCACCTGGCCTTATTTGGCAGGTGACCATTAAAATGATCCAGTACCTTATATATTTGAAGATAAAAGGAGAGATTCGTATGAACAACATTTATGAAGGAAGAATTGAAATGCATTTGTGTTTTTTCTTGAATGCATCTTTCTACATTCCACTCGTATACCCGCTCATACCTGCAAGTTCACAAATCACCCTTGAAGATATAAATATTAGAAAAACAGTGTATTGCACTTAAGCAATTTCAGTCTTCTATGAGATGATAATTTTTAAGTGGATCTTTTTATCTATTAGTATATAATTCAAGAATAAAGACATAGATGTTTCTTGAATAATTCTTCTGGCTCTGACATTGTCTACTCCAAGTTTACATTTTAAAATGGAGTCTTAGAGGAACTAGCATTTTCTCACAGGCTAGGACTTATGTTCTTCTATAAAATGAATGAATAAAGAGGCATCTTTGTATTTCTTACATGCAAGAATGTGATTGTGTACTGTAAATTGCTTCTATCGCAAAGATAATTTTTTCATTAGAGTGCATAAAAACAATCCTTAAAGTGGCAGGAATGCTTGAAATGAACGCAAATGACTGTCTAATCATCTGAAGAGAATTCCTTATTGGTAATAACCGGAATCAGTTGTCATTCTAAAGGTGGAAATATTTGTGCCAGAGGCTGTTAATGCTGAAGTATGTAATGTGCAACATATGCAACATCAGATGTTTTGCTCAACAGAAGCCTGAAAGAATTACTGTCGTATTAGATAGTAGAAACAGGAAAGTAAGACAAGCTTTCAAGATGTTATGTATGCTTTTTTAATGCCTGAGATGGATAATTTTGTATATGATTTGATGCAATGCAGGACGTGGGCTGGTGCCCAAAAGCAGTGTATTTACAGACAAAGAAATGAGTGTGTTTTGGGAGTTCAGAGGTGCAGGAGTACCATGATACCAGCTTTTACTGGCCGGGGATGTTTCTTTGGGAATGGCAGGCAATAAATAGAAAGCCCCAGATGCGTTAAGATCAAGGATATCCTTTAAGTACAGACAGTTGCTAAAATACTTACTTTTGTAATTCATCTATCGTTAGGATGGCTATGTACTTGAGTCCCAAAATCGCTTTCTCACACTAACACTATGAATATTACATTCAAGGACATTCGGCTGAAACAACTGGTGTTGTGGCTGTGCCTAACAAGCAGAGGCAGCCTAACTGCATTCTAAGCAAGAGACTTTCTTGTAGTAACTGCTTCAGGGCTGGTTGCAGTGTGTGAATCTGGCTAAAAATTTGTAAATGACTGGTATTTGTAGGTTCCTCTGAACTTTGGCTTTCTGATAACGGAAAAAAAAATACAGTGCTTAGGCTTCTACCTTGCTTTGTATGTCTTTGTTTTCAGCGGTAGTCAGACATCGTCTTTGGTTTTGTCCAACATCTAGTGTTTTTACTTTCTGAATTTCTGGAGTTTCTATATGGTGTGGGATAGGGCCACAGTTCTTCCTTTTTCCAAATGACCTAGTAGCAGGGAAAGCCTTTCTCGCCACAGAGCAATGGAAACAGGAGCATGTGAAACACCACACGATTCAAAACAATACTGATAACCCTTGTAATTTCCGTACCAGCAACGCATTGGTGAAAAATACATTTTTGGGTCTCTGGAATGCATATAGGGGAAGCTCCATGTTTCCAATGTACACCTGCAGTGAAAATGTACTCCGCCTTTCCCCGCTGTGTAAAAACCCTATGCCTTCAAACCCCTCACTCAAGAACAGGCTAGATGGGACCTGCTCATCCCCTACTTCACCCTTCTCCAGGTCCTCAAACATAGGCGGACATAGATAAATACATAGGATTTTTCTGAGGCTACTGGAAACTTTATTTCATCACCTCTTCACAACGGAGAAAGTTGGCTGGTCAGGGAATAATCCAGAATTTTTGGGAACACCAACACTTCTTCAAACAAGAGTCAGCACAGAGGACAGACTCAGCACAGTTTCTTCCAAAATGAACTAGCTGAGCTGCATACAGTTTAGTACCTGTGGCCTCTCTAGAAAGATGGTAAAAATCTATTTTGCTTAAATAATCAAGTCCCCATTTCACTTCTTCTAAAAAATGCTTGCCTTTATGTTGCCAAAAAATATCTTCTTCCTCAATTCATGTTGAATCCAAAGAAATGTAAAAGAAATGGTTATTGACTCTACTATCGACTTAGATGGGATGGAGGAAAATGAGTTGCAACAGAAAGACGACTATATTGAAAAAGAACTTGTTCATCTTTTGAATCCCTTTATGGTTTAGGCAGTTTTTCTGAAAGGCAGCTAAACTTGCGGAACTTGATTGGTTTCTGTCTATACAATGCTGTTTGTGATTAAAGGCAGTTTATAGATGAAAAATGTCACAACTAATGGTCATTTTTATAATATATGCAGAAAAAAGTTATATACTTGGAAATACAGTTGCAATCACTCTGCATGAAGAACTCCTTGAAATGAAGAGTAGTTCTGTATGAGATGCTGCACTTTTCTCCTAATACTAAGTAATGCCTTTTTAGATAATGAAAGATTCATTTTTTATCACTTACACTTGGCACTTACTCTCAGTGCTTTTGCTAGACTATCCTGCGGCATTTTACAGACGTGTTTAAGTATTGTTATCTCCACTTGACAATGGAACAAATGATATCTAGAACAGTATGCTGACTTTTCCAAGGTAGGAGGAAGTTGGCATCAGCATCAGGAACGGAACTTAAGTGTGTAGACCACTGGTCTATGCCACTGGACTGTACATCATCTCATGCATAAAAAACTACATAAGGCAACGGTAGAGAGAAACTAAAATAAGTAGACTAGATATTTCAGGGAGAATTTTAAAATGTAAGAACACCTCATTGATACAGAACCATAATGCTTTATGTGAGGTAACTGAGTCAGGACTGCCATGAGATGACCGTTTGAGTTAGATGTTTAGCATTAAATAATGTGATTCTATATAAGGTTTTAAGCACATATGAAATTAGGAAAGTATCCCAGCTATGCAATGCAAAGAGAACCATTCTATTTTTATTACAGATAAATTTTAATCCAGAATCTTCCATAATGAGAATAACTGCTAATCAAGGCTAATGTTCAAGCAGTCCAAGATCATCTCATTTCAGGATCTTGGAAATTTCAGAATTTAGAGTCTCCCGTAATTCTCGGGAATCCCAGTCTTTATCACTGCACTGTGCTACCCTGTCAAATTTCAGATGCATACTAAGACAAACCCTTCGAAAACTTTGAGCCTTATTTTTTTTTTCCTTTAACACATATAAGAATCTTAGCTTGTGTTTGTATTTGATTAGGTGGAAACATTATTGGTGGTCATGGGAAAGGCATTGGAAATCTTGGAATTAAGTCAGGACATGGGATTTGTTACTGCTTCCCCAGACAAAACTGTTATTGTGAGAAAGATGATATCAAGGGTAAGTAAGTCTAAACATTACCTGCTATTCTCCTATTAATCTTTTCCTCTGTTTGTATCTACCATCTGTACATATACAATGACTTAAACTTGTGGGTATGTTAATAAGCAATATCTTTTGGTCAGAGACTGGTAATATAAAATTAATTAAGGACTGGCACCTTGACTTCTACTGCGGAGCCTGAAAATCTCCAGAGGGGGGTTATTTCTATCCTTGGTTAAAGATTCTTTTTTTATCCATTACTCCATGACAAACAGGTTGGTCATCCTTTCATTTCCAGCAGCATTTGCGTTTCAGTGAGACTCACCTGATATTTGCAAAGACAGCTAGGAGAACTAGAATAACGACCTTTATTACTTGCAAGTAATTCTAGTCTCCTAATCACTTCTGAAAATCTCAGCTTCAGAATGTCAGAGATAGCCAGCACCCATTGTGTTAGGAGGAGGAGTGGATTACTGTTTTCATTGTCCTTTATTTAAGCAGAAAAGCTCTACACAGTTGTTTGAAAAAGATTGATGAGGATTAAATACTGTTTAGACTTTTTAAAAAAAAAAATTCTTATTATTATTGCTAATGATAAATATCACACAAAATATTTTAAAACTGAATTGTTTGGAATATATCTCAATTTACTCTTGAGTAAATTTTCAATAGGCATAAGAAGAGAAAGGGGAAGTATAAAGCTTCTGGCTTTTGCTTTTTTTGTTTCTAGAAAGATATTGTGCTGTTTCCATTTATTTCCGGGGTCCACGTTGCAGATGTAGCCAAGTTAACTATGTATCTGAAGTCAGGATTATCTGATGAACAACAGCACAAGGACTCTATTCTGGATATCCCAGTTACTTCAGGAAGCGACTCCCTAGGAATGCTGTCTAGGGGTACACAGACTTAAAGAAACTTAAGTTTCCAAAGTAAGACACTGAAAGTGCTTCTGCAAAAGGGGAGGTAGTTAAATAGGGAGGAAAAAATGCATATTGCTTTAGAAGCAGTCGCACCATTAGGCAACATTTTCAGAAATAATAATTTTGTTAAATACAAAGCAGAGATATTCTAAATTTCCTTATAATCTAAAAAGTTGAAGAGAAATATTTTTTAATGCCTAACGATTGACATAATGAATTAAATTTGCATTTGAAGAAGATTTTATTTAATGGGTTGAATAGCTCTAGCACAAACTGTTTTCCACAAGCAAAACTCAGTCATGTTTCTCCACAGAGATAAGTGGTAGCAGAAAATTAATATACGGTAGGCTGGGTTTTAAGACTGTCGGATGCAGCCTACGTCTATAAAGATAAGGCCTATGAGGTCAAGCTACCTATCCTTACATTTACACAGGTAGCTAGACAAACAGTTACCTGCTGGTGTCCAAAATAAAAAAGAATTAGTAGGTGCAGTGGGAATTAGTTATTAGGCTTTCCTCTAGGTGTTGAAATTATTTTGAGTTCTGTTTCTGTCACACACCTGTGTGTGTCATGTACTGCCAAATCGGAAGTAGGAGACAACAAGCAAAGTTCTAAGAAGCTCTTCTTGGTCCACAGAGCAACTATGTGATGATGTGTGCAAGACAGTGATAGCAGGGGCAGTGCTGCTGTCCTTCATCATCTCCGTGCTGCTTTCTTCCTATTTCATCCATCGGTACCACAAGAATTCTCCGAAGCCGCCTATTGCCTCTGCAGAAATGACGTTCCGGCGCCCAGCCCAGTCCTACCCCATCAGTTATTCTTCCACTAATGTCCGCCGGCCTTCTTTAGATTCCATGGAGAACCAGGTGTCTGTAGACACCTTTAAAATACCAGTAAGTCTGACGTCATTTTGCATGCTCTTTTTCTATGTCTTTCTTGTTTCTAAAGAAAGTTGTTTATGTGTGCAGAAAATGTTACAGAAATGCAATCTGTTCATAGAAATATCCAATTCAAATAACTTAAAGAGAAACCATGTGTACAGGCAGGGAACTGAAGGACTTAATGAGTAATTTGATTAATGATATATTTTTCTATTTTTGTTATGTTTTAATATAATGTATATCTGAAGCCTAATTTGAGCCAATGTTTTTTTCTAAATGTAACTCTACATTTGACAGTAGTGTAGTTTTACTTTGTCCAATTAAATTCTAATAATCAGTAGGTTTGTGGTCTCTGTGGTGGTGTGATAGAACCACAAGGGTAAGTTTAAAACAGAACAGGCTGTAGGTGTCAGCTGGAGTGTGAGTTTTACCCACATTTTAAGGATTTTTGCGTAGTCACACTATCATACCTTTAATTTATTTTTTTCTGTTTTGAATCGCATACTATCCAGGGTGCCTGCCAGCTGGTGCGTATTCATGGACCAACATGGCAGAGAAACACTGCCACTTTATATGACATATGTGGCAACATCAAATCTATTTGGATGTTCGATATTGAGGTCTTCACAGACCTTGTGCTCCGTTGGCTTTAATTTCTTGTCTGGTCTGTACATCTGTCATCATTTTGCAACTGTAAGGTTTAATAACACTAATTTCATAAGAGGAGGATTGTTGTCTCTGATGAACTTTTAAGGGAAAGCCTTATTCCGTGAATAAACCTCCTCTGTGAAGTCCAAGGTCACATATTCTTAGTTATTCTGAAAGCAACCCTGTATCACTTCATGTTTCAATTGTATCTGATTTCCCAGACCTGTAAATACGATCCATTATCCATAGACTACATGTAGAGCCTCTTGAAGTAGGTGATGTCAAGGTAATGGAAAACCACTTTCAAAATAGCTAGAATTCAGAAGCTTTTATAGGAATACTCTGATACTGATATAAAGAGCAACCAAACATTGCACACCGAAGTGTACTTATCCCTGAAGAATGGTCTCCTATTGAACAATAATGCTTTGGGTGTAGCTAGGCACATCTTTTCTTGCTTCATCTTATAGGGCTCCTTTTCTCTCCTGCAGGAAGATCCAAAGTGGGAATTTCCTCGGAAGAACCTGGTTCTAGGCAAGACTCTTGGAGAAGGAGAATTTGGAAAGGTCGTCAAGGCAACAGCATTCCGACTCAAGGGAAGAGCTGGCTATACCACGGTGGCAGTGAAAATGCTAAAAGGTACATTCCCATCTGTGTCTGAAATTATTTGAAAACTATTTTTTGTAACCTCTGAATGGATTTTAAGAGGGACTAGCATGAAAGTAAAAGGTCAGCTGAAGTCAACCATTGTCACAGCCTCCATTTTTTCCAGCATTCTGTTATATTCTGACAGATTGCTTAGTTTAGGAGCTGGCATCACATAGGTCCAAATACGTAATTTTAAAAGATTCTAATTCATGATGTGCAAGGAGCCCCTGACTTAACATAGCAAATGTATTACTTTTGTTTCGCATTGATGGAAATACTGCAAGGGCTTGTTAAAGGTTCCTGATTTTTTTTTTTCTCTACCCAGTTTTCTTTGACAAAGCTTTTAAAATAAAACGTTATAATAATGTCAAGAGACATAATAGACATATTAAGTTACTTTTCTGAGTGAGAATTCCATCTATTTTTATACTTTCTGGTCTGATTACGAGGAGTTCTGACAGACTGGCTTGAATAGCCCAGTGCTGTCTCCAGGTGTCTTCATTTTTCCCTAGGACTTTAAAGCTGGGGAAAACAAAGAATGCCTAGATAATGTTGAGATCATAACATGAGACCCTGAGCTCTTGTTCCTGTCTCTGTTCAGTAGTTTTTAGACCCAAATATATCTGCTTCTTTCCCATATAGAAAAAGAAATTGTACTGAAAAAAAATGCATGAAGAAATTGATTTTTTTTGTTTGGTCTCTGAAGTAGAAAGTCTCCAGTTATCACTGTACACTTCAGGTGGAAGCGGTTGTAATGCATGGCTATTGCCGCCTTTACTGTTACATATATATGAGTATAGATTTTGCATATCTAATGACTGAGCCTGGTTTCCAATAACGACTTCACTAGACATGCAATGATAGTGAAGGAGGTCAGTGGAAATGCTTAAACCAGTTCCTTCAGAAGTCCCTTTATTCACCACAGCCTGAAAGATGAAATAGGTACGAAAATTGTGTCCTCCTCTACTGTCTTGTGTGCTAATTCATATGTGCATGTAGTCCCTATGTATCAGGCACCTAGGAATGTATGAGACAAAGAGGGGAAATAACCTTCAGAAAGGCTTACGGATGCAAGAGGATTCCTTTTGCTGGACTGCTAGCTCTAGCTGAATGACCTCAACCACTCACTGCTGCTTATAAGTAAAAACATGTAATTGTAAGAAAATGTTACACTGATTACCGTTTCTATTATATGTCAAGTTGTTTTTAAAACAAAACAAAAAACCACATCAACTGCTGCTTGAGAGCAAAGATGCTGCATATCATCATTTTACTAAAGAAATAAATGCATTATCATTACCAGGGCAAACTATTAGCACATGTATTTTAAATGGATATGTAAATAAATCCTTTGGTGCTTACAGCCTTTATGGAAAAACATACAGTACAGCACCAAAGAGCAGAAGCTGAGCTTGTTTTTTATTAGCCTTATGTAAAGGTGACCACATACTTGTCAGCTACCCAGTAATAATACTCTGTAGGAACTATCCAGGGAGGTTCTGTGTGTCAGAGAGATTAAGAATGAGGTAGAAAAAGGGTTATCTCTGACCTATGTTGTCTTTATGACTAAAGATCTCCTTCAAGCCCCAGTGCGTTCAAAGAGGAAGTTTGTTAGAAGAATCCTGCAAAAACAAAGTGCTTGAAAGGGTAAGGAAGCCTCTAGGGGCTATATATTGTTATACGATTCCCCCTGACATCAGCAAAGTTTGCATACATGTCTTCCAGTAAAATCAATCTGAACTGTACATTTAGCTTCTGAACTCTAAACCTGGATGTGTGCTACACGTGTAAGCCAGTAGATTAGTGGATTTTTACTCCATCAGAAAATGTATTTAGGAGGAGGAGGGCTATATCATGGGAGTTAACTGAGCGAGTCTTTTTTGTTTGATCAACATAAAACTCTTGGCTTCTTTATGCTTTTAAAGCTTTGATTGCACTGATTCACGCTAAAAAGCTGCTTTAGAACACTAGGAAAGGTCTGTAATAATTTCATGGCATCTTCAAGACATTACAGGCTCTGGTCCTGTTTCTTGTCTGACCTACTCTTTCTGTAGTCACTTGCATTAGGGCAGACTGATGATTAGAGCAGGTTACCAAGCCAGAACAGCAGCAGTCCCATTCACCTGGTTCTGGTATGAATGACTGCAGGACAGTGGAGATGGGGGAATTTCTCTCCTGTGGGGAAGTACGGAGTTTGCCAACCTCTTGCTAATCCCAGGAGAAATGGCTGTGTTCTCATACTTCAGATGGTAGGTAGAGAACTCTTGAGTAATGCTTTCCTAACCACAACTGTGTGTTTGGACACTTTCTGCAGAAAATGCTTCCCAAAGTGAGCTGCGAGATCTGCTTTCAGAGTTCAACCTTTTGAAACAGGTGAACCATCCTCATGTCATCAAACTTTATGGAGCCTGCAGTCAAGACGGTAAATATTAGAAGCTCGTTAGTAAGATGAAAATGTCAAGCAAGGAAATAAAAAGCAGTTTGTTGATGGGTTTGTACCACTGCTTAATAACGGCTGAGCACCTTTTAATTTTGCTGCTGGCTGAAGAAATGAGGGACATATAAGAAAAGCAATGTTTGAAGGGAAGGGGAAATACTAATTCAGTGTAACTAAGTATTCTTCCTGTGGTTTTCTTCAATGCACAATTTGATTCTGAAGCTATTTTAAATTTAACCAATCTACTACCAATTCTCTTCCAATCAATATGTATTTTTTGTATTATGTTGATGCTAAGTAAGTGTTTGCAAATATGGGTTATATTTAAAGTTTAATGGAGTTTTCAATATTGTTATTATTCACAGGAAAACAATGCTTTGAGACCTGAGCCAGGGAGCCAGTTCTCCCTTTGGAAAAAAAAAAAAGGGCAAAACAAAACAGAGAAAAAAACACCCACAAAAAAACCCAACTGAACAAAAAAAGACAACTACAGATCCTTTTGTTAAAATATAGCTCGTTAGTTAGATTGATGCTCAGTTCTCCTCCTCCGTCACAAAACTGTTGTCTCCCTCTTGTGAAATATTTGCTAAAAGCAACAGTCATTGAAAGGTATATTTCAAGGAGGAAAATTTTCAGACACACATTATAAACTGCCAATGAAGCAAATTTTCACTGTTGTGCATAGGAATTGATCTGAATAATTTCTGTCCATGTTAAATGAAGTTGCACGGCAACATCCTCTTCCTTTTGCATCTTTAATTATGCAGCTGAAAATCACAGTATGCATGTTGCAACCTTGGGCAAAGGCCCGCCGCCTTTGCCCACCTGGTTCTGTTGCAAGTGGCACTTTCAGTTGTAGACAGAGAATATAATTCAGGACTGCGTCATCCCTGAGTCTTACTAAGGTAATGAACAGCGGGGCAGGATACACGTATTTTTTTCTTTTCAGTACAATGTATTTTTTCATCCCAAAGGAAGTGAATTATTTCTGAGTCACAGGCTTTTAATAAATACCAAGTTAATTCATTAGCGTATGGGGTGGGAGGGCTTTGATACAGCAGCCAGATGTATTTAGCATTAAAGCACTGAGTGTATATTATTCCTGTGGGTAATGGGGAGGAGAAACTAATGGATTGCAATGTCAGAATATTTCTAAGTGCTCTGAAAAGGCACCTTAAATACAACACTGAAATTAGCAGATGATTTGGGAGCGCAGTGTCACACACTCCAGAAAAGTATTTTGATTTTAGTTTTTCTTGTTCAAAGTTTGTCCAAGTTGAGCTCTTTCACAGATCTGATTTGTAAGAAGGTTGTCTCTTTTTTAGTTTCAAATTATTTAGATGAGGGAATCTAGGCAAGAGCTAGAATTCTGCTTTGATTTAGGCTGAAACTCCCTCAGTTTGCATAGAGGATGTAAGCTAAAAATACTCTACGATTCCATGACTGATTCGGTGCCTTTTACGTAAAGGCCAGAGGTGTCTGGAGCCTCTGTCTGTTCAAAACAATGTGTTGATTAGAAGACACTTATTTGAAAAAAATTAAAATGGTTATTTATTAGTTGTTTACTTATCTGTGTGTGTGTTTATTTCAGGCCCACTGTATTTAATTGTGGAATATGCTAAATACGGCTCCTTGCGCAGTTTTCTCAGGGAAAGTCGAAAAGTAGGACCAAGCTACGTGGGTAGTGACGGCAACAGAAATTCAAGTTATTTGGATAACCCTGATGAGAGAGCCTTAACAATGGGAGATCTGATATCGTTTGCATGGCAGATATCACGGGGAATGCAGTACCTTGCAGAAATGAAGGTAGGGCAGTGTAACAGTGATCTGAGCATGTCCTTGTGATAGAGGGACATGTCAGCAGTCAGTTCCTCCACAAGAAGCATAAACACTATTGTTGGTTTCTTCCAAAAGCTTGTCCATCGTGACTTAGCAGCCAGAAATGTATTGGTGGCAGAAGGGCGCAAAATGAAGATTTCTGATTTTGGCCTCTCCCGTGATGTATATGAAGAAGATTCGTATGTCAAGCGGAGCAAGGTACAGTGCATATTAAAGACAGTAGTGGGAATTATTACCTCATCAAGAGAATGAATTTATACTGCAGGACTTGAGCACAAAAGAAAAGGACAATAGCTATTTTTTATGAACTTAGAATAATTGTCTATTTTAAAGAAATAAAAATGAAGATAAAGCAAAATTATGAGCTTAATCAGTGGGACAGTAATATATATATATGTGTGTGTGTAAGAAAAAAAAAAAGTTTCATATTTAAGTCACCATTACCTTCTCCACCTCTTTCTGTTGACTCGTCAACAAAAGCAATTTATTTCTAATATGTAAAAGTTAATAAAAGAAGAGTCACTATGGTGATTAAGGTCTTGGAACATCTGACATGCAAGGAGAGGCTGATAAGAGCCGGGTTTGTTTAGCCTGGAGAAAAGAGGGCTCAGGGGGATCTTACTGATGTGTATAAATACCTGATGGGAGGGAATAAAGCTGACAGAGCCTGACTGTGTCCCAGTGACAGGGCAAGAGGCAATGGGCACTATTTTAAATAGGAGAAATGCCATTTAAAGAAAAGAAAAAACTTTTTTACTGTAACAGTAATTGAACACTGGAACAGGCTGCCCAGAGAATCTCCATCTCTGAGGATATTAAAAATCTGTCTGGAAATAATCTCAAGAAACCTGCTGAGGCTGCCCCTGCTCTGAGCAGAGGGGTGAGGTCCCTGCCCACCTCAGTGGTTCTGTGATCCTGTGAAAAGTTGCAAGTCAATACGTAAAGAGTAGGATGAGATCTGCTCATTTTTAAAAGCTATGTGCCAAATAGTCTGTAATAAATTATTTCTTAAGGCTAGAGAGTTCACCCAGGATGCTTTAAAACAGCATGTGTTTTGTTAATGCAAATACAGAAGAATGACACCTTTTTTCACTGCAGGAGCTTTTAGCTATTAACTTTTTTACAGGTAGAGGGCAGATCATTTTTAAAATGAGGTGGGCCCTCTTACTTATCCAGTTCCTCTTCCCACTGCTTGAAAACACAAACAAAACCCACCATAATTCTTCTCAGTCTCTTTTCCTATTTATAATCAAAAATATAAACAAAAAAATCCCAAGGAGTTGAAAAAAATTTAGACAATTTCTATAAAGATCCTAATTTCAGGAATTATCACATCTATGCAGAAGACTTGAAGCAAAGGCCTTCTCCAAATACTTCCAAATGTATGAAAGATATCAAATCTTAATCAAAATGGTACTTCACAGGTCGTGGTAGATTAGGAGCTCATGCTACCTGCCAGAGGTTATTTAAAGCAATTCTATTTTGCCTGCCACAGTAAATTATTGTCAGGTGCCTAGACACAGTTCTGTCTGCTCGCCGTGCTCACGGCAGGACTCAGCATGCTGCAACGCTTCACCCGTATGACTGTGCAAAGGAAATTTGATGGACAAGTTGTTGAGTCACATCACTGAAAAGAAACGTTTGAGCATAATAACTTAGAGACTACGAAGATAAGTTAAGGCTTATCATTTATTTATTCTTGTAAAAAACACTGTCAAATACAGCAAGTCAAATTCTGCTTCCTGCCTGTTTGCATCCACCCGTCACTGACATCTGCAGGACTTTTACAAGTCAATCCCAGGCCAGATTGTGATGTTCACTGACACTATTTTCTATTGACTCTTTCTAAGATGAGTAGTGTTGGTTCAGTTCCCTCTATGACTAAATATGAAAGAGTAGCCAACAGAATTTTTGGCATGTGAAAATTTTAGAGTTTTATTAAAAGATTTCCATAAATACTGTGAATTTTCAGTTTAGCTTTCCCTGTTTTTTTCAGGCCAGTTTGTGTGAATGTTTAAAAAAACTTTTTGGACAATATGATCACATGTAAAAGGGCTTTGCCATGTTCATTTAGCTATCTTCTGATGTATGTGTTTTACATTGATCTATACCAGTTGCTCTGTATTTTAAGTGTGACGCATTTACATAAAGGCAGTTTCATTCTATTTGTCAGGGTGTTGATGTACTGAATGGATATTTTCTCTTTGCTTCCGAGACACTCGTTGCCGTAGCATTCTTCAGAGCCTAACAAGCATCTGTCTGCTTGCATAGGGAAACAGGGAAAAGAAAAAATTGAGAGGAAGGAAGAAGGAGAAGTTTCAAATCCTACTGAAACAGTTGTTGCATATATGTATGAATTTCATGAGAACACGAAGTAAGGCGTATAAATGCTAGTGATATTGTGAAGGTTATGAAGCATCCTGGAAATTTTGCAAAGCTCGATTTTCATGAATATCTGGTGAAGATTTCTCAGATTTCATCAGTGACTTTCTGCCAGTGGAAAGTAGCAACTTTTAGATTCAATTTAGTAACCAATAACCAAATACGACTGCCCAGGTACAGTTCTGAAACCAAAGGTATCATAACAGCTGGGTGCTTCCATTTATGCATCATCCCTGATATAAATGAGATAGCTCTTCCTCATTAATCACCATTCCCCATCATTTTTGCATTTGCACATTTCCCAAAAGCCATGAGGAATGTTAGAAGACGGACATTCATGTCTGAAGAATATAACTCTTTGGATAAAGCTCTTTGTTAAGAGGATTAGAGTTGAGTTTATCTGACTTAAACTGGTGACCATCTGGAAAAAAAATACACCACTTTATTGTATATAATTAGATTACTGAAGTGGGTGGAATGAAATGAATGAGTGATTTTAAAAACTTGTACAATTGTTCTCCTCACTTTTTTTCTTCTGAAATGCCAAATCATTCAGCCCATTGGAAAATTATTAAGAGTATGGATAGATTATCTGTTACAGTTTTGAAGATAAATACCTTGGTTTTCCACTTGGAAACTTAATTTTCTGACCAGTAATTGCATTGTTGCTTTTTTCTCTGCTAGGGTCGGATACCTGTTAAATGGATGGCCATAGAGTCCCTATTCGATCATATCTATACAACACAAAGTGATGTGTAAGTGTACATTCTTGCATTCTTTATGGTTTATGGACTTGTTTATGGAAATGAGGGTGGAAGCACAACACGGTACATAGTAGCTGAAGCTGTTACTCTTACAAAGCGGCATGAAGAACAGAGCCTGGATGGCACTATCAGCTGGCAAAGATATGTAAGATTTTTGCTGTTGAATTTTATCTGAAGAAAAGCTTATCAGAGGTGTTTAGGTACATGATTCCTGTCGAGATCAACCAGGGTTGGATCTGTTCATGTGACATGGTTGCCTTTGAATACGTACACACAAATTATTAGTCTTTGCTAAAGATAATGATCATACCCCAACTTCCCAGTTCCTGTTCATCACTTGTCTGTCACACTTGCTGGCAGATGAGGAATAGGGTGGCCAGAAGAGAAGAATTTAACGCCAGACCTCACTTCTATTGAAATCAATGACAAAACTCCAATTAATTTTAATGACAGCCAGCTCAGATCTAGGCGAATAGTCCAGTTCCAGTGCCAAGATGCAAGTTCATTTGCATGATTAGGGAAACAGATCCTGAAGATGGATATGCTCCTTCCCCACCTGTGATGATTAGGTGGCAAAGCTATCACAGCTAAGCTGTTTTCACTGCTGATAAGGAAGGAGCCAGGCAGAGGAGCGTTTGGATACATTTTACTCAGGATCAGACATTTTAATTTCTTTCTCTCTGGAATGAATGATGCTTGTGACTAGTCGCCAGGCAGACACTGTAAAACAAAGTATTATTTATTTAGGAGAAAAACCTCTAAGGGACTGCAAAAGCAGCAGTGCTTATGCCTTATTTTCTGCTAGGTACCATTTTGATACTTTCCAAGTTTCCCTTGAAAGAGGATCTGACTATAGTAATGTTTTCATTAAACTCAAATGGAGTAAAACATACCAATCTCAATGACATTTCCCTTTGGAGGGAAAACACTTTGGTAATAGCAGTATGTGCAAATAGGAACCTTTTGATTTGTACTTCCAAAATTACTTACGTTCACCTTTTACTCTCCTCTCTGCAGGTCAGAGCAGTTTTAGTGAAATAAAATACTTTGCTTGCCTTAGAAATTCCTTACAAAAAGAATTCCAAAATATTTTCATTTACTTTTTTCTTTTCTTACTCCAAGTGAAACAAAGATTGGGGTAATTCTTGGGAGAAAGTCACTTTTACTTAGGTTTGCTTCAGGTTTTTTCCAAGTCTCTTTTTTTATCCTCCTCAGAGGATAAATGTTGTGCTGACCTTCTCAACAGTGACTTTTCCCAGAGAATTGTTAAAATTCCTTTAAAAAATTCTTAGCATATTTTTAATTTCTTAATTTTCTGCAAAATAGATTTGTCGCTATGGTTTGGGGCCAAAACAGATTGTGTTGTCATCTAACTGCCCGTTCTTTGATTGTTGGTTGATCTTCCAGATCTAATACTATTCCTCCCTGTTTGTTTTCCTGATGGGCTGCTTCTAAGCCCAGGAGCCCACCTCTTGTATGTGTGCTACAAGACCACGCAGAGACTGCCCAGCTGGTGTTAGGGAAGCTAGCTCTGAGCCTGGGTGCTGCACCCTGGTGCTGCGTAGCTTTACTGCTTCCCAGATCCGGTTTAGCATGTCCGTGTAAAGCCATGCTGATTTACCAGCTTTCTTGGAGAAGCATCAGGCATTCCTGACAGAGCACTACATTGGGCTTTGTGGGTTCACTTCAATGCAATGGCATAAAAGGTCTAAATATCTGCCACGCTTACACAGTGCCTTTGACTCACTAGTGAGGTTACCTTCACTATTCATTTCATTATACATGAAGTAATCTAAGTGTTAGATAGCAGCTCATAATTTAGACAAGTCCCTACAGAACAGTACTGACACATGGTGTTGGCAAAGCAAATCCTCTCCAGCACTAGGTTCCACGAATGCCATTCCAACAGCAGCAAACTGATCAGTGAAGCACTTTTTTTGCAGCATTGATTGTTATTTTAGATAATTACACTCACTGAAAATATTATTTTATGAGTATTCCTTTTTGTTTGTGGTGGTGTAATTATATTTTAGTTGAACATATATATTAATATACTCAATAACCCTTCCAATATGCTCTTTTTTTCTGATACTTTCTGTTTCTATTTCCCAGCCTCTTCCTTCTAAAGGCTTTTTATATAGTTAGTGGTTAGCAGTGCTTAATAGCAGTACCACTTGCCAGCATTCACAAAATCCCTTTTTGCTTCAGAGGTTGATGACATCAGTGGAAAGCTAGCCTACTGTCTTCCTCTTCACATATTTTTCTTTCCTGGCTTTTTCTGATCACATTTTTATTCCGCAATAAACATAGGACAGTAGGAAATTTTTCAACTCCCGTTTCTCCTCCCACAGTACTTAATTTGTATAATGATTTGAAAGCATTGCAGCATTCTACAGCATTCTGTTCTAATATGACCATTTACTAAACAACTTTAATCAAGAAATTATTAATCTGATCCCTCCTTCTGTATTCTTTAAAATTCCTCTTGAGCAGAAGAGATGGATTTTAAAAATAAAACACGCTATGCTACAAAGTTTATTTTAATTAGTCATGGACAGAATTATAACCTGATGGCAGAGCATAATTGGCTTCAAAAAGGGTATGGGGAGGTATATTAATAAAGTATATGAAGATGCTATAAATATTAATTAGCTTGGAAGAATGTGCAGACTGATTAAAAATTAATTCAATGAATGGCATCAGGGGGAAAAATGGCAGCATATCACTTAGGTCTGCGTGAGACTCACTTTGGCTTCTCTGCCTGTTTTTGGACAGAGGGGTTGGACTTTTGCGGTTATCATTGTTCTTTAAAATGTGAGAAGCACAGGTAGAATGTAGTCAGACAAGAGGTGAGGATGGTGGCTAACGCTTTGAGATGGAATTTTTAAAGGGAATTAGACACTGCTGTTTGGTTTGGCATTGGGTTTGTAACACTTCCTAAAATCTTGAAAGTGGAGTTTGCACAGAAATTACCCAATGATGAAAGCACAAATGCTAACACTTGTCATAAATTGTATGTAATTTTGCTTCCAGATGCATCCCTTTGAATATCCCCTTTGAGTGAAACAGTGTTGGCTGGTTTCCTTCATTTTGAACATCCAAATTTTGGCAGTTCTGTCAGTTGAGCAGATTCAAGAGGAATTTGTAGCTTCTTTGTGTCTCAAAAAAGCCTTCCACGAAGGAAAGAAAAACATTTTTGCCTCTCTTCTCCTTGCCTGCCCTCCAAAAATGGACTAATTTAATCTATCTAAATATTTCCAACCCATTGAGCAAGGTCTTTTTGTTTGAGCTCGTCAATAAAGTAGGTTTTTCTGTTCGTTTCACAAAACAGTTTCTTCTGTCTTCTGTTCTACGTTAAACTGTATTTTAGGCATTTGGCATTTCCAGAATAAATTCTTTCCTCTTCTTTCATCAACTGTAAGAAGAAAATTAAGTCCTGAATCACTGAAACGGCCCAACAGACCAGCTGAAATCAAAGATGTTGCTCATGATTGAAATAAACACATTGTGCATATAAAGAAACATAACCTCACAGTCAAGACAGCAGACCAGCCCCTTGGTAACTGGTTGAGCCAGCCTGTGTAAATTTAGACAATTACTTTTGAATAGGACTCTAAGGGCTAATTAGGGAGGTTAGACTCCTTCTGTAGTCAAAGGAAAAAGAGAGGCACCTCCAGGAACACTGTACAGAAGAGGAACAAGCCTTTGTGATTCTTTCTGCTGTCTAGACAAGATGGGCCTTTGCAGGATAGTTAGCTTTTGTCAATGGTTAAAAGAAAGTTATCCCTTATCTCTACTGTCTTGGTTGCTGATCTTTTTAACGAAGGGTATTTGGGAACAAGGATGGCCCTGCATGCATCTGTACAGCCCCTCTAGCTCAGCAATGTCTTGAATTTGGTCGGGTTCTCAAAATACTGGAAAGAGATTTGTTGGGTGAAAGCCACACTAAGATCATTTTCTCTTTTTCAGATGGTCATTTGGAGTTCTGCTATGGGAGATTGTAACTTTGGGAGGCAATCCTTACCCAGGTATTGCTCCTGAAAGACTCTTTAACCTCCTAAAAACAGGCTATAGAATGGAGAGACCAGAAAACTGCAGTGAAGAAATGTAAGTAGCTCTTGATCTGATTAGATTCATAAAACATCTCTTGAATAAATACATTTTTTAAAAAAGCTTTTAAATACTATCCTGTATATCTCAGAGGTATAATCAAAATATGTAGTGCTCAAAAGAATGTAATGAAATTAGCGAACAGTCAAGTGCAGGAAGAGAACTGCCAACAGAATGCTTGCAGCTACATCCAAAATATTTGCATAACACACTTGCCAAACAATTAAAAGAGTTTGATTATTCAAAACTTTTGAGGATGGGGGGAGGAGGAGAATTTCATAAAACACAGTGGTAGCTGAAGTATGCAGGAAAACGTTTCAGTACTTCTCTGCAAATGAGATAGATGTTCCATCCACAGTCGTTGTCTATTAGTCGTCCTGGCATTACATAGGAGAAAAGGATACCTCGACCCAGAAATCTATACCCTGGAAGACACAAATTTTCTGTGACTTGATAAGTCCATGGCAATTTCTTTTCTATTTGGAGACTTTCATATTTCATTGGCTGATTTATTAAAACACTCTCAATGTGAAATATCTTCTCGCTGTGGTTCTTCCATGGCATTTGGAGATGAGGCATGATTTTATGTTTAGCCTGCAAATCTGGTTATGGTCAGGGTTTTTTTAGAAAGTTACAAGGCTATAATCACTATGACATCTCTTTTGACTGATTTTCAGTATGAAGGATGCTTTGGCCACGTCCAGGCTGAGAAAATACATTATAAATAATTTAATTTTATTTTTTTAAGACCATGTACAGAGAAAAAACATTAAAGGTTTCTGAAGTTAGGGCAGGGTAGAAGTTTATAAATGTCACTGGCAAATATCCTCTAGCAAATACTTAAATTTTTTTTGTTTGTTTCATCCCAACAGGGAATAAGACTTCATTCCTCAAACATATGTTATATCATTGATAAATATAAGGTTAGGCAAGCTGACCGTGCCTGAATTTCTCTTTTTATTCAAGCCACACCGTGGTTTTCTGACTGGTTTAGATTTTTTCTGTTTTACTCAGAAATTTTCCTGACAGCTTTTCAGAGTCCACTTTAAGGACCATTTTTCTTAAATTGCATTCTCTGCTCTACCCAGTTGAATAAGAGAGAGATCATGGATGAGGGTAAAAAATGTAATGCTTTTCAATAGCTTGCTGTAGTTCTTGTAGCCAACTATTTCCACAACTAGAACACTTTTGTGACTAGATCACTTAGTCCTGAAAACACTTGAGATAGATAGAAAAATAACATGAGCGGCACAGGTTGCAGAGTTACATTTCCAGAGCTTGGACAATGTCTGTCTGAGAGTCACTCAACTATAAAACTTTAATTCTGCTCCCTTTCGTTTCTACGCTGTATGCTACAGAAGGGAGTTAAAGACAGAGTAAGAATAGACATAATCTAAGTAATCAAAAGAATGCTAGTTTGTGCAAATAGTCTTGGGTTACACTTCACTTTGAAGGAAAGTTTACAGAAACTTTTCAGAATTTAAACAGATGAAGAACAAAATTCTACTTTCTGATATAACTGCAGTGTTTCAGGTTGAGAGATACACATCAGTGATGATAACAAATATCTTTAAAGTCATATGCAAACAAAATCATTTAGAAACCTGGCATGCTGCCTCCATGAGGTGATCCTCTGAGAAAGTGAAAATAATGGAAGAAATCTAAGACTACAGTCCTTCAAGGACAGTCAAGTGCATCATCATTTAAACTCATAAAGACTCTTGAAAATAAAAACCCATTCTTGTGAATGTCAGTTGTTGATTCAGAGGAATGTTCAACAGAACACACAACAAAGACTGATGTACTTGTGTGTGGTCTTCATGCCACAGTTCAACTTCAGTACTGTGAATTATTTGGGCAGAAGCATGACCCACTTCTAACATTTTTTTTTTTCACCTTGCGGTGGGTCACAGGTACAACCTGATGTTGCGCTGTTGGAAGCAAGAACCCGATAAAAGACCAACATTTGCTGAGATCAGCAAGGAACTAGAGAAAATGATGGTGAAGAGTAGGGTAAGTGTGGGAAAGCATGAATTTTTGAAAGTTTTTTGTCATCATCTCAGTTTGAATATACAAAAATAATGATTTTTTTAAAAAAATGAAAATTTACTTTTGATCAAATTTTAAAGCATTTAAGTATCTAGTTTCTTCTAAATGCATCCAGCATTTTGAAAGCAGTACCACTTTATATAGTGGCTTTGGTGACTTAACCCTAAATGCAGATGAGTTATCCTTAATCTGTCTAGCTTCCTTAAATAATAAAAAAAAAATTTAAAATTTACTGTGAAAAGTTACTCCTAAATTGCACTCCTTAATAAATAACCCTAGGAAGCCTAGAACTAGAAGAATGCAGTATTTCCTTAAATCTTACTTAGTTACAGGACGATAGCAACAGAGATACTAAAGCTGTATGATTCCACCATTCTGAGTTACTTCAAAACTACTGTAAAGCTGTATAGACTTTCTTTGAATGAATAGATGCTGAAGTCTAAAAATAAGTCAAAGTTCCATATATTTATAAAATATATGCATACCTTATTGCACATAAACACATAATTTAAAAAAAAAAAATCTACTAGTTATGTGAAGGGGGCAGTTGCAAATGAAAACTAGAGGAAATACAGTGACCATTATCAGATTTGAGAATGTGATGGTGTTTACGTTGGGTGCAAAGAGAACTGATAAACAAATGGGAACAATTTTTTTCAGAATGAGAATGTAAAAATAAGTTCTAAATTAAAAATGGCAAAGGGAAAGGTCTAGGCTGTACATTAAATCACTGACTTGTCAACCACTTATGGCTGCTGAGAATCAGTATGCAAACAATCTACATGTGCAGTGACAGACTTGTAATACAGAGGCTGGCAAGTTTTCTGAAATTTTCATCATAATTAAACCCGAAACGAATCCAAAACAGAGCTCGACAAATTAGTCTTTTTTCTTCATGCCTTTCTGAATGAAAAATTCTGGAGATATTTCAATTTATAAAATTGGGTAATTTTACCTTCTTAAAGTTTAGTTTCAGTAAATTTCCAAAGGAAAGGCCATTTTCAAAGGAAAAAAAAATTTTAGATTGGTTGAAAATGCTTCACACTTGGTTTTTTGCATCAAAGCAATTCAGCAGCATAGATGAAAACCTATGAATTCTTATGGGTTGACCTAAGTATTTAGTTTTAGAACAGCAGCAGCAAAAGCCTTATTTGGCAATATTTACACAGATAATTTTATATGTGATTACGTAATAGCTGTTGTAAAATGATGACAAGATATGCGTACCTTCTCATTCAAGTGTGCCTATGTGCGTATATATATATATATATATATTTCAGGCACATGTATGTATCAGGCATTACAGAAACTGAATGTCAAACAAATCAGCACAGCCCTTTAATTTCTTGGTTAACTTACTGATGTGCAGAATTAAGGGAAGTATTAATATGTCTCTAGCATATCTAATGTTCTGGCGAATGAGATACTTCCAAAGGTGGTTGCAGAACGGGAGAGCCTACTCAGGTGCTAGAGGAACTATCAGAGGACAAATGCAGTGAGGTCTGTAGTTACTTGTTTTAAAGAAACCAGATGCACATTTAGCCTTTATACCCAACCAGTAACACTGCCACGTAGGTTAACCCCAGCTTTTTCTGTGTTCGCTTCTTAGGACTACTTAGATCTTGCGGCATCCACACCTTCCGATTCCTTACTTTATGATGATGGGCTCTCAGAAGAGGAGACACCACTCGTGGACTGTAATAATGCTCCCCTCCCTCGAACCCTCCCTTCCACATGGATTGAAAACAAACTCTATGGTAGAATTTCACATGCATTTACTAGATTCTAGCAACACCAAAAAAAATGATTTTTCTTCTGCACTGTTCTCAGACTCTGTAACCCCATTACAGTGTTTCTTGTCTGAATGAAGCCAATCAAAATTTGCTTGGAAGCTTTTTTTGGGTTTTTTGTTTGTTTTTTTCTTTTGGTAAATGTCAAAGTTTGCATCAGAATCATCCTTTAGTCATTTTGCAGCTGTGTTTAAAATAAACGTTTTTAAAAGGATGTGAAAATAAGTAAAATGACTAGATATCATACATTAAAAGAAAAAAAGATCAGGGAAGTATTCTCAGGGGAAATATAAAATGCTAACGAGTATCTAATTCAACTATCCTGTTGGGGGAGACTAGGAACATTTAAAGTATGTTAGATTCTGCACCTCTAATTTAAGCAATAGACTTTTTTTTAAAAATACTGCTTTTTTGCCATAGCTCAATGATAGGACCCATCTGTAACATTTTTCGTTTATCAAGATGGATTTCTAAATTTCAGCTGCTGTTAATGCATTCTGGATCCATAAGCTGAAATGTCTATTTAATGTATCATAGAATGAAACCAGAGTATTATATACAGAAGGTAGAAATACTGTATATAAGTATTATATACGGAATAAATCAACATGTAAAGTCCTTTGAAAATTGAATTAACAATGGGCATTTTGAAAATACACTCAGCTGTTTTCACGTCCTTTGATTTATTACGAAAATGTCAGTACTAAACCTTGATTGAATGATGTAGCAAGTGTTTTGAAAAAGAATATATGCTTTCATATTGTGATGGTGAGATGGACAGTAAAAATGGTTCTTGCCAAAACTCCTACATTTTGTCTCCTGATTAAATATTCTACATGTTTTTAGATATTTACTAACATCACAGATATTTTTTTTCATTCTTCAAGCAGTACGACTTTTGAAAAGTTGGATCTTTTAGCTTAAAAGTTGCCATTATTACATGGCTGTGGGTCTATTTTTGATCTATACCCTAGCTATAATTTTCTTTAATAGGTTCCCCCACCTCACGTTCACTTTGGGGCACTCAGTGGCCAGACTGTTAAAAGAATGCAGTAACAGGAAAAATTGCCACCAAGGTTGATGGCAGATGCTGAATGCTTAATAAGCAACAAAATCAGATTTCTGTTTTGAAAATCTTGACCCTGGTATGGTTCTCTGCTTGTACAGCTGGATCAACATGGTGCTAAGCACTCTGCTTCCATTTTGGTGATCACCTGTGCCTAAACTGAGAAGCAGTTACTGGACTCAATGCAAATAATTACAGGCCTGAAATACACGTTTAAATGCTGAATCAAGACAAGAGTGCTCAGGACTTTGTTGGACTTTACTCACTTGTGCTCCTTGGATTTCCTAAAATTAAGCAGGGGATCCCTGGTGAGGATGCGAGAGTGTCCCCAAAACCTCACTGAAGCCAAAGGAAAGGTGCCCATTTAAGTAAATGGAAATACTCTCAGTCATTGGAATGGACTTTGGAGCCTGTCCCAAATAGGTTTATTAATTCCTGGAGCACTTCCTGTACAGCAAGAACTTCCTCTTGCAAAGCAGTATATTGCTACACGATTGTTAAAAAAGAAAATTACGGCAAGTTGGAGGCTCATCAGAAGAAAAATTATTAGCTTTTTATTATGCACATCTGTGTGTGCGCACACAATTTTTTATCAAGTAAGCACTTTATTTTTTCAAGGTTTTTGCCTACATCTGAATTTGTGCTTCAGGGATTTTGAAACGTCATTTTTATGAATTGGTTTGGGACAAAAGCCAGTGGACTGGCTTAAAATATTGAAGGGAGTTTTGCCAAGGGCCTTACTGTCTGCACATGAAGTTATGGTTCTTCAGTGCAGAACGAATTATCTGTTTTCATTTTTAGGCATGTCATACCCGAACTGGCCTGAGGAGAGCCCCGTTCCACTCACAAGATTCGATGGCACTAACTCTGTGTTTTCAAGATATGCAAATGATAGTGTATATGCTAACTGGATGGTTTCACACTCAGCGGCAAAATTTATGGACAAGTTTGATAGCTAAAATTTTCTTTGTGAAAGGTAATGGACTCCTGAGGGGAACAAAGATGCAAAGAATGGAAAGTCCATTGGCTCGTTCTTTGTACAATCAACAACTAACTTTTAAATTGGCAAACCCTTTTATTGGTAGTTTCTAAAGTGTGTTATTCATGCGGAAGACTATAACTGGTGATTTCCCCTTTCAGAAAACATATCAAGCTGGATAAGAGTTGTAGTTCCAGTACTTCTTTCTAGATTGCCATTTTGCATACGGTTCCGTTTGGCAACTTCTTACTGCAAATGGCCTCTTGCTGTTTTTCAGACTGACAATCCTGTGTTACGGCTTGCTTGGACGGGAAAATGTACTTGAACTGCTGCTTTTACAGTGGCTGTTAGCACTCGACCACTTGATCTAAGCAGGAAGCACAAACAATATATGGAAGGGAGGGGGGAGATAGGCTCCCAAATTACTGAGCTGGCTATCAAATGAGAAGTGTTACAATGATGTTGGCACTAACGAAGCCTGTATCTTGGTTTGGAAGCAAACATTAAGTAACTCAACAGAGGACTTGAGATTCAACATTTGAAGTCTTGTAAAATGTATTGTCTTGTCTTAATGAGAAGAGAGTTTGTTTTATTAGTTTTAACTTATCTTACCTTTAGCACAATGAAGATAAATTTGATACAAGATAAGCTCTATAGACTGATGGCAATCAAGGGTGTTTGTCTGACACGTTTTACTTTCCATCACCTACATCTTACTGATGTTAAAACGTACAATCTTGTACAATCATAATTCCTCTTATGAGTTCAGAATAGACTGTACAGGATTTTTAGGTTGAATTCAAGTGAAGAGATTTGGTTTGCAGTCATATTCAGTGGGTTGGAGTCCTCCTCTCAGCTCCAAATTGGATACACTGCCATGCACAGGACACTGCCATGACATAACTCCAAATAAACCTATTACCTTGAAAGTCATGAGTAAATGACACTTGCACAGCAAAATTGGTCTAAAACTCTACTGTTAATGAAACTACACAAGGAAAACATCACCAGAATTTGTTAAGGTGAAATCTAAAAATGTTGTGCTTACAACACTGACTTGATATTTGGCAGAATGATCAGACTGTGAGTCGTGTTCTATGTGGGAGAGTAAATGATCAGCACTACTTTTGTCTTTATTTGCAATCTAATATGGTTTAAGACAACTTCTTGTTTGCTACAAATGTTGGGATGTAAATCCTGAGTGACTCGTTGTTAGCATTGTGACGGTTATTCTAAAGAATCCACTTTTACCAAAGCTTGCTCCTGTCAGTTACAATCCAATGTAGCTGTTTTCAGATGTTGTTTTGTGTATCACCTTTATGTTTCCATTAAAATCTGTGATTTCAGAAACAAGAGAGTCAGACTGCCAAACCCGAATGCAGATTTTCATTTTACAAAAAGTGGGATATAAAGTGCTCTGTTGGAATTTAGACACCTTCAGCGCTGGACATCATATTTGATCCTGCCCTGGTTTCAGACAAGCACTAAGCAGAGTGACTTTTTCTTTGTTACAAACATTTACTGTGTTGTGTAATGCTTATGTACAATAAGCAGATAAAGCTATGTATACAGAAGGGGTTCAGCTGTGATATAACGGTGATCATCGCTAGCATGACACAACTGTCAGAATGCATACTTTTAAAATAAACGGCACTGAAAATTAAGCCCATTATATGGGCTTTTTTGTCTAATGGGAGATCTATGAAAAAAGGAGAGAAAAATGGCACTTGTAGTAAGTAAATTTTTGCTTTTCCAGTCCTTTTCCTATATTTTTTGTCTGTAAATGGGAATTCTTTGCCATGAGCAGTCAAGGCATCAAGATTTTTGTAGGTATTTTTGATTTTGTTTTGTTTTTATTCTTCCTTAAATTAAAAAATTCTTTTTGTCAGCTATCCTCAGCAACAGTATTCAACTGGGAGATGTGAAACACCCAGTTTTTAACCTGAAAAGCCCTGCAACGACATTGCTGTACAGCTGTACAGGTGAGTGGTATAGTAAATGATGCTGAAATAACCAGTGGATGCAGAAAGTATGCTGTATTTTAGACTTGCAGGGTAAGTCAATGTTGTTTCAACCATTAATTCCTGTGAAAAATTTCACTAATAGTTATTGTCCCCTATGTTACTGGACATAGATCCTGAATATAAAATACAGAGTTCGTAACTGTAGTTACCATACACAATTACCTGCATTAAGTGCTGCTTAATGAAAAATTCTTAACAAGTGTTTCCTAATCCAACTAATTTTGACTCCCATCCTGCCCGTGAATGTTGCTAAGAAATAGATTATTACTTTCAAGTATTTATTCATAATATGAAAGCTTCTGTCTTCCATGTATGCTATTTTCATAAATATTTCCCTTAAAGTGTTTCCTATTTGTTCTGTGTTGCCATTAGTCAGAATGGTGACAATCTTGTTTCAGTTCCCCGTTAGGGAGTAAATGTACTTCCCATGTGGGAAAAAAGTGATACTGCAGATGATTACTTCCATCGGTGCCAAAAATACTTATGCCCTTGGCTGCCCTGAGGAAAGTGAATTCGAAGGGAACAAATGACTCACCTAAATGTACAGGTTGGAGGGAATAACTTTCTAAAAATTTCTGCCAGCCTTTTCTAAATATCCGCAGAGATGACAGGGTTTACCTGGGCTGTGCTTTGAGTTGTGACAGATGGGGGAGAGGGTGAATCCCATGTGTTCTTCCAGTCATTACAGCACCACAAGGAAGTTGTAATATTCATTCCTATAAATTTTTTCAGAGATTTGATACTCGGAAAAATCTGCTGTGAGGTTGCAGATTTTAATCTGCAGGTATTAGCCCATTTCATATAGTAGAAATTTTTAAAAAATATTGTCCCATGAAAACAAGGTACATAATAATTAAATCATGTGGGTTTATCTACAATTTATCATGCAAAATGTGCGTGAATCTCTACGGTACACTCAATTGGACCTAAGTAATTCTCAAAAACATAGAGTAAAAGCAAGTTTCTATTCCTTGATGTTTTATAATCAATCTTCTACAGATAATACAAGCCTCAAAATATATCCAAAAAGGATATTTCTATTATAATTTTTGAAAGTTCAAAAAAAATTACTTGTGATTTTGAAATGGTCGTTTCCAAACTTGTCCCACATAAAAGCCCTGTGCCGCTCACTGCAGCTACAATGGTAAATTTGTAACAAAATACTAGCGATGATGTTCAACAGCACCAGCTCCTAGGTAGCACCGGGCAACGTTCCCCAAAAACAAGGTACAGCTTGTCCATTCTTTCCGAAAAAGAATCCTGTGATTCACAAAAGATGTATAAAAGTGTATAAAATCTTAATAAGAAAACCTAAGCTGTTCAGGTCCACCACATCTAACCTCATACAATTTAAGTAGCCCCTCTGAGGGATCATTCATGAATAAATTAGTCAAAATCAAATATTCCACTAGTCTGCTAGCAGAAGTACAAAAGATATCTTCAAAACATGGACAAAGTAGCAATAGCCCAGGCCTACCCATCCTTAGCACAATATTGTAACTTGTCTATCTAGAAGCAGGTACTAGAGACTAGAAGACAGGTTAAGCACAAATATCTCTCTAATGTATATCTAGACAGCGAATGAAATATTTTTCAAGTTCTTCAGTAAAGATGAGTCACTCAAGCTGTGTTTCAAAGTTTCTCATTTCTAATTCTTTGGGACAGCAACCTGTGTCTTCCAGAGCGAAGACTATGTATATCAGAGACATATATACTCTTAATGCATTTTGAGATCAATAGTTCCTTTCTTTTCCTGGTGTGTTTTTTGGTTTTACCTGGTTTTATACCAGGGTTGTGTGGTATTTCAACACAACAAATTTCTTGCTAAAAACGGATTTCTTTGACCTGTTATGAAAGTTGATTTTGCTGATAATGTTCTGAAGTTAAGTAAAAAGGTTTTGCCTACCTGAGTACAGACAAGTACGCCTCCCCTTAAACTCATCTGAAATAATTAGCTCCTTCCTTTGGGCTAATAAGGTACCTTTCATAAAAATCTAACTGCACCTCATCTGGGAGCTGTTTCATATGGATTACAGGCCAATCTGAAATGGTATGAACAATTTAAGAGCCTTGCAGTTGTACTTTACATGTCAAGAAGTAACATTCCAAGTTTCTCTATTAGAAAAGAGAACAAAAGAAAAATGTGTTCATCTCCAACATAGTTAAAAAAATTAGTAACTTTTGAAGTCAATGACAATGTAATGATTGCTGTCTTTAGGTATCAGACAGTTTGATTCTATCCTTGCTGATATAAGCAGATGTGTATTAACATATAACTGGTTTAAGTCCATTTTTACCTTGCCATGAGAAAAGCTTTCCATTTAATCAGCTAAGTTTGTAGAGGTTCAAACCATTACACTGATAGCAAGTAATGTGCATATTTTTAATAAATAGTGATGTTTACAGTAGGTGTTTCTGTTTGTTTTGGTTTTTTTCATTGGCTCCAACATATAAAAATGGATTGGGTTTTCACAAAGCACTCAGCTTTGACCTAGGTCACCTCCCATTGCGTCCCGGATAAACCTCTGCTGATTTTCATGGAGAGAAAGTATAGCCAATGTGCAAATCTTGACTCAAAATATCAATATAAAAAGATGCTTATTTTATCACAATATTGATGTAGTGGAAAGAACACAAACATACAAATAAAGCATGAAGTTAGAAACTTGGGCGGGGGAAGCTGATAGATCAGCTTCATTTTCTCACCTTCTCTGCAAGTGATTAACAGAACCAGATATTATGATTATTTCTTAACTTCAGAAATGTCTTGGCAAGTCCAAAAGAGAAATAGAGGTCCCCTGCTAGAAAGCATGTCTGTTGTAGCCGGACTAGGTTTTTATGTGTTTCATTATCTCCTCTAAGTGGAGGACAGAAGAGACGTAAGCCAACACATCTAGGGCCTTAGTTTTAGAATTCTGTTTGCAAAATAATTTCTTATTGAATACTGCAGGGACATATGATTTTAATCTTTCACAACACTAGTGCCAAAAGTAGCTGTAGAGTTACTACATACCACACTAGCACTACATCTGTTGGACAAGGAGTCAACAGATGACTGCAAAGAGCAGATGTGTGGTCTCTTCTCTGCAATCACCCCAAGATTACCTTACTCCCCATTTCATCTGTTCTGGGTAGGAACATGGATTTGCCCACAGGGCAAATGTGCTGAAGTCTGCAGGGACAGGATTTGAGATGGTGAGGAGACGGGGACCCCTTCTTCTATACATGTTCTTCAGGATGGGGTTCCCTACCTTCTCGCTCTTGAAGCTTGTGAACAGACAAGCTACTGAGCGGACGGTACCAGCAGAAGACAAATGTCCTGCCTCCCAGGCACAGGCCACACAGAGGGTTTATGTGAGGGCTCACAGGGAGGCTCGCTGGGAAGCACAGGTCCAGTCTCATGCTCACGTTCATAAGCCCTGCAATGTAACAAAAGCAACGTGAAGTTAAAGAACGGAGGTTCACTTTAAAAGTATAGTCCTGATCTGAACTGAGAAGTTAATGTACGTGTACCCTCTGACGTTGACAGGGTACAATATATGTATAATATACATAGCATGGTTTGTGACTGTATATTCCCAAAGCTCTGAGGTTGGTATGAAAATAGGGAGTTATCCTTACATAGAATCATTTAGGTTGGAAAAGACCTTTAAGATCATCTAGTGGGGCCGTAGCTAAAACACCTCCTCTCACAGAAATCTGTAGGGGTTAAAACCCCTTGGCACTTCTAACTCCGGGTTCTCACTGTTAACCAATCTGTTTATATGATTGTCTCTAAACGTGCAATTATCACTAACCAAAAACATTTGGATTTTTAATTTCAACAAATTGCCAGCTACAAAAGGAAAGTTTAGAAATGCCAAAATAAACTTTTAGGAGATTGAGAGATACACAACAGATCCAGTCTGTGTTCAGATGCAAATGAAGCAAATTTCCTTGGACACACATGCATTTCTCTAAGTTTTTGCCTTATGCTAGTAGACCTCTCATTCAGGTCTCAAGAAACTTCGGACTGCCAACCTTGAGTTTTTTAGCCCATGATATAGACACAGATTTGAATTCCTGTAGAAACTCAGCCTAGATCTGGTTATTAATAAAACATTGCAGTTTCCAGTCTTAATTTTTATGCATTCTGCAGGTCACATAAGTACTTGTTAAAGCCCTTATACAATTTTTCAGCTGTTCAGGGCTTTCCCTCTTAATGTGATCATAGTTGAAAGAGTTTGATGTGAGCACTGATTTTTATTTGCAACATGTGCTATTTTCATAGCTCCCTGCCGATGCAATTTCCTGTCTGAATTTACTATGCTTAAGGATGGAAGTATTTTAAAATTTTTAATAAAACTACATCAAATGAACCTGTATTATAAGCATTGGGTTTGCTAAGAATCTTGCTTGCCTGTATTTAGGTAAATTTTACGGTTATTTTGGAAAAAAAAATAAAGCATTCCATTTCCTCTTTCAGGTTTTGTGAAGAAGTAAACTATAGCCCAGTGCAAATCAATAAAAGAGTAGGATACTTTGATGCTACTTGTTTACCAAATTGCTGCCAATAACAAGAATAGTTTCCATTTATTCAAGAGTATTCCACAAAAAACCAAAAAGATTTGGAGTAGCTTCATTAGAACCTTATATCTGTTGGGAAGGAAAATGTCAAAAGGGTAGAATCCCAAGGGGTGGCTGATATGACAGTGGACGGGGCTGCTCTTGTTCCTTGAAAAAGCTGGTAAAGGGTTCATCCTCGATGATTGAAAAGTTTGGAAGAGCGCTGTAAAGACTGAGATGTTGGAAAAGCCTATGGAAATATCCAAGAGATAAATACCAGATTTATAGTATATTTTTTTTTAAATGCGTATGCAGCTTCAAGAAATCGGCCAGCAAGAAGGAAGCAGAGTTCACTGTTCTCCAAGATAGTTTTTGTCTTTTCAGGACTGTTAGTGATTGATTTGACAGCAGAAGACACAAATGATTCTTTCTGCTACAGGGTATAAATAATTGAGAGATTTTTAGCCTTGAGGCAGGAAATCATTCAAACACTTACTTAACTGGTTTTCCTGTGCAGAGGAGCTTTCTGAACAGTAGCCTGGTCCAGACATAGCAAAGAGAAAGGCATTAAGTCTATGCTGATTGTAAAGTTTTTTACTTTAAAACATGACAGTTAGAAGTCTCACCCTGTGGTGCTCTTCCAGGATCATTTGTTAAAATTAACTGTGAGAATTTGTTAAATACTGAGCAGAAACAGATGACATGGGTTATTGTAAAAACACTACTGAGAATATTTTAATTTATACCGAAAGAATTTATCACTATTTTTATGTGCACAAAGATAAAGTAAGCAAATTAGACTGCAACAAGTTGTCAACAGAGACGACTTTTTAACCAAACAGAAATGTTTACTGAATCATTTTGACTTGCTTAACTGAGTCGCCATTATGGTTTACTAATGTTACGAAATGTGAAATGAATGTTTTGAAATACTAGGCCCTAAACTAGAGATTACTTATAATAGTTACCATTTCAAATGATAATCATATATTTTATTAGGCAACACATAACAGAACACTATTCATGGGTCTTAGACATTGAAATGCAGTAATATGAATAGCACATATTATCTTTATTGCTATAAAAGGCATCAAACATTCAGTAAAGACCTTGTTAAATAAGATTTGAACATAGCTCAGGGGAGCAGAGGAGGATGGTATAGTACTGTGCCTTGCATATTGACCCTATAATCCACATTACAACAGAAAGCACACAAAAATATCACATCCCCCTCAGCAATTCAGTAGCACCTCCTCATGTGTCACAGGTAAACAAGAGCCCCTAGTTAACCTGGATATGGGAGTTAAGTTAAAAACTGAGGTTAGAGCTTTTAGCCTACTTGCTTGTTCCACACAGTCCCTCGGTGGGTCCCCGTCCCCAGCGTTAGGTTTGCTGTGCCCTGAGCTCGCTCCACTGCAGGGAGATTGCTGCTGGCCTGGGAAGCTGGGGCAGAAAGTTGTGCCAGTTCGTGCCGGGCTGCTGCTGGCCGTTACCCACCTCGGGCAAGGGTTGCCCAAGCATCCCCTCCCTTTGGCACCCCCTCATCCTTCCAGAGCCCCAGCCATGCTGGGTTTTTCCCCGTGTAAATAGCCTATGTGCAGAAGCCCAAGCAAGCACCATCCTCATCGCCAGTTCTGCCTCATGTCTCGTTATTAGCTGGAGGATTCACGACAAGCTGCTCACATTTAGCAAGGTCTTACCAAATCTTAGAGCCAGCCTGTACCAGTTGTGGCTCTCAAGCAGCTGGCTTGTGACTGAGATCAAAACTGTAAACATTTGCCCCATGCAAACCTACACAAAATAATCAGCAGCCTGTTAGCATTCACAGGGTAAGCTATTTTTCTCATCTGCTATACATGGACAAATTTTATAAACCAGTCTGCATTTGTAATGAACATTCTCATGTTTTCAGTACGCTTCAGTAACTTTAATGCAGCCTGCACACCGTTTCTAAGATGCCTGCATTGCAGAAACAGTCAATTTTAAAAACTTTTTATCTCTGTCCTTATCCTATCATAGATATGATTTGTTTTTTAAAATAGTACAAATCGTTGTTTGTCTAGCACAGTCAAAGAACTGGTAACTGACAATCTTGAAATTTAAACTAAAGAAAAAAAAATTGAATAGAAATGTCATTTATAACCATTCAGTTCCTTCTAGTAAATACTTTTGAACCTGATATTCCGTAATTTAAATGGGGCACAGGCTGCCAGATCAGGTCTTTGTCATTCTAGTTATAAAAATAGGAGCAGGAAAAGAGAAGCAGGAACAAATTTTCCTTGCTCTTGAGGAGAAGTGGGTACAAATTCAAGTGAATTTCAAAGCATCTTGCTATTTGGCTGCCCTAGGATTGCATTTCTAATGTAAAATCTTGCTTTGAATTAATTTGATTTGGAGCTCCATTTTACCGACAGATGTGAGCCATTGCAAGAGTGTTATTAGCAAAGCTTTTTCTTTTCAAAATTTTTTTTTTGGAAAAAAATAATAATAGTTTTTCAAAACAATTGTTACAAGTCCAAAATTAAAGAGGAGCTTGTGAGGCTGCTATGAAGGTAGTGCAATGACATTTGATCCTGACTTTGCAAATCAGTTTACCTTTACCAGTTGCTTTTATAGCGATAATAGTGAAGTCTCAACAGGGTGCTTTAGTATGTTTCTCAAAATCAGCCACTGTTTTCATGCACCACAGGAACAGATGCCTATTTCCATGAAAAAATCTAAACACAGTGTTTTCAATTGCTCAGTTGAGTTAAGGTATTATTTTCTGGTTGTCTGTTGATATTCTGTGGTACCCAGGAGGGTTCCCTTTTGACAAGGGAATACTGTACATCCCATCTTCCTTTAGCCCTGTCTTACACTGTTCCAACGCTGCATGAATTTTTCAGTCCTTAATAAAGCACTACTAATAAAATCAAAGTTATAATGTGATTTTATTATTTCCATGTAATTTTATGGGAGGAATAGTTTACAAATATGGAAAATGTTGCACTTAAAAACATTTTAATAATGTATACATAACAATGAATGGTACCAGAAACAAGAGAAGAAACATAACTTATTTTATGAACTAACTGACTGGAGTTTGGACTCAGAGGGAGTCTGTAGCTAACACTGGCAAAAAAAAAAACAACCCAACCAAACAAAAAAACAACCAAAACTGGAATGGAGTAGACAGATACTGCCAAAAATGGGCCAGCACAGTACAGACAATGAACATGAGAAGCTTCTTTGTCGCTGGTCCTGTCTGTTGTACAAAGAAATGAACACAGGCTTTGTACTGTTTGCTAATCTGTCAGCATGGATGATCATCTCTGTACTGCACCTGCCTACAGCTTTGTCTTTGTCTGGAAGGTGGTGGTGGGTTTTTTTTGACTTCTGGACAGACCCAGTGGGTACAACAGATTAGGCAGTAAGGTGTATTAAATACTGATATACTGAGTATTTTGTATAAAACATGAAGCATCTCATGTTAAGGAAGCCCAAATATTTCCCTCTATAAAGATACTGTATTTAACGTAGATATTTATCTGAATAACTTGAGCTTTGGTGCATGAGGTTTTCAAGTACAAAAAGGAACCCAACCAGATAACCAACCAAAAGACCTTGATAATTTATACTGTTATCTTCTCAGACAAGGAGGGCTCATGAAAGATTGTCTGTCTTAATCTCACATGTAGAACGATCTAACTTACTACTCTTTTTTATCCTATACAGTGAAATCTACAATTTAAAAAGTAATAGGATTGATTTAAAATGTATTACTTTATAGTTTTAACAGGTTACTGTTCTGCAATACTGGAGAAGGAGAAAAAAAAAAAGGAATGTGTCATTTTTTATATGTTTTGCATAATATTGAGTCCTCTAGTCAAAGTCCTCCTAATTTGTTTTCCATGCTAGGTACAGAATATGGCTGCTTGGACTTTGTTTCAGAGCTGCTTTATAGTCAATATATTTGTGACAAAATTGTCTTCTCTTTTTAGAAAAATGCCTAAAGCTCCTCTTGGTGTCACTAAACAGAAGCTAAAGACACCTAGTAAAGGTGTCTTGGAATAGTCAGAAATAAACCAGTATAGAATTCCAGCACTACTTACGTCGATTACTTTCCATACGTGTTGTTACTGGTTAGTCTGGTGTGATACCCTGGTGCAGTTGCAAGTGGGTGGTGGAGCCGTGGGCATATGACCCATTGTGCCTGCCAGAAAAAATAAGGCCATGTGGCCAGGAAAAATGATCAGCTCCTGCTGCAGAATACTGCTTGCTGCTCCCAGCTGCAGTGGGGACCAGAGCCTGGGCACTTAACACAGCTTCCTCCAACTCCCCTTCTGCTTTCCCGTTCCTCTGCAGCACAAACCAAAGTGACGCCCGTACTTCTTGTACAGTAATGTTTCTGGGACCCATTTGCTACCCTCAAAGAGGTCAGCAAACACTTGTTGCTAACAGCGACTATATATTGATTTCAAAAAGAAAAAGTTATTGTAAGTGATTGTATCCAAACAACTTTACCAGATGCCAGTACCATTGATAAAGTTAAACTAAATTACCACAATTCAAAGAAAAAACAAGTAGACTATAATAAGCATTTTTGTCACCAGAAGAAAGCTTTTTCTGACGGTAGATAAAGTCATTAAATCTTATCTACATTAACTTATAGCTGTGATTGTATTGATTATCTTTTCCAATAAGGAGCGTCTTCTATTTTCATGAATGAGCATAAAAATTACTGAGTCTGCTTTAATGTATGAAAAGACTCTACATGAAATTAAAGTTGGCTGATACAGTCTGTACAGACTGTTCTCTAACGAGAATTTCTGAAAGGAAGCAGTTTAGCAACTGTGATCCCAAAATGGCAAGAAAAAGCAATCTATAGCAGTTCATTTCCCAAACATTATAGAAATTATATGCTTGTGGGTCCAAAATTCAGTACATTATAATACCAAAGAATTAGTATTTATTTGATACCAAACCACTACATAAATAAATGCAGTCCTTCAACATTCAAAGACATAGAGGCCAAAAGTCTAAGCACTGCCAAAATCCAAATGTTGCAACAATGCAAAATAAAGGGAACGATAACAATGAATACAGGAAGATAACTGCATGGTAGAGTTGCTCTGGTGTGTTGGTACAAAGTAAGCTTACATATGCGCTGTGCCTCCTAAACCTATCGTAAGTCAAGAGATGACTTCAGCCTCTAAAGCAGTGAAGTAAAATATCCAGACCTTCCAAGCACCTTTAATAGTCACTGTAGATGCCCCATGAAAATGGTAAGACAGTAATGGTGTCATTTTTACTTTGGGAGATACACACAAAGGGAGCCCTAGGTTAGCCTTTCAGTGACCTGGTTGATGCTCTCACTACGGCATTGTCAGCAGAGCCTGAGGTCGAGGTTAGCATTCCCCAAGCCAGACATAAGTTAATTCTACTGTAGTATACCACCTCTCCTATGACTCTTTCTTTTATAGCCCATAGCAACAAGATGTGTTTGGATCGGACCGGTGACAAAGGGTTCTGGAATATAATTTGGAATCAAACTCAAAATGAGGATTTTAAGGGAAGAAAATACAAGTCAAGATGACTAAAGTAACATAGGATTGTTTATTTCAGGCTATTAAAAATTCTTTATACTTTTTGTTGTGTTGTTCAATATCTGTTATAAATAATTTGCTACAATTAGAACAAGGATAAAGCAGCTTCATATGCGATCACGTTGGAATTGTGCCACCAGTAAGGCTGAGCTGTGGTATTTGACAAAAAGCTGTGTCAAGGCAAACTACTGACTATTGTTTGGCAATTAAAGCTCTGAATTTTCAGGAAAAATAACAGATCATTTTTCTTATTCCACATACACATTTCTTTTCGGCTCAAGAGGATAAGAGAACAAAAATCTCCACTGTTGAAGGGTTGCTTTTTTTTTTTTCCCCCTCTCCTTTGGTCTCATTTACATTACTGTTTCACTTCGGCATCATATTCTCAGATCAGCTCCTCTCTCTTTTTTCCTATTGTTTCTTCCCCTCCAGCCCACACGTATGCTTAAAAAAAAAAGCAAGGAAAAAAAAAGAAAATAAAAAAACCAAAAACCACTAGAGGCTGGAGCTAATGCTGTTCTGGAAAACTCTTCTTTTTTGAATCAGCTATTGCCAGCCACTTCCTTTCCCTTAACTGTACCAATTTAAGAACACTGTTTACCAAAGTTCAGCAAAACATTTTTGCAATCCCTTTCTATGTCTCTCAAATAATCATCCTATCGTAATATTTTAATAAAATTCAAAGCTGTCTCACCTATATTTATACACCTATTGCTTTCAGATGCTAGGAGGTCTGCAAATACCTAAGGAGAATCCCCAGGCTGAAATGAATTGTGTCTTAAAACACAGACATTTTCTGAATGTTTTATTGTCTGCTTTATTCACAAAAATCTGGGAATTCCTCTGTAGGCCTGTAAGACTAACACCAAATGGGAACTACAACATCTGTCAGCACAAGTATAGGTCTGAGTTATGAAGGAATGTCTAATCTTGGAATAGCTCATTCTGATAGCAGAGTAAGGATGTAATACACAACATCGCTGCAAAAACATCATTGTGGTAGACCTCTTATACAGGGACGACTATAAATACCCAAGTTGTTGTTACTAGAGTTTATGAAACCTATTCTTTCCTTCTCTCAATGTGAAAAAAAAAAATCTTTCTGGACGTGAAGGAACTCTAGTAAACAGAGGAAACTGACACTTAAAGAAGAAGTATTCTTTGTACGCTTTCCTGTAAGGCATTGTAGAGATCTCCTCACATTGTAGCAACTAGCTCTTGTGCAGAAAAGTGGTACCTGGGAAACCTGAAGGACAATACTCAGAGCCTGGTTGCTCTCTGTAGACCGACCAGTGGGCGAGGCAGGGTTTTTAGTTTGTTTGAGATCTACATTGTAGCATTAGTTAATGAAATCAGTAATATCAGTTATTTCCATTCTATTATCTTCTTGTATTTCCAAAGAATATTATGTCTGCAGAACACCGCAGCCTCCAGTATCAGTAAAATAACATGGGTGTCCCGTAAACTGCCACCCGTTTATCACAACACGGAAGACAGCAGGAGCTGAGGGGTACTCAACAGTCACCTGTAATATGCAACACAAATTTCGCATGAGGTCAGGTTTAAAATAGTAGTACATTCACATACCGTTTAAAAAAACGAATGAACCCAGGTTTACCTACTTCAGGAGCGCATACGTGAAAATCTAAAACCTTCTGATAACTCTCTTCTCCTCTTCAAATATATCTTTTGATGGATACCCAGCTTTGATGATCCAGCCTAACTGACAAGCTTCAAAGGATAGGAAAGTGCCTGCATGGACAGCTGGTGACACCAGCCAAGTGTGCTTTCCCCATTAATAGACTAGAGCAGTGAAGTGGAGCCTGACAGCAAAGAGCAGTAAGAAGGTTCCCAGTCCATACAGAAACACCCTGTCTATTTAAAATCACCATTTATTTAAGGTATTGCCTTAAATATGCCTGGCTGGATGGCCGAGCCCAGAGAGTTGTGGTGAACGGCGTTAAATCTGGCTGGCGGCTGGTCACAAGCGGTGTTCCCCAGGGCTCGGTTCTGGGGCCAGTCTTGTTCAATATCTTTATCGATGATCTGGATGAGGGGATCGAGTGCTCCCTCAGTAAGTTTGCAGACGACACCAAGTTGGGTGGGAGTGTTGATCTGCTGGAGGGTAGGAGGGCTCTGCAGAGGGATCTGGACAGGCTGGATCGATGGGCAGAGGCCAACTGTATGAGGTTTAATAAGGCCAAGTGCAGGGTCCTGCACTTCGACCACAACAACCCCCTGCAACGCTACAGGCTTGGGGAGGAGTGGCTGGAGAGCAGCCCGGCGGAAAGGGACCTGGGGGTGCTGGTTGACAGCCGGCTGAACATGAGCCGGCAGTGTGCCCAGGTGGCCAAGGCGGCCAACAGCATCCTGGCCTGTATCAGGAATAGTGTGGCCAGCAGGAGTAGGGAAGTGATTGTGCCCCTGTACTCAGCGCTGGTGAGGCCGCACCTTGAATACTGTGTTCAGTTTTGGGCCCCTCACTACAAGAAGGATGTTGAGGTGCTGGAGCGTGTCCAGAGAAGGGCAACGAAGCTGGTGAGGGGTCTGGAGCACAAGTCTTATGAGGAGCGGCTGAGGGAACTGGGGTTGTTTAGTCTGGAGAAGAGGAGGCTGAGAGGAGACCTTATCGCTCTCTACAACTACCTGAAAGGGGATTGTGGCGACGAGGGTGTTGGTCTCTTCTCCCAAGTAACTAGTGATAGGAGAAGAGGAAATGGCCTCAAGTTGCGCCAGGGGAGGTTTAGATTGGCTATTAGGAAAAATTTCTTCACTGAGAGGGTGGTCAGGCATTGGAACAGGCTGCCCAGGGAGGTGGTGGAGTTGCCATCTCTGGAAGTGTTCAAAAAACGTGTGGATGTGGCGCTTCAGGACATGGTTTAGGGGACATGGTGGTGCTGGATTAATGGTTGGACTTGATGATCTTAAAGGTCCTTTCCAACCTAGTGATTCTGTGATTCTGTGATTCTGTGATACCTAGTTCGAACAGATCAGATCCTTGGACACCCAGTCCCCTCCCAGGCTGTGCAGTATAGCTATTTATGAACGAACAGGTTTCTGCCTGCCTGAAGACAAAGGGCTGCTCTGTGCTAAACAGGGTGCAGACCTCGACAGAGCAATACCGCCAAGAGGAGTTGGCCTCTGCTGCTGAGGCCATTGGGGGCTCTACTCTGGAAAGCACTCAGTGCCCACCTTTCGGGCAGGTGAGCAGTCACAGGCAAACCAGCGTGATGACAAGCAGGAGGTACAGGTCTTTACAGAATAAGCCTTTACTTGCTTCTGAGTGCATCTGACTGTTTTTGATGAGTGGGGCCAGAAACGCTAGTTATGAAAGAGCATTACTACCTCACCCACTTCCTGAGCTGTTCTTGGACTTACCCTTTTAAGCTGTTACAGGCCACCCTTCACGGAGACAGCCGGAAAGGGCACGAGATCCTAAGCCTGGCTTCAAGTCAAGCCCTGCAGGAAAATTAAAAAAAAAAAAAAAGAAATATTCTTCTGGAAATACAGAACTGTAAATAAGTATTTGGGGGGTAAGTAGAAAATAATTATCAGCAAATTCTGCTTGTTGTAGAGCCCACGCCTCCAGCATAAAGGCTACATGAGAATTCTACACTTCTGTTAACATTTGAAAAATCGGCACCGCCGTGCTGCTGCCGGACCTCTGCCAGCCGCCGAGCTCCAGGGCTGGAACAGCAGCGGCTGCCGACCCCACCCGGGCAGAGCCGTGCCCGTGCCCATGGAGGAGCGCCGGCACGCTGCGGGGAAGGGAATGGAAGGGAAGGGAAGGCCTGTCGGCACCCTGCCGCTGCGGGAGGCGGCGGGGCGCGGGCAGCGCGGCGGCGGGGAGGCACTGGCAAGGCGGGCAACGATCGCGGCTGGGCCTGGACCGAGCGCGCCCTTCCCCCGCGCATCTGCCGCGGTCCGTGCGCGCCCCGCGTGGGCTGGGGCCCTGCGGTGACGAACAAACCTGCAGAGGCGAGCGCTGTCCGGTAGATCTGCGTGCTGCTCGTTACCGGCCACATACGGGGGCATTTGCTGCACCCCTAGCACGAGCCCTCAGGCACGTACTCCGGCCTTTCGCGGGCGCACCACAGCCCCGCGCGCCTTCAAGCCTCAGGGTGTGTGGAGGCCGGGGCGCTGGGCGGGCGGGTGGGAGGCGGCGGGGCCCCGCCGGCCCCTCCCTGCCGCCGCTGCCGCCGCGCTATCGGCCGCTCGGTAACGGCCCCGCCGGGCCCCCGCGCGGGCAACCCGGGGGTCGCCGCCACGTGCGGGAGGGCTGGGGGGAGGGCGCTCCCACCGCCGGCGCCCGGTCCCGCCCCGGAGGCGGTCGGGGGCGGCCGGTGCCGAGGCCTTTAAGGGCCGCGGCGGAGGCGGCCCGCCCGCTCATTTCCTAGCACACAGGAAGTGGGGCCGCGGCTCGGCCCGCGCGGTGAGTACGGCCGCCCCGCGCCCCTCCGGCCCTCCCGCTCCCCCCGCTCGGCACCTCCCTCCCCCGCCTCCCTGCTCCCTCACCTGCCGGACGGCCTCGGCCCACCGAGGGGGCTGGTCCGCGGCCGCCTCCCTGCCGCTGAGGGAAGGTGCCGAGCAGCGCCCCGGGAGCCCGCCCGGGCGGCCGGCGGGTAGCGGTAGCGCGGCGGGTCCGTCCCCGTCTCCCGTCCGGGAGCGTGTGGCAGCCGGGCGGAGGGGAGAGGGGGCGCGCGCGCCGGCCGGTCGGTGGTCTCGCGGCCGCCCGGTGCCCGGGGCGCGCGCCCTGTGGGACCGCGGTAGCCCCGGCTGCTCCGAGCCGGCCTCGTGGCGGGCGCCGTACAGACCGAATTCGGTTTTTGTCCCAGCGCTACCTCAACAATAAAACTCGTCTTTCTTCCCCCTCACGGTTGCGCTTCCAGTGTGTTACCCGGCTTAACCGTGCGGGAGGGCGCGGGTTCGGAGGCGCAGGCACCGGGGGCCGCCTCGGCACGGCCGCGAGGCGCGACACCTCTGCGGGAGGCGCCGCCGGGCGCGGTGCGCGATAGTGCGGAGCGGGAGCGGTCATCCATCATGGCACACACACACACACCTCCCCCGCCCAGGGCCTGCGTTGGCTGGGGGTTGCCTTTTGACTTGCTCGAACTGCTACGAACCCAAATTCCTTCCACCAACGCCCCCCCCGCAAAAAAAAAAAAGTAGACGAAAGAGTGATAAGAAGACACTTAATCATTTCCAGTGGGTTTTTCAGACTTGCTTAACAACGGCTTACATCTCCTGCTTTTTGTCAGCTGGGTTCTTGATCGGTAAATTCTGTAAATTTTGGAAGTTGGAACATTTGGCTATTGAGCAATGTAAAAAGTAAAATTGTGTCGTTGTTGTCAGTCTGTTAATCCTGAAATGAACTCATTTATTGGAGGAATTCTAAAGCAGAAACGGGGGGGGGGGTGTCAATTTGAAAAAGAGATTTTAAAGCTGAGTATACAAGAAGTTAAACTTGATACTACATGTTTTCAGTGAAGTGTAATCCAGATATGCATAATTAATGTTTATGTTATTCTGTGGTTTTTCTAGTTTGTTTGTTTGTGGTTTTTTTCCTCTTCAAGTCCCTCTCTCAGGCGGAAATTGAGACACCGGTCGCTTCTCCTAAGCTTGATGGCTAAGGACTAAGTGTGTTCTGTTGCTCTGATGGGTAACTCAGAAGAGCTGCAGAAATGAGTGACGTTTTAACACAGAGTGAATATCCTTCAAGCTAAGGTCATACAGTAACAATTCTTTTTTTCTTGGCCACTGTAAATGCCTGGGCATGTGAGTAAGGCAGTTTCTTCTTTTCCACTGTGGACTAGCTGAAAGTTCCTATTTTGCTTCAGTGTGTTTGAAGGAGACTGCTGGCTCCCCTTTATTTATTAGGTAGATAGTGAGTCCCAAACACTGTCGAAGGTGGTGGCTTGGAAGTATTCCCAGTAGCTGTCAGTGGAGGTAGATGCATATTTTTCAGATGGGGTGTTAGCTATGGGTCTCAATTATACCCTGCGGCTTTTATGGGAGGCTCTTTGCCAATAAGTCCTTGTCGTATCGGGAGACCCACACTGAGTGCTGCTACAGTACCACTGTCCTGGACCATCAGTAGGCTCAGGATGGAAGGAGGAGCAGTGATTTCTGAAGTACAGGACCGTAAGGCGCAAATAGAAATTGTTTAGCTCGTCTGTTCCTGGAGAAAACCCATGAAAACTTCAGAGTGATTAAGATCAGTTGATGGTGAATAGTTCTTTCCTTTCTTGATCCCATGACTTAGTTTCAGTGTCTTCCGTGGGCTTAAAGGGGGAAGAAAAAAAACCAGAAAAACCCAAACCTATCATTAAGGCTGCTGCATCATGGTAGAAACTGCATCAAATTATTTTTGAATTTACAGTCTTTGCTTTTAAGTTCCAGCCCCGGGATATGGGTCTTCCCAAGTCAGTGAGAAACATCATCTGAGGGCATAGTTAAATGATAAGTGGCTGTGGTCGGTTGCCAAGAAAACCCACAAGCATATCTGGCACAACAATTTCTACCCCTGCACCACAGTCTGCTACTTTAGTGCTTGCCAGAAGTGTTCTGTGGACCTCTTTGTAAAAAGGATCACCAGAATGTCCTGAACTTTCAAAAGAGATAAAACTGACCTTGGGGAAGGGAGGGAATGAGAAATATGAAGCTTTTTTTTTTTTCCTGCAGAAAACAAATTGCACAATATTTTTCTTAACTCTGAAACAGTCTGTCATTATGAAGCAAGCTTTATGACTTGCAGTATTTTTAAATAATGCTGAAGCAGAATGATGGAGGTGGGATGAAACTTAGGCTTTGGATAAGCACTGGAACTGATAATGTGCTTGGCTTTCTGTTAACTCATCTGTCTTCTGCCCTCTTAAAGAACCAGCCTTCCAGAATAAAAATATGGCAAGAGATAATATTGCTTCTGGAAAAATAAAATAGCAAATAAACAGGATTTTCAAGCACATGACTTTCTTTAAAAAAAAAAACACAACTGTCTGTGGAAAAGCGTTCTCAAAGGGCACAATAGAAAGAAAATGTTTGAGGAGCATAAGAGCTTTTGTAAAAAAGGAAAAAGTACTGTGCTTTATCTGTGCAACTAATTATGTTCTTGCAAGCTCAGTACTGTAAATTGGAAAATGAGATCATAACTCACAAGATGTTCATAAAGAAATATAATGCTGCTTTAAGGGAATGGGAATATAGTTTTACTTCTGCGATATGGCTACAGCTTGTAAGAATTATTTGTGGAAGGACATTTCTCACTGTCTGCCAGAACTGCTTCATTCTAAATACTGATTAGAAAAGTCAAGCACATCCATTAATATCGTTGTTTATTAGAAAAAATTGACAGTGTACAATGACTTTAATACTCTTAATTTCTTTTTTTATGAAGCTCTTTTGGGGAAAAAAAAAAAGCCAAAAAACATTCCTGAAGACAGGAACAGTTCTGCAAGTTGCAGCCCTCCTTGTCGTGAGTGTCCTCTGATGCGAAGGGAGTGGGACAAGATACTGTCCCTTTTTTAGGTGCATCTAGCTGCTGTTTTCATCTAAGACTCTTTAAAAATTTTTGTAGTAAGGCTGCAGGTATCTTCCGTGTACCTAAAAATGTAGACAGGCGAGTTAGCTTAATAGTTCTTGGGTGTCTTATACCTTGGTGCATGTCTAATCTAAATTGGTGATTCTGATGGTCACTGCTAGCTGAGAAACTTTTTTTAAAAAGTAAGAGTAACTGATAGTCATTGCAAGCTATATGTAGTTACTAAAGATCAGAGGTTCAGGGGGAAAGGAAAATGCGCTGCTTTTCTTAATCCTGGAAGATTTGCTGCATGTGAAAATATGGCACACTAAAACGTGTGAGAAACTTGTACTCTTTCTATACTGGCACTAGGCTGTCCATACTGCTTCTCTTTTGTTTATGGTAAGGCTGGCAGGAGACACTTGCTCCACAAGTATTTCAGGGTGGAGTATGATGGGAAGAATATCTTGGAGTGATCTCTGCTTTACCTTGCCTGTTTTTAAAGGCTTTTCCTATTCACAACCCAAATTGTTATTAGCAAGTTGATAAAGCTGGCAAGCCACTGCAGGTGCTGTGAGTGCAAATGTGAGTTTTGGAAAGAGCATCAGTAGAGCACCAGTGTTTGAAAGCGAAGCTCAGAGCATCCGAATATGACTTGAGGTGAGGAAGCTATCGTGAGGAAATCTTGCACGTACTTTTTTTAATCTAACCATTTCCTGCCATTCTTAATCATCTCTGACTGTAGTCAAGAATAACTGTAGTGATTGGCCTGTTTGCTCATTAGCGTCTGCCTGCAGTACAAGTGCCTTCCAACACCATGCTCCTGGGTCTGATCGCTTTCTGTTGCCCTTACTGTGGTCTTGAGAAGGTCTTGGTCTGGACCCTGTCTGCCTCCCCGGCCTGCGGTGGAGGGTGAGTATGCCTCCTCGGTAGGTGCATTTGAGGATCGTGGTGTTGGCAACTGTGTGGGTGGGTGACAGAAAGGGCAGGTCTGCCTGTGTTTTTCTTTCACCTTCTTCCTTCTTTGTATTAAACAAGTCTTTCATTGCTGGAGTGGGTGGGTGATACAGGGCAGGTCTGTCTCACTGTTTTTCTTGCCCTTTCTTCCGCCCCCGTACTAAATGGTGCTGTTTCACTGGTGAAGCAGCTTCTGGAAGAGGATCCTTCACCTTTATGGTACTAGGCTTTCCGGTAGGGATGTCACTTAGGGCAGCTGTTGGGAAAGCCTGGATCAGTACTTGATGGCCAGCATGTGTGTCCTTCTGGTGTCAAAAATGGGTCTTCCCATCAACTTCTCTACTAATGGCCAGAAATTACCTGAATTGTCAATTAATGCATTACTTCATTCAATAGATGGAGGGGTAGGAATGTTTACCTGTGGGAGTTTGAGTGCAAGTACACAATAGGTGACTAAAGAGAAAAATGTCCGGAACTGAAATAGTGCAGTCATCTCAGCAGCGTAGAGATGGCTGGACTGGAGCTGGGAGAAGGTTGGGTTTTGGCACTTGTTCTTCCAAAATCTAAAGGAACTAATTTTACTTTGCTCTGGCATACTGCAGGGAATTTCTGTTAAAGGAGACCAATATTCCAGTTGTAGAACAGAAGTAAAATTATTTCATGGCTAACAAATCTTCTGGAGGTGGGTCCTGCCACATATTTAGTGGCTGTCACTGACAGCAGTGCTGTCATTGAGCTGAACATGACTCAAGCCTGGTTCTCATTTGTTCAAAGGTAAAATAATACAATGCACAACAGCTAGGAGTTAAACGTAGACTTAGAAATATGATACTTGCACGTGTTAAATATTTCCAAGTACAGTTGCTAAACAGCTTATTTTTTTATCCCTGTGTAGATATCTGCTTCTTGCATTTAACTTTGACAAATGAACATCAACCACAAAAGGAGGTTAGTGTGTCTGCACTGTTAATTGTGCTTTTTGTCAAGACAGTAGATCAGCGCTTTTAGAAAAGACCAAAGTTGTAGGACACCTGAGTTCTCAAAAAAAGTTGTATACGAAGCAAGGCTAGTTTTGTATTAGCATATTAGGATTTGGAAATCAAGGTGACTAGTCCCAGATAATCTTGTAAGAAAAAGGGCCCTAGTAATTTTTCAGATGCCAGTTGCAAGAGGACGACGTGGAAGGGCAGTTTCTGGCTTGCAGGAGGCCCTGCGCATTTAAAGCTCATGGCTGAGGTGCTGTTTTACAGAGGTGCTGCAAATAATTCTGTTTGTACATGTTGGAAGCTTGATTTGCAGGTATATCCTATGACATTTAACATATGATAGTTAATTGTAGCAAAGTACCTAACCAGGCAGATTTTTTGCTACTCCAGTGTCCATGTCTGGTGTTTGCATATGTGTATCTTCTCCGTAGAAATGGCAGAGATACTACTTAAACAATTCTTCTGGGTTGAGTTTTTCTTGCTGTTGCAAGGGCAGGTGTTGAGCAGTGATGCACAGGAAGCATCTGAAGCCCGTTGGGAACACTGCTGCATTAAAGCAGTAGAAATGCATTAAAGCAGAGGAAACGAGGTGAACAAGCTTGTGTTTTGAAGCACTCTGAAAATACAAAATGCTAGTCTCGCACACAGTTTAGAGTCCCTGGGATTATATGGAGGGCTAAGTCGTTATTACCTATGAAATAAAATCTGTCCTGGAAGAGTGTTTTGGGTGATGGCTTTCAGATGACTTGTAGTAGCACTTCTGCTGTCTTTTAAAGTTTTCCCCAAGCAGTGGTGTCAAAAATGGTAAGACACTTGTCAGCACTGTTGATACTACGTGCAGCCCTGAGGGCAGCAGATGGCTTGCATGTCTTCCTAGTGCTCTGGTAGAGTGGAAATTAAGAGTGCTGAGTGATAGTAGTTTAGTCCATCATTCATGTGACCTGGGAGCTTCTGATATGGATAGAAGGCTTCTGGAGAACAGCCATAGGATTTGCAAATAGAAGGTTGAGTATTGGTGGTGGTTGCTGCAGGCTGGACAGAGGCTGGCGTGAGTGGTGTGCCTGCCTCTTCCCCGCGGTCTGGAAGCAGGGGTCCGGTAAGATGTCTGTACAGGACAAACTCTGCCCTAGCACTCCGTGCTTGGAACAGGACTGAGTATTAACATCCGACATGCTGTATCAGATTCTGCTATTAAGTGCTACTAAGCCCTGTTCCTTTAAATTTGTTTGGTTTTTTTTCCCCCCCACAGATTTCAGACATAATCAAATTACTTCGATTTTTTTTTTTTTGCACTTAACCCTTAGTTGTGTAAGGTCCTAGAATTTTACCTAGCTAGATGGGGAGGTGTAAGTGTGATAGGGATTTAAGTTGGCTGTCTGAAGGGGCAAAAGGAGAAAGTAACCAACTTTTAAACCAGTGTTAAAATAGTGTAGCAGAAGTTGCTGCCAGTAGGATCATGTGTCAAATGTGGGAGCCTGAATAGATAGTTTACAGTAAATGTCTGTGGTAGCAACCTGTATTTCCCTGCTGTGAAGCAAAACTTTAAAAAAAAGAGTTGTGGAATACAAGCACAATGGAAGAATGGCACAAGGGACCTGCAAAAACTCAGCAGATGCTTACAGAAGCTCCTGGCTTCTCTCCCCTCCAAATCACGATCATCTTTCTGAAGAGAAGAGGAGGAAAAAATGGTCTGAGTGGTCCAAAGACTGGACTCAGGGACTTGAAAAACAAAACAAAGAGAGATGGAGCAGGGTAATGTGAAGTGTTGTATGTTTGGTGTTTCTGTTTTTGATACTGGTGTCTTTTTCAATGCAAGGCAACTTGAAAAAAACCCAACTAATAAGATAGATGGTTCTGACAAGCTGCTACCTTCTCTGCTTTCAGTGAAGCCTGGTATTGCTAGTCCTTTAAGAGTAAGTTAATGCTTAGTTATGATGTCAAATTGAAAAATTACAGATGACATAAGTGCAGCTAGCTGTGCTTCTGGAACGCACCAGGTGTTTCTCAATTGTTTGGCATCCAGCTTTCACTTCTGGTGACATATTCATGGCTGATTTGTGCTGAAAGCAGAACCTAAACTACTATGCTGATTTTTAGCCATTCTAAAAATATTTGTATGTTGTGTTCCTCCTTCCATCTCCGATTCATAGACTGAGAATAGCAAAGTGAGCCCAGTTTTGAATACCACATGTAAACTTAAGCTATCTGATTCAGTTTATTTACGAAAAACTTCAGGGTCATTGATTTTCAAGTCAGCATTTTTCTCAGGACTTCTGTATCAAATTATATTTTAAACTGGTTTTAGATATTTTAAAACTCTCAAGCCAAACTACCAGTGGGACAAAATGCACAGAAATGTCTTCCAGTGATCACTTCAGGGCTTTTAAACTCTTCAAACTGGCAATGAAGAGATTTCTGTGCAAATATTACTTCGTCCAGGGTGCCCCCCACAAAATTTGCCAATAAATTGTAACTTTAATGAGAATGTTGCTGTGGTAGTACTTGGTGCACAGTTGTCCAGTGAAACTTTTTAATGAAATTTAAATCAATTGCCTTTATATGTTCCTTCTTTTAAGGCAGATATTGATAGAAGTTGAAAGTCTTTTTAAGAAAGTTGGGTGCACTTGAGAACTTAAGTTCTCACTATTTTCACTTCAATTGCTACAGCTTCATCATAACCTGGATTTTCACCTCCTTGAAAACAGCGTAGCTTTTACCATAGAAAAATAATAGAAAATGAAAACAAAAAAAATCTAACTCCACAGGATTAAGTCTCTAACTGTTTTTAAAAACGCTGGCTAATTACCTGTGCAACTATTAGAAAGATACCCTGGCTAAGAACTGTTCATTTCCATCTCTTCCTTTCGCAGAGTAAAAAAAGACGTTTGTATGTGATAACCACCTGTTAGGTACCTTTGAGAGCCCCAAAGGGAATCTAATGTGCTCCACAGCATTTTCAGATTTGCGTTACAAGTATAAGGAAACTGGATGCATGACGTTTCTCCTTACCTCCCACAGTGGGAAATCTTCCACTGGCTCTGTGTATGAACTTGGATGACAGCTGCCCTTTAAAAATAGCACAAGAGATTACATCTATTGGCATATATATATATTTTCACTCTGCTCAGGGTACAGTAACTACGTTGTCTTGGTCTCCATACATAGAGAACTAGATGATAATTAGAGAGATGTGAGAAAACAGCGGATGACTTGATTCTGAGAACCTAGTTTGATGTGGTACTTAAGTGAAGCAATACCAAGAAAGCCACATCATTCTCAACTCTTTGGTTTTGCCTGCTACCATTCCTACCATGGACAATTTCAGTCATTTTTAGTGTTTGGTTTTTTAATGACTAGAAAATGGCATGAGTGAAAATGTGGGTGTTCTGTGCAAATGCTCTGCACGCAAGCTAGGATCACTAGCTACCGTTTACTGTTCCATCGCGTTTGCTGGAGCATGTTCAGCTTGTATGGGGGAAATATTTAGCTGGGGCCTCTTAAGATGTTTAGACACTTTGGGTGTCTAAAGAGTATTTTACCTTTCCTCATACACTGTAAGGTGATGCACTTTAAGTGTAACTGGTTTTTCTGTCCTAAAACAGATGATTTTGCATTACCTTTTTGAAGAGTACTGGGCATCATGAGCTTTATTTCTGCTTCTTGCTGCAGCTGTTGCTCTATCCTACTTGAAGGAGGAGTATAAAGATTTTGCTCTATGTGCTCTGAGACTACTATGCATCCTTGAAGATAAGCTAAAGTTGCAAGAACTGTGATTTAGTTTTGGTGTAGGTCTCCGCCACCATAGCGCGACTGTCCTTTTGCCCTCGTCTGAGTGTGCAGTGTTATCTGCACTGTTTTGAGATTCCGCCAGCCTTCAGGGAACCGACCTGAGTACTGCTGTCAGTTAGGTGAGGTTGCTCTGGTGGTGTGCCCTGGACCGACAGCCCACCTCGCTGCCGTGTTACAGTTGCCCATATAACTTATGCAGTCCCTCATGGAGGGTATGTTGTTAATAAGGGTATTGCAAAGCACGTAGTAAAAGTAGGTCAGATTCTTGCCTAATGCTCATGTAAAAAATAACTTCACTTACGAGATGTTAGGAATTACCAGGAGAAAGTGCTTCCCTGACAATTGTAGCTACTTGTACTTTTATTCCCATTTCTAGATTGAACTTTAGCAACCAATAGGGTAGGCAAAATAAGCCTAGTCATATAATACTGCTGTTCCTTTCATTCCCTTAGAGAAGCATTCCCCCTTATTTTAAGTTTGGAGTTTGTGGGGGTTTTTGCCAGTTTTAAAAAGACGAATAGTGCCTACAGCAATTCAAGAACCCACAAGCTAAATAGTATAAACTATAGGAAAAGGTGTGTAAAATAAAAGTGTTATTTACCTTATGGAAGCTGAAGGGAGTGAGTCTTTCAGGATAGCTATTCAGTAATAATTTTAAAAACAGCAAGCAAACAAAACTCCTTCAGCTAGTCTTACCTAGAACATTTTACCCAGCTGCTTTCTTGCCCAGCAGATGTCTCTTCATAAAAACAGTAAAGCAGCTTATGAGTTGACTGTTACTTCCTGGCCTTATCTGAAATGGGATAATACTGACCCGCGTACTTAAGGTGTAGCTGGTTGGGTTTCAAGTTCCAATTTCAATTCGGCAATTTCCAGACAAATGGGCTTGCTCTGGCTTCACTGAAGCCAAAGCAGGGCTCCTATTCATAAGCTCATTGCTTACCTTGATTAGGTATAAAGTAAACCATGCGAATAATGTTGTTCTTTCATTTGTCCGCTTAACTATGGGATGGATTTGGTTTTGTGTAGGAGCGACAAATGACAGAACGTATGATAACTTGCTTGCTTCTCTAACTTACGGGAGATAAAACTGCTTCAGCAAAAGGCCATTTTCTTTCCTTGTTACTTTACAGTGGATCACGTAAGAATTGCATTTAAGCCGTTTCAGTGCAGTTAATATTTCCTTCATTTGAGGATGACAGCATGACTGCTTTTTCCAGGGACTGCTGTGGCAAAAACCCCACCATTTCTAGGTTGTTGGATATCTCCTGCTTGCTTTCTCAGAGACTGGAGACAATAAAACTCCTATGATTTCCTATTCTGTCTGCTCGGTATGCTGATTTATCTTTTGGTCATGTACATGTGGTGAGGAAGGGGTATGTGGTGCAGGGGCAGGATGAGTCCTTCTCACAGCCCTGGTGGTCTGGTTTGTAGAAGCACACGCCAGTGAACTTGTTGAAGCTGAGGCAGAAATTGCAAGAGAGGGTTTGGGAAGGCTGTGAAGAGCAAGACCTGCTTGATTGTTCTTCATGCGCTAAGCCTAGGGAAACGTGATCTTACAATGATTGGACTTGGCTATTAAAATGAAACCCTACTTTTTTCTGTGTTTTGTTCTTAAAGAAGGTTGTTGGTATAAAGTGTGCTGCTTCAGGTGCATCTCCTGAAAAGATGCAATTAATAAACAGGATCAGATCATGGAAAAAGGCAGAATTTCTTATCGATAAAGTCTCTCTCTAGCGTTGAGAGCGAGTTGATCTATTGCTGAAGCAAAGGAGATAAGCCCGTATATCTTCCCCATGTGCTGGAGTCCTTAATGTGACAGTGGAAACTTGTGGAGGGTTCCTCTTAATTTTATGTTGGAGCACAGCATTTCTGCTGGCAAAAACAGTGTTGCTTTTGTAAAATAAACCATTTGCATAGGGAATATTATTTTTTCAGTAATAAATTCTGTGATTGTTGTCACCCGTCACTGAAGTGACTTTTTCCTACAGGTTCCCGTGCCTGAACTACTTGTTACTGGTGTACTGTGAGTACTGCTATGATCCTTGTGCCAAAGGCGTGAATTTTTTTCCTTCCCATTTAGGAGCCAAACAAATGCCTGAAGTTACCTATTGCAGATACGCTTGAGCACTTTATAATTTATCACAGGCTGTTCATAATGTATACAGTAGTTCTTGTGCTGACCGTGTGGTGAGGTTTTTTTTTCCATGTGCTTAATTAAAAATGAAGTAAGATGATCAGTGCGAAGTCATCGTCGTTCCCCTGTCCCCCAGTGGGACTCTGGCTTTGGCAGTGTTTACCAGTGAGAGTTTATAACAAAGAAAGCAAAGGGGGACAAAAACCTCAACCCTGTGAGTGAGCAGGAGCAGCGCTCAGCCTTATCCTGGCTTGTTAGCGGATGAGCAGCCAGGTGAGGCTGGCTGCGGTAACACGGGCGACTGCCTCGCTCATGCTGCTTGGCTGATGGTCGTGAGCCCATGCAACCATTTTTTGTATTTATCAACCAAGTGGAGCTAAAAAGCTTGTAAGAATTAAGCATCACAGGTTTTGGGGTTGGGTTAGATCTGATGGAGAGCTGATTCTGTCACCTAGTCTGCCAAGGCAGATGTCTCGTCGTTTTGTTTTCTTTTTTTTTTTTAACTCTTGGGCTTCTGGTTTAGATCTGCAATGTCTGGAAGAATAACTTTCTGCAGAAGCTGCTCTGTCCTGTTGAGGAGGGCTGGTGTGTGCTTTTATGGGTTTGGTCCTATATAGTATTGTCCACAATATTGCCCATGTGAGCATGCCGACGTAGTATGCCGTATGATGGGAATGCTGGGAAGGTACAGAGGAGGCCATGAGGAAATTTTGATGAAAATCTTAAGAGGTAGCTGGAGGAAAAAGTCATGTTAGCATCAGCCAGATAATGTGAGTAGCAAAGCTGAAGTTCTGTGCTTACAAACTAAATTTACGTGTTGTGATGAATTGGAACAATGTATTATGCTCTAAACTTGCAAAAATTTGAAAATAAGCTGCTGCTTGTGGCTGCTGTGATTGATTTGTGGGCAAAAATGTTGCTATAAGCAAATTCTTCAGGATTTATTAAACTGGTTAGGTCTAAAATATTTAGTGATTATTTTTACTTTCATGCTGGTTTTCTTGGATGTAGATATTCTTTCCATAAACTGATAGTGGCTTTCAAGTTCTCTCCCATCCAGCACTGCATGTGCAGAACTGTAGCTGAAAGCAAATCAGATGGTGGAATTGTGATAAAAACATGTTATTGACAGTCTGTCCAGCGAGGGTGAGATACTAGACTAAAGATTAGCTTTCTGTGGAAAGTGAGAACTACGGTCCCTAGCTCTTCTCTTGGATATTTTTTCTTTTCTTTGCATTTCCCTTTCTATCAACCTTCCCAACAGCTGAAAAATCTGACTTTGGTACTCGTTTGACTAGGGTTGTATAATAAAGCCCTGAAGAAATTTCTTTGTGTCTTTTCTGAAGTTATGCCTCAGCGGACTGTCTAAGCAGAGATGATGTGTTTCTGCACGCTTAAAGTATGGTTTGAGGTTTCTCACTGTAGGGTTTATGCAAAGATTGTCTGTGACAGCAAAGATGGCCAACTTGCTTTGTGTTGGTTTCAGCAAGCGAGAAAATAACTGCGTGCACAGTGTTTAACGTTCACAAGGAATTCTGTTTTGAGTGATGCCCTTCAGAGTAAGAAGGAATATTCAAGGGATGATACTGGACCTTATGTATGTGTAACTTGCCAAGGAGAGATGTATGTGTGTGTGGAGGGGGTTTAAGACAGTGAATATCTGTGGCATCTGGGTGAAATTATGAACAATAAAATAACTATGAAAATCAACCGGAATTTCATAAGCAGCTAAACTATGACCATCTAGGGCATGCCGAATGAAAAGGACATGTCTAAAGTAGAACATGCTAAAATGAGGAATGTCCGTACAGTCTGGCATGAAGCCAAGTGCATACTGAATTAGGTCACCGCTTTAAGTGTGAATGTTTCCCCTCTTTAGAAAGACATAGTCATCCTTTGCAACAAGGAACCAAAATAGAATGCTAATATAATAAAAACAAATTTAAAAGAATTTTCAATTAGCATGCTGGTCTATTCCCTCGTGTGTAGAGAATCAATGAGCTCTTTTGTAAGGAACAGAAACATTTCCATAGTTGAATATACATAAGGCCCTGGAAATGCAGAAAGAATAACAACCAGTTGCTTCTGGAAAACTTGCACATCTTTATAAGCATTGTATAAGCCTGAGATGTCTCGTTGTTTGGAGATCATAGGGAGTATTGCAAATAGACTTGTTTCGAAGAATTGAAGTGAGATATCAGCATGTGCAATTTAAAGATTTGGAACTTAATCTTTAAACACTGAAATGCTGATCCCAGGCACTACTGCGTGATTACTTATTTCCAGGTAAGCTTCATAATGTACCATGTGACACTGAATTAATTTTCCTGATGTGATTTTTGGGTTCCTGTGTGCTTTTGCTAATTCTGGGGTTCACAGCCAGTTTTCTCTTGTAATCATCTTCTACAGCCTGGGGGTAGTTACTGGAATTCCTAAAATAATGCCGTGACAGACCTAATTCATATCAAATTCGGGTTGTACATATGCAAAACCAGTGCTTTTCTGAAAAGAGAGGATAGTGAAATAGAGGGCTCATAAACCCTCCTTTTCTGATGGGATGAGAATGAAGATTCTTACTGGCTTCACTCGCTCTTTGATGCAAGATGAAATCTGTGTCAGACTCCTTTATGATGACTCTCCTCAGCACAAGTAATACTGGTAGGGGGGGAGATTTCCAGATTGGCTCTGTCCCCACTGCTTTAGCAAATTAACTTACCCCTTCAGCTCTCCATGTGCAATTTAGAATTTTAATCTTGTTTAACATAAGCGGTTGCACAAATGTTCCTTGCCTTTAGAGGCCACAGGGAAGCTACTGTGGGAAAAATGCCGGTTCTTTATGGTGTCACACGAAAACTGTTAAATAGGCAAGGCCTATCTCTGTGCAAAAAGGCTGTCTTGTTAATAAGATTGTCACTAGCTCACTAGAAAAGAGTTTCGACTAATGAGGGAATAATTAGAGCCTAGAAGGAAAAGAGCGAGCATCTCTCTACAGCCCACCACATGTAGTTTCCATTGCTTCAGAAACGGCTTATGGTTTTTCTTCCCTAAGCACCCCTTAAGGCAGTGCTCCACAAACCAGCCCTCTCGTGTAAATAGGTAAAGTGCCAGTAGGAAGGCTTAGAAATCTGCAGTTATTAATAATCTTTTGTTCTTGCGTTGGTGATGCAATGCAAGCGGCGAGTCCCTGTGGAGGCGTGCTGACTTTCTTAATCCATGCTTACCGTAACGATGGATGTTTGGCCACAGTTTAAAAAGTTATTAAGAACAGAGCTGTTCTTTCATTGCCCTCTGCTATTGTCGGAGGGAATCTTAATCTCCTGGTACATTGTGTCTTCTTGACACCACATCAGGAAGTCTGTTGTCACTTGCTTCTAAGACATGAATGAGACCTAGAGAAACTTAGTGACTCATCGAAGTTGAACACAGGGCAATTTACTGGTAGAGCAAGAATTGAATAAAGGCCTGCTAGGCTAATGTCCCAGCTTCAGGGGTGTCAATTTATCACTTAACAACAGTTACTGATTGTTTGAAGCCCATGGTGGTAGGAGGTTGCATGACTGAGGTGGCTTTACATTAGAGGTTCAGTCATGAACCAAATCTGGCTGTGATTTGCAGCTGCCTGCACTGCCTATTATCAAACTGTACCATGGTAGCCTAAATAATCTCATAAAACAGTCTTAATTAGAAATACTAGCTCCTGCTTTCTAGTACATGCTTCCATTTTCTTTAATTGTCCTGTAATAGTGAGGAGAAAGGTAAAGGAAAAACACAAGGCTCTCTTCTTTGTGTCCTGCTGAGCTGTAAGACTCAGCCTTGTTTCCTACCCTGTCCCCAGTACCAAAAGCATCTCTTCATAACTTGAAAAGCTGGTTTCTGTAGTGGTGCGGTAGCTGTGTTTGTGTATGCGGCGATGCAAAAATGCTGCTGTTCTTGACAGCAGTAATAAGGCTGTGCAATGAAAAATAGTTGGGACTGGATTTGGCAATATTTTACGGAAGTCGGGTAGTTTGATCATTTTTCAGTATCCCTTGACTGATCTAATATGTGCTAGCTTCTGCATGGAGTGGCTTTAGTGGAGGCTAGCATTTATCTAGATTTAAAGAAACGTATGGGTCTTTATGTTCTTAATGGTGGCTTCACCTCTTGCAGTCTAACAGAACACGAATTCAGGAAGAAATGTGAAAAAACATATAGGCAACTTTGTACTAAAAAAGGCTTGGGATGATACTACGTCATGTCTGTGAACTAGTTTTATCCTGTAGATTGTTTTTTCTTCTGTCTCCCTTGATTCTTCACATCTGGACCCTGGTTAACAGTCTGAGGATACATCTGGTGTTGATTGCTCTTTATAGACATTTAATTTGCATTTATATAATGTTGTGTTTGTGCAGTGAGGAGTGACTAACTTCTGTCTTACTTGGACTTAAAAGGATGTCATCTAGAATTCAGTTGATAAAACTGTTACTCATTTTGTACCAAAGTGTCTAGTAGCTTTGTGTGAGTTCAAAAAACTTCAGTTTCAGATAACTATTGCCTTTAAGCTGCTGTATTAAGAATTTCTATAAAAATTGATCTAATTTATTCCTGAACAGGGTCATTGGTAGGGACTTTAGCACTAGAAATACTAATAACTGCTTCAAGCAGTCCCATAGACTTCAGCTGGACAATTCCAAGGTGTGCAGCTCCTACAAAACTTAGTGTGCGTGACGTGCGTGCAAACTTGGGATCAGCTGTCGCAGGCATTGGTGTTGGGGGCATGAATAAATCACTTAATCTTTCAGGCCTTGTTATTGGAGCTTTCTTATAAATGAGGATGTTGAATATGATGATACCACTGATACGTGGTACCTGGTTCTTACTAAAGCGATATCCCGATGCTGGAAGCCGAATGGGAAGGGAGAAATGTCGCAAGGACATAATCGGGGAGAAACGTTGCAAGGTATTTGTTGTAAACACAGGGAGTGTATCGTGGCACTGTGACTTCCTTGCAAGGGCAGAGGAAGATGGGGTTTCTGGCTGCTGGTAGTGTTAGGTAACAATCTGTCCGAGCCATATATAAGGAGTACCGGCGTGGGCACTTTTTTTCCTGATCTCATAAGCATAATGAAACTAAACTGAAGTTACTCAAGTGCCAGAATTTCCCCCAAACAATAGTTACACAACACAGTCGAAATGGATGTAGAGCTAATAGATAACCTGGATAAATTTCACTTATTTTCTACAACCAAGTTTTAAACAGAAGTATTTTATTAACATTAGAAAGTAGACTAACATGCACTGAGCTTACTTTTTTAGCTCTTTATGCTGCCACTGAAGAGGACTATAGGCTGTTTTGCTGACTATTATTGCTAAGTAGGATTTTTTTGTATCCCCCGCCTTGCCGAACTGTGTTCTTTTTCCCTGGTCTCTCCCCCAAGTCATTTTGGTCAGCGGTGTAAGAGGGTGACCCACGCAAGCGGTGAACACCTCTTCGCACTGGCCTAACCAAGTCAAAAGGTGGAAATGTTAGTGAATGTATAGTCTGAGGCTCCCTTTCATCAGTCAAGAATTGGGCTTTGAATTTAAATTTCTGTTGAATTTGACCTATTCTGAAATGCTATTTCTGTGAACTTTGATATTTAAATCTGTAATTCTTTATTCATGTGTGAATAATTATTCCCTAAAAGATATTTACTTAAAGGCAAATGGAAATGCAAGCTGCTGCTGCTACTTCAAAATAGTTCTTGGAACATTTTTTTAATGTAAAGGAGTAAAAAGGGCATGGGTTTTGTTGGTGTGTTTTTCTTCCCACAGAGGAAAACAGAACAAAAAAACCAAGGAGGAATGGGAGAGTTAAAACAAATAAAACTTGATGGGACTAGAAGAACCCTTACTGCTTTAGCTAGCTATGAAAAATGTATTTCATTAGGCCGTCCGTATTGTTATTTGCCAGACACTATGTCAAAGGGAATCACTGATGGGTAATGCAATGGAAAGAAATGATGTTTTCTTTCTCCTTTTCCCACCCCTTCCCCCAGTGAGCCTTTGCATTCATGTGTTACAACTTTGTGTGTTTTCCACATGACCAGCTGCTTTGTAGTTCTAATATGCACCTTTCTTTTAATTTTAGGTTGTCTTCATTTTGCTGACTCGGACTGCAGATTCCAAGGAAAGGAAGGGGAAGTGGAATAAAATACTCAAGTGCCAGAGGAAAAGCCAGACTAGCCAATGAACATGACTGTCACTAAACTGTAGACTGCTCTCGTTTACACATAGTGGAGGAAAATAAATTGCTGTCAATTCAAAGCTTATAAAATTACTTTTGCAAACTTTCATTACTGAACTTCAGATAGGCTAAAACCCTTCAACTAGGGTTGAATTAGGAAATGGAAATATGACTCCTTGCTGGTGTCTTCCATCTTCCTCCCCATCTCCAGGGTTTTTTGTTTGGGGTAGGAAATCGTGAACAAGTTGTATGGCGTCAACCAAACTTACAGCTGATGGTTATGGATGACATAGGAACTTCAGATTTATGTCTCAGCAATGATACCTGACTAAGGCAAAGGTTGAAAACTGCTCATCAACTACTTTATCAAAACTTGTAGTAACTGTTATGGTCATGCTTTCTCTCTCTAAGATTTGAACTCTGGGGTGATGTTCCCTGGAAGGCATGAGCAGATAAGTCATCTTTTTGGATTGGAAACAGAAATAATATGAGAATGCCCAGAAGAGGCTTAGTAATTCAAGCCAGGACTCGTTGGCTATTAGTGGGCCTTGCTTTACTATTCAGTTTAGTCTTGCTCATGTATTTGCTTGAGTGTGCTCCACAAACAGATGGTAATGGATCTCTACCTGGTGTTGTAAGCGAAAACATGGGTAAAGAATACTATCAAGCTCTCTTGCAGGAACAAGAAGAGCATTATCAAAACCGAGCAACCAGTCTGAAACGTCAGATTGCCCAGTTAAAGCAAGAGCTTCAGGAAATGAGTGATAAATTGAAATCCCTACAGGAAAAAAAGACCCCCAAGGTCAATGGTATGAACTACCAGGGCACCAAAGAACAAGCTTCCAATGATCTCCTAGAGTTTCTTCATTCCCAGATTGACAAAGCTGAGGTGAGCGTGGGGGCCAAACTGCCTAGTGAATATGGCGTCATTCCTTTTGAAAGCTTTACATCCATGAAAGTGTTCCAGTTGGAGATGGGGCTTACTCGGCATCCAGAAGAGAAACCTGTTAGAAAGGATAAACGAGACGAATTGGTGGAAGTTATTGAGGCTGGCCTAGAAGTTATCAATAATCCAGATGAAGAAGATGGACAAGATGAAGATGATGGCGTAGGAGAGAGGCAGCTGTATAGTGAAAATGATTTCATAGAAGGTATGTTTATTACATGCTTTCTAGCCAGTTAACAGAATGTCACAACAGGCATTTAATGGTGTCTGTATTTTTAGAGGCTTTACCTACTTGAATACAGTCTTGAACAGTAATTACACAGTAAGAACCTTTATTTCTAATGATGGGAATATTACTGTTTCATTATGTTGTGTTTTGTGTAGGGAGCAAGAAATCCGTTTCAGAAGAAGGGCTCACCACAAGAAGTGTACAGGGGAAGTTGTAACTGCTTAAAATACTGAGGCATTCATAATTGATTTTAGCTGAAGTCAGTGTGACACAACTGTTTATGGTACTAAATAGCTGAAAGACTTCCAGTGAAACTGGTGGCAGTGGGAGGGAGAAATTGATTATTCTCTCTTGTTCCAGCATAGTTAAGCCATTCAGTATGAAGCTACAGGGTTTCTTTTCTTCGCTCATCTCTGTGCCCCTTTTAGTTACTATTCAGGCTTTTGACTCTCATAGAGCTGACATACTCATATTGGAGGGAGAGCATTGGTGGAGGCTAACGTGTTCTGGTCACATCAGCTGAAGAACTTGGTGTCCTGAGTAGACTCTTCATGGTATGCTGGTTATGGGGTTTGCTAAGCTGTGCAACCTTGAACTGTTCTCTTGTTCTCTATTCAATTCTCTTTCAGTGCTTGTAAATTTAATTAAAGAACACATTAGTATAAAAACAAAAATAGCAGTTATACCCTTAAAAGATGCGTTAGTGATAATTCCTACAGAAGTTGGCTTTCAAGGTGCAGTATAATGCTGCTGGAGATAAGTATTATCAAAAACTGCCCTCTTTTTTTGTATTTACAGTATTAAATACATGTTCATGCTGCCATAAAAAAAAAAAAGTTGGACCATGCTATAAGAGCATTACTGTAAAAGGGATTCTGGGTCTCAGCAGTACTAATGTCTGCACTATTAAGCAAACACATGCTGGAGAGAGGTACCGTTAGCCTTGAAATAATCAGTTCTTTCAGTCTGAGATGATGTAATTGGTCTGTAGCGTAAAAAGTCTCTGCTTTTAGCAGCTACTGTGTTTGAAGTTTAATGGCAGTACTCGTGTTCGTTCCAGAAGGTGGGGCAGGGCATAGAATCCACTCAGCTGTCTCGGTATAATACAGCCACCACAGTGTTAGGCTCTTAGTACACTTTTCACTTGAAACCGTGTTATTTTGTCTGGAAGCAGTCACTGTTTTGCAGTCTTTTAATTGTTTTCTTTTTATATTAATTGTGCAGCTGCTTTTCCTTTACTGTGTTAGAGACTGCTTATACTCTACTGGATTTTCTTTTTTACGAGTACTGAAATAGTTGTTCATTTTTCTTAGCATACTGCCTTTAATGTCTGCAGACCTCCCAGAAAGCAAGGAGCTGTAGGACCTTAAAACTGTACTTACACCTCTGCCTCCGTTCACACCAGTATATTGATAAGCGGTTTTGAAAGTTGAACTGGTTTCCTTTTGTTGTAAAGACAGTTTCTTCAAGCATAGGATACAGGAACTGTAAAAAAAAAAATACGGAGCACCTACTTTTATTCTGCCAGCTCATAGCAACTGGCCGTAGCAATGTATGTCAGCGTCTTGTTTCCGACAGAAGTTGTGGGTTGTGTGGGTATTCTGTGTTTATGTGCATGTGACAATACTACTGGCCAATTTAGACATCAGGCCAGCAACAAAAGCCGCTTCTGAATATTAACACCTCCAATATTGTTCCAAGACTTAGAGGGGAGAGATGGAACGAGGCGGCAGTGGGACCTGCGGGTCCCTCGCCCGGCGGCCCTGGGACGGGGCTCGAGCGCACTACCGCCGTGGTCAGTTTGCGTATCCTCGTTTGATGGAAGGGCAGTTGGAAAGCTGATGTCTTTCCATTTAGAAAATACCGCTACCTTAAGCTATCATAAACTGGTGGGTTGAAGTTTCATAGCGGGCTTGGTGTATCCACTGAAGTCACCGCAGTTCCTGTAGATGTCTGAAGAGCACGAGTAGACTGTTGCTGGACTAGCATCGCTCATTTAGAGAAACAGTTTGCTAAAGTCGGCTTGAGTTAAGATAAATAGTTTGTCACTTAGGTTCTGTATCCTCTTCAATTGCTAAAGACTGTTTTGTGGTTTAGGACTAAGACTAGAGTTTTATGCCATTTGTAGCAAGAGGCTGGGAAACTTGGTGCGTGGATTACTTTGGGGGGAAGCGGGGAAAAAGAGAACACTGATACTGCATTAGTTAATACATAGCCATCATATTATCTGCGTAATATAGATAAACTTATTTTGCTTTTGTTCTGACTTGCAGGAATATTTTGTCAAAACTAACGCATATCTGTCTACAGAAAATTACCCACAAAACTGTGCCACAACTATAACCTAAACTAGAGACAGGCATTTTTATTCTAGAAGTGTTCTGGCTTCCTACCTCAATACACTAACTTTTCATGTAGGTTAATGTTTATTTCTGTGAATCGTTTCAGGGTTTTTTTCCTAGACTTTTGAGATACTAATCTAAACCTTGAGTTGTGTAATCTTTCGCGGTATGTACTTTTAAAGTTGTATTAGCAAATCCTTAGAGAATTTGGTGGCTGTTTGAATAAGTTGAGAGTCTTTTATCTTTTAAACAATTTTACCTAATGGTGTCTCTTCATCGCGACTGAATGTTTGAAGTTCTTCCCCAGCTTTTACATTGTCTTTGCCCACTCAGCGGAATATCACTGCCTTGACTTGTAAAAACATCAAGAATTTTTTTGTTATTGTTCTTTAGGTTTTACCTATATTGGAGTCACTTGTGACAGCAAAGACTAATGACATAAATTTAAACTTAATCTGCCTTTTCTATTTTATAAATAGACTTTTCTCAAATAAACTTATCTGAAAAAGTACACTTAATTATTGAATAATACATGGTATTCTAAATCAACTGATTTTTATTACTCTTAATACTGCGTGGGCCAAAAAACTTGAAAATACATGCTGATGGATGGTAACTTTCTTGTTGCTGCTCTGTTTTTTGCTCTGTGCCCTTGATTTAACTGTTCCAGCAACTTTTTTGCTGTGTGCTGAGCCTGTGTGGTCTCTCCATGAAGATACTATAACTCTTGCCAGTGATGCAAGGAAACTGTATCCATGACAGGGCGCAACCTGCTCAACTGTTACCCAAACTGATGTTGTGTTGTTCTTTTTTTTAACATTGCAAAACAAAGTAATGACCGAGTGTGTTTTTTGAGATTAGGCAGAGCTGCCACAGCCACTTCATGGCTATTGGCAGGCTTCTAGCAATAACACAAAGTAAAAATAAGATTTGCAAGTATCCATTGCAATTATAAAGATACTTTCTGAAAGCTCCAAATTATTTTTCACAAGGCTCAATAGACTTGCGCTGCTGATGAAGAGAAAACAAGCAGGTTTCTCAGCTCTGCAGGGCTCCGTTTGCTGCATTGTTACCTGTTTCGCTTTGCTGCAACCCAGAATGAAATTTCCAGAATTCTAATATTGACAGAACAAAAACCTGATCTCAAAAAAAGTCTTGTTCTGCAGTTCCTGTTTGAGAAACACTTTCAAGTTTTTTTTTTTCCTTAATATTTCCATTAGATCTAAGCATATGAGAAACAGGAGTATGCTATACTCTTCGGTGAAGAGTAACCCTAGAGAGAATAAAAGTTACAATTTTACATATTTTCACAAATGAAGGGGTCTAGGACTACAAATAATGAACCTAATTGCTGAATTGGGTATTCTAAGATAGTCCTGAATTAAAAAATATTTCTCCGAGATCAGTGTTTGATAATACTGAGAAACAGAGGATAAGTAGGATGGGAGGAGCATAACAGTATTACCTCTGTCCATCCCCTTTCTTCAGAAGCCTGTGACATTAAGTCTTGACTAGTGATGCAAAACTCAGTGAGGAGCCTTCGTGGATATCTGTACTTTACAGTGTAACTGGTTTGTTTGGGTTACATTTATTAGTGTAATGGGATTATTTTCTCAAGGGATTAAAAGCTTTTCCATTGGCTAGACATTTAAAATTAACCTTTGGAAAATAGAGACACTAGCTTATTTTCAGAAGCTAATTAGCAATTGGTTAATCTCTAATAAATCTCTTTTTATTAAATATCTACCAGAATTTGAGTGCTGCTGTTTGGGTGCACTTCTCTTGCTTCTGTGTTTCCAGTTGGAACTGGGCAAAGTCCAGAAACTATCTTTAGGTCTCAGTCTCAAGGGAAGATTCCCCACCTGAAAAATGTCCTTGGCATGGAAGAATTGTTTATCCCAGTGCTGCAAGCTCAAAGTCAAAATTTTTCCAGGGTCCTTGCCACCCATAGAACAGTGTGGGCTGTTTGTTGTGCGAACACCCCTTTTAGTAGGTCCTGCATAAGACCAGAAACTGGCCAGTGTCCTGGGAACTTCAACAGACAATTTTAATGCACAAAAAACATAGGACATATGTCTTAAATTCTACAGACCAAACACTTTCTTGGTAGCTTTCTTGGTAGTTGTAAAACAAATGATAGTGTTCAGTGCAATAGAAGAACAGCTTTTTGGCTTTGATAGCAACTGATCCCCAGTATTCCTAAGATTTAATTTGTTTGGTGAGAAACAGAAATTCTGCAAAGGGGGTAAAGCTTCATGGACCAGGAATAACAGCTGTTAAATTATTTCTGCTGCTTTTTACCAGTTTGCTTATAGAGCTCTATTTTGGATGGCAGCCAGCATATGCTAGTTGGAAGGTGAGATAGCAGGTTTTATTACATGAGTCAATCCCATGTATTAAAAACCTGACTACACTAAGAAGTAAAACAGATGTGGGTTCTTTTTCTGGCTGTTCTCAATTCTGGCTTCTGTGTATAGAAGCTTTAATCCCATAAAAGTATTCAAATTAGTAGATTACATATGGAGGTTAGCTCATAGGAAGGAGAATAATTAGAGGAGCACATACTTACTATTTAAAAGAAGTGTGGCACTTGGTAGGATGTTGAGATTCAAAAGTTTGGAATCTTCTGTTCCAGCAATTGAGTGTTGACAAGGCACTACTTGCATATATTAAGGTCTTTATGAAGTTACAGTAGTGTTTTTTTGAAGTTACTTTAATCTACAACTTTTTATTCTGTACTACTGCCTTCGGTTGTAGACTGACATCTGAGCTTATCCTTTGATTAAAGATAAGCTATTGGCAACTGTGACATGCTTTTTAAAAACCCACTTATATTGTAAACGGTATTTTCATCTGTAAACAGCTGTTGGATACTACAGAAAGGAATATAATATACAATACTGAATGTTAATGTGTGCAAGAGTACTGGTACAAAGTATTTGTTGCGTATTGCGTGAGGGCATGGCGTACGAACACCAAGGTGCATCAGCTGCTCCAGTAACCAAGAAACTGTTTTCAGGCTACGGTGCTGGACTACGCAGCGCGAAGGGTTGGAGTGGAAAAGGATTGAGAGGGATTTAAGATCGTTTTCTGCTTCTAACAGCCAGCACTGTGGACTTTCATTGTTTGAAACGCCCTTTTCAGTACTTGTAATTAATTCTGATTTGAAACTGTCATGCTTTTCCTGCCCATTAAAATGTGGTGCATATTTTACGCAGCTCTGTGCACACAAAGGAATGAATGTGGATTTCTATCCCTTAGAAGAAGTGCATTGCAAAACTTTGAACGCAGGGTAAAAAGCATTTAAGTTGAAAGGCTGGATTCAGTCACCATTAACTTCCAGTGTGATGGCACCAGCTTGTTCTGCTACACCCTGTCTCCCGCAGACCCTGTGTGGTGCTCGTCTGCATTTCCCGTTGTGTCTGCCAGTACACACGCTCGCCTGCAAGAAAGATTGCATTACAGAGCTGAATATAGGTAGATTTAGGGAAATTACTCTTTATAATAGAGTATAGAGGTATAGAAGAAAAAAAAGTTGGGACAAGGTGGTGTGCAAATTTTTTTTGGCTCTTTAGTGAATGGGAAGGTAGTGGGAGGAAGGGAACACGGAGGAATGTTGGCCTGGAGATAGGGAGAGAAGCAAAGCTGTCAGATGACTTCTTTCTAGTTCCTGAGATAGAGCAGCTTGGTTTTGTTTGTCTAAGTTTGCGGGCTGCTCCCTTCACATATCTTGACACCTCTTGATTTCAGTTGCCAAAAAGACAATAACAACAAAAAGAACAGTATCAATACTGAGCACAAAAGACAACCCTTTGTGTCACCAGAACAGTTCATCTATCCTGTGCCCTGCCACCTTCTTTCTGGGTGGGAGGCTGGGAGGGGGTTTCAGCTGCTCTGAAGACTGGCTTGCAGGAGAAGACGCAGTTCAGGCCTGCCAAGGGAATGCAAATACGCGGGTTGTGTGGTGGAGGGCAGGTGTGTTTACCACACTTGCGGATATGCATCTATTCATAACTTTCTCGAGGGTCTTTGTGGCCAACTCAACTGAAAGTTGTTTGGTTCATAGTTTAGCTTATGTTTGTTTTTGATAATACACCTTTACCTTGTGTGGGAGAGAGGAGAGCTGAGATGAGATGAGATGAACATAGGGAAATTCTGTTGGAGGATTTTTCCTGGCATCATTTCATACTCTCATGTTAGTATAGATACAGGATGACCAACACACAGCTCAGTTCAGTCAAAGCAACAGATGAGTCTTAGTCTTTTCCTTTGTGGTGTAAAATTAGAGAGGCTATTGGCTTGAGTTGCTTCCTGGAGGGTCCTTAAATGAAAGCAAGCAGCTATCCTCAATATGTGCTCTAAACAGGATAGATTTCCCTACCCATTAGGAGTAAAACGTCTCTAAATAGGCAATCATGTTTACAGAGAGCTGGTATTGTTTTCTCAAAGTGTTACAGCTATGTAGAAAACTTCTGCTTATGTCCTTAGAGGACCATAGCTACAGCAAAACGCCACTATCCTTATTTATGGGATAGAAAGAACTGTAGCTAGTGGTCAGCCATGAAAACAATTTTAAAGCATTCCAGCATTTATCATGTGGATTTTTTTTTTTTGAGATCACATTTCAGATTTTACAGGCTTTGTCAAGTGAGTTACTGTGTCATTTGTTCTGCCTACAGCTTGTGGTGTGTTGACTGCTGGCCAGATGATCTCAGCTTTTACTGTGGACTAGCTTAGGGGAAGATTGTTACTGAAGGGATTAGGAACAGGCAATATTAGATTTCAGCCATCCTTTTCCATAGCATATAGTTGAATTCCCTTTTTGCTGGGAAGACCCAACTTTCATTCTGCCTGAGAGGTTGATGTAGGACCATAAAACCTATCTAAGAAGCAGGGGAAGCTGGAGGTTGCTTGAGATTGTTTTTCAGATCTGGCCTAAGAAGGTAGGAGGGTGTTTGTGATAATTGGTGGCTTGTGAATTTTTTGTTTGTTTTTAGGAAAACCCCAGAAGCTTTCCCCCAAAAGCTTTATTTTTCACTTCTTTGTAGTTCTCAGGAAAATCAGTGTTTCTGAAGTAAAATTGCGGGGATCTTTGACTTTACAAATGACTTGTGTGACTTGTTCTTCAGGTTACTATCGTACGGAAAGAGATAAGGGGACACAGTATGAGCTGTTTTATAAGAAGATGGATGGCATGGAATACAGGCATGTCACCTTGTTCCGACCTTTTGGACCCCTCATGAAAGTGAAGAGTGAAACGGTTGATATTTCTAGATCAATCATTAACATTATTGTCCCTCTTGCTGGAAGAACTGAGGCATTTGCACAATTTATGCAAAACTTTAGGTAGGTGCACGAGATTATATAGTGAGCTATATTGCTGATTTTTCAGTATTTTGTTTTGTCTTCAAAATGAATTTCTGTTCTGGTGGATTTGTGACAGACCTAATGATTCCAACATTGTGTGCAACTACCTTGGAATGTTTGTAATTGAACCTATTGTATGGAGAAAGTATTCCTTCTATAAAGGTTTTAAGAGATTCTCAAACTGCACCAAAACCCCTTTCAGACCAAATGCCAGGGCCACTGTGAACCTGGACACAGATGATCTTAAACATAACTTCTGTATTTACAACAGTTTTTGAGCTCCTGTTTATAAAATAAGGTGTTGAAATAAGACACACAGTATTGGAACCTTCTGATTCAAATGGGAAAGATGGGGAAAAGAGGAGGGGAAACATCTTTCCTTGTTTTCTTTAGAAGTTAGTTGAAATCTGACCAGAATACTTAAATCTGCCAATAGTTTTAAATGCAAGAGCTTTAAAGTACCTGAAGTACCTGAAGCTTCTGTTGTGTTGCAAGAATTATTAATATCAGTTTATCTTTGTGCTTATAGGGATGTGTGTATTCACCAGGATAAGCGTGTTCACCTCACAGTGGTGTACTTCGGACAAGACGGGCTGTCAGAAGTAAAAAGCATCCTAGAGTCTGTAGCTAGGTAAGTGTGTCGATCCAATGTCAGTCAATAAAAATTGTATTGATTGGCATTTAAATCATAGAATCGTTAAGGTTGGAAAAGACCTCTAAGATCATCAAGTCCAACAGTCAACCCAATACCACCATGCCCACTAAACCATGTCCCAAAGTGCCACATCTACATGTTTTTAAAAAAGGATGAAATAATAATTTTATAGTCCATTACAGGTTAATAGGAAAAGTAAGCTTTATTTACAGTACACTATTTTTGGTTGGCATTTTACAGCTTAGGTTGCAAAAGTCTCCTGAAGACTACTAAAAATCAAGTTATAGGCCAAAAAAGACTGACAGCAGTGACTTTGAGGGTTCTGTCTGACAGTCCAAAAAACAACAGGGCTGAGTTTTGCAGTGAGTATTCAGTCATGCTAACAGATTGATCAGAATTAAAGTTCTCTGGAACTGGGATGTACATTTCGGTAGCTCTTTCACTGGAGAACCAATTTTACTTACTGATAAGGAAGAAAAATGTAGTCAAAGTAGTCTGGTGGGCTGCTGAGTGTGAGAAGTTAAGCTCTGCCCTCTATCCTCTAGGTACTAGGTAATTGGGCCCGTACCATCTGCTGTAAAGCAACTTTAAGCACTGTTTCACTGTGGCTGGCTGAGCAAATAGCATTATAGTAGTATGGATTTAAAATTCCCAAATGTTGCCTTTTTTTTTTTTTTTTGCTCCAGAGGGATGGGACAGGTAATAGCATCCCTAAGACTGTGGCTAAGGGGCTCCTTCTCTGCCTGAGCTCTTGTGCTTGACCCTGGGCTGGGAGCCTGTTACCCTGTTAGCCAAGAAGGAGCTGGGCTCCCAAGTATCCCCACTTCCCAACACAGGCCAAGGGCTCTGCTCGATGAAATGTATTAGGCGCAGGCTATTGTGTCGCTGGCTTAAAATATGACGGAGAGTTGGCCTTGTGTGCACAGGGGTCTTCTAGGAAGGGAGGAGTGCTTCTGCCTTCCTCCCACAGAGCCTCCTGGGCATCTAGCTTGCCGAGTGCTGGCCGTCTCTGTTTCAGAGGCCTCTCTGCTGCCTGCCGTCCTCCCTGTGAGATGTCCTCTTCTGACAGCATTGAGTCACATTCAGTGCTGTGAACTCACTGGGCCTTTATCTGGTTCTTTATCTTCTTAGCGGTGCTACTGTTGAGTATCTTCACTCTGTTCTCTGCAAGCATTGACCTCTGAAGTGTCTCTGAAGTAGGCACTTAACTTTGAAGATATTCCCTGGGTGTATTTACAGTCTCCCTTTGCTGCTCCATCCCTCTTCTGCGATGAGTAGAGGCATGTGTGCTACTGGTGTGAAATAGGGAGGAGAAGCAAACTGGGTTATGGTGGCGTCACCAGACAGATGGCCTTTTGCCTCGCGAGTTTGGTGGTACCAGGACTCTGGCTTTCCGTTTGCCCTTCTCTCTGACGTAGTGAAGACAGATATTGGTCTATTAGTCAGAACTTCTTAGGTTGTGGGGACAAATTTTAGGTGGCATTGTAATTTCAGGGAACACTGTAATTCATGTCAGTTGCCAAAAGGCCTTTGAAGTATGTCTGAACGATTAAATGCAGAATGAAGTTATAAAGTGAGACTGAGGTCCATCTTTTTACAATGTCTAAACTCTGACACTTCAAATAGACAAGTAAGTGGAACAGATATTTTTTTCTCACCCTGATGATATAACTGTTGTTTGTGGGTTTTTTTAATTTCTGGAATGAAATTACTGTAAAATGCTGAAAAATTATAAATGGTCCCTTCTGCCCCCTATATGGGTTTATCTTGGGTTGGACTCTCTGTTTTTCTTCTAGAGAAACTAACTTCCACAACTACACGCTCGTCTCTCTGAATGAGGAATTTAACCGAGGCCGGGGACTCGACATGGGTGCCAGAGCCTGGGAAAAGGGCGAGGTCCTGATGTTCTTCTGTGATGTTGATGTTTATTTCACAGCAGAGTTCCTCAACAGTTGTCGCTTAAATGCTGAGCCTGGTACGTTTTTTTACAGTTGCTGTAACCCAGCCTTGTCATCTTGCTTGGCTTAAACTGATCTGTGTTGAGCATATAGAAAACTAACTTGAATGGTGGAGCTTATTCAATACCATGCACCTAGGAAAATGAAAACTACTCTGTGCACAAAAGACTGAGAAATAACTTTTGTCTTGGTGTAGCTTGCTATAAGAACAAGTTGTCTTTTTTGTACAATGAGTACAACTTTCACATTTTCTTAAGATTTGGCTGTTCAAAAGAAAGCTGGACAGTTTAATTGCTTTAACAATTAGATTGCATGTGAATTTGTATAACAAAATCAATGGAGCACTTATAGTGGATGATGATTTTTGTTATACTGAAATCTAACGAGTTTTGTTTATGTCTTCTCACACTTGTACAGCTAAGACACATCACATATGAATGGTTTTTAGTACAGCTACACAACATGGCCCTTACAGAGAGTGAGCTAATGTTCCACGTTTACAGCCCAAGCTCTGAAATTTTCTGACCATTTTTCTCCAGTTTGCATGAAGCTTGCTTGTTTTACAAGCTTCTGCCAAGAAGGATAAAGCTTGCTTAACAAGCGTGCTAGTTAAGACCTCCTCCTGTCAAACATTTGGTTTTATGTTTTTGGCTATTTTTTTTTAATGCTTACTTTTAATTCCAGATTTGTTGCAGCCAGAAACCATTTTCTCCAAATGTCAATTTGGAATGAATAGATACTTTTTCTTCACATAATAAACAGGCAAGAAAGTCTGCTATAAGCCAGATATTTGGATTCTATTGCTTGCTTTTTCTTTCATTTCTGTCTGTCTTGTTTCTTATGAAACAAGTTGTATAAATAATTGGGAAAACTTTGGAGAGGAGCATCTTGTGAGCTTTCACAAGGAGAGGAGTTTGAGAGACTGCTTGACAATTCCTACTGACAGTTTGTCACCTTTGCTTCAAGTGAGATCTGAAAATGCTTCTCGCATATTCAGGGTTCATAACCACATCAGGGTACTGAGTATTCTTGTGGGCTGTCATAGATACCTTTGCACCATTGACAATGCAAGAGAGCCTTGAAAAATATTTATTTGGCTTCTGTAATAGGCATAGAACTGCTGTCACAGCATAATCAGGATGATGCTCATGACGCATAATGCCCTTGCAGGACATCCTGGATGTACACACTTTTAAATACGTGTGGCAAGAGGCACACTCATAAAACTCAAGCTATGCAAGATGTTACTTGGACTTGGTTATTTTTTTAGCTTTACTGCCTACCATTATTGCAGGGATTTTTCGCTGTCATGTGATACTGTGATATATAATGTGGATATAATATTTTGTATGTATAACTGCATATAAATGTATACCTATAGAGTATAAATAAATACGTGTACTTTTTTTTAATCCTGTGGGCTCTGCCTCGCTAGATGTTATGGGCTCCGAAGTGGGAAAGCCTAGCAGTTAGACCTTGTATGTATTTGTTTTCACTAGATGGCTAATAGCTAATATTTCACATAAAGAGAGTACTTCCAGTTTCCTCTTGCCTTCAGAAAGGGTGCCCACAGTGAGTAATAATAACCTTTTGATTTCTAGGGAAAAAGGTTTTTTACCCTGTGGTATTCAGCCTTTATAATCCAGCTATTGTCTATGCCAACCAAGATATACCACCCCCTGTGGAGCAACAGTTGGTAAGCAGCGTGATTTATTCTGGATAGAATTAGTTGTGCTTTGTATTAAAACAAATTAAGTGTAACTTGATAGTCTCTTTGGGATAACTTATGCACTGACAAAGGTCATATCTAAACACTTTTCTCCATTATGGCCAAAGCACTTGGAAGAGAAGCTTATCAAACACTACAAAACTTGTTCTTAGATAAACTTGGAGTTCTACCTAGATTTAAAAAAAAAAAAAAAGGTGCTATTAATCAAATGAAGTTGGTAGTTTTGGTCTATTGCTTAATTCTGGCTTGGAAAGCCAGTATTTTAGGAGGACAGTGGCATATATAACATGGCAGCAACTTTTGTCTTACATTTCAGCAAACAAAGGAGTGGTGAAAGGAAAAAAAAAAACCTGAGTGGTGCTTGATAGGCTTCCCTCACTATTCACTGTCTTTGCTAACTACCAAACAGTAGTTGCAGGAAGTGTGCTGTGTAACTCCAGGTGGGCCAAGATGTTCAGTCAGTTGCTTTTTTTGGTGCTGTGGACAGCTGTACTCTGTGCAGATTGTTTCTTTATCTTTGCCATCCAACATCTTCCAGAACCATGGGCTGCTAAACTGCTAATTTCATCTTGCTTTTGGAATGAGAAACACTGCTTTTAGGGAAGCTTATAGTCAAAGTAATAACCAAATAAACCCCACGAACATTCGAGAGAATAGGTTTAAAGATAATTTGGCAAATTAGCAGAAAGAAGGAAGTACTGTATTTCTGGGTCTTAGTTTCCTGTAGATGGAATGGCTGTGGTCAATGTCCAGCCTGACTCTCTTTCAAGAGGCTGCATAAATGAAATTGGATTTTGCAGGTAGGACTTCTGAGATAGATGGGTTGGAGGAGAGAAAGGCGAGTGCAACACAGCCTTACTAAAAGAAAAGGAAAACGTAATAATCCTCACCCCCTATGTTGTTTGCAAGGATCATCCTGAAAGTAGGAGGGAAGCTTTCACATATGGCCTCAGGTAATCACAGCTGAGAGGGGAGCGAGCTCCTGCCTGATGACTCTGCTGTTTACTTTTTTGAATCCAACAACTTTATGGTTGCTGACTTCAATCACAAAACTTACTTTTCTTGTCATATCTGAACAAGAAGAGACAAATGGTGGCCTTAGAAACCGGGTAGGAACTGGAGCGTTGGGAACAGATAATTTGCCAATAGACTACCCAAAATTTACTGCTTGGTCTGAGCAGGTACATAGAACATAGAGGTGGTGTGGCAGAAAGGTAAATGTGGAAACTGCGATGCAAGTAAGTGTTTGGAATCGTATGGCAAAGGGTGAAGCGAACAGCAGGTAATTAGGAAGCCTGGATCTGCGCATGACACAGAAATACTAGAAGTGTTATATGCTGTATCCTGCACTGAGCAAATGATGGGAAGAGCTGAGCTTTCTAGTGCAATGTACCTCCTGTGATGCATTTTGCATTTCAAAATTCTATTGTTTTAAAATTGCAGGTACACAAGAAGGATTCTGGTTTCTGGCGGGATTTTGGCTTTGGGATGACTTGTCAATATCGGACAGACTTTTTGACTGTTGGTAAGATAAAACTAAAAAAAAAATATTTGTGTGTTTAAAAATTGATTCTCTGGTCTTATCTAATGACAGGAAAGTAATGCATTAATTTCTTTTATTATTTTCCCAAGTTTAGCAGTCAAACTTACATGACAAGTTTAACCAATGAGATATATTTTTTTTTTTCTAGACTTTGATGTCCCATCTGATGAGTATGTGTTAAAGTCACAGTATTTTTTTTAGTAACAACATTTCACTCTAGAACGACTAAAAATCTTTTTTTTTTTTACTGTGTCTGAAGCAAAAGTTTAAAAAAACCACATCCTCAAATAAGCCACTACCATAGACAAGAAGCATTCAAATTCTTTCTTTTAAATAAACCTTGAGCAGTTGGATAGAGTTGTTTGAGGCTTTAGAAACATGCTTTGGCACCCCCTTGTGACATGCTGTTAAAACTGCAAACAGCTTGGTGTACTTGAATTTGGAAGACCACCTTGAAGATTGTCTGTCAGAAGGTGTAATGATATAGTCCTATGTGTTGTATTAATGGTGTGAATGCAGGCTGATTTCTAAGAGCAGTCATATTTCCATGTATACAGTACATGCTAAGTGAAAACTTCATAATTCTAGAGTTCGGAAATTGTACATAGGTCTGGGTAAGTTTTCACTAGGGTCCTGGAAAGGCAAGAGAACTTAAAATGGTGGAACAGGTTCCTTAATCCAGCTCTTTGAGTTGTGACCTATGGAAGTGACCTATGCTGGCCTTTTTAGAGAGGGCTTTTCTTATGGTGCATGACTGCTTCATTTTCCATCTGCTAAAGTCCATTTTGGTTGCTAAAAATAACACAAAAGCATAGCCAGTGAGGTTTACCTACAGTTTTCTGCAGCTGTCACATAGGACGTTATGCATAATGCAATTTGGAAACACTGTTCTAAGAGGCTGTGAAGCCAGCAGTGCATGACCTGTGTCCTGGGTAGTTTCTACCACAAAGGATGTGGTATGCTTGAAGCTCCTCTCCCTCAATTTGGCATGCTTTGGCATGGAGAGCTTGAAGTTATTGCTCCAGAATTTCTGGTATGTCATACCAGACTTGATAAGTTACAGAAGGAGTGTTGCTCTTTTTGCCCTACATCTAGCCTGTGTGCCAAAATAACATTTTCTGATACTGTTTTTATAGGGGGTTTTGACTTGGAAGTCAAAGGCTGGGGCGGAGAAGATGTTCACCTTTACAGAAAGTACTTGCACGGTGACCTTATTGTGATCAGGACACCGGTCCCTGGTCTCTTTCACCTCTGGCACGAGAAACACTGTGCAGACGAACTCACTCCAGAGCAGTATCGCATGTGTATCCAGTCCAAAGCCATGAATGAGGCCTCCCACTCGCACCTTGGGATGCTGGTCTTCAGAGAGGAGATCGAGACTCACCTCCGTAAGCAGGCTTACAGGACTAACAGCGAAGCAGTGGGTTAAATTTCACCCCCGTGACATTTGATGACTTCGAATTCACGGTGGACCAGCATCATTTTACAGCCTTAATTCAGCTTAAAAATGCAGTGCCTCTCTTTTTCAGTGAAGAAGAGTTTAGGGGGGTTTTGGTTCTTGTATTTGTTTTCCGAGTAATTCTTTGACTGATGTGCTATTACCTACATATCTTGGAAGTCCAAGCACCTCAAATAAATTGGAAAGTGTATGTAGTTCAAGGAAGGTGTCTTCAGTATCGATTGGAAGAATCAGTGGAATGTACAACTTAACACTTTTCCATGTGGTACATTTCAATTCTTACATTTGCATTATTTTAAGAATTAAATTAAATGATCTTTTGTGTTGTCTTGAGTATTTTCAGTCTGTGTGGCTCACTGCACTGTGACTTTAGAAGGCTAGGATACTTACAGTCCGTTGTAGAAACAAGAGGAAGGTGTGAAGAAAAATCTTGCCATGAAAGGTATATGGGATGTGCTGACTGGTATGCCAACTGTTCAGGTTGCTGATTTCACAGCAAGGGCTTGGTGCCACATTTGCTGTATGAACAGACATTCGCATGGCTGAATATGGAATAATTCATGTGAAAGGTGGGGGGAATGAAAATACTTTTAAGTGGAATTTTGGAGCGTATAATGTAATTTCACACTGCAAAAGAGACACCACCTTATCTCAGTGGTGGATCAGACCAGTTGGGAACTTTCCAGTTGGATGTCCCTGGGTCTGGTCTTTTTCCCACAGTAGATGCCACATCACAGAATCCCTTCTATAAACTGAGCTCATTTGTTTTAAAGATTTTTGGCCCCACTCTTCCTTATTCAAAGGCCCTGCCTGTACATCTCTTCCTTTAAGTTGAGGAACCATCTTTTCATTCCCATATAAATTTATTAGGGGCCCATTTGCTGTCATGCCCATATTGTCCTTTTGCTTTCTTTTTCTGGCTTTTTCATTACATGTTTTCGCAAGGCAGTCATATACTCTTAGCTGTTTCACTGATTGCAAAAGCAATAGCTACTACAGTCTGTCTTCATAGAATGCTCTCCATTCTGCTGATTATCATAGCAGCCTTATTCTTCATTTTTTTCAGTTTGAGGGGATTTTGGGTTTTTTCTTTGGGTGGGTTGGTTTGAGCATGCATAAGCAGAATTATGCTGTGGTCTCATTAGTGCCTTGTACAATGGCACTACTTCCCTTTTGGGTCTTTTGGGATGCATAAACAGTTTAAATGCAGGCAGGTCATTTTTCTCCATGATGTCTTATATGCTACCATATGGCATGCCTCATTTTTAATACAATTGTTTATAGAATGAATGCTGAGAATGCTAATTCAGCGGTTAAACCATTTGCATGGTCTCCACTGATTTTAGAAATTAGTTGAAAACCCTTTTCAAACCAGGTAATTAAGATCTGTTTATGAATTCAGTTTGCTTCAAGAATTCTGAAGGCAATTAAAAATTTAAATGATTGATTCCTGAATAGCAGATATGCTGTGCAAATAGTTCTGGGCACTGATCCTTTTTATATGTACATAAAATTTGCCTTTATGTAACTTATTGTGGAGAACAGTGTACTGTATTGTACTTAGAATGAAGAGAATGCATCACAAGACTTCTTGCAGTTGGTAATTCTCAATATAATAAATGGAATTTCTGCATTTTAGGAATTGTTTTAAGCTGTTTATTTGAAACCAGTTTTACAATAACATTTTACAAGGCAGATGACATGCTGGATTCCAATAGTAGCATTTGCAGCAAGAAGTTGAACCAGCTCATTTTTGCATATAAAGTGAGTATCTACCCAGACCAGATACAAAAGTGCAGAGTTAGTTCCCCAGGCAACTTAAAGTAAGATAACATCTGGTATAAGTTTAAGAGCTCTTGGTGGTTCCTAGCAAAAACCATAAGGTACCAGTGAGGAGAAGATTAAATACATAGGCATGATGATTTGGGGTAAAGATACAGGTGGGACCTTCTACTTAGACTCCAGCTCTTGAAACTTGAGCTGCTGTTGCTGTCCTGACTCTGCTGCACAAGAATAAGCCTCAAAAATGCCTCACACTGACACCACCACTTCTTGGCACGCACTGGAATGGATACTGAGGTAGTGCAGAGCTGTTAAGCGTTGCTGCAGCTCAGCTCTTATCAGTCAACCACTGCTTCAGAAGGATCCAGTTGTCCAAGTTTCCGTGTTTTGGAAACACAGCAGACTGCTGATGCTGATAGCTAGATCTCTTACCTTTGCTGCTTTGCACTGGGTGGTTGTGCTTATCAGCAGTGGAGAGGAAGGAGGTCAACTGTCTGTATCTGTGCGATCAAAAGTGGTCTGTGGTGTAGATGCTGGAAGGCAGCACTTCTGAAAACTTATTTTTCCATTCATCATCCTAAAATGTTGAAGTTAATGCGTTGGAGTTAAAAGGAAGTCCGAAGTGGTTAATGTCAGGGTTGGGTATTGACTAAAAGTAGTCTGATTTATTTGAGGACTTCTGAACTTTTGGGGGCCCTTGCAGGCCTGGTCTTTCTCTTGTCTTAGTTAGCTCCCTGCACTAACTGCCTGCGTGAGAACGTGTTGATGTGGCACGTGTCCCGTTGGCAGCTCATGAAGAGCATAGGCACCTATGACCCCTTGTGTTCATGCTGTGTTAGGAAAGCCAGAGATACGGGTATGGGCCATGTGCAGTGTTAAGTTACTGCAAGGTACTTGCAGCCCAATGGTAGCAACAAGAATGAGAATAATTTTAAGCATGGAATCTCTTTGGATGCATTTTGCTGCTGCGTGGTAGGTACTGTATTCGGTACACATGCCTCACCGCATGCATCTGCAGGGAAAATGGTTTTACTGCTAACAATCTAGAATATTTACAGCAGGAAAATACTCTGTTCTAATAGTGTTTTACAGGTTGAGGGTAGCTTATTAGGAACTCTGACATCGGAAATTAAATCAATTACTTAAAAGCTGTTATGATTTAAAATTTACACTTCCAGGGAATTATTACTGATCATGTACAGTTCATGTTCCCTAATGACTTATCATTTTATCTACTAATTTTTCTCTAAATTATTATTTAAATTAGATTAAAAATTATAAATAACTACCTTAACTTTACAGCTTTTAATTAAATCTTGAAATAGGGGGGTTTTTTAATTACCATTCTGAAGTATTTTAACTTTTGCTCTTGGGCTAGGCTACAGGCCTTGACTAGTTTAAAAAAAGATACATAAAATTTTTACTTTAGATAATGATTATTCCTCGATGAATTAATAGGTGTTTTTTCAAAACAAGATACAATGTTTTCCTGTAAGCAAGGCCCTCACTGGACTAAGTTAACTGATGACTACTATGCAGAAGGATTGTTTTGTCTATTTTAACAGCGATTCTCTAGAAGAGGACAGGATCCCTTGTATATCCCTAGGAATCCCAAAATAGATAGAGAAAAGGTTGAGGCATACGACTTGCAGCAAAAATGATTCTATTCAGTATATTGCTCCAAAAGTTACTCAAATCTCTATGAATAGATCATAAGATCACCACATGGCAGCTGCTTTCCTGGTCCTGTGCTGCTTTTCATCGTTCTTTGTACGGGAGTTTTTCTGGCAAGAAGTCCTCTGGAAGTGCGTTCCTTTTTCTTGCTTTTCCACCGTAGTCTCAGGGAAAGGCGTGGGTAGAGGTCATTTCAGGATGCCAATTTTGCAGTCATTATCAGTTACTCCTGCATTACCCCAAGTTAACTGACGAAATGTCTTCTCTTTTGTGTGGCTGTGGATGACAGCGACACTAACTACGCTCCTGAGCAATTGGCACAAAGCTAAGTCACTGCCCAGCATTGGTCAGAAAAATGTGTGAATGTGGAGGGCAGTTTGTTCTCCCCAAGTCCTTAGCATACCTAAAAGAAATTACACATGCTGTATAAGTATGTTACGTACTGAAAACTTGTACGGGTCTTTTCATCACCTCTTTAAATCTCACATCATGTTGCCCTGGTGTCTGTCTTCACCATGCTTCTTGGATTACGCTTCGTTCCTCTGTATGTGCTACCTTCCTTATTAACCCAGTCTATTTTTTCTTCAGTTTTTTCAGTCTTCTCATTTCTTCAGCTCCCCTCTTATTTCTTCTGAGAAAGGCCTAAAAAGGCCTTAAAGCCTTCAGCCTTTTGCAAGCTCCAGTCCTGGCTCTTCAGCAACGTGGGAGACGTTGGGGGACCCCGCAGACCGAGCTGTGGTGGAGATGAGCAAGGGGGATGCCTGGCAAGGGAAGGCCCAGGGGCTGGACCCTGTGAGTGGGACAGGATCTGCCAGGCCATGCAGGAACAGCTCTCTGCCATTTACCAGCTCTGAGAACTGGCTTTAAACCATGAACTCTGTACTATGGATAAGGCTTTTTTCTCCTTTCTGTATTTGTCATAGTATTTCATCCTGATACACAGTAAATTGTAACGGGCAACATGAAGTTCATGGCAAAGAGCAGTAATTTAAGACCATTACCCATACCCAATGTTTGATTGCACACCATTGCTTCTGCTCTGTAATGGAACTAGAACAGAAATAGTAGGATATGCCTTTATTATGAAGTGAGTTTACAAGTGATTTCACTTACCTGAATGTATTGAACTTCTGATTGCATTTTTGCATGGCCACACTGTGATACGGGTGTTTGTACTGTGTGTAGCCGCTGCCTGTCTGCTGCATGCTGTAATGCAAGGGTAGCTTGCTCTTTCCTAGTAAAACGTGTAACTCTTCCTTGAAGGTGTTTCCCAACCTCATCCAAGAAAAGGAGGAAATTAGTCATGTTTCAAATATGAAAAGCTCTCTCTTGAAAAATAAAATCTATTCTGGATGTTGCTTTAGGCATGAATCTGGCTAAATGGCTGGAAAATGTTAGCTAAGTGTCTAGTCTCAGCTTGTAACTCGGGGCAGGGGACGGCAGAGATAAACATTACTGTGTGGATCTGCAGCCGTGCAAAGAGCGCAGCTGCCGGCTCGGGCGGCAGGAACGGGGTGGCCGAAGGCTGCAAACTTGGCATCGCTGTCCTCCCTGCTGGTGAGAAGCTCCCAGTGGCTGGTGGGTGCCATGGGAGCCGCCAGCTGCCCGGGCTTCTCCTTGGGAGCCTTGGTCTGGTTTTGCTCTACTTTAGCAACAAGCATGGAATTGAGTTAATCGAGGGAGAAGTTAAACCCCAGGGGCGTCTCCATCCACATAACAAGTTCAGTAGCTTAATTATTAAGGACTGAGTGTTGATACTGAGCTCACATTGCTGGTCCTCTCCAGCCTGAGCCGGCACAAAAGCAAACTCCATCAGCTCGAAGGGTCAATGCCTTCGGTTGGAGCCACAGGCAATTTCTGGAGAAAAGGGGAACAGCAAGGTTTTGAGTAGTGCTTTTGGGTTGTCGGTTGTCACAGCTGTGACCTGCACAGCTCCCGGGGGGGTCAGAAACGGGGGTTTGCTATGCATGGACCATTGCCTCAGCAGAGGAGACCTGCTCTTGGCTTTCCCAAGGTACGCTCTGCCTGGAGAGGGAGAACAAAACCCACGTTGTTTGGCTTGGGCTGTCCGCCACTGGGGCATTGCAAAGATAAATGAAAACATTGTGCTTTGGAGTCAGAAACAACTGTCTGCCCATGGTCGGCACTCAGGTTATGTGGCCGGGTGTTGGGCCGAGTCGTCCCTGTTTTGACAGATGCTGTTTATATAACGCACCATTTCCCTTTTTTAAGCTGTGGCCCAAGCGTAAGAAGCCAGCTGTGTTTTCCTGGAGGAGTGACAGCGTTTAGCGTTAGAGCAGTAAATATAGTAACGTTTGTTTAAATAGGAACATGCTCCACGGAATTGAGAAGTATTTTTTTTTTAGCTGTTGTATGCTATACGCATTAATTGTAAGCTTTTCCAAGGAACTTGCGATCTGTAGAGGGAAGGGGAAGTGTTCTTGATTAAGGGAAGTCGAAATGAGGTTAGCTCAGGGCACACTTTATGATAGACCCTTTACAGGAGTGAATTCAGGTTCTGCTTTTGAATTTGCAAACTTCTAATTTGTTTAAAAATACGTCATTCAATGGGGCTACTACTAAATACTGTTTTGGAGAATAAGAAAATACAGATGAAAAAGTACAGGGAAATACTTAGTTTTGTCCGCTGCATCCAGAAGAAAATACTTAGTGGCTTTTTTTATAATTTCATAAAAGCCTGTGACTCTTTGGACTCTGAGATAACACACACCTATGAAACACTCATTAAAACTTCTTTGTAAACTGGTTAGATTGTGCTGATGAATGTTTAGCACCTCTCATTATTTAAGACTGCAGAATTGCATAAGGTGGGAGAGAGAAGTGGTGGGCAAGCCCTAACTATGTGTATCTGAATGTAGACATACATTTAAATTGCAGGTTTTAGTACATGCTGGAATATAAACTTTAGAGTGAAATGAAACAGCCTTTTGCTTTGTTACATCAGTGAATGAAAGAAGAAATTCGAATGGCCTTTAAAATGATGGTTCAGCATAAATGTAGTAACTCGTTGACTACTGCGTCGGTGTGACGATACAAGTTTTTTGTGTAGCAAAGATGGGTTTAGCTTTCATTTGCCTGAGGTGCACTTGCTGTGTGTATGACCCCCAACTGCATCTTAAAGAGATTAGTCATTCGAATTTTACTCAGCTGTGAAGTAAGACGAGGCATATCAGGATATGGCTAAAGTTAAGCAGCATTTGGTTCATGCCCCCACGGTGCTCATCTCCTCCTCGTCAGGCCCCACAGCTTGCAAACCACGGGGTTCCAGCTCTTTCTTCACCGCAAAAGCTTTACAGCAAAGGAGGCTAGGACAAAACGCTGTTTTCTACGTCTCCGTGGTTGCACTGGCTCTGCAGACCTCTGCTCTTATTGACAGAGTATCAATTTTTCTTGGTGCATCACAGCACAAGGCGGCGCCGGGCCTGTGGCCGCTGCAGGCCGCAGCGGCCGGTGCCGGCCCCCGCAGGCCGCATTGCCCGCCGCTGCCCTGCTCTCCAGGGCCCAGCCTTGCAGCTGCGTCAGGCGTTCGCGTGACGGTTGCCTTCAGCCTCTGCTGGATTTGCGTCAGCTGGGAGACCGGCCCCGCACCCGCCCTAGGAAGGTGCAGAGGGTGCTCTCCCTTAACCCCGGGCCACGTTAGAGGGGAGGTTTCTCTGGCCGCACCTTGACCCTGCCGTGAGGGGCTGCCTCTGCCACAGCTGTTGTGTTTGCAGTAACAATGGCAGCTGTGTGCTTAATTAGGGCTGTGTGGAGTAATTGGCTACTCTCAGTTGGTACCTGGAGCTGGAAGGTTCTTCCACTTCTTTCCCAGGCAATGTGGTCTCTCTCCTCCTGTGTTAGAATAAGGTAAATATTTTATTAATTTTTTGGGGCATACTACTCTAAGATGAGGCCAAAAAGGGAATGGCTTTCATCAACAGGAGAGCTTGTGTGCTTCTGCAAGGGATATGTTGCGCTGGGTTTGAAGAATAGGTGGTGTATCTGGGGCTTGTGTGGCATTACCACGTGGCAAAAGTACTTTTGGATTTAAGGTAGAATGTTAAATAAATCTATCTTACATTTAGGCCTAAATATTTGCATGATGTTGTATGAAAACGCAGCCTTACGTTGGTTGTCTTAGTCCTGTTCTAGGATAAGTGAAAGAAGTTCCTCTAGAATTGAAGTGCCTGGGTGGGAGTTGGTGGTGAGTTAACTAGATTATCTGAACTGCTGTAAGTTTGCACGAAGTGTGGTGAGTTTTCCAAAGGGAGTGTTTTTAACCCCAAGGGTTTCAAGGTTGCCTTGTGGGTATAGGACTTGTACGTCTCACATGATTAAAGTCTCTTGACCCGTGTCCTCTAAGCTTTCACTCGGACTGCTGTAAAACCCCTTTGCTGATGCAAATTAATTTAGCTAAAGGATTTCCTCATTTTCTTCCATAGGTAGCATGCTTTGCAGTCTGTACCTAAATTGCATGTAAAAGAGGATGTGAACCCATTCCTGCCATTTTCAATGCCAGTGACTTATCAAATTCTTTTCAGCATGTTCCTTGCGTTTATAATTGTGGTGTCAAATTTAAAAAAATCCAGTAACCTATTTTTTTTTTGCCGTTGCTTTGGCATCTGCCTGTCTGTGGGGGGCGCACATGCTTTTTGCTAGCACCTGCGTGTTCTCTGCCTGCTGCTAAAACTGCCCTTTTAAAAAAATGTATATATCCGGAGTAAAATAAAACTTAAAGTAGAGGCAATAAAACAGCCTTCACGGATCTGGTGCATGACCTGGCTGGCTCCCGCTGAAGACAGTGGCGCGTGTGCCTGGGCAGGAGTGTCACGGTTGTGAAACAAAGGGAGTTTCTCCTGTGAGAAGCAGCAGTGCACATTTGCGCAGCATGATGGAGGTGGAGGAGGCAGGAGACAGAGCTGTGGAAACACGAGCTAACGGGTGCACTGGTGCCCCTGGCCCTGGGACAGCCTGAGCTCTTGCACGGATTTCCTGCAGCCTTATGCAAGAATAAGTGGCTTCTCTCTGCCTTTGTTACAAGCCATGGGGAAAGTTACCATTTTCTATCTATCAAAAGGGTAGCTTAAAGAAAAAAGGAAAACCTTTGAGATTGCTTGGTGCTCAGGTATGCTCTGGAGAGGAGCTTAGAGACAGATCAAAGCTCAGGCTACCCTCGGCATATGTCCTGGGCCGTGCAGTTATTGGGGAGCAGCTGGGATGGTGTTCTGGCCTGCGGGTGCAGCCCACATAGAGGAGGAGTTGGGTTTTTTTGTGTGTGTGTTTAAAATCTTTTCAAAGTGACTTTTTGGCTGCTGGGTTCTTGTGAAATTCTTCTTGGCATACTTGAATACTGTGAAATTTCTGAGAAGTGAAGTGAGATAAGACATGTCTAGGGAAAAAATGGATTTGCTTGGGCTTGTGGATTTACTCATTCCTTGCTTGTGTTTTATGTTTTTGAAGCATTTTAGGAGTGATTTTTTTTTTTTCAGATTGAGACAAGTTCTTCAGCGCTGAATTATAATGTCTGCAGACACGAATAGTTCGATGTTTCACTAAATTCTGCTAGTGCCATAAGTGTTAAAGACTTTAATCAAATACATCACTTATTGCTGAGTGCTCTATTGCTGCAACTGGTGCTCTGTTGCATTTCACTTACATACTTTAGTAGATATTTGGGGCGGTAGAGTGTTGTTAGTAATATCATCTTCGAACTGAATGTAAAAAACTGGATGCTGTTTAAATAATTAAAAAGAAATTTTCCATGTTGACACTGCTGGATAGGAACATTCTTTGAATTTGATACACCCTGGAATTAAGAAGAGGCCTTAGTGTTCTCACATGACAGCGATTAAAAAGATGCGAAGTACTGTTCTGTCTGTGTGATGCCATGACTGTTGGATCTCATTAGATTTCTGCCTCCAGGAATGTTTGAATCTGGTGCTTTGGTTTGTGTTTGCTTTCAGCTTGCTTTCAATCCTGTAAAATGGTTTCCACACCTTGCGTTGCGGTGGGGTTGCTAACAGGAATCCTCAGCATGGCAACAGCCCTGGGTTTGGGGGCTTTTGTTTGCTTGTGGTTTTGGAGTTTTCTGGTTTTATTTTCTTTTTTGCTAGATGCTACTAATGGTTTCAATAACTGCATACTGGTTTTGCCAAACACTGTTTCTTACAGATCTTTTCATATAGAAGTGCTTTTTATGGAAATTAGTTTTTAGAAGCCTAACTATTCTTAATATCATAAGGTATGCACCCTAAGTAGATCAGAAACAGTGTATTTGTTGGCTTAGTATTTTTAGATTAATGTTGCATTTCCTGGTGGCTTGAATTTTTTCCTCATCACCTCTTTTGAGGAGAAGGAAGAATATCTGAGACTGCATCAGCACTTCCTGCATGACGTAGGACTTGATTGCTTTTTAGTATTTCATTATTAAAATAAACTAATATTCTAAAGTTATTTTGCAGCAATCAACTGCATCCATTTTCTGTGCAAAAGCTGAATGTGGTATCAAGAAGCTACAAAAATGCTGATGTTAGAAATTGCTTGCATGTTGGAAATATTAGAAACTATTAAATTCTTCATTGTTAGGAATAATGTTATAGAAATGGTTACACTTTAGATTGTACCTCCAAATTACTGCAGAAATACACCCCAAATGTTGCTTCTCTCTCTCCCTTGGGGAGTGGTGGAGGAAGGCAAACCTCTGCAGTGTCAGGGAACCTTTATTGGAGGTCTAATGTCTGATGTGCTGAAACCTTAAAGCATACCCAGTTATCTCTGCCTTTCCAGGAAGAAGTATGGAAGAAAGAATTTGAAGGCAACTATGGCCAATACTTGCATGCTCACTGGTCTGGAAACTTGCTTGATAGCATGCAGTAACAGTTTAGGATAAAGTGTTTCTGCAATCTGATTTTTTTTTTTTTTTTTTTTTTTTAATTTTTACAGTACCTCACTGTTCACACAGCCCTATCTAAGGGCTGTGGAGAACTCTAAGACAAAACTGTGCTTCCATATGCTGTTTGCCGGCTTTTCAGGTTAGTTGGGAAGCTGGGGCTGCCCTGATAAAATTGCATACATTGCAGACTGAAGAGGGAAGATCTGTCTGCATGTCCACAGAAGAATTACTGATTTCCTTCCAGAAGATGTACTAACATCAGTTGTCAGCTGACTTAGCTGAGTTTTGCTATGTGAGTTATTAGCTAAAAGCAAGCTGTTTCTTGGGAACTATTAACTTGATAAATCAAATTGCTGCTAACATAGCTAAAGATATCTTGCTGGCATTGAGTTGCTGCTTGTCGTACTGCGTCACGCTCTAAGGGCAGTGAAGTGCCTGGAAAGCGATTTTATTGTTTACTCTTATGCCTGTGTAAATAGCTAATTTATCCTAATGACTGGATGGGAGAAAATTGCAAGTGAGTTTTCAAGGATGTAATATGCATATTAATTATGAGTGTGAACTGGCCATCAGGAGGACTCTTGTCTGCTTGATCCTCTTAATGCTGGTAAACATCATTATCTTTTCTAATGAGCCATGATGACTGAAAGTAGTACTGATCTACTCTGGGAGTCTGCTGTGGATGTCTAGTTACCAAAACAATTTCCCCGGGGAGTTTTCAACAGATTAAAAATGCTTATGGGACCTCTACAGCTCCTGCACTTGCAAGACCTAACTTTTTTTTTTTTTTTTAAGTCTTATATCCCTGGGAAAGGAGGTAGCGTGCGTAGCACCAGAGCAGTGCGTTAGGAAAGCTGGATTCTCCTTGCAGCTCTGTGCTTGTCTAAGTCACTGTGTGACCTTGGACAAGTGGCTTTGCTTCTGTAAAGCAGGGCATGAAAAAGGGTAATGGTTGCAACCAAAGGTCCTGAAGTGTTGAAATGTCAACAGAGTCTTGCTACAGGAAACCGTGCAGCGTGCTGCAGCAAACCTTTCTGTGCTTTCCTGTTAGAAGGATTAATATGTAGGAGGGAAAAACCAACATTGAGATCTTAGGACACACAAAATGTTTTTACACAGTGAAACTGTTCATCACTTTCATTGCAAGAATGAAAATATTCTGTAGCAGACACACTGTATCAAATCCATAAAATACTATTATAGAGACCACATTAGAAGTGGCTGCGTATTCTTGGCTTAGCGTTGCTCTTGCCTTTAATGGAAGACATTTAAATATTTCATAATGTATTTTTATAAGTCAGAACTTAAATTTAAGTAACCAGTTGGTTCATTGCAACTATATAGCTTTCCACAGTTGGTTCATTTGTTCAGCCGTTTTTTGTGGCTTTATCAGTTTGCAAGTGAAGAATAACCATGGAAAAAGTTAAGTCTGGCTGAAGCAAGTTTTTTTATTAATGCAAGCACATCCAGTCAAACACGGAATATCCTGCTTTATGGTACAGCTTTATATTTAGCATTTCAGCTCAGAATAGCAAAACACGGTATTTAAGGAATGTATCAAACTGAGGGAGGAAAAATAAAAGGAACCAATGTGGCTACTGCATGGATTTCAAGTATATACTAGAACTGATTGACCAGTGAAGTGCACATTCATGTGAAAGCTTATTTTATACATTTACAGAAAGTGTTCTAAAATTGCATTTCAAATATATATTTTTTTCTTAAATTTTAAGCATCCCTCTTAAATTTCAATTACATAAACAAAGCTGATATACAGTCCCTCTTATAGTGTCCGACAACATTGCTAGCTAGAACATCTCTGAAAGTGCAAAACACTGTAATAATACAGTATAAATATTCTTACTCTAATCCAAGGCTGAAAGTCAGTACTTCAGCACAGGAAAAATAGCAGCAGATCATAAGAATTATCCTTTCCCCTTTTCTGGGCTGTTCTTGTTAACAGTATTCTACTTCTGTCTTCTTCATGGCATAACTTGCTTTTGTTTCTCTTTGATGTCAATGCTATGGGAATAGCAAAATGTTGATTTATCTCCCTTCCTTACCCCAACTTACTCGTCTAATTTTAAGTATTTGTCTGGGGGAGAGTGGAACAGGGAGAGAGGGAAGGCTCTTTAATTTTTCACCATGCTACAGGGCCAATGCAGCAAATAACTTCTACAAGGTGATTGCGGATGCTACATGAAACAGTGGCACTGTTCTTGGTTGTAGGCACTCGGCAAGAAAAGTCTAGTGGACTGGAATAAACCAGACCCTCAGTCCAGCAAGCCTTGCCCCTTCTTCAACAGACGGCAGAATAAGATAAAACCCATCTACTTAGAGTTGATCATTTTTAAAGAAGCCTGCGCAGAGGTCCTCTGCGAGGCTCTATGAGAGAGGCTGTAACCACTGTAAGCTCAAGGGCCTTGTTTTAAAAAAATAAAAATGAAATCTATCTATCTTCTGGCTCAAGTCATTATCTTGACAAATATTCAGCCCTCAAGCCTTAAGAGAACAAATACTGGAAAGGACAGTAGATAGTAATGGGTAATAATTTGTTCATTAAACAAAATAGTTTTTAATCTGACCCTTTTTTTCCCTTTCTTAGCTGATTTCTGAATTAAGTACTGAACTGTGTATTTTTTCCGGGAAATGAGTATTTTGAATCTTAACATAAGCTCCTCAGGTGCTCATTTGGGTAGCCAATTTAGGAGTAAACTCAAGGCTAAAAGGAGAAATTAGAAATGGTAAACATCAGCAGGTTTACCTCTAATTTTGGTATTGACCTGGGTTCAAAGGTTTGACCAATTTCTTATGGTATATTCCCTTAGATTTCAATGGGTTCTGGTCCAGACAGTTAATCATGGCTTGCAAAATACTAGAAAAAGCTTGTATCATAAGTTGGTCTTTGCTTTAATTGCCTGTAAATGCAGACTAGCATTTTCAACGGAACCAAGGAAATCAAATGCCCAGTTCAGTGGTGATAAAATCTTCTTAAGCTTTTTTAGAAATTTTAGTCTTGACTTCAATTTGGACATCTGAGTTTACTTCCCTCTCCCTAGCTCATGCATAATTTTTAAGTTGCAAAAACTGTTTTTGGAAAAAACATACTGAGCCTGTTTTGCAGAGATAATCTAGGTTAGACATCTTTCACTAAACAAAACAAATCCCTGAATTTTAAAAAGGAAAGCACAAACTATTCTGACAGCCAGAATTTAAAGGATAGTTCCCAGAAGTATTAAAACTTAGATATATGTGCATCTTCACACATGCACGCACACATACTCACACACAAACGCACATTCCTCCAGCAGTTACCCCGTCTTATCTCTTTAGATCATGTAACAAAAATATGTTTGCTGCACCATCAATGTTACAGGCAGGTATACTCTACTTCATGTGCCATATTCTCCATTTTATTGAAAAAGTACATTGTAGCTGGTTTCAAGACATCCATATTTTTATTTTCTTTACTTCCAGTCCAGCATAATAGAAGGTACACTAAATGATATCAGTACCTTGTAAGGCACTATTTTTTGATGTAGGAGAGGAACACGCTTACTGCAGATGTCTAAGTCCTTGACTCTACAAACACTTACTAACACATGTGAACGGTATCGCCTATTTGAAGGAGACCCTTCACTTCAAAGCTAGAAAGACATGTTGAGTGTTCTGTAGGATACTGGTCCAATGGAGTATTTATTAACCTGAACACTGGCTTTAGTTGGGATGTGTGTGTGTTAATTTTTATTTATTTTGGTGGAAGTAGTAAAAAATAAAAATTTGGATGCTGATTGAATGAGATCTCCCCGAGGATACCATCTCCCATGATACATTTCATCTCTGAGAACAGGGCCCTGCCCTTATATTTAAAATAAAAACCCAAACCCTTCACTTAAGTGCCTTAAGGTTGACATGTGAAATATTTACCACATTTTATTTCATAAAAGTTACTGTATATACAAAACAGACCTCAGCCAGTGAGGTCTTTCTTAGCTCAGTCCAAATCTTTCAGGTTGTAAAAACGCATTTATTTGATGTGCTTCAAAGTCTGCAGATCGGATCCAAAAATCTCAGGCTCTATTAAGCAGAGTTGTCCTAGAAGTAGTAGTAATAAAAAATAAAATTATCTCTTCTATCACGACAAAAATTTTACAGTCTTGGTAAAGGTTGGTAATAGATCTACCTTGCATCATTAGCTGGAAGCCTTTCTTCAAGGGATAGATTTTTCAACTGCTATAAACTGGAACCCATCTATTAATTCCAATAAAGATACTGACTTTAAATTAAATGAAAATTTAACCTTCGTAATATTACTTCAGACCCTTAAGATGTGCTCAGGCAAATAACGTACATTCCTCTGTTATCCTGAACTACTGCTTGTTAAACAGTATCGGATTTAATGCAAGGTACATTACATGGGCGTTATGAGTGAAAAGCTTTTGTGGACTTCCTAAGAAATACTGGGATCACTGGGAAACAGTGTCTCGTTGAGGACAATGCAGTCATCATGTAGGTCAACTGCAGCTCAGGACATACAGACTTCATTCATTCTTTATCTGGTACAGATATGTCAAATCTAAATGTTTAACATGATTTACAAAGGTCTACATCTCTCTTTCTGCCTTGGCTTCAGTACTGGAAGAAATCTCATCTAAATGAACTGATCTCAACATGTACATGGAATAGGTGCTTCCCCCTCTTGGAGGGAGGAGGAGTCATTGAGACTTTCTCCTTTAAGAGTAGTCTGAAAATTCAAGTATTCATATAAAACCTCATCCTCTTCCAAGACTTGTAAGTATGCGGGTATGATAAATGATAGCACTTCCTTAGTATCTCTATCTATTTGTTCCCCTGTGAAAAACATATCTGAAAACTGCTACAAATGGAGATTCTTTTACGGTATGTGATGGCCTAAACAAAGCATATTCTCTTTCATAGTCCCAGCAGTGATCTTGCACCCTGAACTGATCTGGCTGGAAAAGCTGTATCAAAATCCAAGCCCTGATAGATTTTTTTCAGATTTGAATTTTGAAGGAAAAATAATTACATTTGGGCAAAAATGGTCTTAAGCTGGGTACGCAAACAGGAGGGAGGAAGCTGATTGATCACGTGCCTGTGTATGTCTGCAAAAAGACTCATGTTCTGAGGAAGCTTCATACCTGAGTGTTTTCCAGCTGTCTTTTTCCATGTGGTTTTCTGGACCTTCGCTTTCAAAGGATGCAATGAACAGAGCTAGTAAATAAAGTAAGAACAATTGGATACATGAGTTCTCTAACAAAAACAAACAGTAAAAGGTACAACATAGCATATGTAACTTAGCAGACTTCATAATGAAGTTCGTTCTCATCAGAAGCCGATATGGAAGTGATAATAGATACTTGTTTGGTTTTTTTTTTTTGCATGCTAACTTTTTTAATCTGCATTTCCAGAAGTAGGAAGACTCACTATAAAGTTCAATAAAAGATTTTACCTTCTTCACTATAAATGGGTGCTGTGAGTAGATAGCTCTGGATCTTCTTGTCTTTTTCAAAAGGGCACTCAACCTGCTTCCATGTCAGGAAATCATGAATCTGTCTTGAAATTTCCCAGAACTTCTGCATGAGGAAATTAAAGGAATATTACTAAAATAATTTTTTATTTCTTTCAAATACTAGTTCTTTTTTTTTTTTAACATTTCAGAGCCTCTCAGTCTTGTTCTTATTCCTACTTCTTCTCTTATTATCCCTTTCTCAGTCTTCTTCCTTGTTATTCTTTCTTCTCACTGTTCCCTTCATCTCCCCCTCTTGTTCTTAGTTCCTCATCTGTTGTTAGCCTCTGAAGTTTAGAATAGCATATCCCTGCTAACTGCCTGGTCTTTTGCATTTGATTCTTTTCATCATCAACCTGTCCTTCATATATAATCAAGTGCTATTGGCCTGTTTTCTGTGTCCTAGCTCTAAATTAGCCTGTGGGCCAAACAGGTTAGTAAATGGTTTTTATTTACTTTTTAGGTTTCCAACCTTCAACTTAAACAAAAAGTAATGTGACATATTTGATTCTTTTCAGAAAGCACTTTTTTAAATTTAAGAAATAATTAAAATAACATATAGAAATTACATGTTATATAAACTAAACTATAAATCCTTTCCTTCCTAGGATTTTAAGAAATGAAGAATTACTTAGGGTTTGTCTTGTACATTCTGTGTGCCCCCTCCCCAGCCTTAATAATGGCAAGAAACTACAAAAGTACTTTTAACAGGCTGTGGTCTTTTGGACATGTATGTTTATTAGTCAGGGAGAGAGGATCCAAAACCTGTAGAAACTCCCCTGCAGACCTGATAAATGCTCTATGTTGGTTGCGGTGTAGCATTTATAACTAGCTAACCTGATGAGGTTAAATCAGGTAACGCTGATGATCCAGGGTAAAGTTGCCTATTACAATTTCATCAGATACGATGGCTTGCTGACACAGAAAAGCTTACTTTCCATTCTTTACTGCCTTCCACTTTACCCGATGCCTTTTGAACATAAGGCAGGGTGCAGCACTGAGGAGTGGCAAATTTTTATGCTTCTTGATTTCAAGTTCTTCCCTTTAAATGTTGCAGGAGTACAATGTTTCTTGAAGAAATTTCCCTTTCCAATTAGCTAACATTAGACTATTTCTGTATTAAGTAATTTTTTTTTTTTTTAAATGCTGGGGGTTTGGCTTCTGAAATGCTTATTTTCTTCTCAATCTACCCATGCATCAGTTTTGGTAACAAATTAGTGTTATTACAATCAGTTCTGCTTATGTGAATTTCGTGTTTTGCAGTACATCTGTCCCACTTCATGTAAAACTAACAAAAAATAATCTCTCAGTACATTTTAAAGCTAATCTTTTAGCTGAAGGCAATTACATTCCAGCAGTTTTATGGATTCTCTTCTGTATATGCAATTGTGGATCTGCTGGATAGGTACTATAAAGATGGCAACTGCAAGCATTAGCTTTCACAGAAATTTGGTGAAATCATTTCCTCTAGATAATGATATCACTTTATGTCTAGATCACAGCAATGCTGAAGGAATTTGTAATATAACAAGCTAGACGTTCAAAACTGGCAAATATTTGTAATGTACAGTGTCCAACTAGTATTGTAATTTCTATAATAGCAAAGTCCTACCTTGAAGTTTATCTGCCCATTAGGTAAGCGGTTTGTATGTATTTTGTGCAGAAAGTAGATATCTTTAATAAACAGGTTGAAAACTGGGATGACTATCTTCTCTCGATTGCTGTTGGCAGTCTGAGATCGCTGTGCCGCTCCTTGCAAGGCTGTGCGGTAATTACAGAAGTTGCTGGATGGGTCCATGTGGTGCTGTTTTTATGCGGGGGTGGAAAAAGGCAGTCAAGTAATACATGTTTCCTAAATATAAAAAGCTTTGATCTAACTATCAGAGAGTTCATTCGTTATGAATTCATTGGGCCACTTTTTAAACTTTCAAGACAGAGTACCTTATACTGATCAGGTCTCGATTCAGGTTTTTCTAACTCCTGTCTTGTCTGAAAGGAGGGTTCTGTACTGGCTTTACATCTATGCTTTGCTTCAGTGGTTAATGGAAGACTGAAAGGAAAAGGTCGGGGGGCGGGGGGAACCAAAATTTTAACTTGCTGTCGTCAATCTTTCTGATGGATGTTTTCAATTAAGTTGTGTTTTCATTCAGAACTCCACTAGATGGAGTACCTAGTTAGTTTTAAGGGTAGCAAAATGGCATTCATTTGAGTGAAAACTACCTTGATGTTCAATTGGAAAAAATATGCTAGGAAGAAATAACCTAAAGAAAACTTGCATTCACTTTTCTTTTCAGGCAAGTAGGGAGTCTGAAATTCAGGAAATGCTCTCTCTAATGTTTATATGCTGGCAACCACTGACAGAGGTGCCTCTCTGATTTCTGACTTAGTAATTCCACAACAGATGTTTGGATGAAACTATTTGGTGGCTTTATATAGAAAGTCTAAACTTTATACATACCTCTAAAACATCAAATTTGGCTGTTTTGACCTTGGACCAAGTTTTCTTTAGCCGTGCCACAGGACTCAAGTTCATGCCAGCTGAATGGAGAGAGAAGAGACAAAGAAAGAAACAACAGAGTTGAAAACATATAGTTGAAAAAGTATATGGGCTAACATAAGTCTGTGTTTATGTATCAGCACCACACATTTTGGAAGGTGGTTCAGCTTGACAAACAAAAGTTGTAGGTAACATTTGCCCACCCACACATTAATCTGTCCCTGGTACATACTGTCCCTGTAGATGTGTGCATGCTGATGTGGTCTGCCAGTTTAGGGCATGTATAAGCATAGTCTTGCCAGTCAGGTTGTAAAATGAAGTGCCTTTTGTCATTTGTGTTAAGGATACTCACAGATAATAGCCATCATTGAGTTGAAGTTTCCAATATTGAAGCATTCTCTTGCCACATCAATGAAAAACTCCACCATTCTTGTACGCTGCTTTTTCTTTACAACCTGAAAAAAAAAACCCAAAACAAACCCCAAGACTGCTTAGGAGGAAAGGGGATGGCCTGAATTTTGGATGGAATGTTTAGTCAAAGGCATTGTAACAGGTTGATTAAATAGGCATTTCAAGACTTTATCCAGCTAAATCTTATGATGATTTAGGCCTGAGGTTATTTTGTTAAGATTAATTTTTAATAAAATAGCAGAAGTACTTGGGGCTACTATAAATCATTTGTCTAGTTGTGAGGGAGTGTAAATTTTTGTTTATACATAAAGTTTAATGTCTTAGGGAATCTTGTATAAACAAGCTGGACACTTTCAGCAATTTCCTGGTACTGGAAAAGGGAGATAAGATGAAGCTGCCACTGGAAAGAGTATATGCAAAAAAATTGCAAAAAAAAATTAAACCTCTGAAGAAGGGGGGAAAGCAGTAGACAGACTTAAGATCACGGGTATGTAACCTAAATGTGAGAGAGAACAATTGCTATGTCCTGATTTTCTAATTTTACTGTGTATGCTCTTAAATGACCTCTTGAGAGCAGGTAGTGATGATGATCAAATATACAAATTCCTACTCATGCAAAGGATCTAGCAAGTGATACTGAACATCTGCTTTGCAGACTCTTTTATAAATGGCAAAGCAAAATTAATATATAGCATTGTCACCAACCTTTGTTTCCAAAAGCCATCAATCTTTCTCTTTTTCTTTGTTATTTTTAAAGGTGGTATTATTGTCTAGATTACATTCATTCATCAAAATCTTTCCCATATTTAGATCTAGAAGTTTGGTTTGGCTTATACAAAAATGGTTCCTGAGTGGGGACTGCAGACTGTTTCACCAGGGAATTCTCTTTCTTTAAAAAAAACCCCTCTTGCCTAAGTACTTCAGTTTCTGTGCCATATCAAAAGAAAATGGTTCAATAATCAATGGCTTGGCTTAGCCCTTGATATGCTAAAACTTTTTGTTTGACTGGTTTACTAAATGTATTAGCCATACCAGCCAGCTCTGGAAGATGTCTTTGGTGTGTTTTTGTAATCAGTTTCTATGAGAGCAGAAAATATTAAGAGATTAAGATCAATATATCAGGCTTCATGAAACTGCAGCAGACATCTGGATTTCCACAGAAGGCCTACTGACCAACCAGGAATAGAAAGAAACTTTCCCGTTTTCTAGGATTCGTGCATATTAATAGGTATCTAAAAAGACAGGGAATACTACCCCAGAAACTTTTTTTTTTTATGTGTATACCTTCCATTTCTTTTTCTTTGCTTATTATATATGATAAGTTACTTTAACCTCTAATAAGGCTGTTCCCCCTCCTTTTTTTAATCTCCCCAGTAGTCTACTTTCCAGACTTCTGAAGAAGGTTTATTCCTGATTTTCCTGTAACAAAAATTAATATATGACAGTGCTAATGATACCTAAATGCAGTGGAAAGACAGCTGTTTATTGGTACATCTGTGTTTAAAGATAAGTATCTTTGAGAATTTACGGATATACTTAAAATAAAAAAAAAAAAACCCTAAAACAGCTCCTAACTCAAACTCGACACAAGTTCCATTTCGCTGCATGACTAATGCTACCATGGAAGATATACAAAACTAGAGAATATATGCAAAGCCATGAACTCTTAATCATATCAGCATGCAAATAATTTAATGATTGAGTAATGCCATTATCTTTGATTGTACTGCTAATGTTTAAATCTCTATTACACGACTGCCTGCCTTTTGTCCTTAAGGCCAGGATCACTTTTCTATCTTATTTTCTGCAAATACCTACCCGACAAATCTCTGTAGCCACCAGCATGCTGAGACAATTGAACCAATTGTCATAGGCCTCCAAATTATAGGTTTTGGTCACATCGCCTCGACACTGTAAGAGAACAGGCCACATGTTAATCCTATCCTGTATCACGATAAAGTCAACATACCAAAGGATAAACTTCCTTTTCATGTTTTGATAAAATCTTATTGGATATTTTTTAAGGTATTAGCTTAAAGAAGGTTAGAAAATGTCAGCCTTTCTTGCACAGGGTGCACTTGAATTATGGAGGTTCTTTACCCTGGTTCTTTACTCTTCTTTCTTTTTCCCTCTGTACCCCCTCTTGTACCTTGTGATTATCCAAGGAGTCCATGTGGCTGACAATCTGCATCAGATCCTCTGGGTAAATGTTGCTCACCCTTTCCTGTGTTTGGAGAGATGAGAGATTGTCACTGTACCGATAATCAGGCAGTTCAGTGACAAACACGTTAGTAAAGCAAAGTTAGGAGAATGTTTTGGTAACTTTCGTCTTCCTACAGTGTAGACGTGTGAGGTGTTTTCATCAGTGTACCTAATTGGTGTTGTTCATTACTTGGTATTTTTTGATTAAAACATTGGAGACTTTCAGTGAAGCCATAGCAGAATTCATATTGATGAGTGTATTTAGTAAATGGAAAATAATGTGCACAAATTAGTGTCTCACCAGTTCGATATAGGTCAGCTGCTGTGCCAAGATCAGAGGGTCACAGCACACACTCAGGATGTCCTTTTGAGTTGACTGTGGCTTGGTTTTGAGGATGGTGCCTTTGTCAGTAACAGGTTGCCGGAATTTCTCTCTGATTTCCTGGTACTGGCTCCGTGCAGAGAGGGCCATCAGGAGATTCTGTGTCATCTGGCTAATGATCTTTTTCACTGTTCCATTCTCCTAAGCAAAAGGCAGAAACAATGACTGCTAAAAACATTTAGGTCTTGCAGACGCGCAATTGCCAAAGATTATTTTTTTTATTGGGAAAAATAAATGCCTATTATCCATTTTCTTTCATCTTATCTGAGCTCATCATCCTGTGACAAATGAACTTGCCCTAACCGCCCACACAACTTCATAATGACATTGTTATGCCTGCCTGCCTGCCTTCCCTATTCTGTTTCACCTGCTTGGCTGGCCTGCTCCTTGTGGCAGTTTTTGGCTACTACCCCATTTCGAAGGCAACAGGCTAAACAACCTTAAAAGTGGGTATAGTGAAAGGTGGTTGAGTTGCTTGCACAAGGTTTCTTGGATTGTCTATGTACCAAGTGCCAGAAAGCGTGCTCTCGTTCTGATCAGTCCCACTGATAGAATCATAGAATTGTTTAGGTTGGAAAAGACCTTTAAGATCATCAAGTCCCAACTGTTAACATAGCACTGCCAAATCCACCACTAAACCATATCCCTAAGCACCACATCAACATGTCTTTTAAATACCTCCAGGGATGGTGACTCAACCACTTCCCTTGGGAAGCCAGTTCCAGTGCTTGACAACCCTTTTGGTGAAGAAATTTTTCCTAATATCCAATCTGAACATCCCCTGGGCACAACTTGAGGCCATTTCCTCTTGTCCTATCGCTTGTCACTTGGGAGAAGAGACCAAAACCACCTCACTACAACATCCTTTCAGGTAGTTCTAGAGGGAAGTAAGGTCTCCCCTGAGCCTCCTTTTCTCCAGGCTAAACAACCCCAGTTCCCTCAGCTGCTCCTCATGAGACTTGTGCTCTAGATCTTCCACCAGCTTTGTCGCCCTTCTCTGGACATGCTCCAGCACCTCGGTGTCTGCCTTGTAGTGAGGGGCCCAAAACAGAACACAGTATTCAAGGTGCCGCCTCACCAGTGCGGAGTACAAGTGGATGATTACTTCCCTCCTCCTGCTGGCCACACTATTTCTGATACAGGCCAGGATGCTGTTGGCCTTCTTGGCCACTTGGGCACACTGCTGGCTCATATTCAGCCAGCTGTCAACCAACAACGCCAGGGCCTTTTCTGCTGGGCAGCTTTCCAGCCACTCCTCCCCAAGCCTGTAGAATTGCATGGGGTTGTTAGGACCCAAGTGCAGGATATGGTACTTGGCCTTATTGAACCTCATAGAGCTGGCCTTCGTCCATCAATCCAGCCTGTCCACACCCCTCTGCAGAGCCCTCCTACCCTCCAGCAGATCAACACTTCCACTCAACTTGGTGTCGTCTGCAAACTTACTGAGGGTGCACTCGATCCCCTTTTCCCGATCATTGATGAAGACATTAAACAGAACTGGCCCCAATACTGACCCCTGGGCACCACCACTTGTGACTGGTCACTGGCTGGATTTAACTCCATTCACCAGAAGTCTCTAGGCCCAGCCATCCAGACAGTTTTTTTACCCAGTGAAGAGGAACCTGTCAAAGCCATGAGCAGCCAGTTTCTCCAGGAGAATGCTGTGGGAAATGGTGTCAAAGGCTTTACTAAAGTCAAGGTAGACAACATCCACAGCCTTTCCCTCATCCACTAAGCAGGTCTCCTTGTCATAGAAGGAAATCAGGTTGGTCAGTCAGGACCTGCCTTTCATAAACCCATGCTGACTGAGCCTGATCACCTGGTTGCCCTATATGTGCTGCCTGATGGCACTCAAGATGATCTGCTCCATAACCTTCCCTGGCACTGAGGTCAGATCAAGAGGCCTGTAGTTCCCTGGATCTTCCTTCTAGCCCTTCTTATAGATGGGCCTCACATTTGCTAACTTCCAGTCTACTGGGACCTCCCTGGTTAGCCAGGACTGCTGGTAAATGATTGAAAGTGGCTTGGTGAGCACTTCTGCCAACTCCCTCAGTACCCCCGGGTGGATCCCACCTGGCCCCAAAGACTTGTGTGTGTATAAGTGGTGTAGCAGGTTGCTAACCATTTCCCCTTGGATTATGGGGGATCCATTCTGCTTCTCGTCCCTGTCTTCTAGCTCAGGGACTGGGTATCCAGAGAACAACTGGTCTTACTATTAAAGTCTGAGGCAAAGAAGGCATTAGGTACTTCAGCCTTTTCCTCCTTCTTTTGTGACTACTATGTTTCCCCCTGCATCCAGTAAAGGATGGAGATTCTCCTTAGACCTCCTTTTGCTGCAGACTTATTTATAGAAACATTTCTCATCGTCTTTTATGGCAGTAGCCATAAGTTCCAGGTGGGCTTTGGCCCTTCTAATTTTCTCCCTGCATAACCTTACAACACCCTTGTAGTTTTCCTGAGTTGCTTGCACCTTTATTTTTTTTTTTCCTCTTGAGTTCAGACAGGCCAGTCTTCTTCCCTGCTGGCTTGTCTTTTGGCACGTGGGGACGGCCTGCTCCTGTGCCTTTAAGATTTCCTTATTGAAGAATGTCTAGCCTTCCTGGGCTCCTTTGCCCTTCAAGACTGCCTCCCAAGGGAGTCTGTCAATCAGTCTCCTAAACAGGCCAAAGTCAGCCCATGCTGCGTGCATCAGTGTAGATGTGCTTCAGTTGGGCTACTGAAGCTGCCACCTTTTGGGTGGAAGAAGCCCTAATTCCTACATGACTGTTCTCAGGCACTTCTGTGGTTTCTAACGCATGAATGACCCTTGTGTCTTTGCTGCTGCATGAATCTCCATCCCCTAATCTCTGCTGAGATGGCAGATGATCAAGTCTATCTAGCCCAGGCAGAATCCAGGGAATTCACATTATGTCCAGGAATATACCCCTAAAATACTCTGGCTGGGCTTTGAACAGCTATAGTATGCGAAGGTTTAGGTAAGAACGCAATACCCATCATGTTCTTGGACAACTAAGATGCCTTTCTGTTCATCAGGTGCAGACTTAAAGATATGTTCTATAAGGATACATACTGGCAAATCCACAGAAATATAATCCGTCTGCTCGGTGTCTTGACAACTAAGGCAAGCTGAATTCTTTCTGCCATTACTTGTTTATGTCCTATAGACATTTCTCTGAGGTCAACCTGGAAGAGCTAATGATTGCCTTCCTATTCCTCCATCCCTCTTGTTTCTCCTTTAAATGACCTAGGTTCTCCAACCCTGTTCTTCCTGCTGCTGGAAAAACTAATTCTACAGAAGACAGTCCTCCTTTTTCCCACACAATTGTTCTTTTGCTTTCATGCAAATTATTTCTTTTGAAGTTAGCCACCAGGTTAACTGTTAGTTTACAACCTGCTCTATTGGTTTCTGCCAGTCAACTGGATACACTAGAAAGAATGGTAATGAATCTGTGATCACTCAAAGAAGCCACTAATGTGCAGTGATGACTGAAATTATGTAGCAGATGTGAGAGACGGTAACTACCAAATACTTGTATATTGCATGCTATAATTAAGCAATAATAGTGTCAGAATGTTGCTTTACAAGCCAATAATCTGACTCCCAAGTGAAATCAAACTAAAAGCTGAAGGCAGTGTAGCTCATCTTGAAGCAACTGGATTACTGCTGAACAGCAGCTGGCTGGAGCCGTTTCGGATATTGTTCTACAAGTGTTCAGAAATGCCAAGGGAGCATGGTGGGGGGACTAAAATCAAGTGTTAATTCTGCTCTCTGGTATGCTGAGCTTTCTATTGTAAATCATTTGACTTCAGACACTATGCCTGACTTACACATGTATCTGGGAGGAGGCAGACTTTCTAGACATAGATCATAGAGAAGGCAGGTGATATCATCGCAGATATTATAGGAAAGTGAACAAAAAACCTGCAGCGACAAGAAAAACTATGGCTTACTTAAGACACTAATAAATTCATAATAGCTTAATACTTAGACAAATTCCCTTAGAATTTTAGCAGTTTTCTTTCACTACTGGTCCTACCCTAAACTTTCTGTGAACTTTGGCGAATAAGTGTAGTGTACAATAATACAAATAAGAAGTGTACAATAATTTGTCCTTGTTTGCGGTCAAACAACACAACTTTACTTCATCTGAGGTGCAACCCTGGCTGTAGCTATAGCTGTCGGGTATGCTGCCTGGTATCACTAGGACAAGCACTTTGTGCGAGTTCTCAGTTGATTTTTCTATCCTATGTATGCGCAACAGTGTACTAAGGGGATTTGGAAAAGCTTTAAAATACAAAATAAAACCCCAAACCATTACCATAGTGCCTTGCTGAAGCATGGTATGGGTAATTTCTTGTGGTAACAAATACTGAGAGCAAGAGCTGCTTTTTGTCAGTATCAAACTATGTTTCCTGGGGGTCAAATGTGGCATAGCTCTTCACTGATCAAACCTGACTTGTAGCCTTGTTAAGGGGATAAATAGGGTGATGCTGTAATTAATGGATGTCATCAGATGCCTTAGACACCAGAACACTGAGCCACTCCATGAAGACGTGTTTTTCTTGAATGACAATTTATTCATACATAACAGAGTGGGAGGGAAGGGGGGGAGAAAGAAAGGTCACAACTTCTTTCCAGTTCAAATTAATAGAGAAATTAAATATTGAGATACAGATGCTAAATAAAACCTCTGCCAAGTCCCCTTTCACAGTAGTTTCTCTGCCAATGTACACCTCATCACCCTTGTCTGCAAAGGCATATTATAATCCTACTTCCTTTTCCCCTCCTACTAAGGCACTGACATTTTCATAGTACCATCCAGGTAAACAGCTTTACTGATGCAACAAAACTGACATACTTCCTTTTGACAACTTGGTAACACCTAATTCTATTGTGTCCTATCACTGACTCATGCAGTGCTGTCAAACCTGTTCTCCTTCTTTTTTCTCTGTACTTGAATCAACAAAACCACATAACAATTATCTTCCTATTTCCTGAGAATTGTTCTCAAAAATATCTTTAAGTTATGGGCTTAAAAACAAGGAGAAGCTTCTCGTTCTATATAAGTAAGCCTTCATGTTCATACAAACACCCTACAATTAACTCCCTTGTGGTTCTTGATTGACGGAAGGATCTACAGTGACTTTCTCAAGGAGGGGGGAAAAAAGTGTAGGCTCTGTGAGTGTTGGGAAAAGAAACCCCAAAAAAACCCAAAAACCATCAAAACAAAAACAAACACAAAACTAATTACCCGTGTTTTATCTAAACCTGCTTTAGAAAAGTCATTTGTGAGGTCTAGTTTTCTTCATAGGCTAGAAACTCAGTGCTGCTAAGGCTGGTGATTGACTAGCTAGCAGAGCTCACATATAACTTCCTTTGTTGAAATACTGTGTGCATCACCTGAAATGTAGCCGCACAACAGTTGCTGATTATTGTTAGGAGCTAGGAACGAACTATTATATTATAAGCATCTTCACCTTGAGTACATTTGATACAAATAGTTGATATGCCTTGCGGGACTTGGACGTATAGAGTAGTAACAAAGTACAAAGGATGGTACATAATAAGCTAACTATATTGTGCTATTATAGTCACTGTTCTTTCCCTTCTGCACCACATCCATTTTTCATATCATCATGACTATCTCATCTCTTCCTCTTACACTTGGTAATTATACATAGACAGTTTCTGCTAATGGACCATTAAGTTCATCGCTCACTCTGTGTCCTGCAGTTACACTGACAGCTTAACAACTGCTGCTGTAGTCCACTTAGAAAATACTGCATGCAAGAGCAAGGGTTTGTATATAATATGATAAACTGTATATAATATGATAAACTATATGTAAAGGTTGACAAATACTGCTTTCCCCCTTAATGGTTTTTCTCCCCCCACAGCCCTACCTCATCACATTGTGTGATCCTGTGGGCAATCTCCTTTAGCTCCTTCATGGATTTTTCATCTTGGAAATCGTAGGGGAAAGTTTCAGTCCATTCCTTCAGGAGCTGAATGATTTTGGCAGCGAAGGATTTTAGCTTTGCCTGGAAAGAAACAATGAGTTGATTACTGACCATAGACCTTTCTGACTGCAGAGTAAATTAGCTCACGAAGGCTCCCCTGAAAATGCTTTGCAGTACTGTGAGCCAGATTCTGAAATAGTATGGTTTAGCTTCCTTTCATGATGGCTTGGTAATGTCTCTTACCAAACACTTTGAAAATCTTATCAAGGTTAGTTGTATAAAGCCAGGAAGATGACAGAAGAGTTTGTGACTTATTTGATTCAAGTCAATGGGACTTAAGCTGATTTATGCCATCTGAGGCAGCTGTACCTTAGCATTTGAATTCAAACACATACAAACAGCAGCACTCTACCAAGCATCTTTCATGAGAAACATTCACAAAGACATTTTTGTTCTACGGAATTTATCAGACCCTCCAGATTGAGCTGTATATTAAAATAAATGAATGACAGGAAAGATGTGTGTGTTCTCTCCATGACATCTAAACCAAAATGGACTTTGAAAATAAAAAGTATTGGCTTTTACTCAAAAAGCTATCAACCACAGAAGGGGGAGGGAGAGCTATTTTCTAAGTTCTTCTGTCACCCGTGAATCTTCTAAGGCTTTTCATCAGTTAGACCTAAACTGGATGCCAATTATGGCACTACCATAGCAATAGAGAGCAGCATCAGTAAATCTAAAGGAGCACTCCTCTGAAATTGGGAGTGCAAGTGCTAAGGACACTTTTAACGAACAAGAAGAATCCAAACTTAATTCAGGTTGTATTTATCCTCCCACCCAACTTGTGGGTTTCATCAGAGTGTGAATGCACTTGTGATGCACTGAGGAAAAAGAGGAAGTTTTCATTTGTGTTTACCTCCCCACTTGTGTAAGCTAATGGATGTCCCACTACGCACCCATTCCTTTTCCCCACACGCAGTGCACTTTCCTCGTTGCACTTGCCATCAGCCTCTTAGGGACTGCAGAAGGTGACTTAGCATGTGAGTGTCACTACAGGAAATTGGTGTGTTTTCTTTTAAGACAAACAGAGAATGTCTTCCAAGAATTGGTAGGAACACCTGCCAAAACATCATCTGATTGTAGCATGTCCCAGTTTATTTAATCAAAACCAAAAGTCAACCAAACTAAGCTATTTTTTTCCCTTTTTTTTAATCTCTGTAGTATACAGTCAGTGGGAATATTCATAATGATTAAGAAGAACTTTGAAGTTAAACCATGCACCCTTGAAGCCTCAATCTGAAAATGAGCCAGTGCTCCTTCTAAGTCTGAAGGGAGTTTTCTTGCTTTTTTTTTTTTCTTAGAGCAAATATCACCATTCTCTTTGCCAGCAGCAGGCATTCCTGCAAAGCAGTATCTGCTAATGTTGCTCCTGTGGAGCCCAGCTTCAAGGTATTTCTAAACAGTGTGGGACAGAGTTCCAGATTATAGTTGTTTGTCCTCTGCCTTGGGGAAAAGACAATTTATACTTTGCTAGGAAATGCGTGGAGCCTGACATTACTAAAAGAATAAACTGTAGGTGTTGATAGAGAATTAATTAGTCAGCCAGTGCACTTCCATTCAATTAAAGTTAGCAGATATGTGCCTACACCACTTTTGTTTACCAGAAGCTCCTCCAGGACTGTGCTTTGGTGTTAATTATCCTGACTATCCTTTCCTTTTAACTTTTGAAACTGAAAAAGGAGGGATGGGGACAGGAAGGTTCCAAAATGCTTCCTTAGGCCATAAACGTTGACTTTTCATCTCATGTATCTATTCGTGAGTTGCTAGTGCTTGCTTCCTTCATGACAGAAAGCTGGGCATCTGTTGCAAGACAAACTGCAAACCCTATTACTCTTCATGTAATTAGTCTTCAGGGGTAAAAAAATTTAATGTTTTATCAGATGCTTTTAATGCTCATGAAAATAAGGTACGTCTTCTGAGAGCAACGCTAAAAAAAAATCAATATAGCAAAACATGAGATTCCCGTTTCATGTGCCCTCTGATGAAACCCAAAGCAGCGTGACAAGCTTGATGCACGTAACCTAGATAGAAAACACAGATATGTGGGTAGCAGCACGCGTTTTCCTTTTTACAATGGTTGCAATAAACCTGCCAACCTATTTTTTCTGTAGTCCTACTCCAGATGTGAACCTCCGTTTGTGAGGCCAGACATGGGAGTTCTCTGGAGTCTATGGGACTACTTCTCCCATAAATATTTATTTGAGAAGAAAAGTATTTTTCTTAAGTGCTGTGGATCAGCCTTGTTCTGCATGAGACACGACAGAAAGGACCGAGAAATAACTACCAATTAGAAAGGAGGGCAATAGCAGTACTGTGCTTGTAGGAAAGGGAGGCTTAATGACAATGACCCAGTTATGACTATTGCTTTGAGTTCTGGTTTCAAAAAGGAGAACTTACGATTTCCCTTGTCTTTTGTCGCCAGTAATTGTTGAAGGGACTTATGTATTCCAAGACAGGCATGACAAAAAATAGAAACTAACTTCAACTTTCTCTCTTAATTTCTTATTACTTTAACTTTTGATTTAAAAAATACCCTAAAGCTGCAGAAATAACACACCACAGTTTTAACAGGTTTTTCCACTGAATAATACTATACAAGTGCTTTTTTCTGTGACAATCTTGTTTGGGTCTTTCTAATCTCTAATGTGCTTATAGAGAGTTAAATTTTATCCTTTATGGTCAAGCTTAACTATTGACTTGTATATTATAATTGATGTCTTAAACTGTGAAACCCTTCCTTTTTATGAGTGGCCAAAAGGACTCTAAGCAGCAGTGTTTCTTCTTTTTAATCCACTTTTCTCTGGGTTGTTTTCTATAGGAATCTTCGGCTAGTCGGGGATGTCAAAAACAAAGGAATGATAAGTATTGTGGCACGTAACCTCAAAACCTGGCTCCTTGCCACTTTTTCAGCTCACACGCTATCCAGGCAAAAAGTCAGCCAGCTTCTTGTCTTAAGAGATTTGCATAAGCAAACTCTATCAGCAATTATCAGAGCTGCTTTGACTAATTTTGCCAGCTATTTCCTGCTATGGAGCCACTTAATTAGAAGGTGCTGGTAGCTGGTGATACCTTAATGGGTTATGACTGTGAATACGTAGAGTGCCTTGAGTCGACAACTTCTATGCTGTGTGTGAAATGAGCTTTGGTTTGTGGCCGGATAGAAAAACAAATGCTTGCAAATGCTAGTGCCTAACTATTATGTAAAACATGCAGGTGCTTGCAGTACAGGACAGTAAAGTAGTCACTGTCAGAAGTTTAGAGTTTTCCAAGAATTTTGTGTTTAGTGGGCAGGAAAAAATTACAGTTTATATTAAAGGGTGTAGGAAGGGATCAAGGGCATAGCAGGAAGAGCAGCCAGAAAAGCACGTAAATTAGAGCAGCCTCCCAAACAGTCATGTTTTATTGTCACCCTGCTGTTTGCTGATTTTCCTGTAGACCCATTTCCAGATCGTCAGCAGAAGGTGTAAGAGTGTGGGTGTTTGGAATATGAGTTGTTCTATTTTACATCCTGTTGTTAGGCTGTAATGCTATTTCATTTCAATGTAGAAGCCCTGTTTTTTTTTAAACACACCTGTTGAAAAGCCAGAATACTACTACTTTACAAATATTATCTTATCTTTAAACAGCCAGGTGATTTAGTCTCCAGATACTGTTTTCATTTTAAAATCTCTTAAGTGTATTGTTATTCACAATAAGTTCCAGCTTATACCCCATTATTTTTAAATCCAAGTATTTCACATATGTATATTGACACTAGCTACTGACAGCAGTCTTCCTCTTCATATGCCTACAGATCAGCTTTACTCATTCCGTGTTTCAGATGGTCCCAGCATCTCTTACAAAAGTTCCCACTTCTGTTGTTTAGTTATGTGTTGCTGAGGAACCACTACAATTTACAGAGCATCAGTTTGAGGTTGCTCAGTCATGAACTGGTTTGGCAGTGGTGATGGGAATGGTTATCACCTCTGTATACAAAGCTGCATGCAGTGGTTCTTGCACCTTCTTTTCCTGACCCCTTGGATTCTCCAGCACACCCATGACGAGTTACATAGCTATTGGTGAGCAGATCAGGGGACTGACCTGGATGAAAGTAATTTTGCACCAAGTGCTTAGTTCTTCCTGTGGAGCAATTTTGTGACATAATGTGAGACTGCACCCCAGGAATAGTAAGGGGGAAAGAAGCCCTTAGGTCAGTACTGCTGTCAAAAACTGTAAAAACTGTATTGCTAAACCATAAAGTTACCTTTTGTGCTCCCCACTCAAGAGTGCTGATACAAGAAGGAGAAAAATATGGGACTATCAGCACGCTGATGATCAGGAAATTGAGCGTGTAATTTCTCACCATAGAAGAATGGATTGAAAACATGCCCAGGATTTGAACAATTTAGGTGATTAAATACTTGCTGATTTCATCCTTGTTTCTGTCGCTCTTCTTTACATCCTAGCTTGGACTATTCTGGTACTTACATTTCAGCCAAAAGCCCTTCAATACACGCTTTCCATAATGGTGAGATTTAGATGGATTTAAGTGCATATCATAAACTGACCCAGATTGGTTTAATTGGTTGTAGTAAAACTGCATATTCACATGTGTCAGCACAGGCTACCATTTTAAATAGTGCATCCCTTAATTTTCATGAGAGGTAACTTTCTGATTTACTGTTACACCAACTTAAAACACCCCCCCAATAACCTACAGCAGAGCACTCAACTCTAAAGGGATGGTGAGAGTGCCTGGAGAAAGGGGAATTGGATTCAAGAGAGACCTAACTTGGTAAAAGCCCAAAAGTGCAAAGCGACTTGCTGGGCAGGTTTTATGGCAGATACCCATTGCTCCAGTGCACAACACTGACCTGTTGCGCTCATGAGCAAAGTTGTGTTCCCAGCAACTGTATCCAACTGATAAGGTAGTACATAAACTATGTTTGCAGCTAGCAAAGAAGCAACAGTCCTTCAAGGAAAAAGACCCAAATAAAAGTGCATCCAGTAACACATGCCAATTACAATTTCAGTTCATTCTTTATCAAACTATTTAGCTTTACAATGAGGAGAGAATGGGAAATAAATGACAGTAGCACAGGTAACTGAAGGATATAATGCCTCATTTACCTTTTCTGCCTCAGTCCCCGTTTCCAGCTGCTGCTTCTGTTTAATGCAGATCTGTCCCACTTTAGCCAGGAGCTCGTGTGGGTGAATGAAGACTCGTGAGCTCAACAGGAAAGTGAAGATGTAAGTCCTCTGTGGAAGCAGAGAGAGGAGAAAAAAAAAAAAAGTTGAATAACTTTAGGAAAAATAACCTGTCTTCCTTGAAAAAAACACTCCATAAATCACAAATGTAACTTTCCTTCATTTAAACTTTTTATAATTTTTTCTTTCTCCAGAGACATGGTGATCTTTTTTAGCTGTTGAAAGGAAATGCTGTAGGCTTCAAGGCTGTTAACTGTGTTTTCAGATTCCCAAACTATTTCCCTCTCAAAATGCCAAACTTAATATGCCGAACTAGTCATCGCTCACCAAAAAGACAAATTAAGTATGTCAATGTAGGGCGTTATGGCTCTTGAACACCACTATTTCTGCTGCTTTGTTTCTTTAAGAGTGATTGTTTTTCACTGAGCTGCAGAAAATTACTTCATGTGTATTCCAAACCACAGCTGTAACTTCTTCATGTATGGGGTTTTTTTTTTGTTCCTTTTTCCCCACAATCACCGACGCAAGCTTTCGCTTAGACTGTGGCCATATGACAATAATTTAGTTTTAAGCTTGACTTTACTTATTTGGGGCCTGTTTCAGAGTCTTTTGAGTATGAACACTGCTAAAAAATGCCAGCAACTATTATTTCTCATTATAAATAGCCTCTCTGTTTGTATTTTAAAAGCTGTAATGCATTGTATTCCAAATCATACTCTGGACAGTTTAGTTGAAGTGAGAATGCCTTCATGCCCTAGACTTGCTTCAGTGTTTGAAACTTGGCTTCTGCATCTGAGTGTAATTGCCTGAGTAATGACAGTGGCATCTCATATGCGTTTCTGTTTTTCCTTTTCGACAAAATTTGGAGTTAGGAAATTGTAGGGGATCTCCTTGACAATGGATTTCCATTAAGCTTTGTTATGTTTTCACTGTTACTTTGCACCATGTTTTTAGAAATGTGATTTGGCAGGCTCCAGCCAGGTGTGCATATAGTCAATGTGCACAGATACCACCTTGGACTGGGCAAGTAAATTGAGACATCTAAAAATTTAAGATCAGTTGTCTAAAATACAGCATCTCTACTATTAGCTACCAAATTCTGCTGCTTGCAGTGTCTAAAACACATCTGTAGCTAAACAATAATGATATCTCTAGGCCTCCAAAAAGGTTATGGGGTTTATCTCTCTAATCACAATAAAATGTGCTATTAATGAAAAATGTTTCCACTTCGTTAGTACTCAGTGTGCCCTAAAATATAAATTTAGCACTAAAAACCTCCAAATATCAGAAGGGGGGGGGAAAGGAATGGTTGGGGGAGGGGGTTTAATTTGTGGGTTTTTTTTAACAAAATAAGGAAATTAACTAAAAGTCACAGTGTTCTGGGAGTGAGTGAACAGTATAATAGATTAAGCACCTATCTATTAAACATCCAATTCTGACCTGAGCTTGTGGAGGAAGCTAATGAAAGAAAAGAATGGAGTGTGATACAGCACAGACATTTAAAAGGCTCATTCTGATTTGAAGATTTTATTAGCACTGGGGTTTCTGTATTAAATTAGGAATAGCACTGATTCTGTACAATCAGAACTGGAGTTAATCCATGGTCTTTGCCTCATCTATTGTTTATCAATAGAGGAAGAGAGGAGGAGATGGACAGTTTGGGTCAGGTTCTTGAGTAGCGCTTCCACTGATGCCTACAGTAGATGGACAGCTGGGGCTACCTAAAAATTGGGCTCTCAGTGACTGAGCAGGTGGCCAGGGCTGTGACAGGACACTGACAGCATGGCCTCCCTTCTTCATGGCATGGTTGCAAACATCCCACAACGGGTGTGCATTGGGAAAATTTAAGAATCTGGGCTTCTGTTTGGTATTTTGTTTGTTTCTCTCCAGAATTTCAGAGCTTATTTTTACATTTACAATGACAAAAAAATTGAAGTTCATTAATTTTAAAAAATTCAATGTAACTCTTATGCCTGCATCTGGAAACAGTTGATGATATTGTGTCAGCTTTGGAGAAGCTTTATAAAAATCTATAGCAGTGTATACGGTGTGTTATGGGCACTAAAATTAGGCTGAAGAGCTAACCTGATTCACAAAAGGTAAATTTGTTGTGTTATGGGACAACATATATCTCTTAGTCTTATGTATGTGAGAGTGATTCCTAAACCAATACACTCGCCATTCAGAATGAAAGCATGATAAAGAATAGTGTTGGGTTGTGAGATTTGGTGGGGGGTTGGGGCTGGGGAGGGGTTTGTATGTGTTTTAAACTATGCCTAGTTATCCTCTGTTGTTTTTTGTAGCCAAATTCTGTGTTCATTTCTACCAGTGTTGTCCCTGAACTTTAAAACTGTGAGTCTGGACTATCTGGGAAAGGAATTTAGCTGTTGGGTGTGTCAGCTGTCACTAGGTTGTGTGAAAATTTTTGTTCTGGAAATATGAAGCAGCCCTTACTTTCTCAAATGCAAAACAGGGTAAGAGATGGGGAATAAAAAAAAAAAAAAAATTACGGACTCTGATACTTTCATCCCTTCCCCACATTCTTGTTTTGGGAGTTTAGAAGCCTGTCTGAAAGATGCCTGTACGTGTAAGTAGCAGGGAACCACAACTTAAGCCACACTGCCCTGCCACTGACCTTCATTCTGATAAGCTGGAACACATTCTTTTAAGGAAAGATATAATTTTGCTTCTCATACTAATTCTAGTGTTGGTCTCCTTGGTGGAAGCTTGTGTGATGTGGGACAGTGTTTATCCAGAGTGACTTTGACAGAGGTCCACTCAGAGTATCATTCCCCTGTTGTTATACTGCAAGAAAAGTATGACTCGGATGACCTGTGCTTTTATATGATCTCTCTAATAATGCTTTATATGATGTTCAAAAAAGTGCCAAGCTGGCAAGATACAGGAAGATACATGGCCATAAAAGTGCATACTTTCCATTTTAGGCTTGCTGATGACTCTCTGTAATCGGTCATGTCTCTACTGGACCGGTGCAATGCTTTTCCAGACAGCACTGGACTACTAGGTTTTAGAAACAAATTGTTACTACTTCTAGAACCCATCTGCTGTATTTTTATTCCATTTTTTAAGTCACTTAACTGGAACTAGGTTCAGCACTTTGGAAAACAAAATTGTTCCATTATGGTCAATCAAGATACGCTGGTTTACAACATATTGGTATCTAATTGGGGGTGGGGGTGATGCTTTTATTGCTTATGCTGGAATAGACCAGGAGGAATGGCAATTAAGAACCAAATTAAAAATGATAGGTCTGATGGCAGTATTGACCCCCATCTCCTTGCCTCTCTGTTAACAGCCCCTCCCTATCCAATAAGGAAAATTCAGGCTGAACTAAACCATACATTTCAGCTTAGTGGTAGGTCTCTGGGGTTAGGAATACAGTTGTTTTGGACAGGAAATATTTCATAGTAATGTCATATGCCTTGTCTAGATCAAGGATTTCTCCGATTTGTTGCACCTGTACTACTACACACATATAGGCTAAATGTTTTAACAGTGTAAAAACCTATACTGTCTCACAGGCATGCCCCTAATCATGAAGAAGATGGCTTGGAGAAGGAAATTAAGCTAGCTGGTTTGACATAGAATGATTTAAAAAATGCTTCCATAAACTATGAAATTGAAAATTAAGCTCCATTTATCCTACAAAAGTGACAGGTATTTGGGAGGAGAGGCAAGAAACTCCTCCTTTCTGCACTTGCAACAACGTAAGCTGACACAAAAGGGGTTTGTGCTTTACAAGAGAATAAGAAGCCAAATTCCTTTAGTGCCTAAAGTTGTTGCTAAGAGATGAGCTGAATTATATTAAAAAAAAAAAAAAAAAGAGAGAGCGAGCAGTAGCATACAAGACTAAAGAAGGAATCGTTACTCTCTGACCCAAGAATGCACTGATGTCTTCTTAAGGAGGAGGGGAAAAAAACAAAACGGAAAATATTTTTCTTTGTCCATTCACTGCTCTTTCTGGAACTTCTTGTTTGTGAAATATTTTCTTGAAATGTTTTCTTGCTTGGGCACAAGGGTTGCAGACTGGTACATTCCATTCCTAGCCTCCCAAACTCCTCTGTCTCATGAGTATACATTTTATTACATGCTGAACTAGTCCCTGTACAGGAACAAGCCTCAAAAGAGCAGTACACAAATGGAGGCCCATATCTTTGCTGTCCTCCCTTGCCTGTCCTGTGTTCTGCCAACATGGTAAATACATTTTTGTTTTGCCTCTGTAACCAGCACAGAAAGATACTCTGTGTTTCTTTCTCCCCCACCCGTTTTTTTCCTGTCTGGAACGTTATGGTGATCTTTAAGCTTAATGTCCACGCTGACAGGACTGCCTTCTGAGCATTGTGCTCAGATGTACTAATCCAAAAATTTGGATGAGTACTGCAACTTACACATATGTCACTCTGAAACTAAGGTAATCTCTGCTAATATTACCAAGGGCTTCTCTTGCTGCGAATTAACTGATGCCTTGCTGCCTTTCTTTGTGTGTGTAGCCAGAGACATGAGACTGAGAGGTGTTTGTACCTTTCTCTTGAACATACAGCACTGGCTACCCTTCCGACAGGGTCAATGGCTATCACTCTAACCCTTTGTGGCAACTTCCCTAAAAATAGAAATGAGCATGAAATGGAGTATAAACATGCAACTGAACTGCAATAGAAAACTTGGATTTGGAGATGACTCAAATACAGCTCCTGCTTTATGTTGTTCAAAGCTTATTTATCTACTCATTTTATAATTAATCCTTTCAGCTACACTGGGTGATCTGACTTAACTGAAAGAATGTGTCCTGCTAAAGAGGAGATGAATTTGGTTTAACGCTGTTTTTCATCTCTCTTTCCCTGGAGCTCCCTTGATTTGCTTCTGTTGCGTCTCTCTCAGCTGTCAGCTTGCTGTCTACTTAAACTGCAGCCTCTCAGGGTGGGGTCAGTGAGGACTTGGTTTGCAATGCTCCCTTGCATGGGGCATGGGATAGCACCATGGAAACTAGGAGCATTCCAAAATAAGTTGTAGACTCCTTAAGTAACACTCACTTTATGGAACCATTTTCTGAGTAGCTGTGTTATAAATAGATCCTATGTTACAAGTTACAATAAGGTATATGCATTAGCAGCTACTTAAAAAACTTAGCTATATTCCAGAAACACAAGCCACAAGTACCTACATTTTAGTATTACACAAAAGACAAGGAACCAACTCCTGGGAAGGCTTAATTACAGCAACCTAAAGCTATTCCACTGGTATACCATACCAGCTCTACCTGCTGCTTTCTTCTGCAGAAGAGCACAGGGCGCTCTATCAAGGCTTTCTTCTGCATCTGTTCTACAATATGTATTTGGGAGCAGGGAGAAAAGATTTAATGTCTCACAATGGTTACCTCTCTGTGCCTTATAAGGGACTTGGTACCAAGTCAAAGGTAGTGCAATTGTAAGTTAGCCATACTTAAATGTAAGGTTCAGGATTACTTCTGAACATCCTGGTTTTGCTTTTTCTGATCTTCTACTGATGATTGCTGGCAATTCTGATGCTTATACCCACCAAACTCTCATATGGGGAGTCTCTTTTTTGTGCGCGGCAATTGTGAAGATGGGTGGTGTATATGTGGGAGCTCGGAGGGACTTTATCGTGACTGATGTAAAACCATAGTAAAAAGTTCCACACAAGTTAGACTGAGAAACACACAACAAGATATAGCATGGTCCACTACCACAAGCATTAAGTTCAACATACAAGTTAAGTGACTGCAATTTTCTGCCCCCTTGTTAGCCTTTACGAAGAGTTGGGATGCTTCTGCCGTAGCTGCCACTTGTTCAGAGCTCAAATGGAATATATGCTACACAGCCTCTCTGATCTTTTGCCAACCTGTTTAAATAACATCTTTGATTAATGGCTACAAGGGGTAATTTTAAGTGATAAAGTGATCTTTTAATGATATCCTAGGGTCAGAATCTTATTGCGTGTCCTGGAGTTATAAGTAGTATTTCCTTCAGGGGACTGCACTGAGGATGTTCAACCAGTTGCAAAATCATTTTCAGGCTCAGAAACACACGCTATTACAGTGCCGGCCCATGAAAATGTCTTGAGAAAGAGGGCATTTTAATTAAAATCTGTTTTTGGCTTTTTCCAATGGCCAACTAGGAGATGCATAGAAAAGTAATGGGACAAAAAAACCAAACAAAAACAAACAAAACCAAAAAAACCCACCAGAGCTGATAGCAGGTCTGCTTCCCTAGGTAGGAGCTGGTTAGTAGTTAATCTTGGCTGCATTAGTGCTAAAGCAGCTTAGAGGGATTGAAAATTCTGTGGCTAATGCCGCTTTTAATTGGTTCTTAAGGCACCCGTTCGGGTTCAGCATGGCTTTATCTTTCTAACAAGTGTTCTCATTTAAAAACAGAAAGGAGAATATCCCCATTGACCAGCATCTTTAGTGAATGAATACTGTAAGTAAAATAAATGCATTTTTAGCCTGCATCTGAATCTTGAATGAGATGGAGGTAAACTTTCTTGCGGAAGCACCAATCCAGGTACTAATGCAGGAAAACCATGGGAAGAAAAACAAACCTCTTCAGTGCCTACTTACGTCTGGATAATAGTCCATGGTGGGCACCAGGCGCTCTATCAAGGCTTCCAGTGATCCAGAAACAAGGTTCCCATCCTGATAAACAGGGTCCACACACCTCTCTCCCATATCTGGCTGCACTTGTCCACTACAACTGGAACCAAGCATGCTGGAAAATATTGGTGTCTGGGGCATAGTTTCCTGCAGAAGCGGTGAAAAGAAAAGAGAGACTTTCTTTCAGGATGTCTTACGTGTGGGTTTTACAGAGGCATACATTAAACACAATTACATAGTTGACTGAACGCAGCCTGGGCATTAGAGCTAAGTTCTGAATCCAAGCAGTCACACATCTGTAAGCTGCCTTTGGTGTTTGAAATGCACTTTAAACTACGCCACTAAGGCTGTAGAAGCAGAAGCTGCAAGAATTTTCTTCACTGTACTTGATTTCTCTTTTCTCCCCAGCTTCCCCCTGGCTCTTTATGCATAAAACTATACAGGGATGAAAATGCAAAATGCTTTCTGAATTTCAAAGATACTTAAGCAGTGCCTTACTGAAGAAACAAACAAAAAATGCTGTGGCTCAATGTCCCTCTCTTGATCCTTTCTGAAGTCAAATCTTTGGCCAAAATACTTGACTTGTGATGATAAATCCTTCACCACTTCTGTAGCTAGATGTAATCCAGGTCTTGACAGAAGCGCATCACCTTCTCCTGCACATAGATATCACAGGAAACAGCAGGGAACATACTGCTAAACAAAACTGCCTCTTTTCCTTTACATGAAACCATGAACTGAGTGGAACTGAATGCTGTGACATATACTGTAACACACAACTCTCATAACAGTCTCTTTGGAGATTTTTGCTTAGGAAACAAACCTGCTGTCACAACACAAAAACCACAGGAAGGTTCGGGGGTTTCCACCTCCCTCCCCTTGGCCACAAGCTGTATCAGCATACCGTAGTTACCAACTATGAGTAAACTGGGGGGGGGGGGGGTGTTTGTTTATTTGTTTTAGACTGGCTACGGCTTAAATACATGCAGAAGGCTAAACAAACATCCTGCTACTGTATGTGAAGGTTGAAAATACTCTTCAGCGTCAGTATCAAAACAGTTCCCCCTGGCTGCTGAAGCTGTGAAGACTGTTCAGAGGTAAAGTGAAAAGAAGGCAGTGTTAACTCTTCAGCTGCTGTGTCCCCCTCGGTGAAACAAGCAGGGTAACGTCACACTCTGAAAAGCTTTTATGTAGATAAATGGGATTAGGTCATTACCAGTACCTTTAAACTGACATCTGTTTCTAACTGCACTCGTGCCTTTAGATAGTAAGTCCTCCATTTCTCTTTTTGAAAATTTGCTAAAGTAGTTTAAAAACTGAAAACCTTAAATGCTGTAAGGTTTTTGTTAATTATTTATTTTTCTTAGGTAGCACTTGAAACAATTGCAGAGCAAAACTGTACTTTTTCTTCTTTTAATGCAACGCACCTTCTTCCTCTTAAACTCTCCAAAGTGATCATTCCTGTTTACAACCTGGGATCCAAAACATTTTTTCTGTTTTAAAGCTCAACTGAATGCTAGGTGTGTTGGTAAGGAAAAAACACCACTATCAACAACAACTTGTTCATGAAGGTGACAGATTTCCTTGTATATCAGGCTGATAAGTAGAACTGTTTTGTGGCTTTAACCAGAAGACCTTTATCTATTCACATGTGATACAGAGCTAAGGAAAGTGTCATTCCCTTTAAGTTAAAATCTAGCAGCCATTTACTAGATAGTGACCAGGGAGATGACTCTGAGGGGTTCCGTTTCAGAGGTTCAAGACATGGAGTCAAATGAAACAGAAAACGCAGGATCTAATGGCAGATCAGAAGGAATGAAAAACAATGATTCTGCACAAACAGGCACTAAGGTTACTCAGTATTTCACAGGTTTATCGGTTAGGCCCAAGCTTTGCAGTACACAACAATCTGACGAATCACTGGAGCGTACTGACGAAGAAGCCAGCTTTGCTATGCAGGCTATGTAACTTGCCAGTAATTTGGGGTTTTTCCCTTTTAAGGACCCTAGCAATAGAGCGGAACGCGACTTCCCGGGCTGGACAGGCGGCGATGGGCACTTCTAGCTGTAACAAGGGGTTTTCAGAGAAGTTAACCACCCGCTTAGCCCCTACTGAAAAGATGCTTTAGCAGGAAACGTACCCCGCTTTTGCCAGCCAGCGCTTTAAACTCCTTTTCAGACGTTCGTCGTTGCGTGGGTTTTGTTTTTAAAGTCCCTTTTCGGTAGCAGCGTGTAACGCTCCTCGCCAGGCTGCAGCGGCCGGGAACCCTGGCTCCCCGCCCCTCCAGCCTGCCCCGTGCAGCTCGGGGCCGCGCCCCGCCGGTCCCCCCGCGGGGAGCGCAGCCGCCACCGCCAGCAGCACCCAGGGGCGCTCAGCCCGTCAGCCGCCACGCGTTCCCCTGGAACTCTCCATGCTCTCCCCAGACGCAGGCCCCCGGCGCCCTCGGGCAGCACCTGCCGCCCCCCGCGCCCTCCCGGCGGCGGCGGCCAGCCGTCCCCGCGGGCCCGGGCGGCACCCCCGCTACGCCGCTGGTGGCCGCGGGAAGGGCGCTCGCTGGCGTCCCTGGTGGGGCGTGCTGCGGCGCGCTGGCTCCGCCGCAGCGCAAGTGCCGAGGCATCCCCCCGTCCCCGTTCCTTTGACCGCTGCGGGGTCTCCCCCCGCGGTAGCACCGAGCCGCCACCCTGGGGCTCTGCCCTGGCCGCGCGCTGTCCCCCCACCGCTGCCCGCACGTGGCGGGGGGGTCACCGACGGCAGCGACCCACCCGACGCGCTTACCCTCATTTTCCTGGGCGGCGTGTACATACGCGTGGGCAGGGGCGGCAGCGCTGGCGGCCCCGCGGCTGACAGCGCTGCCCGCCCGCGGCGGAGCTGCCGCCCGGCGGCGCCGGCCCGGCCCCGCTCCCGCCGCCCGTGACGTCAGGGCCCAGTGCGGCGCCCTGTTGGCTGAGCGCGAGCGTGGCCGGTTCAAACGGGGCCGAGGCAACAAGCGCGGGGGCGCGCGCGGGGCGGGGGCGGCCGCCCCGTTCCCATCAGCAGGGGTTTTCCTCAAAGGTGCTGGTTTTTGCAACATTTGACCTTTCTAGTAGGGTGGGTTTTTTCTGTTTGGTTGGGTTTGGGTTTTGGTTTTGGTTGATTTTTTTCCAAAAAAAACGTTCTCGAGCGACTGGACCGCTCCTTTTTTATACCCTGAGCACCGTGTGGGTTTTGGAGAGACCCTTACCTGCGTGTGCTTTCGCACCCACGGTGGGGAGACTTCCGCAACGCACGGGCCCCGTCCACCAGCAGCTCCTGCGCGTGGCGACGCACGGCGCGAGGGAGCCGTGGGACGCGACTCTCCCTGTTAAGCTGTCTGCGCCAGCACGCGTGGCAGCACCCTCCGTAATTACCGCAGGGCTGAGGGATGCCGCCCAACCCTCCCTGCTAATAATTGGGTTTATTCTTCTCTCTGCTAGAGTTGTTTCTCCTTTCAGATTGCCCGAGCCAGTCATCTGATGGTGCTGGGCCAGCCACCGTTGCGTCACACATAGGCTTGGGTCCACATCTAGAACCTGATCTCCCGTGGAAATGCTTGGTGGGTAGGTCCAGCCGTGCCACAAACTCTCTCCCCTATACCCAGGAGCAACTGAGCAGCTGAGAGTTGCTTTCTTTGCAGGCTTCTCCTGTGTAAACATAATTTTCTCATCCTTTTTCTCTTTTTACTTGAATTGGGATGTTTTAGTATTTGCCCCATTGTTTTCAGGCATTCATTAATTTTATTTTTATTATTAAACTTATTTATTTAATGGCTCTGAATATGTAGCAGAAGGCTGTACTGGTTTCCACAGTGATGAATGTGGGAAAAGCCTTTTCAGAAGTCAGCATGCCAGTCTAGGTAGGTGGGCAGGGCAAATGAATTTGAGAATATGCACATACTCAAGAGCATGAGGAATATATTCATGTTTGCTCGCTGTTTGAGGATGAGCACCATCATCTATCCTAAACATGCAATAATTTTTAGTAAAAAGATTTGTAGTTACTCATCATTTTTAGTGCTTGCCTGCTAAATTCCTTCTTGGTTTCCAAATCTTAACAGATCTGCCATAGAGCTTTTTCTTTTAAACAACAACTTGAAAAGTCAGTCCTTTCTGTCCCTGCCGAGTCTGCTTTGCTCTTAGCCTCGCTCCTGTGTCTTAGCTGTACTCCACAACCTGTAGAGTATGCAGGTGTTGTAGCAGATCCCATACCCGTTTACTCTGAGGCTTTCTTCAGTTACAGCACGCTGCCTGCCTTGGACAGCAAGGGAGTCCCCAGGTGGCGTGAGCTTTGGATCCAGCGGTCTGACCTGCTGCAGCAGCACCTTAGGACGTTAGTGTGTAACACTAGAGGAGGGTGAGGGACAAGTTTTGTCACGTCCTATTCAAACATCTTTAAGATCACTATAAAAGGTTGTCAAAAGTAGGAGGTAGGAATTCATAGGCTAACACTGTATAATAAATATAATATTTTTTTTCTGAAGGTTATGAGTATCTTTTAATAACTCATCTAATATTTACAGCTAAGAACAACACCAGTATGCCTGCAAATAAGTACACACAAACCCCAAGTATCAGATCTCATTGTCTTTCTGTGCAGATCTGTTTTCCCACCTTATGCAAACATTTGTTGAGACTTGTAGAAGTATACGTCCATTAGTCTTAGCAAAACATATATAGTTAATTGAGCTTTACTCACAGATTCAATCTGTTGTAAAAACAATCCCTGATCTTTTTGTTTGGTGGTTTTTTGGGGTGTGGGTTTGTTGTTTTTTTTTTTTGACATCAGAAATTAGAGCTGTCCTGCCATTAGAACTAAGAAATGTAGGAATTCAGAAATGTTCTAACAGAACTGAGGAAAACTATACTAGGTAGGCATGCCATCTCTTCTGTGAGAGTCCTGTGTCTGTACTCTGGTCTATAGGCAAAGGCCTGTTATACCATCACACAATAAGCATCATGAAGAGTTTCTACCGAGACTTGGAATAGGTGATGGACCGTACTGCTTCCCCAGAGTACAGACTGCATAGGAGCTGATGCTCGCATAGTTGGATAAAAACCAAAGTAATGTATGTAGAGACAAATGGCGGAGACTTACCCTGTTCTCTGCAGTTCCTTATGTTGTGCTTATTGGCACCACATCAAAGTGTTTTTCCATACTCCTCCATTCTGCAGTCCAGCAGATTCTGTTTAGATTTTTTTCTATGTATACATAAAGGGGTGTGTGTGTATGTGTGTATTTCTTGTTTATATATACCTACGGATGTGTATATAAACATTAGAGGGGGTGTTAGAGAATGCAAGTTCAGGGAAATACTTTTTTTCTTTTTTCCCCCTTTCTAGCATACATGATGCTTAGTCTTGGGGGCACTGTATTGTGTAGTCTTGCAAAGTGTTGGAAAGGTAGTTTTTACAAATTGGAGAAGCTGAAGTTCTAAATTCAGCTCATATAGCACGTAACAGATGAATCACGTTCTCCTTTTATTTCATTTCTCTTTCTGTAAAGTGTGGATGATGACCTTTAGATATCTACATTCTGAATGTTGAAATCTGTTGATACAGAAACTCTCTAATTGTTTTTGTAGTAATGTAAGTTCTGTTCCTCGACAAATTGCCTACGTTTTTAAGATGTTTTTATTAGGCTTTGCCTCATGTTACTGGTGGGTGGACCCTAGAGCAAGTTTAATCAGCAGAGCCTGTACTTGTTCTGTAGCTTGCTTTTGAGGCAACGTTCCTGTGGTTCAATCCAGGTGGTCAGAGTGGTATCTCACTGCAGAGTGAGTCAGCAGCAGTCACACCACGACTGTCTCAACCTCGAAGATTGCTTCAGCCTCCCCTATACTGGCTAACATCAGTACAACCTGTTCTATTATCTTACTATTAATGAACTGGATTGGCATTTGCAGTACTTGGGTTCTGTTCCTGCTTGGGCTACAGACTTGCTGGGCAAATTGTTTAATCCCACTGTGCCTCAGTATTCATCTGTGAGATGTCGATAAGGATGTTTCCACACTGTTGCGCTTACTTTGTATGCCGCTTTTATATTTGGACGGTAAATTTTTGCTTTACTGTGTTTGAATATGATTTCCTAGAACAGTTGCATCTCCTCTGAAGTAGAAAGTTGCTGGTAAATAACTTGAAATTAAGGAATATTAGCAAAGAAAAATGGGTGAAATTGATTTGAGAGTGAAGATTATAAAGTTAGATGTGAGAGTCAGGGAGGAACAAACCTGAGGTTTTTCTGCTGGTCTTAGAAAACAGCATTTGGCAAACTACTTAATCAAATGTGCCTCTGTGTATATTTAAAATGTAACTGTACTTAAGAAAAGCAAGTGACTACAAGTGTCATTACTGCTGATCTGAGGCTATAACCTCAAGTATAAAGGGACTCTCCTAGAAATGCTGTCTTTGGAGCTTTCATTGTCAAGGTGCTTGAGTCACTTGTTCATCACCTTCACGCAGATCTGGTTATTACCAACATTTGGTTTCATTTAAGAGAATACGTCAATGTGATTTAAAGCCCCAGTATTTGCAGTGGAGGAAGCAAAGAGGGACAAAACCAGAGGAGTCAGCATGGAAGGTGGACTTAATTGTGTATGGCATTCTTCATAGTGTTGATTAAATAACGAAATGGGATCAAGTCTTCATCTGTCTACTCCCACCCTTTTATATACACGGTAGGAAAAATATAGCCCATTGCTATATATTGTCTTTGAAGCACAACTGGGTTTAGTGCATAGCCTTGTTTCTTACTCTGAGATTGAGTCCGAACTGTTGCCCAGAGATCTATGGGCCTTGAAAGTGGCCAGGGTATAGAGGGTCACTCGATTTGCATGTCATTTTCTGTTGTAGTAGTACATTATACCCACACAGCAGGATGATTCTAGAAAGCTTTTTGTATGCCCATCGCCTTTACAGGTGTAGTTACAGCAGTATATTCTGGTTCTTGCATTTTGCAAGACTTTAAGGCATATAGCCTAATACTGTCATTTGGAACATGAAAAAGAATGGTGAATTAAAAATGCACATTATATTTATAGTTTTTATTGATTGATGGCCTTGTTATAGATGGGACCATTTTATCTGGACTGGAAATAAGGAATTGGTCCAGGAAATGCCATTAAACTCCACAAGCAGTCACAACAGTGGCCTTAGATGGGGCTTTTGCTTGGATGCAAGCTAGTATAGACCATTTGTAAGAATTTATAATTTAAGGAGTAGACTGTAGGTAGAGCTTCAAAGCCTCAGGCGAATGTCTTTAGGGAACATTAGGTTTTTGGTCTTGTTTGTAGGGCTGCACCGATGTTCAAGATTTCCTTGTTGCGTACAACTTTTAAGATTTGAAAGCTGTTCTCAAACCACTTGTAGATTAATTTGAAGATTTCTAAATTTCAAAGATTCGTGCTGCAGAATAACTTGATGGCACATTAATAACTTGGCAGCAGATGGGAGTGGGAGAAGAGAGTTTCAAATCATGGTTCTGAACTGAGTAAAGCTTTTTAAGCTTGAGATTTGAAGTGAGGTTGAATGCTCTAACCATCAGTCAGTGGTTATTATTGACTGTGCCTTTGTCTCTCTCTGACTTGAGACACAATGAATCTTTCCACATAACAGTTTTGTCAGAGCCAATGAATGTTGTAGTTTGAAAATGACATTTTCTATTTTTAAAATGTTTTGCTGAAGAAGTCTTGACCAGCTCTACCTCTGAGATACCCACCAATTTTCAGACCAAGCCAAGGTGAAAGTAGAAGAACAATTTAAGATGTGTTTCATTGCTATGTCTGTTTTCATTTTTACCTGAAAGGGAAAACTAGTTGTGAAAACTCAGTTACGTATCTGTTGCATAAATTATGTTTTCACTGGCATGAGGTTAGCCCTGTGACACAGTTGAGGATAACTGTTTGCTGAGCAGTGTGAAACTGATTTTTCACTGATGCTTAGTACTGTAGCTCCCCCTTGGACTGAAAGGAAAGCCCTTCCCCAGGATTTAGAGAGGACATGGTGCCAATTCCCAGGTTTTTTGTGCCTCAGCCAAAATAGGAGATTTAACATAATCTGACACAAGTTGCCTATGATACTGGTGTGTGACTGTTAATTAGTGACTGAGATTTTAATGCTTATTTTAGCACAACTGCACGAAGAATTTCAATAGTAGTCACATTGGTTCCTGATTTTTATAAATGCTCCAGTCATAGAATTCTGTAGTTTTTAGGAATTGTCTTGCCTGCTGATTTGAGATTTAAGGTACATCCTGTTGGGAAACAACACTGTAATACAGCACGGATGTCCTTATTATACTCTTGATTGGTGTGGATGAATCAGCTCTGGTAAAAACAAACAAAAAAGGCAAATAAAAAGGGGTGATACTCCTCCTTTGCATCAATGATGTAGCAAGAGAAACATCTTACAGGGGTCTGAGGACCTCAGGACGTTTAAATGCATAGGAGAGCTACACAGAGAGTGAATGAAAGGAAAAGATCTCAGAAAAAGATAGTTGTCTTAGCCTGCTCTGCTTAAAGGAGCTGCTACACCTTGTCATGCATAAATGAGAATTTAAGCAATCGAGGTGCTGAACAGCTGCTTTGCTGTAGTTGTAGATTTGTGCCGTTCTTATTCATGTTACATGTTTTCTGGAGATGATGGAGTCTGCTCACTATTTCTCATGCCTTGTTTTCCAAAAAAGGGTAGAAAAGGCACAAAATTGGTTTTAATGTTTGTGATTAGGTCTGATTTTGACTGTGCATGTTGATGTAACATGCACTCTTTTTATTACTTTCACTTGGGATCTTCAAGCTGAATATTTAAAAGCAACTTATATTCTATTTTAAATTAGGTTCAAGCTTGGGTTCAAGATGAAGGAGTTCTGGTCTTATTCTAGCTAGTGTGTCCTTCACTTACATATTCATGCTTGCTTCAACACCAGCTATTCCAAGGATGTGCCACCATGCAGAAAGTGAAAATCAATTATGCCAAGAAGGGAGCATGTATATACATCAGCAATTTAGTGCCCAGGGGAAGAAAAAATCTGCATGTCTGCTGATGTCAATCTTCTTGATATGGTATTTTTGTAAATGCACGTGGGTTGCCGTTTCTTTTAACCAGCCCAACAAAAAAAAGTTTATTTTTAGTGTTACAAGCTGCAGGGCATCGCAATTAGCAGATTAAAATTGCCAGTCTGACTAGTCAACCTTCTGTTTGCTTTAGCAGAAACTGTGACACCAACTTTGTTAGCATTCCCACACGTATTTTGTAAAATTCATTAAGGTCAGTGATAGGATCCATTTCTTTTCTTTTTTCCTGTTTTCAATCGCTTTGGTTTGACACATTTTATTTTACAGCTGATGCTGAGAAATGCTGGGCTGATGAGCTCATTTGCAGTAACTCGCTTGCAGCGGTACTAGTATACACCACATGTTTAATAGAAATTTGTTTCTGTCTGTCTTACCTGAATTATTGCAAGTAATTCAGTTCCTGTACACATTTATTGCTTGGATTCTTTTGCTGACACAGGCAAGAAGTACAGCAGCAATTATTAAAGAAGTTTTAGAGTGGTCTAAAATCTACTCAATTTACAGGGCAGTTAACATCTGTTGGTTTAATTCTAATGACTTTGGAATGGAATCAAGGTATGATAGTCTTAATAGTATCTTGGGCAAAAAATATGGAGAAATATTGAGAAAATAAAGTTAAATGTGGTTTAATTTTAGTAAGAATTTGTCATCAAATTAAGTATTCAATTTTTTTTTTTTTAAAAAGGCATTTTGATGAACAACAAGAGCTAGCGAACAGATGGATGAGCCCCCAAGCCTACTTAGAAATGTGCTTATAGATGAGGCTATCAGCTACAGTGTGTTTCAGCATAGTTTGAGCTGCTTGGAAAGCACTTGCACTATCTTATCGCAAACACAGTGAATAAACAAATGCATATTGAGTTGATGCTGAGTAGTACAGAATATAGGATATGGTCTCATATATATTTATCCTATCTTATATATCCAAAGACACAGCCTCAGACTGTCCAAGCATAAGCTGTTGAACATGAAACACTAAAATATGATGACCCTATGTGGCCAGATTTGCACTGGATTAAGCTGAGGACTAATCCGCAGGTGAACAACCCCCATGCTATATATGCATAAGTGTTGAAAGTTTAAAAAAAAAAAAAAAAAAATTCAGTGAGCTACCTATATACTAGTGAAATTAACTGAACAATTACTTAGTCTTCTATTTTGCTAAATCACCTTGACATAAATCAGTCAAAGGATTAATATGACTGCGGTACTTTGCCCCAACCCTTTATGACAATATCGGTATAAGGAAATAAATGTAAGTGAACAAATACAAAAGATTTAGTGTCTTCCTGGAGCTTTTATTTTCCCTGTGCTCTATATTGATCAAGTCACAATTCAAATAACTAATGATGAAAAAACAATGTGTGTCTTGAACCTGTTTGGCTTTGCCATTTTGGACTGGCACTCATCTGAAAGCTAGCTATATCATAGGATACAAAGTTTCAATAATTTCCGTTTGAATATATTTTTTTCAGAGCACTTGGTTATTTTGATTTCAGTAGGATAATGATTATTGAATTTGTCACACTTTTCTCTGCCTTTTTCAAGTTCATTGTGCCAATATTAAAGACCATGGGAGGTTGTTTTATTATTTTACTTAAACATTACAATTTATATTCTTCCCTCCCTTCTCAGCAGAAGAAGAATCAAACAGTATAAAATAAATATAGTGAATTCCAGAGCCCTGTGTGTTCTGATGTGTCTGGGTTTCAATCTTACTGCTGCTCTTTGCCTCGCCCCAATGGCATGAAGCAGATGTCATGTCAGCTAGCAACTTCAAAGGGGATTCCCCAAGCATGAACGTGTGGGAAACTTAAAGATGATCATCTTTCCCCAGGGGAAGCTTGTTCCTTCTGGTGCTCACTTGTGTTTCCCGTTAGCCTAGGTTCTTGGGTCTGCAAAAGGTGTGCATACAGTGGGCAGAGCCTGTTTTACTCTTAGCTTAGGTTTGGAGACTTTTTAAAAACTTATCTGAATTTGCTTTTTTTTTTTTAATCATTACTTTTATTTGTGCGGGGATGCCAAAGCTCCCTGAAATAAATAATCATGTTGGTGAAGGTTTTTCGGAACTAGAGCTCAGAAGTTTGTAATCTTTGCAGAATTCAGAGTGCTCCCGTGGCTGATACTCTTTGCCCTGTATTTCCTGTTTTCCTAACTACCTTTTATCTCCAGAGCTAGACAAGATAGAGATGGGTCCAGGTTGTAGGTATATCTGAGGAGAGGAGCTATAGAGAGATATAGGCTGGGTTTGTGAAACAGATAGCCATCTGTAAGAAATGGCTGCAATAAAAATAAATGTAGTGAAGAATTATTAAGTGATGTTCAGAAAAGTGGCCTCCGCTTGTTCAGAGAAAATATGGTCAACTCTGTTATTTAATTTTCTTTTTGTAAACTTTTGAAACAAACTGGCATCACTATACATGCAAAATGTAACCTGTTATGTAAAGCTCAGGCTCATATATATATATATACACACAGAGATATATTATGTAATAATTAAATATGTAATAATTAAAAGATTTTTTAAAAATTAAATTACTTTGGACAGTAAGAGTGAAAACAATTCTCCCGTCCCTCCCTGGTGCTCATATGTGTCCTGAACAGTTACTTGTCTGAGCGAGATTTGAGCTGGTGGTTTAAGAGTAAAATCTTTCCATTTCATGGGAGATTTCCTGGACAGTCTATTCATAATGCCCTTAACTTTCCTAATTATATGGCAGTTTTTGATCAGGTAGTACTCTTACATTTCTGTAATATCTATATGCAGGAAAATAACTTCAAAGTGCCTTGCCTTCAAATGCACACATTTAATAGTAATGACTTAACAGTGTTGCAGTACTGATGGATAATTTGAGAACATTCACTAAATATTGGATTTTTTTTTCTTGTGTGGGAGACAAATACCTTATGAGCTTTTTATAATTTCCTCTTTTCTCATTAGCGGTTCCCACAGAACACGTGCATGGCAAAGATGAGCTAGAAATCCTAAATTTACCAGGCATTCCCACTGGGAGTTAGTTGTGCTACAGATTTAACTAAAAGGAAATCAGGCAACCTAATCCTGAAGTAAAAAAATACAGTTTGGTTCACATGAAGTGTGAAATGGAATTGTGATTTTAGAACAGAAGATGAAAAGCACTGTATATGCTAATGCTTTTTATTAGTAGTTATTTTCTAAAGTAAATGAAAGCCTAGAATTGCCCTGCATTGCATTATATAGAAGATAATAATTCATCATAGCTAGTACATTAATTCATTTTTATAACAGATGTTCTATGAATTTGTTGAAATGTGTGCTTTATTGTTTTGTAGTTCCCAGTGAGTCCATTGAATGATATAATTTTTTTGTTGTTGCTAAAGCTTGTTTACCGCTAGTAAAAATTTAGAGAATATGGGATTGGTTTGTGTAGTCATTTCATTTTTATGGTTTGCAAAATACTAGTAAACTTAAACTGAAGTCGGTGAAGGAGGGTAACAGAGGATGTCAGCAAAGGCGTCTGAATAACAGTACAGATAACTTTATGCACAAACCATGAAAAATGTTCTCTGGCCTGGCGTCAGTTACCCTTGTCAAAACCATCAGCAACAAGGCACTGAGCCTAAGTGCCAGCCACTGCCCCGCGGGAAAGGTTGCTTCAGGTCGCCCGCAGTTACAAAGAACTGTCAAGATACGAAGTAGATAATGGAAAACAGGTCTCTGATGAGAGTGCAAAAAGCAAAGTAGTAGCCATATATATCTCCTCGTTCTTACAATCTGCACGATCATGATCACCTTCTGAGAGCCAATCTTTTTCGCAAAATCCACAAAGTAAAGTAGAATTGCAGGAATAGAAGGCAATGGTGGAACGCCCACTGGACGTCTTTATCTGGAACATAACATAGCCATCCAAGGAAGAACAGCTTATCCAGCTAGAAGCATTACTACCTAGAAGTTGTTTTTTCCTTAACTAAAATGCTAGCTTTTCAGAAAATTGGTAAGCTTTCTGAAATGCATGGAAATAGACTGCTTAGCACCCTTTGAGAGTCGGGGCTGGTCTGCTGACCTATGTGTTGGCTAATGAACCTTCCAAGATGCATCTTTTGAGTGGGAACCAACTCCTAGGCTACTACGGTAAACGACAAGGTTTCTGACATCGTTATTTCTTCTAAAAAGCCTCATAAAAAAGTTAGGAAGTTTCATAAAAAACTTCAGCTTCTACTATTATCCTGAAAACATCAGAATTGCATCTGAAAGCAATTTATAATCTGTCACAGAACTCTGTTTTGACATATGTTTTGTTAATTGAACTTCTGAGGATGTGCAACTCCAACATGTCTGTTTAAGGAAGCAGTGTTGCTTACCTCTTTCATGTGTTCACAGCTAAGCTAAACTTTCTTCTTTATTCTGCTCAGCATTGACATTTCTTCTAAGACCTAATACATTATTCATAAGTGCTTCTAATTTTGGCCTAACTTTGAACTGGAGAAAATTGGAATGTCTCCAATTGTCTTCTGTGTTCACACATCAAAGAACACCAAGTCAGCAGTCAGCATTGTTCTTGGCGGTGTATGTATGTGTGTGTTTTAAAGATTGAGGAAATATTGTTTTGCTAGTGATATTGGGACATTCCTCATTCTTCTTTCAAAAATAAATGATGGTAAATTCATAATGATCTTACAGAAGGTGTGCCATAGGTTATCATGTCCAATGCTGCAGATGTGAGTTTTAGTACAAAACTTACCAGAGGCAACAGAACTCATCGAAGTGACTCCAGCAGGTTTTTGAAAAAGCCTCAAGTAAAGGTTGATTCCCCACCCCCGGCAATGTTACCTAATCACTCCTTTCCCTTTGGTGCCGCAAGATCATTATGCAGAAGTCGTCAACACTTCTAAGTATCCTAGGTATCCTTTATTTGCTTTTCTTCTACTCATACCCATTTTCTTCTTTCCTCCTCCAAACTCCACCCAAATTCAGGTGAAACTGGTAAGAAGTGCAGTGAGAATCAGTTGCTTGCTGTTCAAGTGGTGGGATTTGCTGGGTAATTGAGTACTGCTTGGGAGGATGCAGTGTGCAAGGTCCTGCTTTGCTGAATTACCCTTTGATGCACAGCAAGTTTATGGCTTGAAATGACACCTCTTTCCTAAGAAACTGAGAATGTAATAAGACACGTGGGTTCTCCTGCAGGAATAGGAGGTGTGCTGAATATCTGAGACTTCGATGAGGGCGGGGAGAGCAGGGTTTCAATCTGGGCTAAAGCGTGCTGCTTGAACTGCTTTGCATTGCAGCTGGTTTAATCTGATCACATCAAATGAGGGAAACTTGCAGAGGCTCAGGTACACCATGTGCCTAATTCCTGTTTGAAATTTTGCAAATATCCTGTAATAACTACAGTTGTTTAAACCTTCGTGCAACCTCACAAATGTTACAGTGCCTTTTCCTCCCTGCAGTCTAGTTGCAGTTACAGCCTCTCCCTAGCATACGCTTATAGACATTTGCAATGCATGAAATGATGAAAACTGTTTTTTGGGATTAACCTGTTAAGCACTAAGGTGCTTTACTGTATAATTTACAGTAAGCCATATTCCTTTTTTCTACAATCACAAGTCACTAGTTTCCTTACTGAGCTAAATGGCCTCATCTTTTTTTGTTACTGTTTTTCCTTGTAACCCCTTCTTTTATATTGTGATCATACACTTGACTTGCAAAGTCAGATTCTGCATGTATATTGTGTTTTAAACGCAGATACAAATTGTCTCATTAATGTGCCTAGCAGGAGCAAAAAAATTAAGGATTTTGCTAATGTTTATTTTTAAGTCTGGTTGTACTATCTCTGTCAAAGTGACTGTTAATATTCTACACTCCTAGGAGCTCCACTGAATTGAGATCGTAGCACTCCAAAAGTTACGGCACTGGAGTTACACCCCAAGTCAATACACAGAGGTAGTGCTTAGACTTATCTTGAAGTTGCCTGTTCAGTTTCCTGCCAAGATCTCTGCTCAGTTTAGAAGATAGCCAAAGTTATTACAGACTGGAAATAGTTGATATATCTTCCTTGGCAACAGATAAAAAGTAGCAAACTCTGATTTGAACTGGATTCAGGCATCCATAGATACCAGCAGGATTAGTACCTATAACTGAAAATCTAATCCCTTGCTTTATAAACAGATCACAGTCCTTTTTTCTGCACCTTTCAATTTTTCTTTTTTTATTGTTGATGAAAAAATAGTAGAAGATGTTGATTAAAAAAGGAATTAAATAAATTTCTCCCTCTCAAAGAACAATTTATACCATGCCTATTGGGCACTCGGATATTTTACTTAAAAGTCACCTACTTGTTTTTTAGAAAGTAGTTATTAGGTGGGTTTGTTTATTCGTTTTCAATACTTTGGTTTCATACTTTGACCAAAATGAGTCCATTTGCAATTATGTTTTGCAATAATGAAGTAGTTTAAAAAGGAAAGAGGTTTAACAAGCCCATTATGCTCAAATGGTCCCAAATATAGCTTTGAAGGCAATAACTCTAATTTTTCTGTGATACTGTTTGCATTTGTGTAAATTAGGTGTCATCTTGCATTTTACCAGACTTTTAATTTTATCAGACTTTAAGTTATATCCTGAATATGCATGCATCTGTATGTCCAGAGAGCTCCAGTAGTTAATCCAGTTTGGATTTTATTTGAAAGTCTTGTCTGAGAGGATGTTGTAAGTTAGTGCACTGTTGTGTGATAACTGAGGAGCTTACAGGTACATGTATGCCTGATTTTTTTGAATACAAATAAAATTGTACCTTCACTTGCGCGCGTGAACTCTGGTCTGAGAAGTGGTCTGGAATGTCATACTAGGATAAAAAAAAAAACAATCTGGAGTTTGCCTTTGAGGAGCAAAACAGAATTACCAGAAGTTACAGCTGTGGATTTGTCCAGACACTGAAACAGCTGAAGCTTTCTTGTTTCAACAGATTTGTCTACAAGGGAGTGAGTTTAAAGCATTTTCTGTAACTATGTTGCTTTTGAAAGATTTAAATACTAATTCAACTACTAATAATATTCTATCTTTTAAAACCATCAAGCAGGTCTTTAAATTGGATATTTTAAAATTCACATTACAAAAGGAAGAGCACATATGCTGCTGCTATAGTAATTATAATGCGATTTCACATTATTTTTTATTTAAGCTTTTTTTATGCTTAAATACCTTAAAATTCACTAAAGGCACTTATGCCCAAATTATTTGAACAGGAGCTTAGATTCTGTCTCTTTAAAATACATGTCAAGGCTTAGACACACTGTTGCTGTGTTGCCCTTTACCTATAAGCAAGTATCTATCACGGGTATTTGCAATATCTGTGGTTTTCTTTCAATTGTATTTTTGTAGTCTTTTTCTTTTTTTTTTTTTTTTTCATATAAAAAGGTAACCTTTAATAAAAAAAGCTAGCTGGCAATACAGTCCTCAAAACTGAGCAGGCTAAGTAATCTGCTCACATTTCTGATTGCTTTGAGGAACGCTTTCCTGTATAGCTATGGCAAATGTCCCAACATCATCTTTCATATCCTTCTAGTGATAATCTGTTTTCAGCTTTCAGCTGCAAAGGACTAAAAGAACATTTCAAGCCCACACAAAGTCTGATGAGAGCTCGCGGCTGTGTACAATTTAGAAGAGCAAGCTGCATGTTCCCTGTTGCAGCAGTGAAGATGGTCAGAATTTTATTTACTTAGCATTTTTTTTGCATTATTCAAATACAGCTGATATCCACCAGACAAAAAATGAAAATCAGCAGGTTTTTTAGTTCCATGCTAGCAGAATAAATAATTTGGTAAGACTATGAGAAAGTAGGAGGGTAAGGGTGGACTGAAGATGCAGAGAAGTTTTCTTCTTAGCATGTTGGTGAACAAAAAGGAAAGTAAAATCATCCTAGGAAAGGCATCACTTACCTTGTAAGCTTTTAACCTTTCCCCAAAGGCCTGTCCTGAAAATCCCTTGAAGTCCCATGTTCAGCTACCAGGTTTTTTTGCTACTTATCTTTTCTTTCCACTCCTCCAGCCATCATCTTCCCCCTTCCCCCAACTTCCTATTAAAAGGAAAGCTACCAAGGGCTCACAAGTGACAGGCTCATGCTTTCAGTCGAAGGCGAGAGCTGAATAGCCTTCCACTCGGAGAGAGTTCAGTGGATCTAGAGTCAGGGCCCCTTCATTAATGAGAAAGGAATCTGTTCACCTTCTGAAATCTTTCAGCACTCCCTGAAGCTGCCTGAACCACACAACTTGCATTTCTCATAAATTTCCCTGCTGTGGCCACAGTTCCTTTTCTCTCTTTCTCTCCTTCATCTCTTGAAAACCAGATACGCAAAGGTAATTTCCCTGCTTTTGCATGAGTAGATCCTGAGGTTCCTGATCTTTGTTTGCTCATTAGGAGATGTCATTTCAAATTGAATCCCTCCTTTCTCTGGCTCACAAACCCTTGGTGTCAGTGAAAACATTAGTTGGGTTTAGAATTATATGTAAGGAAAACTAACATTTGCATCAGGCTTGCCAGGCATGTGCGCACTGCAGGTCCAAACACTGGTTTTGATTCTTGGGCTCAGTGGTTTCCACTCACAGTTTTTTTTCATTCAAACCTCTTGTTTTCAGTTCACACCAACTGAGTTTTGTTTTGAGTTTATAGGGGTTAGAACAAACCCTGGAAATTCAAATGCAAAGCTCCACCGGAACAGCTGCTGTTCTCTCTTTTGGTCCAAACCACATTACCACCTAAAATGCTGAGCTCCTCATCCTTAGCTCCTGAAACTTAGCTCAGGTTTGGTGAAAACCTCATTAACCTAGGATGATACCTGCTTGGTTTGGGAGATGTTATTAGCTGATTTTTTTTGCACTAATTCTACATCATAAATATTAATATGACCTCAACACCCTGCCACATCAGGAATCGTATATCTTCATTCCACATGTTGTCACAAATAGAAAGGCATTCTTTGTTGTTATTTCAAAACTGAATTTTTTACTATGTCTGTATCTATCCTACGTCTATAATGTTGAAGGAATAGTTACTGTCAAGGAGAGAATAAACCAGTGAGGAAAGACATCATATGTGACTTCTATCAGATGGGTTCCAAGCTTGCATAGAACAAGTATCCAGTCATTATTCTATAGATGGTCTCATATATAATACTTTGGTTTGGGGACCAGTAGCATTCCTGCTGTGATCATATATGTAAATATAAATGAATTTGCTTGTGACAAATATCGGGGAATATGCTTTGTGTGTGGGAATGTGAATTGAAAAGGAATGAGAATTGATTTAAAAAAGTGTGCTTTATAGATTCAGTGTAGCTGAGCATTGGTTTAGGATTTGATAGTGCCTTTTACATCAGGCAGTTTCAGTTCTCATTATAATATGCAAACAGTTATGGTCAAAATTCAGACTGAGTGGGCCAAATTCAGAATCTGTTGGTCTTTAGATCCATTTCACTTCAGGAGTCATCTTCTTCTATTAATGCATAACTGATAGTGAAAATTTTTCTGTTAATTTCCCTGGTGGAATCAGGAGAGAAAGTCATAATACAGAAGAAAGAGGAGACAAATTTTTGATTGTTGAGCTCTGTTTGTTATTTTATGTTGATAGTACATACACCTTGAGGATATAGTGACTAATTGAAACTGAAAATCTGACTGAAAAGTATCTAGAATTCTTGAGCAAAAAAGAGATAACTTGTCAAAACAAACCCTGTGCAATCAAGATTTCCATGGGAGGAAAGAACGACTAGAGAATGCACAACTGGAGTACTGTGTATGTGATGTTAATTGCTGTGGGTGATGATTGGTTGCTAATTTAAATAGATTTTGTGAGTGCTCAAAACCAGGGTATGAAGTGCTGGCAATAACTTTCTCTGCCTGAGAATCATGCAAAAGAATAATTTGTGATTGAAATTACAGATAAAGCTGTAAGACTATAGGTACGAACAACTATGTTTCCCTCTTCTCCCCTTCCAGGTTTTGGTTTTTTTTCCCTATGCCTAAAGTAACTTAATTGAGGATTGAAAATAATTGGAACAGAACATAGGGAGGAAGGTATCCCAAGCGGAGGTCAGCAGTACTGTAGCAGTAAGTTAAGATGCTGGTGTATTGCAAAGCACATCACAGCAGCAAGCGACTGTAAAATCTGCCAAACAGAGTGCCGGTTTGTTGTGAGTTAGTCACTGGCACACGTAACAGCCCATCGGTTGTTCCTGGTGTCAGTGGTGAATATCCTTAAGGCTACGTACTTGTGCTCCTGCCCGCGCCTACTCCTCCAGCTGCTCAGCGGCAGTGCCTGCTGGCACGCTCCATAGCAGCCTACGCAGCAGAGGGGAAGCGTTCACTTCTGCTCTCCAGGCTTGTTTTCATCCTAGCAAGCATTTCTCTCCTTCCCATCATTTCAAATCGGGGAAGGGAGCTGCTGCTTGCCAGGACCGCGCGCAGGCTCTGACCTCCGACAGCTCCTGCAACCAGGCTGCCGGGGCAGCCGCTGTGCTCCGCTCGCCTGCCTGGGGAGCTCAGCCTCTCCGCTGAGCCCCATGCCCCAGCGCTCCCAGACAGCTGCTTGCTACTCCCTGCCCTTTGAAAAATTTAAGAAATCAAAGCTTTTAAAGCATAAAACTCCTCCTCTCTCGTTGCTTGGCACTAGCATTGCTTTGAAATATAGCTAGTATTCCCTCGTACTTCAAACAAGCCACCGAAACTCCGGGTTAATGCTCACAACACACCTATCGCTGACCGGTTTGCATGTGTGCATGTGCACTGCAGGAGAGCCTTGGGGCCTGCCGTGCAGCTGTGCCAAAGCCAGGCAGCAAGGAGGTGTCCTGGCTGCAGCCCATGGCCTCTCCCTGCTGCGTGTGGAGAAACCGGGAAGGACAGAAGTGGAAGTAGCTGGCCTGGGTCACACACTGGGTGAATTGTGAGGCTGGAAGGAGAGCCTGGGTGGCCTGGACCCTTCAGCAGTCACCGCCGCCTTTTCAAGCCCCAGGTGTCATCTGAACATCTGACTTCTGGTTTGCAGCCTTGCTTGGATGCTCCACTCTGGAAGCATGGGGATCGTTCAGGCCCCTGTGGTGTAATGGACTACTTTTTTCAGGGTTTTTCCAGTTAGGCTCACCATGAAGAACAAGACTCCTAGGCATAACTGAAGCTCTTTGCAGTGACTAATACTGCACGGCGCCCACAGCAAATGGTACGAGAGCATTTCAAGGACTGCTTGATCGTGAACCGTTCCCTGCAGCTGTGCCCAAAAGTTTATTTAAAACTTATGTTCTTATTTCAGTTTTCTGAGAGAGGAGCGTTCAGGATCTTTTAAATTCTGTCCAACAGAAACTAAATTAAATCCTACTGTCATCTATCTTCTATGTTCTTATTATTTTAGAATCGATTAAATTGATTGCTTACTGTTATGTGGGACGCTCTGGATTTTCAGGTAGGCAAAGAATGTCATCTTTTGAATTATTTAAGGTTGTGTTGGAACAGTTACCTATTTACTTTTCTATTGCTACTGAGTTTCAGAAAAGGCTAAGGGGGGTAAAAAAGGCCTGTGTTTATTCAGGCAAACAATTCCACAAGTCCCACCGTTGCCACACAGCAAGGTCTGTCCTTAAACCAATTTAAAATTTGGGGCTGTTAGCCTTTGCCTTCTGTTTTGCTATTGCTGAGGTGAACGAGTCAAGGGTCAGGGCATTAATCAGCCACTACGGTGCAGAAGAGAGTTGCTAAACTTGGGGTGAAACATGGGCTTGCTGTGGTGGGAACAGAGTGGGAAAGGCAGCCTTCGGGAAGAGCCAGCCTTACCAAGTCACCAGCAAGGGGGAGAGGCTGGTAAGGCCACTTCTGCTTGGAGCACTAGTTTAGTGCTGATTTATGTCTGTGCGTGTGTGTACTCTGCATTTAATCTTCATTTTTATGGATTTTCCTGGATCCTTTAGCAAGTCAGTAGCCTGCTAGAGTCTGTGGCCTAAAAATTAAGGTCAGTCATCAAATGCCTGCTTACTGTTGCTTGGTCTGAATGGCGAGAAAACACCAAGTAGTTGGGGTGAACTCGGCAATCCCAAGAGTTTCTGAGATGTTATCTTTGCCCAGCAGTAACTGAACCTCTAAATTCTTCTTTACTCAGTCCTCTGACAACTTTCCTTTAGCACAAACAACCCTTTAAGGAAGGACCTGGTAGCAGTGTGTACAGCTTTTACAGCGCAGTTCTGAGTCATGACACTGGAAGGTGCTGAGCAGATGTAATGCCCATCAATTTGTCATTAATTACAAGGGGGGACTTCTTCATGCAGATTCTCCCTTTCATGCACTCAGACAGCCTGACTTTTATCTGCTTTCTCTTGTTTAATTTGTGATCAAAACAGGAAGATGTTGCTTTTGCAAAGAGATCTCTCTAACCTAAGAGATTCCTATTTATTCCTTTAGAATACACAAATCGAATTTCATGTTCTTATTCAAAGCAGACACTCTTTTCTCCTGGGTATCACCAGTCCACAGGGAAGGCTATTGCACTTTAATATAATTCCTGAACCATTAATCACACTGACTATAGTTTTGCAAGAGGCAAAGATTTAGTTGCTTACAGTTTGTTCTTTAAACTTAAGCTATTTATTTACTCTGCAGCCTCACTCCGCCCTTAAGACCTTCAGAAATGAAAAATATAAGGGGATACCAGTTCCTTCTCTCATTTAAGTACACAAACACTGTTTTCAGAACTTTTTTTCTGTGGCAAAAGCAAGCTCAAAAGACACGTCAGAAGGTAATATAAAATAATGTGTCCAAACAAGATTCTGGTTAGAATTTGGAAGCATTCAGTACTACTGTCTGTTCTGTAGTCCTGAAACGCATATGGATGCCCCACAGCACAAGTCAGAAAAACCTGGCAATTGCTATAATTTGCCCACGGTCTCCACGGCTCACAGGGACCTGGGCACAACCCCAGATAACGGGTCGGGTCGTACCCCACCTCAGCTTACTGCGTTCGGCTGTTGCTTTGCTCTCCGAACTTGCCCATATTCCTTCTCTACAAGTAGTGCAGACTTACTCTTCTCATTTCAGGTGATTATCAAAGCTAGCGATAGACGTTATTGAGCATTACCTCTGCAGACATCATCAGCTTATGAGATAAATAATGCTACCCTCTATGTGTTATGGCTATTCTAGTTTAGTCTCAAAAGTCCACTTTGGCTAAAACGGTTGCATATATTCATATATTACTGAGAGATGTACAGTACCGGTTTTAGGATTCAGTTACTCTGTGTTATAAGACAGTCTATTACTTGTATTAAAAAAAAAAAAAGTAACGTTCATTTCCATTATCGCTTGGTGGCAAAAACTGTAACAGGATGCCTATTGCTGATGATAAACATGTACAGTCCTTGAAAGCAAATGAAATTTTGGCCAGATTATTCCTAGCCTGTATTTTCCTAACTTCCTGCCCTTTGGTGGCTAAATTTTATTGGCATTGCTTTTGCAGATTATTTTAAGACCTGTTTCTCATTTTCAAAAAAGAATTAAAACTTATATCAGAAAATCAGACTTATTTTCAGTCTGTTATTTTTCACTGTCAGTTTCCTAACCTATTTCCTTCCTCAGGGGACTTAAATATATGAACTTCTGAATACAGAGATAGGCAGTTTTTCTCCTTCTCTTATTTCTTTTCTAAGGGATTTTTTTTTTTTTTTTAAGTGTCTGTGAGGCTGGAGCCCTGGAGATTTCAAACTTCTTTCATCCTCCAAAATGTCAGCAATTTTAAATAAGTGGGTTCCTTACATGCTCCTTCTTTCATGCTCTGCAGTAGTCTTCAAGCTTGACTTGCAAGCTCTTTCTCTGCAGGTGAGAAGGGAGTGCGTGCAGGGGACACATAGACGCAGACACATAGACACTTTAGACTCTCTGGCTGAAACAGGCACCGGGGAAAGGAAAGCACCCCAGCACAAGCAAGCTTGCATATTCCAAAAGGAGGACATTGCTTTTTGCATCTCCACCCTCTTTTGTGGCATCCTTCTGAAGCTTCCAAAGTAGCAAACTCATGCAGCTGAGAGCCAGCTTTAGGATGTCTTAGCTTTCTGTTCTCATAGTGGAAAGAGACACTAGAAACCATCAAACAAAACCAGCTCTGTCAAGTCTGTTTCTGTTCCTGTCTGTGATCTGCATGCTGCAAGAACTCCAGGCCTGCAGCTAGCGTTTCTTCTTTCTGGGTTACAAACTACCAGGTGATAGAGCTGGCGATTTTTAAAAGCTTCTGTGTGTGAGTCTAGTGCGTCTCTTTATTTAGACCGGAAGATGATGGGGCATGAAGGGAAGCAGGGAATGGGAATAAGTCCTATTCCTGGTAACCGAACCCGGCAGTGGTAATGAAGAGGCCAGGAGTTGATAGGACAGGAATGTAATTAAGAATGCTACAAAAGACAGCTGGGCTGCGTGGCCAGATTAGTATGGAGAAGGAATCAGTATGCAGAGAGCAGGTACGTGCTGAGGGGAACAGCGGCAGATGCAGATGAGCTGGGAAAGTAGTACGTGTAAGGAGGGAATGCAGAAAAGAGGATGGAGAGATAGGAATGAAGAAGTGGGACAAGGCCAAGTACAGTGTGCAATAATCTTTGGCCTTAAAGCTTTAAAGCTATTTAAAACTTGTCAAAAGTTATTTTCTCCATGGATGCATACTGAATATTACTTTCTTAGAGGAAGAAAAGGTGCTTCCCATGTTAATACGAATGAAGAGTTTCAAGACAAATGTCCTCTTAGATTTGTGTGATCTAATCTGGGCAAAAAAATAAACGCCTGTGTTTAAAACAACAATATCTGTGTGCAACAAAAATATCTATTTAATTTTTTTAAGTTGTATATAATGATATTGAGGAATGGTCACTTTTTCCTTTTCGCCTGTGCTCAGGATTTCTTTATTTTATAAGGTGTGAGGGATGCAGCTGTTGTATCACTTCTATTTTAATGGTATGAGCAAGGACATAAGCATAATGTAATTAGAGAATATTGTTTGTCAATTCAAGAAAGGATCTTCTAAACATTTTTATTTAAGAGATGACCTGTACCCTTCCACGGAAAAATTTTCTAATTCTGGCTGAAACCTCCTCCCCACCCCTCCCTCACAGCCCCAGTTCTCAGCCCTTAAAGCATAAAGAATTCATCCACTGTTCACGGGCAGTCCTCAGAAGAACGGTTCTTTTGCATTCACACTGTACAAACCATAGTTTTTGGATGTAAAAGCTGCTATTGAATCTTAATTGAAGTCTGCACAGTAATAACCTACAGGCAAGATTCTGCAAAGCGTGAAGATACATTGTTTGAGTTTCTTGGAGTAATCTTTATGGCTATAGATAGATTAATCTTTTTCAATTTAAATATCCTAAAGCGTATTTAAGGCAAGTCGAATTCAACTGAATCCATAATCAATTATTGTTCTTTCTCTGCTCCCCCTTCATTTTTAAAGTCTTTTTCAATGGAATGTTATTTACCCTGTCAAATCTTTCAGTAATATACAAAAAGCTTCTATTAAAAAAAAGCTAGGATTATCTTAAAAGAAACTGTACTCCTTTTTTTCTGAGGGGGAAAAAAAGAATGACCAGTTTAAGAAAAGGGTGGAGGAATTTCTTGGACTTAATTTTGAAGAAAGCTTAGCAGTTGTGAAAAGGATAAAAGTAGCAACCTGGAATATGTGTTTTCATAGGTACATTTGGGTAATAACATTTTATGTAGAAGAAAATCAGAGTTGTTTTTTTTTTTTTTTTTTATCCTAATATGGTTTTTCTACTCCCAAGGAAATGAAATAAATACCGGATCTAGATGCAATGATCTGTTCTGCTAAGTCAGAATGAAATACACAATTCTTGTTGTGCTTCATGTTGCTTTATACTTTAAAGTGTACAAGCAGCACATTTGGAAGCTAATGTTTCGTGAGAGCTTGTGGTTCCTAGGCTATCATAGTGTGTGTCATCTTGTCTTGGGTGGTGTTACTGAGTGTGACAGATGTACTACAATTTCCCTACCACAAATAGGAATGTTTATTTTACTTATAGGATGCTAATTGCTTAGCTGTCGTATTTTGCAAAGCTGTGTGAAGATAAGGAGAAGGAGGGAACACGTAGAAGAAAGGAAAAATCAAACCATAGTTTTGGTGCTGTCAGAGGAGTGGGTGTTATATGTGGGAGGTAAAGGCGTAGGGAAAAGGAGTGACATTTACTGAACTTATTGCTTAGGCTCCTTGTAGTTCAGATGTGCCTACTGATGGTATTTGTAGAGTAGCCCATGTGTGAAGGAGGAAAAAATGACCTTAATACTTAAAAAGGCAAAAAACCCCCAACTCTAGCCTCCATTCACTCTAAATAATAAATTAGTAATTCAGAATAGTCCATGTGCCTTCAGAACTGTCAAATCTGTTGCATACAAAGGCTACATCAATGAAGGGCATGCATTATGTTAGAAACATTTAATGCCAGTAAGTAAAGCCTGTTGAAAGCGTAAGAACAGATAAAGGGGTCTTTAGCTATTGACTGCTACAATTAGCTGAATGCCATATGGCTCAGTTGCACAGTTCTCGGACTTGAAACCTCATCAGCTGTCCTGCAGAAGTGTAATACCTAAAACTAAACATACTGCAAACGACAATTGATATAAGGCTCCACAGAGAAAAAACCTACCTGCTTTTTATTTAGTCTTCAAATTTTTGGTGGGTGAAATGAGCTAGGCAGCACTTTGACCATGTGGTTATTTACTCCAGTGAAAGAAATAAAAATATTTGATGTGTTATTTCCATACTATTAAGCTCCCAAATGCTAACTACTGTGAAGAAGATAATGTAATATTTAGTTGTCAAGTTTGGGATTAATGGATTAGGATGCATAGTTAGTAAACATCAGCACTTGTCACATCTATGCAAGTCCCATGAGCTATAACCATCTCAAATATCTCTGTTGTTCCAGCCGTTTTCAATTTTGTTTCCTACTCTGCAGAATTTCCCAGGAGATGTGATGGGTCAGTAGTAGGCCAAAGAAGGACTTCAGACCTAATCTAATCAATATTGTGACAAACCTAATGAAAGAAGCTATGTCACCTTGGAATCCCAGGACATTTTATCAGCTCTGCTCCTAATGGGATGTGACAGCAAGGTTGATCTGTGTCTCCTTAGGACAGGAGAGAAGTTGTGCAAGGGCTTGTGCGAGGATGGCTGTGTGACAAAGGGTAATCTAACTCCATGACGATGGCAGCTAAAGGTTGAAACTAGAGGTCCGTCCTTGCACATCGAAGATCAAATAATTATTTGAATAACCTTCATATGCAAGTGAACTGTTTATGCATTTATTAAATTTTCAACTCCTCTAACATGCCATCTCTATTAAAAGAGATGGTAACTTTCTCTGTTTCAGTGGGAAGGTTCTGAAATTGGCTTCACAAATCAGAAAGCAGTAGTTACTGGCTTTATCTGTATTCCAAGCAAAGCACTTTCGCTTCAGTCCTCTGTAACGGTTTTATATTTTATTTTGAACTGCCCCTTTTTGCAATCACATACAACTAGATCACTTGTTCCACCAGTATGTGACGTTTCTATGAGACTGAAGTCAATGACTTTTACTTCTTTTGCCCTGTAATTTGCTCCTCTAGTACTTCTTTACCCTAAATTTGGCTGCTACCGTAGTAGTCTTCACTGATGAACTCTGGTGTGCAATCTCAAATATTTGTGCTGTTCTAGTTTTGAGGTGGCAGCTTTGCTGAAGATTGTTTTTATGATAACCTCAGTTTCTGTGCTCAGGATTGTATATATCAATATTCAACTTGACCGTTTACGTCCTTAATTCTAATCATTCTAGTTTCTCTGCCCAGCTAGGTTCCCTCCATGTTTTGACTCATCGCATCTGTTGTCTTTATAGTTTCTCTGCTCTTGAGTGTTGTCCACATACTGTGATGTTACCTCTACCAGGTTATTCTCAATGTGTTTGCTTGCTCTGTCCCTCTTCCCTTAACTTTCCACCTCAGGATGAACGGTAATTACTGTCAAAATATTCTCATGCATAGAAATCCTGTGAACGTGTAGACTATTATTTGCATATCTGGAAACTTGTAGAGATATTACTATGATAACTGTCAATGTTGGTCAAGAAGCTCTTATATCTTATTCTTTTTCCTTGGGGAGATAGCCTTTAAAGTATCTGGTGAAAACTTACCAGTTTCTTCTTAACATATAATATTTTAACACGAAAATTTATATTGCTTGTCCTTTAATTTAAGAGCAAGTTTTTTCTGAACTTCATTTTCAACTATTGACGTTTTCTCTATGAGGATTTCCATAAATTGCCTTGATATGTAAATAGTGGAGCAAAGCTGCCTTATACTTTTTAGTAATCCTGCAATTACATTCTGTAGAGCCTTTTTACTTTCCTTAATATGAAACTAAACTCTCCTCTCACCTACTCCTTTACATAACCAGTGCACTAAGAATTATGGACATGACAGCTAAATCCAGTTTTTAAATCCCAGGCATAGTACCTATGTGTTATTGCTGCTCGCTGTTTCTTTCTAATAAGCTGTAAGCAGTGCAATATCTTATTAGTTAATTTGAAAATCGTTTCTCAAGGGATTGCACGGCTTATGTGCATCAGGTCCCTACCAATCCACTTAAAGCTTAAATTCACCAGACTGAGAAACTCGGTGCGGGATTGGATCTTATTTTGCTGCAGCAGAAACATTCATTTCCCTGTAAAGTACCGGGATAGCATTTCTGATCTAGCAGAAGTTATACTGAAAACACCTCTGAACCTTTTCTGGAGATAGTAAACCCCACATGTCTGAAAATAAGAGCTCTTACTTTCTAATTGTTTTTATTTGTAATATACCAAAACCTGCTATTCTTTTTTGATCCTACAGAAAATATTTTTTTATTCTGTTGCATAAGCTAACAGAAGGTGTATTTTGCTGTAATTCAAATGCCATGTTACTCTTGAAATCTCAGTGTTGTTACTGCTCTTTAACTAATTAAACTTGGAAAAAAGGCACTGAGAATGAAGCATTTGAGACAAAATACCTATCTTTTGACTCAAATATCTGAAACTTCTTTATTGGTGTTCTGGGGAAGCACGACCTGAGTTTGGGATGGGCTGACCCCAAAAAGCAAATTCAAACATCCCTGGAAAGCTGAACTTTGATCCTGTGTTTAGGGCCTCTCAATGTACTGCATCACTTTAGACCTGCCTGCACCATACTGAAACCATCTCACTTGCTGAATATTCATTCAAATTGATGTTTCTGGGTTTTTTCTGGTATTCCACTCAAGAGGAAAAAAAAAAAAAAATCATGTACCACAATAACATGAAATGTCAACCTTTCTATTTCTCCACAACAGCATTGTCTAAAGCCACTACCACAGAATCTTCCTTATGGATGGTATCAATTCATTACATAAGATCTAAGTATGACATAGTACACAGAATAACCAGTGAATTTATAAACAGCACCACAATTTTAAATGTGCTTTCCCTGTAACATAGCATTAAATTACTTTGACTAAATCATGCATGGCCAGACATCTCTTGCTGGCTGAACTCTGCTGTCACTGCAGTAGCAGTACCTAGCACAGAGATGCTTTCACTGTAGTTTGCCCTGAGGTGGATATGCCTCCTAAAACACCAGCAGCACATCCGACCAGGTAGTATAGAGCACAGCACTGTGTAAAACTTACCGGGGTCTCAAGGACCATGTCTTCTCACAGCTGGGGCACCCTGTGCACGCTGGAGCCTGACCCTGCCTTACGCTGCCACGGAATCAAAGAGCTGCTTTCACCCCTCCTCGTTCACGGCTACGTTCAGGCAAAGTGTGCTGGGGACTGTGGTGAGCCCTGTGTCTTACATTACAATTATACCCCAGCAAAACTGAAAGTACTACGGAAGGGAGCACACGAGAGGAAACTCTGAGTCTCATCCTTCCACTATGTGGGCGTCATGTGCTGGGCTGCCCGGTGGTGACTGGGAACTTCCGTTCCTGTCCTTCTTGAGCTGTAGTGAAACCAAAGCTGTTTTGCTGTTTTCTCTACGTGTAGGGTTATAGGAATTGACTTGCTAGTTAAGACCAGTGTACGGATGTTGCGAAGGAAAGGAAGTAGGTTTTGGGCAGGCATTTCTAACCAGCTGCTTTCTTATATCACCTGTGCTAAAATTTCTCCAGAATTCTGGGTTTTGTTTGGTATGATTTAGGAGCAGCATCTCTTAAACGTCTTAATTTTATTTTCTTTTTTTTGGAAAATATACTTGCAAAGATACCTGGAAATTTTTTACAATGTTTTCTATGGAAATCTGTCAGCTAGGAATCAACACTTTGGAATTAAACTTATTGACTTTTTTTTTTTTAATCAGTTTTCATTTGACCATTCTTCATACTTAAGTTTTGCACGGTAATGTCCACACCTAAGGTACTAGGTGTATTCTGACTGGAAACCTGATTCGGTTTCCTGAATGGTATTATATCCTTGAGAAATAAAAAAATAAGAAAGAAGGAATTCTCTCTATTCCCTATATATCTACAGTGTGAAATCTTCCAAGCAAAGGCAAATCGGGAAATAACAAAAGGAATTTTCTACATAGGTAATGTTAGTTTTTTATTAATGAAGACAGCATGTCAGCCGTGAGGTGTTTTGTTTTGTATTGGGTTTTGTATAAAGGTATAGCAATTTAAATAAAGATGTAAAAATAAGGAGGCTAGGAAAACAGGACAATTGGCAACAGAAATGAGGAAGAAAACACAAAGGTGATTGCAAAAGACGATGACATACCTTTATGGAAATGGAGCTGGCATTTCCATAGAGGAAATGCTGAGGAATAGTTTAGAAAGGGGAGGTAACAAGACAGGGATGTGATTATATGCTAGTAGAATACTTCTGGAAGAGGTTAGTGGCATAAATTTAATTTAATCTTGCATGGGGCATGGTATCTGAGATGAACGATAGTAATGGATAAGAAGGATTTGATTTTTACAAGTAACGTGTGTTTAGATGAGATCTGAGAAGTGGATGACTGAGGAGCACATGATGAGTCCCCTAATCAGAGATTTGTCTGAAGTGATGGAAGGAAAGGATGGTGCTGGTGGGGGTAAGAGTAAGGGGGTTTTGAAAGCAAGTATCAACAATATTGGATTTTACCATGAACTGTTGTCAGTGCTTGGTGTCTTTGCTTGCATTTCCTAGTGCATGATTGGGCTTCACATAGTTCCAAGATTCCTTCTTCTGCACCTGCTTACAGAGTCTTCTAATGTCTGAACTAATTTTTATTCCAGTCCAAGGCTGTGTGATTTCTGAACAATATAAATCTCTAACTATAAATTATCCTATACCAGTGCTTTCAAATAAAAAAGAAACTTTTACGTAAGAATCATAAAAAGTAAAATAATACTCACTTTGCATTTCTTTACAGCAGCATTGCACAGTGGTTCTGCCATCCAGCCTTTCCCAGTGGGTGGACTTCCAGCTATTTCACTCTATGATTTTTGTCATGTGTCTTGCCTCCTTCCCCTTAAAACAAGGGGTGCAATGGATTACTATTCAGAATGCACTGTTATTTTCCACTGAAAATGCACTCTAGTATCAGAATAAAATTTGACGTGCATAGTTTTAGAGAGGGGAGGGTCGTACAAGGGAGGAAATAGCACAGATTATGGTATTACAAAAAAAGGGAAAAAAGCAGAATTTTAAATACTAGGTGCCAAGAGATGGGCAATAGGATAGGAGTTGAAAATGTTAAATTCCCCACCCCAATCCCCCAATGAAAACAGTTTTGTAATAGTCATTAAGAAGCAATATCTAGTAAAATATAAATAATATTTATTTTGCTAAATGGACTGCTTATTAAAATGCATGCTGAAAACTGTTTAACAAAAGCCTTAGAATTTAGAATTTTATTCCTTAGTGCAGTTATGGTGATAGAAGAATAATAAATCTTCTTTTCTTGAGAAGTACTATAGCAGCATAAAGGAAAGTGACAGCACTATCATATCTCATCAGAATGATGGATAAATCATTAACTATATACGTTTAATACCTGCTAAACTGTCTTAAATGTGACATAAAAATAAAGAATGTGGAGAAACTGGCAACCATTCTGTTGACACCTAAGATAAAATGGACTGAAGAGAATCCTGGCTTGAGCTGTTTCAAGACATATTGTAGTTATGATAAACAGAGATAATTCACCACAGACAACTTCAAAACAAACTCGCACAGGTTTTTAGTAGGACTTCGGGGGGAGTTATTTATCTAACAGGAAATTAATTGTTGTTGCATTACTGAGCTAAACTTTATGTTGTGATTAGTACCATGGAGTTGGGTGCAGGTGTTTAGTTTCAAGGCTTTTTTTTTTTTCTCCCACAAATATGAAATTAAAATAGAGCTGTGAGCATACTGGCTGGCACCAACCACGTGGGTCTGTTACAGCTGAAGCTCTTTTTCTTCAGTGATGGTACTACCCTGAGCTGTTCTCTGAGCAGGCATTTCTTTAGCACCGAGACCACTACCTTTTTCAAATTTGAATTACTCATTGGAATTAAATATTGGGGGACCTTGACAGACAAGTGGAATAAGCACATAAAACTAATTTCCCTTGAAAATAAAAATTTGCACAAAAAATTGTATGTGACTAAATGTATAAATACTTAAAAAATATTTCACACCAAGTAGGTTAACAGTCAGTTAGAGTGATAATGACTTCATGGCCATAAGGAATTAAGGTCTAGATCTCCATAAACTTCAAGTCTGAATTTTCCAAAGTGATTCAATGTCGTCAATGAATTTTGGTTTTGGTTAGTGCTTGATCAATCTCTTAGCTTAAACCAACTTTTAAAAAGCTCCTAGGGCTCCTGTGGTCTCAATTAATCTATGGGTTATTTTAAATCAAAGTACTGTTTTCAAAGCAAAATCTGATTTCTTTGGGTTTTGTTACACAAACAGAAAGAAATATAGGAAGTAAGCAAGAAACATGAAAAATGCAATTTTGAGTTGTATGTACATTGTTCTGTGACTTCCATATGAAACAAGTTTTTTCTGTGTTAATAGTATTAATGAAGAAATGCTGCTTCACTTCCATGCTAACAGCTGCGGATTTTGCCTGGCACTGAATTCAAAATGCTGGTTGGTTTGGAGTATTTTGTTTGTTTGTTTGTTTAAATCAAGAAATATGTTCCTGATTCAGGAGAGCTTCTCCAATGACTTTGAGGATGAAGGTGACTTCCATATAAATAATTCAAAGACCTTCTGGCAGGCCTTCCAAGCTCTGCTGCAGATGCCATCGGAAGCCAACGCAGTAGAAGTATACAATTGTATTTTGATTGTGGTACAAGTTAAACACGGTTACTGGGAAGCCAGCTATGTTTATGCAGCTTCCTTGTAAACATGTCTTTTTTTTAGTAAAGCCTAAAGTGCTTTAAGACCAGAGGTACTGACTTCCCATAGCAGGGTATCTCCTTTTGCTTTTTCTGTCTACTCCTGAGGATGACAAACAAATCTAGAGCAGGACATATATTATCTTGCTTGAGAATCGGAGAAAGCCTCTTAATGCCACAACCTAAAGGTGATCCATGTGCAGTACCAGGTGAAGTTTGTCTTGACCTTCAGCATTCGCAAGACGTGACCTTTTGTGGTTGCTGCATTATGAGTTAGTGATACGCATGCGTGCAATCAACACTGTCATTTCTTACTCTGCTTCTCGCAACCACATATCACACTTGAAAAGACTGAATGGGCTTGGCATTGGTGGAAGGTGGATGTGCCCATATAGGGTTAAACTAGGCTGTGATTTCAAAAAAACTGCAGGCACCCAGCTTCCCTTTTTGTAAAGAGAGCAGCTTCCTGCTAGCACTGATACTGCAATATACCACTGTGTATATAAAGTGGAAACCCCCATCCCTCTCAAAATTTCATGTAGTGGAACCTACAGCAAGTGTAAAAACTTAATGATATGTTTATTTTCGGAGAAGTGGGAAACTACTGTGGGAGTAAAAAGTTCTCGGGTTTTTTTCACCGGCTACCCAGTTACTGGGGTATACAGTGATTTGGGGGAAAAGACAAAAAATGCTAATAAAATCCCAAAGAAATAACTGAATTTTGGAGGCTATTTTTGCAGAACTTGGTATTAGAGAAGTTATAATTGGTATTAGAGAATACAGCAGTGATGTCTCTTCTGCTGCATATTATGATAATATTAAAATAAAGCCCCAAATATAATTTTTAAATGTATAAGTGCTGTTTGTTGTTGAATGCAAACAGTTGTGATTTTTTCCTAATCTAAAACACCAATATATGCTGCAGGCTTAAAATTAGAAGCACTATACTTCCCAAGAAAGCTGTAAGAGTGCTGTTGAACAAAAGATGTATCTTATGTGGGTAGATTGTGATTAATAATTGTGAACACAGAAATAGTCATCTTTTGTCGTTGGAAGTCACTGAATTTGGAAGGAGACACTTTTTTCATCCATTTTTGAAATGTGAAGACTAGCTCCAAGCATTTGGCAACAGAGTCTATTTCTGAATGTTATTAATGCAGTTTAGTTTTGATGGAGTATTATCTCTAAGCAATATCAAGGCCGCGGCAACATATGAATATGGATTTCATTTTATTGTGTCGTACCTGCATAGCACCTATATTTTGACTTGCACTGCATTATGATGCAAAATGTTGTTTTGGTGTCTCCTCTGGCTTGGTACTTGTTTGTTAGTATCATTCAGCAGTGCCATTGACTCTGCTGTTAGCAAGATGGAACTTTAGAAGAGGATGACAGGAAATTCAGAGAGTTGAACAGTTTTTTATTTCCAGTTAGTTGAGGACTGTGAGCAGTTGGATAGAAAAAGATATATTGTTTGCTGGGTAGGAAGCTGTCATAGTGTGGATTCTTGGAAGTCCAACAGGTTGACTGATATCTGAGAGATGGAGCAGTTATGGAAAATAATGCTGAGACCTTTTCAGTTGGCTGCCTCTTTGGGGCTACCAGCTGTAGTCCTGGGCCACAGACGGGTAACCTCAGCCGTGTCAGCACTGTGGTTCTGATGGAGAAGTTGGACTTATCTGGCACCCCGCTGCATCTGTGGTATTTCCAAGACACTGGACACTCTGCTGCAGTGACTGTTACAGGACCCTCTGGCAGAGCCATGTGTAGAGACTGCTTTGAGGAAATACTGACCTAGAACAGGGAGCTGTTACTGGGTTTTCATTGCTTTTTGCCAAAAGGAAGAAAAGGCTTGTCACAAAAGAGGAAATGCTAAGCAGTGTGGTCTGATATGAGATGGGTGGCAACTTGGCCTGGAAAAGGTGGTTATTAATCCGTTATTCTATTACTCTACTGTTACTTTAGGAAGGGATTTGCAAGGCTTGCAGGAACTAAGCATTTTTTGTTGTTGAAACTTATTTTGAGTGTAAACTTAGAGTAGTTAAAATAAAAGTGAAAAGAATAGTCATGATTTTTCAATATGCAGGAATTTTTACATTTTTTATTTTAAATCATTTATCATGTAGTGAATATTTTGGGGAAATAGTTCATTGAACTATTTATCATCTATTGTGAATAAAACTCTGTTCCCTTTGAGTTTATTTAAAGTAGAAAAGAGGAAGCACTCTAAAAAAAGACCCAGAATATCATTGCATGATGTCTGATTTGTGGCTTTCTGAAGGTTGTCTTTGATTGCCCAATACAACTCGTTGTTAAGAGAGAGTTGGTGAGAAAGAGAAACTTTGTGCTTGAAAACAGCTTTCATATTTGAAAGAAAACTGCTTCTTTTTTCTGAAAATCATGACAACGGAATAGAAACTAGATTTGATTATATTTGTCAGTTAAACTTTGAAAATACAATAAGCCTGGAAACGTATTAAGAAAACACATAGATATGACTGATACTATCTTAAGTTTTTTCCTTTAAAATGGAGATAATTTTCCCTTTAGCTGTCCCTGGTGCACTGCTCCTGTGTTAATGGCTAACAAAGAAGGTGAAAATTCATAATTTCTTACAAGTCTCTAAAAGCACATTTTCCCTGTGCAGTGGAGAATCCTGCAGATAGCCCAGGCTGTGCCGCTTTGAGTCGCTGCCTGCATGCAGCGCGGATCAATGCTGGCAGAAGCACTTGCTTACATTTGGGAGTTCTACAGCAGCATTAGGCCAACACTGTGCCGAGACTACACCAGACAGTGGGATTTAGGTCTGTAGATCTAATTGCAATGTTTAGACCCTTAAAAAATGGACAAAATATACCGGACAAAACTCACTTTGACAGTTATTTTATATGCATATAGGAAGATGGAGTGATCCTGGTTTTTGATGGTGCTTTTTTTAGACAGGTTTACTCTTTGCTGGGTGAGGAACTGGCTGGATGGCCGAGCCCAGAGAGTTGTGATGAATGGCTTTAAATCCAGCTGGCGACCGGTCACAAGCGGTGTTCCCCAGGGCTCGGTTCTGGGGCTGGCCTTGTTCAGTATCTTTATCGATGATCTGGATGAGGGGATCGAGTGCTCCCTCAGTAAGTTTGCAGATGACATCAAGTTGGGTGGGAGTGTTGATCTGCTGGAGGGTAAGAGGGCTCTGCAGAGGGATCTGGACAGGCTGGATCGATAGGCAGAGGCCAACTGTATGAGGTTTAATAAGGCCAAGTGCAGGGTCCTGCACTTTGGCCACAACAACCCCATGCAACGCTACAGGCTTGGGGAGGAGTGACTGGAGAGCTGCCTGGTGGAAAAGGACCTGGGGGTGCTGGTTGACAGCCGGCTGAACATGAGCCAGCAGTGTGCCCAGGTGGCCAAGAAGGCCAACAGCATCCTGGCCTGTATCAGGAATAGTGTGGCCAGCAGGAGTAGGGAAGTGATCGTGCCCCTGTACTCGGCACTGGTGAGGCCGCACCTTGAATCCTGTGTTCAGTTTTGGGCCCCTCACTACAAGAAGGATGTTGAGGTGCTGGACCGTGTCCAGAGAAGGGCAACGAAGCTGGTGAGGGGTCTGGAGCACAAGTCTTATGAGGAGCGGCTGAGGGAACTGGGGTTGTTTAGCCTGGAGAAGAGGAGGCTGAGAGGAGACCTTATCGCTCTCTACAACTACCTGAAAGGGGTTGTTCTCCCAAATAACTAGTAACAGAATGAGAGGGAATGGCCTCAAGTTGTGCCAGGGGAGGTTTAGATTGGATATTAGGAAAAATTTCTTCACTGAGAGGGTGGTCAGGCATTGGAACAGGCTGCCCAGGGAGGTGGTGGAGTTGCCATCTCTGGAAGTGTTCAAAAAACGTGTGGATGTGGCGCTTCAGGACATGGTTTAGGGGACACGGTGGCGCTGGATTAATGGTTGGACTTGATGATCTTGAAGGTCCTTTCCAACCTAGTGATTCTGTGATTTGGAAAGTGCCCCTGGGATGATGTATTTTAACCTCAGGCTTTATCTATAGCTCTTGTTTCATGCAAAAAGCTGCTCTTAGACTCCCAACCCTTGTTCGTCCCTGTGACACCTGTTCAATTACATACTCAATTTTTAAGACACTTGGAGAGACAGAGACCAAGAATAATGTTTTCTTCCATACCAGTTTCACTGTGAAATGTTTTCCTTTGTTGTTAAGTAAAGACACTGTGGATTAAGTAATTCCCATAGCTTTTTCTGCAATTTGTTGAAGACATTCTTGTAACAGTGGTGTAGATGGTATTAAATGGCATTATTATAGTGATAATACTTCTCGGAAGGACATCATGTAAAATAAGGATTTGGACCTTAGGCCACAACCTGCATAGTCCCATCTCTGCCAGGGCCCATCAACTATTAGCCGAGCATGGCCATGCCACAAATAATAACTAGACAGATGCTATTTGTGGAAACCTTTCAGGGTGGCAATGAAGTTTTGGCCACCTGAGTAGGGAACAGCTACGTGCTATCGATTGCAGAGTTTTGCCCATATTGTCAGCGCTGCAAAGACTACAATCCCCTGCTCTCCAAGTGTTGTAATAGATCATAGCAGAATGTTGGTCCTTTACAAAGAAATGTAATGTTTTGCGACCCGTAATAATCATAGAACCAAGAGTAAGGCATCTATGCACACTGACAGTTTAGCTATATACTGATACTATAAATCTGATTAAAGCAATGTAATCTTGGGAGTGTCTGAAAACACAAGTTGGGACCAAGTCCGTTTTCTGGTTCTGCTGTAGATGCCTTTGTGAGTGGTGTGTTAGCTCCCTTGGCTCTGGTTTGATATTCACATGTCTATATTGGTATTGACTTTTCTTTTTCTGAAGCATTCTTGGAGAAGTGCAGGATGGAATATATATTTTTCCATTTCTTAATTTGAGTTTCATCTCCATCCATGTCCTAATGAACACTTCTATTTCAGTACTTAAAACTGGAAATGGGCAACTAATTGGCAAGGCTGTACTATGCCTTACAGTTTCATTGTGTAGAACTTTTTGTGATGCTGAATATGGGGCTTAAATTACTTGTACTAAGTCCGCTGCTTTTTTGGTTTTGGTTTTTTTTGCTTTTTGGTCCGCTGCTTTTTGCAGATTTTATTTCTATCTGCAAGTCAGAAGGAGAACTTTTGGCTGTAGAATTGCTGTATGCTTTTCAGGAAATAGGCTATTTACTGGGGATTTCCTTGGTGAAGCAGATTGCTTGGCATGGGTTCAACACTTGCATGTTTTGAGCCAGATTTTCTGTGGCCCATCTCCATTCCTGGACCCTAACTCCATTTTTCATCATCTTTCTTAGCACAAATATTTATACTTGGATCACAATGGAACTTTGATTTCCTCTAAAAACAAGTGTCACCACTGGTGAATCACTTTATATTCGCATTAATGATGAACCATCCTTTGTCTCTTACTAAGCTCTCTCCAGTTGAAAAGTTGTGTTAAAATGTAGTGGTTTGGTTTTGGGTTTTTTTGGGGTTTTTTTTGTTTGATCTTATTGTGGGTGTTTTGCTTTATTTATGTTCAAGTCGTTCTCTATAGCTTGACTGCTCAATGAGAGCAGTTAGTGTATGTGCTGATGCTTTAAGCTATTATAGTTGCCGCAATCTTGTGTTTTCTGATGTCCCCCACTGCACGTCCCAGAATAGAATGAGGATCCTCTGAAGAGCATGAGGCCTCAGGCGGTCACCACATGTGACCAAAGCAGAAGCTGTGGAAAAAGCAACTATCCTTAATTCTGAGAGGAAAAACCCAGCAGCTCAAGTGAAAAAATCCAGCCTGGAAAGCACCAAACAATTTCTCAAATAAATCTTCAACATTTTTCTTGTTTACAGGCAACTCCAAACTCTTTGATCCCAAAACGGTTCCTACAGTCGCAATATGAGAATTGTTATGAAAGATGTTTGAAAGTGATAACATGGAAGAAGGTGAACAGGTTTGAGAAGCAGGCTTTATTCCAAGAAAAAAGGCAACATGAGAGAGGGTGCCAGAATACTTTTGGAAAGAAGCAGGGCTGGTGTTGCAGCCAGGATGTGTTTTATTGGATTGAAGTGAGAAGGAAGTGAAGAAAAACTTCAACTTAGCACGCATTATGTATTTGTGAAAAGCTGGACATACATGAAGAGTTTGAAATCCTCTGCTGATAAAATATTGCTGTTGTGGTAATGCAGGCTTACAAAATAAGTGTGGACACTTCAGGATCTGGGCTGAGGGCCAACAGACAGTGAACTCTGCTTCTAGCATGAATCACGATGTTGTTTTTCTCAGTGACATGTTGTTTTCCTGGTAGATGCAAAAGGCCACTCTATGGAAGATTGACTTGAATGAATAAATAAAGCTTGCTGTGACAAATGAGACAAAAAAACAAAGCCACAACTTGGTCACCATTCCACAGCAATCTACAGAAAATGTGCCAGGAAAGCCTCAGCTGGCAGATTCTTGTTTTATGGCTGTGTGCTATGTACAGGAGAAAGAGCATGATTCTCATATATCAGGATAAGGTGGTGAAAGAAAATGTAAGACACTTGGCTTCAAAATACTAAGGCGTTCATTTTGTTGGTCGTACCCTTCCTTTTTTGAGCATTTGCTTGAGCATATTTCGCATGTGTGTGCTTAGGCATTCTTTTGTCACGTAATTCTGCTAGAAGCATCTCCTGCCTCTTATAGTTTATGTTTCTGGATGGAGTTTTCTTTAGTAAAGCTCAGGCTGCATCTCCTTCTTTGGATTGTTTTAGTAACGCACATTGTACTGCGGTGCTTTTATCTATCTGTTTATGTATTTATTTCAAATAGTGAGTGTTAGGCTGTGCTCTAGCACTTTGGGAGTGTAACATCATGCAGAGTGAAAATACAGAAAGAATTAGAAGCTTTGTCTCCCACCATACTACACCCCTCGTTAGGCTGGATACAAGTATGGGAAAAGCATTGGAAACGGATGCTGTGCTGAGCACAGTCTGCAGCTCATGAGAACTACATCACAAAGCGTAGCATCATTGATAAGGTGTAGCTGATTCAGAGAAGTTACTGATTCCTACTCATCAGACAATGTCTTCTGTTTGAATCAACACCTTGCCTTTAAATTAGTTTCATGAAAGATTTCTTTTTTTTTTTTAATGTTTAAAAGTATAATGGATACTGTCACAAGCTACAATAAAGAGCTTGGGGATTTTATTGACAAATTGTAAGAAATAATTTAGAAAAGTTATTTTCAAAAAGACCCAAACAAACCCAATCGTTGCCTTTCCTTCAAGCAACTCTGTATCTCTTTATTCTCCTTTTCTCATAACCTGTGGGTGACAGGGTAGTGTATGATTTGATGCTGAGACTTTCTCACAACAGCAGTGTCTCAATTCTAGTTTACAGTTTGAAAAGCTGTCAGTGCATATTTCTCTTTCTTGGAAAAACTTCTCATTAGCACTAGATGCTTGCTGTGATGAAGAAAACACGACTAAGACAGACACCCTTGATAGTTACAGAAATGAGGCAGTCATCACCACAAAGAGGCACAGGGGCCGGGGGGGGGGGAGAGAAAAATCACTAGTGGGTGCTGAAAATTACGATTAAGACCTGTACTCCCAAGTCCCTCCTCTGCTGTAGCAATTACTTCGTGCATCAGTGGCCAGCACCTGTTCGCAGTTCTTTGCATTAAGGTTTTCTGACAGTGCAAGGGGTTTTGTTGTTGGTTTTGCTTTCTTTTTCTTTTATCATCTTTTCTTTTTGGACACATTTTCCCTGCCACTGATGATGTGGGAGGTGCAAGTCAGGTCTGGTGAGCACTTGGATACTCAACAGCAGCAGCGTAAGGAGCAGGCTCTCCATGGCTGGGCCAGGTGCTGGTGTGCCCGCTGCAGCCCTGCGGGCCGCCTCCATGCAGATAGACCCCTTAATCACAGCCCTATGACAGTGAGCTGCAATTTCTTATAGATAGCGTAGGCATGTGATCTGTGGAAAGCCCAATTAGTCTGCATTTAACAAGCCTAATGCAATTCCATCCACTGAAGCCAGTGCCAGAGTGCCAACATTTTATAATATTTTTTCTGAATCTTCTAAAGTCCTTCCTTGTCATCATTATGTGATACAAAATACATCTTAGCTATTTTGGAAGATGGGTATTGTTATTGGTTTGGTTTGGTTTTTTTGGTGGGTTTTTTTTTTCCCTGCAGCTGAAAAATTAGTTTTTCCCCAATTACTGGTTGTTAAATTTGAATTAAGAGTAGAAATCCGTCCTCATTTTTTCATTTTTTTGATTCCCGTAACATGTAGGGACACTAGGAGTGATTGTTCTCTTAATATCAAGGGTAGAAGTTCTTTGGGTTTTTGGTTTTGTTTTTTTTTTTTTTTTCTGTATTATCATTTGCAAGTCTGTTGTGTAAACGTCTCTGCTTTTATATCTATTTTATACAATGAAGACTTTTAGTGGTGGGGTTTGTTTTGTCTTGTTGGAAGTATTTCAGGAAGAGCATCATAGAAATGGGGCCTGGAAGTGACATGAGATATCATTTAAAATCCACCCAAGATAAGGTACACAGCATTCTTGGCACATGGCTTTGAAATGGCTCTTTAAAGGTTTGAATGAAAGATTTGTTTGTGTGTGTTGTAAACAAAACAATTGCAGTCTTTCCTTGTAGGTTATTTATCAGTATTTTTCATCTCTCCAGCTTTTCCCTGGATACTTCCTGGGTTTTTATGCTTTGGAGCTCAAATCTGAGCACTGTATTCCCTCTGGAGAGACACCAGCATTGCAAAGAGTGGAATAGTGACCACCACTGCTTGCATATAACTTTCCTCTCATCACTTAAAATTATTTTTTAGCGATCACACTGAGTTATATGATTGGCCTAGATTGTGATCCGCTACACCTCCTGCTTACTGAGTTCCTCTGTCTGTCTAAGCGCATTTGCTAGCAGTTCTCCAGGCTCATCACGCACGTGTCCAATTTGAACTTTTTCCTGTTATTTTAAAACTCTAGCTTGCCAAGAACGCTTTGAATTGAAATGCTGTCTTCCCAAGTACATCTCCTCCCACTTTGGTAACATTCCTAAATATTCATGTGTAATTTATATCATTGTTCGTGATATTAATAAAATACTGACTAGACTGGGCAGAATACAGTGTAGACCCCATATAATCCCACTGGAGACAGCTTGCTAGCGCAGTAGCAAGCCACTGATAACTATGGCTCCATTATGATTTTCCAGCTGATTGTGGATCCTGCTTATGCTGATCCCCTGTGGAGGAAACTTTCTTAGGCTTCATTTGAGAATGCCCTCTGTTTCAGACCAAACAGTCTGAGCATAGTTAAGGTATGTCACTCCTACTGCTGTATCCTAGTCGCTCGGCCAGTTACCCTGTCAAAGAAGGAAGTTGGACTGGTTTGACACGACCGGTTCTTGACAAGTTTGCGTTGGCTATTTCTCATCACTTTATTGCGCTCTAGGAGCTTACAAATGGATTATTTTTCTTCCTGAGCATTACAGTTAGCGTCTTTGTATGTAATACGGTGAGTCCCCCCTGCTTCAAATGCACACCATTTGAAATGCTGTGTTGATCTTTCTCCAGTAATGAGCATCTCCCCTTCTATGCTCTTTGCTGGTTACAAAACAGAGCGTTATGGAATTGGCACAAGTAGAATATTGGAAAACTAATTACATCTCTATTATCATGAGCTTCTCATCTGAATACTGCAGCTATTAGAGGATTAATTAGCTTGAACAAACATCAAATATTTACAGCTAACTGATTTTTCAGCTCCACATCATGCATAATAGTATTATGCTAAATTTGGTGTGATTTTTGCACACAAACTTCAACAACAACAAATCCTTGGCACAATACAGTGAGTTTCCAGGACAGCTTTTGCTGTTTTTCACCAACGTACTAACTACCGTGCTAAGCTCCCCTGTTCCAGCCCTGTTCCAAATATACACTTCAGCCTGTTCAACAACTCCTGAAAGAAGCATGTCTGCAATCCACCTTAACAGCTATTGCTCAAATATGTCCAAGTGTCTTTGGCAAAAATGGTTAACAACAAAAACTGATGCTGATCTATTTGCATTTCTGAGACCTAAAGATGCATAAAAAATAGAGCAGAATGGGGGTGCAACTGAAATGCCAGAATCTAGGCGTTTATTCCTTTTCCATATTTACATCATCTGTGCAAAGCCTACATTGCTGTATTCCATATCCTTTCTCAGGTCCTTGTTTAGAAAGGATGCGTGTAACCATTTAAAATTTGTTGTCATTTCATTCAAGTCGAAGAGTTTATTCCCAAGCTTAGCAGTAAGCATACAGTAAGCAGTTGCAGGAATGTGCTTCCAGGAAATCTGCTACGTTGCTTGTGAGCGTTATCACAAATTCAGTTAGTGGAATTTGAAAGAGCAAAACCCTTTGAGCCTTTTGCACCTGTTCATGGTATCCTGTTTCGTGAACTGGTAGGTCCTCTTGTTGCCTCCTGCAGCTTCTGCCTGCACTCCTTAACCCTCAAAAACACCAATGTTCGTTTATTTTAGGACTACGGACTATGATAAATGACCCTCTGACAGCATTAGTAAAAACATTAAGATAAGACATTATCTGGATGCAAACTGCTTGGGTTACATTTGTAGAAAGAATTTATCTGTGTCGTTTAATGTCAACTTTATTTTAGAAATGAATTTGTAGACAGTTGCTATCAGCTGACTTTCTAGCACCTTACAAGCCTGCTGTGAAAACACTTGTCCTGAATAAACAAGTAAAGTTTATCGTTTAGAACTTGTATTTTTAAAGACGCTCTGTCAGCCAAGGAGACAAGGTCTCTTGTTTCCAGACCTGAATATAGCAAAGCATGACAATGAAGCATCTCATTCAGAAATATTAGCAAGTTATTCTGAGCTTTTGTCTCTTGGGTTTGGATGTGGCTTTCCTGGATTTGATCTCCTTCTGAAGTTGGTAGGGCGATTTCTGTTGATATCACGGGGAAACTTGATCAGACCTCTCATGAACAGATCCTGTTAAAAGTCACAAATTTAGCAGGATTGTTGTGGGCTAAAGATCACCTAAATGCCATCAGCCTACTATAAATGGGGCTGCTAGTGTGATCTAATCATAGACAATCTCTGTTCGGTTGATGAGCATTTTTCTATGCAAGGGTAATGACATTCTGGTCATTAATAACATGTGTGATGACTTGCGTGCAGAGACTTTATAGCATGCTTCCAATTTCTAGAGAGCAGAGGATCACAATTAAGGAAGCTTACTAGGGTACTAATTTATTTTTCAGTGTTAACAGAAAAATACAGATTATTAATCAGACTGCTCTGAAAATAATGAAGAGCATACTAGGAACCAAAAACAGCACTGTGCATTATTCCCCAACACATTTATGGGAAGGTCCTTCATGAAATCTTTGAGGTAGAGTAGTCTGTAGAAGCTTGCAGAACTTGCAGAGCTACTACTTAAAATATTGTGTGTAAAGAGAGGAATTCTGTGCTTGGTGTTAAAAATAAGCTTCTTTCTTTTAAAGTGTAAATTCATATTCTCTGACTTTTAGAGTATTGCTTTAATTCACACTTAACCAATTCTGAGCATACCTTTCTATATGTTCAGAGCTAGATTTATTTCTCTGTGTGATAAAGTTTTTTGTAATTATATGGTTAAATGTCTTTTTTTTTTGGTCAGCTCAGAAAAGAAGGATTACTTATTTGGAGAGGTTTGCAATCTCTTTTGCCCCCATTTATTTAAATGTTATTCTTACTGGTAATTGCCTTTATATTTTGTTTAAGAAAAGTTTATTTGACACAAGTTTTCAGTTTGCTAAATCATGTGTACACCTTATTCTCTCTATGCTGTAGTAATGATGATCTTTAAAGGTAAAAGTGATTAGCTCATAAACAGATTTTTAATTTCTTTAGAGATCAACTGTTTTATTTGGCCCACCAAGATGGTTTTGGATTGTTTGGGTTTGGCTTGGAGTTTTTTTTTTTTTTTTTGACACACGCATATATTTTTTTCTTGGTCACTTTCAATCGGTTTTGTTGCTTTTGCATTGTTCATAACCTGTTTGAAGAAATCAAAAGGAAAGAAGTAACTGCTGAAATAGTTTGTACTTTGGAAAATAGGAGGCGACATCAATACATTAATTCTCTCACGTCTCGATTCACAAACTCATTGGCATCTATGGAGTTTAGACATGTACTATTCTGAACTGGGATATTAGGTTTACCCAAAATATGAAAATGGCTAGTTTATCTTAACTGAGAGTAAGAGTACTGTGACAACGTAGTAATATGGGACCTGAGAGCTAGGAAGGACTTGGAATGCGAAGCACTATTATTAAAGTACTATGTCCGGTGTGTTAAGCAAAATGTGCACCATTTCAGTTCTTTGGTACTTCCTTAATATATATTCTTGTGGTAGAATAATAATTGAAAATAACACTGCTACAAACTATAAAGTAGTGTCTCCATCCACATAGCAGCAGCTGGTATTGTCTTGATCCCGGCTTTACTATTTCCCCAGAGGCTGACCAGGCCATTGCATAGGGATGACGCATTACTGTGTGTGCTGGGTTGGTGTTAGCTTCTAGCTGGTTTTGTTAAAACTGTATAGATATTGATTTGTGTGTGTGTGTATATGCACACGCATATAATTGTATTCTTTAAAAAACTGCACAGTGCTTGCCATGATGGCATTTGGATTAATTAATTGTGCTTTAGTGGTTTTACATTTGAAATACTGATGGTGATCACAATATAGGTGGATAAAAGAGTGAGATGCAATTGCTACCGAAAAGCAATTTGTCATAGTCCCTCAGAAATAGAACTTGAGATGACGATTATGACAACTGTACAAACATCTAGCAATAAGTTAATCCTACAGGACTAGACACAGTTTGAGCACTTGAAATAAGCACCAGCTTGTTGTTGATTTGCTTTTTCCCCACAGGCCTTTGATTGTAAGGGAGGACAGGCTACAGACCTATCTGTCAGTCGCAGTTGGTCTCTGGAAAGAAGTGCAGCAATGTTGCAGGCTAGGGAGTAAAAAAAGTCGCAGAGCAGGGGAAGATAAGAAGCGCCTGTGAAGCTGATCTTATTTGCCTTCTGTGGACTATCATACTGTGGTGCTGTCAGCGGACTCTGATTGTAAGATTTCTGTCACACAGATATGAAGTCGAACAGATGAATTTTTTTTCTCTGCTACACATAGCATACACAAAGGATCAATGAATTTTCCAAACGGTGTAGAGAAAAAAAATTTGCGTCCAGAATTTGAGCTGCAGTAGTCAAGAACAGGGCTAATCATATTTGCATTAAAGGAATGTTTGGGGGTTTTGTTTATTATTCCTATCTGACTTGGTAAACTCTTCTTCCAGAAATGTGGGGTTATTTCTAGAATGGTTGTTCTTTGTCCTCAAGTGTTGTTCTTTCTCTAGTCTTCCAAAGCAAAACTGATGCTCTGATACTCTGTGCATTTAGCGTACAGACTACAAACTCAATCAGTTTGCTTTGTTAGTCTGTGTATTTCAACAGTAAAATCTAAAAACCACATGCCTTTCTCTTGCAACATACCAAGGAAAAGTGCTTTTTCTTTTTGGTGTGAGAGTATTTTTGTTCTTTTAAATGTATTGCTACAATATGTATTTTGATATTTTGTAACAAACAGTGAATGGTAGCTATTGCTAAGCATGCATGGAGTTGCTCTTGCTTGCTGACTCAGGAAATAAGATTGGTAAAAGCAGACTGGTTTGTTTTTACAGTTGATATTCTGGGTAACGCCAAAGGAGAAACCATCGCTCCTAGGTTGCCTTCACATCTGACAAGCCTCCAGTTAGATCTGCTGCTGACAGTAAGTACAATTTCTGTTTCTTTCCTCTGGTCCCCGTTGCTACGGGGCGGGCAGGGAAGAGGAAATCCCCAGAAGGAATTCCAGTCCTTATTGCCATCTATTCAGCATTCGCAGCCACTAAATGTTGGGAGAAAACTATTTGCTTTTGGTAGTTTGATGAGCTTCCTGCTGAGTTTGCATGTTGAAATGGTTTGGTGGGAACCGATGTGAAAGGAAGGCCCAAAATACACGGTCAGGAGCGAGCGGGTGCAGAGGCTGGACCGGAGGGGCCAGCAATCAGGCGGGCTTGGTCTGCTGTGGAACCGTAGCCTCAGTGGCTGCCCCAGGCAGTAACCTCTCTGAAATCTGGTTTCCAAAATGAACCAACACCTTTACTCCTTGTGACTTAAATTCAGAGACCTCTACACGTTTTGGCCCAGCAGGCTCGGTTTAAAGCTGTATTGGAAAGCTGTAAGAGAATTGTGAGCAGAAGTCTGTCTGTAAGCTGCAGGAGATCTGTTGTGGCTTGCTTTCTCGTATGCTCCCATTTGCAAACTTCCAGAGGACTATAAACAATCTGTCCCAGTTTTATTTTGTTTCTAGATGAGATTTTTTTTGTCTTCAGCTAGCAAAGAAATATCCTACAAGTTTTATTACTGAATATGCTAGCAACTGAGTATCTCACATAAAAATGCCTTTTGACAAAGTTGATAACACAAGGGTTTCAAAAAAATTTAGTATTAATTAAAATTTGCCAGTTCAGTATGTGTCTGATAACCAGCCATCTTCAGGGGTCTTTCCTGAGAGTTTCTTTTTTTTGGTCATCATTTGTCACTGCTTGTGGTAAAATAGTATTGGGATTTAATTAAGTACCCCAAATCTCTAAGTTGCGTAAGCATTCAGTGCTGTCCCTGTACAAGTTCATCTAGATGTAACTTTTGGTGCAGTAAGACTGTAGTATGGAAATGCAGATAATGAATATTGATATTTCCAGTTCTTTCCTAATGTTCCATTCAGTTTTTATTCCTCAAGAATTTTCTCTAGCTACTCACAGGTGCACCCGGGTAATTCGCAGATATGTGTAATAATCCTAACAGATTATTGATTTGCTTTTACAGCTCCCTTTCTCACTTGTTAGCTGTCACTGCAAGGGTATTTTACTTGGAAACGTATGAAAGTAAAATTCCAGACTTTGCTGTTATTGATATCTGATTTTTTCAATGACTACTACAACTGGCTGTAGTATGAAGTGTATTCTTCCTTCATGTCAGCCTGATGAATTATTACTTAGCATATTAAAAGAAAAAACTAAGAAATTTATGTTAATTTACATTTATACAGATCTTTTAAAATACAAAAATTGTCTGTCTGCCATTTTGCACAAAACCTGAAGAAAATACTACATTATTTCACAGTACGGCTGTTTTATATCCTGTGTTAGAAAGCCTATTTGTCATCTGACATGCATTTCTACCCACCTTTTCTGTCTGAGCAGGCTTGGTTGAGGAGTAATGGATCCAGTCATCTGTGGGTAGAAAGGTATCCCCATCATAAAGAACAGAAGGAGAAGACCTTTGCTCATAGTCTTAGCAGAGATACCAAGGAGTAAATCTGCATAGACTAGGATACCCTATCAAATTTTCAGATCAGCAGGAGGGCTGCATGTGTAAGGGAAACTTGTCCTCAGGATGCCTGTGCCATGTCTATCATTTAGATAAACAGGCTGCTTTATTCACAGTGGCCATCAGTTTTTCGTTTCCCATACACATTAAAATTCACCTTGAAACATAACAAGAGTTATTCTTATCAGCTCTAGAAAAGCCCATAGGTGCAAAAGAAAGAAAAGTGCAAGAACATCTTATATGTTATGCTTTTATTAAGGGGGGTCGTAGAACCACTTCTGATAATTTTATGTACTGCATTTAATGAAAATTCCTAGCTAACGCCAAGTAAAGCCTGACAAAAATCCTTACAGTAATTTTTGGTGTTCGCTGCTCCACAAAGGCATTCCACAAGGTCATCTAAAAGATTTTGTATAGAGTTGAAAGAACCTAGTCTGTAAATGGTCTCTTGTTGAAAACATCATTATACCTAGCTTTTATTCATTATGAATTTCCCATAAACCACAGTATCTGTGGTTTTAATACTAAGCTCTGGGAAGGGAGACGTAAAACTAGTTGCACAATGATGGTGTGTGGATAGTTTAACCCCTTTTTCTTCTGGAGCTTCTACTGCCAGCACAATTGGAAGATACTGACAATTATTATAAACGATGTCTGCAATTTGAAGGAGCTGTGTCTTGCCAAGTTGTGCGAGTATGTACCGAAAACATAATGTGCTGGTTCAACCAAGCACTGCTCAGTGTATAATTTTAGCCTGGTGAATCATTATATTGTGCTAAAAGCTTGCTACAACCTTATTGCTGCAAAGCATTAGCACGGTGTCTGTAGGCCTCCATCTCCATTAAGTTAAATTCCATTATAAATGCATCTCTAATGACATGTATTTTGCTGTGGACTAGTAAATGCTTTTTCCCCACCAAGCATTTCACTTCTACATGCAGGGTACTCTGTGGTAAATAAAGGTTATGTGAATTAGTGCGATGTGGGAGATACTTAAAAATCTATAACTGAATCTTCCCTGTTACTCCCAACACCAATGCTTTGATTGGAAACCTTACAGATTAATTCATTGAACCATATGGCAGTGATAAAGCATAGCACATACCCTGCAAGTTGCATACACAGCAGTAATTGGAAATGAGAGATAATGTGGAAGTCATAAATCTTAAAAGATTAAACATCAGCTAAGCATCTACATAAAATTACTGACTGTGTCTGTATTTCAGGGTGCTGTTGTTTTCTTTCATACAGTTTGTTTTTTTGAAAAGGAAACCAAAATGGAGAGGTGTAAAACATGCACTAAACTTAATACTCTTTGTTCCAGTAAATGTAAAAGCTGCATGAAAACAGATGCTCACAGAAACTTTCTGCAGAGTGATCTACTTAAAAACAGCTGCAGCAGAGTAAAATAAGTACAATGACACACAGTGCTTGCTACTTCACGTGATAAAAGATACAGGTGAGAGGGCTGCCAGTGATACGTGCAGTTATAATTTTTAGTGTCAGAGTGCATTAGAAAACTATTTCAAACACCCACAGGAGGCAGCACATCAGCAGCGAGTTGCTGAAAGTTGCACAAGACTGCTCATAATGGGTACTCTCGGGTAGATCAAACAGTAGCATTATTCCTGGCATACTTATTCCTCTCGGAGCTTCATCAAATCATTGCAAAAGTGTTTTTATGGGGAAAAAAAAAAAAAGGCGGGGGGGAGTGCCATCCATTCATTCATTGGAACAGAAAAAAGAACCATTTCAGGAAGATATGAGAGACAGTGATAGCTAATTTACCAGTACCACCTAGGGGTACTGCATAGGAAATGAGGGAATGCACCATATCCAGATTCACACTGGAGACATATTTTAACGTAGTGAAGATGCAACTAGTTCTTTTAGAGGCTGAAACAAATAGCATGGATTAGTAGCCAGGAGCAAATGCTCTGTAATTCCAATTGCCCAAACCCTTAAAAATGTTAGACAGGAAGCCATCAAGGGTCACTGAAATACTGGCCAGCACTTACTTTGTTGAGGTGACAAGGTCATGGCTGTGGGATTTGATTATTATGGCTCTCAAATGCTGCACAGCATGAGGCAGTCCTTAGGAAACACACCTGCTGGGAAACAACTTAAATGCAATCTATTTGGCATCTTATTGGGAATTTGGAAGAACCCTAAATTTTCCTGCAAGCCCCTATTAAGCTAATAAACTTTCTCTCTTTTTGATTTAAAATCTTTAGCTGATTGTTTTTGTTAAAGGTAAAGAGTAAAAATTGAGCAATACAAAAAGGCAAACATATTAACCATAGTTGCTGCTTGACTGTCTTCTTCTCTCTGAAATACTTTATGTTTCAGAATAAAACAAACCAACAAAACCACGTTAAGGTCTCCATGTTACAGCAAGTTTCGTTAGGACTTGAGCTTCCTTACTCTCTTCCTAAAAAATCTCAGTTTAAGCTGTGATTTAGACCCTATAATTTGCTCTTGAAAACTATTTTTTTCCTGCATCTAGTAATAGAATAATAGAAAGGAAGGCTTCTTTCTCCTCAAGAGACTACCTAGTTCAGCACCCTACACGGAGGAAGATCAGATTTGCCTGCAAATTTCCTGGCAATAGTTTTTCTGACCTATTTGCAAATATCAAGAAAGCACTGTACTAAGAAATTTGTTTAACATTTTGACGTAGCTACGGGGTGTTTTGTGTAAGGAGCCTCTTCCCATTCCTCACTTCTCTTTCCCCTTTGTAATGTCCAGTGGTGGGTTCATTTCTGTATTCTGCAAAGCTTGCGCTCTTTTGTCAGACCAAGACTGCACCAATACCTGCCCTGTTCAAGTGATTCAGTAAGAACAGGTCCACATTTTCACAATATATAACCTTAATGCTTCTCAAATAGAGATCTTTTCCTTGTGGCTTCCTGTTTCCTTCCTACCCCCCTGTGTACGTGTGGCCATTGAGAACAATTAATGCTGTCCACTTTATGGCAATTTTTTACTCATTGGAAAATGAAGTTTGGTGCTCTTTAAATGAAGCAATCCAGTTGCATTTCCCAAAATGTATTTTCATTTCTGTTTCTCTCTCCTGGGCACTGTGTGTTGTCTATATCCTTTCCACTGTGAAGAACTCCACTCTGAGCCCAGTATCCCATTTGAACATATTGACAAGAAAGGCATGATTCTCTCTCCTATCTTGCATATAGCATCTAATATTCCTGTCATTACCTACCAGGACTGCTTTTATTTTTTCTGCAGTGTTACATAATTGACTCAACTATGATTCATATCGGCACTCTCATTTTCAGCAGTGCTGCAGTGTAGGCTGACAAGTTCCCCTCCTTCACATTTAAAAAAAAAAAAATTATTCTGTGGTTTAATCCAGTGGATTTACTTTGTGCTCTGTGCATCCCAAGTTATCCTTTGGAAAACTCAGGCATTAAAGATGCATCTAGTGGTACATTAGTCTTCCAAGAGAAACTACTTGTAAATCCTAATGCTGAAGTGGTTAGTTTTAAGCTGTGTTGTAAAATAAATGGGACTCTCTTTGTTGCTCTTCCAGTCAAAGGTATGTGTGAATATGAGGTCAGTTGAGTGACTTTGAAGAGCCAGTTGTGGCTGAGGAATGTCATTTTTCATATGCAACGCACTTGCTTATAGGTCAAGTATAGATGTGACTAAGTCTTACTGTTGTAAAGTATGTTAATGGTTGCGTCAACTCAGTTTGAAAGGTTAGGAGTTCCATAGATTATCAAAACTGTCATCTTTATCATAAGATTAGTCAGAGGAGGCAAAGATTATGTTGACCTTGAAACTGAGTTCTGGTATTATTTACAAAGATGATATGTTTAAGCTCAGTCACATTTGTTTATTAAAGTATTTCATATGTATCTAGGTGTCTGGCCTTTTGCTTTCTTTAGGAAATTGTCTTATTAGCAAAAGTACCAAGCAGGTGTTCTTTTCTTTTTTTTCCCCCTTCCCATTATCTTCTAATGTACACAACTTCTGCTTCATTCGGAGTGCAGAAAAAAAGGGCTAATAGGTTTTAAAAATCTTGCTTGGAGGTTTATAAGCTATTGCTAATGTGAGTATATTCCATTAGCAACCACTTGACTAAGTTTGCTGCTTAACTTACTACGAAAATTGGTCCTAATATGTTTAATGTTATTCCTTTCTTTCTCCTGAAATACCCAGTTGCCCAGATGTTATATGGCATAGTGTATCAGCAAGTGACTTTGCATTACACTGTTTGTTTGAGAATATCCTCTTTAGTGTCTGTCTACATTAGTAAAACATAATTTATCTTGATTAGAGTACTAATATTTCCTGCCTAAGGGATAAAACCTCTTGGATCATTCTACACCAGAGAAATCCCTATCCTTTCTCAATTTCAGCTATGTAAACATACCTTCTCTCAGCTTCCAATAGCTAAATATTTTTAAAGAAGTTCTGTGATTGTAATAAACAAAGAAAAGAAATACGTAAATTGTGCTGCCTTAAAGACAACTGGCAGTGCTCCAGGATTGGACTGAGACCTCCAATGAATTGGTCTAGCCTGAGGGACTCAGTTTCTATCTTAACTATTTATTTTGAATGCTTTTTTGGTTCACATTACAGAGACTTTTGCTGCCCTGGCTATTCTGTTTTTATTCTCTCTATAGTCAGTGCATACTGGAGAAATACACCTCTTAATACGTGAAATCACCCCTAAGAGAAAAGCCTGCATTTGTGAAGAAGTCCTCCAAGACCAGAGAAAACCTGGTTTAGGAAAACAGCCTACTAATGTTGCTGTCCTAGGTTCAGGAACATTAAGACACACGTGTCAGAACTAAACTATTATAGCATGTGCTAAGTAAAGAGATGCCAATGCTTTAATTTAAGTAGCCATGTCAGCTGAATGGCCTGGTTACAATCCAGTACCAAAACATAATTGTTTGAACTAGTCACTTGGTGAACAAGGTGGAATCCCTATGTCATTTTTAAAAAGCATCAGACTAAGCTTGTAGAGGTGTTCTACACAAACTTTTTTTTTCACTGAGAAATACAGATTTGGATAAACAAAATATTTCATAAACTTACTTTTTTTTTTCCTGTGTTTTTACTCAAACAATATGACTTTCTTCCTTTAACAATGAATGAATACATAAGCGAGCTATTTTTACAGTTCTTTTGAGCTGTTAGAAAAGTTAATGCATGTTACATCTTGTCACTGAAAAGCAGAGATAGATGTCAAAAGAGGGAGTTTTGTGTTTCTCAAAGGGATTTTACCTTTTGTTTCTGTTTAGAAAGTTTTTTCTTGTCCTTTTTATAAAATCATTCAACAATTTCTGTAACAAACACTGGAAAAGAAAATGTGCTGAGTAAGAATCCCTGTACATGTCTGAGTCAGCTGTTGCGTTCCTCTTAGTCTCTCAACAATACTTTGGATGTTTGCAACAATACTTTGGATGTTTGGGGCCACATGGTGTAGTTCTGTAAAGAGGCTGGGGGATTTTGCCTTAAAGAAGTCCTGAGCAATTCTCCTTCAGTTTCTTCAACCTGGGAGTGACTTGTCAGTTCTGATTCTTTTGCCATGGAGAGCAGTTATTTCTATTTTAAAAAATGCCAAAGCCGTTTGATTGGAATATTTGGCAAAAGGAGAAATTCAAACTAGTTTCTTCAGAAGCTTATATAATGTGCTGATGTTTTCTTTCTTCCCTTGATTCTTGCTGCATTAAAAGCAATGTGGAAAAAACATAACAAAATCTTTCAGAATGGAAAAGGAGAGAATGAAAGCTGCTCAAACCTATGGGGAAATTCAGAGATGCTCTGTTGATTTGTTCTCCAAGACCAATATGGTCTTTTTAATTCCAACCCAGTAAGACGAGCAGCTTTGAAGAAAATGACTGAGACAGGAGGATTTTAAGAGAGAACCCTAGGATTTACTGGGTCATGCATTGATTTCGGTATGTCTGATTCTACAAAGGCTCTCTAAAAAGTTAGGAATGAAACGAATTGTTTTTAGAACAGGACCGCATCAATTAGAAACATGCTTTTTATTTGGAACGTGTTTTAATTGGGTGCTGCTGGTGTACTGGAAACAGGCTTAAGAAATTTTCTACGTTGGATCTCAAAGATGCAATACAAAGTTTGATGCCAAGTAAGAAGCTTCATAGCTGCAAAGAGGAGAGAATAGTGCCTCCTCCCACAGCAGGGCGTAGTAAAGACTCTTGGTGAAGCACTTGGATACTAGTGATGGCCACTGAGGGAAAACTCTGTCAGAAAGACTTCTGTCATAAAGCAGTTTTTGGTTAGTATGTAATTTGTCATTCTGTCTTATGTCAGTATGTGGTAGTTTACACTGAAGAGAGAAACTAAACCAAATTGTTAATTGATGTCTGGTTCACTGAGCGCTGCCTATTGTGTACACATAGTGAGCAAAGTAAGATTATGCCGCTCAGTTGAAGACTGGTTTGTAACGCTCCAGAGGATGAAGTTAAGATCATACAGACCTCTTTAGTCACGGCCTTCCCTAACTTTGGAATGCTTTATTTGTATGTGCAATGATTACTACAGTAATTTTGCACCCTTAATAACCTTCTCCTTAGAATGCTCTTTTGATGATGGTTTTATATTCCATCTCTCTGTCACATGTAGTATATGAAGATATATGTTCCATTTTTGCTCGGTAGCAATTTGTTCCAGATTTCCCAGTCTAACTAAATGAGAAAGAACAAGTCATGCAGGAACCATGACCCACAGTACACAAAAATTATTGTAGAAGACGTGAAATATGTGTCTATATTTTATGTTGTTGTGATTCAAGTACATGTTTGCATGCGTAAGTGATTAAGAAAGTACCTCTTTAATATGTGTTATTTCAGTCTTTGTAATTAGTCATCTGTCTTCTCCCTTCTCTCTTCTCCCCCTTCTCTCAACAATTTTTGATCACTATGGAATGAAAAATGTCACTGAACCATATGTAAACTCTTGAAGCTATCAGTGCAAATTGCTCGCATTTTTCAGGGAAGGAGAGTTTTTGGCATGCGCCATCAGTTTATGCAGTGTCTTTATCTTGCACGATGCTGTGGTTTGTTTAATGGTTTATGTTGTTTGGCGTTGCCCACCAAGAAAAGAAATGCATGGTAACAGTCCTTACTGATGCAGTGTTACTCTTCCAGCAATTTAACATAGAGACTTTTAACATTAAGCCAATCACTATACAAAATCTGCTATGGAAACAGCTTATTTGAACAGCTTGAAGACTGGGATGTTGTAGCTGTCCTGCTAAAGCACTGTAAATTGAATGTAAGATTGTAAGCTTAGCCTTACTATTTCCTTAAGTTTCTGATAACCTGAATTGATGTTTCTTTATGGACTGCTAACAGGAAATTATTTCACATGCATTTATGTGTAGGTAGGAGTAAGGAGACTCAGTCACCTGTGTGATGTTCTGAAACAGCAATTTCTTTGGGGGATAAGTAATAGTTGATTCTTTCTTTGGAGCTGCAATGAAGTTATATTTCTGTTCTTCTTAGCCTTATGTTCCCTAAAGTACCAAGGAAATCCATGAGAGGATATAGATGCAGGAGAGGTTGGAGGCTTTCTTCACTGGCTACTGCTGTTGGTCTATTGAGGATGACCACTGGAAAGAAGCTTCTTTTAAGAAAGGAGAAGAAAATAATAGTGTATTATGCCCCTGAGTGAAGCAAGGGGTGAGAGAAGCTTTTTAGCTCTTACAATGTAGTGTTGCAGTCAGCGCATTTTCCAGATCAGAAGATTTACTAAGATATACTTGCCACTGTTGTAGCAGCAGCCTGGAATATTTGATATGTGCACATATATTTATGTAAGGAAGTTGAGAAATCTGTCCATTAGTACTGATCAGTATGTATGCAGTCTGGCATCACATAAAGTTGGTTGTTGCTACCTGATTTGGGCTGTATCTATATCCACTCCTCCCCTTCCTCACTCACTGAGCAGCTACCATATTTTCTCAGCAAGACTTCAGTTAAAGCCATGACTGTTCCTGAATTATATTGCAAAACTTGAAGTGGTAATTCAGCAGCAAGGCTGAGCTGGTTTTCAGTGTGGTGCTACTCAGAATGGTCCCGGGTGTGGTGTTCCTGCATTAGGCAGCAGGGTCATTTCAACATCAGTGGCAATATTTAATTCAGTCCTGCAATGCCAAATCATTGGACTTTTCTTTTGGACCAGACATTTCTTTTGTAGGAGCTGTTATTTAGAGTGGATCAGAATTTTAATTTCACTTCATGCAATTTAGATTCTACTCTAGTTGATGCCAACCCTTTGGCACTCTATCCATTAACTACTCATTTTTCAGGTAATGGTATAATGCCTTTCCAAATTAAGATTACAAAATCAGTCTTTTCCTTAGATTTAACTGTTGCTTGAACATAAGCAATCATCTAGCATTCTTTCTACTAAACAAATAGTATTGTCATTAAATGAGTAGCAGGCCTGAAGTAAGTCATCTTGTAGATAATGTCCATTGCTGACAATGCAGTTTAGTTGCTGTTATCCTGATGAAGTGAAACATGAAGAGGAAAGCAGCAGATCAATGCTGCTTTCTGGTCTTACTAAAGAAATAATTTTAGCCTGGAAAAGAAAGTTAAATTCCTTTGATCGGTGCCATATGCTCGAGTTTATAATAGGCTTTTGTGTTCCTTCTTAGCTGGATCAGATTGTAAGTGCAATAATTATCAGTGAGGATTAGAAATAAAGTAATCAGTTTGCTATGTCAAAATATCTTCATTTTTATGTCAGTTGTGCTGTCTTTCTGGTATAGTGAAAACCAACTCCAGATTTAACAGCAACAGCACAACAATCAAACTTTAATCCTTTCCTTGCAATTGGTTGTGGAAGTCACCTGCCTGTTTTACCTTATGGATAGGGGAATAGGACATACAATTCTAACTATGGCTGGTATGCTGGTATTAAGGCTCAAAGGTTTGTATTGGCAACAATTATAAGCACACCCCCCCTCCCAGTCAGAGAATAACCAGGGTGTAAATATTCCTTTCTCATTTATCTCCACTTTTTCCCCAATAAGGATCAAATATGAATCATCTATGCTACAGAACTTGATCAGAATTGTTGTTTCAGTGCTAATTTTGAATGCTCAGATGCAATAGCTTTAATTGACTTGGACAGTTGCATGTTTTGGAGAGGGATCAGTGAGTCTGCTTGGTATGTCAGACTAAAGATGACTTTATTGACATTATCTATACTGATGTAACGACATTTATGAAGGTAAGTAAAAAGTACAAGCAAATCGTGCTACTGCGTGTCCTACTATGTGTCTATGTTTCACACCCAATGTAAAAAAAATACCTCCCCCAACAGTAATTTTACTGGTTTTGCATCAGTAAAAATTTTGCATTAGAATATTTGCAAAAGAAGTAAGAGCAAACATTTGGTTTTGTAGCTATGGTCATCCATTCCTTGTGACTTCATTAAGAGTCTATCCAATTGAGTTTGTCTCTGGAAATGTCTGCCAACATTGTGTACACCTGTGTTTAATTAAAGACCTTTTAATAGCTTAAGAAATGTTATGACCTAAAAGCTCTTATAAAACCAAGACTTTCTAAGATACGTAAGGGAAGCACTAAAGTCTGTGTTGAGATGATGTTACTTGTACTGTAATTTATTATATAATTTTAAGCAAAGCTCCAGCAGTTGTAGGTGTTGGGAAAAGATGGTAAGAGATTGTTGTCATAGATGACTTGTATTGCCATGGAAATACTCTTCTTCAGAAGTAATGAGCCTCCTTCCTATTGTGCATTATGGGCTGCTAATAAAGCATATTTTTTAAAAAAAGAAAAAGGGGGGAAAAAAGCAAATAAACTTACTTGAGAAATAGGCAATAATGTTTTTTAGGATAATGAAACAAGATATTGGGGTTGGATAGCAAAGTTGCATTTGTTTTACAATGGGCAGTAACACAATTATCAGATGATTAGTCTTTGAACATTTTCCAAAATTCAGTTGGTACAGAAGGATGGAATTTGGTTTTGGTTTTGGCTCATTGTGATTCATTTCATAAAACCACTGTGCGAGAAATGTGTTTTCAATACTGTCTGGCAGGGCTTTTTCCCCCCTGGATTTCAATTGTGCATATATTATCTGATAGGATAATATAATAACTGTTGGTAGCTAAAGAATCTGTCACGATTTGTATAGAAATGGGCTATTTGTTCTTCACTCTGGTTCTAATTTGCATAAGACTAGATAACTGTTGTTCTTCAGCAAATGGATAACAGAATCAATATGATGTGAAAGTGTTTGGGAAATGTTCATTAGTGGAAGCACTCATTATTTTTCATTATTGGAAATTTCATTTATTAATATCTGAGAATAAAATTCTTTCCCTGATTTTCTGTCACACTGCTTGGAAAGCCTAAAAGCTATTTCCAGACAGCTATTAAGATTTTTATTTATTTCCATTTCACTATCTTTCTTTTTTTAATCTTATAAAAAACAGAAAGAAACATAAGAGCAGAAATGCACTATATCTTATTCTTTAGTCTGCTGAAGCCATTAAGAATCTGTTGGTTGACTATAGTTGGTTTTGGACTTCCCAAAATGGAGAAAGAGATTTCGGTCTTCCCATTTTCTGTGCTCTACAGTATGGCAATGAAAGGATATGAAAGCAAGTATACATAAACAATTTAGAGTAGAAAAGTGTTACTACAGCTAACTGGTTGAAAGCGCTGTCATAAGACACTACCTAAGGCAAGTAATTTATCTTTGTTCAAATAAGTACTAGGGAGACAATTCTGTTGCCTCAACAAGGATAACAAGAGAAAGGCAAGACAGTTCTTGCTAATGGCGTGTCATCTTTTTATGGAAATCAGTCTGATTTTGACAACTCTTTTTAAAGAATTGTTGTTGAATCAGAGAAGTTCATCATTACCATTGCATGTCTACTGATTGTGCCGTGATTTTACAGGCATGTAAAATTCTTAATGGCACAGTAATAATTTCAGCTATTTTAGGAATGGGAAAATCTCCTGCTTCATTGTGATTGGGGTAAATGCTACAGATTTGATCCTGACTTGAGTTAAAGGAATCTTTCAGCTATCAATTCCCTCCCTCCACAAATACACAGTATTTTAGGTATGTCAATTTTCCCCTGTATTTCTTTGTTGTCTTGTACAACTGAGGAAAGGCATCAGCTACTGGCACACAGATAAGATATGCAGAAGCAGGATCCTGAACTTTGAGCATTGACCAAAAAAACCAGACCTAAATTAATGCATTTCCACAAATCCTCACAGAACTGTCTTTAAAAGACAAAATGGGTTTTTTTTCCCCCCCGGTATTTTTGCCAGTTCTTTTAGGTGTGCCCTGTAATGGTAAGAAAACAAGCCAGGTCCTGTTCTGCAGTCTTTGCCCTTTATTAGAATTCTGGACCTCTAATTCTGTAAGTTTACCTTTAAGTGCAGGCTATATTCACATCCTTTTGTTAAAGCAGACAGAAAAAATTGTGCTGTGTAGGTTTTGTTTTTTCAACCAATTTTTCTAGAAGAGTTTTAGAAATGCTTAACTCAAAAAAGGAAACAAGTCAGATGTGCTGCAAACATTTTATATACTGTGAGGCACCGTCTTCCTCTGAAGTACTTCAATACCCTGGTTGCCATGGCAAGAAAGCAAAAGAATAAAAAATTCCTGCAGTGAATACCTTTATAACTCTAAAATCATCACTCAGCAGGGCTGTGTGCTTAATAACTCATAAAAAATACTGTGGATTTTTCAGAAGGCTGGGAGGGAATTTCTCCACTGATTTGTCTTGTTCTGTTCAGATGATTGCACATGCTGCTAAAGAGCAGAGGTGACCAGGAGGGGTAGCTACATGATGGTGTGATTTTTAGCTTTGACGTGGGTGTGAGCGTGTTCAAACCTTCAGGCAAAGACAGCCTGGTTTCCTGGCATGGCACGGAGGACGGCGGGATGGAGCGGTGCGGTTCCAAGCAGCGTGAGTGGCGTGGGAGGACAGGGAGACTGCTAGCATCCCTCATGCCGCCTCCTCTGTGAAGAGGAGGGGGAGAGACTGGGCAGCACGTTTTTCAGCCTGAGGATGATTTTGTTAGCTGATGCAGTTGAAAGCCTATGCTTGTGCAGCCTCACGTCCAGTGAAGGGTCCCTGAACCCACGTGCCTCATAGCTCCAAAGGCTGAAGATGCTGCTTACATCTGTCAGTTGCCACCTTTCACAGCCGTGAGCTGCCCCCTCCGTGCCAGATCCTGGCTCACACCCTTTCTGGCACATTAACAGGCTTGAGTACCTCGGTGTTATGCCACCTACAAATATCCCAGTTTTCCAAAAGCACTGGGCTTTATGCTGGAAGCGGGGGAATGTTTTTGCTCGGTGAATACAGGGTACAAATCTCCAACGTCCTGGCTATTTTAAAAACATCCCAAATTCTCCTAAGCCATTGGAATGTAATTTTTGAAGCTTTTCCAAAGAAGCTTGACCCAGAGGCACCTGGTACCCAATAAATCATGTTAGTACTTGGAATTTCGCAGAGTTCAGGTTGAGACCTGCAGTAGGGTGATGGCATTTTGAGACTTTCAGTGATAGATGAGAGTGCCCACAGTCATAACAACTTGATGCAGCATCCTACTGCTAGCACCATCTGCTGCAATTTTTAAATATAGAGGGGGATTTTTCTTAGTCAGCATGTTTCTGTCAGAAGTAGTTCTTCATAGGCCTAATCTGAATGCCTCTGCAGAGCTTCAAACTTCATCAGCTTTCTAATGGAATAACACGACACAGCCTAATCTTTTCAAAGTGTTTGCCTTTTCTTAGCAAATGGAATAAATTTTTACTCTTCAGTGATTTCTGGGGCTGTGTCTGCACTTACGTCTAAAATGTTTCCTGTCTTCACACTATCGTTTGTGAAGAATTTCTATGAAGAATGATTTTAGGGTTTGAGAAGCCATCAACTGCTGAAATATGCGGAGAGTTGCCTTTTTGCTCAGATATTGCTACCATAAAGAGAAAACTGTGATAACGTCATCAAACAGCTACCTACCTTACTTAGCTTCAGCTCAAGTTTTATTCAATGGATGCCTCAAAAATGTGTATGAAAGCAATGTTAAATAGCTGTGGCAACTGTCTGCAAAATGCCAGATAACTTTTCAAAGATTGTTTAAGCATCTCTCAGCTAGGGATCATGGTGGTTAAACATCTTAATAAAACATTCTGAAAGCCGCAGTTGAAAATACCTCTTTTTATGGTATTGCTTTTTGGTAGTTAAGAGAGTGCTGTGCAGGTACTGATCCCAGCACAGCAGGTAGCTTGCTCTCTGCTTAGTGTGCCAGCAAAGCTTCTTGGCACCTAAACTTTGCATCGCTCACACTAAAACCTCTGTATGTTCACCTGTATGGAAAATGGCCTCTTTCTGAACATGAGGACAAACACCCTCAGAGGCAACAGCAGTACATACTGCAGGGAAATCTTTTTCCTGAGCTGACAACAGAGGGCTTAGGCCAACACAAGCCATCAAACAAGCTAGTTCTATCCACTGGCAGTATTTCCTTCTCCCTCCCCAGGAGTCAAAACTGTTCTGCTTCCTGCTGAAGCTTTTTACTGCTGCAGGCTGAGGGTGCACTCGGGCGATGGCCAGGGTGGGATGCCATGCTGGCTGCTCATTTTCCCAAGTCTGTAAGACACAAGTGATCATTCAAGCAGTGCACAACCTGTCTTCACTTTCAGAGGCCTTTTTTCCCCCCCTTCATGGCCATTGCACCCCGAGGAAGGCATGACAATAGGCTCCCACAGGGTCGACACCCGCAGGCCACTTCTTCCTCTGATTGTTCCCCCACAGCTGTTCTGCAAACATTTCCTTCCCTTGCTGCCCCTGAATAGCAGCTCGAGAAACTAAATGTACAAGGAATTGCTCTCTGTGTAAATAAAACGGAATTTTACGTACGTATGTTGTGCTTGTACATCTTGGGACCTTAGCCTGGTCTACTTAAGAAAGATTTTATGTTTGGTGTTTGCTAAGCAGTTGGTTGTTTTGCTGAAATGGGTGCCTGTCTGTCTTCTAAAAATATTTTATGGCACGTTTATACTGTATTGACCTGAAATGCATCAATAATTTGAATAGGTAAACAGATGACTTGGAAATGTAGCAGTCCATAATGTCCCCTTCCGAGCTGTTAGTTCATCTTGCAAATATATACCTCATTTAGTTGCTGAACTGAGAATTTATATGTGTATTAGTTAAAGATCCTTTTGAAAAATAGCTACAGTAATCATTCTTCATAGCTACATATCATGTCTGACATAGAAAATGAAAGAACAAAATCACTAGCCGAAGCCTTGGACAGCAGATTAAACGTATGACTGATAAAGCCTGAAAATCAAGATTGGTGACAGACATTATGATCATCCCGGCCAATGTGAGTTTAAAAAGCCTGAGATCATTCTGCTTGAAGAGTCTCAATGAGAAAGAGAGTGAGAATCACTTGCTAGAAGAGCAAAACGTGGTAGGTGCTCTTCAGAGTGGGGTTGTAAGCCCTTAAGGAGAATGTTGCTTCAATGTCCTTTCCTCTCTGAATAGCACATTTACAAAATTAAAATAGCAATTACTCTTTTTTCTGTATCTGCTGTTCATCAGATTCCTCTGTATATACTTTTTGTCTTTTTTTACATTTGTGAATTAGCACAGCAAACTTGAACCCTGACCAGCCTAAGTTAATGCTGCAGTAGTATGCAAGTAAAACACTCCAAAAGAGGGGACTATGCCGTGAAGTATAAGGACAGCAAGTGTGAATGTCAGGGCTAATGCCTGAGATTTTGTTCTTATTTTGAAATTTCAATTCAGTATTAGTCTAATATAGTACGTGACTGAGAAGAAGTAAGGCTCAGTATCCATTTATTTTCAGAAAAAGAAAGCCTGCCGTTAGGTCTTCTGTAATGGCGTTATACTTATGCACAGGACGAATACAAAGGAGTGGAGTGCAGCAGACTAGGGCTGATGGGTTCATAGGATTATAGGATACTTGTGATAAAAGGGACCTCAGGCAGCCAGTGTAGTCCAGCCTCCTGCTCACTTGTTTTATTTCCTTGCTTTGCTAGAATTCTTGTCTGGTTTTGTGGAGATGGTTCAGATTTTCTGTGCTCCACTTATATTATTCCTCAGTTGGAATATATAGAGTATCAAATACATAATCTGAATGGTAGGCAACTTCATGAAGTCTTATGAGAGCTAAGATAAGCAATATTTCTTTATATCTGTATGGTATTGTTGATCTAAATCCTATATGGCACCAAACAATTAGCTGAGTAATCGGAAGCAACTTCTGTCAGCCTATGTGGCAATAGCTACAGTTACTGACAAAAGCAGAATATCTGACTTCAGTGATCTATTGCACTTCCGATGTGATTCCAGTTTAAGAATTGTAGTAGTTAAGTGCTCAAATGACTTCATAAATACAAAGTAAATCTTGTCCATCTCTGAAGCAGACTGCATTTCTGATCTAGCCTTCCTATTCACATTGTTAAATTTGGTAAGATATATTTACCTGATCTGAGAAATGTTGAGCTCTGATAAGGTTGCAAGGAATGCTGAACTTGCAAGGAACCCACAGGTGATCTGAGAGCAGCGATAGGTTTCATTGACTTCGGTATTAGCTCTCTGACTTCCAGAGCAGTTATTACGTAGCCTGTAACGATGTCTTGTGCGATCTCCATCAATCCTGGTCTACCTCAGGCAGTTGCTACACAGGCAGGAACTGCATTGCAGGAATGAGTACTGGAGTCGGAGTTGACGCTGGCTGACACGGATGATCAAATTGCAGGTGATATATAGTACAAAATTTACAGTGCTGCCTGCTGTAAAATGTTTAGGGGAAGCTGAAATTCTCCAAGTTACTTTAGGAAGGAAATATTTCTAAAGCTACAGAACTGATGGAGACATGATAATATATTGGTTCCATATAGCTCTTATCAGTAAATTATAGCTATAAGAAAGTTGCTAGGAAGATAATGCTGGACACTGAAGGATTCCTATTTTTGAAGCAATTCTAACAAAACTGACAGCTAACGTACCACCTGTCTTGATAGATTCTCTTTTGCTAGGTGATACAAAGATCAGTCCACAAGGCAGAAAAAAACCTCTTATGCTTGTGTATTGTTAGGCATCAGCAAATGGTCTTTGAATAGTGTGTGACCTTTAATTTCTGGAGAATGATACTTTCTATAATGCATAGCTCGTGATTTTAGTTACTCCTGTATTGAATTTTTTTTTTGTTTTATATCTGTATGTTGTATTTCCCACCTACTGTCCACAATATGCACATAAATGAGTTCAGTGCTCTAACTTCAGACTCTGATGAATACGTATCACCTTCCTATGTAGTTTTTGTAGAACCAAATCAAGGCTACTGGAATTGTTACAAATCACATTTAAGGGAAAAGGGGAAAGTTGATCCCTAAAAACATTTATCTCCTGAGCACATTTTAAACTCTGAAATCCCAGTGATTTATATCAATTTATTAAGAACGCAAGCGATGACGAAAATTTTCAGGTGTTCAAATTTGATAATAACTGTGCACATTTATTTGGGGAAGGGATCCAAAATGCAGATACTTCCCTAAACTTTACACAAATCATTCACCTGCGTTCTTGACCAGAAGCCTCTCCATGTTCCTGCCTTGAGCAGAGAACTTCTGGTTTTACTATTTGAGAGCAAACCAAAATCACTTACTCTTAATTTCTTCCCCCAAATATGGCTTGTGCTCTGGGGTGGAAACTTAAATTAGTTCACAGATATTTGCTCTTTCTTAGCTGATGTGACAGTTTACTGTTATGGTAATGACTATTAGCAGGAGAAGTAATTTTTATATTGTCGATCTCTATACTTTTTTCTTTTACAGAAACTTGTGTGGCATAAAAATTGTCATCTTGGTTTTACCCTATGAACTCCAATAGAGTCGGATTGAGAGCACTTACTTTTTTAATCGGTTATTTGGAAGATAACATGTCCATTCAGCAGACTTTTCTCCCAAAGCCATGAGGGTGATTGACAAATCATGCTCCCTTGGAACTCATCTGCACTTTACGAATCTGTTCGTGAATGCTTATCTGTCCCCAACAGATATAATGAATCTTTCCCCTGCTATTCAGGATCCTATTATTCATACCCACTTTCTTATGACCAGTAATACAAAAGGCAACCTTTTCAGTGTAAAATTTCTATACCCAGATAATCACAATATAATGAGGAAGCATCAAGCCTAGTAAAAAGTGGATAATGTAAAATTTGTGGGGTTTTTTTCCTTTTAATTTGCTCTTGAAAATGGACATAGAATGGAATCATAATTAGGTTCATGACAATTTTCTTAATATAATTCTGCTTATGATGAAATCAAAACCTCAAAACTTGGCAAGGAGAGTTTTTAAAATTGGCTCTCTGTGTACTTACTGATGGACAGTTTCTCAGCTTGTGATAGTTTTTGTGGATATCATTCATAGGCAAGATAGCTAACAGTATTGAATTACTAAAATTTGCAGACACTTCCATTGCAACTTGGTTGGTTTTGTTTTTTTCAGATTTCTTGTGTTACTATTTTTGTGGGCTGTTTTGTTTTAATTTCAGCTATTTCTGATAATAAATTCAGAAACAGAAATACAGGATTTTTTTTCTGCTAATACATTCAAGTGGCCATTTCTTAGAATAATATTAGTGTACTTTGTGGCAGGCCTTTATCATGCAGTAAGAAGTGGGTCGTCATTATGTTTCTCATGGATTTGCCAGGTGAAAGTATATGTGTCTGGGCTTCCTAGCCTGTGCTTGGTGAGTTCATTAAATCCAGGAGGCACTGAGCTTACTAGGCAAGTGCTGCACAGGTAGCTGGAGTGTCAGGGTGACTTCTGTGTGCTGCAGAGTGGCCTTTTGGGAGCAGGGTGGCATGTCTGGGTGGCTGCAGCTGGGCTGTGGGATGCCCACAACATACAAAATCCTCCACTTCTGCCTGGGCAAAATATTCAAATGGGGAAAATAAATGTGTGTTGGGCATGTGCTAGTCCAAATTATCCCTACACAGGTCCAACCCGTTTGGGGACACGTATGAGTCCAGCTAGGTATATTTTTATCCCCTAGAAAGAATGAAAGCAGCTGTAGCTACCTTTGTCAGACAAAATGCTCTGTTTTTCATTAAAATCAAAAAAGTTTATTCACAGTTGGGTGTTTGGTTTGCTTTCTTTGATATAAATTGCAGTCTAAAAATGAACTTTGGAGAAAGAAATTTCATCTTACTGAAATGTCTCCTGTAGTTTTTCTTTCTTTTTTCTTTTTCATTATTGAAGGGGAAGTTGTTGGAACTGATTTGTTTTGATGAAGTTTTATAATGCAAATAAGTTATCAAAATTGTCCACGAACTCTAGTTGACTCTGCTGCTGACTCACCCTGGTTTCAGTATAGTGCGAAATGCTCAAACTTCTGCTTCTTTTAAGTGTGTATTATTTTTTCACTCTTTAATTACTGTAGCATTTTTTTTCATGGGTTTTTGATTAATTTAGGTATAGGATAGCTCTCCTTTGTGAACACGACTGTTTTGTGAAACCTCTGTACCATGTTGTACAAATTGGCAGTGTTACCCTTTTGGAGACAGAAATGCATGAAGAAATGCACCATTTTAAGCTGTTGAATGCTATCTTGGAAAAATGGGGTTTCTTCCATGCAGATACTATCATGATATATGTATACAAAAGGACTAGATGAAAGTTCTGTAGTTTTGTATTATGTTCCACCTTCTAAGTGTTTGGCTTTAGTAAAGTTTTCCTAATGTGCTTTTTCCTGTTGTTTCCTGTAATGTATGACTGAATGACTGCACTTTATAAAAATTTGTATTTCTTTCTTCTTTTTGTTTCCACTCGAATCTCATTTACTATTTGTCTCAGTTACATTGAAGAAATTCTTTCCATTTTGCAATAAAGTCAGAGAATGAGAGTGTATACTCTGACAATGTTCTTTTATTAACCTGAGTAGTTTACCTAATACTGTATGTCTTATTTTTTGTGTTGTTTGCAAAAGTTTCAGGAATGCTGATTTCCTCCATGTGCTTTCTTCAAGCAGCTATGCAAATAATTCCCCTGCCTGAAAGTAAATGAATGCTGCTTTTTTTAAAAAAAAAACCACCAATCAACAAACCATCTGTCTCAAAAGGCTTGATATAAAATCTGCTGGAGCCCATGTGGGGCTTCCAAGAGTGGAAGTAAATTCCTACAGGTCAGTCAGGTCTTTGGGATGGTGATGATCTATGACAAGCATGGCAGAGTCCTGTCTGCTACAAAATGTTTCAAAACCATCAACTGACTCTGCAAAATTCCAGGATTTTTAGTCTGTTTATGGTCTTGGAGCTTAGGGGAAATTAATTTAGCGATGTTGAGATAGATGTGGATTGTTATAGAATTAGAATTTAAATTAAAATTTAAATTAAAATTAGTCATTACAAATATATAGGTGTGGTTTGAGATGCAAATACCGCAAATAACAGTGGTGAGTGTTTAAAAAAAAAGTCAGTAAATTCCCCATCTCTGTTCTGCTATAGTGTTTCTTAGCAACTGCTGCATTTCTCTTTGAACTAGCGTTTCCTTAACAATACTCGTGGCATATTGTACGTGTATATAAGGCAGTTCATTCAGAGGGCTTTACAGTCCAAGAATGTGCTTGTACAGCATCATTGAAATGCAGCTATTGTTTGGCAAAAAGGAGAAGTAAGCAGGCACAGCATCGCTGCATGATTTGGTAGAAGGAACGGGAGAATAGGAAATGGGATTTTGTGCTAATCGTGACAACGATCCCTTTAGATGTGACAAAGAGAAAGTCTGTGGCTAAAAATCACCCTTTCTATCTTCAAGTTAGCAAAGTGTCTTTTAGACTGGTGAAGGAAAGCAGATGAATAGCCTTTCTTAGGGCATCGTTTGAGCAGAACAGTGAAGTTCAGCTAAGTTACCATCTGCGTTGTTCCTGGGGGATATTATAAACCTCTAGTCCTTTCGTAGTCTAAGCCTCTTCACAAGCTATGTTGAAATTATTAATCACCTTCCCTACATCTTGTCCTCACCCTGTGTGTCCAAGACTCTAGGTTTCTGCACTGTTAAATAGCTGGACTTCTCCGTGGCAAGCTGTCTGCCGCGCTGTGTCTGACTGCATGTCTCTCGCTGGCCCCATCAGCTCCCACATCATGAGTAAGCAACTACTGTATGCCAGCTACCTGGGATTTGGTTTTAAAACACAGACAGGGTGCTACCTTTCTCAAGGCCTAAATATATCAGCAAAAATCCGGTATTTAGGGGATCTCAGTAGGCAAGTTGCTATAACTTTCTGCATTTCTGTATTCTGGTACTAAGAAATTAATATTCTTGCTGTTACTTGAGGATCCGGTTAAATATTTGCAACCATTTCCCAATTCAGGGAAAGCAGAATTTTTGTTTAGGGTAACTGTCAGGTCCAGACAGAGAAATGTTATTGTTTTTCAGCTCCTCTCTATGATTCTTTGTCAGTATTATCTATCTTGCTTTCCAGACAGCTGTTCTTAGGAGGCAGTAAAGGACATGAACTCTCGAATGCTTTTAATTGTATGTTTCTTTCCATTTTTCATGTTTCCAGCTTTTGTTGCTTTCCATTTCCATTTCTCTCATTTAATTTTGTGAGCAGAATGAGTTTGGAAGCTTAAGGCTATTGGTCTGGAACTGCTCATCAGCTAGACGAATTTGTCATGGATTGTGATTCAACATTTTGCTTTATATATTTTCTTCAGAGGATTATTGCAGTTTAATGTTGTTTTGCATTCCAAGTAGTTGTAGATTCCCTGTCTCTTATCAGACCACAAGACTTCTTTCTGAGCTCTCTAAAAGTCCTTCAGTAGCTCTCAAAACTGTCATTTGGGATGCTAAAAAGCAGGTTGAAATTTCAATGATAATTTGTTACAGAGAAATCCATGAAATTTGAATAAATCAGCAAATTTCTCTTTCCATCACCAACCCATTTTAATAACATGAGCATTGTCAGAAGTTTAGTTTATGAATCTATTGCTGATTGCAAGTTAGTTTGGCACACTACTCTAGAAATACTGACTTGAAATCAGTTCAAGAGCTGAAAATAGGTGTGCAACAAAGATTTTAATGGAAAATTAAGTGACTATAATTGGCTGTTATCTGATTAAGCTACATGAAATAGATCATCAGTTCGGGGCTGCATGCCATATATTTGCATTCTTAAAAGGTCTTTTCAGCTTTGGGAAAAGAAAACAACCAACAACCAAAAACAACCTCAGTTGATGTACTTTGGAATATCAGCTGAGAAGACAAAGCAAGAAAAGCAATTGCTTGGGGAATCACTGCTGGCTCAGATGCATTGGCAGGACAGTAAGAAAAGAACTACCACAGCTGCTTCTGCAGTCTGCTCTGCTGACTTTTCTGCTGAACTGTTTCCACCCTGTGATTAATGGTGAAGTTTATCTTACGGAGCTGTCATTCTGGCATCTTTCACTAGTTCAGCGATCACTTGAGGGAAAAAAAAAAAGGGGGGGGGGGCACGACTTAAATTGGCCCCTTTATTTTTGTAATCAAGAACAGGATGCACCAGCTTTTAGCTCAAACTGGCCCATTATGTACACTTGAGAAATGAGTCACAGTCATAACCTCTTAGAATAGGTTTTTCTTGGTGGGAAGACAGACAGACTCAAATTCCCAGCTATGAAAATCCTCAAATGTTTTTATATGGTAGTGAGTTCCAAAGCAGCAAGGGATGTACGTTGAAGTTCTTGGTTTAGAGTTCATAGATATGCTAGAGTGATGATAACTTTGAGACATGTTTGTGGTGACATGGTGACACCATTAGACATATCACTTAATGTAGCATGTTGGGTGCTTAGCTACTGAGTAAAAGCAAGGATGTTGGTTTTCAAGTCTCTACGCACTCCATCTGTGTTTTCAGTCCTTTCTTTTCAGAGTGTGATATTTTCACTGCATTCTTTTCCACAGAATCTGCTATCTTTGTTTCATAAAGGTATTACTGAATAACAATGGTTCTGGCTTTGGAGCATGTTGAGTTTAATCAAATTACATTATCTTCCCTTCTGTGTGTGTTTTCTTTTAAGTCATATACCAATGGTCATGTAAGGGTTTCTGTCTCTCTCTCTGCTTTCTCACTAATTTTGTATGCACACTGTATTTGAAATGTGCTGCCCTCCAGAGTGAGAACCTAAGTATGGGCAGCCACAAGTTGGATAATGCAGATCTTCCTGCTCCTGTTTTTGTGACTGACTCTGCTGTTTTGTTTTGTGTTCTTCTCTGCCACTCGGAATGGTATTTCCACAGCTGCATTTCTGACTTTCTGTCTAAAATTTCCACTTCTAAATAGAGGTTACACCATCCACTGAACAAAAACTGAACCTTTAGTTCAGTCAAAAGACTGTCAATAGTGAGGTATAGGCCTTATCTGCCCACGTGAATGATTCTGATCGTTTAAAATTGAAGAAATGTAAAATTCAGTTCCCTAATTAGAATTTACCTTCTCCATTTCCCCAGAATCAATTTTGATTCTGTTATTTAATCTGAGAAATATCTACCAAATGAAGCTAGTTACAGGAGCAGATGTTCTATCACAGTTAGATTTCTGCTTTCATTGCTTTGGTTTTCCAAAAGGAAAATGCTTCTTTGGTACAAATTTAACAAGATGAATAGCAAAGAACTTATTTTTGACTTAGAGCAATCTGTTCCATTAGCTATGCAAAGTACGGGGGTTTCTGCCTCCTTCTGTCGTACACCAGAGTGACACTATCATCTGCCACTCACTGCAGTGATCTACAACCTAGGTAGGAAAAGAAATGCACTCCAATGCATTAACAAAAATAATAATACTGTTACCATTTTGTCTTCTCTTTGCCTTAAACCTTGTTGTATTTTAGTCAACTCAGTAAGTGGGATGATAAAGATTGTCTTGCTCATAGCATTTATTTTGAACTCCCCAAGCAGATTCCAATTAGTTTCTAGCTAAGTGCTTATCCAAAAGCATGGTCTTTTGGAAAGGATGGTCTCTGAAACAAAATATTTGCCAGAAGCTTTTTATAACTCAACTTCCTTATAGTTTATGGTATCTGTCAAACTGATGTTTATGTGTGGCAGTGACTGGATGTGCAAAGACACACCCTTATGTTTGCATCTTGCTCCCCATCCTCAGTACCTTGATAACCTTCAGAATCAGTCAGGATTTGATCATTTTATTTAAGTTGCAGTTTTGACTAGCAGTAGGTTTTTAAGTGACAGCAAACGCAAACCAAACAAACCGAACAAAAACCCCTCACAAAACCCATGTAAAATGGTCAGCTATAAACCAGCCTTTGGCTTTATGAAACAACTACACAAACACCCGTGCTAGCGCAGGAAGGACTAGCAGGTAGGAGGGTGCAAGGGAAAGAACAGTGCCAGACTGATAGCTTAAAGTGTAGCTCAATTTTTGGCTTTAGCCTGCCTTGTTCAGGGGGCATTTAATTCAATTAAGAGTTTGCTTCTGTTGTGACATTTATTTGGGAATAATTCACTAAATCCTATATTCCTTGAAGTGATGTGAAGCATTTCCTTTAAGGGATCATACATTTGTACCGGGTCTGGTCTAACTCATGCTCTTGTGTTTTTGCTCATATAATTTTTTTTTTTTTTTTCTCTTGGCTTTTAGGGCTGCAGGTCTTTAATTGTTTGAAAACAGGCAAGGTAGATTCTCTAATCTTGGAAACTGAAGGGTTTGCATGAATGTGACTTGTTTGGCAGGATACTCTAGTGTGGAGGTGCTTTTCAAAATTATCTTTTATTGCTGCCCAAAGTTATGGAGTCATCTGTTCGGGTAGTAAGAAATTTAGCAGAGCTAAACTTGACTTCTGGCAATTTTTATTTGCATATGTACTTTCCAACATATTTACATGGTTTGTTTTTTTTTTTTTTAAATGCACGTCTATTTTTTAAGTGCTTTGAAACTTACAGATAGAAACACAGTGTACATAAGTATTATTATTATGAAGTCATACAATAGGTAAAGGCTTGGAACTAATTGTTTGCTAAAGAAATTTTGCCCAAGATGAAATATTTATTCAAAGAATGCCATAACAGAAATCAGTTGCTCTCTTTAGTCAATATGAATGATGCTAAAGATTCTGGAGAAGGAAAAGGCATTAAAATGTCAATAGGTGGTGAGCAAGACTGATACAAAGCACAGTGGTGTTTTTTTTGTCACTACACGTGCATTTGGCAACTTGACTCTCTATCAACAATAGTATTAGCAAAGAGATTATCTTGCCCATTGACAACGTTAACTGGAATAGAATGAGTCTTAAAGTGGATTTTATATGAGAGGGACATACAGTTTAGAGACTGGAGGCAGATTGACAAGAAACTAGCCTATAATCTTAAATGTATGTAAAAGGAAACAAAACTGATTTTAAGGAGGTTGGCTAAAGGCTTAACATGTCATTGACTGGTTTCACTGACAGATGTAGAAAATCAAGCTCTAAATAAAAGTGGGAAAATTCAAATTAAATTCACCATCCAGATAAAAAATGAGGGTGTGCTAGTAACTAGGAAAGAGATAAAGCTGAAGCATTCTTGAAGAGCTAAATACTAAACTGAATATTAGGAAGCAAATTCTCTACGCAAAAGGAGTACTGAATTTAGATGGCAACAGTGAGTACAAGATTCAGAAGAAGGAATCATAGGGCAAAATAAAAAGAACAGAAAAAACCCACAAACTTTCTCATAATGTTATCTTTAATGGACCAAAAGTAGGATCTGACTGCTCTAGTAAGAAGCACAGTTGGAATAAAAACAACTGGATAAACTGCAGCAGTCAGTAGGATTTATGAAAATGATGGAACTTGAACCCTAATTTTTATTTCAATATTTATAGCTAAATATTACAGTTACTGCTGTGTATGTTTTAACATTTTTCTTTTGCATTAGTTATTGTTTAGGGAAGGTTTAGACTGCGAGAGAAAGAGCAGTTAAAAATCTTACTGACATGTAGGTAGAACTCCTCTTCTGCTCCCATTATCATGTAACCAGATCTTCAGTGTGACTGAAGAGCAGACAGGAAAATATGTCTATATTTGCTAGATTGTTTGCAGTAGATAACTCGGCCACCTCTGCTGACTACACAACACTGCCAAAATAGTTCAATATTGTACTACTACGTTACGTTAGACTAATATTAATGCAGAACAGTGTGCATGGTTTCCTTGTGCTCTCTGTCTGAAGAGTAAAACTTTTGATGAACATTAAATACAAATATGTCTTTTTCTACAGTAGCAACTTTTCAAAGCCTTGCCTTGGAGTGGATTTGTGAAAGGATGTTCTAACCCTGGGTATAAAGCTGAACCTTTGGGGAAAAATGTAGGCTACTATAATTATGAATCTTTGGGATTACATGTTTTAAGGACAAAAGACAGATTAAAATAATAGGATAAAACTTGCTTTTAAATTTGACTTAAAGATTTTAATCTTGGTCCAAAGGGTTAAAGGCTAATACGTAAAAAAGGCCTAAGTCTGAAGAGTTGTTAAAACTCTCACAAACCCTTGGTTCAGGTCTGCCTTGGAAAGCTCAGCTCAGACTCGTCGTGGTCTTTGGCTGAGATTGAAGCATCCGATGGCTTTTTCTTTTTACTAACTGTGATCAGGTACTTTGTGTAATCAATGGGTATGTCAGGGAAGACGGCACATTAAAATGTGTGTTAAAAATAGCAATAAATAAGTCACTTGTATTATGACATACAAGGGTTCTAAATTCGTTAATCCCAGATTATGTAAAGAACTAACTACAACAGTATTGCTGAAATGTTAGTGACCATTTTTGTGACGGAGGGTGGATGGTATCCCAACCGTTTGAACAGTTAGAACTCGTTTGTGGTACGCGTTATAACCGGGATGCTTGGGGGTGGGGAGAGCAAATGTTTCAGCAATCAGTTGGTAATGTCAGGGCCCTGGGGATGCTCACAGGCCTCACTGACCCTGACCCCCCTCCCCTGGGGTCTTCCCCCCTCCCTGCCCGTGGCCCAGGACCCTGCTTCAGCCCAGCCCAAGGCCAACAGCCCCCCACAGCCCTGCCCAGCCACGGGCCCCACTGGGCCGGGTGGGGCAGCGCCTTGGGCCCTGATCCCAGGCCCTGCCCTGTTGACCGTGGGGAGCCCCCGGCGCCAGGGAGCCCGGCCATCACAGTGCACCCTGACAAGTAAGTGGCTGGAGATCAATCCAACACTGGGTTTGTCACGGACAAATAAAATCAGGATTGTCTAATTTGCCTTCTCTGAGAGGATGGCTGGCTGGCCTGGTGAGGGAAAAGGAAGTAGCTGGGTTTCTGCCGTGTTTCTGCCTGATCCACACAACGCTGTTACTGCTGAGGAAATGGCCTCTGACCAGCAGGTCTCGTGCTCATCTCCACTCCTCTGAAAGCGGGAATTGCTTCATGAGCTCCACCTTGCACACCTACTCCAAACAGATACATGGGATTACTTGTGATGGGCAGAAAGTGGCTTATAATGCTACTCAGGATAGTGATCTGTAGTTTGAAGAGCAGTGGCATCAGCAAACTTGCCATGAAGTGAGTTAACAAACAGCTTTAAAGCACTTGATAATAGTTACCAATAAAATTAATCAAAGGGGAGATCATTTTGTCTGATTTCCCAGAAGGGATTAATGTGTTTCCAGGTCTATTTTAGGTAATGTAACTGGGATTAGGTAAACCCTGCAGGTGACACCAAGCTGAGGGATGGGAGCTGGCAGGCTGGAGGGCAGAGCTTGGTAAAATGGCGAGATGGCCTCAGACCAACAAGATGACCCTCGGGAAGACAACAGCAAAGTACTACACTGAGATGCAAAGCCAAAATGCAAAAGAAGGGAACAACTGGCTAGACAGCAATACAGCAGAAAAGTGCAGAAGTTTATAGTGGAAAACAAACTAAATGTGAGCGAGTGGTGTGATGGTGTGGAAAAATGGTAGGGCCCGTTCCCGGGGAACCAGCAACAGCAGGGTGTGTAAAGCACGGGAAGCAATCATCTCCCTCTGGTCCCTGCCAGGGCGTGCAGGGGGTGAGGCTGGCCTGATTTATGGGCACTGCAGACGGGGAAAATGCAGAGCAAGAGGAAAGAGTCCAAGGAACTGCAAAAAAAGACAGCTTTAGAAAATGTGATTTGTGAGGAAGGGCTTGAGGAACTGTTTGGCTGAGTTCAGAGGCAAGAACAGAGTTTTGAAAATCTGAAAAATATTGTCATAAGGAGAGGAGTATTCTCACCAAGGGCAGGACAAATGCTAAGTTGCTTAATTGCAGCAGCAGATTTTGGTAACGAATTAAGAATGCAAGTTTTGTAGATTAGGAAAAAAACTGTAGACCTGCCTCCTTAGGAGGCGGCAAAATAACTTTTTTTGGAAGTGTTTAAAAATGGATTAGATGGATATCTGCAAGGATACTAACTCAAAGCAGCAGTTAGCTTAGATCATCCCTTCACCTTTCCCTTCCAGCTGTGCATCACTACATTTCTGTGATCTTTAGAAGAAATTCTGCATTATTTATTCTGATAGGAATGGCTCTCTTCCATATGTCCAAAGGAAGCTTCCTGAAATTGCAGTTTGGATTGCTAGTCTACCTGAGACAAAGCATTTAGTTTTATTTTTTGGCAACTAATGTATAGCAGAAAATCCATGGGAAATCAATCCTGTAAATGACTAAGTTACTTGCCAATGTTTGTGACAGTGAATACTGGATAAACTCAAAGTATTGCTCAAGATTAATTACTCCTCACTTTTTATACTGAACAAGTATTTGCATCAGAAATATCTGCTGAAAAAGCATGTAATGCCCAATAACACAAAAGAAAGGAAGGATAATTTCTTGGGTTTGGGAATGACCAGTATTTGCTATAAAATGCTGTATATGAAGTTCTGATTTGAATGAAGATTCCTTTAATGTTTGGAGCACACCATAATATTTAAAATGCAGCAAAAGGATACAAGTGAGTGATTTTAAGAATTGCTAACCATGCTGTCATCTTTTCAAATTTTTGGACTGAACAAAACCAAGATCTCTGGTCCTACTTGTGGCAATTGGAGAAATTGAGAATTCACACTGTATGTAATGTCCGAACATTCCTTGTTGTATCCAGCCTTTGGAATTGTTTAAATAGTGCAGTTCACAATCAAACTAATCTCATGGTGTTTATATCTTGGCTGAATAATTTTGAAAACAAGCTGAAGTGACCAACCTGAATTCAAATGGAGTGAGCTTTAGCTATGCGGCTTGTTTAGGCTGACTGGAGCTGTAGTTGGTATGTAATTTGTCATTTCAAACCAACAAGTCACTGACTATGGATTTTCAGTTATTTTCTTAATGAAATTGGCACTTGCAGAATGTAGTTGGCAAATGTATGCAATTTGTTTCCAGCGTGTTTCCACCTTAAGGATATAACCTTTGGGAAATGTGTTGTAAATTGTTCAGTTGTTGCCTTGGGGTCTACCCTCAGCTAATACTTCTGGAGTTTTAATAGTCTAGTTTGAATTGTTTAAAATTTATCCAAAGATGGGGAAAAAACCATCATAGCAGCCAAGGTGAAACACTTGAGCTGTTGCTCCTCTGTCTATTAGTAGATTCCAGCTATTGTGGATTATTTGTAATTTAAATTAATTAGGTCTCCTTCCCTTCCCTGCTATTGCTTAGACCTACCTTCCCCATTTTTCCTTTTCTGTATTATGTCATGGTATAGCTCTTGTACTCTTGAGAATTGTTTATAATATTTCCCTTAATGTACTTAGTCCTTTGCAAAGCTTCTGACTTTCACTGTGTGTTTACTTATGTTATTATGCCCTTCCTTTTTTCTCAAATCTCCCATATTTCAGTAATCTCTCCATTTCAATAATGTTAACTCTTTTCTGTGCTACCTAGATGGATAAAGAGAACTTTATTTTTTTGATTCCTAGAGGGAAGCAACCACTGTTAAGACTAATAAGACTGAGGAGACAAAAAGATGGCACTACTCTGCAGGTAGATTATAATAATATTACAGATTGCTACAAAGATTAAATTATGTAATCTTTTAGCTCAAAGTATAAATGCACATATTTCCACATTTCAGTTCCGAAATCATGGCTCGGCTTTACAGACTTGGAAGATAATTATTTTGTGTCAAAAATAATGAACGTCTTCCTTATTATCCAGGAGAATGGGATCTGTAACATCATCTTCACTTTTCTCAGAAAGTATGTTGTCTTCATTGTTTTAGCTCTTTATTGGGTGTCAGTTCTTGAATTTGAACCAGGGCAGAGGAGAGAAATGTACAAATATGCTACTTTGCCATTTTCAGATTTTTTTTTCAAAAAGGGAGTTATTCATTGCTGTAAGATTTTAATGGTGTTACCCTCTTGATAGCAACCCCACTTTTCTGTCCTGTCATTACTACATACTCTTGCAGGTGGACTTTACTGCAGTTGTTAACTAAATATATACACAAATTGTTTCAGTTTTCTATCAAATTTAGAGTTTGGTGCACAGGACTGGATTTGCTTAAGATATAAACCTTTGCAGCATGGTCATATTGCAGAGCAAGGGAGGGTGCTTTTACTTAAGTAGAAAAGTAATGCATGGGTATGAAGGAAAATAAAAATTTAATTATAACACTCATAATGTGAGAGGATGCATCAGGACCCTTTTCTTTTATCGATAGTATCAACTGCAACTCAGCTGTTAGCAGAAAAATCCCATCAACACCTGTTAATTTGAAATGTTGCAGAAATGTCCTGCTGGTTTGCTCATGTTGATGGCTGAAGGTAATGCGGCACTGATACTGACTTAACAAACACAGGACACATGACAGTCAAAATGTTGAAGAAGGTGCATTGTTGGTGCCTCTAAAACTAAAATCAACAGGGCTCTATGGGAAAACGGTTTAGTTGTGTGTGGTTCAGAGGTGGTTATAAAGGGTTATTTTAACACCTTAAAGTACAGCAATATTTTCTAGAATGGTAATGCAGATTAATTCCCATGATTTTTTTTTTTTTCAAATTTACTAATAATGCATAAACTAAACTAGGAGCTTAGTTCCACAAGTTTTTGCTGTGTTGCTGTGCTTGGGAAAGCTTTCAGTCTGCCCTGCTGCACAGTGATTCAAGAAAGCAGCAAATGTAATAGGTTAAAAAGGTTTTGCTATTATTTCATTGTGCTACTAACTACTCTTTATCAAATTGCTTGTTTAGCATAATCGAGTCAAACTAAAAGTAAAATTGATTGTGGCTGGTACTTAAAGTTATTGTTTCAGTGTCAGACTGAGGGAGAACCCATGGAGACAAAACTTGTTCATTTTTCCTAGCAATACCAGTTGGTCTAATTTAAAATAAATATATAATTTCTGCAAATAATTATTTGGCATCAGAAATAGATATTAAGTGAGACAACCTTACAGCAATAGAGATTTTTCTTTATTACATCTACCTGAATTCTCTCAGCTGTAATGACACTAATGACTTCTAATACAGTAACAGAGTCTTTAATCTCACCGAGATGAAGGAAATGCCCATTACAGACAGGTTTTTCAAATGGATAATCATTTCCTTTTGTGGATAACCACACTGATTCTCAGGGGTTAGAGGACTTGGTACATTCCCATAGGGAGGCCTCTCTCTCTGAGCCGACATGTCAGCCTAGGCTTGGGAAAAGGAGACTCCTTATTTGCTGTACTCTTTCTTCCATACTCTGTGCCTCCATAACTATGTCTCTTAAGTTTTTTTTCCAAAAATTAATATTCACAGAAGCCCATGAAGAATGCAAGACTCACTCAGTTTACAATATAGTAAGCATTCTGCTAGTGTTCTAGACATCCCCAGCTTTAGATCCTTCAATGAAGATGATGCCTTTGTCACAAAGTGCTCTTGAAGCTTTCTTAATGAAAACAAATGTACAGTCAGAAATATGTAGGAGTTAGTCAAGTACTAGTTTTGTCACTTTTCCCCACAGATTTAATGACATAATTGTGAGACTGCTATTACCTTGATTAGGTTTCCATAATAATGAATGTTGCTTTTATCTTCTGTCTTTAAACACGGCTCTGCCATTCATGGACTTAAAAAAAAAAATTAAAAAATTCTTAATATACTAGGCATCTGAACTATGAGGTGGTACACTGTTGAGATACTGCTTGACTTGCAATAAAGGCGAAGGTGATCTTGTATAAATGCAAAAGGAAACCCTGCAAAAGGAGTGCAATGACACTAGTAAAATTAGAAATATGTGTCTTCCCTTGTGGTCGTACAGTAATGCAAGTAGAAAAGCATAGCTTATTTCACTGATTGGAGTACAATGGTATAATGCCATTTTTTTAAGCAAAACAGCGTTTTTTTCAGGGCTTTGAAGTAGGCTGTTGAGAAATCTTAAGAGGCAGGAAAAATTGCAAAAAAAGTTGCAATGTTAAAGAACAGTAAGCCAAAAGATTTGAAATTATTGTATGAGTTGATAACATCAACCTGGGATGCCTGGTAGCCATTAACTAAGACACTTTTGAGCATGCTTGGGAAGAGCTCTGATGCTTCCATTGTAGTCTACTTCAGTTCACAAAGAAGTCTCTAAGGGCAGTGGGCTACAGTGGCATTTTCACCCATTTTTTTCACACCCACTACCCAAAGGTGTAGTTGCAAACATTTCTTTTTCTGAAGAACAAGGAGAAAGCATAAAGGGTCTGTGCAAAGAAAGCATTTGGTTCACTGCACCTGCATAATGCACAAAGACTGTATTCCTACAGTTGTTATTAATATTCTTCATTTGTGCATGCTGGTCATTTGAAGTGCTTGTCTAAATTAATTCTTTATTTGTAATTTGGTACTAATTATTTGACTAATTTCTCCTTTTCTCCTGTCTGCAAACTATCACTGATGAATGACATTTTTCCCAAATGTATTTCACAGAGAATTTATCAAATAATTTCATCAGCTCATTAACAAGTAATTGTGAATATTGGTTATAGGAAAACTGGCTGAATCTTCTGTCCCAGCTGCATGGTCCTAGATCCTATGCTGACACAGGAGGTGTTTCATTAACTTCCATCACATTTTATTCCTCTGCATTTATTATTTTTGTTATTTCACTGGAATTCCTAGTTGAGTTGGGTTTGGTATGCGTCCTTGCAAGAAGTGAATTCTGTTTACATGAATTCTGCTGCCAGTAACTTTTTTCATTTAGAAATTCTGCCAGTAAATAGACTATTCAGAGAAAATAAACACAGATGCTCATAAATACAATGGCAGATTAATTTAAAATTTCAACTAGTATTCATGGAAAATTGTTTTCAATATTTTTGCAGACCTATTTGCAGTAGTAAAATAAAAATTATTTTCCTTGTTCATAATATTATGACTGGGTGAAATGTATGTTATGTGTATGCTCTTGGTCACTATTAGAGAGCAACTAACAAATGTCAGGGATTTATTTTCAGTATAGCTTGCTAGTTTTTTTGATGAAAAGCTGTAATACCAACTATCGTAGGAGATTGTTTTAAAGTCATACAAAGGGCTTCAAACAGTTTGAGGCCGAAAATGCACCAAAAAAGGCTTTTTTTGGTATTCATTTTAAATTTGTCTATGGCTGGGCGTTCAGCCCTATCAGATATTTCCTTGGAACTTATAAAAAGTAAGTTTCCTCTTCACAGGCATTTGCATTTGGTAAAGAGATGGTTATAAAATGGCTGCTATTATCTGATGTGAGCTTTGTGCTGTAACTAAACAAGCATGGGAAATACGGTAGAAAAGAGGTAGGTGAAAGTTATTCCAACATCACTCTTTGTCTTTTGTACTGTGCTACGTAAATCTTTTCCATGTATAAAGTAACCTCAGTCGTCTAAATTTAAGACAAAGGAATAGTGCCTAAAACTGCAGAACACTTGAGACTTCTTTGGTGCTAATTAACTTACTTAGCTCAGTTGGTTGGCAGTTTTTAATCACTATAAAACCTCCTGTGGATATTTTAATTTGTTTTCGTTGTAAAAGCAGAAACATATGGTTCTTTAAAAGATGTGTGGCTTTTTCTGTACTCATTTGAGAAATCATAATTAATATTTTCATGTGCAGACATACATTTAGTTTCATAATCACTCATTTTCAGACTCAATGCCTTGGAAACATTGACAGAGTTATTGCTCTGAGAAAAGTCAGGCTATAACTTATTTTCCTGAAGACCTTGCCTTTTCAATCTTGATCAGAAAAAATACAGGTGTGTTCAAGTATTTCTACCAAAATGGGCCAGACAATAGTACAATCCCTTAGCCTTTCAAAATGTATTGTTTAAAATATAGGGCCTATCTTATTTAGACTTTCAATGTTTGTCTTCAATAATTAGAATAACAAAAGGTAGAGGGTAGTTGGTCTGCCTTCAGACATGCTGCTTTGGGTCTTGGACTCTCTATGCTATTCTTCACATTTTACCCCATCATCTATACTAGAAATTGCTACCTGATCCAACTCTAAATGACTCCCAGTGTTCACTAAAATGGTTATAATTTTTTAGTTGACATAGTTGATGTAGACCAATCCCAGTCTTGGGAGACTGCAAGCCCGAGTATCATATATTCTCTTGTGAGTAGGTAAAAGAAGGCCACTATGAGACAAGTAAGTAAAATCCTCCCAGGCATGATTTGGCTGTCCATTAGTAAGACTATTAGTGAACAGTTAATGAGTAATTTAAAAAAGCAATCTAAATATGCATGCTTCCCTGAAACAGACATATGTAAAAGTGTTTATATTGCATATTCTGCATGTGGATCAAAGACTTAACAAATGAGAATGCTTGATTCCCACTTATTCCACTACTTCTCTGATTTCATTTCTAGATTTGTCCTACAAGGCAAGAGTGTGAGTCTCCAAGTTATGGGTATTTCTCCCTATGAATTCTATGCAATCAGGTTAATGATAAATGATCAATCAACACTGATGAATCCAGAAGCACATCTTAGAGTTTACTAGTGTTGGCAGATAAATAAGATTCAAAATACGGCGTCCATGTCTTATTTACCAAGTGGTATTAATTTATCAAGTGAGAGTTCCAAGTGCAAATGCCAGATTTGACAATGTTTTAATACACTTGGGCTAGATTTTGAAATTTTATGATAAGACCATGTAAGGTATGGTTTTATCAGTTTGACTGTGTCGTTTTGATTCACTTGACTCTCAGTATTAATGTTTGCTATCAGTGTTACCATTCAATTTAGTTTTAATTTGGTATAAATTGTTGAATGAAACAAGTCAAAGAAAGCGCACACAAAATTTGGGTGTGGAGTGCATTTCATCTCATTTAACGTGTTGCTTGAAAATGAGAGTGTTTGGCAAAATACTTCATATTAATTAAAAGACACCCCGCTCCTAATCCCAAGCCCCAAAACACTGCTGTAAGATAACCTGCAATATTCTGCTCCAAAATAATTCCTTTGCATGGTAGAAACAGTAGTAGGGGAACCCAAAAATGAGCACATCTTACTAGCTTTGCCATGAATTGATGCTGTTTGCTGTAAAAATATGTAAAGATGCAGCCACAGAGTCGTTTTTCCTGGAGCCCCTGTGATAGCACTGGAGCTTACCAAGAAGAGCGCTCTGGAAGTTTGGCTGCAGCTGGGCTGAGGCTTTTTACTGCAGTAGCAGTACGGTGCCCAAGTGTGGTATATTTTCCACCTCGGCTGGAGGGATTGAGTTTTCTGTGCGTGCTCTGACAATATAACCTGGCTTGCCGATACGCTACTCATTGTCATTTGGAGGAAGGAACATGTGGGGAGGAAATGGTGCCTTGGTTGTGGTTGCTCTAGAGAGCAACCACATCTGTCCCCAGATACTGGGGAGAAAGGGAAGCGGGGATTTCCACCCATTGTGTTTAGGAAATATCTTCACTGATTATGAAGGCTCTTAAGTAGAGGTCCTTTCCTGCACTTGCAGTTAAAATCTCGTTTTATTGCATTTCCATTGGGGGATCTCCTCAGTTAAGTCAGTATCAGCCCAGCCTCTGTTGCTGTTATGATGAGAAGAGCAGAACTCTGCTTTCCACAAGCATTGCATCAGAAAACACAGTTATAGCTATGACCAAATGAGGATGTTGTGCCACTTTCTGTGACAAAATGATTTTGAAGTGACTGAAGAGAGTGAATATGTGTGAATGCACTTGTTTATTCATTTGCATTTGTATTAGTGCTGTGCATAATACTGTCAACATATTAGCTGCGTTTGCACTGGATTTCCTTTTTGTAGCAGTCATCAAAAATGTCCCTGAGTGTTCACATTTAATCAGTGTTACACACCTGGGAATGACTACGAATACAGTGGAATTTAAAATGACCTTTCTGGCTGATAATTAAAATAGAAGAACTTCACACATCAGTAAAAATCCATATTGCCTGGGAAGTTATGGAGTAAATATATCTAAAAAAGGGTAAATGTAGCGTACAGGGTATGTGCAATATTGCTGTACGAGGATGGCAGGCAGAGGACAAAGAAAGGTTGTCGTGCAACCTCTGCATCAAGGCAGCCTTCTGCAGAGCCTAAGAAACCTTTAATTTCACTTTGGCGTGCCTGACTAGCGAGGCGTTGTGGCTTCGGGCAACCCGGGTCAGCACCCCCGGAACAGGCTGTGGTGAGCACCACGGACACCCCCGGTTTTGCCAGGGTCCCCCCTGGCCCCCGCCCCCCCCGCCAGCTCTGCGGCCCCGTACCGCGGGCTGCAGCGGCCTCTGTCGGAGCGCCGCCACCCCCTCTGCCTGCCTCAGCCCGGAGCTGCCCACGCCGCCCCAGCACCTCCCTGCTGCGTCTCCTTCCCTTCTTCTTGGGGCTTGCAAGAAGACGCTGTCCTTGTCCTTCAAGCACTTCCAGGCCAGAGCAATTCCCCGGGCTGGCTGGGGGCTTTCACTGCTTCACGGGTTAACCATGCAGTGGCTCTTCAGGAGCAAGTAAGCCTTTCCCTCTTCTTGATGCTGCAGTAGGGCTGACAACGGTAGCACCATGCGGAAAACCAAGTATTAAAGGCATCGCATTTTTGCTTTTTGGATGTAAATTGATCCTCTCTGCAAAGATGTTTCAAATGTATGGCACGCTGGGATGCTTGGGGTTCAGCGTCCTCTCTCTGAAGCAATAAAAGTAAGGGCAGATTCTGGACTTGGCTTAGGTTAGGATCTCTTGGCTTGCCCTGCTTTTTGTGACATTCAAGTGATGTAATTGATATGGCAGCAATCGTATACAAAATGAATGTTCTATTAATAACTTCCCTTTAACAGCCACTTAAGCCAGAACCTTCACTTGGTATTGAAACCTTCACTGATAGTGCTTTGCAGCATTTGTATTGATGGCGTGCCTTGAAAGTTAATGTGGTGCCTAGGAACAAATGCTTGGCAAGATTGGCAACTTTTAGGGGTTTATTTCAGGTATGGTTTGTCTTGGTGTAAGAGACTTGAAAAATCTCTCCCCAGTGTATTCTAGTTCTTTTTCATCCTTTCTCTCAGTTTTGTGCATGGAGTGGTTTCCCTACTAAATCTGCAAAGGTATTATTTGTTCTGTAGCTCCTGTAGTAACTCTTCCGGTTATATCACTAGTAGAAAGGCAGTCAATTTTATGTGCCTATATTTTATATATATACACACACAAAAATACAATACATTTACATTATATATATTTATATTAGCTATGTATGGAAAAAATGCATATTGTCCCCTGTAATTTCCATTTTCCAGTCTATACATTCCTTTATTTCTCTGTATTGAGCAGTACTGTGTATTATCAGTGCTACAGATGCAGTCTGTACTGAGGTATTCTAAAAAGTGGTAATATGGTTATAATAACGTTAAAAAACAACGATAAATACTTTTTACCAATCCCAAAATAAAATGAGGGCAAAATTACATTTTTTACCTTTAGGAATTTTAGTAATTTGCATCTTGTTAGAATGAAGTCTTTGTTACTAATTTTTCTTAATCTGCTGGTCAAGCCTTAATTATGCCTGGACATATGTTTTCCTGCATTTACACAATTGAGGAATGAGAGAAGAACACATGAGAGCAAATGTTTAATTACCCAAAAGCATTCAGAGTGTTATACGTAAAACATCCTGAAGAATGAAAAGCTGTTTCAGGCTATAAATTAATTTAAATGGGATTCATACTAGCTAAAACAGGAAGATATCAAAGAATTTTAAGATTGCCACAGTATCTGTAGTCAGCCTGTGTTAGGAACAGGGACAGTTAAGTCAGGTTTAGATTTAAAGAAAAGTCACCTACAGCTTCAGCCAGATTTAGATTTAAATAGCATCTGAATTTAGAAGTGTTGAATGTAGCTGTAAAAGATGTGTCTACCTGCACAGCCACTCTGCTGACCTTGTAATGCAGTTTTGCAAAAGCTAGGTCTTGCATACAGCACAGAGAGACATGTAGGAAAATTTGAGGTCTAAGGGAGTGGAATATCCACACTTAAGAAAACTGTTGAATTGTCCCCTCTTTTGCACTGAACCAAGCTTGTCCAATTTTAATTAATGTTATAGCATTTACGTCAATATGTAAAATTACTGGTCATTTTTATCTGGCCAAAAGACCTAATCTTAGGGGGCTCTACAACATTTTTGAGTTATGCTGTTTCTACTTTATAATGCTGTATGCAGTTTTTGCAACATACTTAACATGTATGTGTGTATATATGTTTTCACCAGTTATATTCCTCTGTGACCTAGCTGACAGTCTCTTCTGTCATTTGATTCACAGTGCTTTGTAGTCTAAAAAAATCTTAGTGTAAATAAAGTTACTCTCTCATATAGAGTCCTGTTTCTGTCAAAGAAATATCTGATGAGATTGAAGCTGGAATGAATCCTGTTACATTTTGAGTAACAGACCTGTAGCTTTCTGATAAACCTTATATTTTTAAAAATATTTTCTGAGATAAGTTACATAAAGCATTTAAAAGACCATCTACCACATGAAGGAAATGTTGTGTATTCAGTTTCCATTTTGACTATAGATATGACACATTACAGACATATTTATATAAGTCTTTTAATTTATTTCATATACTGGGTCAGGGTCATGAGCCACTTGCTTTGCCAAGCAGTTTACTCACAAGGGTAACCCAACTGATTGCTTATGTTTAAAGCTTATCTATATATTGAAAAGTAGGAAAAAAATACAGCTAAGATCTGCAGAAAAAAAATCAATATACCGAACAAATCTTACTTAAGCAAGAAGCTCAAAAGATGTAGCTGAAAATGTGATGAATTAATGTGATGAAATATATACTTTAACTGTGTGTGATGGAATGTATATTCTGGAAAAGAACGATACCAGTCTAAAATGGGTGTACTTAATACATATGAGAGAAAGGCAAATACCTATTTATGCCTAGTTTGGATGGGATTGTAATGTAGGGGGATGCAGGATTTTCCTGCCATTCAGGACATCTCTGCTACACTACTTGTGTTGCAGTATGACTTTGGAAAAGGTTGCACAGTTGCTATGTTTTTCATTCCCTAGAATGGGAAAAATATATGTCCTTTCCTGTAAATGCTCCTAGATCCTTTCATGGTATACCACATAATTGACATGACTGAAGATTTTCATCATATTTCAGTCAAAAAGGATATATTTTTGACAAATCTTTCCCTTCACTTTTTAAATTAACTGGTGCATTATTTTTTAAAGAGAGTGCTACAGTAAGAAGGATTGAATCAGCTGTGTGTATGTGGTTAGCATTTGCATATGTCTTGTTCTTGCTCTGCATCTCTCAGGAGGAAAGAGGAACTAAAAATACTGAACATCACTAACTGTTAGCGGCTAAGGTAGAGAAAGAACTGATTAGCTGAGACCAGTAGTAAGTGCTGTATGCTGCTGTTTAAAGGTGCACACCATACTCTGTGTGTAATACAAATCGGGAAACAAGTGCTACTACAATGATTTAATCTCAAGTTGTTTTGCTGCAGAAGGCCTTGAACTCTCTATCTAGGCGTTCTCATACTGCATGCAAAATCACATTCTTTGATTTTTGTTTTTAAGGTTATCGGTTGCCTCTGGTGCAAGAAAAACTTAATAGAAGCTTTCCTTGATGCAGTGCCCCAAAACTGAAGAGTTAAATGCAGACCTTCATCTGAAGTATGTAGTAGCTCACTTGAAACAGTGCAGGCAGCTGATGGTCTGGCTCTGACACCTCCAATTCTGCAGGTACTTATGTGTGTCTAAACCGCTTTAAAATAAGTGCGACTTAAGCATACCCTTAATGTTAATTACATGCTTAAGTGCTTTGCAGAACTGATGCTTTAAGTAATTCAGTAGATCGTATATATTGGAAGCAGCTCTTACCAATTCTGCAAATATTGTACTACAGTTTTATAGTCCTCAGGTCTTTGCAATGCTATTGCAGAATTGAATTATAACCTAGGTCACAGCCTGCAGTTTTATTCTTATCCTGGGATTTTTCCACCTTTTGGTTGAATTTTCTGTTACAGAACTAGTATTTTAGTTCTGAAATTTCCCAGGCTTTTTTCTCACCCCTTAACAGTTGCACTCAGAAATAAAGTAGATGCCTGTGGGGATCTGAAAAAGGAAGAGGGAGTGCAAGAAGTAAAATGAATCATGCCTGTGCACAAACAGGGATGTGGCAGCTATTTATACTGTAGTGTAAATACCAGATTAGTAGGATTTAAAATGTTATTGCTCTGTAGGTTGTAAAAGGCATTACAAACTCTTGGGTTAGTTCTGCTTCACTACTTTCAAGGTAGACTTATTTAAGACGACAAACATTTGCTTTCATTTTTAAGAAGATTTATAGCACATAGTGGTTTTCCTGGACTCAATAAGCTATTTCCCCATGCACTGCTTGCTGTTTGAAAGAGGGGCTGTTTTACGCTTGCCCAGGAGAACTGCCCGCTGATAACCTCGCTCCTAATCTCACTAGCTCTGAAGTGATTCATTGCAGATTGGTGGACTCTGCTCTTGTGAATCCCCAAACGCATTTGGCAACCTCTCTGTACTATGCAGTCACTACTGGGTGTAGATTTGCCATTCCTTAAGGAGGAGGGTACTCCACTTGTCCTATTACCCCCAAACAGCTTGTATTATGTGGTAATTTATTGTATTAGTTTGTTATTTCTTGCTAAGTAATATAATAACTTTTTTATTACAAATTTGGCAACAAATTCCTGGAAAAACAGAAACAAAAGCTGTTGCCAAGATGTATTGAAACATGCCTCTATACTTCTGAGTAAAGATCTTTCCTGTCAGAGCGAACAACACAATCCTGAAATGCATGATGCCATTCTGAAAGTTATTTCTTCTACTTAATCCCTTTCCTTGGTCAATGTTACCAACTGGCACACCTCATTTATTACATAACTACTAAGTGCAAATTAATCTACAAAGCAGTCTCTGGAGCAGAGCTGTCTCTTCTGATTATTCCTTTCAGATTTTTAGCCCTGTGTGGCAGTAAAAAAACACAAACAAGGCCTTTCTGGTGCTTCTTTAGTACAGCTCATTCTGGTATAGTGAGGGCACTATGCTATGTATAAGTTTATCTCCATATTATATCCAAGCCTAGGAAGTCTATAATTCAGTTAATACTAGGTTTCTCTTGCAGATGTCTTAGAAAGAAAAAAAACAGCTCTGTCTCTCAACATTTTGGCAATTTATCCTTCACTTGATGTCCTTTATTTTATCTGCTCTACATCAGACATGTTTTTTACCTTGATGATTTTCTTGCCTGTGAGGCGAGAGCTAAATGTCAGTCAGTGTGCACAGCAAATTACTTTTCTCTTGTGTAGATTACCTTGGAAACGCTAAAGGTGCTGTTGGCAGTAAAGTAGGCTGATAACAGGGTTGAGGAGGGGATTCTTGTTTCAGCAGTAGCCCAGGAGGGTGAGAACTGGCTGCAGACTTTCTCCAGAGGAGAGGCTCAAAAAAACCCCAGTCTAAGCTATTTGTGGTGCATGCTGACAGATGTTATAATTGTGTGAGGAAGGGTTCTTCGTGAAAAGTATTTGGGAAATGAGTAGGAAAGGAACAAGTATTCTTTACAACTCATGTACATATTTCGGTCATTTATTAAGGTCTGGAACCAGAAGCTGCTGCCTGTGTTTGAAGTTGGCTAGACTGAAGGCTGGTGTGCTTGATGTAGCAATGTCCTTAGGTTTGTCTGAGGATGAACGTGGTGTTGATGTCAGAGCAATTGTTAAGCTACCCCCTTGAAATGGATTTGGGACTGGTGGTAATACCAAGTGGTTTTAATAGTTCCAATGGAAAGTCTATGAAAACAGAGGTATTGGCAAGTAATGCTGTTAGGAAATCTATTGCCCCTGGGAAAAAGGACACCTTCTGTGCAGTTGCTGTAGGTGTCAGGTAGAGATATTAACATGTAAAGTGTATGCTGGATCTGAGCATCTGGTATGACAAATCACTGAAATATAGGGTAGCAAGCTTGGAGGCAACTGGATTTTTTTTTTGGTCAGGCTAGTTAGTAGTTAAAGCAATTGTGTAGGGATTAGCTTTCTGGTAGAACTGGTGTGCATCTAAGAGGTGTTAAGTTGTTGCCACACAATGTTTTAAGGAGTTCATGCAAGTGTTTTTTGTCTATGGGAATTGTCTTTGCACATAATCTTCTGTAGTCATGGTATGAGTCTAGCCACCTGAGAAAATCTGCAATTTATTTTGCCATAGTGCCATGGTTTCTTTTAGGGGCAAAACAAAACCCAAAAAACCACCAAAGCTATGCTGGGATCTACATGTATTTAATATATAGGAGGCCTAAACATTGTTGCTATCAAAACAATAGCAACAGCTTTTTTTCTTTCTTAGAGCGGATGAGAGTATAATATGGATGACTGGTCAGATCCTTATCGAGTTCGGTTTTGATTGGAGGTATCTGTAGAGGTCTGCTAGTCTAGGGTTTGAAAGATAGGAACGTAATTCCCCACAGACTGTGTGAGCTCCCTGTACTGTTTATGGATTATTTAGAACAGGACTGTAGTAATTCTGGAGCTCTCAGGGAGTGAATACTTGAAAATGGTGTGCTGATACCTCACTGGATGGAGTCACGCACAGACAAAATGAATGCGAGTGAGGATCAATGCAGAGAATTCCACATAGTACTTCATTTCTTCATTCTGTTTCTCTCTTGCTCAGGAGTTGAAAAAGTGCTCTCCTTGAAGCACTGTGCATGGAGTGGTAAGTGTATCATTCCTCTCCCTTTTTCAGCTAAGTGTTAAGAACAGTGGATGAATGTTTTCAAATCAAAATTGCTGCTCTGCAGGGTTATTTTATTATGTGAGGTGCATGTTCAAGTGTGCATAATTTCACAGATTAAACCCACAGGCTTTTTCTTCCCTGTGCCTAAAAAAATTATCTATAAAGAACTGATTTTGCTTAGCCTGTTTCAAGATGCAAATCCATTTTCACCTTACTTACTAAAATGTATATTTGAGATCTATATCATCAAAATTAATTTTCAGACTCAGTATATTTGTAGAGAAAGGTAAAGAAGAGATTAAAATCAATAAATAAGCATTCAGTCCAACTGAAAATTAAGCCAATTTCAGTCATATTCTTATTAATATCTCAATCATAACAGATAGTGCCAGTTTCTAGAAGTATTGCCATAATCAAGTGAGAGAATTTTTTTTAGCCAGCCTTTTTAATTCATCAGCTGTAAATGGTTATGTAATAACAGCATTATATCAAATTAAGGAAAAATCAATGTCTCTGGAGACAAGGAATAGGACACTAGGGCTTTCATCTTTAAACCTCTGGTTCAACTCCAGCATTATCCCTTTCTAACTCCAGCATTGTCCGACAACTCCATGTCCCTTTCCTGGAAGTCTCTAACAGAGAGACGTGTCTCCTCCCTGGATGGATGGTTCAGCATGGGAAGAGGCTGCCTCCTGGGGCTCTGGACTCTCACCCCTAGGCAGAGCTGCAGCTGCCTTGATCTAACATTGTTGACAGCCCCGTGTTGAACGAGAGGTTAGATTTGATGACCACCAGCGGTCCCTTACAATGTTTCTACGGTTCCATGGTAAACCTTATTATTCAGAAGTGTTGCATTTCCATGACGGACAACTTGGAATAACTTTACTGAGCTGTAGGGCTTGTCGTATTGCAGAGGAGACAAGTTTACCCCCCCCCCCCCACATCTATCATAACACTGATGGAAAACAAGTACTTGGTGTCAGTGCCGTTTTCTCCCCTGCCGTTTTCTCCTGGTTCTGTCAGGAGCCATGTTTTCAGCCTGTTGCCATTGTGGTATCTTTTCTAACTGCATGCTGAAATTCAGTTCTGAGCTGTCATCACTTAATAAATTGGCAGACAGGGTTGTTCCATGGAAGAGAATTACCTTTGGTAAAAATGTGAGATGTGCACGTGTGCATGTGTAGTATCCACATGACGTTAGTTGCTGGTCAGAGTATGGGCCTTGGTGTAGTGTTGCAAGTTCACTAGCAATCATTCTCACTAGTTATCCCTTCCCAGAGCAGGCAGGTTGCAAGGAAATGCTAGTCACCCGAGAGAAATAAACCAAATTGAATCTGCCTGCCTGTGGTTGCTCTGTTCCTCTGGAAAGTGCTGCTACACACCTAACCGTGTTCAATAGCTGGGTCACTTTACTGAGTTGAGCTGCCTGATCCATGTCATCTTTTAGTGAGCTACTGCTAAAACATCTGCAGGAGAACTTGCTGGGAACTCACGCATGTGGGCTGCTGCACACCAGTACAGGTGTACCTGTCACCCGCCCCGGGACCACCTGGCAGCAGGCTTAGCTAAGGGTGTGCAACTCCTAGGGACCATTTGGGAGAGGGCAGTTTACAATATTTGCAAACATTTATTTTGTGTTTGTGTTTTCTCTACCCACTCCTAATTCACATGCACAGTGATTTTTCTTTTTTGGTTGCCTGGCGACCAGCCGGGGACATACGGGATGGAAAGTGGATCTTAAGTATATGGCTTTGGTTTTCTTTTCAGGCAGTGTCAGAATAGGTGATACTATGTTCAGATTAATTAATACTTAGTTTGCATGTATTATTGCATCACTATTTTTATTACTGATAAGGAACGATATTAACTGCCCTGGTTGCTTGGAGAGGAAAGCAGCAAGCACACTTGCTAGAGCCCGTGCTAGGCAATCTCTGTGCAAGCTCCCCCTAAGCAGCTTTGCCACTGCAGCTTTGTCCCGTCCCGAGCGCTGCTGTCCTGCCCCCGAGCACACACTCGTGGTAACCCGAAGCTGAGTGGTCTCTGGAGTGGGAATAAAAACACTGTACCCATTGAAAATGAACAGACAGAAAAGATTTCCAAATTGCTGTGTTTCACCTAGGATGAGGTTTTTGTTTCTTTCCTGCCTGTGAAAATGAAATATTAATAGCACTATCTTTCTAACCAGGGGCGAGTCAGCACCAATATTTTTGTCAGTATAGGTTTCAGTTTTTCAATGTCAAATTCTTTCATTCAGATACTGTGCAATGTAATAAAGTGGCAATAACGTTTGAAACTTCTTGTTTGTTTTTGAAACAGAGAGGAAATGGATTTTGACTGTGTGATAAGGAAAGATGTCCAAGAATCCTGATATGCTTCCATGTGACCTAAAAAGTAGTTCTGAATTGTCAGGATTTCAATGGAGAAAAAAAAAAAAAAGGAATCCAGAGTTCTTATTGGCTCCAAATCTTAATTCTTTTGCTTTTTCAAATGCCTTGAGCAATCAGTGTGATACTAACTGCCACCAAGGTCAGTGAGGTTGCTTACACTGTTATGTATTGCCTGGGGCAGGTAGGCTGCTAACCTTGCAGTTGTGCACTGTGAGTGTGATTCCGTTTTCTGGAGTAGAGGCCAGCTGTCAAAATGAATGTTTTTGTTACATGCACAAATGGGTATCTGAATGAGGTTATTAAGGGGTTTTGCTGTTGATTCCCCCCACCCCCTTCTCTTGGAGAAATAAGCCAGTACTAGGTGCAGGCAAAGGCATCTTTCTTGCCATTTTCCTTCTCTCTCAAAATGTTCTTGTGCACTTCTAATTTGTGAAAACACTTTTGGACTCTGAGAAGTATAAAAATATGTCCACATAGATATGAGAAATAGGATGATAGTCAGTAAAAGACCCAGGGGTACGAAGCAGTAATTAAAGTAGCGCATCAAGATGTGTCAGAATAGTTCACTAAATTCAACGTGATAATTACAGAAATGGATCTTCAAGGATCCTCTGGGCTAGTACTGAAAGAGATGTGAAGATTAGATTGCTATCTGTGAGATAGTATAAAGGCCTGGACTTTGTATTCTGCTGGCCTTTAATCCAGCAGATGCTGACCTACCACATTTGCTGTCAAATGACACTGTAAGATATGTGGGACAGTGTATATGCTCCTCACCAACAGCCAGCACTTTGCAGTAATGTCGCTAATTGTGGGTCAATGCCAGCTGCATGCTGACACTCCAACGACTCTTTGACACGCAGAGTCTGACAATAGTTTTGTTGCCGAACATATTGATGCCAAGATCAAGCTGATGGAGTTCATCAGATAGACTCCTAACCCTGGTAGGTCTTTTGCTACACACGTTCCACAGCACTGATAGGGCAAGGGAATGCTAGAGTGGGGATTGCAGCGTGTAAGCCAGACTTATTCAAGCTCTTTTGCAAGCTGTTGCCTACCTGCACCACAGCAGCCATTCTCCAACTTGAGTTTCTAGTTTTAGGGGTTCATAGCAATGCTGATGGTGAATTCTGCAACAGTGAATTAACATGTGAGTTAACGTGTATTTAAGCTATATCCTACATTTATAACTCTCCCCCTCCTCTTTTTTTTTTTTTTTATTTGGGGCATATATTTGGTTCTTGCATGTCCACATTTTAGTAATTAGTGAAATTTCTAATTTGAAAACATAAGGGCATAATTTGTAATTGATTTCTGTTCTTCTGGTTGCTGTTGATAATTTCCATGCTGGTAAATAGGAACTACATAGACTACTGCATGTCTTCCAAAGTAATTTTATACCATATGCTCTGTGCTTGCAGATAAAGTTGCCGTAATCAGTGATAGCGAGTGTATTACTTTGCGTAACATCAATGTGAGTTATAATTGATGGCTGGCAGTTTGGAAACAGCTCTTATCAAGAACGTACAAAGATTATAGCACAATCATTGGTGGTTTAAATAGTGCTCATAGAGATTGTCTGGTGCTTTCTATTGGGTGTCTTTGACAGCTCTTAACATATGTAGGTTGACACTTTTGCTACAAAGCAAACTTGAGTTACTCATTTTTTAAAATGTGTTCAAAACCATTAAGTGTTTGCCTTCAGCACAATCAGGACCATGTCATTCATTCAGGGGCTTGTGAAAGCAATGCAAGCATTCAAAACAGACAATTCATTCCTGAGGCTAGCTGCAGTTATATATGCTACTCCATCCCTTGCATGCTTGGTAGAAAAGGACTTTAATATTATTTTATGCATATGTTCCTGTTACCATATCTTCCCTTTATGCCACCAGTGGCTGCTCATATCTGTATTTATTTAATGTGCTATCATACTGATGTAGTGCATAAGCTCTTTGGTGTTTTCTTCCACTCCTGCCTGTTTTCTTTGTGTCTGGGATTGTTGGGGTTGAACCTCATACTTACTCCTAAGAAACTTGTCCTGGAAACCCTAACCACGTTCTAGGTCAGTGGGCTTGGCCAAATGTTGGTACGTGCATATTAAAATCTTTAAGGGATGATGTATTATGTGGATAAATGGAATGGGATAAGAAAAATTAAAGGACGGGAAGGAAGGTAATATTATGTCCTATTTGCAGGGGGAAAACTGAGACCCACCTTGGAGAGTATTTGACAGAGGTAGGAATTACAGCTGTCTACCAAAGTTAGTAGTCCAGTGCCCACAGGTCTATCATCTATTTTAATGATAATAATAAGGGATAATTAACCAAGCCTGGGTGTGTTTGATGCCCTAATTTGGGAAGGACCTGTGGCTTATGAGCCATGCGTTTGATTGTGGTTCTTGTGCTTGTTAAATGCTACATAAGGATGTGTGATAATGCTATGTCAGGGATTAGGCAATGGTTGCTAAAGGTTCCAAAGGTAATCCTGCTTTAGGTACAAGTCACATGCCCTTAATATTCCTGCTCTGCACTGGAACAAAGGAGCTCCAGGGGTTGTGTCTCCTCCTGCACTGGTGACACCTACCACCCTAAGTTGTGAAGGTCTAGCCAAGCTAGACATCAAAGCCTCCCAAAAGAACACTTCTGTTCTAGTTTAAGCTCTTTCCTCTTTCCTTTACTGTTAGAATCCTTTCCTTTCTTCTTTTCATGTTTCCTTGTTTGCACTTCTCATTTATTTCCACTTTCTGTGTCTTTGCCTCTTTTGGTGGCTCGTTTGATATATATGATTGATAATATAGGTCACGTATTTTCCCCTTTCTGATTACTTATGCAATATTTTCAGACTTGAACTACAATAACTTTTTTTAAACTAAATATTATTCCAAATTCTAATTGATTAATTTAATAAAAACTGACCATTCCTGGATATTTTAGTAAATAGCTAGCGTTTACTGTGATAATTGTGTATTAACAGCAAATAACATAATTCCACAGAAAAAGGTGTCATTTTGAGCAATACCATTATTTTTTGTGAAGCTAGATATGTAACGAACTTTGGGAAAAAGAATGTTTCTGGATGTAGACAGTTACCAATAGGATTGTTAACTGGATGTAATACGACTTCTTTTTTCTTCATTAATAAGTGCTTTTAGAACACGTATTTCTGTTGCTTACATTATAAAGGATATAAAAGTGTTAACAATTTTTTTTTTCCAGTAGTGTATGGCTAGTCAGCAAAATGTTAAGACCAAATGCTTGATCACTTTTTATTCAGACGTCAGTGAGGAAGAATTGTCATTTATGTCAGTCTAAGATTTTAATTATTTTTCTGATAAACAATTTAGCTAAAGACTTGGTCTAAATTATACATATTTGTCACTGTTTACCAAGTTTTGGCTCTATCCTTTCACTAGAGAGCCTATGCTTTACAGAAAAGCAAGCATTATCATTGTTTGTTGACTTCAGAGACAATTCAGCACCATATAGTGCTGCTTCTCTACAGTACTTCTGGATGTGAAGTGAAAGAACATTTAATTTGCCTGTCACGCACCTCTGCCATTCAAGATGGATGCAATCAGCTGAACAGCTGACATGCTGCAGTCCTACATTTGTACTCATAATTTTTTAATCTAGAGACTCTAAACTGTGAAAAAGTGACTTTGTTCCCTTTAAAACCTACTGGCTAATTAATCATGGTTGCAGAGTGCTGTTGCAGGCAGCTTCTTATAACATTTGATTAATAATAAGTGCTGATATGGGGAATGTGTTACCGTGAGCAGGATCACATCTGGCAAGTCATCATGGCTACTCGCTGCTCTGCACTGTAAGCGGTTTTTGCCCCCAAAACGTGTTGACCTGATTTTGTGCTGTTAAATTCTCAAGTTATAGCTACTACCTTGTAGCATACGTCATGTGTCCAATTCACAGTTTGAGACTATGGGAAGCTGAGACTGCTGTGAAGGCATTTAGATCTCTCAGCTCACCAACTTTTGTTTTTTAAGCAAAATGTTGTAAGTATCAGATGGGCAAATTTGTCAGTGACTGCAAATTTTGCCCACATCTAATCAGCAGTGTGATTATTTTTAAACAAATGCTTCTGAATTTAAAAGAAGATTCTGGATTCTGAATTTTATGTGATTAAATATTTAAGGAAAAAGTTGAGCTAAAATAGTTCAGTGAGCTAGAGCGCTCTTGGGGAAAATGCAGTCCCATTTTTTCTCTCAGCTGGGAGAGGCTAGGCACTTTCACAAGCAAATGATCCTTTTGTAGATTCATTTTCTTTTTATTTCACTAGACTTTCAGTCAAGCTCTTCTTGTGTGGATCTCCCACACTTTTAATGGGTGAACCATTCCTGTCTGTGTATCACCTAGCAAAACAAATTCTTGCAAAATGTATACATTCCTTAAAAAACAAACACCGCACCAAAATAAAAAAGGAAAAGAAAAGCCACTTTTTTTTGAGTCCTTTCTGTAGGAAAAATATTTTAATTAATACCTGAAAAACAGTTGTGTTACACTTATTTTTTGTATTATAATTTTCTATAATATAACTAAGTAAAGAATCTCATGAAACCCCTAAGCAAGGACTAAATACATCATCATTTCAAGCACAAACTCCACGAAGCTCTCAGGTGTTTAAAGACAAAAAATAGACTGTAGGTCTTTTAGATTATGTGGTGGATGTACCTTTGAAACATTAAGGGTTTTAATTCTTATTATTGGTTGAAGTGCTTGCAAAGTACAATTGAATATGTTACATGTTATTAAGGGGGGGTGGTTTTGAGAGAGGAGAAGATTGTATTTGACACCCCTTTAAGTTAGGGCTGAAACTTAGCCTGCCAGAGTATGTTAGTTCGTTTTCAGTAGCTAAGTTTTAGCCTAGTGAAAACTGGAAGGAAGGGGTCTTGGGTACCACAACAGCAGAATATCTGTTTGCATAATGTGCTGCGATAAGCTTTGAAATCTGTCACTGTTTATGTAGGTGCATATTCATTGTTAACTGTCAACATTCATGTTTGTACACTTGTTACCCATCTTCTTATTGTTTTCTTCTTGACTTGGACTTAGCAGAAAAGAATTTGTACCACCTTTCTCTCTGAGCCGTGGAAGAAATGGTTGGTGTCATGTCAATATGAGAGCTAGTAATCAATTGTGAGTCTTGGAGTGATATGGAATGAAAGTTTTGCTTGTCATCAATTCAGAGCTATTTTCAATACTGACTTGGAATGGGTCACTGAGATTTATAATCAGCCTTCATCCTTTCCTGTTGTTTCCATTGGGGTATATTCTCTTAACCATAAAAGTAATAAAACATTCTTTTGTAAAAGCAAAGATATCCTGGTAATCATGCTGAATTATTCCCATGACCCATGTCAGTGGAAGGAAAGCACATGGCTGAGTAGTACTGCAGCTGTGTAAAAATTAGTTCTCCAGCAAGATTAATAGGATACTTATAGCAAAGTGGTGCCTTCCAGATGGCCCACACCAAACAGCATTGAGATGTGTTATACTTGTTCTATCCTGACAACACAATCCTCATAGCAGTGAGGTTTTAAAATTTAATGAACATGAATGTTACTGTCTATATAGTCTAAAACAGTGAAGGCTTTCTTACCACCTCACATTCCATGAACCAACACTTGTATGACTCAGATAAGTCTGTTTATATGACATAACAGGACTCAGACCATATTTTGATATGATAAGAGAACTTCTCTTAGGTGGAGACAATATACAGTCTAAATATGCAAGATGGGGACTGAAGTATTAGGAATACGGTGTAAACTGTTCTTTAGCACAACAGAAGAGTGTTGGAAAAGATATTCTGGGCTTTGTCTCTGGAGTGGCCTTTCTGTTCTTCTTGAAACATAACCCACCAAAGGTAGCTTTAAATTTCTTGAATTAGGCTAATAAGAACAGAACAACAATATAAAAAAGTAAATTATATTAGCAGAACTCAAAAAGTTAGTACAACAAACATAAGTGCAAGCTATATACCTCTCTACTACCTTATTCAGTATCTACTTGTATCTGCAAATATTTCAAAGCTAAGCTGCTCATGGACAGAAACTGTTGGTCCTTAAAGGTGCAGGATGTGAAATCCCTGTTAGAGCTGAAAGGCATCCCTGTAATCCGATCATGTAATAGGATTGATATAAATATAATCCTGTTACTAAACCATGTGCTTGCATGTCAGAATGAGCAGTGAATAAAGGCTAGAAGATGTTTGGGTCATGTTGCTATTTCAAAACAGAAAACCAATGTGCATCATTGTAATATAAACTGATTTAAAAGGTGTGTTTTGGTGTAGGCAGCAACTTCATGCCATAAATTAATTTTGCTAAAAGTTCTGAACTGTCAGCTGTTGGGGTTCCCCCCGCTTTTCTCCTCCAGCAATATTAAAAAGGAAGGCTGAAATTATTTATTTTTTAATAAACCTCATTGCCCATGATAGATGCAAACCAACAAATGATACCATATGAAGGAAACCCCCATATAGTGTCAGAAGGGAGAAGTCATCTGTCTGTGAAGAATATCCCATTGTATGTAGCTGATAAGAATAAAGCTAAATGGCTCATGTGATGTAATTAGCACAGTTATAGTATATTAATCCCTTAACAACGTAAAAGCCAGCGAACATTTGTTGAAAGCCAAGTATATATGGTGATTGACCTGGATTGCGGAGTCTCTTGAATTGTAGTCCTGAAGAGGTTAGCAAATTAAGTGCCTTTGCCCTTTCCTGACACATTAATCTTGCAGAGAAGACACTGCAAATGTTTTATGCAAGCATCATGCCAAAGAAGTGCTGGTGGTAGCTTTTTTTGGCCCACTTCTTGTCATCAGTCTTGCGGTAGGAGACACCCAAAAAGGAACTGCACTCCACACTTTTTCTAGTTTTGAAACCTGAACCAAGGTAAAAGTATTACAGTAGGCCAATAATTTTCCTTTGGAAGTTTAGTTTCTCAAAACACACCGGCTATCGCATTCCTTTGTGTACCTGATTTTGTTTTAGAAGTAGTGCTAAATGTGTTTTTTGGATACAGTGTAATGTAGGAAATTTTCTTCTGTCTGTCTATGTGGTATAACTATTGACTATGTTAATCTGATTTTGGTGAACAAACTTCTAAACTATGCCCTCATAAATAAGCACGCATGCAAACATATAAATATGTGCAAATGCTATTTTAATTATATTAAATAAGTAGGAAGTGAAACTGAATTATCTGCTCAGCCCTTGACATGGTGTTTCCAGTTCAGGGTCTGCAAAATCTTGTGGGGAATCTTCATGCTACTGCCACCCACCAGATACCTCAGTGCTGTCTTCAGGTGGCGATGTGTATTCCAAGTGGGAAAACATTTGAATTGCCATCCTGTCAGCATATCGGTACCTGGTAAAGCAGGAGCAAAAAAGTTCTGTAAAAAAAAAATCATGGTGCGTGCCACTTGAACATCTAGAGGTGTATCAGTCTGTACTCTATTGACTAGAAAAGTTTTTTCCAGCTTTGGTCTAAGTAGTGAGATACTCTGCAAATACCTGAAGACTGGTGGATGTTGAGGATGTGCATTAGTTATGTTGCTATCTAGAGTTATCTTGATTTCAGTATTTATCTTCTCTACTCGGGAGATTTAACACAGTAGAAAGAGAAAATCCTTCATTAAAAAAGTTCAATAGTCTAAGCAGACAAAGGATTTATATTCTTTCTAAAAGGTGACATTGGGAAAAGAGGCAGAGAAAAGCTTGGAATTTAGTCCATGTCTTTTGAATCCCAAACAAATACTTACAATCTCAAGACTCTCAGGTCTCTAGAATATTTCATTTAATACATTCACATTTCTTTCTTTCATCCTGAAGCAGGCTATTTTGCATCATTACAATCTGGACACAGAGAAATGAATTTTGTGGGTGGACTATTGGAGGAAATTGCTGTCTGGGATTAGTGTGATTTGTGCTAAAAGCTCACATTAGGTGAATGTGCAGTATTTCACAAATCTCACGCATTTTCTAAACCTAGCTGAGGAACTTGCTATGGTTTGTCCTCATCATTCTTAAATTATCTCCTAATATAAATACATGATTTATCAGTGGTGACAGATGCTGGCTTGGCTTTGCAGTTCCTATTATGTCAATGGATCATAGTTTGCTGGAAAATGGCTTTTCTCAAATGGCCTGTCCTTGTTCAACAGCACTGAATTATTGTTTCACTAGCTTTAGTTTCTTCTTATAATTAACTTTCAAATGTGCTGTAGGAACATAAGGAGCAAAGAAACTCATTTTACAGCAACCTGTAAATAAAACCATTTCCAAAACAAAACTGACAGTTAATACCAAGCAATAGTGCAATTTGCTGCTACTAGAAACAGTCATGAAGTGAATTCCCATGGACAGGAAATATTGATGAATAGCTAACACTACCTCACTTCATCCTTTTCGTATATAGCGTGCACAAAGGTGTTTAGAATAAAGGCAGGATAAAGGAGCAGAACAGCTTTCAAAGTTGACTGACAAAGTTTACTTATCTCCTTTAACTATTTTCTTGTGTTTTCTTATTAGTCACATAGTTTACTTATCAGTTCCTGATTACTACTTTTATGTAGTTTACCAATTTTTGGATGATGTGATCTACTCTAAGATTTATTCTAATACATCTTTCAAAAATGACAATGCTCAACATCTCCAGGCTCCTAATCCAAGTCTTTGTAGGCATTGCTAGTAGATGTCTTCATCATAAGGTGTGTCACAAAAAAACTTATCAAAAGGTTATAATTTTTTTCAGTAGTAATGAGTGGTACTGAAAAAAAAAAGTTCCTATTAAGTTCCTTCTATAATCAAGCGGTATGAATAACTATAACATGGTACTGAACCATGTGTTTTCATTAGATTTACTTTGCGTTGCAAAATGTTCAACCTTCAATGCTTTAAGAAAATATTTATGCAGGTCAGAGCTACAAAAATCTCATTTTTTTAACCTCAAGTTTCTTTAGAGCATCTACCCCTGTAAATGTGGCTGGATAATAATTGTTTGCTACCAAGCAAAATAGTTATTTTAACTCTTATTGGGGAAAAAAAAAAATCCTTAGGGTAAAGCTATTTTGTAACCATAGAGTAATCTTTTTAGTCAAATGCTGATGATGTACCTAGTGTATCTGAAATCAAAACCACACATTTTGCAACATATCATCATTTTTAATAGACAAATATTGCTGTACAAATACAAGAAACTATCATAATTTTAATAACTGAAAAATAGTATTTAGCTTATGTGTAGAGCTCTCTAAATCCATGCAGTTACACGTTTTCCTGTCTATTAAAACTGAGATGTCTGTGGCACAAAGAAGGATGACTTGTTCCACGTGACCTACCAGTGCAGTGGCATAACTAAAAATTGAGCTCTGGAGACCCAGTGTGTTAGCGCTTCCGTGATTTGGGTAGGAGAAATTTATCAGAAAAGTAAATTTGAAAGAAGATACGTTTTTACAATGTTTATCACTTTGTTTTCTAGAACTGTGAGCTTTATGATACTCCCACGAAGGTCATTGTGTAGGGGCAATGGGGGAAACCTTGGGATCAGAGAGAATGATGGATGACAGAGCTTCTCACAGTAAACAGCTGCAAAGACTTTTTAGAGCGGTTTTTGGAGAAAAGCAGAAGAGAAACCATATAAGGACAAATCTTGCCTTAAAAAAACCCAAGCAACCAAAAAAACCCAAACCAACAACAAAACTCCCAAACAAAAAAACCTACAAGGCAGCAGGACCTCGGTTTTGCAAAGGAATCGTGGTTAAATCAACAAGACAAGAAAAACACTCTAAACCTTAGAGTGTTTAACCCAAGGAAGGCCTTAAATAATACTAAAAGTATTTCTCACTTAGGATGACTCTTTTGAAAGGGAAAATGATCGCACAAGCATGTGGTATTTTCTACGATCACACACACCATTTCTAGAAGCTATGCTACAGACAAATTGGCAGCTGTTTTTAATGAGATTCAAGCAAGCGTAGGGTTAAGACTAGAAATGTTAGTGAGAAGAGTATCAGTTTCATAGATCAGGAGGAAATGGATCTCAGTTTGATCAATTATAGTGTTAATTTCCCAGTGTTAACAAGGCTCAGCTTTTTACTACTGGAGAGGAACATGGTGTAGAACTGCTAACCAATGAAGGCAGTGCTGGGTTGTGGTTATAGATTGGTGGCTTTATATGAGGATTGGGTTTGAGGTTTTTCTTTCTTTTGGTTTAGTGTTTCAAAGCAGGGAATTCTTGGATTAGTGTTCCTATTTTATTGATGTCAGGATGTTCTTTCTGTTCCAACAAGCTTTTGCGTTTTAAGAAACAAGCAGGTCCGAAAGCTGTATTCCTTGAACAAATTATGCCGAGGTTTTCCTCTACTGCCACTGATAGCAGTTGTTTAAAAAATAGAGAGATGAATAAAAAGCCCTCTGACCAAATCAATACTTAGATAAGAGATATTTATGTATCGCTTAATTTAATTTACACAGGACCAGATTTATCTTCCCTGAGAAACCAATCCTACGGTTGGAGGAAGAAAGCCTGCAAGCATATGGTGCACTACTAAATGTGTTAGAGACTCAGGATTTAACTTCATGCTTCAAAAACATGTCGGTGTAATTACAGGTCAGCTCGACAGAGAGTTACATTGTAATTAAAATTAAAAAAAATCAGGCCCACCAAAGTCCTAAGACTGATGATCTTGTTTGAAAAAAGATAAAACAGAAATGCTAGTGTAATGTGTTCTCTAATCTAAATCCCGCCCACCACGGTAGAATGAATAGGAAAAGACTTTGCAGAAGGAGAGACATGTTACCTCTCTGTTTAGAAACAGATGATTGTGTTGATTTGTTGCAATTTTATTAGACAATCATACTGTTAATTTTTTACCTGTAAAGATCTGGAGGAAACTTTAAGTCCTGCTAATGGGAACAAAATTACCATCTGATAGCTGGCGTAGTTGCATTAGCTGGGAATTGTTTCTCAAGCCATCTAATCAGGAGCTAATTTACACAAAACAAATAGTGATATACTAGGAATGTGATCGGAGAGGAGCAAGGTCCTTCTTATCACTTACTGCAGACTGTACTGAAGATAGGCTTATCTGAGGGTCTTGCACATGGAATCAAATTTGCCTGTGGCCTTCACAAAACAGACATTTTCCTTCACTCCCACTTCAAGCGGTTCTTAAAAAATAAGAATAAAACAAACAAGCACAGATTACTGATGAAAATTTGGTTATGAACACAACGTGTTGATTAATCTTAGTTATGTCCTTTTCCTTTTGTTCGTAGTGGTCGTACTGATTGCAGTGCTGTGTTTCTGTTAATGTGATGTACAGCAGAAAGCCAGTCTCTGTAAAGCTGAGGCTTGACCCTTTGAGTTGCTGAATGTTCAAAACACCCATTGACTGTACTGAAAACATTCCTGTCTAATCAACTTCAATCATGTGAGGGTCTCAATAATTGCTTTCTGTGACTGGCATCTTGTGTAATCTGTGTTCATGATTGGTTTCAACCAGGAGATTGCCTAATTTGTTCAACATCTCTTTTCACTGACAACTGTGTAACAAACCCCCAAATCACTTCTCATAAAATGCTCTTTGAATGTGAATTATAAACCATGGGATTGTGAAACATAGAGAAACAGCTGGTCAAAGACAAATGATTTGGGAATATTTTTGCAATGTTTTAACTGATTTTATTTATATATTTAGTTAATCTTCTCAGTATTCATCCGTACACACTGGAAGTTCAGAATTTGCTTTAGACCTCTTTTTAAAATTCATTTGTTTATGCCCTTTTTCTTCTATCTTTTTATACGTGTACACTGGCTGGCTTCCCTCTAGAACGGACTCTTCCTGCATCAAATTGCTGAAGCAGTTTCTCCACTAAATGCATAGAAACTACTAAACCCAGGCTGCCTTACAGTAGCTTCATGATATCATGAAACAGCCATCTTCACAATATCTCTATCTTTTGTCTCATTTGTGTTATGATTATAACAGTGAAGTCATCTGCATGAGAAGCTTGGTGGGCTTTTACTTGTTAATTTAGCTAAGTTCTGCATTCTGTGCTGACAGATAAAAACAAGTTGTTAGTACCAAAGTTGCATGTATAATATAAAAAAAAAAAATTAATTCCCCCTTATCTGTTTGTTTATTTTTTCTCTCCACTTAAGAGTTTAACACCCTGAGTTGAATTTCTTAATACTTTGTGGCATGTCAATGTCAGTTTACATAGGTTGTAACATAATTAATTTGGTAACAATCTGGGGGTTTTTGTTACTGCCTCACAGTTAAAATAAATAAAAAATAAACCTATGTAATTAATTCACAGATAATCTACACAATACTAGAAATCAAATCAATTGTAGCTATTTTTTCTTCTTTGCTCCCCCTCCTCCCCCAGCTCCAAATCCCTCTTATCCATTATTTGGCCAAAACATCTTCCTACCAAATCTCGATATTCTGCTCCCAGTTCAGACTTGGTGTGATGGTTCTTTGCAGCTTTCCACTCAGTTTCTCCCTCCTGTCACTCTCTCACAGGTTTGCAAGCATTTAAAAAATAAAAGCTAGTGAAATTCCCCAAGAATTTTTAATAGAAGTCATAGATACTTGACAACTAAAAAAAAAAAAAGGATTTTTCCTTGTGCCGCTAGTATGCTAGTATTGCTGAATGCATACAAAATATAAGTAGTATGTTTGCTACTCTTTTTATTTTTTAACATCTCAACAAAAGATGCTTTAAGTTCTCTGTTTTATTTCACTCTCTTTCTACTGAGTATTTCCAGTGGGGATTGCATGCCAACTTACAGAATTATGTTATACATGTAAATGACATCCTGATTTATTTGTAGAAAAGGTACTAGAAAAATCAGATATAACAGGTAATGTTGTTATACCAAGGAAAAGCTGATTTCCTGTCTTCAGAGGAGCCTGGACCTGGTAAGAACGTTATGTGCTGGTAGCTGAGCAGTTCTTGAGCATTATGACATATGTGATACTGATGATGAAACAAAAACTTGTGTGCAAGATAGCTTAATTTGATGACATAGTTAGGCATTCTCCATTTTTTTGAAACAAAGATGAAGAAAATGTTTTTAATATGTATCATCATTTTAAAGTGTTTTTCCTGTCTTTCAGCAATGCTTTTTGCATATCTGAAGGGTTACAGATTAAATTAAATAAAAAAATTAGAGTTAATCTGATACCTTTTATCTGGGAAATCTAATAATGATTTATAAGAATATTAAGATATTAAGACATACCTCTGAAGAGGTACGACTGAACCTTCCAACAGCTGGCTACTGAAAGGCATGATGAGGTTTTGACATACCCAGATCATAATCAATTGTAGTTCACAGAATTAAATCTGGATTTTTGTACAGATTTTGGTATGCAATACTCAGTTTTAATTAATGGTTAGTAGTCCTTTGGAGGAAAGTAGATATCACTGTGTTTACCTTCTGTTAAAACACACTTCTCACTGGCCTAGATAGATACAACAGCACAACTATACTTTATGAGACTCTAAAATGTGTAGCATTTTTGGTCTTTAATCCGTTGCAGTTCATGCATATCATTGATAGTCAATGCTATGATTCTATGCGAATGTGAAGTCATGTAGTAAGTGATGAAGTGTTGGCCAATTAAGAGTATACTTGAGCAGATTTTAGACTGAGTTTGTGTTTAGAATTTACAGCCACGTAATTAGTAATCAAAAACTCTGCCTTCAAATGAAGCCTCTGTCTCGAGGCGGTTTCTGGTGACCTCTGTTCAGACACCTTTAACAATAAGCAGAAAATTGTCTTTCCAGTTGACATATTGTAAATTGTGGCAGAGTAACACTCATCTGTCACCTGTGGTGGTTTGGTCAAAGTACGTTTTGGAGAGCAATACAGAGAAACCGTAGTCGTCGTGTTACATGCTCATTACTGCGGTGGTGATGTTGTGTATGCTGACACATTAACCAAGTTGTGTTTGGTTCTACTTTGCTGTGGAACAGTGATTTCCGGGTTCTCTTTTTGGTAAGGAAAAATTAATGTATAGTGTGCTATTAACACAGCATGCTGTTACCCAGCCATCGTTATTTGGGAGCCCACTACATGCAAAGTGGCCTTTGATGGGAGGGTTCAGAAAAAGAGCAATGATTTTGGGATGTCATGAGTTAACAAGAGTGTCAGACTGCAGAAGAATGAATCTATAACTTCATTTTTTTCATCTACGCTCTTTTCCTCTGTTAAATCTGACTCAAAATATACAAGATTAAGCGCAACAGACAAAAGATGCTGTGAAGTTATGTAGTCTTCTGAAAATGGGAATTTTTTTCAAAACTGTGATGGAATCTTTTGCCAAAATAAGTATAAAATTTTCAGAAGATGCCAGTGCCTTGACTTAAAACTACCATTTTCATTAAAGTTTGTGTTTCATTTATATCCGTTATCAAATTTCTTGTCAGAATGATAAACATTTACACCACTACCACCATCCTGTTTCTCTAATTGCTGGTAGGGAGGAGTAATAACACCCAATTTGGATGTCAAAGATGCAGGTTCAGGTCCCCACTCTGCCCAATTTGAAACAAAGATTAAACTTGGGAGGTCTGTCTCTGATTAAGACAATATAATTATCCTTAATATTATTATATTAATATATCATCTAACTGATTTAAATTTTCATTAAATTTTTCCCATCAACGCCCTGGTTTCACTAAAGCTTGTTAAGATTTTTTTCAACACAACTTTTCCCTTGCAGATTCAATAACAAAAGCAGCTTACAGCAGATTTTCAAATTATCATTCCCAATATTTTTAACCTGATGAAACACTTAACATAAAATTAGTTTTTCAGTTTAAAACATTTTTCTCAATAAAATAATATGAGGGCTTTAGCATCTGTCATAGTTAACGCCTTCTGTAGATTGTCTTAGATGGCTCTTCATAAGCATTGTGATTCTGCACTGCAATTGATTGGACCTTTATGTAATATTTTCTTGTATATGCATTTTTTTAACCTTAGTACAATAATGCTACTGATACTGAAAAGAGAGCTTTTAAGAGATACATAGAAAAATTAAGACGTTTTGGGGCACAGGTCAAAGGAATAATCACTAGCTTCTACCCAGGTTACAGAAATTTTTACTTTTTCTAGAACAATTGTATCCCAATCACTAGATTAGGCAATGCAGATCAACACATTGAATAGCCACTCTCCTGCCGTTAGAGTAGTTGCCTGCACTGTGCTGGATTGGCTTTACACTGCTCACCCAACTTTGTTTGCTCATCTGGATCTTGCCACAGCCACCACTCTCAAGGCAGTTTGAGACGCACATTTAGAGGATTGCTAAGGTGCCGATAAGTCTTACAGTTAGTGCTGATAAAATTCCCCCGCAAATTAAAAAAAAAAAGTTATTTCCTTTTTTTCATATTTTGGCCTTGTTTTTAACATTTAAAAAGGCAAACCCAGTCATGAAATGTAAGATATCCTTGCTCATCCACTCTTGTGAAAAAGCTGCATTACATTAGCTTTTGCATAAACTTAGTATCTGCAGATTCCTCTAAGAACTATCTGTGTTGTACTACTGCGTAAGGAGATACTCTCAGTGTTCAGAATCTGATGGGAAATATGAAACAGTGGCAATACTAACATTTTCTCACAAGATTTTCTGCCAAGTTCTGCAGACTTGGAAAACTTGGAGAAACAACAGATTTTTTTTTTTTTTTTTTTTTTTTAATACTTATTCCAAACAACCCTCAATTCATGATCTGTTTAAGGTACTTCCATCACCAGTCTAAACTTTTGGTGGTTAGCACACACACAGTCGTCTAAGTTTTCTAACCAGATATCCCAAGGAGATAGATAGTGAACTGTGTCATCTAAGCTGAAGTTGACCTTTTTTCAATGAATATCAATCCTGTAGTGTAAACAAAAAAAATTAGGGCATGAAATCTAGTCCTTGATATTGCTACCAGTCATTGTGTGGGGATGGATAGGTCAGTGGGGAGTCGCTTGTGTAGAACAGCTTTCAGGATTGATCTGTGAAGGATAGCTGACTTGGTGTAAATTAGGGATATGTGGTTATTTAGTAGTATATAGAAGTACCATTCTTGTAATGCTACTGTGTGAGAGTGCAGAGAAACAGGAAGGATGTCTGGGGTAGTAGTGTTTTAGCCTGTTACAGTAGGATGTGCTACACCTTGCCTGTTATAACCCTTGCTTTTTGGAGGCGTGTCCTGAAGATGATGAAGCTGTTGCCTGGCTGCACTATACAGTTCCTTCAGGTGTCATCCCTGAACTATGAGGAGTTGGGTAAGAACTGTCAGGCTGTGCAATGTTTTTGAGCCATTTCATGACTGGATATTTGGGTCTTTCATGTTGTGCTGACTTCCATGCTGTGCTCCTACCCGTGTACTTGGACCCCTGGTAAGAGCATCTTCCTGTAAGCTTTTTCTCTCTGTCCTGCAGCATTTAATGCTCCGAGCAGAACAGAATCTGTCACATGGTGAAAAAGCTATTTAAAAATGAAAAGAAAACAAACTCTCCAAGTGCATAACCTTAAAGAAATTTTAATTAATGTCAGCAGGGAAATCTCTGTGGGGAAAAAAATGGAGCTGTAAAGTGTTTGTTCTGGTTTCACAAAGTCTTTCTGCCTCTCCCCTCCCCAGCTGGTTTCCTCCACAGATAAAAACCACAGTCTCCAAATGTAGAGAGATAAATATTGGCAGTTCTCAGGTTTGCTTTTCATCCCATGCCTGACGGGAAAATGCCAGTCGGTTTTCAAGCTTTTCCAAGTGAGCCTTTAGGGGCTTATTCACCAGACTTTGAATTTCTGGTAAACTGTTCCCTGCAGCTTTGGTCATGAGACACAAAATTCATTTGTGTCCCATTTTCAGTTTTGATTTGCTGCCTAAATTTATTATGAGTAGATTCTTTGAGATTTTTGGGGGGTTTGGAATTATTTTGTGATTTTTTTTTTTTTTTTAAACTCTCCTGAGCTTTACTTGTGTTGTTGTAGGCAGTCTTTTTAACGCATGCCCTCTAACGTGGTTTTAGTTACTGACAAACCTATCTCTTTATTTCCATCATGTTTCCGTAAAAATATCCATGAAGGTTTCTAAGATGTTTGCTAATGAGAAGTGATTTTTGCCATATTTTATGGACCATGCAAAATTATTCCAGTGAATCACCATTGCTGCCAGACCAAAAAGGTGCATTACTTTATTGCTAGTATGACTATAAAACAGGATAAGCGGAAGAATATTGTACAGATAAACCCCAGAGAGACTCTAACTCAGACCAAATTTCAGCCAATGTTTGATGTCTCTGCTTATAGCGACAAACTTAGGTAATCTAAGTGGTGTTGGTTTTCAAGAGATCCACATATGTATATTATGTCTAAAGTAGGGCAGCCCCTGTAAAGAGAACTATTTCCATGATAAGGACAGTTAAAACATTTAATAAGAAGAACAATACAGAATAAAGAAATTGAGTTCTATCTGCCTGATTTCACTGCACTACACATACCACATTTAAATGAATCTATGGTAGGAACCATGCTGCATTTTCAACTGATTAACCTTTTTTTTTTTCCCTCAAAGGAAGCCTTTTTGCTCCTATCACATCTATTAATTTGGAGGTTTTCCATCTATGTAATTCAGTGGGATAAAGTGCAGACGTGCAAATAAGTGACTGGAATGAGTTGATGCCTGATAGTTGGTCATGTATTTGCTCTTAACTCAAGGTAAATGAAGGAATTTGAGTTAAATTAACTCTGTTTTACTAATGACTAATTTAGTGTGATTGGCTTGGCTTTAGCTAAAAGTGCTCACGCAGACCATTGCTGTCACAGGCGTGTACATGGTGACTTGGGATAACTTGTTCCTGTCACAGCTCTGAGTTATATGGGCTGCTGTTTTACAAGAGAAAAAAGATAATGCTGATTTTTAAATACTGATGTAATTCCAATACTTTAGAGTCTTCCTCATTGATACTTCCACTGTTGTTTCTTTTAATTGTAATAACTGTTTTGTAGTCAGACATGACAAGAGCTTTTTCTTGTTAGACTGTTAGAAAGCAGGTGCTGTAAATAAGGCTGATGCTGTGTATTTGATGGGAAACAGCTGGATAGGAACATACAGCAAGATCAGCACACAGTACTGCAGTTCTGTTTGCTCTTAATGTTTCCCTTTTTATTCTTTCCCTTTTTTCCCTTTTTCTTCTTAATTTTCCCCTTTCCCTTTTAATTTAATAGGTGTTTTCAGCAGGTAACAGACTTGCAGCTAATTCCTATATTTGTGCATGGTGAAGAACCATTAATCTAATCCCTTTCTTCTTCGTAGTGTCAGATCATAATTCCCTTGCTCCTGTTAGGCAAAAAAACCCCAAGTGAATGACAGCATCAAGCAGATGCAGGAACAAAACTGCATCTTTGCTTACAAGTGACTGTCCTTCAAGGAATGATCTCCTAGCCTGATGGTACGGGAGGCTCCTCCACACACTGCTTAGATCCAATTCCCTTAGACTGATCTGAAGCCCCTGACCCAGCTCACTATTGGGTATTATATAGTACTTCTGAGTTCATTATAATCCCAATTTAAATAAAATTTAATTTAAATTATTTAAGTTTAATCATTTAAATTCCAAATATTTAAAGGGGGGGGGGATTGTAGGTCTGCCAGAGTGCTGATTTTTTCACCTGAAATTGAGGGTGTACATTTTATGCCTCAGGGCACAAGGTTATGTAAAGTGTGTAAGGCTTAAAGGATGCGTCTGGAGGACTGTATAGGTTATAAAAAAGGAAAAGCTGGCCTGGTCTGTCCCATGCTTTCTGCTGGGAGCAGTTCTGCATTGAATTATCCTTCAAGGAAACTGGTATTATTCTCCATGAAGTAGTGGGAAATTTTGTGAGCAGGCAGGTATTAGAGGAAATGTATTTCTGAGCTTAGTGACTAAGTGGGAACTTTGTTGGTCCTCACAGAAGGTATTTTATCCATTGTTACAAGGTTGTGCTGCTATTTAGAATGAACTGTTTTGCAGGAACCTGGATATCTTGACTTCTGAAAGTCTCAACATTTTTGTCATATTAAAAATGCTGTAGGGTTGAGGTGTGTAACAGATAACCTTGCAACACTGTACAAGAAGAGACTAGAGACACTGGGGTCATAGCAGTGAATTCTGCACATCATGATTTCACAGTTTTGCAGTATGGTTAATACCAACAGACATTGATGTGGTGTTAGAGGTCATAAAATATATAACTTCCTAAGACAGATAATACATGATTATGTTTTTTAAGCTATTATATTTTCCCCTATACCTGTGCTTTTTCCCTTTCATCAGAGGAAAATTCAAAGTGCTTGAGAACATTGTAATCTGATTGCCCTGCTAATTTGGCTTGAAAACATGTTTCATTTTTATATCTTCTACGTATCTCCTAAAGATATCATCATAAAATGGCCAACTATACTTTAGTGGGGCTAAAAGATGACCTTTTTTATTGCATGGTAACTCCACCTAAGTAGAAAAGATGTACTCCCTGAAATAATTGCATGGGAACAATCATGGATTAACTGAACTTAATCTGATAAAGACAACTCAATACCTAATTAGTCTCTTGTCTTTGTTGCATGTTTTGAAGCTTGAGGTTTATCACTGATGAAAGTAATTAAGTGAACAAGTATTTTATCACCAACAGCATTCTAAGAGAAGAGGACAGATTGGCAGTGAAGGGATAGGACAAAGGCATTGGTGGGTCAATAACATGCAGGCCTGCCTTTCCTAATGACAGCTATTGTGCTTCCAATTATAATTGCTTTGATAAGCACCCAGGGAATCTAAGTTGAAGTGTGCAGAGATAAATTGAGGTGTAGGATTTATGCAGCAATCTTGTAAAGATGACCACAGTACTTTGAATTACCACTTTTTTTGTTGCTTAGAGAACTTATTAATCAGTCATGTAACTTATTAGAGCTTGTCCAAAGGACAGACTGAATAGGCTCTGCTTAGCAACTTGTAATATAGTTCTGATTTTCTCTTGGCAGCCAAGGTTAAGTTGCCAATTCATACTGCAACTCATTACTATGTGCAAAGGATTAGCCTTTATATTGTCATTCTTGCTTCATTATATGAAAGGCCGTTTGCCATTTGTAACTCTTAGAAAATGAAGAAACTCTACATCTTACTTAAAAAAACAATTGTTCAACAAAATATGCTGATAAAGACAAAATATCTGCCAAAGGGTAATAGTAAGCTGTTGTACTGATCTCTGTTGTATTTTCTAGTCAAAACACTTAGTAGACAGGATTAAAGTAAGCAGAAGTATTTTGATATATAATACATTTTGAACATTGAACAGCTATTAGAAATTCTAGATTTCATAGACTTGAAAACAAAGGAGAATTCTCTTGGGCAGACCCATACGACAAGACTAAAATTTAATATTTAGTGCCCACTGAGCTTGGATCATGCAGAAAGACAAGGAAATTTACAGTATACTAGATAGAGGTAATACGAAAGTGTTCTTTAGTTTTGCAGACACGTACTGCATAGAAACACAAATAATTCTGAAATACCACTTCTGTCTGAACAAAAGGATTAATTTGCATCGGAGGGATGATGGAAATAAATGGAGCTGCATACTGTTGCCTTACTGTTAATGTATGTGTTGAAAGTGGATAGTTTCTCATGAAGGTCAGATTGTAAATGTCCATGTAGGGACTTGAAAAGCAGGGAACATTTCTGAAAAATTCTGATCCTTGTTTAGATACCTGTTAGTATCAAAAGGTACTTGGGGAAAGGAGTTGTTTTTTAACCTAACAATCTATATTTGAAGCTGTGACTTCTCATCATATCTGTTTAGAGAAGAGAATAGAAAAGCAAAAAGAATAAAGACAGTAGTTTCATGGGGCAGGAGCTGCGGAACACAACTCAAGAGAGAAAATAATGAGAAAAGGGGATACTTTCAGAATACAGACATAATTGGGATATAATTTGCAACTGGGAGATAAACACTTGAGTCATTCCCAGCAAGCTGGAAACTCCCTGTGGTAGTGTGACTCAGAAATGAAGGCACTTGTAAGTATTTCCATGGCAATATGCTCCTCTACAATTTTTATTCATATCTTACAGCAGTGCACAGTGTTCCCCAGAAAGGCAGAGGCTGTGGCAAAGAACAGGTAACTTTGTCAGCCCTGTTACTAAAGTCTGCAATAATAGAAGCATTTGGTGTCAAAGGCTTTTTTTTTTTTTTTCTCCTTTTTTAGGGGTACAGGCTCTTAATTAAGTCGGTAGAAAGGCCTGGGCTTGGAAGCAAGATTATTTTTGAAATATGAGATATAATGGCATTTTTTAAAAATCTGGGGGAACAGTTAGGATGAGGATGTAAATAATTGGCAAGTAGAGAAGAACAAATGACTATCAAGTTCATCTATTATAGCTGACACAGAGACTCCTGCCTGTTTCGGACCATGTGGCATATCAGAGGGAGGCCTAGAATGGAAGGAAAAGTAATAAAACAAGACAAGGAAAGAATGAGCTTACAGCTTACTGAAAAATAAAGATATTGCAGCAATGTGAGAGTTATAGCTCATTGATCCTTAAACTATTTTTGACACTCCAGTGACACATTGATTCAAAAGGTGGTTATGTGGGAAGGAAGAAGTATAGACCTACAGAATGGTTGGTAAACTGTTGAATAAAATAATTATCATGGGTTCATGGGCTTTTTGAGGATTTCTAGCTATGTTGTAAAATTAGATTATTTTACCAGAAAATTCATGTTAAAAGGTCTAGTTGCTATTGCCAAAATCTCTGGTCTGCCACAGCAATCAGACAGCTGTATAATGGTGCTGGTAGGTGATCATTGAATTAAACTGTCGTTATCCTAGACTTCAAAACACCTGACATGCCTGTGCTATCTGGGAGAAAATAGGACTAAAGCAATGACATGCAAAGAGGTTTTGAAAGGTTTTGAAACCGTTCCAGTAGGTGCACTGTTGTATGTGCTCTCTCAGAAGCAGAGAATATTCTGAGTCTTCTTACACTAATGGTGTAATTTGAAAACCAAATGTGCTGATCTTTACCTCCCCGTTACCACTCCTTTAGCAGACAACTCATCAGTAGGTGAAAAACAGGTGTGTTTCTCTCTTGTTCTGAAAAGTTTTGGTGTCTCTGGTAGCAAAGGAGAGTAGGGGGGTCTCTAAAGTCTTGTCAGCTATGAAGAATACAAGCGAGAAGCAGAAATGTTTTTAGCACGTGGACATCTCTACAGCGTGGGGTTTGCAAGGGAAGGGAGAAAGTGTACCGGCGTAGCTCTGCAGAATCTGCTGCAGGGATGAATGAGCGGTGCTAAGCTCAAGTCTGGTGTGTTTAGATTCTGTGAAGTTACTCTGACAAATCTAGATCAGGTTGTCTCAAATGGACTTTTCAGAAAACACTACACAGTTACATGTTTTTGTTTTTTTTTTTAAAGGTCTCAGCTGTACTTTACAGATGGAAGTGTGGTTGGGTATATATGCATGATAAAGAATGATGATTTACTGCTCTGGGTGACACGCTCTGCGCTGGCTGTTGGCTGCCTTCAGAAAGGCTTCTGCAGTTCATTACTGCACTCTCTCTGTAATCTGTTCAGGTAGAAGATAAATGGGGAATTTACAGTAATTATAGTGACAAGAAACCCATTCATGCTAACTGTAGTTATGACCACTGGCAGTTACGGCCAATGCTTGAGCTGGAAAAGTTAGCTTGCTTTTAGCTTGTGCCACATGCTTCAGTGGCAGTAAATTGGGTGTTATAGAGGTAAAATATTGAACGCACATTTCTTAGTAGACCGGTTGCCAAGTGAAGACTAGATACATGTAAAATAGATATACACAAATTATATACATATAAAATATATATAAATAACCTTTTATTTATAGTTGTCCATATACACAACATTTCTATGTGGCTGCTAGTAAATCGTATTTTGAACCTGCATATAGAAGAGGTCTTCTGGTGTGTGTCTAGATCTCAGAATCTAAAAATCAGAACATTCCATTATAAAGTCTAACATACCCTAAAATAAGGCTGACAGTATTAAGGTTTTCATGTGGAGACTTTCAGCAGTCACAACTAGAAAGAAAAACTTTCAGCAACAAGCAGAAGGGAATTCAGTCTGACAATTAGGTGTCTGATGGTTTTGTCTTTAATACAAAGAAAGGAAGATGATTCTGTTAATGACATAATACAAGCATGTGAACTCGTTAGTTTAAAATGTTTGTAAATTTGATTATAGCTTGAGTATCCTCATAAAACATTCGTGGAAGCAGGCTAGGGTTTTTTCCATGTACTTGCTAAAATTTAACTTAGTTAAATGTTTGACAACATTGTAACTTTAACAATATCATAACCAAAGTATGTGCATGCAGACTTAATCAACAGCATCAGAGAGTTAAACTGGCATACGTTAGAAATGTAAAATTCAGATACATTGGGGAAGAGCATGTTGAAACGAGAGAGAGGAGGGTGCAGATGATTTTCTAAGATGTTTCATGCATGTTAGAAAATTTTATTTGTTTTCTGTTATATTTGGGAATTTCTAATATATTTAACTTCTAAAATTTAAAGTTTTCTTCATATCCTTTCTGACATTTGGCTCCATTTTTGTACTCTTGCACATGTTGAAATGTGTGGTTCTTAACCTGCAGGAATCTTTGATAAATAGTTGCAAGTAGCAACCAAATACACTTTGTTAAAATATTTTAGAATTATTTCTGTTATAATTATTTTCTTTAATGGCTATGAAAGAGGCTATGGATTTGACCTTTTGTCAACACTTCACCACCACTTCAAACTAATGAGTATTTGATAATGCAAATTCTCATTACAGAAGGAACTGTGGATGATTTTCTTATAAAACCTTGCTGCATGCTGAGAAAGTTTTAGCTTTTTTCAATTCCCTGAATAGGTTATATCAGTGCAATAACTTGTTATAGTTTGCCAGTTGGGCCTTTTAATTTATTGCAATGCAGCAGAATAGTATCGGGGAAAACAATAAAAATAAAATGAGCAACAGGTTTCTTGGATAAATAAGAACAAATTCACTCCGTTTCTGTTTTAGCATCCAATCAACTTCTATATAATTGTTTATAACTGACTAGCAGCTCTCAAAATCCACCATTAGGGCAGAAAGTGCAAAGATGCGGTAATCTAATAGCTTGCAAGCTTGCAACGCTGCATGCCCATAACTTTTTTGTTTAAAAGTTTATTTGATTTTTTTTTTTTTTTAATAAAAGGAGATAACAAGTATGGCCATGCAGTTACAATGGCAATAATATGATTCCCCCAGAAGATGCCCTGTGTCTCTTAGTTAACCTCACTTTTGCCTCTGTTTGCCATCTTACAAAATGGTGAAAGATTTCTTCCATAAAACCTACTGTGAGAATACAGACGTTTTTGAGAAGTTTGACATGTTCTCAAAAAAACAGGCCAAAAAAACCTTAAGTAGTTTGGATGTAGCTTAGCACACAATAAAATATGGATTCTTGCCAAAAAAATTAAGTGCAGTTGTGAGATTTTGTGATATGAGAATAATTAGCTATTGATAGAGAAATTTAATCACTGTAAAGGGAAATGGTTTTATGTAAGAAATTGAGGTTTGGTAGATTGTCCTCTATGTCTGCGTTGTCACAATGATTGAATAAAATACAGAACTCAAAGTAAGAAGAACTGAGTCCCAAGTTGTCTTTTTAATGCACATATCTGTGGTAAATTTTAGGTGGGTGGATTTTGTAGCCCTTCTGCTGAAATACGTTTCCTGTGATGCCTCAGGAGCTTATTAAATAAAAGATAATAGCACCAGTATTTTTTAAAAATGTGTAGAATTTCATGGTCCCCCCAGATGGTACTTATGTTTTAAAGAGGGAAGAATTAATTTGCATTTGATAATGACCGGTCACCAGAATAGACAGAAACATGTTTACTTGAATGTAATTTTTTGCATCAAGAACTGCAGGTTAGAAAATACAGCTCATCTAAAGGATGCTGAAAAGGAAGAAGGCTCCTTTAAGCCTTTTGGCTTCAGTAAACTTTGGATTAAGCCTGTGGGTAAGTGCAAAGGGAAGGTGTGTGCTGAGAGAGTCCATGATGAATTAGGTAGCTGAAGACCATCGCACGTCTGGATGACTGACGTGTTGTGGTGCTTAGCAAAAGACGACACCTCTTTGAAATGAACTTATGTGACCTGAGATATTTATTTATGGGAAGAACAAATGAATGTGAAGAATGAGGTCATTCTGATATTGCCAGGGAAGCTAGAGCAGCCATGAACCTGAAAGTAATGATGAATATAACTCAGAAGGTTTTTTTACAGATAAGCATTCAACTGACTAGAAAGCAATAAGAGCTGAGGTGCACTGAAATTTAATGGAACATATTTCAAAGTTCAGAAATGCATTCACATTGTACTGGAGTGGCTAGAGTTCAAGACTGGTAAATATGAAAGAGTTGTTTCATCCTTCCCTATAAAGAAGGGATCCAATTTCAAACGAAATGCCACTCTACAAACTTGGAGGACTTAAACATGTGTTTAGATCTAACAGAAATAAAGGGGAATAGCATATATGCTTAAGTGCTCTGTTGTATACAAAATAGTGCAGCAGAGTATCAATGGTAGGTCAATGTACTTGTAGGACTCATCCTTGTACAAATATTTCTACCCTGTGCAGTTTGCCACAGGGAATTTGTTAAGATTTGCTTCTGTTGAGTGTTGTAGTACAACTTAGAAATCCTTTGCTCCCCAATTTGAACCCCTAAACATGCACCAGCTGACTAAAACTGGGCATGACAAATGTAAGAGTTGATGTTAATTAGCTGAAACAAGCTTTAGTCTTAATGAGATCTGGTGCTAATATAGATGACTAGGCTTTATCTGGAGGAAAGAATAGGCTGGTCACCACGTTCTCTGTACTGTAGCAAGAGGAATTTGTAGTAAGCATTTGTGCTGTTGTCTTGGTTACTGTCATGCTCTTGCCACAAACCATAGAGCTAGCATGATCTCATCTGCACATGTGGATTGTGATCTGAAAAGCTCTGAAAGACCCTTCTTTATTCTTATTACTGCAGTTTTAGATTGTACTGTAAACTTTGCATAACCAAATTTCAGTGTTAACATTGGAAAGTTGATTCTCTGTCATTTTGTTCTCTCTACGCAGGCTTATGCTGGTTAGTAAATGATTAAATGTCTTTTAGTTAAAAGGGAAATTAATTATTTTTGTATTTACTTAATATTCTCATTAATAGGTCCTCATATCTATTAGGGAAGATATTATTTTCTGTCCAGGAAAATGCCTGTCTCTAAGACAACTATCTGGTTTCTGTTATCACAGTATCTGAGCAGCCCATATCATAACTGCAGTTATCTCCTGTATGCTTATGTTGTTTGTCTTTTCCCTGACTTGCAGAAGAAAGTATAACCTATGGTAGTGGTAGGGTGTTGACTCCAGAGCCCCAGAACACCAGTATGCGACCCTGATGAGATGTTCCCTTCTTTAGAAAACTGACAGTACAATACTCGGTCATCCTTGCCTATATCCTTTTCTGTAAGGAGCTTGTTGCCATAGTGGGGCATGTCATGGTTATTTCTAATTAATATCACTGGTGCACACCTGATTATTTTTTTTTTCTCCATACTCTGCTACTGAAGTAAAACCATTAATTCAGTCCTGAAGGAGACCTGCATGAAGGTGGCAATGATAGCAACATAACTGAAGGTGCTGAATGAACAGCAAACTCTTTTATAGAAGTGTACTTTTGTCCTCTATCCCTTTATTGATGAGCTAACTAGATTGGGCAGGCTCCAAATTCCCAGAACAGACAAAGAAACTTTGAAAAGAATGAAACTCTGCCTGTGAGCTCAGAGGAATGCACACTGATTAAATCAGGTTAAGACAAAGGCTTCTGGACGGCCATTTCATCTGTTCCAAATTATGGTAGGTACTTAGAACTGGACCTACCAAAACTTGCAAGAAAAACTTGCATATAGGTCCTGTGCACTTCTTTGTAACGTCTTATGTTTTCTTGAACAAATAGCTTTTTGTTTTGAAGACTCACTTCATATTTCAATAGAAATCAGTAAGAGAGATCAAAGCCCAATTACTTACTGAGATAACATGGGTGATAATTGGATGGTTGTAACCTAGGGACTCCATTTATACATGGGATCATGCATAGGCATATGATAGTTGCATTATTATTTTCATGTGTGGAAGTGTTCAGAGTACCCTCAGAGTCGATTTCTACTTGGCAGCTGAAAGTACTGCATATTTCATGGGGAACCATGGAATGCTGCTAGAATCTCCAAGCCAATTTTAGGGACTCGGGGCTCTACTAAGTCAGTCCTTTTTCATAATAGAATGTAATTGTACTCATCAATCTACTAATTAAGATGAACTTACTTTTTCTAGCGGTGGGGCATTTTTCTGCCCAGAGACATCCTAGTTGCTTGCTCAAGAAAGCCTTCTACAGTGTTCAAGATTTGGTCATCATCCTTTCATCTAAAATTTCCTCTTGCGTTTGATTTGCTACATTATAACCTTTATGCAATGGATGGAGGTGAAATAAGCAGTAAAATCAAAAACAATAATCGTGGTCATTTGTCCTTTGCTGTGGCTGTGTCCAAACACATAACCTAGAAAGGCATTAAGGTCTTAGCTTTAATGTTGATGTGTAGTGAAGGATGTGCATAGTTAGCCAATTATGTTAAATGCAATTACTCTCTATAGTTGCCTCTATGTTTCATGTCTTTAGAGAGGAAGAAATTGTTGTCTCTGTTTGTAAGCACATCCTTTGTGATGGTATCTATTGAGGGTGTTGAAGATAAAAATATTCTGTAATGAAGAAACATTTAGTAATTTTAATCTTCAAGGAGATGTACTGATAATCAATAAGGATAATATTTTCTCTTAAGCATGCAGAGAAGATAAGCCTTGACTTTTGTAAGAAAAAAAAAAGTTTGGCTAGTATATTGCACTTTTGTCAGGTCTATGTGCTGCTGTATGGAATCTTCCACTTCAAAATATTTTTCATTTAATTTTGATGGTCATAAAAATACTTGACTGAAAGTTGTGGATAATGTATCTTTTATGTTCCTAGAGCTAAGGGAGAAATATTTAAGAAGTATTTCCTTTGAATATGCAATTAAATTTTTAAATGAGGTTGCTTTGGTAAAGGACATAGCCCTTTGAGGTTTGTTTAGTACAAATGTTTGTGCAATGAAGCATAAATGTTTGTACTTGTGGTTATAATTTTTTTACACATTCTTATTGGCAATGTTACAGAAAAAAAATTTGGAATTCGGTGAGTAAAAGATGAGTAAAAATAAACACACCTTCATGAATATTCCAGTGCACTATAGTTAGATAATATCTAAGTATTAACTACACCTACAATGTGTGTATGTGGGGATGACCCTTGTTACTTCTCTCTATAAATGCACATCCTAGTTTATATTTGTGTCTGTTGCTGTAACTCTCATTAAATCTATTTTCCTAAAATTATTTATTAATAAAATTAGAGTATCTCTACATATTGGAGAGTTTTAGGAGTGTGCTATACACTAGCCTCTGGATGGTTTCCAGCTTTTAATTACTGTGGCATCTGGGCTTACTGTGAGGTGGATTAGACAACATGGCACTTAAGAACATCTGCAGCCTTATGGTGTTCTTCGTAGGTCAGCATTCCCAATACTGCTGTTTCTGGAGTACCGGGTGATGTAAGTACTGGTGGGAAATTACAGGGCTTGACATAGGTTAGGAAGCAATTAGCAGAAAAGAGTGATCAAGGACAGCTTAAAAAAAAATGTGGCTTTACTTGGGGAAGCTTCCAATTTAGACAAAACCGGGTAAGAGGAAAGACAGAGGTCACCAAACTGCAGTCTAACCAGGACACTGGCTGATTTAAGGCTCTTGGCATACACTTGTGAAAGTGTTCAGGGATTTTGATAACCAGGAGACACTGTATTATTGATTCATTATCTTCTCAAATTACAATTTCCTTGAATATGGGAATTGGTTTTCTGCTTATTACTTAGTGCAAAGGCAATTTTAACCCAGCTATGTTGAAAGTGTGGTAAGATGAAAAGGCAGTATGGTGTAGTTGCAGGCAGAGGCAGCTAAATTAGGGAACTGAATAAAAGTATCAATCCTTTGTAGGTTAGCTTTTTGGGATAGCACACATTGCTGGAAACATGGTGCATGATTCACTTTGCTGAATTTAATTGTGACTAAATTGAAGTGCTACTGCAAGTTTTAGAGTCCTGGATTCATGCAGCCCTTTCTGACATCATAAATAACATATGTTGGTACTTTTTGGAACAGCAAATGGTGTGAAGCCTTGAGCATACAAAATCTGTTGTAGGCCCTTTGGTTTTGGATTTTGTTGTGCTTAGTTGCTGGCTGGGGTTAAACCATGACAGATTTAAAAATAGAAATTTACTACTCATTTGTAAATGTATCTTCTTTACATATTTTTCCATACACAATTAATAGTATACAGATGCATTTTTAATGAAGTGTTACATGAATGAAACCCCTGAAAGACATAAAGGAAATAATTCCTTGTCAACCTTGTCAAGTATATCTTGTTGGAATAGACTGCCTACACTGAAATGTAAAGCTCAACATGTATGAACAAGATTTTTACTTATTTTCATAACACATTTGACAACTATGAAATAGGAGATCATGCTTCCATGGAAAGACACCAAAATAACAGTAATGAAAAGCTGGCAGTGGCCTGGCATCAAACTACTCTTTACTAGTCAATACTGGAGCATTTGGAGAAAAGCTGGGTGTGTAACACCTCTCTATCAAAGGACTATTTGTGCATCTTCATGTGTACATTCTGTTCTTTCTAATGACAGTTTATTATCTGCACAAAGCTGTTGCTTTTATTATTAGGCATTGTCTAAGATAAAACCCTACCTGCTGACATACCTGAAATATTCTAGGCTTTATAGAGCAGTTATATCACTAGTAAAAATAATTTTTAAAGAAGTTCTGCAGAGGAATTGGTATTTTTCCTTTTTTAAGTGGAAATAAAAAAATATAGGTGGTGTGTGTTATTTCCGAGGTCTTCTCCCAGCCTGGGCATGTACATTTTCTTTGTCCTTTGTCATTGCTTGTTCTGTCTGTTACTTACAGCTGCTCACAGGGCCATTGACAAGGGCCTTCTTGATGGGCAAAAGACAGTATTGTCATATTTGTTACACAAAGCTGCAAATTAAAAGCTTCTGTATGACTGAAAAGCAGTCATGTCTGTTATTAGTTTAGTGTAAATTTTTTTTTTCCTCTAATGCACTCTGGGTGGATTTGTTTAATGGTGCCATACCTCTTTCTGGCTGTCCACAAGGAGAGCGACAGGTGGTATGCAAAGCAAGCTGAATCAGATCTTTAAGCTGTTTTTCCTACTTTTGAGCAACTTCATTTTGGGTGGAAAACAACAGCTAACTATTTTAATGATTTACAAATAGAGCTGCCTGGATAATGGCAAAGATTGTGACAATAAATTACCCAACAGAAATAGGTAAAAATAAGAAAAATAGAAATAGAAAAATAGATGAAATAGAAATAGAAAAAAATAAATTAATAATTTTGAAACCAATACTTAGGCTTCGTTGTCAAATACTATTTCCAGATTTAGGCGAGTAATGAAATTGTATGAAAAATGGAGTATGCTGAGCACAAATTAAATTTCTGTTATTAATTCCATAGGCTTTGCTTGCAGACTAGACAAATATGCAAATCAGCTTTTCACCTGGTTTTAGTTCATGAGAGACTCTTCCTCTTCTGTGGGCTGTGCTCTGAGAAACCATGTGCTTCGATGAGTTTGGTTTTGAAGTCGAAGAAACACATTTGATAGAATAGAAAACTACCCTGTCTTATATCAGTCAGCTCCTTATTATAGATGAGAGCACAGATGGGAGTCATTAGAGAAATGTATGTGGCTCTGCCAGGCTTTCATGAAAAAGGATATCAGTTGAAAAGTTGTTTGTAGAAGCATATTTATACTTCTTAATAGGAATTTTTTGTATGTTTCTATTTGCACCTTTTCATTATATTTTCTTCCAATAATTAATTCAAGATGATGTCTAGTTGTGGAATGCACACTGGATGATTGAAAACAAAGTGCAAGTAAATGCCACATACTTTTTAAAAGTGAAAATACAGTTTATCACTAGTGAAAAACTAACACTGGGAGAAAAATTCTGCACAGCAAAAGAAAAACAGTTCTTGGAACACAGATCATATTTATAAAATATCCAAGCAATAGTGGGAAATAACCAAGGCGTTGCTACCTACATGACTGGTATTTTAAAAAAGTGACGTCGTGGTTTATACCAAATTGCTGTGATAAAATGTTAATGTTTGAAACCCGTAACAGATTTCTAATTCCAACTTTGACTTTGCAGCCTTCTGCAGTTAAGTAACTCATAGCATGTGTTTATGTTTGTTTCTTTGCCACAGAGCTTATATATTCGTGTGTGTGAAGGATCTGATTGCTTTGCACAACTGTGCGATATAGGGATGTTGGGCATCAGAAATGTGTCCCCTGAGAAAATGTCTTCCAACATGCCTATTGGACAACAGGGTTATGTGTTCAGAAAACCAGCATTGGTTTTGCCACAAGGCTAATACATCTTCAATGAATGAACTTTTCTTAGAAAAATTCATGGTTTGAAATCTTGTATGCATTGGTAATAATGCTTCTGGATTGAATGTGAACACAAAAAGGAAATGATAGGTGGTTATCCATATTTCTCTATCTTATGTGGCAGACAGCTGAACAATAAAAATAGTGGATGTAACCTCAAAAAAAAAAAATTTCTGTAACAATAACAGGTGTTTTCCATCTCTCTGTACAAGTAATTTTTTCTCCTTGTTCCCTAAGGCCAGGATGGAGGGGGTGCCAGGTGTTGAAAATGTGGTCAGCCAATTAAAAATCCCTTTTCCTCCTAATCGCCACATCCTGTGTTGGTGAATTTCAAAGTCTAGATATGTTAAATGAAATACCTCTTCTTCTTGTTTTTTAACCTGCTACCTAATAATTTCAACTGATGCATTCTGCTTGTATTTTCACATTGTGAGCAGCACTAATGACCTTATTCTTCCTGTTGCTTATCTCATGGTTTTATAGACTCCTGTAAAATCATCCCTTCATCATATCATATATCTCTCTAAGCCAGATGGTGCAGTTTTAGTCTACTTAGTTTTCCTCACATAGAAGATATTCTCTGCCTTCTACTGATTCCAAAAAATGTTTTGAGAAATTTTTTTTTTCTTTTCCTTACTAATTTAATGCTTGTAAAACTGCTGTCAGAGCAGAGGTGCTTGTTTGTACATAAAATAGGTGATCCAAGGTTCTTTCAATGCCAGTATTCTTGCATTCTGCCCTGCCCTTTTGGCCTACTTTCCTCTTGCAGTTCATATAGTTGTGGACAACATTAGTGTTACATATTTTTTCCATGCCACCTACTGAATCAGTCAATCTCACATGCACACATACGCAAACAAATTTGCCAATTTCTTGTGATATGGTAGCTTCAAAGCACAAATTATACTTCAATTTCAAACTGAAAAATATTGTTTGCAGCCATTTTATTTCATTAAATGTGTTGTTCAATATGGAAGTGACTAGCTACTTGTCTGTTAACATTTTGTTTCATTCATCATCAGTCCTTTATCTGCTTGATTATTATCTAGGTTCCTACTATAACTTATCTGGGTGCCATTGCATACAATTACACTTCCAGAAAAGGGAATATTTTTCTGTTACTTGTGATGATGGATTTTGATTGGATATTATAAATAAACCTTTTGACCTAAATTATTCTTTCTGCTGTACCTTGACCTTCTGTGATTTGTTTTGCTGAGTAGATTTAGTGTGAAAGCATGGGAAAAAATCCATGTTTTTCTGAGACTACTCTTTCATTTTGATTCTTTTGTTGCTAAGATCAAAAGATTTATTACTAGGGATAGGACTGTAAGGAATTATCACTACATGTTTGAAAAGGGTTCTTTGCAGCATCATACTTACCATTTAAGTAGAGCTATTTCGTTAGAAGTTAGTAAATCTTTTAATAAGGTCAAGTATGCATTTTTTAATGCTATTCAAATAATGCTTATGTTCTTATTCTCTTTCTTCTGTCTGTTGTTATGCCATCTTTTATTAGTGTCTTGGTTTTTCCTACTGTGTACTCCCCAGTCTCCTCCGTATTATCTTTTTGCTCTGCTCCATCATTATCAACAATATCCACACTCTAAATTTCCCATGTAGACTTCTCTATAGGAGATGACTTTATATCAAGTGCGATTTTAACCTATTAATGAAATCGTTCTTTCTCATTGTGTGTAATGCCAGATGTTTTACTGCAGTGGGTGTGCATTAGTGTTTATGCACATCTTTTACATGTTCATATTGTCCTATGTTGAGTATAATTATCACTTTCTAGGCTGAAATATTCTGCTATGGGTTATCTGTGTGTAAATTGATTAAAACGCATGGTGTAGGTGTGGAAGGTGCAGTGAGCTAGGTTGTTGAGAAGTTGTATAATTGAAGAATGAGCGAAGGTTTGGTGCATAGGTGATATCTAACAACACATACTTCTAGACTTTGGGGTTTATTTTAGGAACATATTTATGAAGCCATAATAGATTTTGCATTTACTCTTGGTGCTACAGAGAGGCTGATACACATTAGCTGTAGAAAGGGGAAATGTTGAACTGTTCATTTCATAGACATACTAAACATCTTAGTGAGAGTGAGACTTTACAAATTCATTATATATTCCTGTTACTTGTTTGCAGATTCCACAGCTCTCATTGAGTTTGCTTCCTGGTGAGAACTGACATTTACTGTACAAGAAATTTAGTAGTGGTATTCTCTGTGAAACCTTAGGGGCTCAGAAACATCTACTCAACCAACCTCATGCAAATCTTAACGCTGCAACTTGAGCTAAACAAATTTTTCTAATAGAACTAGCACACAGCACAAACGCAGAGGAGGAAGGAATTAGATATTTTAACATGCATCTTGACCTCTGGGAATCAAGAACTAATACAAAGATATTTAAGTCCACCAGTGATAAGTAGTTACAAATGGGGTGTAAAACACAGCGTATCTTTAAAATAGCAGAATGCTGCCAAACTGTTGAGGACAAATAACTTCCCTGCCCTAGTCTGGAATATATTGAACAGCTTGAGCCAAAGAACAATCAGCTTATTGGCAGGGGGTGGAAAAATGTACTTGGCTTTCCCCTCATATAAATAAACAGCTGAGAGGAATACAGTGACATGGATAAAGAAAAACAAACAAAAAACCCCCGGTATTAAAACATGCATTGATTTATATCTATTGGGATTGAGATTAGTTTAATCTGTCTAATATCTAACACTGTCTAAAGATGAGACAGGTTCTGAATATTTAAAAAGAATGAAAAAAATCTCTTGAAATAGGTTAGTTTAGTTGCAGTTGCTACCCACACTTGGTTGCAATGAAGAAATGGGAAATGATGTACACATGGCCACCCAGTGAAGATGCTAGAAAATTGCCAACTCTGACATCAAGTGAGAGGAAGATGGTGATTAACACCACATGTCACACTAAAAGGGTAGTTTTGCGTTCAGAATGAATCACAGGACAACAATGTGCAACTTGCCTCTTACCCACTGAGAGAGAGAGATGAAAGAAACAAGAGAAAGTGAAGACAAGAGCTGGTGAATATTGCAAGGACAGAGAATAACCACTAAACTTTCGAGGAGTGAAAAGGACAGAGTCTTCCTAGTTTTTACTCCTTGATTACATAGGGTGAAGACTTCTTGTGTTCATTTAGTTTAGTCCTGAAACTTGCCAATTTTCCCTGAGATAAATAATTTAAAGAAATAAATGTTGCTTTCTTGAGAAAGAACTAAAAATAGTCTTGGTAATGTATTCATCATAAACAATCTACTTTGGAAGGAGGTTATCATACTAGGACAATTTTGATGAGAGAGTATTGTAATTTAATTTTTTTTCTTCCCAAGTATGGTGGCATTTCTTTTCCAAATAGAAAATTTTATACATTGCAAAAGCAAAGTTAATACGTCTCCATATGCATCTGAAAGAGTTACATGTAAAGCCCTCCTCTCCCTTTTATACACGCTTTCTTCCCTTTGATTGAATTATTCATTGATCTTTCCTATGCATGGAATGTTTTTCTATAAATATCTCTGGTTATTTTGGGCAGATCCTAGGATCACAAGATAAATCACGTTGGAAAGGGCTTTAGAGGGCTCTAGTTCAACCTCCTACTTGACACAGGGTCAGCTGTGAGATCAAATCAGGTTGCTTAGAGCTTTATCATGTCTGGTTGTGAAAACCCCCATGAATGGGGATTGCAAAACCTCTCTGGGCACCCTGTTCCACTGTTTGGCTGTCTTCATGACAAAGAACTTTCTTTACACCCAATATGAACCTCTTTTTTGGTTTTGTGTTTGGGTTTTTTTTCAACTTTTACCTGTTGTCTCCCCTTCAAGTACCACTGTAAAGAGCCTGGCTCCGAACTCTTGATAACCTTGCCAAGGAATATTCCTTATCTTAATAGAGGTTGTTCTCTTCCAGATTTAAAAAACAGCAATCAGGGCTCTACTGGCCTACCTCTAGATTATAGCTCTTACACCTCTCTCCTGTGTTGAGCAATTGACTTCTCTACTGCTTGTCACTTTTGGTAAGCATGAGTCTTAAAAACATTCAGCTTTACGGCCTTACGCGTCCTTCTTTTATCTTTTTTGAAGTATCAAGCACTTTGCAGGCACTACAAAAAACCCGAAACATTGCAGCCTGAACAAAGGTGTTGCAATCATTTTTAGGCTGCTTTTCTACCTGCATTGTCTTCCTTTCTGACCAGTGACTCAAGCTGGTTTACCTTGATGCTTGTGCAGTGGTACCTGATTTTAGCTTAAAGCTTAATGAAGAAAGAGCATTTCGGTGAGCATAAGGCCTAGCTCAGGGGTATTTTCAATTGGGCAGCTACTGTTGTTTACTTTTGTGCTACCTGATGAACCTATCCAAAGCTTGTGATGGACTTGGTGTAATAGTAGGGCAAACAAGCTCTAGGCAGAAAGAGCATTAACTGAAAGTCATTTATGTTTTACTATGTTTCCCCTTAAATGATGGAAATAGTCATAGAAATGTCTTACCCAAGGTCACGCCGGTGGGAATTGAACCTAGCTCTTCAGACAGTGATGCAAATACTGCACCCATTCCACATTGTCCCTGTGCCCTTCCCATCCTCCCCATATTGAGGCTGCTCCTTGCTGATGAGCGTCAGAATGTTTTTCAGGGTGTAACTCTCAGCAGAGTTTTGTCTGTGTGCCTGTGTGAGAGAGACCGAGACCGGTGGGGTGGTGCAGCTGCCTCTCCTTTCAACTTCCACTTCTGAATCTTCCCAAATTACTGTGATATTTCATGGCTTTCAGTAAGGGTTTTAAAATCACTGTTTAAAAACCTCAGAAAGGAACCATCAGAGGAATACCTGTTGCGTCAAAAATGAGCTAGTATGACAAAGAATCTAATATTTCTTTCTTCTCTCTGTGATCATATTATTGCTGTCCTCTTTAAAAGGTCTCGTATTCTGTGCATGTTGAGATAGCAGGAAGTCATGCAATATTGATGGTGATTTCCTTCTTCTTAGCATTGAAATTCAGAATAGTATAAGTCAGGCTGCAACAATATTGAAATGGGGTAATGTCTTTTAAGCATTCCCAGCAGCAAACTATAGCAGTAAAGGTTAGGGCTATGCATGATTCAATAACATGCTGTTTTCCACATATGTATCACTAGTGGCATCAAGAAACTGTGAATCTGGAGCCCAGGATATCTCTTAGGGGTGTCTGTTAAAGTAATGAAGCAAAGGGGTGGCTCACAAGATTAGTAATGGCATAAAGAATCTTTTTTTCTCTGGTGGTTATGGCAAACATTTGTTACTGTCTGACAGCTGTTTGGCTCGTCGCGTTCAATAAGCTGGCGGGTCTGGCTGATGACTTGTGGGCAGCTGTCCACACCATGCGGCTGCCACTCCCTGACAATCATTCAGTAAGGCTAAGTTTTGTACGGGTGTAGATGTGCAGTGCTACCCTTTTGCTTAACTCCGTCCCCTCGTGGCTGTGATTAATGTAGTTTGGCTGTCAGAGCTGTGGAGGCAGCTTTCACGGCTACTACCCATGCTGTCCTTGTCTCTGCTTTAATGGAGTGGTTCAATTTCCATGGCTGTATTAGCCTGGCATCTTTCTCAAGCACAATAAAAATTCCTTGAAGGTGCCACGTGTGCACTTTAATTGCCAAAACAGTATTTCTCAATTAAAAAAAAAAAGTAGAAAAATAACTGACTTCTCATCTACAGTGTGATTTGACGCAGTGGACAGGCAGTTAGTAATTAGTCACAAAAGTCAAACGGCTTTGCTTTTTTTTTTTTTTTTTTTAAACCCCTGAGTTTAGCCAAAGCTACCTACTGCTCTAAATCTTTGGAACATAATGTAGTGTCATGTGGAGATGCCTATACTTGCTTTGCCATTTTGGCAAGGTGCTTCTCAAAAGGAGTAATGAACCTAGACGGAGAAGTCCATTAAGGCGGGTCTGTTACTTTACGGGCTGGCATGCTTAGGCTAGTTTGGGTACTTCTGCATAACGTCACGTTATGTGGTACTGACAGAGCATGGTACATCTAAAGAATAACTTTTTGTCAGACCAGGCTCTTGGTTGTCTTGTGGTTTGTTTTGATGCTCTACTGCCAAGGGATCTGAGTTACTCAGTGTACGACAATCTTCTTGAACTTTGGAAATCTGAATGTTTAGGTCGTGCTTGCAAATCTGGCGTCAGATCTTTTGCACTTGACCATCCAAGTATGGAAGAAAGATCAGCTGCAGAGAAGCCTTTTTCTTGTATATGTTGAATACTTCTGTCTCTCTGCCCTTGTAAGCTTTTATTTCAGACATATGCCTTACAATTACAATGCGTCTAAAGTAAATAGAGGGAAAAACCTTCAGCCATGCCACCCCAAAATTATCTCAGACCTTCTCCAAACCAGCCTGTGTAACATCTAGGACAACTCCTAGGAAACCCAGAGAAAGTGTTGCATGTAGTGCACACCACTGTTAAACCTGAACATGCAGCAGATAAGTACTGGCAATAAACATCTCTCATTTGTCATATTATAAAGAGAACTTACCTGAAAACAGGAAATGTGGTTTCAAAAAATAGTTCTTAGAGTTTTGAAACAGGGACTTACCTATCCCGCATAGGTACCCTGGGCTACTAAATATTGTGGAGCCTCTTCTGTTTTAAATCACAGTGTTCATTCGTGACTGGAAAAAGGCCAACCTTTTCCAATTAAATGTCTTATGAAAACTGAGAATTTCTTTAAACAAAGAAAATTTAAAAAACAAAATTTTATAGTAATGCTAGTGAAGAATGCTAGTTTGTGAAAGCTACTGTTAATAAGATGTAAAATCAATACTGCGTGTGTTGATGGACATTTAAGATGCATTTGATACTTTTTACACCCTTGGCAGTTTTTAATCCTAGAGTCTGAATATCACCCCATACTATGCAGTTATAGCATACTATATATCTATCTAAATTATCCTTGAAGTGTTAGGTGGACATATTTTTCCCTTCACAGCAATCCTGAAAATGTAGACTCTGGTAGTGTTGAGAGCTATCAAAGTGCTATGCGGTTTGCCTGGGGTAGGTGAAGTGAATCTGCTCTATGGTATATTAGGCTTGTGAGCAATTTTTGAAATGGAAGCTGTTCTATAAATGTTTTAGGCATAATTAGAATATATTGGGAGAGAACTCTCTATGGAAATAAGCGTGGAACCTGGTTGGCTGGTGCAAGCTTTCCAAGGCGCTACCTGCCACAGATTTATAAAAGATATAAAGAGCTCAGTCAGCTTTAAACATAGGTGAAATAAGCAGCTGCTTATCCTAGTAATGTAATATGGCTTGCAAAGAAAGAAAAGAAATTTGCCCTCATGGCACATTAGCTATTTGCTGGCAATGAATATTTGCTGCTAAAATTGTCAGAATGTTAAAGCTAATCTTTCTAACCCTTTACAGAGGCTTGGGAATCTAATAGGGGAATGAAGGAGAAAACACTTAGAAATGTCTTCCTAGCAGCACCTGTTTCAACTTGGTTTTGCAGTATCTGTGGAAAAAGAAGAGTGGGCTTAAATAGCTGAGTGCAAGTTTATCTATGGCTTATCTTTATCAAACCGACCAGATATGGATGAAAGACGCCCAATGGAAACAGGATTTATTGCAGAGGTAAAAAGAAATTGTAGGTAGAAAGAGTAGTGCCTTAGCCACTTTCCAGATAATAGTAGTCTGTTTTAGCTAAATGGAAAGTACAAAACAAGGAAAAACAGGACTTGACTTAATTTACCTGCTGTAAGAATCTTCTGTACAACTTTATTTCAGGACTCTAGTATCTTTCTCAGGTTGGAATGGACAGTGGAGTGGAAATACATAATTGTAGTGCATACTCTAAAATGTAAAATGTAATGCATAATCTAAAATGTAGGCTGCCAGGTGTCATGAGTGCATTGCTGTTGAACAGTTTTTGACATGGTGCTACTTAAGAGTTTGGAAGAAAGCCATTTTTGGAGCTAGAATAATACCTACATGAAGTGGAAAGCAAATTTAGTGCAGGAGGTAAGTCACTGCTTTGGATAAGGAGATGAGATGTGAATTCAAAATAATCCTTCGGATGGATAAGTTGTTGTGTTGTTTTTCTTTTTTTTTTTAAACAAGTGTCTGTACACACACACAGTGGTTGTATTTAAATAGATCCATAAATTCTTTGTTATTATATGACATTGGGAAACTTCATCTGTCTGATTTGGCTGATAGAAAGCTGAGCAAATGCTTAGGTGTTGAGAATAGTTAATCACCTCTTCATGTTTGCTGTGATCTATGGCTGATCGTGCCCCAGACTTTTTCTGTCCCTTTGGGTTGGGTTCTTAGTTTCTTTACACTTAAAACATGGCTGTATTTCAAATTAGTAGTTTTGACTGACATTTGAAGTGCTTGGAAGGAAGTATGAAGATGGAAGGGACTAGAGAAGTGCAAACTGCTATTAGCATTATACTCCAGATAAAACTAAATTTTGCTTTCTCTAGAAAGAAAATCTGCCAAAGTTAATATTTAATCCAGTGCACTATCTGAAATTTATTCAAGAAATGCATATGAATGACAAAAAACATGCAACAGAAATGTTCAGGTGTTGAAATCTGTGTAATTTAGCCTTGATAAATCTTTACGTTTTAAAGGAACCAACAGATTCACCATTAATTTTTGGATGATGTACAGAACATTCTCTCCTCCTTTCCATCTGTCTCAGAAGATTATCTTTTTCCTTCCTTTTTATTTTTTTTTCCCCTTCAGACCAAAAACACTAAGTAATCCTGAAGACAGGAACTGTATTTATAGTCCCCCAGTTAGCTCACTGAGAGAAGCATTAATGAAAATCAGTTTATGCCTTTTAAAGAATGCTGCAATCATGTGGTGCCTTTTTCAGGCATGAAAGATAAGGTATATCAATTTAGAGGCTCTTGATACAGACATATTCTCTTAAACAAAAAATGGTGCTGTTATGAAATAAGTATGCATTAAGGAAAAACAAAAGCGGTGGTTTTATGTTAGCTAATGAATGTGTATTTTAGGGGGAAAAAAAGCTAATAAAACCCTGTTAGACTATCCCCCACTCCTGACAATCACATCATTTGTGTAAAGTCTACGCTGGTATTTATTAATATGGTTGCTATGGTAATGGAAAACCTACATCTCTTCAAGGTGAAATCAGAAGTGCAGTGAGCGTGGAAATGCAAGAACCCCCTTTACACATACGCAAATACATGCTTTATCTCTTCTGCCTCTTTTCAGGACAGATAATGACTAAAGCTTTTCTCTTCATTTTCTTTTCCATTCTGGCACTGGGAAGGGTAATTGTGAGTACTGAGTGGTAAAATGTGAAACCTGCTGGGGGACTGAGAGACTACTACCTGCTGGACTGCCAGGGATTTCTTCGACAGATGGTACCGGGTCTCAAAAGAGTCTAATTGGCTTATCATAGCCAATGCATGTGTAACAAGAGCTTAGATAAAGCCAGCAAATACACATTGGCTTGACGACTTGATTTTGTAGCTGTGCTTTTAAAGAAAAATATAGGCAAGACAGTACAATCCCATTTGAAAGCACTAGATTCGAGCCTCTTGGAGCCTGCAATCCTTTGCTGGAGTTCTAGTACAAATTACTAAAAACATTTATGGTCGATCTTACAGGCTGGCACAACCTGTGCGTTTGCATGGGAAACTCCATGCTGTCCCTATTATATAGATGTTAGCCTCCTCCATCACTGGTAAGCTGCTGAAGTCTAGGTGACTTCACAGGAGCTGTCTCAAAAGATCCCTCTGAGGTAAATGTATCTTTTACGGGTATTTCTAAAGAGCATCCTTTTGAAGATCATGTCATATGTAACATTTAAGTACAGCTCCTCTGGTCCTCTGACTGGCATGTGCACAAGGGAAGACTAGACTGCTGAGCTGGCCAAGGAAGAGACAGGTGAAAAGCAGCTTCAAGCAAGGTCTGGGCTGGGGAATTGATAAGGTCAGCTTGCTTTAGTTCAGCAGGGAATTTAGGTCAATGTGTCAGAAGAAAAAAGTCTGGTTGAAAATACAGGATTTGTTTTGCTCCAATCCAGTTGCTTCCCATTTCAAAAGATGTTCTGAAGTTCAGCATCTGTGAGGACTCTCAGGGGTTGTTCTGATGGTCAAAGGACTTCAGAAGTCCAGAGGACAGAGAGTGGCTGATCTGAAGGAGGTTTTGGCCAGGGCATAATGTAGATGTACCAAGGATGTAGCAGATGAAGTCATCCTACTGTTGCAGTCTGGTGTACCAACTGGCACAACCAAATGATTCATTGCATATAAGGGGTTTTGGTGGTTTTTATTGCCTTTAAAAAAGATATTGGCCATTGTGCCATCATGAAACTTCCTGTAGGTCCACAATATTGCCTCAAAAATAAGAAAAGAGCTAGCAGATCCTCAGGCTGATATGTGCTAGATGCCTTCTTTGTTATCAGTCTGAATAAAAATGTTAAGGAGATGCTGCTTGATAACCCATCTGTGTGAACACAAAATGGGACCTATGTAAGAAAGGTTGGCATATCACATTGCCTCATTGTCCTTCCTCACTAAATTCCCATATATATATATGTATATATGAAATATATATTCAAATATAAATACATGAAATGGGCTAATTGTTGTTCAAGAACTTGGACTTTTATTTTTAAACTAAATTCAAACACAGAGGCACGTGTCTCATGGGAGTTGTCAGGGAAGATCAGCTAATGTTCCTAAAGCATTGTCATGATCTGTAAAATATTAATGATTCATATACTGTAGTTTAAGTCATGGAATTTGGGAAATTGTAATATTGTGGGAGGTGATATAGTCTCATTAATGAGCTGTATCTGTCAGTTTTAATGAGCACAAAGGCTTTTCCCTGTTTCTTTCTACAGGACTTGCCAACAAAATAAGTCCATTGCTGTTGGTAAGATTTTCTAAGTTTTTTAGTTTTATTGTAAGGCTGCTATTGAATATCCAGTGTTAAGAAAAATAACTAAACCTCTCTGTAGTTAAAATGTATTTTTTCTTTTTTCTTTCCTTTTTTTTCTCTTTTGTCCATTTTCTCCTGGTTCTCTAGGTAGCAGAGGTGGTTCTCTAGGTTCTAGATGAAGCCGTTCAGTGTCTGTCCGTGAAACAGCACTGACTTCACAGCTTATCAGTGCTTGTCAGTACTCCTTCTGGACCTTCCACCCACTATAATTTGCCAGAAGGTGATTCTGGCAAATTTTTCATGCAGCTGCTTAGCTAAGCTGGTTAGCAAAGCCTGCCTTAGCCACAGAAATAAGCCATTCATTTATGTGTTGTGTAGTCTCCACATTTTCAAAAATCTTCATTGTCCTGGATTGAAACTGCTTTTTTCTACTTCAGGAGCTCCAGAATGTGTGTCCTCAGGGGGTAGCTTAACTTAAAAGCAATAACGAAACCAGCCAACCAACAAAACATCCTCATAGAAGCTAATTGTCTCTGTTTGGCATATAATATGCCATCAAGGAAAAGTAGCAAACATTAAAACACCAAGAAAAAAAACAAACCAAAACTCTTGTCAGTTTTTTACAAGCTTGCAAATGCAAAAGGGTAAACCCTTGAATTTGAAAGAATCTATGGGCTTGTCATGTGCAGACCATATAGGGAGAATAATTTTGAAAGTAAAAACAGAATTAAAAGAACTCTTTTACTGTGCAGTTATTGCAAGATTTGAAGGCCAGACACCTTTAAATGAGCCTGGGCACAGAGATACTGCATCAGATGGAAAGGCAAAAGGAAATTACCCTGTGGAGAATGACTTTCAGAGATTCACTGGATTCATGTAGGTTCTGTTAGCATACTGTGAACAGGGGCAGAGAAGCTGCTTTTGTTGACTTACACAATGAGATTGTAGAAGAGTGGGGATTATAGAAAGGGAGCAGACCCAGCAACCCACAGAGTATTATTTGTTGAGCATGATACTGAAACAGAACTGCCTACAAATCCTTATTCAATTCCACAGTTCCTTGTAGGGTTAGTCACAGATTTGCACATCTTTTGCAACATTTGCTGACTGGTTGTGGGATAGGATAGCTTGTGACTCTCCAGGACCTGGTCAGCAGTCTATGTGACAATAATATTCTGGTTTTTGTCATGCTTGGATTTTGCGTTTTGTTTCAGTTTACAAGTTGTTTTCAATTTGAACTTTGTTTTTTCCAGTTGCTATCATGTTAGAAAGTTATAAAAATGTGAGTATGTATCAGCTAGCTGCACAGTTCTTAAATTACTTCTTCTATGAAACCATGAGGCTTGCGGTTAAAAACTTGTGTAGATCCACTCTTCTGGAAAGAAATAGGTATACCAAAAGGTTTCTCTGAACTATTTATATACAGGGAGAGCAAGCAGTCTACAGAAACCAATAAAGTGGCACCCTGTGTCTCCAAATTAGCAAGCAACTAGAGTTTGATTAAAATTGATACTGGATTCAGCAAGTCAGAGAGTTCTTACCTTGCACAATCTATAAAATTAATCAGCCACAAAATACTGCATGCTGATTGGCAAGCTCTTCATCCAAGAAGTTTTAGAAAATAAGCACAACTGGCACTTCAGATCCCCAGCACATATGAGAACAATATGCTTCACAGCAGTTTGTCACAAACCAGCATGCATATTAGCAATTCATTACTCATTAAGACTGCCACATGTGCAATAAATGCACATACATATGATGCTATTGCTGGGAGTGCTGCTTCATGGTATGGAACGGTTATGGCATCTAGCATCACTTAGAGTCCCCTCTGTAAGTAAATGCTTGTTTCTGGTTTCACAGATGCTATTTGGAGTGCAGCAGGGTATAAGCCTGCCCAAGAAGTTTCTTGTGATAGCTTAAAGGCATCAACATCAGCATTGCAAGTGCCTATTGTACCACTCCTGGAGAACCCCAAGGAAAGTAATGTGATTGTTCATTGGGATTTTAAGTTCTATGGTAAAACCTCAAAAGCTATGGCAGGACAGGCTAGATGAATTCCTCCATAACTTGGCATCCCGTAGAGAGCTGGCTGGGAACAAAGTTCCTAGTCAGTGATCATATGAAAAGAAGGTATGTGTTTCTTTAGTTGCAAAAAGCCAGATCTCTTCAAAGTACTGTTGTTACATATCTCATTAGTGCTTCCCACACTGGTGTTCATAAAACTTCTGGTGTGCTGTACAAGCTCTGCAGAATGAGGGAGTAGTACTCCTTGCAATTTTCAGCTCCAGGTAAACAGTTTTCACAATAGTGTTAAAAATCTCCATCCCAGGTTGCTCCGGGCCAGTAGTGCAGGAACTTATTTCCCAACCTCTCATTTGTTAACCTTGAACCAGTATCAATGTTAGATGGCCTGGGGAAGATAATTTATAGACTTTTATACTGGATAGGGCTTTCTGTTGCTGTACTGTAATGTTGAAGGAATGGGACAACTTTTTGGTCCAGGTCTGTCACAGGTTGAGGCTGGATTATTTCATGCTAAGCTTCTGTAGTAACTGTCTGCAAACCAACACGACCCTAGCTTGCACTAATTGGCCTACTCCCCAGGTACACGTGGAAATTCTGTCCCAGAGCTCTCAAAATCTGTTTTATAACCACCTTGGCAGTTTCCAACATCCTTAAATGTTGCTGCAATCCCCAAAAGGGCTTTCTGGACTGTTTGTGCAGTAGATGCTTCTCTGGACATCCTTCTGAATTGCTGCATATGCTGGCTGCAAGTCAGCAGGATCTCCCTTAGTCAGTCCATACACCCAGCCCTCTGGAGAGGGATCCACAGGGGATGTCACCTTACTGAGACTGAACAGTGGGGTGGATAGGTATACAGTTTACCACAATTCAGAATGAGGCTTACTGCTGTTCAAACAAGTTTATAATAAAGTATTTTTAAATAGTTGTGCAATACTGAGAAGGTAATAATGAGTGTTGTTTTTTGTGGAGCCTCCTTTCTCATTGCTCCAGTCTGGTCCTTTTGCTCAGATGATTCTTTAAGTCAAGGTGAGTTCATTCATTACTAGAAAGCAACGTTTCCTTCTCCCCAGAGTTTACTTTCTAATCCTCAGAGATGCTGCATTGTAAGACAGTAGATGATTAGAATTCATTTTAGAAAATTATTGTTCAAGTTCATTGTTTAGTATGTTCCAAGGTTGCTACATCATACTTTTTTACAATTACAATCTCCACTTCACCGATATATTTTGAATGTTTGGGTGATTTGAATTGAAGTGGGTTTTGGTTTCGTGTGTTGTTCTTTTTTCCACTACCCTCCACCCCCCCAAAGCAGTTTCATCTGGCAATTTAATTGATAAATTAATTATAGTAGATAACCAAGTCTTATACTGAATGCCCTTTAAGTATGGAGTGTAATCATTTGTCTAAATATTGCTGCATGTTTTCACTTTAAACAATTTGTCTCTCACAATTAATTTGTAAGTTCTCATTTGTGCTTGGGCTTCAAAAGAGTGTTAGCAGATGTCGGCAAGAGAAAGGATCTAACCACTGTGCAAGTTTGTGGCCCAAACTTGGTGACTTCCAGCAAGATATATCATTACCCTCAAGAATTCTTGATTAAAAATCAGTTCTCCTCTTTTCAGTTTGGTCAGCAGAACATTGAATCTAATTTTACACCACTGCTGACCTAATTTTAGGAAACTAAGTTCATGTGGGGCCTGTATTACTCCCTAGCCTATTTTCTGTGAACCCCTCTTACAAGGGAATATCTGAGGCTTGCCTTGGAGTCTAAAAACCTTAACCAAAGGCAACACAGCTGCTTTCATGTAGGCTTTTCTTGCTTGCATGAGATGTACCCTGCTGTAACCTTTCCTTTAAGGTTTTGTTTAGACAGCGGTTATTGTGGTTTATTGCTGCTTGTGGTCACAGTAAGGGATGGAGCACAAAGGGAAATCAAATTATCTGAATTCCTTTCAATAAAATACATTTCTCAATCATGCTTGTTTTGAATGCTAGTATTCAAGCCCGCTTGAATATCTCTCATTATGATGTGAAAGTTCAGGCTATAAAAAATGAAATACATCATAGATAGATAAACAAATGGCTTCTAAGAAAGGCAAGTGATTTCATTCACTCACATCCTTATTTATTGCACAAACACTTATACAAATAGGGGAGTTTTATCTTCAGCCATTTTTCTTGGATCACAGACAATCCCTTCTTTTTTTAAAACAGTGATGGTTCTTACAACAACAGCTGGAGAACAGAGTGAGCTAAAAGAAAGTGCCTCTTTCAGGGAAGCTAACACCACGCCTGCTTCTCTTTGACACGGTGAAATGCCATTGTTCAGCTATTGCTTGCACACTTTTCCTGTTTCAATGTACCTGGGTTGTTGCTGTTGAATAGTATCCATTGTCTGTGATAAGCTGTGAATAGGGGATGATGTAGTGGTGGCTTCCTGGAAAGAAGCAGAATTAACCTTCAGAATTCTCCATCTCTTACAAAAGGCCTTCTGACAATTGGAAAACTGACAAGTGTGAGCATTGTTAAAATTCATCCAGCTTGGAAAAAAGCCCTGTTGAATTGTCCATTTAAGCACATTTTTAGCCTCGAAGCTTTTACTAGCTAGTTACAAATATATTGATTTTTAAAAAGAAATTATTGACCTTTAAAACCCTGGAGTCAGCTGCTGTGGCTTATTGGAGACATTTGGTTATTTATATTCACAGAGGCCTAGGTGAGAGCTGGCAGTTTTGAGTCAGACCCTAAGCAATGATCAGAAGCGAGAGGTAGGTGATGAAAGCACTATATATACATGAAATATAATCACACAAGACTTGACTGCAGAAGGCTGAGGTACCATCTACAGGACATCGGGCTACATTCCAGAGTGGAGGACCCTAAACTTTGTTTCCTCACTTCTTCTACCCCCTCTCTGGGACAATCGTCATACTATCTGCAATTTGAAAACGCTGTTTTAGTCTTCTCTTCTGTGCCTGTACCACATGTGCTGATGTAACAGTTAGTAATAACTTTTTTTAGTAATATTAGGCACTACCCTCTAAGCAGTTTAGTACTCACAGAAATGCGTGTGATTACAGATTGCTGCATGTATGTACCACTAATTGTTGTATTTACCAGAGGAGGACTGGGCTATTTCTGCTGTGTCTTGTTGTATTTACATTTTCACCTCAGAAAATAAATTGTTTCCTAAGTTCAGGCAGAGGAACAATTTTCTGGCTGACAAAACATATCAGAAAGTGGTATATGAATGGGATATTAGTTACTGTGAGTTAACACTACAGATCTGAAGATAAAAACAATGCTGTTATTTAGGAACTATAGATTGATGCCAGATTAGATAATACATATTGGGTTGGTTTTCTATTGATTTTTTCTTCTGGTTTTCCTTACTTTAAATGCTCAGTTAATATCACAGAATTTCTCATCTCCAGCACGTTAACTGGCATCGAAGGCTTGGCTCAGGTATATCTAAGATGTTCAGCGAAAAGAGGTTGTCATGATTTAGCATGGCTCTGAGTCACAAGAGGTGAAAATCAAACCCCTGCTTTAGTTCTGCAGCTTTCAATTTTTATACTAGTGATATAGTAGCACCCACATTTCTTCCCTTCATTATTTCTTTCTTCAGCAGACTACAGGTCTCTACTATTGCAATATTTTTAAGGAGATGTTTGCACCATGTTCTTTGCATTTCAGTTGTTGTTCCTAGGTCTTTTCTTTCTTTTGTGCATCACAAAATCCACTGTCCCATACCTCTACCATCTACAAGACTGTTCCTTCTGGATGGCCACCCTTGTGTACTGGCAGTGGGAGACTAAAAGGCATCATGGATTCTGCTGTCTTGACAATTTATCGATACTGAACTGTCAAACAGAAGGATCAGAATTCATGTTCCCTATCCCACTGCCACCAAGAAAATCCATTTGCCCTGCAGTGCTTCAGAATGGTGGTTGACAAGACTACAAAAGATGTTGAATTGATTTTATAATGTACTATAAACTAATGTTTAGTGACAACCATCTTTTGCTATGGTGTCTGTTCTCTAAAACCGCCAACTTCCATGCCTCCCCAAGCAGGCATTATCCCTACTTCCTTTGCACACGGATTCCGAGCTGAAGGTGCAGGTGCCTTGTCAGAAGGTTTGGATCTAATGACATATGTTTTAGTTCCTGCCTACAGTATGGACCATAGAACAGCCCTGGGTTTGGAGGAGATGATATCTGTAACGTCACCTATACATTCTAATTGCCACTTTATTTCATTCCATTTGTATTTGTTTTCTTTTTCTGTTGTATTCATTCGTATCTTAATCCTTATTTCTTTACTGATTCTTCCCTAAATCCATTATAAATGTCAGAAATGTTGAGAGTAAAGGAGGGGAGCAAATACTTTTTCTTCTCTTTTCCCCTTTTCCTTTCCTGTCATTTCTTTCCTTCACTTTCCGGTATGCTCTATCTCTGCCTTTCTCCCTCAGCTGTGTTCATTTTATTCATTAGAGAAGCAATGCTGCAAACAGATTTTTCAGGCATGCGGTAGGGAGCACAGAAAGGCTGAGGGAACTGAGGAGTGTTCTCTTGTCGGTATATCGTACCATAACGCTGCACAGGGATATTAGTCTCTCCTGGTCCTGTTCTCTCCTACTGCATAAAGGCCATCCTTTCATTTTTTGAATCCTTTATGGTATGTGTGCATTTGACTCTAGAGAACTTTATACACTCCCTTTGGAAGAAAGTGCACAAAGAGAGTTAACGTGTACATTTACCTTTTGAGGTTCAGCACTGATAAACTTTTGATTAATGTTAAACCTAGCAGTTTTCCTCTTTCCCTATTATGCTATCTAGGAACAATATGCCAAAGAAAAAGTACGTTATTCAGGCAGGAAAAAAAAAGTAATAATATGATGATGTTGCAGTTCTCCTGAGACTTCTGGAATCATTAATAACTATTTTTATAAACAACAAGTGGTAGAAGTGCTTGTCATCTGTGTTGAATTCTAGCTCATGTTCTCTAATCACTTTCCTTTTCTTTTTAAAGTTCCTCTTGGCTTTCTGTGAGAAATGCATTTTGAGATGAAATTGCCGTGCTTAGGGTGAGTGTGTTGCAAGGTAGTGGGCTTTAGCTTAGCTGGTTTGAGTTATGTGCAGGGAGCAGAAGGGAATGATCCAACTCTGTTGTAATCAGCAGTTTTAAGGTCCTGCACTTGCAGCCTGTATTATAATTTTCAAAATCTGAAACTATTTATATAACAACGGACTTTTCTATGCAAGGTACTAGGCTTGACACAGGTAAAAGTGCATGAAATTACCAGGCTACTGTGGTATGCTGGAAGTCAGACTCGATTATTCAGTGGTCCCATTTGGCTTTAATATTTATGGATTTTTCTGTTAGGTTTTTTTTTCTTTTTTCATCAAATATCAAACTTCATTGCAAGCACAAATTTCCAACTTAATTATTTTCAACTCCTGAGGTTTCAAACCCATTAAACAGCAGAGAGGCTCAGTAATTGTTTTATTACTAATACTGAAAGTGTAATAATACTAGTGGCAAGAGAGGACAGCAAGCAAAACAATGAGAAAAATGTAAGGCATAAATAGCATAATTAAAGCCGTTTCACAAAAGATAAACACAACTGTCAGATTAGTATTTCAGACCACAGATAACAGTTTTAATTAACTCTTTTTTCTACTTCCCCGGTGAAGAAACTAGCTGTAGAATTATTTGGCTTGCTTAGAAGCTCAAGGCTTTCTGTATTGTTTCCTTTCCTTTCAAATCAGTTACCAGGTATAATGAAGTTAACAACTATAACATTGTAGATGCTTTCTTCAGTTCCTGGTAACATAGAGGTTGTCTTTTTTTTAGCCTAATATTTTTGTCAGTTCCCAGTTCTGTTCTGGCCTGGCCTTCAAGGGCAGTAGATAGTGTATGGACGGTTCCTGGTGCCTCCTGGCGCGATATGGTATTGCTCTGCTGCATGCCACCACAGTGGTGTCCCCAAGAAGGAAGTGTGAATAGTGTCCTGGCATGGTAGAGTCTTATGGGGTTTATGACCTGAACTGTGTCCTGGAGATTTATGGGATAATTTCTAGTTTACTATACATTCAGTGAAGTTGACCCGATATAGTGGTGATGGTAAAGTTGTGAGGATGTGGTTGTAAGGAAGGCAGAGTTTGTAGGTCTGCTAAAAGTTTCCATGTTCCTTTTTATGTGAAGATGTTTGTTTAAATTTATTATTTCTACCTACAGCCATGCCTCAAAGTTGATCAGATGTCATTTGTGAAGCTGCAGTTGTAGTTCTGTTTTGGGGTGTGTTTTTTCGCTTATTTAGCATCTGGAACTATGATGGTGTCATACGTGCACATGTATGTACACATAGCGCACAGGCTCATCTGATTTTTGTATGTGTTACCATCTTTAATTTCATGACAGGACCTGTAATGCTTAGGACCTACAAAAAACTTGAATCTTTTCATTGTAAAAGATGAAAAGAAGTCTGCAACAGAAGTTATGCATCTCGTTTGCTGTTTCCACCACACACTTTGTTTGTGCCCTTGTACATCCTGATGCATTGGTTTTGTCCCATAAAATTCCAGCATCTCTGCAGCATGCAAATTCATCCTTTGCTATATGGTTTCAAGTAGTATGTGGCTACAGGCTCCAAGTTTCCTTATAAATCAACAATCTTGGTAATTTTCTTAGTAAAAGCTGCTTCTGGATTACATTTACTCTGATTGCTTCACCCTGTGGATCATGGTATTGTCCTCTGTGTAACTTACGAATCACTTCAATGATACATGCTTTGCTAAATGTTACCCAACATTGCTGTTGCCCTCAGGAATAAGCACGTTTTTCTCAAACACGTGCCGTTAACGTGACAAGGTTGGGAAAGACACAGGGAGAAATAGGAAGGAAAAGCTACACAGAACTTGTTGAATATAGCCAAAAATTGAGATTATGTTTAAGATCAGTTTCAGATGTGTCATCCACTGGAACTGCTCTAGAGAATGTACTCTGCTCTCAGAAGTGTTTCTCTTCGAACTTACTGTTAGACTGATCACACAGATTGTCTTTAACATAGCATTCCTAAACTAGCCAATAACTCCATAATGAAATTGCCTCAAAACTAAAGAGAATACATGCCTAGCATACTTAGTTTCCTCATAATTTTGGAAATTTGAATTACAATCAAAGGAAAACAAACAAGCAAACTGATACTGAGTGAAAGCACTTTTCACATGTTAATGAAATGAATGAGAAGAAAAAAAGAGTATTTTTCTGTTGTTTCATTTGTTGAAAGACATCAGTTTTCACAAGTCCACATTATATGACAAAGCTCAAAAGCATGGGAAAAGCTACTTTGTGGTGAACACAATATTGTTTTTATTTTGCTTGAGCAAGAACGAACTAAAATGGTGCCTTGGAAACTGCACCATCTGTGTTTTATCTGGGAGAAAATAGAGAACACTGTTTGGAATAAATAAATAAAGAAATAATGCAGACTTTAATGGAAAAGGAATTAGTCCTAACAAAATAAGTAAATAGAAACTGAAAATTGCTGACATTATTTTAAAGAGGAGTCTGTTAAAATTCATTGTGATTGGAATTGATATACTACCTTGTATTTGTGTTAGGTTCTGACATTACTTGCACGCATGTATCCTGAGATAGACTACACATTTCATACATATTCCTTCATGGTTTGGTTGTTCGTACTCTTCACTGGTGTAGGTGGTCAAAGGTTCAAATTCTGTTGGACTGAAAACGCTACAACAGTGTGAACAAGTGTGTTGAGGAATGCAAAAATTGAAGACAAAGAAAGTACAAAAGTACCTCTCCAACAGATTCATTCATCCCTAGTTTACAGGATGTCTGAAACTAGGACTTCCTTACTCTGAGGAAAGAAAAATGCCCTCATCAAAAGGTAATGTCTAATCATAAGGGTTGAATACCTGTTTTGCATAGCACACATGCCTTACTTTCATCCCCGTGAACATCCTCGATCTTAGCCTAAGATTAGATTTGATCTTAACTGGTGTTACAAGAAGTTCCCGGAAAGCAATATAGCAAGTGTGCGAAATGTCCCGTTTTAAAACTAGTGCCTGTGTACAATTCAACTTAAAATACCATTTTAATGATGATTAATAAAACATTATGTTACCGGCAGGTACTGTTTGTTCACCTTTTAACGAAGTACTATGCAATGAGGAGGAGGTAATCTTGAGTCTGTTCAGTGTGCAATGAATAGAGCTACAGCTGCACAAGTTACAGCAACATTAATAGTGAACCATGAAAGCGGCTAAGTGTGCTTGTTGCAATGGAGCATGAAATTTTATCCATCTTTGCATGCCCGTGTGCTGGAGAGTATGGTTTATCAAGTAGTTGGGATGAATTTGATACTTTTCTAGAGGCTGCTATCAAGAGCTGGTATGTTCCTAATGTGTAAAACCTTGTTGATTTGTTTAGAGCTTTTCAGCTTTGCACAGGGTTTTACTTTCAAATGAAATCCACAGAAATAAGTGAGAACTGAAGCAGCTTCTATTTAAGCTGATTTTTTGAGCTGAAGGACTTGGCTGAACCTTCATCTTTTCTGAATGAAATCAGTTATAGGACTAAGTCCACTTAAATAACCACAGCAAAACTTCTGCCTCTCCTGACTTCAGTTTGTGGAGGTGAACTGTCAAGAGGGATGTGAACCTCAAAGCAGCTGCCTGACTCCAGTTAGCTGGTTTGTGGCTGGTTTAATCACTTCAGGCTTGGAGCTTCGGAGTTGACCGTCTCTGTGTCTTAGCAGTGTTTCATACTGAGTTCAGTGTAGCAGCTATGTGTCTTATGCCCTTTGAACACGTAATTACATTCATAGTGGATTCTGGGAGAAAGATAGGTGGGATGGTAGGTAGTACTGTGCTAGCTGCTCTCTACCAGTGCGATTGATTTCCCTTTTGCTGTCCTCCCAGCTAACCAGTAAATGAATGACCCAAGAGCCTGATCATAGCTAAATAGCATTAGAAGTGATTGTTTGTTTATTTTACTGAAAATATTACACCAGAAATGAAGCTTCACAGAAAGGCCAGCAATGCCCCCATACAAGTCTTATCACCCTGACCATAGCCAGACCATTTTTTTGACAGTGCTATTAAATGCCATACTTTTCCTTAATAATCCATGTTGCAACAAAGAAGCCTCAAATTAAAGCATGTGTTTCTGCTTTACAAACACCTCCTTGCACATGTGCTGACTTTGCAGCTGCTTCCTGTAGTCTTTGACTTCCGTAATTAGGACAACTAGCGAGCCCAACTAATGATATTAAACTGACTGGTCCCCAAGTCTAGAATGTCATTTATCTCCAGGGTTTAATTTGTTGAGTATGGGGCAGCACAATACAAGGTTTACATGTGTGATAGATGTAACTTGATTTTTTTTTTTTTAGATCTTGTTGCCAAGTTACAGTAAACTGTTATCACAGTAGGTCATCTGCATTTAAATGGACGAAGATTCCACCTGAAAAGAGCCATATTGATGAAAACTGACCATATACGGAGGTCTCTGAAAAGAGGAAAATAAAACAGAAAAACCCAACTTGTGAACAAGATAATTTGTATTCTAGACATTAGCCAGAGAGTCTCAAAAATAGCTATTCAGACCCCAGAGACTATGACATGTGCTACAGTAGCAAGTGACTAAGAGCTTGCATACAATAAATAGCTGCTAATTTAAAAATAAATAGCATGAATATTATCAAGTGCTTAAAGGCAGCATCACAATGATCTGTTGTCTGAATTGCACTTTAGAGTTACTTTCCCTGGAAGTAGTCTGATGCCCTTGCAGTCAGGTATCACATCTAAATGCTAAGAAAAAAGGGAAATTAAAAAAAAAAAAAAAAAGTACTGACGTTTCTGTAATTGTCCAAATGATTTTAAATAATCTTAAAGCATAATGCTGGTAAATGCTTTCTACTTTTATCAAGTGGAAAAATGTACCATATTCTGATGGAAAATGAGGTAGAACCCATGCTGACATGTCAGGCTGTTGTCCTACCTCTTTCTGAAGGTCCATACCAAAGTCCTTTAGGTTCTCTGAAGTAAGAATCCGTTTTCCCCTAATCTATCTAAAAGATTGCATGGAGTGGCAGTAACTAATGGGAGTGTTTATTACTGCCATCTTTGAGTTCATTCAAAAAATATTCATGCTGGGTCAACAGATTGTGGGTCTTGGTGACTACGTGAAAGCTGAATGGTGTTCAATGCTAACTGCTGATACCTGTTTGGTCATCTCCATAGACGTGATCAATGTGGGACCTGTCGTCATCTTTGAGTAGAGATCCTTTTCATAGCGATAATGTCAGGGCAGTTCCTTGTGGGTTTAAAAGTCAACTCTTAATAAACTGATTGCCAGTACACAGGAGATCTGAACAAATAGAATGTGTAAGGTATTGCAGAAGAGTACTGTATAATGTATAAGAAACATAGGTACATCCGGTTATAATTGCAATATTTTCCACAGTACAGAGAACATGTAAACCAAACCAAACGTCTTCACTGCAGTTAGACCATTAAAGAACCAAAGGTAAGACTGTGTGATTCTGCAGTGTGCATTAGCTAGTCTGATACCCTGTTTATAGATTTAGAAAGGCATGATGCTGGGATAATTTTAAAAGTGTCACCCTCTGAAGTAAGCCATTTGGTAAAAAGCATAGGATTGACAGAAATGAAGCTATGGACGTTCAGTGAATTTTTTTCATTGAAATCGCAACTAAAAACTGTCAATCAGCCCCAGCAGGAACCTGCTTAGATAACTCTGCTTGACATACTGTACCTCCTCAGAAAATGGAAGAAGGGAATTTTGCCAGGATTTCAGAATTGCGAGAAGCTTCTCGCTTTACATTAAGTTGCTGTGCCAGAGACATGTACCGTCCTTGCAGAAACCCTCCTTTAACACTGAATTTTTGATTCACAGCAGAAAAACCACAGAGAGGAATGCAGACAGAACATGTAGTGCAGCGCAGCCTTTGCTTCAGCAGACTTGTTCTGGTGGTTTCAGCCAGCTCTACTTTTGAAAAGCCTGAAAATGGATCATACCTATATGATCCTACGAGAATCCCTCAGAGGGAGGGGAAACAACAGGGAAGCGTTTCTGTGGACTGTGGAATTTCAACTCATTAAAGTGATGAAACAACTGCCGTGGGAATGAATCCGCACGGAGTCCATGACAGACGCCTGATACGCTATATGCCCAGCAGCAGAACACAAAAGCCTGATCATTTAGCAGTATTGAGAAGCTTCTTGTATTCACAGGAGCAGGTGGTAGTGCTGCCATTAAAAGTTGCATTAAGGGGAGAAAATTCAGTCACTAGGCTACATTTTGACCTGCTGTCTCTCACCCCAGGCACGGCGGGGTGGCACGCACAGGGTTAACACCAGAAAGGCGCACTGGTGGCATGTAATGCCAGGTGTCCAGACACCCATGGAATTAGTTCCAGTGCCAGCTTTTGTACACAAGCCCGGCATCCTCAAAGCCTCGGGCAGCTTTAGGGTAAAAAAGATTTTTAAATCTCTTACCTTGGTCTAGTCCAGCGTAGCTTTTTGGTTGTTCTCCGTCCACTACCAGAAAAAGAGAAATTAATGCCAGATTCCAGTGAGTCATCCTAAATGACAGAGTAGGCTCACTCTTTGCACCGGCTGCTGGCTGCCTCCGCTGTGTGACAGCTGCCGGCTGGCTGGGGAGCAAGCGTGTCCCATTCTGCAGCCTGCGGCAGGGGGAGAGGGGAAGGCAGCGCTGGGGAGAGGAGGTGGGAGAGAAAACCAGAGAGAGGGACCAAAAGCGAGAGGAGAGAGGCAGAGGCAGGAACATACCATGTGGCTGCGCGCTCCCCTTCTCTGCCTGGTGCTCAGCCTTGCAACGCGCTGCCGAGAAGTTACTTTTAATATGTGATGCACTCTCTGATTTTAGAGCCTCCCCCCTCCTGCCCTCTCTCTTCTCAGTCTACACTCAGAGGAACTTCCCAGCATTTCGGTGATCACGTTATCATCTCTCTGTTTTGGAGGCTGGCATGGATGCTGTACGCAGTTCAGTATTGGAATTGTTCAGTAAAGGAAGTCTGGCTTGTGGCTGTGTGAAAAACAGCACTCGGTTCCTTGTAGCAGTTTTATAGGCTGTTTATCTGAGAGTAGGGAACCAAGGGCAAGGGCGGTAATTCTGGCATCAGAGGAGAAAAATAGACGTGTTTGGAAGCACAAAATCGTACAGAAGATTGTTGGGGAGGGAGTCATTTCTTGGTTACTCCTAACTGAAAGAAAGGTTGGGATAATTTATAAGCCTCTGGTTTGTCATCCTTGGATGTGTCTGTGCAGATCAGAAATTGGTGCTAGAGACGGGACCCTTCCTCGGGATTCCCGAAATAATTCTCAAAAAGAAAAAGCAAGCTGTTGGAGTGGGTAACATTGCACTAAATGGCAGAAATTTCTCTGAGGAAACACTGCTAGTTTCTAATCATCCTAAGTCTTCAAAGGACAGTTTAATCATTTCATGACATTCACACCCCTTGTCTATACATATGTTTGTTTATACTCTTTTTTTTTTTTTTTTTGGAAACTAGCACAGGACAGCTTGGTGATTGCTCTAAGTACTTCATTGTCAATGGGAAAGAGGAAGAAGTGTTTAGTTTCCCACTGTTTGCTAACTAGTTCTTAACCTCTATCAAAAGATAAGTCTGGAAGGCTTTTGTGGGCTCTTGAAGGCTCTTTATTAAAATATTTGTAGCAGGATCTTAAGAAAATTGAAAGTGCTGCTACCTCTGTGTCAAGATGCTTTGCGTATTTGTCAAATTCATCTGCATCTAAAAAGGGTTGTGTTTCATATTTTATATTCCTGCGGTGTGAATATGAGTGGATGGTTTTAATCCTGATTAATTGGCACATAGTTCCCAAGGAAAACTAGGGAAAGAAATAAGAAATAACACCATAAGGGTGGAAGAGCTAAAATATGTATGCATTCTTGATTAGAAAACTGTATGATAGTTTCACATCTACTCCAAATGATTGTGCTAGCTAAATATCCATTAGGTGTTCTGCCTGTGTTTCCCTCTGCAGAGTAAAGAATGATGTTTTCTTCTATTCTGATGTTATTGGATAGGGATGGTCCTGTGAGAATGAGATACGAGCTCTTCAGATTTTTTTTTTTTTTAATGTTTGATTTCATTATATATATAATTCTGACTTTGCTAAAGGTACTAGATATTCACCAGCCCCATAATTCATAATGAAGCGGAACAGCAGCCTATATCCAAGAGCTTAGGAAATGTTTCCTTAGGCTGATTGCAGGCAAAATCATACTTTGTTTTTTTCCCCTGTAAATTTTAACCACCACAGCAACATTATTTTTTTTAACCCATAAATTTCCACATTTCTACTACTGCATGATGGCATGAACAGTATATACCTGTGAGCCACGTACTACTGTAGAGTATAAGGAGCTTTCTCCTTCAGCCTGTGAGGGAACAGCATGAAGAATATCCACAAAAGTGTTTAATCTGAACTCCCTGTGCACATAAATTCATCAGGAGAAACAGGTCTTCGGTACCATTGGGTAATGACCACAGAGAAGTGCATCATTAGGGATAATCAGCTGTGTGTAAGTTGTCTGTCCAGGGTTCATCCAGGTCTCTTAGAAGTCAACCAGAATTGTATGTGAATTCAAGACTAGCTGTGTAATAGACCTCAACAGAAAAATGGTTGGGTGGGAGAAGAAAAGGACTGTGCCATGGAGTACATCTGCTGTAAAAAGGACTATGCTTCAGACACCCTATATGGTACTGGAGTTATCCCTTAAGATCCTGTACTGTTGGGAAGACTGAGTGTGGAGAGGCAATGTGGGGACAAGTATCAATGACAGAGGGTATCACAAAATAATTAAAACACATTTTTCTGAAGTGACAAGAAAGTGGCAGCTGAAGCTGAGTATCCTCCATGGTAGGGTGGGAGTGCAGAGAGATGTCCAGAGGTGTCTGGAGCCGGGTCTGAAGAGCTGGGAGCCTGGGGTGCTGACATCTAACTGCAAACAGGCTGAGGAGCAACAGGGCAATAGAAGGATGCTCATCCTTGGATATGAAACTAAACTTGGATTAATTACCTGCTGATGTAGACTAATATTTTGTAAGAGAATTCTCCTAAATGTTGTTAATTCCTTTATTAATATTGGTCCAATTTCTTCCATGCTGGCTGTTCCCCTTCTGTCTACTTGGTATTGCATAGAGGATGCTCAGTAACCACGTGAATTCTGTCTGCAGCTGGGAACCTGAGCTGCATGTTTTGAAGAGACCTTTCGTTAATTGAACTCATTTGTTATTGTTGCCAGTATCACCTGGCAAAATAATAACACACACATATATGTTTCTGCCCACATAACTGATGTTTCTGTAGTCAGAAGTTGGCTGCTTACCCAGGCATTTACTGATGGAGAAGAAATGAAGCAGGTGGATATAATCAATTGCTGTCTTTTTTTGGAGCAATTAAAGTGACTGTAATTGACATTCACGCGTGTCCAGAGAACCACAGACTTGGTAGATCGTTCTGTAGTACAGTTCATTCTACCTTTCACAGTGATAGAAATGTTGTTATACTGCCAACTCATGTTCCTATCAATAAGACATGAACATTAATACCAAAATGAACATGAAAAATGTTTTAAAAGTAGGAAGGATTCACTTGAAATCTTTCTTTCTTTCTTTCTATAGCCTTGTCCTTTAAATCCCTGAGGTGTTACTGTATTAGCTCTTTGCAAATTCCCTTCTCCATTGCGATTTGAGCCCCCATAAGAGGTTAAGAGAGAGTAGACCCAGTTTGTTCCCAGTTTGGCTGGGAGGGTTGCTGCTATTGTTTTGTCAATGAACGTTTGTATTGGAGTAGCAATATGGAGTAAATTCTAATTCCAGTTACACTTGTACAGCTTGATATTACGAGAGCTGCATGAGTAACATTCTTTCTCAGATGTCTCTTTTTTTTGTAACTGGTACCCATGATTTTTTGTAAAAGCACTAGCTGATGACAGGAATGTTATTTTATGGAGAAATTGGTTGATGTTTTTCTTGGGAACTGATAGTGAGGATTTGGGTATGCCAGGATAGTCCTTAGGATACCAGTTGCCAAAAAAATTGGAAGTCTTTGCTCTAGAGATAATGAGCAGGTCAAAAATTAAATTGTAAATCAGAAGTTGGCAGGGTTGCATACAAAAACTTGTGGTGCAAGCGCATTTGTCTGTAGCTGCCATAAAGCCCAGGCTGCCTGGGGAAGCTGTGACATCTGTACCACTGCAGTATTCAAAGCCAGTTCAGGCGAACACAAGAACACAAGAGGGTATCCAGAAAAGAGAACGTACTTTTACTCTGAATGTGGCTGCTGTGATTTTCTTTCTTTCCCATGTGCAAAGCAGTCACTGAATATACAGATGGAATGAGGTCAGAGCTGGTCCTTGACTATCATCAAATGCAACAAAATCACTTGATTATAGAATCACATTTTGGACTGTTTAGTTTTATCTTTTGAGTAGCTGGGCTCCTTCCAAGAAATTACTGAAACCTCTGGAAACCAGTGGTTTTCCTGAGTTCTTCTGAAGCAATATAAGCCATGTACTTATATTATTATTGCTTCTCAATTTCCTCCCTTCACACCTCTTTGTCTTTTGTTGTCTCTTTGTTTACAATTAAGCATTTTGGTTTTTTCATCTCACCTTTTTCTTCCAAAGGTGTACACTTCTGTGTTTAGTCACAGTTAAGACTCCAGCTGAAGTTACGCTTAAGTAAAGATTTTGTACTTGAATCTAGGTGCTGAAAAAAATGGTTTTTTTAAACTCCAGTAACAAATTCCAAGCTTTGGTCCTGCTATCTCTTCTCTCACAAGCATTATTTTCAGGTTGAAGTAATGGAGTTTGAATTCTGGAAAGTAATATAAACTTGAGAGAAACTTTAACCTTGACTGTTACTGTTAAGGCCAAACCTCCTCCAGTGATGATCTGCTAGATACAGAAATAATTGATTGACAAAGTACAATTCCAGACTGCAAAGCCAGTGAAAAAGTTGTGTCTTTTTTTGTCAATACTCAGTTTGCAGCCTGAAGTATTACATTTGATGTTAGAAATTTATTTATATTCAAGAATCTGAACTTATTGTAACACCAGTATTTTTTGAATGACAGCTGTCACGTCCATAAAGTTATTCATATGAAAAACTATGATTTTTAAACCAATGAAATCAATGGTATGAAAGAAGGCTTCAACTGAAAAGATGGCTGTACACAGCTGCCATTGGCTATGCGAAGATAGCCGTGTTTCTGCTTACTTTTTAAATACGAGGAATGGCCTTGAGGGAAAACACAAGAGGTCTATGTAAAAAAGAGAAAGGACTTTTTCTCTGTAGATAAATAAGCTGTAATATTAACTGGTGACAATATTTCATGATTGCTGAAACTGACTGAAAAGCTGAAATTTGACTTTCTTAAGAAACTGGTAGGATAAAAAAAAAATCTCAATTTTGTGAAAAGATAGACTTTTTAAAAAAATCACAATTTAGAAAAAAGGCACTGCATTGGATCTATTTCATTCCTATACTACAATGCAGCTAAACTTATGTCATTTTTGGCTTTGCCTGCACTATCTCTGAATACCCCAATGGTATGGATTTCTCAGTTGCCCGTGGCAACCTATCCCAGTAGTTCGTTATTTCTGTTGTTAGGAAGTTCAGTGTTTTTCTTTCCCTGATGTCTAATGCAACGCTTCATCAAAATACATTGACCATCACTTTTTGTCCTAATCATGAAGAAGGGGAGCTGACTAATCCCTATCTTTTTCTGCAGCTGCTTTTCAAGCAATCGTTGTGTTTGCCCACGTCTCATCTTCACGAGGTGGGCAACCCATCTCTAAAAACATTTGCCTCTCACTATGCTGTCACATGAGACGATACTTCAGAAAACAGATGGATGGTCCTCCTGCAGAGTATTCAAGTGAACCTAATTCCGCAGCGTTGTATCAGTGAATCAATATCCCTGAGCATCAAGGAAATGATCTCATGTTTCTAACACATCATGTGGTGGTATATAACACGCACCACATGATTTTGCATGGATGCTGAACCCTTGAAAAGAGATTTTGTAACATGTTTATAATACTGTAACTTAGTTCAGTTGCAGTTTCCGTTGTGTCTGAATAATTATTTTTGGTGTCTGAAAAAAATCCCCTTGGTTCAGTTGTTGTGTAAGGACTTGAGCCCTAATTTGTTGTGGGTTTTTGTTTTTGTTTTGTTGTTTTGTTTTGTTTTTTCTTTATTAAATTGTGCCAAAAAATACTTTGGTCATTTTTGCTTTTAGAGACTTTTGCAGTCTAATCCACATATGATTATAGAACCAAAACTCTCAGCATTTACCTATTACTGAAAAAGATGCTCAGAAAAGATGAGGAAAACTCAAAGGCTGAACATTCTTTAACAAGATTGTTTTTACACTGGAAAATTATCAATCCATTCAAATGCTGGGCTAGCAGGACTTTTTTTTTCACTTCTTTCCTCCTCCTTTCCCACTGGAAATGTCTTTGTTTTATGAATGAGCTCTGGAATAGTTCATCCAGATGAAAGAAAATTCACCTTAGATGAGGGATAGATTCAGATCCAGCCAGTGTTTGTGGTTAAGACTCTTCTTGGAAACCAACTTCAAATTTATGCCTTAAATTGAATGACAAAGGGACTGTCCCTGACTCGGAGGTGTTGGGAAGTGTGCCATATCAAGTGTTATTCCGGATTACTAAAATGTCTTCATTTTAAATTGCAATAGAACCCAAATAAATTTGAAGTTTGGAAAAAAAAAAAAAAACCAACAAGCTCCATGAAGTTTGTAGCTGTCAGATAGGGAACAGATAGTTGAATAAGGGGTATTTATGCAGGGTCAGAGATAAATTGGATGCCTTTTCTCAACAGCACACTTCAGCTTTATTCTTATTAGAGGCTGGCATGAGCGGTTTTCTGCTGTCCATTCAAAAGCATTAAAAGTGCCCTGTGGCGAGTCCAGTCATACTGAGGTATACACAGACTGACACACAGTGCTAACTGTTCCAGAAACGTGGGGTAGCTCAAAGTTGGGTGCACAAAAAAATCTCATTTCCTTTTTAGATAACAGTGATACAATCCTACACACAAAGACCATTCTCTAAAAAAATCTTAGTTCTCTTCCTAAAACACTGCAGAAGCATCTCTGTCAACCCCAGACTAGCATTTTTCACTTTGAATCTTTTTCAATTGATGCAGTGTGGGAAAAGATTCAGAAAGAATTAACACTGCTTTTGTTTTGTTAATGAAATCTGTTTCAGTGACAGGAATATAGTTATATTCCAGAATAAATTGTTCAGAGCCTTGAAATTCTGAGTAATTGGTATCTGCTGTTAACAAAATATTTACATACCTGTACCCCAGAAAAACTAGCTAATAGTCTGTTGTTTGCTTATCTCCCTGATGGGTAAAGCTTAGAAAATGCAGCTTGCTTTGCTGAGCTGGCTTTTGTTGCTGGCAGAATTGGTACTTGGTGCCATGCCAGTTCGCTTTTGTAGGGGAAGGTAGTAACACAGTCTTGCCTGGCACAGTAGCTATTTTGGGCTCAAGAGGTAATGAGAGGTTAAAAAGTGTGAAGAAGGGTTCCAGCTATCTGGTTTTGATAGCCCATGCATCCCAGAAATTTAATTACATATTAACGGCTGTTTACTGTGCTATTAATGTTGTGAAATGGCCTGTGAGGGAGATGGTCTCAATTAGCCCTTGCATTAACTTTTTGTCATTAATGTGTGTCAGTACTGGTGCTTTTAATTGCATGAGACTTGTGGAGAGTTCCGAGTAATCACACAGGGATGCCTGATTGGACTGAAGTCTAGCCTCTGAGGTTGTAGCAATAAAGAACAACAGGGTTTGTTTTTTTAAAAAAAATCCAGAATTAGGGCAACCAGAGGAAGGAGATACTCTATTTTTACAACAGTAGGAGTGTTTTAGACCCAGCTATTATTTCTAAGTAGACCTTTCCTCTTTAATGATAAACTATCTGTGACTTGTTTTGAAAATCTTAGGAAACTTCAGCACAGTTTTCTTGTCTGCCCTTCATTTCTTTTATGTTGACTCTCTCTCTTCCAGTGGCTCAGCCTCATAAGGATATCATAGAATCATAGAACAGTTTGGGCAGGAAGGGATCTTTAAAGGCCATCTAGTCCAACCCCCCTGCAGTGAGCAGGGACATCTTCAACTAGATCAGGTTGCTCAGAGCCCCATCCCACCTGACCTGGAATGGTTCCAGGGATGGGGCATCTACCACCTCTCTGGGCAACCTGTGCCAGGGTTTCACCACCCTCACTGTGAAAATTTTTTTCTTTCTATCTAGTCTAAATCTGCCCTCTTTTAGTTTAAAACCATTAGCCCTTGTCCTATGGCTACAGGCCCTGCTAAAAAGTTTGCCCCATCTTTCTTATAAGCCCCCTTTCAGTCCTGGAAGGTGCAGTAAGGTCTCTCTGGAGCCTTCTCTTCTCCAGGCTGAACAACCCCAACTCTCTCAGCCTGTGCTCACAGCAGAGGTGTTCCATCCCTCTCTTTTCCTGCCTTCCTCATGGATACCCAATCTGTTATGCAGCATAGTGACAGAATAGCCTAGTCACCATGACATAATGCTCAAGGGTCAATGTTTTTAATACAGTGAAAATTTTTAATGCCAAATGATTCTATTTTTATCTGCTTAAAAACTCCTGATTTTGGAACAGGAAGCACAGGACTGTGAAAAGGATCTGCTTGTTGTGTGGGGTATCATAGAATTGGTTTCATGTATTCATTAATGATGTGATTTTTTTCAACCTTATTGAATAGATTTATTGAAGCCACAGCAGTATAAGGTTTTTGTTTTTAGGGGAAAGTATTAGTCTGGAATGTTTCACCCTGTTAAATTTTATCTAATTTACCCCTAAATCTATGTATTTTCCCTTTAAGATTGCATATTACTGAAGCAAGACTATGTAGTTTGCAGTTTCTTAGCATGTTCTTTACTAAATACAGTCTCTATCCATGCGATACCAGACCAGATCAGCTAACGTTATTAGAAAACGCGGCTTATGCATTTACAATGTCAGATATTCCTTTGCAATCTGAGCTGGAGGTCATCCAGTCCCCAGTTACCCTGATGTTTTTTTTCTGAATTTTGCTTCCACATCCATGTGGGCATTTCCATTTCGCTACACAGATGCTTCAATTTCTTTTTCATCAGTCTTGTATGGAAAAAAGGTAAAGGATTTATTTAATTTTCCTGGTCATCTCCCAAATGTGTGACCACTGCTCTTTGTTTCAGTATCATTTCCAAATTTTAAGTAGCTTGACTTTCAACAATTCTTCCTTCTATTACAGCAATTTTAAAAATATATTTATTTTTTCTGACATCCAAAGTATACCTTTCTTCTTTTATGTCTGAAGCAACTTGCTGTTGCCCCACCCAAGAATATTTTCCAGCCTAAGACTGCTCTTCAGCAAGGCATATAAAAAAAAAGGAAAAAACTCCATGTTCTTTGTTGGCCACAACATCGATAAATATCTGGATTATTGCTATAAATTTTTTTTTCCACCTGCAAAATTAGTCTTCCAGAATAACACAAATCCTGGTTCTTATTTTCTCTCTAGTAATAAGACAAAGATTTCTATGATTCTGTATTTGATCCTGATGATATGTAATATTGTCTCAATTTTCCTCCAGAACTACCTCTTTATAATCATTCCCTAAAGGGATATTGTATAAACTGAGTCTATTTTATCCATACTATGGCTTTACCGGCAGAAATGCTACCTCATTCTTAATGTACAGACCTCTTATACTCACTTAATCTTTTCTTGCATGCAGCACACATTTGTTAACTCTGTATCTGTTTCCTCCTTCAGAACTTACTCTGTCCTCTGCTTTGGTTGCATCAATCCCTGCTCTTGCATGTGGTACTTCAGTGCACCTTAATCTCTCTCAGTGGTGAGCACCGGGTTCTCACCAGCGTTAGTTCAGTCTTTATTGCCATGCACAATATGGCTGGACATAAGTCTTGGTGTACCTAAAAGGCCTGAGGTTGCATATTAACCCTTGGTCTCTTTAATGCCGTATTTTACGTCATACTTCTATGAGTTCTTGCTGCTCCTCTGTACGCACGTAATGCAATAGCAGTTTTAGAAAGTATGTACGCAGCATCACAGTTGAATTGCTGAAAACCATTTTGGTTTTGTCTGGAGGATGTGAAGTAATGTTGCATAAAATTTTAGAAATGTTAATTAAAGGTAACTCACAGGAGTAGATGCCTGTTTTAACAAATAAAGAATCTATTTAATAAGTGATAGGAATATCAGTAGCAGTTTAAACAGGCTACTTATCAAGGACAGCCACTCTTCCTTGACACAGGAAGGATATGGGTGTGGAAAAAGGTTCATTTATTGATTTTTAAAGCTAGAGATTTAGAGATAGTAGTGAAAAATGCCAGTAGTCTTTTTTTTTTTTTTTTTTTGAGCAAAGTTGACTTTCAGCAAACTTCGAAGAAGTCCCTATTATTAAAACAAGTTATCACTTGGGAAAAGTTTCACAGTAGCTGAATGAATGTTTGATGTAGGTATTATTCTTGCATACAAAAAAAAGATTCTTTATAAATCTTGAGGCAGTTGTTGTCTGTCGTCTTCCTCAGCTGAAACATTAGAGTAGAATAAAAGGCTGATTTTTTTTCCCTACTGTTTGCATGAATTAAATTATATTTGTATTATTTTACATTCATTTATTTTTCTGTATTAATATTTATGTCAAAATAATTTCATATCTTTATTCATTGTAACAGCACCAGTTTGGTTCTAAGCTTGAACAGACTTGTATGTTAGGAGATGATTTCTTTGCAGGTGCTCCGAAAATATCTTTTAAGAACAATCTAAATGGGTCAATAAATTATCTAATTAGAATAATTCAATTTCTTCTAGTTTTGATTTATATGGTAGTAAATCCTATATGAAACTAGCAAATGGAAAAAACCTTCAATCTTCTGCACCATGAGAGCTTTGTTATGTGAAGATGAATACTCTTGTGGTAGTGTGTGCATGTATGTAGCATAACTTCAATTTTAAGTCCTCAGTAGCTTTGAAATTAGTGGTGGCAAATGAAGTGCTTTTATTTATCAGCCCCTAATGAAGTCAGGCTTCTGCAGCGTGTACCATATTTTTGTAAATGTCACTGGCCTAAGGTCCCACCATGTTCTGCCACATCCTCAGTTCCATGTAATAACTTACCGTTTGGGTTTGACTGTAGAGATGTCATCATTGGCTTTCCTTTCATTACTCAGCTTATTTACTGCTGTCATGATTAGGCTTTATTAGTACCATGCAGGAACTGCAGGAAACACAGAAAATGGACTGGCGAACATCAGAGGTAAAAAGCACTGGAAACACAGGAAGACCCTTCTCTCCTGTGCCAGACTAGTGCTAACAATCTTCAGGGAGTTTCACTTGCAAATCTGAACTGAGCTGTGTTAACTGAAAAGCCGTAAAGTTTGTAGAGGGTTAATTTGCATGGAGTTATGAGCCAAAGTAGCATATTCCCTACCAAACCAAAAATATAAGCCACTAATGCTAATCGTGGGTCTGCTGGAGTATGTTTGTGTTAGAATTTATAATATTACCTTTTATAAGGGAAAAGTATATTTTCCCCTTTTTTTTTTTGCATGGGAATGTGCATGAACACACACAAATGTAATTCTATGTCAGGTGCTCAGCATAGAAAATCACAGCTGACCCAGTTAGAATTTGGCAAAGTGGAAAGAGAGTCTTCTAATGGAGGAATTTGTAAGGAAGTTTTTTTCTGTCTTTTTAATATTTTTTCCTCTTAAATATGCTATAATAATCAATGACTCTATTACAAATAGGAATAAGAGCCCAAATGAATAATACATTATGCAATTAACTGTCTCAACCAAATGCAATGCAGCTCTTTCCACTGTGATTTAGGAAATCTTGTGGAAAGGTTTCATGCTAGACTGTTATATGTACTAGTCAGAAATGGTTTGTAGTATCAGGGTTATAATCGTATATAATGACAGCAGCGGAGAGAGGTGTAAAGAGAGTGACAGTTTGATTAATAATGACAATTCTGAGTGTGCTGTTTCTCAGCTTTGCCCAATTATGACATTTGGATGTCATTTTTAATTTTCACAACTTTGAGCTAGTAGAAATGGTAGTGTTGTTAGTCTTTCCAAATTCATGAAGAACAGACCTCTACATCCATTAGACAAACCTGGGCTGTTTCTTTCAGTTATCTTCCTAATTGAATGGTGGGTGAGATTTAAGTGCAACTGTATTCCTGTCATGCATATTTAGGTGCTAGATGGAAATACTTTCTCCTGGCTGTGAGTAGGTTTGCATCTATTTTTTCACTGCAGAAGCTGCAATCCATATTTTCATAAGTATGGTAAGATTATAAAGTTTAAAAAGAAATAATCTGGGTAATTTCACTAAAAGCAGAAATTTGGAGAGTTTTCTTTGGTCATGTGTTAACTGATATCAGCAGAACTTGAAATCTGAACATCTATGCATACCATGTTCTTGGTATAATTTTAAAAATGCATCTTTTTATTAGTATTGATATAGCTGGTGCAAATAAAACACAACAAACAAAAAGAATTAACTTTTCTCAGGTGTGACATCTGCCTGTTCTAATTCTTTCCTCTCCTTGTCCTTCATACATTAAGGTGATCATGCAAATAAAGATCAGAGAAGTAATCTGGGCATTGTATGTATGGCTAAAAGTAAATGCTGATAATTTATATAAGCCTAGGCAGCTTAGAAGTTTAACCCAAACATCTGAATTATCTGCTAATTCTGCAACAGCAGTGTATTTTCTTTCCAGAATAGTTTACTTCAGCCAAAATTCAAGTAGTGGAAAAAGAACTATAATGTTCTTTTTATGCTGTTCTTGCATCCAAGGCTTGCAGTGGAGGCCTGTGATTCCCATTGCCTCTTACTATTCCGGTCAGGATGAAGCAATGCCCAAAACAGTAATTTTGGACCTTCCATCCAGCACTGGGGGCTACGTTGAGGAGTCCTTCCGGCTGGCCAGCCTGGAGCTCTTTCCAGATTCCTGACTTCACTCTGGACTGAATTCTCTTCTTGCCTTGCAAGAAGGTAATTCTTGCAGAATTTACTGCCTCTTCCCTACATCTGTCCCACAACCTGAGTTTGTCCCATAACTGCAGCTGTGTCCAAAATACCAGGTACATGAATGAGTATAGCTTGTTCTTAATAGTGGTAATTAATGTTAGATTTGTAATATTTTTAATTTCACACATAATTCAGAAATAATAGTTACTGATTTGACCAGTCTACAGCTGAAAATGTATTGCTTTTCAAAGGGATAAAGACCTGTAGAGAACTGATCTTTAGTTGCAGGGAATGGACAGCAGGAGAATTGGTGTATATAAAGAACTACACCCAGGTAAGCGTTCGAATCAAACCAACTTTTATTAGCCATGGACAAAATGTATGACTACTAAGAAACCTTTATTAGCACTGCTACCAAAAAAATCTATACACAGAGCTACTGAAAACGTCCCAATTTGTGAGACTGGCTTGTAGCAGTCTTAACGAACGTTGGCTCTGTGGCTCTCCAGGGACAGACAGAAGGGGCTATAGCACCAGGCACCGCTGCGGTTGATGTAGAAACCTACCTCTCTGGTTTGTGCTGGCTCCATGCCACAGTACTCAACATGCATGTGGGAATAAGACACACAGTAGCTGTGACCAGTTTATTAAGCAAATTTACTTAATAAAAGAAGTTAATTAAACATCTTGAATGGATAATCTCTTTCAGTGTAGGCTTTTTGACAATTTATTGCTTTTCCTTTTCATTGCTTTTCTTCAACTGATACCGTGTTTCATTGAATTACAGAATCAGTCCATCTGCATTAAAAATTATTTCACAGTTTCTGATCACAAAGTGTATATCAGGAGAGGTTCTGAAGTTTCTTATAAGTTAAGGATTCATTTGTCTCAAGGAAATGAGCCAAAAAATATCCTTTACAAAAGATATTTGATCCCCCCCCAAAAAAACCCCAAACAAAATGGGTTTGGGGTGTTGGTTGTTTTGTTGGGGTTTCTTTTTTAATTTCCCAACAAGCTGATATTTTTCCAGGATACAATATAGGTTTTATTTTGTGTATTTAAATGAAATTTTGGGTTGTAAATGAAACATGGTATTAATGCTACAATATCAGTATTTGAGACCTCAAAGATACAATCTTTCTCAAAAAAAGTAGGGAATATGGGCATATTTTCCAGTGTAATAAATATTGTTCTCTATTTTCGAAAGTAGGACCTGCACAAATTTAAAATACATGAAACTTTTAAAATTCATTGATAAAAAGTTTACCAGTCTTAGTCTTCATTTACCCCACCTTGGCATGTTAATTTGTTGAGCCAACTCTTCGATGTTTCAAAACATCAAAGAAGCCTATTAGACCTCAAATCTGTGTTCTATTCCCTGCTTTTGCAGTTATCTTTGCATTTATCTCAAATTTATCTTCTTGTTCACCTGGTTTTGTGCCATTTCTCAGTTAAATGTGATTTCATTTCTTCTGCAAATGATGTTTGATTAGGAGTCATTTGTTCCCTATGTGAGTATTTCTCAATTAACTGATTAGCGAATTTGGCTGGGAGGTTTTTGTCTTTTCTTTCTGCTTCAGTATTTTTTCCCTGTTTGAATCAGAGGTTTCAAGAATCCCCATCACGCTATTTCTCTCTTGTTGTTTGCTTCTTGTCTGCTCAATTCATTTGTAATAATGTCAGCAAATAAAGACAATTTTGGTTTGCTCGATTATCAATTTGGGTTTGTTCCAAAAAAAAAAAAAAAGTATGGAAGAGCCTTTATGCCTTTACTGAAGGATCTTAAGGGTCAGCTACCTTTTTTTTTGTTTGTTTTGCAACTATGTGTATCTTCCATTTCATCAGGAAAACAGCATAAAACATCTGAATGTTGTTGAAAGTTACTTGTTTTTTTAAAATTGACCAAAATTCTAAATGAAAATTTGAAATTTTCCCACATGATTAAAAAAAAATACAGAGAATATCCTTGACCGAATCTTCTTGAAAATCTTTTCTCTCTGTTATATATTGCTAGGGATTGCTATTTGCAATAAATATTGCTGCTGTTCTTTTTATTGCAAATTTCCAGCTACACAGATATTTAACCAAAAGAGTTCCCCAGCTGTGGTATGGATCTTGGGGGTAACTGCATTAATTCATCCCTTTATTTGGGTATTTGTTTTTCTAAAGATTTTGCTGCAGCCACTTTGTGAATTATGGAAAATATTGAGGTCAGTAATTAACAACTAAATCCTTTCTTCCAACTGGAAGTGAAATTTATATTTAAAGAAAATTATATTTGGTGTTTAGGAGGTTAAGCCTTCTACAGGCTGGAATATTAGTTTTCCCAGTCATGTGGTTCAATAACTTACCCTTACTAGCTATCACTGTTAGATCAGTTTAAACATGAAAGGTGAAAATCTACTTTTAAAGCTATTGGCAAAGCTCCCAGTGACCTCAGCAGAGCCGGGATTTAGATGGAGTAAGGCCCTCGGAATTATGTTATGGTTTGGAGAAAAAAAAAACTTCACTCCTATTTCCACAAGGAAAGAAAATCTGGAAATTCAATAGATGAATGATTTTATCCCAAACTTTTGCTTGTCTCTTTTTTTCTTATGCATGTCTCAGCTGGATGAAATTTTTGGATCTTTACTTGTAGTGTTAGTACTGAGTATGTAGGTCTTGAAACCCAACTAGCTGATTTTGTGAAAAAAACTTCTGCTGCTTTGTAATAAAGGCTGGAAACTATTATTAAAAAAAGATGGATTTTTGGATTCTAATTTGAAAACACTTTTTCATTGATCCTCTGGAAGAAGAGAGGAGCACAGAGCTTTAAGATCTGCACTGCACTGCTTGCTATAAACTCTGGCAGAGTTGCTTTTCTGTCTGAGATGCATGTGTGTATAATTTCATAGATTAAACCCACAGGCTATCAGTTTCCCTGTGTCTAATAAACATGATCTGTACAGAATTGATTTTGCTTGGCCAGTTTCAAGATGATAATGTACTTTTATCTATTTTTCTAAAGTGTTGAGGTCATTTCACATACTGCAGCAGGAGAGGTGAATGTTCAGTATTTTCATGAGATAGATGAGACGCAAGATGATAAAATATTGCTCAAATGAGTTGACCTGCACCAAATGAATCCACTCTCAATGCGAAAATGACACTAAAAAAAAAATAGGTGTCAGAAAGGTAAGGCACAAGTATAAAGCCCATTTTTTTCATAAGCCCCATGTACCACTTTGTCTTTCACCTTCGCTTTTGGACATCGTTCTGGAATGTGCGCTGTACTCCCATCAAGTGTTGGGGTGGAGGCAACTCAGATCCTTTTTTTTCCCTCTTTTTTTTTAATACTACTCTGAGTCCCTCTGTATTGTTCCTTGCCCTTCAGCTGCACAGAGACCAAATGCAGATGAAAACGCCAAACAGATTGGTTCTGTACAAGTTATCTGACCAGTGACTAGATGGTAGGCCATTCAGCTGGATAGCTAGGACATGCCTCCCACCAGAAGCTCTGGTGAAACTGGTCTTGTCAGTCATTTGGTTTTGTTCCTTTTTCTGAGTAGATTGCTCCAATCAGCAAAAGAGACACTACAATAATGGAGGTTTTGAACAATATTTCCCTATTATTATTTCAAGATGTATTGCAAAGGCTGTAAAGATTGTCTAACATTGATCCAGAGCATGGATTTACACAAACTTTGAATGTTTTTTTTGCAGTACTTCCTGCTCTCCCATTTATTCAAAGGTGTCAAACATTTTCTGTTCCCATAATAAAAGTTTGAAATACAGAATTTGTCAAACTTGATGAGACATTTGCTGGGTCCATGCTGATCCATTTTCCAGTCAGCCTCTGGCTGAAAGAGTAGAAAGAATCCAAAGAGCAAAAGGGAAGTTTCTGGTAGAACAAGTCCTGTCTGTGACAGTTCATATAGCTTTTCTTGCTTCTTACGTCGAATATTTGGATGCACACATTCAATAGAAAAAACTATGTTATTAACATGTTGAGTTGTTAAATTAACATGTTGGTTCCAAATCACATTTTTAATACGAAAGAGAAACCCTCTCCAGTGAGAAAGATACTTTACTGGAAAATTTATAAATGCATTCTGCCTTTTCACTTCATCATGGGCTTGAGTGAGTGAGGCTGCATTACTTGATTTTGAACTTGTTGCTTAATCTATTTTTTTAAAGTATGCTTGGACTACGTTAGCATTTGAGCTACCTAAATTTGTTTTCATTGGGTGTCCATCTGGGAGAGGGGGAATGTTAGTGCATTTTTTCAATATCTATAGTTATTCATATGTGTAAATCTGGAAGCGGGGAGGGAAACAAGTCGTTTAAAGTGATCCAGGGCACCTTTTTCAGATATGTCTGTGCTGATAAAGACTGGAGCGAGAAGGATAATTCTGGACAATTTTCAGCAGTATGTAAAAAGCTGACGATTTTTACAGCTCTGCTATAAATATATAATTGATTTTCCTTCAGATTCTTTTCTGGATTAATACTATAGAAAAATGAGGAAGCGCATCAAGATAAGTTTTAAGGATGAAGATTTTCCACTTGTTCACACACACTAAATAAGCTTTAAGCATTGAGGATGTAAATATGAGGTCTCATTGTGTCATACTACAGATCAAAACATCAGCATTTACATCTTTTGTGATAATATAGCGTGGATAACATTTTCTTCCTGAGATGTCCATGTGTTTACTTGATCTATTTACAACTGTTTAAATGATTATACAATATATAGTACTAATAGCAATTTTGCCCAAGCAGGGATGAGTTAAGATAATTATTATAAAGGCATTTTCAAATTTCTCAGCTCTTGAGTACTTGGTTTCTCAATTAACAGGGTTTTTGTTAGGGGAGCTAGGGATAGATGTGATGACCTAGGACAGCATCAGGATTTCTATTGATCTATGAATTCATCATGCTTTCCTGTCTACTGACAGAAGCTACTAGGAAAAAACAGTAGTTCACTATCAGCTAGTTAATCAGAAATAATATAGGTAGATACAGAATAAATATGTTTAGAAGTCCTATACATATGTTTTAATAAAAATTTATTTAAATTTACTTTTAAGCCAAATACTTTTTAATTGATATGGCATCAATTTAATACCATAATAAAATTGTTATAGCACAGAAACCTTATGTGTAACTTTCGTATTAGTAAGCACCAAATCTGGGGTGTGACTTAGGCTGACCATGAGTCTTTATTTCTTTATTTTAAAAACTCGAAAAATAATCTTACCGTAAATATAACTGAAAAGGTTCCTAAAACATGGCAGTAAATTTTCCTCTTTGCTCTTACAGGTTGAGTCATCAGCAGGGTTAAAAAGAGAAGTAGTTGTCTAGCAACACTAACATCTTTATTTCTTCTTTTGATAGTACTAACATGTCAGTATCTGCAGCTAATGGGAACACAGAGTTTGGAGTTTTTTCTTATGGCTCCATATATGAAGTAAAATGCATTTTTAGTGGTAGACAAGAAACTAAATATGATCTTTATTTTAAAAAGATTGTGTTGTCATTTTAATACCACTTAGTAATGCACATATATGGTAATTTTTTAAAGGTAATTAAAAAAATGTATTCCTCAGAAATAATTCCTGCCTATAGATTGAATAATTCAGATTCATAAATTGCAGTAGGTAACCTTTGCGTTCACTTGTGTATCACTAAAAAACAGAAGCTATTTTTAGCTTTTTTTCCCCCCAGGTATTTTTTATCATGTGACAACTAGATTTATATGATGATATTTTCTGCTGAATTAATATTCTTTGTACTTCTTACTCTCAGTAGAGTGAGGTGTCTAGTGACCAAATTTCTTTAAAGCAGTGGAACAGTAGGCTGAAAGCATAAGGGAGGAGATGACTGAACTTGGGAAATGAATGATTTTGAGATATTGAGCGTAAACAAAAGACAAATTCTTAAATGTGGAAAGGGTTCAGAGGATGATAAGAAAGGAGATAGTGCATCAGTGCAGAGCTAAGCAGATGCAGTCAAAATGTAAGAGGAAGCAATAAGAGGTAGAGAAGCTCTGAAGTAGTAAGGTAGTTCTGAATTGGATTCAGATGTGAACTCAGGTGTGGAAGATATAGTTAATGTGGTTCTGTGTGACTAAGTTAATAGCCCATTGGTGTTACGCCTTGAAAGGGAGGGTATCAGTGAAATACTGTTAGTAAATCTGCTCAAAAATAGGCTGAATACAGTGGTTCTGTTTGTTAATTGGTGGTTTTGTATTTGTGCAGTAAAAAACATTAACTCCCAGGATAGAGGTGGGTTTTTTCAGCGGTAGTGGAGTGATAGTGAAGTTTTCTTTAAACCAGGTATTTCTAAACTAATATATTTAATTTTGAAGTATAGAATTTGGGGGGGAAAAAACCCCAAAAACATAAGAGCTGGGATACTGGATTTGATTAAAAGTTCTCCTGGCACAGCATCCTGCTTGTGACAGCAACCTGTGATGGTAAGAAACTTTACACATCTAGAAAAACCGGCCTTTGCTATATCTTTCGCACTTTTGGGAAGTATTTTTGGGACATCTCAAATCAGAGGCTGCATGTGAATCATTGTTTTTATGGGTACTGTTTTCCATTAATTCCTCTCCTTCCATTTGTATCAATTTATACTTTGGGTCTTGGAGCTATCTGAATAGGGAGCTTCAAAATATTCTTGCGTTGTACTTTCATCTGCTTGGTTTAGCCAGCTGCCTCATAACAATGCTGATTTGCCTACGTGTCTTGTATGATGAGAACTAGTAAATATTCATTTCCCACTCACTTTCTCTGTATTATTCATGATTTTATAGCTTTCTGTGATAGTTCTTCTCAGTCATTAATTCCTTGAAAAATGCCTCTCTTGAGAGGCGAGCACTGTGCCATGAAGCAAAGGATAGCTGCCTGCCTCACCCCAGCAGGTAGGGCATGGTGCAGACATCCATTTACACTGGGTCCAGAGAACAGATGGCCAAGGAATAAGTCTGTGGGGAGCCTTTAAAAAAAATGGAAATTACAACCTGGGACGTTATTTATCCCATATATAGTGAGCAAGATAATCAGAAGTACTTTATATCTCATTAAGAAGACTTGTTACTTGCAATTACTAACATTATGAGAAATCTTGGAGTAGTGCAAGGTTTTTAATAACTCATAAGAAAAAGAACTCTGTTTCTGAAGATAACATCGGCATTCATTGATTTTCTCAGATATTACATTTAAGTCTCACAGAAATTTTAGGCAAATTGTAGGAAAAATCTTAGGCAAATATTATCAGTCCTAGATAGATTTTTCAATAAACTAAATTCTTAGACTAATCTTTCTAAGATATATGTGTAAATGCAGTGGATTCTCATCTGAAGCTTAGAAGGCTAATGTTGTATGTCTTACACTTTCATATGATTATCACAGAAAACTACTAAATATGAGTATGACTGAAAAGTTGAAATATTGGAGTGTAATATCAGAAATGTTGAAGTTGACCAGCCTTGGTACATTTAATTACGTGTCTGATGACGGTTTCATGGAATAGTTACCTCTCCTAGTTTTGCTATCCATTGATTAAAAATTCAAGAGAGGAGTTACAAATATGTAGTTGTACTATATTTGCACTGGTTGCTGGAGTCAATAGCTATATGGACAACACCAAGTAATCTGTTGTAAGTTATCTCCTTGTCACAGGGGTTTCGGATGACAGTGTACACAGCTGCTTTCTCTCATCTACCGGTGGGCTAATCAGACACTCTGATCTGATGTTTCATCTTTTCGAGACAGGAAAATGTTGAGGTCCTGCCTGAATATGGTTATGGATAAACTTACGACGTTTGGACACAACTAAAGGCCCGTTAAAGAAGTTTGCTCTGCAGTTTCAACAGCATGAAATTTGGGCAGCAAGGGGCTAACCCTCTACCCCAGACTATAGACATGGTGACAAGCTTTGGGAATTTGGAAGCAAAGGAGGTGAGGGAGAATAAAATAACTCAGGGCAGGAGTGAAGATGCAAGATGATGTTTGAGGAATGAGATGGGAACCAAAATGGTGGGAGTTTGAGGAAGGAGGGTGTCCTTTGCTTCCTTTCCTGAAGCTCTGCTCCCTGGCCCTGTCCTTGGGGTGTGTCATTGTCCTGAGAGTAACAGGACTTGGCTCAGTTGTCTGCCAGAGCCGTGTAACCTTTGGGTCTGTCTGTGGCTTTATTACTATTCATAAATAGTAAATAACAGCAGTGCTCGCCCACCTATTCCCTATATGAATAGGTACATTTGAAGCTGTGAAACAGGCAAAAAAACCTGTGATTAGACTGCTGCAAACCCCTAAATGGAAAGGGACAAGAATTGTAGTGATTATTTCACAAGTGGTTGAATTGAGGAATTAAGGTCCTAACATTTCATCTTGTTAACAGCAAAAACTTTCGATTTACGTAGCCGAAATAGGTATAGCACTATATTTTTTACACAAGGCGTGGATGAAGTACATTATGAAGAAATACAGTCAGCATCAGCAAAGCAAGTGTAGGTGCTCACTGGAGGATGAAGCAAAACAAAAGGTGAAAAGACTAGAATCCTGAAATATTTTCTCTAGAGATCATATGGATTTTTTCCTTGCCTTTTATCACCTTGCCATCTCACAGTTTCCTTTCCCTTGCTCACAGTTGTTTAAATATGTGCTGGTTAGAACTAGGACTTCATTTGCCACTATAGGAGTCATGTGGCTCTTTGAATGAAAGTTTTCCGTTTGCTGCTAATGCATTTACTTCTCACACATTCACATCATTAAGTCATTCTCTTGTATAGACCAAATTGCAAGGGTTTTTTTTCATGTTTCAGGATATTGTCAGTTTACAGCCTAAGGAAGTTAGAGTTTGTAGGACTGTAGGTTAGAGCAAGTAATAGTTTAACTGGTGTAATTTCAGCAGTGTTTATTATACTCACCTCTGAGCAGGCAAATTGATTTATTTTTTCTGAGCACTTCCATGACTCTGGAATAATCACTGCGTGTTAAGCCTACTGTGAACAGCCATATTTAACCAAATGCCTGTTCTGTATGACCTGGAGAACCATATTGTAACACAATAATTGGCATATCACAGCACAGTCTCCGCTACAAATTACCAAAGCTCTGCTAATATGTCGGTGCCACTGTAGGATGCCTTATTGCCAGAATTTTCTCCAGACTAGTTTTAAACTTCCCATAGGCTGAGAATCATGTTCTGTAAGACCATTCATTTCATAGTGTTGCTCTTATTGCCCCATTGAAGGGTAATAAGTCTAGGGCTCAGTATTTAAAACTTGTACTAGAACTCAGTCCCACACACCAACATATTGCAGACATAGGCATGCATAATTCATCTTCTATTTTCACTGTTAATACCCTTTCAGGTATTTTCAGACTGCTAGGTCTTCCCATCCCATCTCTATTTTCAGTTAGTCAGGTTAATAAATATTTAATTATATAAATTTTCCATCATAAATCAGTTCTTCCATGCTCTAATCTGTTCTGCTGGTCTTTTCTTAACTCACTGCAATTTGTCAGTCCTACAGCTAACATTGTCCTGCACTGGATTCATTCTTTATAGTGTGCTCACGCTAAAAACTATCCAAAGGTCAGGCAATTATAATTTCTGCTCTCTGTGATGCATTGTCTTCATGGATTTTAGTCTGCAACTGGACTAAACCTGTGTTGGTTTTTGGTATTGCTGCAACATGGGAATAGCTATTGCCCACATTTCTCTTTTGTTGTTAGTATTTTCTACATTTCTTCCACTCAGTGAATAGCCAGCCACACGTTGATTTCTATCTCCCTAGGATTTTTTTATGTGCATTTTTGGAAACTGAAACTCATGCTGTCATTTTCTGCCCATTAATGTCTCTGTCACTAGCGTTTCTCAACTCTGACTGATGTTCTCAACTCTTTCTGATTTAGTATAGTCTGCAAATTGCTCCAGAGCATTATAAAAATATTAAAAGAAAGGCAGAGCTTGTTAAAGGATTCTGGAAGACGTCTTCCTCAAAACTGAGTATGTTCTCATCAGCCATCTCGTCTGTTGTCTTCAGAAGTTATCATGCTTTGTTATATCAGAAATCAAAGCTCATGCTTAAAGAGAATAATAACTTTCATTTTCTCGTTGATTTTTTTTTGTTGTTGTATTCCTCCCTGTTCTTTAAAGTACAAAGTTTAATAAATATGTGGTGTATATAAGAAAGCCTGGCAAGAGATTTGTCTTGTTGCAAAATTAAGGCTAGAAATTAGCTTATTTAAAGGGGTCTGCTTATTTAAAAGAAAATTGGAGAATTCTTCAACAGGAAGAGAAAAGATGAAGCCTCCTGCGTTCTTCATGCTCAGAAAACGTTACCCTCAGACATGTTTTGGAGAATTGCAGTATGTCTCAGTGCTATTCCTGTACAGTTCTAGTAATTTGGCTAGATTTCCCTGGCTGTCCTCCCAGGTGTCATGGGGAAATAAAATAGAAAATAAGAGATTGTGAGACTTCTCAGCTTGGTGCTTTGAGTAAGAATACAGCACATGGTGGCTGAAACTCAGCTGGCTTGATCCAGAGTTGTGTTGCCAAATCTAGCAGGATGGCTGTGTCTGCTGTGGTGACCCGTACTTTACCACGAAGGTACTATTTGGATGTATTAGGTGCCCTGGCTGATGAGACCCTCTGCTGTGACAAACAGAAGCTGATTACTGGCTCTTTGGACGGGGTGCTGAATGCTGCTACCTGCAGAGGATTATGGTAATAATGCTGAGGAATAATAGCAAAGAACAAAAGGAGCAGTGGGCAGCCTTGCCACCCCACTTGAAATTTCTCTGCCGGTTCCAAGTTAACATGTTTTGGTTCCCCAAGGGCAGTTGCACACACTTCTGTTGGGAAAGTGAGGTATGTCAAAGAGCACCTGGCCCTGTCCGATTCTGCTAATGCTAAATCTCTCACCTACATGCCAATTTGCCACATGGCTCAAATGATAACTGGAAAAGGTCAGAGAGAAGCCACAGGCCTGCAGAGCGGCTGCTCTAACATGGACACGTGGTGACACGTGGTAACACAGTGAGGAAGTTGGCGTAATCAAATGAATTACCACAGCCCCCTGCAAGGGATCCAAGATGATGGAAGGGATCCAGACTTGGGAACAGAGGCAGCTGCGAACAAACGCTTCCAATTTTCAGTGCGTCATTAAAGACACAAACGGAGTCCAACAGTAAAAGGATCAGTCTTGGAGGGAATTTCTTTATAAAAACAAAAGGCAGCCTAAGTCCTCTAGGTTCCTGCTTACAGCCATGCTTTACTGCCAGCCTAAGTGAGAGGTGCATGGATCCACAAAAAAAACAGTGTCTTTTAGTATGCAGTACATGTCACATAAAGCTACAAATGCATTATCCGCCGACAGAAGAAATCACAAATTAAGAAACTGATATTCCAATGTGGAATATTGTACCCTACAGTAAACTGAAATAAGATCAGATAGAGTAGGAAACTGAAAAAACAGAGACACCCTTTTGTGAGCCCTCAGGATCCCCTCTTCTAGAACGTGATCTTGCTCTCTAATTGTTTCCTTACCATTTTTTACATCTTTGGGCTCTCCTGATCCCTTGTCTACCTTTGCAAGGTCGTTTCTAACAAAGAGCAAGCACGGAGCCAATGGAACAGCTTGCGCAGTTATTGCTACTGAGGCACTTTAATTCTTGGACTTTCCCCCTTTCCTGGGGCAGCCATTTAAGAGACAGGTCTCCTACCAGGTGCACAAATTGCTCTTGCAAAGAAATGGGAGCTAATTGCTATCATTTTGCTTCCGAACCTCAGGGCCTGGGAACCAACAATGGTCTGCAAGACCAGTAACTTGAAAAACCACGGTACTGTAGGCAGTTTGCTTTGATATGTACAGGGGCTAGGAACAAGCTTTAAAAAAGTAGAAATATTTATGAAGTCTAATTTCTTTAGTTTTAATTTAAATACTGTTTAAGCTTATGTCACAAAGGTAGCTAAATAAGGAAGCAGATGTATGAAAATATTCCTATGGTTTGAAATCAGTCCACTGTGGTTTAAGATGGTGGATCTGCTTTTCATAAATGTGCTTCTGGGAGCACAAAAGGAAATGTTTGCTCTAAGTGCAAGAGAAGTGATGTTTTCATTGGTCTCAGTTTCCTAAGTATGGTCTCAGCTTGTTAACTTTTTGGAGTTCCTTCACTGACACAGCTTTTTGTCAAAATAGGATGATGCCTTTGTTAGACCACTGTCATACTGCTTTGGGAAAGAATGGTTGTAGCCTTAAACAGTCTTAGCACCAAGAGGTCTTGTTGTATTTGGAATCTTGGAAGTGTTGTGGATTTTTGTAGGATTGTTATTTGTTTTTTATTGTTAAACAGCCTGAGAGTGTATCCATTATGGATGAGGCTGCAATGGCCAGTGTGAAAGAAATAACAGATAGGTAACATGAAATTCTCTGTTCGTACTTTGGAATAAAAAGATAGAGTGAAAGGTTTTAGTAAAACTTATGATTGAAGCTAACAAGATTAGCTCAGACTCCTTATGAAATTTGCCATGTTTTCGTTAGTAGAGTTGGCATGTTTTTGGTGTTACAAAACTTTGGTGGATGTAATGTACAGATAAACATGATACATTTCACTGTAGTTTTAAAATGCTAAACTTACCCCCTCAAAGTTTTTTGTACTTTAAACCTCTGGAGCATTATCTTGGAGAAGGGATCTGATCTTTGTTTAGAATGAAACAAATCAGCTTGTACTGTAAAGCAGAATGTTGGCTTTTAACTTGGATGTCCAATAAAATGCAATGCAACTATTCAGAGAGAGAAGATGACCTACTATGAGAGACTTACTGATTGACATGAACCAGTTCTGCTTCCCTCCCGTTCTGCTTGGAGGAGTTCTATCTGTTGATGTATGCAGGGAAGAAAGACAGACTACACTGTGTAAGATATTCACTAAGTATGTTTACAATTCTATGGATTTGGCAAAAATATCAGACTACCAAGTCACATTCTTTCCAGGTCCTTTTCTAACATCACTTTCAGTGCTACCTTAGTTTGTTCACACAGTCCATACAGAAAATAAAGATGTAAAAACTAAATAGCCCTTGTCTCCTCCCCAGTAGTCTTGAGATTTTTTTGCCATTTCAAAGTTTTCATAGCACAGTCCTGATGGTCTCCTGAATTATGCAGAGAGATTTACTTCAGATTTAAAAAGGTATAATGGGAAAAAAGTTATAATTTCTTTCCTTCTCCCTCCCCCCATTTTCTTTTGTTCTGTTAGCAGTTTCCCCCAAATCTCACCCTTTTAAAGAAGCTAATTACTGCTCTTCCCTGGCATGCATTAGCATTATGCTGTTGTCAGTCTGTCAGGTGCACTTAGTCAGGGCTTAATAGGCTTGCAGTGAGCTACAATTAAACTCTGGAATTAACATTTAAAGACTGTTTACATGACTTCCTCTTCCCTTCCTCCCCCACAGCAGTTTGCTTAAAAACGCAAGCAGCTTTCTGGTTTGTTTTAATTGTTATATGAGGAAAATACTGAAGAAATCAGTGACGTTGACTTTCATTTAAAAATCGAGTTATGCTTTCTGCATCTCTTTTTCAAAAGAAAAATCATAGTAATTTAAAACCATGCAGTCAAATGCAACTCCTGTTGTAACCATACTAAGAAATGTCACCAATTAAAAAGAGGAGGAGGTGTTGCTCACTGAAGCAATTTTGTTTTCCACCAAGAACTGAGCAGAGTGAGAGACTCCCTGGCCTGTTCCTCTGGTCCGGAGGCAGAGGAGACCTGCATGTGCACGAACTACTGCTTTCTCTGTAGCCCCCATGATCTTCCTCACTTTGTCTGCTGATCTCAGCGCTTTCCTGGGACATTCAGAAACTGGGAAAAAAAAAGACAGACGGGTGGACTCTCATAAAGTTGACATTGATTGTTCATAGGGACTTAGAGACTCTTTCTGCAGATGAGGATGTGCTTCCTTCCCAGCCAGGGAGGGATCCTTTGTGCCGGACCGGTCCCGGCGTTCGCTTAGACCAGTTCTGTTTCCTCAGCTGACTGACAGCTCTTTCAAAAGACCTCTAGATTCCAGAAAGCCCTGCACACACCTGCCTGTCTTGCAGAAGTCACCTGTGGGCTGAAACAACTTTTGGAATTAAATGATAGATGCATAATTGGTGCTGTGAATGGTGCTTAGAGCACTGGTGGGAAGCCTGTTAGTAATGGATACAAAGGGCTGAGTTTTGAGGATTCAAAATCCTCAATGGGGAAAAATTAAAACCACATTAGATCTGTGTCAGTGCCCCGCTAGCTGTATTGTTTTTACGACTAGGTTTTCTTCTTAATTTAGGCATTGGGTGTAAAAGAAGAATCTGTTGCCTTTCTTGTATATAATGACTTTGCAATTTAGTTCTGAACTATTTCTCAGATACCCCTGCTTTTCAAACAAAACATGCAAGTTTGGCGAGTTCATTGCTACATTGCACATTGTTGTTTATTTTTTAATGATTATTATCTATATCATCTTTATGTAAGCCAGTTGTAACTCTGTAATTTTACTTGTGGAAAGTGAGGGCAGCAATACCTCAGCTTGAGAATTTTCAGAGAAGCTTTGTATCGCAGAAGCCATGTGGATTTATGGTCCTCAGGTGACATAGGTCCAAATAGTATCTCCTTTTTCCATGTGCAGAGATTATATTAATTCTGTCCTAAATTCCCTTTTAATTAAGAAGCGATTCATCTCTTTATTACTTATGAAGCTATAGGTTGGTAGTTGAGGGAAATGTGAAGGTTTTAAATGAAACAGATGATATTGTTTGTCCTTCAATATAAAATTACATTTTATGTAGGCATGCAGGGATTTTATGGAAAGAAACCTTGAACTTGCCACATAACTCACAGATCAACACTAATGCAGCTATGTTACTGCTAATTGCTGCATAAACCTTCAGCCACAAGTGACAAGGCTAAACTGATGTTCACCTTCAGTTCCTCTTTCTCCTTTTCTCTGTAACTTCAAAACTTGTCCCAGTTCTCTCTCAGCACAGCTGTTATCAGAAGAGTTTATAATGGTTTCTGATGATGAATTCTATTAAACCGGTGGGAAACTACTAGTTTTGAAAACCATTTTAAAGGTGCTGCAGAACCAGTGTTTGGACAGAGATAGTGAAGTCTAAATTGAAACAGAGGATTTAAAAATAATGTTACTGGGATGTTGGTTTCTTCTCACCATGGGATGGGGGCAAAACACAAATGTTCATAGGTGTCAAAGCCCTTTGTGATCCACCATTAGCATTAATAGCAATAAAACAACAAATAAGAGTTTTTGCTATTCAGCTGGTGACTGGTCTCTGTTAGCTAGTTTTTGCCTAGGCTATTCTGCTGGTTTTGGTTGGAATAGAGTTAATTATTTACGTAGTGGCTGGTATGAGGCTGTGGTTTGGATTCGTGCTGAGAACAGTGCTGATAAACACAAGGATGTTTTAGTTATTGCTGAGCAGCGCTTACACAGAGTCAAGGCCTTTTCTGCTCCTCACCCCACCCCACCAGCGAGGAGGCTCAGGGTGCATGGGAAGCTGGGAGGGGACACAGCCGGGACAGCTGACCACAGGGATATTCCATACCATATGACATCACGCTCAGTATATAAAGCTGGGGGAAGAAGGAGGAAGAGCGGGATGTTCGAAGTCATGGCATTTCTCTTCCCAAATAACCGTTAACATGTGATGGAGCCCTGCTTTCCTGGAGATAGCTGAACACCAGCCTGCCGATGGGAAGTGGGGAATGAATTCCCTGTTTTTCTTTGCTTGCGTTCATGGCTTTTGCTTTACCTGTTAAACTGTTTTTATCTCAAGCCCCAAGTTTTCTCACTTTCACTATTCCAATTCTCTCCCCCATCCTGCCATGGGGGGAGTGAGCGAGTGGCTGTGTGGTGCTTAGTTGCTGGCTGGGTTTAAACCATGACAGCTATGTAAATTATGCCATTTATATCAGTATTTGACGTTACACAAATATTTCCATTCAGATTTTTAATGGTTTAATCTCTCATATCAGTTCAATTTCCTACACTATAGTGTCTGAAGGAAACAATTTGTTTTGCAATATTAAAAGCTGATACTTGGAGCAGGAAATGCTCAGAATCAAATGATCTGCATGAGAGAGGTTAGGGTTATTTAGCCAGTATCTCTCTGCACTGAAGACAGGCATCCTATAAAACAGCAACATTTTCATTTCTAATCTACTGTGTTTAAAAAAACAAAACAAAATGACATTTCTTTGTATATAGGGCTCTTTGGGCCATTGACTAGTGTGTTACTAGTATGTAACAGTAGAGAAGAGTTCAATTCCTTGTCCTTAGCACAGTCTCATCCAAGGCATTGCAGCTATGTAATTGTCTTAGGAGCAACAGTAAAACACAGACTGCAGAGTGCTGTGTATATGAGTCATGCTAGAGCCAGACATTGTACAGTTTGGCCAGAAAAAATGACTGAGAAGAATGCTTTATTTTAGATTAAATACTCTTTCTGACTCCTCTAATTTGAGGGCACATATAAGATTGCAGGGCAAATATGCTTTGGGATGGGTGATGTTCCAAAAAAGAAATGGAGAACTTGGAAGACACCGTACTGCAGGCCAGATGGATTAAAAAACAAGTATCAGAAAATGAACCTAGCATAGTACTATGCCAATCTGTGAGTAATTCCACTTTGCTTAGACAGGGGAGATGCATCTTTTTTATTTGTGTTTTACCTCATAAAAAAATGTAAGTTTTATGGTATTGGAAATCTAATGATATCTCTTTGTTCAAGAGCAATACACAATAGCAATGACATCAGGCTTCCTACACTGTCTTATTTATGTTGCTGAGCTTTGAGATGGAAGCTAGCAATCTAGCAGGACTGAGCTTTGCACATCTTTGGGAAGTCCCATGTATGTTGCTATGTAAAATCCTACTAATAGAAAATTGCTTTCACTAGAAATTGGACCAAATTAACTGCTAAAATATTGGTAGAGGACATCACTCTCCCTGTGAGCAGAGTTGTTAACCTGGCTGTACCCAGGCTGGAGGGTGAACCAGTGTTGATATGCACTTCTTATTTTAGGAGTCCTTTTGCAGAGTATTCTTATAGGCCTGAACTCTGATTAAGACCGGTAGGAAAAACTTCAATGGAGCTAATTAACAAAGATATTAGCTTCATCTCCATCTCTATACTGAAGATTCACCAGGCCCTAAACCATTCCTTGCACTACTGACACTTTAGTTTGGATTGGGACTAAGGAAAGATTTTCATGGTGCTGGGTTTTTATAGATCCATGGGCAAGAATTTCGAAGATGTTTGGTGAACATTTGCTTTCATCTCCTGAGTCCAATGAAAGAGCGTTTTAAAGGAACAAAGTTTTCACAAAGTGCTGCATGTTCTTTGCTCCTTGCAGGGACTCAAACTGATTTCTCAAAACAGATGTGTCCGATATCATTTTACAGCAAATGAGCTCCCCATTGAAAGGTAGGGAATCTTGCCCAAATTTAGAGTGGTAGGCTGAGATAGACTATCTTCAGCAGCTGATGTTTTACAGCTACAGTTGGTGAAATCACACTGCTAAGGGTCTTTCAATGTTAGTGATACTTTGTGTTCATTTAAAAAAAAGTCTGTGCAGTTAACATTTCAAAATGAAAGGTGGTCAGCAGTGCTGCAAGCTAGTTTTGCTGTGAGCATTTTTCTTCAAACACTAGATAGAAAAGGCATAAACCAGTTGTGGAGTTTAACTAATATTCTAGTATGTCATGGTTTTGTTACTCAAATGATCTAAAACATTAGATCAATGAGATACTGGAATATGTTAATAAGAGCCTACAGCTCTGTTTGAGGGTGCTTAGACACCTTTGTAGCTGTAGGAAAGCTATCTGGGATGATTGCAAATGCTAGTTGCCTGCAGCTGATCTCACTGCACTACTGAGCAGCTACCAGCGTGAAAATGGGTAGGACATGAAAATGTTGGATGGTTAACAGCAAGAAGGATTTGTGTTGGTATATTGGACTTAAATCTTCTTACATCTTGGCACACTTTTACTAAGTGATACATCAGTGTTTGTCGCTAAAGAGTTGCATTAATGTAAAGAAGAGCCTGCATATTAAGGAAAAGTCATTAACCATCTAGATTTCTCTATGTTCATTGCATTACCTCTTCTCCAATGCAAATCTTAACCTACACTAATGTGATAATGGAGAAATTGAGCAAATTTTTGCAATAAAAGCAAATAATTATGCAGTAAAACCCTTTCTCATCAGTAGACCAGGACTGTGATCCCTTAGGAAGCAGAAGAGAATTGGGCTTCATCAAGTCAGATGTGCAATAATAGTGGTTTACTTTCCCCCCGAAGAATACTACAAATTTTTAAAGGAACTTTATAAAAAAATTTTGGAGAGGAGTTTGTTGCTGACTGAAACATGCTGAAGGAGAACTACTGTGTATGTTGATAACATATAAAAGAAGATTCTGGTTTTTCATCAGTATAATCACTTTTTTCTACGTGCAGTTATCTGATAAATTTTTTAGCAGGGGAATGAGTTAATTATGTTTCAGAAATCAAAATCAGATTTATAATATTCACACACTTTCACTTTTATTAAAACTTCTACATTGATGCACCAGCAATAACTCTTGGAGCTATGAGATATATAGGAGTTAATAAAAAGCCTATCAATTTTAATTCAAAATGACAGAATAGATCATGATTTATTGTGATGTAAAAACATGATCTCCTCTGTGATATGCTTTCCCACCCTGAAGAATGTCCTAATTTAATCATAATTCCCTTGTATTTCTAGTAATTAGATAACATTGCTAGTTACAAATAGAACATTTTATGTATGAGATTTTCATTGCTTTATGTCTTTTTCAGAGCAGTTACAGTTATCATGCAATAGGATGAGGCCCGGTAGTTCTCTAAAGCTGGAATATTGTAACAAGAAGGAAACATATTTTCAAGAATACAGTGTTTTAAAATAGTATATAGTGTATACCATAAAACAAATGACTTGTATTAGGCAGAGAAAGATGCTTTTCTGTTATGTTTGAAGGCTCTGTGAGGTCTTAATTAGAAAAATTGGAATTCTATCCCAAAGATCATGGAATTCTTATTATTAGCATTGAAAATGGACTATGATAACAGGCCTAAGAACTTGTAACACTGTTCATACACAGAAGTTTTTAAGATTTCTCTAGGTTTTTAGCATTTCCTCTGTACTATTCAACTCAGAGAAATATTGCACCTCTATCTACAGGAGGAAGAACAAAAAAAATAGTCCGGTACCTTTTGAAAAAGTTTTTAAAATATTTGGGAATTTCTTTCTGTAAAATACATAGTACAAACCGAATGCTGGTCATTAACATGGAGCATTATAAAGTTTTTACTTGTACTTCTCCAGGGGAACCTGAATAACTCACCTTGGCCTTCACCACTCTTGAATAATGCAAGCATGCTGAGTACATACCAATGAAGTCTCTATATTATATGTTTTTGTAGTCTGTGCATGGAAGTTATTAATTGTAGGACAAATGCAATGTTGATTCGGTACACTTTTAATCCAAGTGTGGGGAAAAAAAATATTTTCAATGATTATTTCCTCCATGAAATGCAGAAGTGAATGTATTTACAGGTAAGGGTCCAGCAAAATACTACAGAATTAAACTGAAAGAACAAAAAACTCCCAACTTTTAGGGATTTAGACTCCTCTCTGTGTAACTCGCATCTTATGTTTTGAGATGTGCTGTAGAGAAAAGATGGAAAAAGGTCTGATTACTTCAATTTTTGATACTACTTAGAATTGTTGTGGGTCCCATGGCATTTAAAAAAAAAAAGGCTGGGGGTGGAGCAGCAGCAATGAATAGGTATTTCAGCAGCTGGGTAGCTGCAGAAGCCTCATCTTAAAAGGAGAATAGGATTTTTATGGTTTGCCATGAATAATTCTCTGAGAAAGCTTTTCTCTATGGCCTGATGGGAGATTATTGTTATCATTAAGTATAAGCATTGCAGTAGAAGAGATGCACCTTGGAAAGAGAAGAATCTTTCTGAATACCTGTTAAGTCAGCTAGTGTGGTTGTTCTCTCAGACTGTTGTTATTACACCCTCAAGGTCATTAGAAATAAATACATGACTGTCAGCTTTGCATAAATAGACCTTGAGTAAGGTGAACTAGGGTGGCCTTGGTGATCGTGATTTACCAGTTCAGCTGTTAATAAAGTTTCAGTACAAAGTCTACTTGATAGAACAGTAATGGCTTCAAATTATATGCTTAGTAACGCTGTGGCAGTTTACTGCCAGCAAAATAGAAGGCCATGGAAACAGCAAGGTACACACTAAGGGCAGCTCTGTTGGAGAGCTAGAACTTAGAACAACAATTTGTTTTTCAGAAGCTTTACACCTACTGATGATACTGAAGGAAATGAACATCCAGTCTGGCTTTCTGGTCCAATATTGAGCTGGTATTTGCAGAAAGAAAAATGTACTTATATGTATGCATGTGTCTCTGTCTTCTATACCGGGGAGATGGGAAATACAGAATAAATGCAAAACTGCATGAAGGTAGGGTGGTTTTATTTTTGGAGCTCTAACAGCATTTTAAACTATATTATATTCCAATCACTAATTCATAGTTATCTGATTAAGCTAAATATGCCATCTTCTGCTCCTCTCCAGCTAATGTGATTCTGAAAGAAATTCTCTGTTCTATGTTGGACCATTCCTTCAGGTCATACAGTCAGATCTCCCCTCCCATGATAAAATCAGTTGCCCTTGGCACTTCTGGGGTGAGAAGAATTGATGCATTGTCTATCTTGATTGTTAGATCTTGCAGTCTTTCTAAATAGTACGGTATTCCTGAAATTTAATCAGTAGCTGAATCTGAAATAAAGATATTACCATGGCTTCCAACTGGTATTTGAATATTTTAACTTTAAATAATCATCTCTGGATTGGTGTGATTTAATGGAGTGGAGAACATATTCTATTCTTGTCTAACCCATTCATCCTCACTTGCCAACTTTTTAAGCCTGTCCAAGTCTACGTTTTATCTTTCTTCCCTTCTTCACTGTACAGGGAAATAATTTGGTTATGTCATGCATCTAGTTGCATGACATAACTGCCAGGTTGGTGCTGTCACTGGGAAATGCTAAATGCTTCAGCTATTCATGGTGCACTGCCTCCTCTGACAAACACGGGTGGAAGAGGTGGAAAGGGCTGTCTTGCACAACAAGGTTTGAAGTGAATCCCTACACAAGACACCGGTATTGCCAGTATTGCCTCCATTCCCATGGGTAGGGTAAGTAATGCAGGACCTGATTTTGCAAATGGGGTCCTTTTACATTTTCCCTGATTGGTTTATTTCTATTTATATTTGCAGGCTTTTGTTGGAAGTGAGTTCCACCACTAAATCTCCTTTTTTCAGCCTAGCCCATTTATCTAGGTACTCATACGTCCTTCCGTGCCTGTCTGGTTTGTACATCTGTCTTGTTGCCTAATATATAGTTTACCCTAAAAAAGTGAGGTTTGGGAAGCTATTGCTCTTTTTATTGACAACAAATTAAGTGTGTATTATTTGTGTTAGTGGTGGATTTGCCAGTGTTGCAATGTCTCAGTTACTTTTTTTTTTTCCTTCCCCCTCTCCTCTCTCCAGGAGTTTTGTTCCTTTTACCTAGGAATAAAGTGACTGATCAGCCTTAAAAAATTATTTCTGATCAGAGAGTATGCTGAACGAAGTCTCACACAAGTGTGAATAGATAGCTTGAAAATAATTTGAAATTGTAAAATTTTAGGATTTTCTTGTCATTCCTTCTTAGCACCTCCTGGCTTTGCTCTGGGCACAAGCTCTATTTTTTAGCTGGAACACAATTCTCCTTCCCCACACCCCCACTTTCAAATGAAGATGAAATTACCTTGCAATTACTTTTACCTGGGATGTACAACTTTTAAGTAAAGCAACACATATCAGAAAATATTAAAATTACAATAGCTAACAGTATTCCTAAAGTTGGCTAGTAAAATGTCTGCATCTCATCAGTTAGTATTTCAACAGCAGAAACAGCAACCTGGTGTTAGTTGTACTGGGTTGGTACTAGTAATCGAACTGGAGTAAAGAAGGAATAGTGATGTTTAATACAACATATTAGAGGCTGTGTTTGATGGAACAGCCCATCCAGAGTGATCTGGTTGTACTGATAACCACCATCACCCTGCACCGCTGCAAAGGTCTGTTGCTGATCACTCATAAACTGAAAAGATCACTCTTTTCAGGTTAGGTGATTTGCAACTAATAATTGTACCACCTTTGCTGTACAGCAGCATTATCTGTCAGTGGAACTAAGGACAACTTACACAGTGTGCGTGTAAAAGACCAGGGACCTTATTACTGAATTCAAAGATCGTTCTGTTGTAACCTGTCTTTATTTGACTCTTCTCTGTCCCGTTACCAGGCTATATTAGAACAAAGCAAATCTTTTCCAAGTGTACGTACAATTACTTGGCTTGCAATGTACTGCAATTTGACGACGCATTCCATGCTTGCTGGACTCATAGGGTAATGAGCTGGTGCACACTGATGAACCTCACTTGGAGATGGAGGTGTCTGTAGTGTGGTGTTTGTGTTAAGACAGCCAATACTTGGGATAGATGTGGAGGGGAAAGCAGGCTTGTTTTTATTGTGCTGAACGTTGCAGTAAAGACTGTGCCCGTTTTTTTTTCTGCCATCCTGTTGTGCATATTTCTGAGCACTTCATAATTCCAATTAATCACGTTGCAGCAAATTGGATTTTATTTAAAAATTTAATTGGATTGGTCTTATGTGAATAAGTATTAGGAAAAGTCCTTTATCTGGTAAATGTTCAAAATTTTAGGAATGTTAAAAACTGATTTTTTTGCAAACTGCTTAACTGGTGAAAATGTAAATTTTGCCCATTGAAGATTATAACCCTTTTTTCATTATTCTGTTTGAATAAATGGAATTTCTTCAAGTGAGTGACTATAATGCAGTCATTTCTGTACATTTTACTTTCTGACTATTATGACATTAATATAATTTCTTGCTTTTCTGAATATACAGATGGATTAAGTTTTGTTGTTCTGATTCCTCATTTGAGGTCCTTGACTAGTTGATATGAGGGATGTGGAATTTTATTAACCAGTGCAAGCCAATGATGCTACAGATTAAGATGCAATCGATTAACTGATTACAAAATAGCTGCTTGTAAGTAAATAGCTACAGATTATGACAAGAGTGGAGATTGTGTCTTGCATTAACATTGCAGGAATACATCCCTTATGAATTTAAAGTTCTTACTTATGCAATTAAATAATTATGTCAGTGACTCTCTTGAAGAAAAGTACAAATGAAAACACACTGTACATGAAAAGAACAATGCATATATTAACAGTTACATTAATACTTAAAGGAACCCTCAAGGGTTGTTCCTGTGGTGGGTAACTGACAGTAATACAGATTTTAATTTATGTCTTGCCATTCCTTTTTCCTGTTTCAAAACTGAGCTTGCTGTCTTTTCTTCTTCAGGTTTCTTTATAACCAATAGAGAATCTGATAATTTTCTGAATAAAAAGCCACAACTATGTGGGCTTTTGCTCATGCTTTCCTCATCTGAACAAATTTGGTGTGTAGCATGGTCCCTGCGCACTCTGCTTCTGCAGCCGCCTGTGGATTAGCCTCCTTTCCCCCCCCCCCCCCCCCCACTGCTTTTGTGACAAGTTACTATGGCACTAACTGGCTACTCACTGGCTTTGGCCATAACATGAGATAACTCTGCAACAGTATGTGGATGTCAGCGAACCCATGCAATGAACCGACAACTTCTACAGATTTTTTTAAATTTCTGTCATTAGAGCTCCTTTACAGATCTTTTTTTCTTAATGTGAAGCATGAAAAGATATGACCCTGTAACATAGCAAAGCCATCTCAGGACCTACCTCTAAGAGCTGAATGAGCCCAGAAGTAAACTTGATCCTCCTAGAAAAGCATGTTTGCTACTCTCACACAGGTTAATACATATGGTCTCCTGTACAGGTGCTTGTACACGTGTGCACTAGTGTGGGTGTGATGAGGAAGGTGTCTTCTCTTGAGGACACTGCTTTCATCGATAGGTTTCATAGTTTTGCCAGCTACTGTGGTAATTCACAGGTATGTGTCAGGAAATAATAGCAGATTCTACTAAAAGCAGGATGTCACAATTTTCCATTAAAGTATCAGATGCAGGAGCAGTTCAGGATGTCTTAAAAACGCAGTTATGTACCACACAAGTTGATGGGGGTTGTTTTTGTTTATTTGTTTCTTGGTTGGTTTTGAGAGCAGAGGAGAGAGCACGCAAGCTGTCTTCTCTGTCACTTGGGCTGCTAACATTCTTGATTACATTAGGAAGCAAACTCTGGGAAACTTGCATTATATATAGCACCAAAACAAACAAAGCCACATATGTGGAATGGAAAGCAAAGGAAACCAGAGGGTGTGTATTCCAGCTGAAAAAAAAAAAAAATTCAAATGGCTGTTTATCTCATAAAAGCCCTTCTCATGAGAATTTGTAATAAGTTAAGCCTGGACTTTGTGCCTGGAGCCGAGATTCCCTTAAAACAGCTTCAAGTCCAACAGTACTTTTTATGCCAATACAAAACCACAGAACTTTCAATAAACAATGCTGACCTTCCCCAGATCAGAAAGGATCTTTGGGGTCTTGTTTTGGTGTCCCTTTAGTACTGAGCAAAGTAAATTGCATCCTTTTCAGCACAGTTGTTAAATATCTACTGAAGAGCTTGCTTAATTTCTGGATGGAGTATTTGACAACTTTTTCAGCCATGGTCTTCACAGTTGTAGCTCTTGTGGTGGTGGTCTTGATTTCTTGGTGTTGTGAAACATGAAATAAACTTTTAGAATGGTTCCTATAGATCTGTTTTTCAACTCCTCCATAACACTTATATTAAGTAAGCCAGATCTTGAAGAGCTTATGTGTTTTGTTCAGTTCAGTATAATTTCACATGAGGGATTTTAAGGCCAATAAGGACTTTGGCGTTTCTGATTTTAGACTGTGATTATCTCTACTGAACTAATAGGTTCCGTAGTAGATATAAAACTCTTCAAATGGTATGAAAGCTCACATAAAGAAAATGTTTTCTCAAAATATTCTGAGGTATTGTAAAGTGGAAAGTTAGTTGAGTGTCAAAAGATGTTGTATTTCCAGATGCCTTTAGAGTATCAAACAAATCTGCTGCTTTCCCAGAATAAAGCCTGCAAGTTTCTTAGTGAAGTTGAGCAGTTCCAGCTAGAGAAATAGTTGGAACATGAAAGCAGCTCAGCAAACCGCAGTGCAAGCTCCCAGGAGCTGGGGCCTGAAAAGTTTCTCCCATGAACATTTTTTTGTCCAAATCATCATTTCTCACAAAAAAATTTAAGATTTCAACAAACTGACATTTTCTGATTTAAAAAAAAAAAAAGTAAGTTCAGCTGAAAAACTCCCAGCTAGGTCTTATGCCAGTGTATTTTTCATGTTTTTGGGATATGCAGTTGTCACTCTCCGGATTCCTACTTATTTTTCAATTACTAAAGGAACTGGAAGACAATGAAGTTACCTGATTTGATATGAACACCACGCTTGCCTTTCAATTTGTAGGACTTTCAAACAGATTTATTTCACTGATATAGTTACACTTCTAGGACATCCTGTAGGCCAAAGCAGCTACATCAGAGGGCCCTGATGTATTCCACATCCTCTGCAAGGTGGGCTTTCTAAGGGCTCATCCAGAACACAGTGACTGAAGCACAGTGAACCCAGCTCGAACCTACTTTGGCTGGGGAGGAGCAATGGTTCAGGCATGCTGTTGGTGATAAAACCCACTTGGGAAACTGAACAAACTTTCAGAAAATTACTACGAGCTTCAGGCTCCTGTGGGTACACAAGATAAATAGGATTACATGGGTATGCCAGTGTAAGAGCAGTGCTGCAGCAAAGAGTTACTTTAAAATACTTAAATGAAGGAAGCATCCTCCTTGCTCATGCTTGGCTGGCACCGGCATGGCCCTCATCCCTTCAGCACCCCCAGATGTTCTCCAGCAAGCAGACTTCTCAGCTGGTCCTGGGACAGCCTTGCTCTGTCTTCATCTGCATTTGTCTGTCGCTTCAAATATCCGCGGAAAGAAAACATTTTTCCTCCTATATCTTGTTTTCCTTTAATTTCTCTCTCCTGAAATTCTGATACATGACTAGAACTCTTGGAAGCAACAGCTTGGAAAGCTACCAAAAATACAGTAATGTTGAAGGAGAAAGTCTAATTGTTTTAAATGAGTCTGTGGAACTCTTCTGCAAATTGAATCAAATATATAAAAAAATAGAAGGCAGAGAAAAGGGGGGGCAGCAAGGGGAGGATCTGTAGAGGGCGGTAAGAAAGGGAGAGGAGCTGGTGGTCTGACTGGGATTCCAGAATTTCACACCTGGAATCTACATTTTGTTGTTTACTTTTTTTGACTTCTAATCACATCTGCAGTGCAGTCTCTGGTGATTTGTAGCATACAGTATTTCCTTGACAACATATTTCATGCACCTACGTTCCTTAGTCATTAGAAAAAGGATTTTGCGTGTCCTCTACATGATTGCATATTTACGCAAAGCATTATCTCTTCAGTGAAATGTGATGATTTCTCTGTGACTGTATCTGATACGAAGTGGTCTGAGAGGCTTAGAAGCCTGCCGCAATGAAGCATCCCTGGGGTGGTACAGCATCATTCTTGGGCAACGTTTTCCAAACACGGTGAGCCTTGGCTCTGCCTCAAGCTGCTGAACTTTCTGCTTTTCCAGTTCATTCCATCAAAACCTTCCAAATTTAGCAAAACCCTCAGACTCCTGTTTTTCCCTCTTTTGTCTTTTTTTTTGATGGAAAAAGACTCTGCTGGCTCTTGTGTAGCTGCTGTCTATAGCTTTTTTCACCCTTAGTAAGATTAAGATGTCTCGGTATAACCTTTCTGTTCTTAATAACGATCACGAATTTGATTAGGACTGATGTTGTGTGTAATAACAGGAGGTGGAATACAGATCAGGCAATCCCATGGGATTTCTCTTATGAGTAAGGTTGTTTCTTTAGCCTCAAGTTTTTGTTTGATAAAGAAACCTGTCCCAAGATGAGAGGAATTCCTCATGTCTACAGACACCTGACTCAGCCCTGCTACTGCATGCAGAAATTAAGGAAACAATAAGGGCTTATACTTGTATGACGAACACTTCTTTATCGCTGTTTCCCAAGAAGGGCAAACATAATGCTTTTCTTTTCCAGAGGTGTTTTTCAGAGTGGGGAAGAAAATGAAAATATTTGCGCTTATGTAAGCCTTTTTTCTACATTTTTGCAATAAACCCTGTGAAAAATTGCAACATTTCTCGGTTGCAAGAGAGCTGTATATAAATTTTTGCCTTATGAAAAGCGAAGTCTGAAAAAGTGAGACTGGAAAATGGAGCGGCGTTTCTGTGGCAAAGTTTTGGGAGGATATTTTCTTTTTAGTGTGTGTGCTGTGTATCCAGCTCTCTGGTATCAAAGCTTAATACTCTGCGAAGAACTCTCATTACTATCCCTATCACAAGATCACAATGTGTAACAGTGCCTAAAATTCAAAAGAAATAGAAATGCATACATATAGGAACTTGAGTTGCTATGGAAAGATGCATTTGAAAACTGTCAAGAAACAAAGTTTATTTTTAGTAGAGTACATACATACCCTGACGTTTGAAAAATATTTTTCACTCTTACTTGTTTTGTTTACAAGTTCTAAAGAACCTGGATAAGTCAACAGAAGTAGTTTGAACAACTGAAACTAAAATCGCATGAGGTAAGCTCATAGAGCTAGCTATTAGAAAACTAATCTAAACTTAATTCCCTTTTTGCATTTTGGGTTTTGAAACATGAAGGTTTCACTTTTTCAAGAATTTGTCCATAGCATTAAAATTTTTGATGACAGCTAGAACAAATTATTCTTGTTATTTTAAAGAAAAATCACCAATACAACCTTAAGATTCAATAACAAATAAAATACTGCTTGTGAATCTCAATACTAAGTTGAGCATTTCATTTTCTGTTGTCCTTGGTAAAGGTAAAGAAAACACTGAAAGTAAATTTATTTTGGCTTTTTTTTTTTAAATATTCCTTGGAGGGTAATTATGAAGACTCTTAGTTCTCCTTGTCACTTGTCTTTGTATTTAAAAAGAACATAGAAATGCCAGGGCAATGTGTTATTGCTAAAATTGCTTGGTTGTATTCAGTAAAGGTAGTAAGTGGATTAGGCTGTGAGGCAGAATAGCTCTCATACTTTAAATGCTGTAGAAAAATGTCACCTAATAATACTGATTTTTAATTTTTATTTTCACGGAGTGACTCTGGGTCAAGTATCCTTGCATAAACTGTTTATATGGAAGCAACACTACAAGTCGCCTGAGACATTCCTACTTCTGTGTTGCTGGTATGACTGGTTATAAAGAGATAAAGAAAAAAATTTCAGCTTTCAATAGTGCTCATGGAGGCTAGGAAAAGAAATTGCAGTGCATCTCATCTGGCACTCTGTAACTGGCTGTAATCTCTGTAGCAAAGGTACTTTAGAAAATCCTGTACGGGATTCCTGGGACAAATAGCAAAGAAAGAGGAAATAAATTTGCATCTGTGTATGCCAACAGTAAGGAATTTCTGAAAATACTTGATATAGTCAAGGTGCACAGGGTCTTGCAAGGACTGTCTTGCCAGGACTCCCAAAAGACATAAGTGTTTACAAGGTGTATGGGTGAAAAACATAGTGCCATTCATATTTATTTTTATGTGGCGTGTCAGGGATTTATGTTGGCTGGCATCTTTTCAAGACAGGATGCCTTTCTGTTGTAAGAGCTGGGTAGTAGTGCAGAACAGTAGTGTTTTCTGGTCTATTTTTAGCTGTGTTAAATCTCGAGCAATAATCCAAAATGATAAATTTATGGAAATTGTTTTGCTTCCAAAGTTTCTTACTCTTCCTTCCTGCTCCGCTTCCTCTCCCCACTCCCAAAATGCTTCATATCAGCATTTTTAGAGCCCAGTTAATTAGTGTTTTTTGAACGTAGCCAGAGTTCATGTTGCACAATTTTATATGAAGAATTTGCTTGAGAAATTTTTCTTGTCTGCTATGGTCAATATACGAAATGCTCCCAAATGTTGCATTCTTTTTGTTCTCCTCTCCGAGTTGTTCTGCGTAACATAGGCAGACCTAAAGTTTCTTTCTTTGTTTTCTAGGTGGACACTCAGCACTTTTAAGCTTAGTTATCACATAAAAAGCAGGTAAGGCACTAGAGCATGTGAAAATCATTTCAAGGAAGGATGCCATTCTGTTCAGTGGTTTATCTAAATTATAGATTAAATTTTCCCTTCAAGAGAGAGGTATGTCTCAAATTTTAGGCATTTTTTTTCCCCCTCTTGTAAGCCATGTAATTTTAGCAGGATAAAAGCTCACCATATTTATTAATCCCCTAGTATATATGGACATGGGGTACGTGTGCAGCAAAGGGTACTTTGCACAGATTCAAACTGTACACTCTGTGTTATCGTGTCCCCTGTGATAAAAGCAAGAGTCCCACAACAGGAAAAAGTCCTAAAACCCAAAGGGAAGCAGTGCCAAATGGACACTGCTACGCAGATGCTGTGCTTTCCCCGAGTAACACCAGTCATAATATAATAGCAAGTAGTTTATGTTAAGCAACGTCAAGTGGTTTTGGAATTTTACTACGTCTTTTTGAAAGGATGTTAATGCTGAGTTGCCACATTGAAAGCAAAGCAACTAGGTTAACCATCTGAAAAGGGAGCATCCCCTTTGACTTAGGTTTTGGGATGTTAATGTGCTTTCTTAAACTCGGCCCAAAGTAGCTTGAGATGTATGGCTGATTGAATTACACATTTTTGATCAGTAAGGATGAGATGAGTTCTTAGATGCAATAATTAAAAGAAGCACCTCTGAGTGGGATGAGTAAAGAAGATGCGATGGCTGTTGTGTCCTTTCCCTTCACATTAGGTATCCATTAGAAAAAACAAAGTAGAGGCACTGAAAAAGATCCCTACAACAGAAGTTTGTATCGCAAACAAACCTTATGCTTCACTCTGAATAATGTTTGCATTCCCAGCAGAACTTTATATGACAGAAAAGCTGTGCTTCATTTTCATTAATGATCGCATTCCCAGCTGAGCAGCAGCTCCCCATCAGTATGTGAATACTTAAGGGGACAATAGAATGGGTTTTTAAACCAAAACCTTTACTAAATTTTTATAACAGAAGTAAATTGGTTATTCTGTTTGTATTTTTAGCATTTCACAGCATCATGTTTCACCATGCAAACCAAGGATGTGGATGCATAAGCATCGACGGCTGCACTGCCAGTGGTCATAGAAACAATTCATTTTCCAACCGCAGCAGCTTTTCCCCTTGTCCTCTCAAGTGTCGTAACATGAGTAGTTAATAGGAACAGTAACGGGGAGTGCTGTGCGTAGGAGCGGGATGCCACATATCCATGCTGCTTCTACAGTACTTGTGTGTCTAGGGCATAAGAATCTGCTATGTGAAAATTGAGTAGGTTGGGTTTTCTGTGTACCCTGTATGTCCCGTGGTATATCTGTATTTACCCACGCCTGTAGTTCACCAAATGTAGTGTCTACGCCTACAGTCCAATTAGTCAAGATATAATTAAGCCTTAATTTATCGGAGTTTCTCACAACAGTGAGATAGCAGATATCGTATGATAGAGAACAGACAGCATCTCATGACATAGAAATCTTAATTTACAATTGTTTTCTCTCTATAAAGCATCACTGAATGCATAAATGATGAAATAATACCCACTCAACTGGGAAAAGGCAGAAGGAGGGAAAGGAAACGGGCAGAGTATGCGCATGGCATCTCTACAATGACGATGGTGAGAAAGCGTAACAAATAAACCCCATGCTTGTGAATAATCTTTCCTTCTCCAGGCCCGTGGTGGGCTGAGAGGCAGAATGACAGGCAACGTGTCCTGAATCACCTCATAGCATTGCAAACTACTACTTAAGAAGGAAGATTTCTTAGCAACTCTGTTTTAGTAAACACCACAAGCAAAGACGAGTTGAGTTGCTTTAGAAGAATATTGCATGAAATTCTAGTCTAACCAGCACAGAAATTGTTCATGAAAGTATACTAAATGCTGGGGACTGTAAATCTGTGTCAGAAACAAAATTGCTTGCATTATGGAAAGAGAAGCATGACACAATTGTTAATAGTGTGGAGAGGCAAGGATATTGGAAAACTAGGACACTCTGCTCAAGGTGTGAAAATGACATAAGCATAAATACCGTCCACTACTTGTAAAGTGAATATAACTGCTTTCGTGTCACTTTGCGAATTGGTTTAGAGGACCCTTGATGTTGCAGCTCTGGCAGAAAGTAAATACATGCTTGTTAGTTCCTTAGAATGAAGCTTAATTCTTTTAACAAGAAAGAAAATTAATCCAGCTATGTTTGCTGTTCATTTTATATGGTGAATTATATCTTGTATCAACAAGTTACTGTTCTCAGGCTATATATTTATCAGGACGTTCATGGTTCATTAAGCCCATGAAGGCACAGTCAGAAGCTAAAAGAGCTTTGTATTTTACCTGCTTGTGGATTTTCATCCTTTTGTCCCATCCCAGATGAAGTGGATTAATAGCAGGCTGTGCTGCCTGCAAAAGTGCACTCTTACCTTTTTAGACAATTTTTTTGAGGCATGTTTTTCTTATTGGTGCCCAAAGGTGTTAAATCCACTGCAGAGGGAGAAAATAGACTATATTTTTAATGTTGGTCCCCTGTAGTAGTTTACATATAAAACTTTATAGTCTTATTGAGAGAGTGTAACTTCTGGTAATATCAGTGGGTGTTTACATAAATATATTGCACCAGTGTCATGGGTACATTTATGCAACAATTACTTACATTGCATAAATATTTAGTGGTCACTTAGCACTAAGAGTTTTAATTGTCTTCATTATTTGATTGGTTTCTCCCATCATTGGTGGTATATAATGGCATCCACTGCAACTTCCCTACCATATTCCATCTTTCTTGATCTAGTTCTTTTTATTTCCCTAAAATATTTCCTCTTTTTTTCTGTCTCTCCTTCCATCTCACAGCCTTACCCATCCTCCCCTAACCAGTAAGAAATTAACTAATACTTATATTAAGTGTTAGTGCTTTTTACATTACTATTTACTTTTTTGCTTATTTTATTACTACTTACTAATTTGCATTAGGACATAGCTGAGGCTGACAGTGAGCAGACCTTGTTCTTATGTACCAAGAAAATTATTTTTCTCTGGATTTTACTAATTTCACATTTAAAATTCTCATGGCAAAAGAGTGAGGAACTAATTTCAGCCAAAGCAAAACAACTTACTCTCACACTTCTAAATCTATGGTGCCTTTTTGGTATCTGCTTGGCAATTAACAGCTGTGAAAATCAGCTTGTGGTAGGCAGGAGCTGATGCACTAGATCAGCCTATTTAAAAATTATGGTCTCGGCAGGCAGGGCCAGGAGCGATGTAACCCAGCTGCCTTTTTGGCAAGAGGAGCTGCTTCCTCCTGGAGCGCAGGTAAGAACTGCAGGTCCTCAGTCCCCAGGAGCGGATTAGTTGAGTACAAGTGACACTTAACATTTGTGTTGTGATGAGCTTTTTATAAAGGATTGTCCAGGTATGAAAAGAAAAGCCAAATAGAATTAAGAAAAAAGGAAGAACTGTCTTGCAAATGTATTCTGGAGTTAGTTGTACGGCCCTGTATCTGTCTATAAATAAGATCTTGTTTTCCACTTATCTGGCACATACTGTCGGCAGTTAAATTTTATTGCAGCAAATGATTTTGTGTCTGGCTTTTTTTTCCTCTCTTTGTCATACTGTTTAAACTCTGCACCCTAACTATTACATAGTTGTTAAACCTTCAGTAAAAAACCTTTTAAGAGTTTACTGTACAATAATTGTTGTACTAAGTTTAAACTAAAACTTGAATTTAGGATTTTTTTAAAGCCAGTTTAACAAAGGAATAATTATTGAAATTATTAAAAAAAAAAAAAGTGGAAGAATGGTAGATTTCCAATTTCCCTTGCAAGGCACTGGCAGTCTGGTTTTGCAGGTCACTCAAGCTCTAATACTGGAGAGCATTTTGCTTCAGATACAAATTGTGTAAACCTCCATGAGTTTACTTTCCGGCCCTTCATCTCCCTTGTGCCTCCGTGGAACATGAGTATTTCCCGTAAGGGTAAGAGCATACTGAGCACTTTCTTGGGGCCTCAATATTATGAAATGGAATGGGATTGGCCACGCTGTCTGTCTGTCTGTGTGCTCACCTCTTAGTCCCACGAGCTTTCTGTCAACTTGCCTATTTGTTATAAATTATATCTGCTTTCACATGAAGATTGAGTTAAGCTGATGAGAATCAGTCTTCTGTAAGTGATGGCTAAGTTTGATTATGCTGTTTCTGACAAAACTATTTCTTCAAGATGTCAAATTTGCACCATAAGCTTCAAGTGAATTATAGCTGCCTTTGTTTAATTGCAGTTGTTAGCCTGTTTGCTATTCCAGGTGCTGTTTAAGAAACACTTCTGTTATGAGAGTCTTGCAGACAAAAGTGGATTGTTCCTCTAAGAATTTAGAGGATATCTGACAGAGCATTACGTGTCCAGCATTATAAGGAATATATAGGACTTTGAGAACTTAGAGTGCTGTATGTGACCCATCGATGTTATGGTAAAGTAGCAGCCAAAGTTCGGCTGGCAGATTTAGTAAGCAAATATCCCCACTAGTGAAATAGGATCATTTTTCAGACCACATTTCTTTTCCCTTTGGGGCCTACTCAGAGCTCATGCTATCTCTAAATTATTAAATTAGGTCTTCCTTGATCATCCAAAGGTCATGGTGCCTAATGTGTGTTAATGTGATGGAAGTGTCAGACACAATTAGTTTCAGTAGTAAAACATGGGTTTATAGCCCTAAATGCAATAAATTAAAGTGTGCTGTAGACTGCTGTAGTCAGGGAAATTTCTGCACCATTAAGGTTTGATGAGGAAGTTCATGTCCTTTTTAGGTAGGAACAGGGAGCACCGGGTAGAAGGTGGTATGATATGCTTCATCTCCGTGATTGCTATTACTCCTCATTTGAGAGATTATATATCAAATGGACATATAACCTCAAAGTTCTACTTTCCTTCTCAGGGAAAGCCAGGCAGTAGAGGTTTACACTGCTTTGCATATTCTCTTTGCTGGTATCTTTATGCTGAGAAAATTCCAAGGCACATTTCAGGCATCAAAACATCTTTAATCTTGATGTTGAGAAGGGTGCATGCTGTTAGAAACAGATCTGTTTCTATACAGCTTGCTACTGAAATTTCAAACTTCTGCTATGAAAAATTCAGCTATAAATAGCTGTGGATGATAGAAGTGGGAGGGAGTAATACAACTGACTAAATTGGCATGTTCTGTAATCTGTCTAATGGAGCAAGATTTTACAATTAACTGTGACTGTATCCATTTCCCGTCTGCAAGCAGGAGGAAAAAAACCCAAAACCAGATAGTAGCAGATAAGCAGGAGAGAAATGGATCAATTTTAACTGGAACTGCTGGTACCTTTGCTGTTGAAAGACAGAAAGCAGCGTCAGCTGTGGTAAATACTATTGATAAACCAAAGACCCACCTGTACAAGCCCATTTACATTTACTGTATCCTGAATTGTTGCTAACTTAGACAACATATACAGAAACAAGCACTTTCAGTAGCAAGGAAGTAAACAATTTTCCCCTATGAAAAGTGATCTTTCTGGGAAAAATATTGCCCTCTTAAGTGGCAATTGAGTGTTTTTAATAGTCCTGTATTATTCATGGGGAATCATCTCTCATGGGCTGCAGCTTCAGAATGGAAAAAGAGGCTTCCTCTTTTCTGAGTAGAAGGAAGATGCTGTGCAAATCCGTTTGCACGTAAGAGAAGTTGGCCAAATTTGGATGTCTGGCTGCTTCTGACAGAGGAATCCTCTTTGACTGGTTGAGTGCAAAAATGAAAGACTCAAATCAAAGCTGTCAAATCTGGCAGAGGTAGTGAGAAGTGAACAAAGTTCTCACTGCTGTTCAATGGTTCTCATCTCAGTGTCATGCAGTTTTAAAGAGACATCTCTTGCAATATACTGATGACACAAATAATGGGAGGCACATTTAATTTTGAGGCAAAGACATCTAGAAAAAGTAGAGAGCAGTAGACAAATCAGAAGAGTAAGACTGAAAGAGAAAATGCCATAGTGGTCCCTTTGGGACCAGATAATCAAATGTGTAAGTATAAGCTCAGAGAGTGTGGATTAGGAGATGGAAGTGAAGAACTGATGGAAGGGAGGATATAATTTGAGACTGAGTATCAAAGTGAACTTGACTGTATAATTCAATACTGCCACAAACTGCAATGCTCTAGTATATAAACAGAAGAACTTGATGTAAGAGAGCTGTTCCACAGTGGTTCAAGTACACCTGGAAAACATCTGTTTTCATCTCCACATTTTTAAAAATAAGGTATGTGACTTCTGCAGCAAGATGGAAAATCAAACATGAAAGATGTAATCAAAGTAACAAAAGCCCTTTTCTTCTCACTTGTTTAAAGGGTGCCTGGCACACTATGGCCACACTGTAAAGTTAGAAAACAAGACATGTAAAGTCAACCAATAATTGAAAGGAAAAGGTCCTGCTACTGTCCTTTGTTGTCCTGCTGACAGCAAAGATGTTAACTGAGCCTTTCAAAACCAATACGTAACAGCAGATGTTGGTTGCAAATCCTGCATAATTTCAACAGAAACAGAATTTGCAATAATTGAGTTTCTGTTCAAGGCATCTCAAACTATTTGTTTATAGATAGACTATTTACTGTGGAAAACCTTGACCCCTTATTTTGACTGAGAAATACAGAATGCTAGTCCTGGTAGGATGTTTTTCTCTAAACTGTGTGGTAGACCTCACTAGATTTCTTCTGTTTTGTGGATTTTATGTGGTTTTTTTCATCTGAAGGGGGATGTTAAGCACAAATGCTACATATGGAATGGTTCTTTTTTTTAAATATTGATACTAAATGTGTGTTTAAAAAATAAATATGAAGTGACCTATGCAAATCACAATAAAGCCCTTAACTTATCCAAGTGCTTCAGCAAGTAAAGATCTTATTGGCTTTGATATGATAATTTTGGGATTTAAAGTTAAATATATGCACAAATGATTTGCAAAACCAAGGCCATGAGATGTTAGAGATGTTAATTGATTTGTTGTTAGAGTGATTTCATTTCTGTGCTGTTGAGTGGGGTTTTTTGACATAATGTGTTTTAAGGTTTTTGATTTAAAACTGTAAAATACCTAATAAAGAAAGGGTTACTGGCTATGGAATAGAAAACACATTATGATTGTGATCACCCTTTGTTTATTACAGGAGAAGTTATGGGCAGTGCTCCCTGCATACTTCAGTGGATTTGAGTTTGCTTTCCTACCAAGTCAGCATATATTCTCATCATCTCTGTTTTTCTAGGCAGAGAAATCAAGGCACAGAGTGTGTAAACAACTTATCCACACCCTGTGTAATGACACTAGTGGGCCCAGGAATGCCGTCCACTGTCTGAATCTGACCTGCACACAACCAGCCCTTGAGCATCTCGTAAGTCTTAGTTGAAATATCCTCACGAAACCCGGATTATTCAGTGCTAAATGAATTATGATGCTGCTTTCTGCAGTCCCAGGAACGGCTGTTGGTCTGCTGGAACTCAAAGATTGAGATTGTTACCTAGTAGGGACAAGCTTTGATGATTTAAGAGATTGCTCCAGCTCCAAACTGCTGGATGTGTAGTTCATAAGATCAGAGACATCACATTCAGAAATGCCCTATGTCATAAATCTACATTTTTAAGCTCACTATTATATTAATCTTTCCTCCCAAATAATTTTCCACATAAAAAGTGTATTGATTAAAAATCATGAACATCTGACAACATTCTAACATGACTGTGGAGAAAGTCCTCTGAGAAAAAATTATATCCTGTATGTTAATGATATTGTGCATAGGAATCATTAATGCCATCCCATTTAGGGGATTGGAACCCATTTGTAAAGTTCTTTACTGGTTAGTGTTTTGCATAATTTTACATGTACAAGATGAAATCTCTGCCCTGTTGAGTCACATTGTAAAGTACCCTGAGTTCCCTTTTCAATTCTAAGACCAAATTCCTGATGGCTTATGCCTCCTCTTTGCATTTTTGCTTTGAGCTGCTTTGTTACCTTCTCAGGACATAAGAGTTTCTTAAATTCACTTGTGTCATTTTTTATCTTAATGTGCAGTTTCCGTCCAGATCCACAGACTATTTCTAAGAGGCCAAGGAAAAAGTAAACCTTATTGTCTGTAGGCTGAAAGGTTATCATACAGGAGTCCAGCATAACTGGCAAGTGTTAAGGAATCTATAAATCAAAAGAAGTTGACATCTGTTTGCCTAAAATCCTGACGTTGTTTCTGAAGCTTCTTACCAAACTGATTCCTTCAGCTCTTTCAATTTAACATGAACTGCACAGAAAAAAATTTGCACTTTTTGCCCAAAAGATTGTACTTTTACTTACTCAGAGGAACCTTTCCTAGTAAAAGTTTTCATCATTCTGAAAGTACTGTGTGGTTCCAATCTCAGGCTGCAGGTCTCTTCCAAACTTCAAAAAAAGCTTTCTACAAAATCTGCCCAGATTTCCTGAAAGACGCTCCTGTGTCCATGTTAATATCTTGACTTTCGTCTGTTTGTGATGAAAGCTGAATTCAAACAACCTTGTTGATCTGGAATTCATTAGGTAAACCAAGGTTTGTTGGTTTGCCTTCTCTGTGACCAAATGGGATATTATTTTTGGTACTAGGTGTCTTTAAACCTCACCAGCTGTTCATATGGCACTGCAGAATGAGTTCTCTGCAGTCTTCCCATTCCCATCACCTCAGTGTGTGCTGCACAACAACAATACTATTCTTTTTACTTCTTGTAAGAAATCAGGTTGCAAAGGGGAACTTAAAACTGCAAGGGAAAAGTAAACTGGAGGTTTGAATGAGGCACAGCAAGGATTTTTAAGTCTGCTCCTCTTAGGGCTGCGTTTTGGCACTCTGACTCTTGGCCAGCATATGTCCCTGTTCAGCAGAAGGAATCATTCAAGCAATCTGTGCTAAGACTTGTCAAAGTCTAAATTAAAATGCAGCTCTCTTAACCTGTTTTTGTCCGAGGCTTTTACAGTGTGTTTCCTGCTAGTAAACTGGGAGGAGAGGGAGGCATTTATTCTGGTGACAATTAGAGATTATTGATTATGTATTTTACGTCTTTTACATATTTTCATCTATGAAATGAATGTTTTGTATCATTTATGTCTCAAGGTAAGAAGAAGCTGGTGATAAGATGACTTCTACAAAAGGAGAGTCGCTTTAGCATAATTGTCTTTTGAGACAACGGAACTGTACTTCTCTTTTTAATTAGTTGCATTTATGATCGTGATTTGGTGTATGTCTCCTAATCCACAGAATCTCCACAGAATGGTACCAGACTTTTGACCCATGGCTCCTCGCTGCATTGCATTTTATTACAATCACCTTCATTATAAGGAAACCTCTTAATTATGCTCAAAATTCTTTGAAGTTGAGAAGAGTGCTCTAATGAGCCAAAATGTATATATGTTATTTTCCCAAATGGCATAGAAAAGAAAATGTACAAGGTGGTGCAGGAACATATAGTATGTAACTCAAAGAGTTATTTCAGGGAGTAGAACTCTTGACTAGAATTCAGATCTCATAAATTAAACTCCCTGTGCTGCAGCTGACTAGCTGAGTGACCTTAGGGAATACCCTTATTCTTTTTGTACATTTTCCCCTTTGATAAAATAAGAATAATGTGGCCACAGAGAGGCACAGCAAGGCTTAAATCATATTTTCACAAAGTGCTTGGGGAACCTTTAAGGGAGAGCATGTATAAATGCGGTTATTTGTTATTTCATCATTTTAATCTTTTTGAGTTCATGAGTGTTGCTAGATTCTGTCAGCTTGGATGCATATAGGTGTAGTAAAATTACAGATACATTTTCCTAAGTAGCAACAATATTGATGTTGTGAATCTGCAATGCCAAGGGAGTTGGGCAAAATTTAAGGTTGCAGGTGTAGTGAGTCTCAAATACTGTCCCTGAGGAAAGATCCTCAGGGTCTTTAAAGAGCTTTAGGAATGAATATAGCAAGCTGCTCTGCTTTGTTCACCTGGCTTCTTTTGTTTGTTCTTTAATCTTTTAATATACAAGGATTGGTATTTTGCTCTTAAGTGCACTTTGGATTAGTTTTAATTTTTTTGCTTGAAAAGTAAGTATTTGAAAGCAAGCTTGTGTTTTTGGTTTGGCGAGAGAAGGAAACAGTGCTGAGAAATACTTGTGAGATGTTACAAAGCTGACCATTCCAAAAATCCTCATATACGCTTAGCGAGAAGTGCTCCCTGTTCTTCAGAGCATTGCAACTTTTTCAAAGCTCTCTGGCCTCAGAAAGCAACCATAATAGCCAATACTGACAGATGGTGTTCAAGACACAGGCAGGGAACCAAGATGGTTTTGATACTTTACTCCCATTACAAGCTCTCTCAGTGCATGCCTCGTGGGTTAATTGCTTGAGCTCTTGCAGAAGGAATCCTGGCTTCTGGTGCAGCAGCTTGTCACAAGACGTGGTAAGAAATCGCACGCGATTTTGAGCTTGTAGCCTGTGAATGTGTGTCACCCTGGTTACTGTTTGCACCTGCAAGCATAAGAGCTGAGGAATTGTAGGGTGATTTTTTTTGTAGTCTTCTGGGTGTTGGAAACTTTTCATAGACAAAGACATGTAGAATAGAAAAGAGCTTTGGTTTTGACATTCCAGTTGCTGGGTGGGCATGACCAGAGCACCTACTCCAGTCATCTCTGCCCCACTGCAGTGCGCATGTACACCAGCTAAGGTACATGCCTATCTCCTTTGCTTAACTGAAGTTATTTTAAATGGTGATCATTATATCTGTGCTTGATTTATAGGAAAAAAAGACAGAATTTGTCAGCAACTGCAGCATTTCATTTTTAGGGTTGTCAGACAAATGTTAAAAAAACATAAAGGCCTTTTTCATAGTTTAAGAAAAGCATTCGTCAGAAGAAAAGCAGATCTTAAAATTCAGAGTCAGTACAGGGACCATGCTGGTAAGCTGGTGTTTTATTCTGTAGATGTCTTTCTAATAAGAATAGTATTTGTCCTTTTACAAAACCCATTTGATTTGAGGAGCAAGCACTTACAAATTGTATAACTTCAGTGACTTTAGAGGGGAACTGACAATTAACACCAGCTGAGGATCTGTTCTTGAAAGTTTTACCAATGAGATATTGCTGTTTTGTAGCACCTTTCATCCCTGTGTCTCACAGTGATTTGCAAACATTAATTAAGTCTCATAGCACCCCTCTGATGTATCTAAGTGTTGTTAGTCTTAGAGATGTGTGAAATATTCATGACAAAATTGGAGGCATTCAAAGTTTATCCCCCTCACAAGCTCAAGGATATTAAGGAAATGCAAAGTTATTTGAGATTATCTGCATCAGAGAATTTGTCTGTCTCTTCCTCTCTTTGCATGTGTCTGTTCACAGCCAGAATGTCTATAATGTTTGTGCATAGCCTTCTTGTTATTGTTCCAATTTTCAATAGGAGTGATTGGAGTTCGTTCACATAGTCGTCGTATTTTCATACTTTGTTCTTCCTCATTAGCCAAATCTAAATGACTGTCCACTGTACAAAAGGAGAGCAGGCGAGTGACTCCCTGTCTACTCAAGAGAACTGCAAATTTAGGTAGAATTTATCTGGGCAAAGATTTATTATGAAACTGTAACGGGAGAAGGAAGCTGTAAAGCAGGAGAACTTGTTATCATTTGATTCTGCCATGATGAATATTGGGCTTTTGAAGTGAATCTGTGCTCCCCATACTTTAATTCATATCACAGAGATGTCTTGTAGCTCATGAACTGCATTGGGATGAAATGGAACTGAAAGATATACCCCAGACACAGTTCATGGGACCAGAGTAGATTTCATTGAGATCTAGCAGCAGTTGTTTCGGTTCACGGATCCACTCCTCTTGCTCTGCATTAGTGGGGACCTACCCTGTGAGTTTTCTTTACTTTCTGTGCCGTTTAAGCTTTTATTTGTTTGTTTGTTTTAGCAAGTAAGTAATTTTGGTTTCCTTAAAACAGGTTTGCATGTTATCGTGGGGGTCTACAGTAGTTAGTTTGGGTTTGGCTGGTCTAACCTTGCTGTGGTTAAGCTGCAAGTGTTTTCCAGACCGTTAATGGTCTCTGATTTGATATAGTTTTTCAGTATAATTGAGCAAGCATCAGGAAGGGGAAGCTATGGCTATTGAAAAAAAGGTTTTAGTGGAATAATGGAATTATTTAGTGGATTATTAAATTATTATTTAGTGGATAATGGAATTTCATATCATCAGGCAGATTTACCAAAGCTGTGGATGGCAGGGGAGGAAAAGAGGCCCTGTAGCCCTGTGGAAGTGTGTGTGTGCTACTTTTTAGCTTGTTTTAGCTTGTTTAGATGTTCACTGGATGGAATTTGATGGGTTAGCAGAATTTGGGAGACATTTTTTCTCTTTGATAATTTACCAGTAACATTTTCCTGTAATACTAATACTCTGTATTTGCCATGAAAATTCAGTGCTTTGCATAATCACTCAGTGGTTTGCAGTGGGTTAAAAAAAAAAAAAAATCAGTGTTATCCTTTTCTTCTTTTTAATAGATTGATAGTGGTACCAATCTACTACTCCCAAAAGACTACAGCCAGCCTGCTGGAAATCCATTGCAAATTTTCTCAGTCAGAAACTTATACGCTAGCAGGCGGCTTATTTGAACTCTATGAATGGTCGTAAGCTGCAGGGTCTCGTTCCAGAGATCAGCTCAGAGTGTTATCCACCAGGTACTTCAGGATTCTGGCTTGGACCCGCCTGTCTCTTTAAGGGACTGTGTAATGATGATCAAGTGCCACTATCCCATCTTGAAAGTGTCAGGTGATTCTGCTGAGAAGGATATATTGGAAATTACATCAGAGTTCATATTATAGACCTAGGGACTGCAGAAATGGTAACCAGCCCAAGTGCAAGTCACAGTTCTGTAAAGGGAAATAAAAGGCAAGACAGAAGGGCAGGTGGTTCTCTAATGTGAAGGAAAACCAAACTATGAAGCCCAGCAGGCTACACTGGCACCTTGCGTGCAGCTTTGTGTGGGAGACAAGGAGTGAAATGAGGTGTTTTGCCACTGAATTTTTTGCAAGTGGAAGACTTGAAACAAGCTTAAAGCACTACACCCTTTCATCTCCCTAGTATATTGAAGAGGCTGTCACATAAGCAAATATTAGGCAGAGAAGAGCAAATAAAATATATTTTGTATGTGTTGACTTTAAACAGCAAAAAGATGGAAAATTTGAATTTCTAGTCAGGTACACATGATAGGCATAATGTTGTGTTGTGCCATAATCATTAATTTGAAAAAGAAAAGTGTTGTGTTTGGATCTAATCTAGTTAGGTTCAGCTCCCTTTTTAGTTACTACTGTATTTTAAGAAGGCAATTTTTCAACTCTCTGCTAATGTAATTTATCACCTACGTTCAAGGCTCTGACAAGATACCGGCTCTTGTGTTATGCATAGTAATTGCTGCTGCCCTCTTTGGATTTACTCTCTGTGTTCTCTCTATAGCTGGAGTACTTCTGCTCCCAGATCTGCTTTTCTGGCAAGGATATGTAATGAAACAAAAGTGTCATAATTTCTCATCACATGCAATACATACAGTCTGTGATTTTTCCTTTTTATAAAATGAGGCATATAAAGACTTTGTATAAAGTGTGTTACATCCTCAAAATGAAAAAGGTAAATTTGATGTATTAAGTGGCTACAGGAATGACATGTGACAGGGTAATTCATTAGGGATCAGGTACAAAAAATTTGGCAATCAGGTCTCTGATTAAAAGCTATTTGCCTACCATTGGCGGCTCAATGCATAATTAAGGCAGATTCTTTACAGACTTCAGTTTATGCAGAGTGATTACAAATACTCAGTATTTGAGCAGTTCATTCACATGAAATTTCAATATAGGCTTCTTTAGCTCTTTCATGATCTAAAGGATATAGAAGGCATAGCACTAACATAATTTAGCTACAGTTAGAGTTTGAAGCTCAATTTCTCAATCTGAGAATCTCAGTCTAATAAATTATACAAATTTCAATATTTACCAATTACGATTTCTAGTTACACTTAACTTTGAGAGGTCTGAAAATTAAAACACGGTTCAGTTTTGATACATTAGTAACCTAAAAGCAATCAGCTAGACTAAATGTAGGACATCGGCTATCCTTTTGGCTCTAGGATTTACCATTATAATACTTTCAGAGCAGCTTTGTCTGGTTGCTACCCAGGCAAGTTCCATGTTGCAGAAATTTCATTGGAAAGCAATACTTGGGCAAAATATTACATACAAGGAGTTGTATACAGGAAGGTTCTTAATCTGAATATTTCTATTAATTATAAAAACCCTGAGAAATCCTGTGTGGATTCTTGCAATACATCTTTTAGAAGCGAACGCAGAGTTCTTCTGGATCCTACGGATGATGGATAATTGAAATTCTTTTGGATTCTTACTGTCTCAGATGCTCACACAGAGAGAATTTACAACCTCTCTGCTTATTGCTGAAAGCGAAGTTCTCATGCTAGTACAACAGAGATCCAGAAATAATTGCAGTCTCATCATGAATATGAACATCCAGCTGGGATTTAAATCCCAGCGACAGAGCACGAAGGGTAACACACTAAAGCCGAATTCTCATTAGTGAATTGAACTTCTACATCGTGGTAGGTACAAAATGTCTATGCTAGTTGGAAATTAAAGGAGCAATAGAAGAAGGAAACAAGGAAAACTTCTGAGAATGTGGCCTGGAAAATTATAAATGTGTTTGTCCAGGAAGATATTTTTAATGAAGTGCCTAATACCCTAGTCATACCAAATCATTTTCCTGCAGCTTGGATAATCAATGTTAGAGCTACTGTCTCATGTCCTCCTCTTGAATTTGATGGCATAGATACATATGTTGGCCTGCAGACAGTTCTGTTCCATAGCACCTTTTAGTCTTCTGACATTTGTCAGTTCTGTGCTGCAACAGAAACAAAATAGTGCATGGGTTTTTGCATAACAAAATTTTGTCTAAACAAGCATTCAGTTTGAATTTCTTCTACCAGATGAGTCTGCAGAGCAGTGGCCACAAATATCTTCCTAATTAAAATGTTGTAAAAATGGATATATTTCCATGAAGTATGTGTATGTGTCAACCCACACTGCATACTGTGAGTATTGAAGACCACCTTCTTTATCAATGCATGCACTTCCTCCATCTGTCTGTGTCGCCAGCTAGGACCACTGACTTCTGTGAACTTGGTTCAAAGTAATTGCTCTCTTGATAACTGCAGCCATTTCTCATCATCTGACAAGGCAGTCAAAACTGACAGCTTGGCCATTTAAAGGAAGAAGAAGCAAAAAGAAAAGTGGCAGGCTCTGGGAAGTCTGTCCTGTATGCAGATCAGCTCAGGAAATATGTAATTCCACAGGTAGAAAAAAATTATTTGGTCCTCGAAGCATATTAAATACATTTGAGATTTTGCAATTCAGATATCAATCTGAATAAGTGGTTTTAGGAAAACTTTACATTTGATACAATTCTGCTTTAGCAAGATTAGTTTTCTGTATTTTAAGAAACAAAAACCTCTCACTAATAACAGGACATTGACAAAACTGCTACTGCTTCATCTCGCGGTACCTATGAATTTCATTGAGAATGTACATTTTAACCAGCCCTTCGTCTTGCATGCTTGTTGCATTCATTTTTTTGATTTACTTCTGTTAACTTCTGCAACCTCGATTTCTGCAAAGTCAAGCTTATCTGGAGTTGATGTGAAGACATTTGACTCCTAAGATGTTCTATTCAGCACCTTCTGACCCTAGATCAAGTATCATTTTAAATTAATGATATTTAAAATACTAAAGCCACAAGCTGAGGGAAGAAATGACCTTGTGGAGGTTCTTATATTAATTTTGCTGTGGTATCTTTGACAGTAACCATGAATGCAAATGATCTCCTAGCATATATAGAGAATATGGATTTAATTTTGTAAGTCAGTAGCTACTAATCCAAATGAGGATGGTTTACTATCTTGATTGTCTCCACTGGGAAAAAGAAGGAATTCAAACAGCTGTGCCTGAAATAGCAAATCTAGAAACACAGGTGAGAGCTGATTTCTATGCATTGATCACAATGGACGGTCTAGTATTGGTCTGTTTTGACATGTGGCTAATAGTGGCTTTTAGGAACAAGTGGGGGAAAAAAACCCTCATATGTATGTCATCTTTCAGAATGTTAATTAGTATGCAATTAATCTACTACATGCAGCTCTTCAAAGTGGGAAGCTTTTCCTCAAAAAGATCTTCTGATGCAGAGGGCAGTGTTGTCCATAGACGTGGTGCAAGCAAAGTACTAACAAAATTCAACCCTTTTAATCTTTGACCACCTCTGTCCTGATGCTCTGTAATAAGCTAAAAAGGTTCTGTTGGCAGGTTGCCTTTCTACACATTTAAGACAGTGGAGTTTTTAAGGATTTATGCTAATGTAAAATAAAACTTGTATCGGTGTTAATTTTCTTATGGCTAGGACTGTGAAGTAGCATTCCCATCTTTCCAGAACGGACATTTCCATCCCACAGGAAGTAAGGTAAGTAATTCAGATGGATGTACTTTTTTGTTCAATGAATGATCAATTAATGATCCATTAAATACATTATGACCATTTGTACCATTGTCTTTCATATGCAGTATCAAACCAAGAAACCAAAGGGTAACAGGATTGTATAGCACACACTTTGCAATAGTCGTGGACTGATAATGGCGGCATCATTATTTTCACTGTCTTGTAAAATTACCATTGAAGTTATAATTGATCCTGTATAGTGTTACTGAAAACTGTTGGTAATTACTTTTTAAAATACTATGTACCTATGTATTGCACCTCGTTCTGGTGTATCAGAAAGTTTTTAGGAGGAGAGTATCATCTTCATTTAAGAAGGAACTTAAATTGGATGCCAGTTTGGTTATATAGCTAAGAACAGTACTGGGCTTTACAACTATACCTAGTGTTGTCTTTGGTAGATCCCGTCACAGGGGAAAGAGGTCAATATGTTTTGTTGGGGAACTTGTACCTCTGAACAAGATCTTGGTTGTGGGTTAGGTGGCACAAAATTAGTTATATGGAGTTGCTCTGGATTTCATCGGAGCGAATGAGATAAAATCTGGCCCGGAGCCTGACAAATGTCCCAGAACTGCTCTCTTCCTATCGGATGTGATACTGTTTTCAGTATGGTTTTGATGAATGTGTTCTGTGGTAAACTTCCTCCTTCAGAGACATCTTTTTTGACCCCTCCTTTATGAAGTGCAAAGGCATTCTCCATGCACTGTTATCTAGGTCCCATTCACAGCGCATAAAATGATGACATTTTATTCTTTATGTAAATGTATTATACGGAAGAAAAGCAAATATAAAGTAATGAGAAGATGAGCTTTGGTAGTGTAGAAGGAATGCAGTATTTCAGTGAAACAAGTGACAACCAGTAACACTGCCCTGTTTTATCTTTTTGAACACATTTTACATTTCATTCTAGTGCTCTGCATTAATTCACGTAATACACCTGTTGATAACAGGTTTATTTAAGAACTCATTAAAAGTTACAGAAAAATGAGATTTGCATAGAAAAAAATGTCTTTGGAACTTTCTTGTTCCCCTTCCTCCTTTTCCCAACCCTCAATGTACACAGCAAAAGGCCAATACGGCAGATGTCAATCAAACTTCTGTTGGTATTACTTGTCAGTATTTCTCAAAAACTTTCACATAAAGGAAGCAGGTACAGGGTCCAGGCCTGCCAAACTCGCGAAGGGCGCGAGCCGAAGGCAGTCCTAGCCGCCATTAGCGGGAAGTGGGAATCACTTAAAAGCGCTCCCACACAGTGGAGACGCCTCGTGGTCCAGTGATTCTTATTTCTGGGCATGCGAGGCCTTGGTGTTTGTTGGAGGTGCCAGGCTGGGAGCCCGGGAGGGAGCATCTGCCAGCTGGTGCGCAGAGCAGCATATCCTCCACCACGGCTCGCCCGAGTACCCAAATGCCCTTGTGCATTTGTGCATCCCCTCCAGCAGCAGAAATGTAGCTTTTTTTTCTCCTCCTTATTTAGTTCTTGGCTGTATTCCTAGTTCTGCCCACGAGGAGATATATGAGTCGCAATTCTTAAAAACTGGGGGGTGTGGATACCTGCCCATTTGAAACTGGGGGCAAAAAGCATGTGTAAACCATCGAGTACGTTAGTCACGCTTAAGTATCAAATAGCCTTTTCCTTGTGGCTGCCCTACAGTAAATCTTCTGTTATTTGTTGTGTTATTTACTAGTATACGTACTCATGCTATAGCATGAAACTGTTCCGTAGGTGACATCTAAGCAGATATCACTCTAACCTCTGTAACTCTGCAGCGTAACCTGTTTGACCCGTTTGCCTTACCCTATCTATTGCATTTATTTCTGGTTTTTCTGTGACGCAGTACGAAGTAATGGTTGCCGCAGGAACCGCTGCAGTTGTGCACAAGCAGCCACGTAGCTGTCACTGTACCGTGCAAGGGCAGAGGGACAGCACAGGCAGCTCCAGGAGGGACAAGTGCTGTGCCTGCAGTCAAGACATCAGCTTTCTAGCTGCACCATGTTTTTGGGGTAATCTTTGCAGCATGCTTTCTTGAGGTCAAACCATTAGCTGGCTGCAAGAAATAAATATGCTTTGCTTTTGCAATGACTAGATAGAAAGTTGCTAGCTCTCTGCTGGCGGTGGAGGTGTTTTGAGTACATTGTCTACAGACTAACAGGCACAGTGCTCTGGGGCCTTTCATTAGGTCAGCTGTAAAGTCAGGCTTATTAAGGAGCATGGAGAAGTACGTTTCTCTCGCGCTTGGAACCCAGCTATTGACATCAGCGTTTCACTGAATCACAAAGCAAGCTAGCCCCGGGCTGTTGGCGTTTAACTGGGTAAATATCTTCCATGGGCTGAAGGAGGAGAGGTCAGCCATGTGTTGTGAATGTTCCCTCCTCTTCCTGGGAAACCGTTTTCTGCATTACCTGTGGAATTCTCTCCCCTTTCTTTTCCACTTCCATAATTTGGGATGATCACAGCTGCCTCAGTGCTCCTGCCTCTACCCTTTGTTGTTACTTGCTGAAGGAGCCAGGAGAGTGGGGGCTTTGCTGCCATAGCGTAGGCTGGAAGTACGGGCGCGGCCTCCACTTCCTAAATCCATCTGTGCTATGTCCTCGACTTGCTGCCAGAAAGAAATGATTCCTCACCATTTTGAAGAGGGGGCTCCCTTTTTCACTTCATTTTCCTCAGTAGCTCACTGATCTCAATGAAGAAATATAGCAATCCTTGGCTCTTTGCTCCCTTCTAGCAGTCCATCGTGTCCGGAGCGAAGGAGGAAATTATTTTAGGAGAGAGCAAAGCTGGGAAGGTTAGGAACGAGTTAGGTGGGGAAAAAAGAGACAGAAATCTTTTTCTGTTAGTACTGAGTCAACTCATGCAAGGGTTTCAAGGCAACTCTTTCGCACACGCCTGCTCGACTTGGTATGTTGCAGTTTTTATCAGGATTTCCCCACTTTTTAATTTTTTTAACAAATTAGGTACAACCAGTTATAACAGCTACTTCTTGTCATTTGTTTGTCTTGCAATGGAGAAATTATCAAATTAGAATTGTTGGTTGTTGATTTCTTAAAATTATTTTTAGAAAAACCTGCTCTTTCAGAAGTATAATAAAAAAGGAAAACTAGTAGTGAGGGGAAAAAATAAAATACAGGTAGAAAAATAAAGGTATTACACAGGTAGGACTGAAAAAACACTGCAGTACAAGCTGAATTTATCAGTCCTAGAAAGTAGGGATCGTGAACCAAAGTTAATGAAGGGTCAAGACCAGTGGTATTTTATAGGACACCTTCAGTGTGATAGTGCTTGAGAACAAGCACTGAACTCCAAAGAAAAGAGTAAGATAGCTTAATAAATTAAAGTATACTCTTGGATAAAAGAAGTGAGCTGAAGAACTGGGTGGATCTCAGTCAGCCAGTTGTTCTTATGCCACTGCTTTGGTATATTTCCATACTACTTGTGGCTTTAAAATGTGCTAGGGTGTAACAATGGTGTTTTATCTTTTGTTGTGCAAGCTGACTGCCAATTTTATTGTGTGAAACTGTTTTAATTATCTGCCTAGAAGAATAAAAGACAAATTAAAAATCATAAGGGAGTAGTAGATACTTTTGAAATTGGACTGCTTTCACTTCCACAATCTCTGACCCACTGTCTGTCTTGTTGAGGTGAAGCAATGGGGTAGATGCTAATATAAGAGTGAGGGAATGGAAAAGAGTGATATCATACATATCTACTAAATTATTGAAGATTCTGAATTACTTTCTCAGTCGAAATTTTCTCATGTTAATACCATGTTTCAATTCTTGAGCACAACGCTGTGCAGTCAGTCTTACACAATAACCAGCATTTTAAAATTAATATATTAAATTTAAAGGATGTGTATGATCTTTTTAATACAACATAAGATATCTCTTCTTTTTGATACTGTTCACTACTAAATTTCTTTCTTAAGTTATGCATTTAGGTTTCAGCTCTGAAGAACCCCATTATAAGTGAATTAATAAATAGTACAGCTGCATTTCATATCTTCTAGTGTACTTCACATTTTTCCTTTCTGATCATTCAGGTTGTATGGCTTGCAGAAAATTACAGGTGCATATACAGAGATTGGCTAGACAAAAAGCCCAAGAGCCCATTGAACTAAGAGAAAGGAATAAAAAGAGAAAATATGTCAAGGAGTGACTGTACAAGTTGGCTGAGAAAAGAAACTAAAGGAAGAGGGGGCTGCTGAGGTTTGATAAGAAGTCCAGGAGCCAACCTCGAGAACCAGTGATAATATAGGAGATGAGTGGGAGTGAGTGAAAATGATGATGTGGAGACTGAGAGAAACGCTTCAGAAGCATTTCTGAATTTCTTCAGAAGAAGCAGTGTTTCTTCTTCCTGGAAGAACTTTTGTCCTAGGATATACGTGAAATTGATTTCCTTTTTCCAAAGAAATATGAAAGGCTGAGATGGTTGGGTCTGGAATAGGGCTCTGTGCTGGTTTTGGCGAGTGGCTGTGTGGTGCTTAGTTGCTGGCTGGGGTTAAACCATGTCAGGATCCCATAAGAACCGTAGTCTTGATGTCTGTCCTTCTGAACGGAAAGATGGCAAGGCGCCAGAAAGTAAGCTATGTCTCCATGTAAATTCTGTGTGATGGCATTACCAGGCTCATTCTGTGAATGTCCAAATACACCCTGAAAATATCCCCTAAATAACCCAAACCTGTCAGACCTAAAACCAGTGTTTCTTGCAATTCTTCAGAGAAATTAGGCAGCTTATACACGTGCCTCAGGCAGCCCCTCAAAGCCACAAGTGCAGGGTAGAGGTGATATATTTTTTATGAGAGTTAAAATATTCATAGATAGCAGCTGAACTAGCCGGAGACAGAAGACTGCTTTCAACTAGAAAACCTGCTAGGTAGGCAGGTTAAAAGCCCAGGCCACTGTATTGTGCCAGCACGTGTGCCATTCACAGGTGCTGGCGTCATTCACGCACGTGCAGGTGGCTGCAACCAACCTTCTAACTGGCTGACGGACCGTTCCTTCTGATGTCAGAGTCCTTCAGCAGTTTTCTGTGTTGAACTGATTTATAACTTCTTGACGTCAAGCCTAGCAGTATGTGTGCTTTATGGGCTTTCAGTGGATATGCCAGCAAATTTGCTAACCATGTTTGTGTTGAACTTGTTCTTAGTTTAGTGCTTTCGTGTGGAGGAAGCAAATTCTGGATGGCGGGATATGGCAAGAAATCTTTTGTTTCACTTTGATTTTAAGCAAGATAAATATTTTGGGTTTAAAACTAACTATTCAGGATATTTTGCCTTTCATACATGTGTAAGTTTTTATTGTTTCTAAAGTAATTCAGTTTTAGAGCTTGAAAGTGTGCAAAATTTTGCTGAGGGTTTTCATGTCCTTTATTATCCTGCTAACAAACATTTTAACTCAAGTGCTTATTCTAAGTATGAAGTTATTTTTTTAAGCATCAGTTTCTGATGGGTGGTTATATTGTTGTTAGTTAATTGAATAGCACTAGAATGAATCTGGGACAGAAGTGGATCTCAATGATGTATGTATTTTAGAAAGAAAACACAGATGTAAACCTAGTTCCCTGCTGTGACATAGATTCAAATAGCTGGGTTTTTTCTGTTCTTTGGCAGTACAAATAAGGAGGAATTCTGGAAGAAGCACCTGTGCATTTAAGGGGATTAATTCCTTTTGGTACGATGCTACGTGAATAAATCAGTGTCTGCTACTGATTAACATTTTTATTCTTTTCTTGCCATGCTCTGATGATGATGTGGCTCCCTAGTTGCTGGTGGCAGTTTTTGGGAGGGTTGCCTTGGGTTTTTTTTAAATGAATTTTCAAGAAAATTTAAAACTCTGTCAAAAAGTCTGGCTTTATAGATTAGTGGATAAAAGATGAAGTATTTTTGCTACTTTTTTCTTTAAAAGGTAAGAAACGGGGCTGTGCTACGACCAAGCCATTTCTCAGTGTCACACAGTATGATGGAACTGAAACGTGCTCTCTAGTTCAGTTCCGTGGGTTAAAACACCTTTCTGTCATGGGGCACCAGCCAGACCTTTCCTACATCCTCGTTTGCCTAAAAACCTTTCTGCATACCCGTGTACCTATATTTATCATAGAATCATATTTAGGGACATTCTTGAATGACCTCTAAGGAGGCTAATGGTATTTACAAAAGAAAAGAGCTGTACTGATAATATTGTCCTGTATTATGGGGATAAAGTGCTTCTAAATGAAACTGTTCAAGGAGAGCTTAAAATTCTCTTCTGCCATGATTTTAATTAATTGGGTTGCTCTCAATGTTGTGATATTGTCTTCAGAATAAATGGTATTAAGCCAATGTAAATAAAATAAAATAAATACTGTGAGGGGTTTGTAATTGAATAGATGATTAATGTATGATTGAACCTCAACTTTCTGCTACATATATTTGTTAAATATTAGTTCTAAATTGATTTTTTATGAATTTATTTTTGCTTTACTTAGTATGACCTAATTTATCATTTGTATATAGTATCAAACATTTAGGGATGAATTTTAAAAATTTTAAAAATGGTGTATGAGTAACTTTAATCTTTGTGTTTCTGAATCCCAAATTAAATGTTTGTTTAAACAAGTACATAGTAGGAGACGGAAGGTGCTTCAGAAAATTTCAGCCCAGAAAAATGCAAGTCTGACCAAACAGCAGCTGGTTTGAATGGTTTTAGTGTTTAGAATAACCACTGCCTTCTGAAGTAAAAGCAAAAGTATCAATTTGATAGCAATTATGAAAATCTACATTATTTTTTTTTTACCTAAAACTGTAGCTTGGCTGTTTCGTATCACAACAGAAAGGTGGACTATCCCTGTGACTGAAAAACTACTGGTGGATAGCCCCGTGTGGAATGAATTGTCCCCTACTTTAAGACCAGGTATTTTTCAAGGAAGTGGTTACCCTGCTGAATACAAATTGCAAAAAAAGCTACAAGCTACAGATACTTATCTCGGCTTTCAACGCACGTATTCAGTGTTCAGGAGAGCCACCGGAATAGCAACTCGATAGGCTTTGTTGCAAAACCTGATTTAAAACGGGAATGAACCTTTCAAGTTTTTCCTCTTTGTTCTGCCTTTGTTCGTTGTAAATGAAGTCGAAGGAAAGGCTCGAAGCTGAGAATAGTTGTTTCTCACTCTTATCCAATTATTGGCCTTTCTGCCAATGGCAAACGCATTGCCCCGCTGCAGGTATGAATAGGTGCAGTACGCAGGTATGTACGCACGTATGTAACAGATGCAACAACCAGCTTCATTAAAGTCCTGCTCACCAAACTTCAGCTGGAAAACTTTCCCATCTCTCTAGCTCCTGGAAGAAAATCTTGCTTAAAAATAGCAAGTACTTCCCGCTCAAAAGCACACTCCTTGGAGACGTTTTACTCAGACGCAGACATAAGGTTATTATGGAAAAGGTAGGAAGGTGCAGCAGGGCAAACGTTAAGCCCATGGTGCAGAATGATAAGATACCATGAGTATACGTACATCTTTTAAAGTCTGTTCCTGATGTACCTCTGGTATCTGCAAAGGTGCTGTTGCAACTACATGTCTTAAGAAAGCGTGATTTAAGAACAGTACTCGATAGAAACAGCAAAGGCAGCATTGTAACTATGCTGATTTGGTCTGGTTTGTTCACTAAGGGCAATTCACTGACTTGGGCCCGTCTTTTAAGCTTAGCTATCAATGAATGGCTCAAAAGCCGCCGCTGTAGAGTAAAAGGCATCTTGTACTTTTGAATGAAACTGATGTTACAAGAGTAGGAGGCTTTCTTGGAGATTACCTTTGTTTTCCATAATTTCTGCCTTGCTCTGTGGTGATGTTCCTGTGACCGAGTTGTTTATTGAGGGAAGGGGCACATGCATCACACATGCCTGGGTATGGGGCAGCTGCAATGTTCTCGCTCTGTTGCTCTTTGAATTTCCATAGTGTTTGGTGTGTATAAATTGACAGCAAGTGCTATTTCTGGAAGAAATCATAGTGAAATTATGTAATACTTTGATGTATAGTGCTCGTTAAAAAGAATGTGTGAATTTGAGCTTCAAAACAAGAAAGAAATGCAAATGCTTAACCCATGTGCATGTGCAGATAGATGCATGCTGTATTTCTTATGAAGATGGAGAGATGGTATTTGAAAGAAAAGAAGAAGGAGAGGTCATTTAAAAAAATCAAGAAGAGTAAATACCTTCAACTTCATTCCCCAGTTTGTTACTTTGATTCACTTCACTTTGGTGGTGGTGTCCATGCCACTGCACATCTACTGCTGTTGCTGTTCTGATCATAACACACAGTCCTATTGTGTGTTACTTTTTCTTAAAGGTTTCTTTCTGGGCATATAAATGCACACCTTTCAAAGCCCAAAATAGTCAGTGTTTAGGCGGTCAGTTAAATGAGAACGCTTCAGACCGTGAAGGAGAGATGATCCAGAAGAGCTGCAGATGTCACTGCAAGAGACCCTCTATTTATTTGTATTTAGTTGTATCTTTGTATGTATGTATGTAACCATTTTAAGTATGTGTGTATTTATATATACTTTCAAGAAGGACAACTAGCATATATCAACACATATCAATGTATATTTCATAGAGATACATAAGTTTATGCTAGAGGAGGGGAGCTCCTCATTAGTATCAAAATATGTGATAATCAGCTTCTTAGTCACAGAATTTATCCCTCCAGTAGTTTAAGTGGGTATGGGGTCAAAGATTTTTCCTGTGGGATTTACGGTGTTTCTCTCCTGGGAATTTTCTTATAAATACTGGCATTTTGATGTAATCAGTCCATTTAAAAAAGAAAAAAAAAAAAACCCAAAAGAAAAGAGTAAGGTCTTCAGGGATATATATATCCTTTATACCCCTGGGACTTACAAGTGCTTCGTACTGAAAAGATTCAGGAGTGTCCAAAGGAAATTGATTCAGCTTAAGACAAGGAGACCGTCCATTCTTCCCTCAGTCTGATGGATAAATTTTCATAAGTGGCCTCTGGGAGCTCCTCTAGATCCCCCTCCAGCATATCAATTACATTAAGTAACTGATCTTGTTTAATGTAGTGGTATCGGTGCTTTCTCATGTAATCTGTCACGATGAGATTCACAGCTGCTAAGGTTGTATCTTGCAACATCAGGTCCTCTAGTAGTGCTAGATGAGTCATGGAAATCAGAAAAAAAATGATGTGCTACTTTGGCTAGTTCTACCTGCAATGGAGTGGAGGCTGTCTCTCTAATTTTTACAGGACTAGGAAGCACAGTTGTGCCTAATATTTGTTCTCAGAAGTCCCGTTTATGAGTAATTCCTTTCTTCTGATCAGGCTGTCTGGCGTGTACGAGCACTTTGTGTCTGTCCACCCACACTTTGTCCTTTCTGTCTTCATCTGAAATACTCCACTCTGGGGCTCAGTAATACAAAATTGATGAACGAATAATATGCTACAAGTGGGAAAATATACTGCTGAGTAAATGAGTTGGTTGCTGCTGTTTTCCAAATGTCTGAGCTTTAGCTAGAAAAACTCGTAAAACCAGAGATTTTCAGTATTGTTTTAACATTTCCCAGCTCTTTATGTTAAACTATATGTACTCTTATTCAATGTAAAGTGTTGGTGTGGTAAAATAGTCTTATTCCATTGAAGGAGAAAAACGGGAAAGGTATTGCCAGTATGTTATTTAAAATAAAACACACACCTGGCTTTTTCTGTAACTGTTTTTACCATGCACACAGTACTCCTAATCATAAAACATATTTGTACATTTTTGAAGGTTTAAAATACACTTATTATTTTCCTGACAATTACAAAAGATTGAAAGATCCCATGGCATTAGATAGATTCTGAATATGAACTGAGATTTTTCTCCGCCTACGGCGCATGCCACTTGCCTTTAGGCAGGATGCAATGACCTTGAGCATCAAGCAGGAGAAGTGTGGCTTGTTGTTGTTAATAGTGGTTATTGCAGCATGGTTTTACTGCCTGGCTTGGGTGTACAAAGTTATCTTTTGCTATCATCAGGGACATTAAAAACGCATTTGCTACCCTATGATCTTTATTCAGCTGGTTTCCTGGTGCTGTAGGTACAGACGATTGTGTTTTTACTGCAGGAGGAGGAGGTTCCTGTCGTTTGGTTCAGGATAGGCTTTGCTACGTGTTAGGTTCACGTGGTGAAAGCCATGGCCTTTTTGAGCTCAGTAGTTTAACTGGAGTCTCTAGTGCGATTAGAAATGGAAACAGGAGGTAGAGGGAGGGTCAAGGCTCTGATGTGACTAATGGAGGTATGCTTTGGTGCAAGGAAAAAAGTGCAAATAAGACAGTTCCAAGACTAAGTAAGAAAGAGAGGAGTGTTAGGGAAGTCAGTGAGGAACAGGTTACTTCAATCAAAATGGAAAACAGGCCTGGATGAGAAGAGATGTCTGAGAGGGAGGGATGAGATAATTTATAATGTGGGTAATATAGAGCATTCTGTATATTGCATTACTGGAAACAGCTTCCCAGCTCCAGAGAGGTTCTGACCTCCCATCTCCTTCCTCCCCCTACTCCTTATCTCTTTCGAAGTAACGCTAGTTGTTTAGCTGTTTTCTTAGACCTCCTCTTTTCAGAATATTCCAGCATTCCCTAACTTCACTGGTGCCTTTTTAATGAAGAAAGCTCTTCTGCCCCACAGCACCTGGACCAGTTGTCCTAAGGCACAGTGAAGACTCAGTAAAAAGAGCTTGGTTTCTTGTTTGTAGAATATTTCTTCCTGGAGTATAAAGGAGGTCAAAAGAAATTCTCCACGGGAGATTAAAATTCTGCTTTCAGTTTACCTGTACAGTTCCAGTGATTACAGCTGCTTTTCACATGGTGTTCTGAAAGGAAAATTTGTCCCTGTAACGCTGAAGCTGAGAAGAGAGTAGAATTAAGACTTTGCCCAATTAGTGCTACCTTTTAAAGGTCTATTTTAAGCTGTCTTCCTTCAGCCTGAACCATTTGATAGTTTCCAAAAATGTAATTTAATCATATCTGATTGCTTGCTGGAATCTGCAATTAACTTAGGTGCAAGGGAATTAGCAGTATTTGCCAGGTGCTGCATAATTTACCCGGAGCTGCTTGTGCCACATACATGTAAAGTGTGTTGGCTGTTTAAATTCATTGGCCAGAATATTTTAAGCTTATGATTGACTAATTTTTATTGCTCCCTTTCGTTTCTGTCCCCAGGATGACTCAGATATGAAATACCATGTAATTATATTCTCTATACTACCAAACTATCCCTTGCAGTTATGCCGCATTGTAGTTGTTATTTCCAAAGATTTGAAAGTACCTATCTAGAAAATTATTTTGGGAATGCAGTTGGTTGCTAGGATGAAGTTAAATTTTCAAGTAATTCTAGACATGATATTGAATAAAAAGCTTAAATGAACTCATTGGTAAATGTAGTTCTCATCTCAGAAGACCTGTGCAGTCCCTTTCTATCCAAAAGGGTAGTAGTTTTAGAAAATATCTAATTCTGTTAGGACTAACACTTTTGTCCTATTTGTGAGTCAGTTCTTGCATCACTTGCATAATTAAAAATAGCAAGAGAATGCAAAAATTGGCCAACTCCCTGCAGGAAAAGTGTTTGGAGTGCATTTCTGAGATCCAGATTTGTACCCTAATCCTAGTCTCAAGCCTTCTTGCATTATAAATGTCTGAATACCAGACAATCTCAGGAGAGTTTCACACAGTCTTTGTACTTCTTTTTTCCACAGTTTCACAAAGGTAATACTTGAGATGAAAGTAAGCCTCATCTTAGGTCTTTCTTCAGGAATGACAGTTGTTACATGATTTCATGCCTCACGATCTGGCAGAAAGGTTTCTACTGACTGACATCTCTCTTCTCTGTCAAACTTGGAAATTTGCACAGTCATTAGTATCTGAAATTCCCTGGAAAATTATTGTGAAAATAAACTGGGAAGGCAAGTATTTTAACTGGAGTACTTGCCTAATCTAAACAGCAGCAGCAACTCTGAAATCTAAAAAGGTCACATGTACTCTGCGGTGGCCGGGAGGTTATCAGAAACTATGGCTTTAGACTGCCATTTAGTTGGAAGATATCACAATAAACCTGGGCACAAATGATAAAATGACTCCTGTCTCGTGATTTTGTCAGGCAGACAAGATTAAGCAGCAAGCCTAGGCCGACAGCATGGCAACGTGGGGATCTGCAGTCGGTTCTGCATGTCTCGTATCACACGTTACTTACACTGAGCCCAGGAGGCAAATTGCTCAGTTTCATGCTTCCGAACCCATTTACAGCCTTTTTTTGCTGTTCATAAAACTGGTGAATACTGTCTTTCATTGAAAAGACTGCACAGATCTTAAATTACCCAAGGAATTATGCATTCCCATAAAGCTGTAGCAGACTCCAAAAAGTGAAAGATAAGGGGAAAACAGCACAAATCCAACAGACTTGACAGTTTATCATTGCGTGATCCAATCACAACTGGTGTAACCATATCAGAGACTTGCAGGTGTTTAGATTTTAAGATGACATTTGAGACTGTAAAAGTAATATTTGCAGCAACAGCCTTGATAAATATAATCCTGTCTGAAGCTCTGTGTGCCCCACGCACAACTCGTGCTTTAGAAGAGGAGAAAAGGTTCATTTGCAATCACATACAGAGAAGCTAACAGAAGTTACTAAAAGCTTTTTTGAGACTGTGAACTGCCAAAGCCTGCCAACTCCTCTCGCCAAAATGGACTGCCAAGGGATTTGCACAGAGTGTGTGTGGAGATATGGAAAGGCCAATCTAGAGAGTCGGCTTTAAGTATTTTGGGGTTTTTTTCTGGTAAAATCTGCACACTTCAGGGAGCAATTGTACATTGAAACTAGCGTCCCCTTCAGTTTGCAGCCTTTCTGGAAGAGCCTGTGCCTGACTTCTGAAGTGACCCGCAAAGAATAGAGAACAAGACACTGTACAGCAAATTGACATTTCTCTGTGTATGTATCTAGATTTAGATACTTGACATACTACTTCTCTGCTCATGGAGAAGCAAGAGGATTAGTCATTTCTACATTTGTCTCTGAGCTTTCTTCCCATTCTGCTACTATCCACCCAGTTTTGCCTTCCCGCTTTCTTTTGCTGTTCTTTCCTATTTTCCTTCTTTCAAACCTTTATATTGTTGCATGTTTTCTTTTTTCTTTTTCATATAATCACTTTGTATATTTCTCATTATTATTCCTCAGCAGGAATAGAACCCTGCTAAAATGGGCTTTTTCCTGTCTTGCAGAGTCAGCCTGTTTGGAGACATCACCTGCCATGAGTGACTTCCAGAAACTCTGACTCAGTGGAATCATGGAACAATAAGGAAGGTTAGCTGTCCAAAGGTAATTAGAAATCTCTCTACTGTTTTACTACCATGGAAGCCTTGGTCCTGCCAAGGATGGTCTCGTTAAGAAGATGCCAAGTCTCAAGGAGGCAATTCAGTAGTACAAGAAGTCATGCATTAGTAGACCCCTAAGCAGAATGTAATGGATCACAAAAACAGACAACCCTTAATGCCCTTCTTGAAATAGAATTGGAAGGCAGTGATCTTTATTGCATGTAAAATATTAGATAAATGATCTTGTAACTATGATTCGATAATCTTAAGTTAAATCTGGTTTTAGATTTGAAGGTCCCAAACTGATGTTTATACATATATAGGAAAAACTTACTTGAGGCAACAGATGCAGTAAAGTTTGCAGAAACTCATGTGAGCCAGTAAAAAGGAAAAAAAAAAAAAGGGGGTAGTTGATTTGCCAAGAGAAGCAAATACCTCTCAGTATATAGTGCATAACATATAAAAATTATATGTTATGCACACTAAAAACCTCGAAAGGTTGATTTTTTTTTTCTTTTTAAATGCTTTTATTAAGAATTTGAGTTCAACTGGGTTTACAGAAGTGTTGATGCAGAACTCTGCCTGACATTTTGCTGAGCCAGTGCAACAAAGGGTGAGAGCTGGCATTGTTAGAACACTGCAGGTGGCTGAATACACTGGGAAAGATACATTTCACTGGGAACTTGAATTGAAGTTTTCCTGTGAATTTTCACAAATATAGTTCAAGTACCTTTGTGTGCTGATGCAGGTTTTTCAGTGTGTTTCAGAAAATTAATTGCCATTTATTGCTTCAGCTGAGTATAAGGAAACTTACCACTGTTCTCTAATTTCTTAGCACGTTTTCAAAAAAACTCTTAATATGTTGCTTCATGTTAAAAGTTGTCAGCACCATTGGCAAGCACTAAAGATGAACATGAAGGAGTTGTGCTTTTCTGGATGTGATAAATTTTGGCACAGTGCTTGTTCCCATGGCTAAGCCCTGTGTGCACTGCTGTTCTTGTCAGGTTCGTTATGTGTGTTTTCTCATTCCAAGGTATTATGTCTTCGCTGTGAAACATTCATCCAGGCTCAGATTTGGCAAACAGAGTCTGAATCTAGCAGCATGATGCTTTCCAGGAAAAAATAATTTTTTCCCTTGGAGGGAGGGAAGGGATTTGGATTTTAAAATGCTTCATTGTATTTTATAACACAAAATTTGCTTTACGTTTTTGTATGTAACGTTTCACAAGCAGTTGCTTAGAAGTGACCTTGATGATTACTGTGTAAATTATAACATATTATGTGAAATTTCAAATTCTGCTTTTAAACATGAAATTCTTAGAGAATAATAATAGCTTCAGAAGTTTAATGCTCTTAACGTGACTGTTGACAATATTTTTCCCTTTCCAGCTAAGATCAGTATATAATAAGTGAAATTTTTAAGCATGTTTTTTTCTCTAGGAAATTAACCTTGAAATTATAGCATGGCTAAGGAAACTGAGTAAAGACACAGGTATTTTACATAATCTCCCAAGTTGTCTGTGAGATACTTAAGAGGAAACATAAGTGCTTTAAAGCTTTTCTAAACTGGATTGTGTTTATACAGAAATTCCTATATGGGATTAAACTGAAGGTTCATCTAGTTCACACTTCTGTTTCTAACAGGCTACGTAGAAAAATCAGAGTGTCTCATATTACACAGGGGTAGGATTTAATCACCTCCACATTTATTTTGTTTCTCATCTCAATTTGCTCATCAAGCATAGAACTCATCATGAACATGACAAAATATGAAGAGGTATTAGTATTTAATACTGTGCTGTCAGTCTCCAGTCAGAGCTTCTCATGGTGCATGGAATGAATAACATAAATAGCTTCTAAATATCAGTAGATTTTTATTGCTGGGGTAAAAAATATATAATCCTAAAAAAATTGAATGATCGGTGCTAACTTTTGAGGGAAGTGTTTGTATTTGCATTGCAATATAAGCAATTCATTTTTGCCGGTTGTCTTTCAACTTCTGTAATGCTTTAAGATAATTGGATGTTTATCTGCAAAAGCAAAATCTATCATGGCCAGGACAGCTTTGTGGTAAAATGGGACTAGTTCAGTAGTGAACTTGGAGGCTTATAGGGATGTGTTTTCCAGGAGTGGCTACTGATTGCTGCAGTACACCAATCCACAATTCTTTTTATCTTGGGCATAATTTATTTTGCTTTACATAATAGTGACATTGTGGGAAATTGTGCCTTCATGAAAGATCTTTTCATGATAATAATGAATAGTTGGGTGTGGCTTTGTGGCAGTTTAAGAAACAAAAATTTCCCTCTCAAAAATACGTTTTTAAAGGAGTACTTTGTTGGCTCCAGCAAACTTTTGATTTAACGCAGGTCAAGGATACAAAATACACAGTTCAGGAGTCTGAAATTATTCTTACTCCCAGAGTAGTTCAGGGAGAGATTGCAGCAGTGATGCCCTCCCAGCTTCATCCTTCTCATAGGTATTAGGTCTTGAGAACAGCTGTCTATTTTTGTCCACGGTATTTGCTGCTCTGAGGCTGCCAGCTTAGATGCCTGTTGTAGGGTGAATGATTGTCACTATGTGTTAGGCCTGAGGTGAAACCAGTTTCACAGAAAACCGAGTGTATTTTTTTGTAATACAATAATTTTGAAATTAAAGTAATTCTTCTGTTTCTTGAACTATTATTTCATCTACTGATGAATAAGGAATTTCATATTACAGTAGCTCTTATTTCAGTCAAATCTGTGTAAGTTATGGTACAGACTTCAAGCCAACGGGATTTGTGTTTTAACAAGTCGGGGCCATTGTTATTAGATAATTATATTAATCAGTGTGATGAGTTGCTGAACTTTGTTATTCTAGTTAAATACAACCTTCTAAAAGTTAAGGGTTTGAATACGTGTTGCTCAGTTATTTGAAGCCATTGGGGTACAGCTTTCAGCCAATTTAGTTCTAATACAGTGATTGGTTTAAAAAAAAAAAACAGAGAAGACAGTTGTACATTTTAATCTTCTATACCGCCAATATTGAAGGAAGACACCTTCATCTCTTTTGCTCAGTGAGATAACTTGGCTGATAACCTTTATATAGTTCGGGGACCTACTTCATTGCTTTCTAATAGAGTTTCTGGAGAGTATAGATTTAGATTACAATGTCAAATGGCCATAGTGCCTCAGGGAAATATGTTCTCATTAATGGACTTGTTAATGATTATCATTGAAGAGACTTTAATAGTATCAGATGTAAACGTTGTCACAGCCCTCTATCTTTATCGGGCAGATATGGAGATGCATCATTAATTCACACAGACTGACTCTCAGAGCTGTGCAAATTGATGCAGTATGATAATGTGTGAGGGAAATTAAAAGCTGTGCATTATCAATTTACTATTTCAGATTTCTATTTCCAATTAATACAGTCTAAAAGATAAGAGGAATTGAACCGCGACAGTAGCATGGGTCATTCAAAAGAGATCAAATTCAGACTATGCCTCTATCAGTTCCAGCTTCACTATGCTCCTTTGTATCCTCTTTCGGAGGAATGTGACAAATACAAAACATATCAGTGGAGTCTCTCAGCTCTAAAATTAAAAACATACATGCTATACAACCACAAAACCCCTATGGCAATATGAAATAGTTTACAGAATCTAGAATAATTTTCAAACAATTTCTTTATCAGCAGTTAACTTACCTTTGTTCAAGTACAGTAGCATCTTATTCCTTTATCTTGACTTTGATGGGTTTATTCATAATGCATTGAGTGCAATAAAACAGAATCTGTCTCAAATTCGTAGCTTTAGACACTACACATTAATAGCATATTTGTTAATTATTTGCTCAAATGTTGTAAGAATTTGATTATTTATACTTGGTTTGGGTTTATATTAGCAAAAAGCATTTGAGGAATTGATGAAAGGAATCAATTATGACCCGCGTCTGGAGGGATGCTATATCAGTCCTTATGTCCCATACTTTTATGGGTACAGATGAAAGGTTACAGAAAGTAAGGTATTGCAGAACTGGGAAAGATGTAAAAATGAGTATTGAGAAAGGACATGTGCATCAGAGATTCTTCTTTCGTGCGGGAGGGCAGTAAGGATAGTAATCTGTGAAATCAGATCTTGACACAGCTATGGTAGAAAATTCATGCTTAGTGCTATGCTACCAGCAGTCAGTGTTGAGATACCACTAGATATGAGTGTCCTGGCTGGGATCCGTCAGGACATGTGTAAGGTGCCACAGTTACACTACTTACTGCTGACACAGCAAGTGAGCAGAAGCTAAAACACAAAAAAGTTCTTAAGTAAGGCTTCAGTAGTTGTAGCTTCACAAGAGAAAGAAATCCTGAAGAAAATCTTTATTTCTAGTATTTCCTGCCCACGCTGATGTACACTTGAGTCTCAACGTTGCTTTTCAGTTACTGCTAAATCTATGAAACGGAGTATTCTAATTACTTATCTCTAATGAAAACATGCAAACATCTCAGATTGGTCCAGTGCTGCTATAAAATGTCATTTTATTAAATTTCTTCTATGAGGCAAGAGAGGAATTGGTGCTCTTTTTCTGAAATCTTACATATTCCTCTGGCATTATTCTTTCTGCAATACACCATGCTCTTTTCTGAATTCCCAAGACTGAAGAAGAATACCGGCTTGCTTCCTTTCAGTTGTTTGGACATTGTCTTTTGTAGGGAGCTGCCAAGCCTTGCAAATTTCTGGTTATGTGGAAAGTGTATTGTAAGGTCTGCAGTGATTACCTGTCTTGCTGTGAAAATTTGGAGAAGTGAAACATTAGCATTTCTTGTGCCATGTTAACTCTACTTTTCACAAAGACAGTTCTCTCTCTCTCTCTCTCTCTCTCTCTCTCTCTCTCTCTCTCTCTCTCTCTCTCTCTCTCTCTCCCCCCCCCCCCATACTGATTTGATGTGATTTTTTTGTTGCGGTCTGTACCAAGTATAAAATTTGCTACCTATTCATCTCAGTGTCTCTGCCACGCCTCTCACCTTAATTTCCCCATAGGAACTCACTTTCTGTCCTCATTGCAAGGTTCTAATTTCAATAATCCTGGTCTATCCAGAGCTGTTTCCCCAAAGAAATATTCCACTGCACACATCACTTAGTGTGTTGATATTTCTTGTTAGTATGCAGCGTCAGGTTAGCACCTCTAGATAACCTTGATAAATTAAAAATTGGCTTATCAATATTCAATCGACCTAGCTCATTTATCCAGATGTCTGGCTTCCTTTCTGTCAGAGCTGAGCTAAAAAGGCACTGCAAAAGTAAATGGAATTAAAATTTTATATTTTTGTTTTAAATGGAAATTCAATCAGTCTGCTGCTAATGTCACCTTAAACATGACAACAGTGAAATAATATACAGTGGCAGACATGATATCACAAAATGTTAGTTTTCATTAGACAGTTATTCTTTGAATACAGTGAACATCTGATCAACACTTATTAGGAAAATTTGGGAAAGGTGGGTTTGGTCTGCCCAGTTCTTTGTATTACTATTGAGTCTTGCTGATCCTTCTGTGTAGTTTTTTTAAATTACAGGGTTTTATATCTTCCAAAGGGCTGGGGGCAGGTGCGGCAAGTGCCTCCTGAACTCATAGTCTTTTAGCCTACCAACAGCTGCATAATTTTCCAAATCAGATCTCCCTTCATCTTGTGCTTCGTTGCGTTTGCAGTTTAGAAACCCTCAGACATCCCTTTGTGCGTGCACAATCGTTACACGGTAGTTTTCTGTAACTGTCCCGTTCAGTCGATGAACCGCTTTTAACTGCCTTGGACCAGCCTTTATGCCTGTTGCCCATCGCCTCGGTTTTGCAATGACAGTGTAAGTGATTAAAGGGAAATGACAGTGTTGTTTTAACATTGTAAGAAAAATCTAAGAGCACATCATGTGAAAGGACAGGCTTAGAGAAATGCACCAGGCCAAGGTTTTCAGAAGCCGTGGTGACTTTGGGGCCTGTACCGTGATGCCATAAGTAGATGTGGCTGTCAGTAGGCAGATGGGCAGCAGCATGGTCACTGAAGAGGCTTCTCATCTCTCTGCTTGAGAACAGCTTTCCCTGATGCTCTGGGCATTGGGCAGGGACGCTGCGGCTCCAGGCCGTTCTGTGATACGGGCCTGAAAATGTTCAAAGGCCCGTTTCTCAGCGGCTTTCTGTTGCTGAAAACTGTCTGCGTTTGTCAGTCAACAGAAGGCAAAAAGAGGCCAATCTTTTATCACAATACATAGACCTCATTAACTCATATGTAGCACGAACCCTGAACTCATAAAATCAAAGTTTCCTGGGAGTTTATCGCCTAGGTTCAATTGTATTGTAACGGCTGTCCTGGAAGCAGAGGACTTCAGCAATTCCCTGATGTACCGCTGTTTTCAGCGATCCCTAATTTTGAGGTGAAAATTACTTCCTTATGAAGCCTCAAAAGTATTGGGGTTTCTGTTTCTTGGTATCCCTGTTGCCAACTCAGAAATGCACTTTGCTGGGCACTGCTTATTCTACTAAAGTTAATCTACATAGGTTTTTGCGTTAAGATAGTTAAAATTAATTTAGCCTTGACAAATTAAAAAGCCTAAGATCAAGCAATTTCGAATCGAGCAAAAATGAATTAATTTAAGCAAAACATTTAAACAAAATCTTGCGGGTTCAAGACCTTAAATTTAGAAGAAAAAATATTGTTTTAAAAGGAAAAAGAAAAAAATTACCTTAAATATTGTATTATGTTTGTTTTACAAGGAATTTTATTCCCTAAATTTTGCATCCCTGTGAATAATTGAATTATTTGCACAGTTCTAAGGGCTTAATTAACTCCTAAGCTGATTCGAGCATTCAAGTACATTTTGTATCCCTAGACTGCTTCCTATGACGCTCTCCTTGTCTGAACCTGACATAGCCATGTAACAGAAACCAAATAAAACATGGAAGACAGTCAATGAAAAGTATTTTTCAGGAAAGCCCTCCCATGATTTGAAAGTTTTCCTGGAAAAGATGTGAAAGGATCAACATTTTATTCTTGAAAACGTCCTAGTGATTTCAAAAGGTGTACCTAGTAAATTAGTTTCTGAATTTTGCAGTTGCCCAAGGATATGAATATTAGAAAATTTTAAGGCTATTTTCTTAACTTCATTTTTGCATTAGAACTTGCAAATTGGTGTTTAGTAACTCCTCAGAGAGTCTTTATATCCCCCCAGTTCGAGTTTGATTAATGCCCTAGGTCATTCATTGATTCTTCAGCTGTTCTTGCCTTCCCCCACCCCCCAAGGGCAGTTATTTTAAAATTAAATAAGTATAAGATGGCTTTAATTAAATCCTGTGAAGATTCACAGGTTTGTTTCACTTTAAAAGCTCAGTACAATTGTTGCTAATTTTAAAGGACCCAAAGAAAATGCTTCAGACAGCGTATATGTGCCATGGAAGAAAAAATACAAGGGGAGAGGAAGGCAAAGAACTGCTCTTTGAATTTTTTATCTCAGCAAGTTACTGCACTTTTATATTAGACAAATATTTATGTGTTTCCAAGTGGGATTGCCAGTGCATTGTTAAAAAAGTGAGCAATTGCAAAGTATTTGCAATATCAAAGATGCCATTTAATAACATCAAAATCTTGCTCTGTTAGTTTCTCTATAGTCTAGGTAGGAATGTAACATAGGAATTACCTTATTATATGGTTTTGCATCAATAACTTCTTTGTAGTTTGGTCCAACCACACATTTACCCTGGATTAAAGCTGCCAAATTGAATTCTATAAAATAATGGCCTGTTTTATTATCGAAACAGTGCAAAGCAGCAGTGCTGTCCTGCTGCTGCTGTTCACCAAACAGCTTTCTAGAAGCAGAAAGAAAAAATGTGCCCACTTCAGAGTCTATTATCTGTGTGTTTTAGGATGTCTGGTGCTTCTTTAAAACACGAGCCCTACAAAGTAGGTTTTATACGGTCAATCTGTAGCTGTTCATTATATCACACTGCCCTGTTACGTAGCTCATGCAGGGTAGGCGAGTGCCCTTGGGGGTGTTTGGCTGGAAGATGCTCCATGTCCTCTGCTTGGTAACTCATTTCCTTCCACTGCAAGAACCAGTTTTTCTGTAGGTTTTGGAATTGTGGAGTAGGATGGAGTAAATGAAAGCACTTGAATAGCAGGCGAGGAGGGGGCGCATCCGAGGACACTGGCCAGAGGATGGAAGTCAAGGACTGTTCTATAGGTACAAAATACTTCTGTGTTTGAATAACAGCAAAGAGGAAAGAAAACACAATTACTAGTAATAGAAACTTGAAATATCCAGACTGGAACACGGTTCAGTGCGTAGGAAACTTTGGTAACCACAGTAACAGTAGGTGGCTTCAGCCTTTGAGTTATTCATCCTTGCAGTAGGAATTTAATAGAGCAGTGGTGAAATTTGTGCTTGTCCCTTGGAAAAGATAAAACAGACCCTAAGGATGATAACGTGGAGGAGAAAGCTCTTTCTGAGTTTGAATTTTAATAGAAAACCTAAAGTTTCCACACAGCTTACTGTCTTGTATGTAACTAGTCAAAAATCTGTCCGAGGAAGAACTAGGAGGGGAACCTCTTCGCTTTCATTTTGCAGTTTCATGTTAGCTTAGTTCTGTGAAATGCAGATTTTCATGATACTATACTGGAAGCTGTGCTTACTTGGCTGTCTGTATACTATGTATTTCCTTTTAAACAATGATTAGATTTCATAGTAATTCACCTTTTGAAGCTAACCTTAAAATCTACAGTTACTAACTGCTCTTGCTACTTAGACAGTATTAACAACAGATCTGAGTAAATCTCTGCCTGTATTGCTTTGACTTTTGCAATACCTGTGATGTACGTTATGGTTTTAAATCAGCTCTAAGAACCAAATTTTGTGGTTGGTTGAGAGTTAAGTATCTCAAGCTAAGAGGAGACTATTGTCTAACAAAAGTCATGGTAGTTACATACAGAGAGGGCTATGTAAAGTCCTCATAGCACGCTACCTTCTTACCTAACAGATTATTGCCTTCTTCCTAGCAGTCACTGAAGGTCTGGCCAAAACCCGTGGGACCTAGCTTTACCTCTCTGTTTCTTCTTTGAACATCCTTTAGCAGAAGGCCCTAAGCACTTGCACATGTTGAATGTTGTTGTATAAGGAATGGTGTTCTGAGGCACGGAGTAGTGACATAGCCTGTCAGAGAGACTGTAGAGAGGCTGTCAGTGAGTGGCAAAATCCACAATGTCTTGCTCCTCTTTCTCCTGCCTTTGCACAGAAAACACTAAGAATTCCTTTGGGCAACTTCAGGGTGGGAGAGGGAGAGGAATTTTAGTTTTACTAGTTTTTAATAAAACTAATAAGGCCAATATTGTTTATTTATCATACCCAAAATGAAGATCGGTTACCTCAAAATATTAAAATCTTAAATCTGAATTCAAATCGGTTTGTTTAATTTTAAAAAAGGGTTAGTCGGCTTATTTCCCATAAAAAAATAAAATTGCAGACTACTGGTTTTGTCTCTAATAAAAGAAAGAAGGAATCAGATCTTTTGATGGGAATGTGGAATTGGAAAACCAGTATCTTAGTGTCTTTCATAAGATCATGTGCGCTCTAAGGTTAACATAAACATTAACATACAGAACATCTGTAACCATGGTGGGGGTGGGAACATGGTGGCTGGATGGACTTTTTTCCAAAACGAAATTTCATGGGAAGACTACACTGGTGCATAAGTCTGTGGGAGATGCATGTCAGCATAACCTCAGGTAAGGAAATAAAAGCCGGGGTTTGATAGGAAGATTAATCATATTATTTTGTGAATTTCTTTAAATGTCCCACTAAATCTGACTGAGAGCAGTTTGTCCCAGATGTTAGCCCTAAACCATTTACTTTCAAATGCTGTTCCATTAGATAATGCTGATAAAAGAAATTAACTCACTTAATAGATGCAAATTAAGCTTCTTCTTAATCTCTGATTGTTAATGACTTTTTTCTATATTGACTACCATATGCATTTGCAGGACTCCAGAGATGAATATTTACTGCTGTTGGAGAAAGGAGGTTTCAATTTCTCCAATAGCTGGCTTGCTTGATAAGGCCATGTTAAATATATATTCCATAGTGGACTTTCACAGGATTTTCAGAATCTCTTTTAAACCTTCAAAGATGCTGCTCAAATTGTAAGTTGAGAGCATTCTTGGTTTATTGTGAGACCCAAATATGTTCGTGCTAGAGAAATAACTGTAATGTTTGGATCTTATTAGTAATACAGACTTTGAAAAAAGTATTTAAGAATTTATAATCTTCTGCTGTAATTAGTGCATATTAGTTTTAAATATTTCTTGAAATATTCTTTTGTCTATAAAATTTTCTTGCATGAACTAGACGCCTCCTTCAGTATAAGTGATGATAATGCTGCCCTATTTTTCATCTTAATCAACTACAGGTCTAATACGTGAATCATCACGTATTTTTTGTATAATTGCCATTTCTGTCCTATACTTCATGTTTAGATGAAGTAAAATTGCTCTTATTTTTTCTTTTTGTGATCTAACCTCATTGGAGAATCAGAGAAAGAGTCAAATCATTTACTTCAGTAAAACTCCAGTCTTTATTTCAGCCAGGGTAAAACTTACAAAAAGACTTCAGTGTAGCTTCTGAAGAAAAGAAAATGGCTTGAACTGAAGACGTATTAATAGTTACTGTACTTTCAATTTCCTCTGGCATTTATGGATGCTTGATAGAATTAATGTCCGAAAAGGGAATTACTAACACAAAGATAAAACATATCTTGTATCCTATCTCATGGACGTATACACTCACCATCAGCTAGGTAGATATATGTCCTTTACCTTGACAGGCACATTATGTATGTAAATTATATCCTGGTTTACTTCTGTTTATAAGTTGCCAATCATTTGGTCATCTTTGTGCTTTGTGATGGGTCTTTGACTTTCCAATTTACGAGAAGCAAAATTCTTGGCAGCCAGCCATTTAGGTGGGCGACCACATCTGCAACTGATACTAATTAATGAAGTTTCCTTGCCTTCTGCAAGGAAAGCCTAATTTACAGCTGCATTAAGATTCTAACCTTCACTGAAGAAAGTACTATCCAGTGAGATAATTGTCATGGATTTTCTTCTCTAGGGAATACTGAAAAACCAAAACAGGGTAAAAATTTAAATTTTTCTAGAGTAACTGAATTCATACCTAAATGGGTACATTTCTGATGAAAGGTATGTGAGTAAGAACCCTCTGTTCACTGGGCTTCACTCCTGAAACTTAATGAAGACTATAGTATTAGCCTGAATTAGCTCAAGCTTGACCATGAGGATGCCTGTTAACGAATATGAAGTCAAACACAACTTTGGAATAAACTAGGAAAAAGGTAAGTTTTGTTTTAACACCATCGTTCTCTTCAGTTTTCTTTTTATGATCATGAAGATATTTACCCATGAAAAGAATAGTTTCTGGCCAATGATACAAAATGTAGTCCCAGGCGCATAATGGGAAGCTCTAAGGCTGCTGGGGAATGACCTGGTCACCTCCAGAGTGGGACGGCAGTGGTCCTCCTGGCCTTCTCCTTCATCTCAGATCTCATGCTGCGTCTCTCCTTGCAAAGCACTGCTCTCCCTCAGCAGAGGCCTGCCCAGCAGGAGCCTGTTCCTTTGGGCAGTTTGGCAGGGGATCTCTGCAGACCTGTCAGCTGGGCTGGGTGTTGATGTGCTGGGGCTGGAGGGCCCCAGTGTGTCTGGGGTCCCCTGAGCTCCCTGGGGCATCCTCTGGTCTGTCTCTTTGTGCAGAGTACAAGTAGACCCTCAACACTTTAGCTTTTCAAATACTCATAGGTAAGTAATGAAAATCCTCTTTAGACAATTAAAATGCTTAGCTATTAGCTAAGCAGCTGATGGTGGCCAGCCAGTGCTGGCAAAGATTAATGGTGACTTTTATTTTAAAATGAGAAATCTAATAACTGAGACTTCTTGCTAGGATGAGAAAAACATTTCTTTGCCTAAATCTTGTATTGTACATATTTTTCCACTTTAACAATTAAGGGGAGCCAAAAAGTATGAAAAAAATCTATAATTATTTCCAGCTACATAAGTATAAATCCATATGCTAGTTAGCCTTTAGAAAAAGAGCCATTTGTGTTAAATTCATTAAGACTTTCCTATTAAAAACTGAGTACCCATGAATTAGTTTGACAGAGGAAAAAGTGCTGGAGCGTTTGCATGCGTTTGGCTTGGTGTGCTCCCAGCCTTTGTCTTCACTGCAAGCGTTGCTGCCAGTTACTTCACCCAGCCTAGCCACAGCCCTGAAGCCCAGAGTGATTTGATTAACAGATGATGAATTATGCTAACTTGAACTGTGGCTTGTGGTTGACGTTCCACTGCATTATTACTTTGATTTTCAGCAGAGTTTGAATATTATGGCACAGGCCCTATTAGACTGGCTAGTTCAGATTTTGAAGCAATCGTTAAAATTAAATTAGAGATGTTGGTGATTGGATGGGGATTCATTTATAGAAAATATATATGTGTGTAGCTTTTGCTAATACTGCAATGAAAGAGGGCTGAATAAAGATACAAGTCACGGAAATGTAAGCAGCTCATCAGAAATGTCCACAAAGTTGACAACAAATTCAGCTTTTGCGGCCAAGGTGTTTTCATTGTGAGGTGTCTGCATAATCTTGAAACAAGCTGCTGCTTTTTTTTTTTCTGTTTACACTAGAAAAATCTCCCCAAAAATCTGCAAGTGTTTTTTCCTCTCAAAGCACAGATGCTGAAAGGAGAGGTGTGGGTGATGAAGGAGAACGCTAAAGTATGAATAGAAGTTATAGTTAAGCAGCCCCTATTCTGTTGAAGCAGAATTCTCCATATTGTCATGAATTTCTAAGCTCTCTTCAGAAGCTGCAACACTGAACCTAATTTATTGTTAGCTTTGTTTTGAAGCAGTTTAGACCGTGAATTAAATTATTTAATTAACTGAGTTACCTACATGTTGAGTCCTCCACAGTTCAGGTAGGGAACAGCCTACTATACTTATCCATTTGTCTTCAGGAGATACTCAGTTCTTCTGCATTTTTTTGTTTTAAAGGTAACTGTGCAAAGAGTTAAAAAAAAAAATACGCTATAACATTGAAGAAATACTTCTAACTGTGTTTTAACAGTACTTTCTGTCAACTTCTTGACTAATACTCTGTGCATCTTTTGCATGGTTAATTTTTCTTAGCTTTGGCTAGTACATGTTATTTTGCACTCTTTCCTCTAAAATTTAAATAAATTGAATGAGATCTTATGATGACTCCCCTGTTCATTATCACCCAGGCTTAGCTTGACTGAGTCACAAGAGATGGGGATGGTAGGCTAGAAAAGAAGAAATACACAAAAAAAGAGATTATGGTATTGCCATAAATACCTGAAAAACGCTTATTGGAACAAATAGAAATGAATGATGTTACAAAGAGTGTGCTTCCCAACCCATGGATACTGCAATTAAGCTCCTATTTTGCTTCCAAATCTATTTATAGTTCCTAGATTGTGTGAAGTCCTTATAAAATTGTTTAGTACCCATGGTTACCAAACACATTTCATAAACTAACATGATTCTAGTGCTGTGATATATCAGCATTTTTTTGTCTTTTCCTAGCAGTAGTTTTCTGGTACAAATCCTCACAGGTATAGATAATAAAATCCAAAAATATTTCCTGTGTTTGCAGTAAGCTATATTTTACGTTACTGTTTCTGCACAGCTTTATCATCAGCGTGGTATTGTGGCACTTTGGAAACATAAATAGTCTTGGACTGCATTGTATTCCAATGAAATTTATCAGTCTGTAGGACATACTGCTTCTAAATAGATGAGAAAGAGCTGAAAAGCCTTCATGCCTAAATTTAAAATGGAAACTGCGCCTAAGCCACATCAAATTCCCTTTTCATTGTCCTTCTGTATTGAAAATGTAAGCAGAGAGCAGCAACTGTCACAGCTGTAATAATTGTAGCGTTAGAGGTCCTGTGATCTTTTCTTATCGTGGTAGGATTCACACTTTCTTAATGTTTTGTTCTTTTCATCTGATGATTCAGGAAATGTGTGAAGTTGAGGCGGGGATGCTGCTTCTTACGGACTCTCTGTGATATAAAGATAGGGGTATTCACCAAAGACTTTTACAGCTGAGAATGATTCCCTGTGAAGGGAAGAAAACTGACATAATTGGCATAATACAGTGAAATTAAACCTATTATTTCTTGATCCTGTTGTTTCTTTTTTCACGTTTTTAATGCATTAAACTATTATTTTTCTTCCTTTCCTATTTTGACACCTCTGATATATAGCTCACACACACAAATTGTGTGATGCTAATGTGAGCTATAACAGAAAAAAATAATATTTGCAAACCATTAGTTTTATCTACTCCTTTCTTGTTTTCCTCTAACAATCCCTTCGTACGTGCTATGTGTATATCTAAGTAAATCGAGTAGCAGAAGTCAACATGACACCCATACGTATGAGTAATTAGCAGGTACAGTCCGATTGCCATCAGAAGAGGGTAATGTTTCGGCACTAATGGGCCATTACAGTGAGTGGGCATTATAGTCTCAGCAGTTCTTTTGTGTAATAATACTGTCCTGTGCATTTTCTGCTTTTCTTGCTGACGGCAGCTTGAAGTAAAATCTCAGCTAAACCAGGTAATCCACCTGATCCAAATCTGCTCACTAAGGAAAAACAGTTGGGAAAAGGAAGTGTTTTGAGAAATGTTAATATTTCAGAAGTATGTTTTAATCATCTAAGGCTTGTATTGTTTTCCACTCCAATCATGCTACTTGTTTTTAAACAAAAGCTTACAGGAATCTGTTCAATTCACAGGAGGGCTACAAAACTGAAATGCGTATATTCATTCCTATGAACCGTTTATTATATTATTGCAATTCATCTCCCCCTTCAGATAATCGTGTTCTATGGTAAATACAACAATTGGAAACATACCTGAAATGCCTATTGCTCAAAATAGATTTCGGGGGGGGAGGGGGGGGTGTAGAAAATAGTTCATATGGAGCTTTATTGGTAGAACATAGATCCTTGTTTCATTTCCTCGTTCTCTCCTAAGCAGTAACAGGGACTGTGTCAATGGATAAAAATTAACTTTCTGCTCCATTCTGTCAGCATTTATGCTGGGGCCTGGGGGGCTGAGGTACGCAGAGAGAGGTTCATGGCCCGACAGGAGACACAGCCGTTTTCGCAGCCCACCACGTGCTGAGTCTCACCAGCAGCAGCTGCTGCTCCGCCACGCGGCGTGGGGCTGGACCCGTGCGAGTTATTCAGCAGGGGCTGTGCGGAGTGGCCTCCCATCAGGAGCGACTAGACAAACACCCGCTGGGCGTCCACAGGGTTGTTTAGGAGGAGAGAGCCTATTTGATCGTATGCTGCAAACCACGTTATACCTGGAAAAAAAAAGACTTTTCCCTTCTCCTTTTTAGCCCAGCTATGAAGCTTAACAAACTTGGCACAGCTAGAGCATGACTTTCGTCTGTCTGTGGGAAGAAAGTATCAGATGTCTTCAGATATAAGGTGCCAACAGCGATGAGCCTCAATCTTCGTTTTACACCTGCCTTGGCAGCAGCACATGACAGTGGACCAAAGCTGTTAATGGTACGAGCGCGTGCAGTGCCTAAGCAGAGAGCGGGCAGCTGTTCAGAAGGTGAAAGGCAGTGAAAATGGGCATGTCCAAATGACTGTGTGACGGCCCCGCGTTCCTCCCCCAAGCGCAGAGGGCCTCTAATATGGGAAACGCGCAGCCACGTTGGACGAATTAGCACCCACTAAGCCTGTCAGCCCGCCTCAGTGCAGCTGGGTGCCCAACTCGCTGCTGGCTCTGCCCCCGCGCCGGCGGGCCCAGTCCGCAGCAGCTGACACACGGTTTAGGAAACTGCTCTCTGCTACCTCCTAGCTAAGTCTTGTTTCCTCATGAACTCCAAGTGATCCCAACTTGGCTGGAACGGGTTTGTGCAAATGCTTAGGCTGTGTAAATCCAGGACATACCAGGGTGCCAGTGTTTGTCGCCTGAGCCTCAGTATGCTGTTGACAATCTGATCTCAGCATCCGTTGTGTGAGATAATTGGTGTGTCTTGGCTTTCTGTCTAGCGTCAGGCTGAGCCGAAAGATGAACACACTGTGCAGATTAAGGTTAAGCCGGGAACGTTTCCATGCTAGCCATCTCTGGAAGTAAGTTTGTCCGTAGCGTGATCTTGTAAGTGTGATGCATCTCCCCATGAATCGTTTACTCTCTTTCTTCCAGATACTCCCAAGTTCTGTGTGGTTTTGTTTCTTTGTGATTTATATGGAAAAGTATCTGTCGTTGCACTGTTCACAGTCTCTGGACGTTGTTCTTATTTAACATCATTGTCATCTAGGCCATGAGAGATCACTGCCGTTATGGACTTAGATGACCAAACTCTTTTAACGTACGTTATTTGATCTATTTATGTATCTAGAATGTGGCATGAGTAATTTTAACTACATTGAGTGTGAAAAAAGTTATACATACAATCACAGAGCAGTAGAAGAAACAGCAGGAAAAACAGACAATTGATTGGAAGAAAAGTGAATGATGCCCACTTTGAATATGAGATTTTGGATTTATAGCAATTTATGGTTTAAAGTTCATACGTTTTTGGTGTAACTTGCCAGTAAAAAAAAATAGTAATTGATTTTAAAGACCTTAAAGATCTGTGGACTTTAAGTTGTGCTATGATAACAGCAGGAGCACCTCTGTTTATGTGCAAAAGTGATCACAGAAAACTTTTTTTATAACTTTTTTTTTACAAGAAGTTTCAATTTTAAGTTTTTTTTTTGATATGTCACTTGCTCATCTGTGAAGTGTTGCTGTCTGTGTCCAGATACTCATGAAGGCCAGTCCACTTTCAAAGTAAAGAGTAACAGAGAATTTACCAAAATTTTAAAGCTGAACGTATTGGAGTCTCAGTTAACTTCTTCCTTTTGCCTTGTCACAAAGCAGTGAGATAATGGGCATCGATATCTGTGATTTGAACTGAACGTTTTAGCTTCGGATTTCAGCATTTTATAAAAGAAAGAATACATGCCTTATTGTGATTCTCGCAATTCTTAAAGTCATTCTTGAGACACTTATGCTCAGACGTAATTTCTACAGCGGTAACTGAGGTTTTGTGAATTACTTGCAAACCTATATAAAGCTCTTGAATCTTTTTTTTTATTTTCTGCAGTGATTATTCTCCCTCCCTTCTTCCCTCTCTCTTCCCCACCCCCTGCCATGCTCCAAAGGTAAATTCATTTGAAAGTCAAGTTTTCCCAGCTATGTGCTGGGGAGGATGAATCCTAAACCACTTAACTAGTTCAAACTCACTCTTTACATTTTTACTGGGCGCACTGCAAAGCTGATACACAACAAAGGAGACTTTGCATCAGCTATAAGAGAATTCAGGTTAAGTAAGTGTATTGTACTTTTTGGCAAAATGCTGTTTCTCCCTCCTCCTCTTTTCTCACTCTTCAGTCTCTCTATTTATTTTTTTCTTTTTTAAACTCTGAATGCTCTTTGCTTCACTTTTTCCCTCATTTTATTTTCTTCTGAGTGGAATTTGATCCCAGTAGTGCTGAAGTTCAAGCTGATCTTTTAGAAGCAGCTCCATACTGTAAATCATACTGCATAATACTACAATTTCACACTATAAATCTGTACCTCATAAATGTAGCCTGTAGCTACATGACTCTGTGCAGTGATCACGTTTTTACATGTTTTTCTTGTAATAATTAAAATATTCTTTTAGGGTTTCTTATATTGGTACCACAGGTTGTGTTGGCGATGATTTGGTAAAAGACACTCTTCTTTCTGGTTTGAAACAATCTGGTGCCACAGTTCAGTGGTCACAAGCAGAGCTGTACAAGTGGGCTGTGCTAACAGCGAGCGTATCTGATAGTCTGTGGATGATGATAATGGCTTGATCCACTGTTCTTGCTGGATTTGCTTAGTTATTTTTGCCTTTTACAGGATTTTCAGTTAAAGGATTATGTATGCCATTCCACTGGAAGTGTTAAGTGTTGATCAAGTCAATGAAGTCTTGCAACCTCTCTGTGATGATGGATATCATCAGCCAAGAATGTGAGCTCCTCCCAAAAGAGAAGTCATTTGCTTTCCAGCCATGAAAATGCCAGGTGGGTAGTTAGAAAAGGGGAACTATAAAAAATCACCATGAATGCCAGTGCATTGCAATAAAACTAGAGCAAACAGATAGGATTTTATTTTGGTTTCGATTCTGATGGCACTGTTCATTTCTCTTCATCTGGCAGAATATACTCGGGAAACATCCTTTTAGTTTTATTACAGATTTTTAACCGCTTTTAAGTAAGATTAGATTAGATCATCACTGATGTAAATAAATCTTCAAGCTTGCTGTCCCAGTGAATACAGTGAAGATGCCAAAACTTCAATGGGCTAGAATTAATACTGGGAGGAGTGGTACAAATTAATGGCAATGGAGTAGGACTAAGAACAATTAAACAGTGAGAAATTTTCCTATTTCATTGTGTGTATTTTATGAAATCACTAGGTGAAATTAAGCGTGCTTTGAAATCAGTAGGAGGTTTACTTTTTACTTTAATGGCAGCAGATTTCACCCATTACATTCTACAGCTTTTGAAATCAAAAGGGGAAAAAAAAAGAATGCAAGTTTGTTCTTATTTTTTATTACAATTGTCCCTCAGAAATTGCTGACCAGCATTATATCCCTTCATGTAGCTCTTGGAATGATGGTGGATGTATCTGCAGATGCAGATGCACTGCAGGTCGTGCATCAGTTTTTAGTGCTCTTTGTGAATAGTGGTTTCGTTTTCCTTTTCTCTGGCGGCTCAGCATGCCATTTATTAGACAAGCATGATCCTTATCTCGTCTTGGCAGAAGACGTCATATTTCTGGTGCTCATGTAAGATTCTAACTGTAACAACCTCCAGCATGCTCCTGAGACAGTGTCCTCTATTTACAGTTTTTAAATGAGCTGACTTGAATGTTTTTTAATTTATTGTTGTGTTGTCAGCAGGTTAATTACCCCCTTCTCATTGTTGTCCATGCCACTGCAGTCATTTCTGTTAAACAGTTGAAGCTATTCTGCTATTTACACAAAGCTTCTGAAGAAATAATGTTGCAGTATAAGCAGGGGTTCAAAAGCATTTAATCCTTCCTTTTGCAGGAGTTTCATCTATCTGTTGAATTTTATAATTAATGTCACCACTTTTGCAAGATTAGTTGCTATTCTAACAGAGTATTTTATTGCACTGGATTGTCATCTCAAGTCTTCATCCTGTCAGATGCTAATCTTCCTGTCCTGAAAGCTTCCCACCATCTGAGATATTAACTGTATATTTTACGTCCCAGTTACCTTTACATTAACTGTACTCTATGTATTGTTAAGGATCTTGACAGATGTTTGTTTGGCATCTCTTGAGCCTGCAGGAAAAAATATGCCAAAGAGGTAAGTATTTCAGTGAGAATAAATACATGTTTCTTCTTAAATCAATTTTTAGTCATTTGCTGTCTCGGCACCCGCAAAAATTTTTCCTAGCAGGAAGTCTCCTTAAAGGCAGCTTCCTCACTTTGTTGCAGCCTCCGTTCTTTTTCGACACTGGCTGTGTCTTCTATATTACACTGCCAAATGTTTGATAGCAGAAAGGATTTTATTTCAATATTTTATCTATTTTTGGCATAACGCATTCTTTAAGTGGTATCATCTAGCCATTACAGGAAGCAGATGTTTCCTCTGTTACTCTCCATGAGAGGTAATAAAATATCAAGTGCACTGAGAATTACCTAGGATGGAAACCCAGACTGATGTTAGGGGAGAGTTTGCCTATCAGACACAGGACACACACCTGGCTCGTGGTGGTTTCATAGCTCCAGTCTCAGCAGGCTGAGCAGTCAGTCTCCTGAACTGAGGTAGATCATTACAGCACCCTTTAGAAGAGCAGTCTTTTTGGATCCTAGACTTCAGGTTTTAATTTCAGTCCCTCTGATTTTCCTGGCAAGTGAAGATGAAGGTGCAAACCTTACGCTTGCCTCTCAGTCAAGAGATGCCCTCCTACATAAACACAAATATATTGGGAAATTGCAGTATATAGTCAATCAATATCAATCTAGTTTTAACCTACTGTGCTTTGTTTTCATTTGTCATGCCGCAAGTGCCAGGGCTGTTTCTTAAGCAAAGACTGAAAGGAATTTAATCTCATTTTAAGTTGCAGCTCCACACAATTTAAAAGTCTATAGCAGTTCCTCATATTCCTCTCCCCAGCCAGGGTTTAATCAGTATTTCATTCTAAAAGGAAATAGAATATAATTCTGAAATATGATTTGGGATACAGCGTATAGGGGTGTATCTATGTACACGTATGTGTATATGTATGTGTACATATATTTTGTATATATGTATAAAATAATGCTTGGTAGAATGGTCATCTTTTGTTTGTTTGGAAAGAATTTTTTTTCCTCTTGCACAAAATTATTTTTCTCTCTATCCATCTTTTGGTTCTTGGAATTTTATTACCACAAACTTAAATACTTTACACAGTTATTATTCCAAGGACTTTTACAATTACATTCAACATCTAATGTCACACAGGGTTGGATCCTTTTTCCTCTTGATTTATTCTACAGAACAATTCTAAACCACTGATTTTGTAAAATGGCAATCATTTCCAGAGGAAGAGAGTAATGTTGCAAATATGGAATTACAGCTTCACAGCTGACTTAAGCAGTAGAAGAAACTGGATTCAGGGAGTCTATGTGTTTTCATACATGTATAAATATCTAACATTGAACAAAGAATAAGCGAAGGAGAGGGCTGTCCCAGTTCATTTCTTTTTCTGTAAATGTCCTCAATTCTTTTTCTGTAAATGTCCTCTTTTCCTTTTGAAGCTTGTTGCAGTGAGAAGGCTCCACTTTAATTATAGTGAGCTATAATATAGTTTCTAATGAGTCTGAAAGGCATAAACATCCCAGACACAGAGGCTGCCCACAGGAAGCCAAGCAAATGTCAAAATGAGGTTCCTCTTTAAAAGTTAAGGAGATTATATGCTGCTGTAGAAGCCCACTGTGCAATTACTTCACTTTCATAGTCACAGATTGCCACCGAAATCCTTCTATCTGATAGTATTTGATGAAGCATTTAACATTTTGAATCACAGTGGACTAATACAGTTCAGAATGAATCTTGAATATTTTAACTGGATGAAATGCATATTGAGACAAAAAAAATTCTCAGATGCCATGCTTTTTTACTTTAAGAAAATCTCAGGCACTTAAAAAATATAATATTGAAAATTCCATATGTTGATAGAGATGCTACAGAATAATTAAAAAAACCCCAAACTTTACTTGGTGGTTTTGGCCGTTCCTTTCTCATCATAAAGTACGTATTAGCTCTTTGAGGTAGTTGAGCAGCCCCATTGTCCTGGGTACTGAAAAGCATAAAATCACTGGCAATCACTTTGCTATTGTATTTGGAGATTAAAGGACAGGACCTAGCAAATGAGGCAGACCTTGAGTCAGAAGATGAGGTAGCAGCAGATAATGCAGCTAAACAGTATGTCTAGCACAGATTAGCTATGAATGAATTCTTGGCTAGGTATCCCTTTGCCAACCTGTTTCCCAAGGTAAGGTCTTGATTTATCTTCCAGGTAGTATTGATTTTTGTTTTTAATTTTGAATTATTTTTTTATTCAATTTTAATTAAGATTTTATAGGGTCTTCTATGCTTCCAGGAATGCATAAAAAGTACACTGTGCATTAGAAAACTCTACCTCGACACCTACTTCTGTGCTTGTTCTCTTTACTCCTGTCCTGCCACCTGAACGACCCGATTCTGGCAGCAAATATTTTTATCAATTTATCAATTTGTAACGTAAAGAGCAGCGTATAAGGATTTATGTGAAGGTCATGAGATGACACAACTATTGGCTTGCAACTCTGCAGCAGAAGGCTGTGGTTTCCATTTCCACTTATGTGCTAGGCTCATACCCAATGCTTGGCACTATATCTCAGTGATGGAGGGTGTTTCATTGTGGAAGATGTCATCCTGAAGATGACACGATGAACTCAGCTCTATTGTTTCTCCATCTGGAAATGCAAACCCCAAGGAATACTTCAGAAAGAGCAGGAGTTTAGCTTAGGGCCTTGCCAAACGGTCCTAAAATCATTGCCGTGGCAATGTACATGTGAGATGTTCAGTACATGACAACCATGTTTCTGCCTGAAGAGTTTTTGCAGCATCACTGTCTACATCGTTTTCATCAGTGCACTGCATCTGTTGTGCCATTTGTGAAACACTCAGATTTCTATTAGCAAAGCAGAAATTTTTTTTCTGTGTGAGTGACAACAATTGTAACAAGTCAGCTTTGCTGCTGCCTCCTCTTCCTACCTCTGGAGAGACATATCATCACAGAATAGTTTGGGCAGGAAGGGATCTTTAAAGGCCATCTAGTCCAACCCCCCTGCAGTGAGCAGGTTGCTCAGAGCCCCGTCCAACCTGACCCTCAATGTTTCCAAGGATTGGGCATCTACCACCTCGCTGGGCAACCTGGGCCAGGGTTTTACCACCCTCATTGTGAAAAATTTCTTCCCTCTATCTAGTCGAAATTTGCCCTCTTTTAGTTTAAAACCGTTACGCCTTGTCCTATCTCTACAGACCCTGCTAAAAAGTTTGTCCTTGAAGTATTCTTCCTGTTGCTGCAGCTGCAGGGTGAAAGGCAGTTGTAGAAGCCAGCGTGTTGGCACCACTGGTGCATTTAAATGCATCTGCCAAGGGAAATGCTCTAGCTGATTGTGTATGTTTCAGTGATACGGAGACAGAAATTATGGTGTATGATGGAGGCGGTCACAAGGGGCCAATATTGACAGTTTATAGGTGTCTTTAGTAAAGGAGCTTGATGTATCTTGTGAAAATAGAAGATTTTTAGTTCATTAGGATATTCTGCTTTTAATCTGCACATAAAAAAAAATTCTTTATTTTCCTGAAGTCTACATAGTGGATGTCATCTCCGTCCATCTAACTCCTTGTTACCTCAGCTTCTCCGCGTTTCTCTCTAATCTTGTTGCAGCTTTCTGCTCTTGTTTCCTTCCTCCCCTCTTCAGACGAGAAAAGAAAGAAAGAAAAAAACCTTACAAGTCCTTCCTCCCTGTTTGCTTTTTTCTTTGGTTTGAGAAGGAAAATGGAAAATGCTTGACCCTACTTAGGAAAACTGGGATAGCCAAGGGCCAGACTTCAGCCCTGTGTTTTCATGCTCTTCAACAGGGAAAATACCGATGAATCTGCACAGATCCAGTCATAGCCCATTTAATGAGCTCGTTCTCACCCAGTGAACTGATGGCAGATTTCAGATGGATTTGGAGTTAGGTATACACAAAGAAAAATTGCTTTTGTTTGTTCTGTTCCCTTTAGGCTGAGCTATTGATATTATCCTGTACACTATCTAGTATAGTAGGTTTTCATGCATTGAGATCAGAACTTACTCCCCTTAATCCTGAAATTACGTGATCATTCCAAAATGATATTTTGCCAATGGCTTTCTATCTATCTAATTTCTGATTGTCTAAATGTTATTAAGAGACCTCATTGCAAACTTTTTCCCTAGACGGCTGTAGGACCTAAAAAATGTTTGCAATTTCTTGCAAGTTGTGAAAGAACAAACCCATTTATGTTTTGATTGGTTTGGGTTTTTTGGTTGGGTTTTTTTGTTTGTTTCCTTTAGAAGTCTGCTTAAGAACCATAGAAAATCAAAGCTGTAATTGTGAATGTGAAATACTGCGTCATGCATTAACATGATGTGATTTGACATAATTCATAGTGCTATTTGGATGCTGTTAAAAGAAAAATTAAAAAAAAAAAAATGTAAGGCCCAAACTTAAATTCATAAAGCCCACAGATAAGAAGGGACTCTATCTCTCAGTTTTAAGTAATCTGTGGTAGCATAGCTTCTTTTCAAAAGCATAACGCATATAAGATCTTTAAGTCCAAATCTGTCTTTTCTGAGACACAATTGAGCATGTTATCTAAAAGCAATAGGAGCCTGTATCATTGTTCCATTGGTGCTTTCTGAGACTGCTTTTATCCTGTAAGTATCCTTACTAGACTGTGTAATTCTACTTTTAATTTATATGTAATAGGTAATAATGATCACTTGTCTGCGAATGTGCATAGATTTTATGTGAACAGCACTAAAGTTTGCATCAATGAGTTCCTATAAACTAGTCTTTCTTTTAAGTTTTTTAATATATTTGCCTTCAGTGACTATGGAAATAACTAGCAATGGCTATTTTTCTGGTGGTATGACAGATTCTTCCATTTACGCTTGGAAGTATATGGGCATGGGCAGCTGAGAAAATCCTAATAGAAAAATGAAACGTCGGGAAGCTCTCAGGTTAAAACACTGGTTGTCATCTGGTGAGATGAATAACTAGAGTTTAGCCCCAAAGTGTGTCGTTTTCTGTTACCTGTATTTTTAAATAGATATGGATATATGTATTTTGTTAATTTTTTCTCGGTTCTGTCTGTTCAGTGTTATAGGGTCAGAATTATTACAGGCAGCACAAATGATTAATAAGTGGGCAGTTAGTCTTATTCCAGCATGTCTAGAAATGTAAGAAAATAACCAGCAATAATGACCAAGAATACTGGGACAAACTTGAGTTTAAATAGCTTAAACAGCTTTGCTACTGTACAGAACTCCGAGTCTGTTCTGGGTTTATGGTCCCATTGGATTGAGGCATTGGAGAGTGCTGTCTGACCCCTCTTGCAACTAGAGTTTTGCTGCTCCTGCAAGTCAAATATGATCATTGGTTCTGTTCAGAAATACATATACAGATCACATTGGCATTGTGTAATGAACATAGTTTTGAGTGCAAGTGGAATCCAGGGCTGCTGGATACTGTAATGGATTTATACCGCAGCAAATGCGTATGTTCTCAGCAAAGGATGGCATACCTGGAGTATCTATCTATGCAAAATGCTTAATGCTTTCCTGGGACTTATCTCAACCCACAGCTGACCAGTGTACTAAACTTCTTCAGTTACTCTCTAGGTTTCCTAAAAACTCAATTAAAAATTATTTTCGTGATAAAATAGATATTAGACAAAGTTACAGTTAGTAGTGACACCTCATTATACTATAAATATTCTGTGAGTGGATTGGTTAGGCTTTTTGGACCATGGTACCATGGCAAATTACAGTGAGTAATGCCAGTGACCAGGACTAGGGGCAGCACACTGTGAACTACCAGCCTTGGTGATATCAGTGGAAAACTTGCTTGCTCCTCCCCTCACCACAAATCTAATTTTAGAGAACAATTAACAATGCACTTTAAAGGTACATTACGATGGCCTGTTATCACTAGTATTCGCACTCTCCTGGTAGTCGCTTTGGAGAGCTGAATCTTTTTCTGTGTCTGAGCTCAGAAATAACTCTTGATGGAAGTTTGTGGAAAATCAGTTCTGAAAAGTACTGGCAAGTGAGAAAAAACCATGTTGTTTAGTATCATCAAGAACATCTTGCATCTTTACAGGTAGTATAAATGTTCAAGCAATACCATTTTTGTCCCTGCAGTTCTCATGACATAAAACTCAGTTGAAAATCCTAAATTAAATTTGTCTTACAGTCTACAGAAATAAGAGAGCAGGCATCTTCAAAAGAGTCTCATGTGTGAGCAAAGTTGCAGATAAAATAGGCTGCTGTGAGGGAACTTACAGTTTTCTTCTTCAAGAAAAATATGGTGGTTAGATGCTCTGCCAAACTTTTAATGGGTTAAAAGACAAAGATCTCTACAGAGACCTGGAAAGAAGCCACGTTGGAACATGATTTTGATCAACAGGGATTAGAAGGAATGATCAAAACAAATTTGAAGTTTTAATAAACAAACAAGTTTCCATCTTCATTGCTTACGTTACTGTTTCCCTCTGTTAACTTATGCAGGTATTACTAGATTGCAGGTAGCAGATGGGATTCTCGTTCTTCATTAGATTTTAATATCACTTCATATATATTTCAAATTTATAACAGATCTCATGAATTCAAATGAGATGTTACAGTCCACAGATACAACTGCAATGACAGTTATACAGCTTTTAGAAAATAGCCAACCCAGGTGTTGACTCATGAATATTTATACACATTCAGTCATCATGGAAGCAAAATACAATTTCGACCTGATCCTATTCCCAATAAGTGGATAAAAACCACACAGTACTAGAAACAATCCTTAAAAAGGCATCTGAGGGGGGAAAAAAAATTTTCCCCATTGCCATGTGTTTCCGTAAAAAATGGAATAGGAGAGAGGGATCAGAAAATTAAAACATGACACAGTATTTTTTTTACAGTATTGAGAGGGTATATATTTTTCCTAAATTTGGAATATATTCTTATCTTAACACATGTAAGCAAACTCTTTTTTACACATGAAACTTTTAATCTGTGTCACAATGTTGGAACTTAAACAAATATTCTTTGCATGATAAATTTAATTAATTAAAGTAATTATTACAATGCCTATGGAAGTAAAAGCATACTTTTTTTTTAAGTCATTAAAGATTTTATTTTAGTTTTATATAACTGGAATGCAGCCAAGTGGATTTTTCTCTCTTAAAAACCCCCACTCATTCAAACCTTCCAGGTTTCAATTCCAAAATGCAATTTTTTGAACGTTCTAGGGGAAAAAAAAAAAAAGAGTCTGTAATTGAAATGAAGTAAAAATAAATACCTGGTAAAGTATGAGCTGTGGGCCAGGTTCTGATTTTATTTACACCTTTGTAGGTATTAGGATATTTCCATAAGGTAAGTAACTTTGTTAGAGATTTATCTTGTGGCACTGAGATCCGTATCATGCACATGAATATCTGACAGAGCAGAGGTGAGACATAGGGGTTTTTATCCATTTAGGAATTTTTCTTCATTGAGAAAGCCGGGCCGTTCAACAGATCAGGAAAATAGGACCAAAACCAGACTTTATATGGAACTTACATTGTCACTCTTTCCTTATTTCTACATTTTTCTCCTGAAAACAAAACTCCATGAACCAAGGAGACAGTAAAAAGAGTAGGAGAATATGCTTGTGGCAATAAGAATGCATGAAACTACATAAAAATAAATGAGGTACATTTTATATCGATTTAGAATATAAATAAAAGCTTGTGAAACATGACTGTTGAGAAAGATGCAAATGTGTTCTTTTTTCTAGTGACCATGGATGATGGGGGAGGTTGTGCAGAACCGGTGACTCTGTTCTACTCCTTTTTGCAGCAGTCCATCATTTTCCTGCACTGGCAGGTAAGGTACTGAGTTATTAAAGACCTAATGATCAGCTCAGTCTGAGAAGTTTTCTCTGTTTTCAGAGTTAAAGAACTGTACTGAGTTACTGAAGACAGTATGCAAGTGCAGTAGCCAGCAAAGGCTTCTTGGGGTAACTTCTCACTGGTTTATTTCAATATGACAGTTCTCTAGCAATGATGAAGAAAAAAGTTGATTTCATGAGGTGATATTGCTATTACTTCGAGGACCGGAGCTATGCACCAAGAACTTTGTATGTGTTCAGCTGTCTTTTGACTTTCTAACTTGTGTCAACTTACAAAACTAGCTACAGTTTCAGGAGCAGTATTACTTGAGTAAAACATATAAATGTAGGATAATTTTTGCAAATAAGGCAAAAGTGATACTTCCATTCGCTGTGAGTTGTCTTGAGCGCTTATAGTATGAGAGTTTTTGAATAGCCATTATATATTTGTAATGAAGACTCTGAATCCCAGAAGATTCACCGAAAGCACCTAAGGATGTTATTTCATTACTCTTCCATTTAAAACATTTCGCACTTAATTAGGTAACAGAAACAGTATTTGACTTTGGTGTTTAAATTTTAAGCTGGGTATAGTCAGAGTGAAAAACTGATACTTTGACGGAAAAAGAGTTAGCCTGGGAATTATTTGTCATATGCAGTAGAACCAAGAAGTAATTGTTAAAGTTCTGTTTTAGAGGAAATACATGACGACATAAAAGAAAATTATTTTCTATACATGAACAGAGAAGAACATTAAGTAGACTGCCCATGTGGCTATCATATAGGCAATTTTGCATTTTCTCTCATTTATTTTTGTGAAATATATTTGTAATAAAATATGCAGGCCTCTTCAAGAGGTGTAGTGCTGCATGGGTAGAGGGCAATGTCCAGGTGACACATGACATTGTCACTACTTTATTCAGTGCAACTGTGTAAGGAAGGGCAATGAGTTTTCATCACGCAGTCTCAAGACTGATAGCTGGGTACAGGCAAGTTGGTATTGATTCCACATCGAAAAAGGGATCCATATCAGTGGCACAGAGGAGTTAGATGGCTGTTTGCAACCTCAGGTCGTGACAGAGCCTCCTCTGTCTTTGGACATCAAGGTAAAAGCAGGCAGTGGCAAACACCATGGGGTGTCTTTGCATCACTGGGGAATGTATTTTGTATTTGCTTAGTAACTGTAATTGCTAACAGAAGTCTGCAACATCGAGAGAAACAGCTTAGTGCATATTCATTTCTTGGAATTGCCCAAAACAAAGCAGAAGGTACAGTCAGTTTTCTATGGACTCAAACAATTAAGGTAAATTTAAATAGGTTAAAACATCCCTCTGTACTTAACGCAGAAAAGGGATTAGGACTTAGGTGTAACAATACAACCTTGTTCAGCTGTATGTGAGGCAAACTTTGGAGCTCTGTGCTGGATAAGGATTGGAATTCATACAGAAGTGTTGCTTAGAGAGGAAAGACATTTTAATTCATATCTTCTAATTAATTATCAACCATATGTGACATAAAGACACCGTTAAGAGAAGAAAAGGGCATGAGTCATCAGTTGCTCTAGCACTGACTTTGTTGCCATAAGGAACATCATCTTTAGATACAGTTTCATGACTCTGCATTGATGGGGTTGATAATTTACCATACACAAGAGCAACAGGCGTGTGTGAAACCTAGTGAAATTTGGATCTTAAAAAGAAATGGGGTGACTGAATGTGTGCCGTGTTCAGACTGGCGATTCAGATGTAAGGCAGTCCTTCCAGGGAGACCATCGTGCTCTGTGAGACAATCCAACTGAAACGTGCAGGCAGTCTGTTTCACCAGGACAGCGGTGCTGGAGACTGACGTGCTCTCTAACCACGGAGCAGGCACTCACAGGGGAAGGAAAGCTCGGCGCTGTCCCCCGCAGCGTGCTTTAACTCTGGTGCAGAAGGGCCACGAGTGAATCTGGAATAAATGTTTTGCAGCAGCAGCGTAACTGCATTTGAGGAAACATCAGTGTGGGCAGGGCGGCAGCGTGGGTGTTTCGTGACTTCAGTCTGTGCTGGCGAAGTCGGAGAGCACTGCGGGATTTGGAGCTGGCAAAGAAAAGCATTAGCAAGCGGAGGGAGGAATCCCAGTTCCTTCTGACTCCATTACTGAACCTGGCAGCATCCGCAGCGCCAACAGGGATGATACTCTACATGATGTGAGCACGCCACTCATCACAGGGAAGCAGATTGCACATAGGCAATAAAACCACTGCCAGACCAGTTGCTAGTGGGCGAGGCGGGGTGAAACGCTGGTTTCTCCCGCCGCTTGCCCTGCAGCCCGCCGGCCTTCGCAGCCTGCGGCCGGAACCGGCCTGGCAGCGTGCGCCCCGCGCAGCCTGCCTTCCCCGCTCCCGGCAGCCTGCGCTAGCGAGTATGGCGGCAGTTTTCCGCTCCAGGAGACGGCTGCTTGTGGCCGAGGGGACCGCAGGCGAGAGCGGAGCCGGCGCCGGGGAAGCGCGGCCGCCTCGGCAGCCCCGGCCCGGCCCGGCCCGGCCGGCGGGCGGCTGGGGCCGGCGCTCCCCCTCGCGGCTGAGATGCAGGCACGGCCGGAGAACCGCAGCCTGCAGCCGTTGTCCCCGTGCAAACGCAGCAGAGAAATGGGAACGTTTGGTTTCGGTGCAGCTTATTCTCCCGTAACGAACAGCGCGTTGATTTTCGTCTGCTCTGCCAGCCGGTGTTCCCCTGACAGCAGCAGCAGGGAGTACGAAGAGGCTCCAGACGGGGCTGCGCGGGGCAAAACGCAGGAATCCGGCCTTACCTCGCGCGCCGAACGAACGCTCCGAAGAGCTTGGTAACTGCTCGGCCCCGTTCAGGGGGATGCTTCAGCCCAGCAGGTCAGCTGTGCTCTCCTTGGCCTCGCCGTCCGCTACCGCTGGAGGAGTGGGTGCCTGCGAAGTATTTTGATGGCGCTGATCTGTTTTGATCACGCCTACATCAGCCTGTCTTCCCGCGCCTTAGCAGGCACCCAGCCTTTAGAAGCTGTTTCACACCGTTGCCGTGTTGGACTGTGGAAGATTTTAAAAAAGGGCAGCGGATCCGAGTGTGTTGTGATAAGTGTGGTAGACAAGTTTGTTGTCAAAACTTTCATCTGAAAAAGTAGTTGTTACTTAGTAAGTTATTTAAATGTATATTTAAATTCAAAGGGCAATCAGATGCTTTTGGGAAAAAAACAAGCACCTCATAAACTAGTATATCAGAAATTCATATTAATTTAATATGCATTCTTGTCTGTACTTTTGCTCATCAAGTGGAAACTGAGATAAATTGATTTAAAGGGGAAAAAGCAACACATGTAATTCTTGTGTTTAATATAAAAGGCCCGATGGAAGAAGAGCATGTGAAGGGCATGCCAGGAGAGCATGGCAGCCTGCACAAGCCTATGGGAAGGCAGAGGTGGGGGAGAAATGACAGAAAAATGTGGACAGTACCCCAAGAGAGTATATCTGAAGAAACTGTGGAAAATAGAAGCAAGTCAAAGAAAAGTACACACATGAAAAAAGTTTAGGTGTTTTAGCTTTACTGTCAGCAACTGATGTTTAGGTTACTTGATATGTAGAAACTATAAATTTTCCTTCTTTATCTGACCATATATCCAGTTTCTGTCCCAGCATGCTTTGATACGATCTTTGGATACTAGTGGTAAACAAAAGAAGAGTATCAATATAATAACTTATATTTGCTTTATGGATTTAATTTTCTCCCTCTCTTTTTACAATGACTTGGAGCTAGTACTTTAAATATCCTTGTCTCCAAAATACAATATAATTTATTTTTATGTCAAGATAGTAAGGGATTTGGATATGAAGAAATACATTCTTGTGCTTTACAGTTAATACCGCTTTCCTGCTCTTTCTTGGTATCTTGGTATCTCTTCTGCCCAGAAGAAAGAGAAAGCTGCCCAGTGGGAAAGGCCCTGGGGGTGCTGGTTGACAGCTGGCTGAACATGAGCCGGCAATGTACCCAGGTGGCCAAGAAGGCCAACAGCGTCCTGGCCTGTATCAGAAATAGCGTGGCCAGCAGGAGCAGGGAAGTGATCGTGCCCCTGTACTCGGCACTGGTGAGTGGGAGGAGGTGGAGTTGCCATCACCGGAAGTGTTCAAAAAACATGTAGATGTGGCACTTCAGGATATGGGTTAGTGGGCATGGTGATGTTGGGTTGATGGTTGGACTTGATGATCTTAAAGGTCTTTTCCAACCTTAATGATCCTGTGTGATTCTGTGAGAAATACTTTCCACAGAATTTTAGATAATGGCCTGTAGGTGCAAGAAAAAGAAATGGGTTTGGATGAATGCTGTACCGTACTATTATTCCACTGTTGTTATCAGAATATTTTTATTCCTTAGCTGTGTTTTGAAACTGTACACAGTGTTCTTAGTGAAAAGATCAAGGATGATTAAGAGAACATATTTTTCCAGAGTAAAGTCATCCACAGTCCTTTGATAGAATTTGTTAGTACGTGTGTGTACGTAATTTTGGATGCAAAGGAATTCGGATAGGTTCCTTCAGTTTTATGAGTACATCAGTTTTCTAGTTTAATTTGTTGCTTTTATAAAATACAATGCACTAAGTAGTAGATGATGTCTGTCGTATCTAAGTGGCTAGAACAATGACTAAAATTTGTCAGCAGTACCTTTTCTTTCCCTACCTATCTGAAATTCAATTCAAATTCTGTCACTTTGCGACACAAGTGACAATCTGTGATAATTGCGTTATAGTAATTTAAACTACAACCTCTTTAGTCTCATGTAATTTAGATGCATCTAAGGAAGACAGTTTGAGTTACAAATTTTGTTTTCTAATATTGGAAGTAATGTATGTGGATGGAATTTAAATGATAAAAGTTTTTTTCATATTACTTTTATGGCCATGTAATTCTCTCTGTTAGATTGGTATTGCTTGAACTGTGCTCAGAATTTACAAAATTTGCCACTCTTTAGCTTTGCCACATGATTAGCACTGTTGTTTGAGTCCTCATAATCTTAGAAGCCTGTGTCTAGGTTTTTATTTTGTCTGTCAATGAAAAAAATAAGAGAACTAATATTAGGGAAAAGCCTGCATTTGCAATGAGAGCTAGCTAATATTTTTATCAGCTTTATTTTCTGCTCCAAGATTTTGGCTAGAAGACAGAGCTAGAGACTTGGGATAACCTCACAGCTTTGTAGCTTTGGAAATGCTCAGGAACCAAGGAGAATGATATGCTTTAATTTTGCAGACTACAGTTTCCAAACAACTATCTCATTCCAAACCGAGGGTAGGAGGAAAATGTAGAAAACAAAGAACCAGTCAAAAACTGAACATATTATTTTTGTCTTTAAACAGACACAGCATATTAGGAAATTATTAAGGGAATTACAAGAAGGGCAGGTAATTTGACCTTTTTGTCTTCTGCTGGATTGCATGCCCTCAGGTAGGATTTGACATAGAACATCAAAGTACACGAGAAGTCTCCAAGGACAGTTCAGAGTCTAACGTGTTCCTCAGTACAGACGCTGGCTACCTTTTAATGGACATAATTATTTTGTCAGCCAGGAAATTCTGCATAACAGTAATGTCATAGCAGAGCAATCTGTTGGATTTGGGTTTCAAGGAATGGATAAAAGTAATAATTTTCCTTAATTAGCTTCCCTACCCAGTGAGTTGGTTGTTTTCTCAGTTTTTAACAAATGTCATTTTGATCTGTTTGTGTCTCCTTACATTTGAGCAACTGGAACACTGGTGCGGGGATACCGCAAGTACATTTTTGTTTATCTCAGTAGCGCAAAAACAGCTCTTGCAGTAGTTACTGCTGGGGAGCTACTCATCTTCCTCAGGGCATCTGGAGTCCACAGCAGAGCCGTGAAGAGAGTCAGGGCTCCAGCCAGCAGCCTTCTGCCGCGTTGAGGGAGGGCCGAGGATGTTGCTACCTCGTTATTTCTTTAGTGTTAAGATGAGGTAAGCAGGCACTGTTGCTTCAGATAAGAGGTATTCTCTCCTGCCTACCCTGGCTGCCTCTCTGAATTCTCCCTGATGCTTGACCCTCTTCTTTGGATCCATTCACCCTCCCTCACTGAATTCTTTTCCAAGATTGCTTCTGTGGTATGGTGCATGTAACTATGAAAATTGGAATTCAGAGCATTGTGGAGGTTTACGAGTCTAGAATACAAAAAATTAACCAAAGGGTTTTTTTTGTTTTGTTTTGTTTTCAGAAAATTGTTTTACTTTTTAAACTAATGCCATGAGCTTCTGGGCGTAAACCATCATTTTTTAATGCCTAAGAGGGAAAATAATGAACTGATTTGTGTACATAAAGGAAATATTTCTGTCTAGATGTATATCCTGCATGGGGTACACAGCTAGACATATGGCCAATGAGCCATTTATTTTAGATAACTATTGCATATATTTTATGCTAATTATCTGCACAGGTATTAATTCCATCAGAGACAAATTAGCTAATATCCTCAAATAACTTATGCTCAGTGTTCCTCATAATGTTAGATTTCATGTCAAAAGATTGACTTTTCTGTTTTTTCATGAAGAAAAATACCATAAAAAGAATCCTACAAAATGTCATCACGGGTGCTTAAGTCAAAATACCTCTGTGCCATACGACAGACACAGGAAGAGCCTTGTTAATAGAGATAACTGTCTTGTTTCCTTTAGAGGAAGATCATTTATATCATGACACACAATTCAGGGAGTCCAGTAGTGACTTGTTTCTTTTCTTTGTCTGTTAGGTACAAACTGAGTCGATTTTAACTATAATTTTTTCAATGCAAAATGGCAATAGACATTGTGACAAATATTCCAGCATCTCATGTTTTTGTACCAAAACCCAAACCATTTTGATCTATTTTTGAGATTAGACTATAATATGACTTTTCTTCCACTGCAGGAGTCGGAAGGTTGAAGGTGCCCTGCCTTCTGATCTGCTAATCGTATCTCGGAATGTGTGGGAACCCAAGTTATTGCACTACCCTCTATGCAAGCCCGGAGATGGGGAAAACTTTCGCCCTAATTCTCCCCACTTAGTCCTGCTTCAACTGGTGAATGCAATGAATCAGCCTGTATCAATAAGCGATCATCTAACTGCTTATTGAAAAGACTATGGCAACACACCTGCGATAGCTTTGGCTATTTAAATACTGGGCTTTTCCGAGGGTAAAATGCTGTTGTGATGGCATGAGCCTCAGTTTGGGCTGCATGTGCCTTCCCAGCATCGGCACTGGATGGGCATACCCAGTTCATCTCTTAAAGCTTCCCTGCTCTTTATACCAGACTAAGTAGGTTAAAATGAGGTTGAGGTTATCTACAGCATGACTGTCGTGTGCGTTGCCTAAGCTCAGGGTGGTCCCACTCTAGTCCGCTCTAACTGCTGACAAGTGGTGCAACATACTGCTCTCTGCTTGGGCTTTGTTGTAGAGACAGCAGGGTTTCCTGCGTTGCTCTGAGTTATACTGGAAGTGTAAACACAAGTCAATAGATTTTGGAAATCATTTCTGTCTCATTTCCCTTTCAGACATAAATGAAATGGTTAAGTATATGTAATGTGATAAAGTAATCAGATTCCACATTAAATTTTCTTTAGAGAATTCAGTGAGACTATTAGTTTTAAGAGATCTAATTAAATAGGTTTCTTCCATAACTTCTAAACAGAAATAGGATCATATCTTCTCAACTAAGAAAATATCTGACTAATCTTTGTGCATTTTTTTAATCAAAAATACAGTTTTAAGTCAGAAGCATTGTGCATTTATATACATTTCATCATAGTTTCTCAGAGGTCAAAATAGCGTGCAGGCGCTATATGCACTATCCTTATCTTAAATATTTTGGGAAGAAAAGGAAGTTGAAGCAGTCCAGTTTGGTGTACCTCTTTCACTTGCTAGTAAAAATGCAATTTGAAATACTTTTACAACTTTAATGTCTCCTTATGTGATGTTAATTTAAATAAATGATTCCTGAGTACACTGGCAATTTCCAGAAGCCACGATGAGTGTGGCTGAGGACTGATTCTCAATCGCATGGATCTTCTTTCAGCCTATACAAAGCTGAAGCAAGGACACACCTCCATAGTTGTCATCTGGCAGAGCTCATTAAAAGAGTGAGTGAAAAGGACGATTTTTTAACTTAATAGTCTAACAACATTGTGGGGGACACTACAGTAAATCAGAAGTTCCCACCTTCCGATTCCATTGAATAAAGAACTGTAATTGAAAAGGCTCGTAATATATTGAAGCTCCCCCACGGAGCACGACCACAACTGGTACATAACATGCAGTTTTAAGAAAGAGCTGGTTATAAAATATTAGAATAGCCCAGTACAAACAGCTGTCTCACATGTTTTGCAGGTGTAAAGGGACAGAAGAATTGTGGATCCTCTGTTCATATGCTGTTTAATCTTGGTGTAGCCTTAGCATACGTGCATCTTTTCATTATCACCACTCACTTATACTGCTGGTACCTATGATACTCTGTGTGGTTTTTATCCTCTATAACCCTTTTATTCTCTCTGTGACTTTGCAAATGTACTCCATAATGCTTTGAAGATTAATCCCATAATTAAAGGACATAGTTAAATAATGAAATCCTGGCTTGCTTATTCTGAAGTGGCATGTACAGTCTTCAGCCATTTAAGTACATCTAAAGGCATTTTGCTTGAAGGAACAAAGTACAAGCTCATATTTTCAAAACAAGGACTCATAGCTGATGATTCATGACATACCAGGTAAGGTGGACTACCATATTCTGTATTATGCTTTGGCTGGAATATACTTCACTTAAGGCATAATGTTTAATTCATCTCTACTATTGTCGTATGACAGTAGAAACAATTTTCCTGCTTATTGAACAGAAAAGGGTTAATTTTACCAGTACACCAGGGAAACAACTCATAATTGATTAAAGAGGCAATGATATGTGCCGAATCAAAATTGAAATATCCTACAGCGCAAATTACTCCAAATCTTATTTGATGCCTTGTCTGCCTATAGATAAGCAGGTCATAAGCTCATTCAAGTGGAGTCCTGTTTCTTCAGTTACCAATTTGTTCTGATAGCTGCCTCCATTTGAGAAAGCTGTCCCACATCTCCTGCCATAACAAAGTCATCCCACTGGCTGAACAATAATAGATTAAGCAAGCCTGCCTGCTGCCAGAATTCAGCAAGGCACAGATGGAAGTTACAGTCATCAGATGTTGGAGCAGCAGAATACCCTGCTTCTACTCATTTGTACTGAAGTATTTCACCTGGGAGATTACTTTATCCACTTGATCTCTTCAGTTTTGGCTTGAAATGGAATCCTGGTGATGACTTTTTATAGTTAATGACCCACCAGATATCGCTAGGACTTCCCTTGACTTGCAGCAATGGGGAAAAAAATGACGTGTTATATGAATTCTGTCCTGTTTTAGACAAAGAAGCTGCATCTGATAGAGTGTTATAGAAGTACCGAGCCAAATACTGTCTGTCCTGTGAGTAAAAACCTGAGGCTGGAAGTGACTGAATCATAACAAATGTTTCACTAACTGCCAAAATACAGGTAGGAAGCATGAGCTTATTGACTAACTGAGCACATGTAATTTTGAATAAAGTCAGCAATATCATGTGCATTACTTGAAAAAGTTTGAACAAAATACTGTAATGTACCAACCCTGTGCAGGCTCTATAGGCTAAGGGGGAATTTCGGGCAAATGAGAGGGCGAAAAAGTAGCAAAGGAAAGGGTTAAATGGAAAGGAGTTTACTAAGTCTGAGGCCTTGATTGGAGAGGAGGGGATCAAGAGAGGGTTTACAAGCTGTGGGAGGTAAAGCTGGTGAATGACCCAAGGAGTATGGACCCTTGGGCCAAAGTTCTTGGCCTCAATATGGCTTAGTGAGCCAACATTGGTGAGCTATTTCGGTAGGATGAACTGTCCTCCATAGATACCTATCTCTTTCTTTCTCTCTCATTCTCTGCCTGGAAGAAAGAACACTGTTTTAGTTGCCTGATGTGATCTTGCTGTTGGCAGTCTCTGTTGTAAGGGAAAATAAAGAATCGAAAAGCAGTGTGCTTTCCACGGAACAGGTAGCAACAATCCTGTAATCTCTATTTGAAATCTATTGGTAACTGGAAATAAGAATTTGATGGTCTTTCTCTTGGTGTTTAAGAAAAGGTGCTGGACTGCCAAGATTAACTCTTGATACTAGTGTTTGTCCTTCTGTGTTCCTTCTGAAATCTATTTTCTGAAAGAATTCCTGCTACCATAAGCTCAACTTTCTCGTTTCCTAATTGCCACTCTTAGGAAGGCCAAGTTGTAGGTTGGTTTGTTATTTGGAAAGGTATAGAATTAAGATTAAAGGCTGTCAGAGGATGAAAAGTAAAGAAGCAGGGATACATTTGACCAGAATAGTGCTAACGGCTGTTCTTAAGGGTCAGCCCATGTGTTACCCCAGAGTAATGAGATTCTGTCGAAGCAATTTACTTTGCTATCTATATATATGTATATCATTAATATATATCCATATATATCCATAATTTTTATCTTAATCTTTGTGCACCTTTAGAATAGGGAAGGGGGGGCAGGCAGGGGGGCACCCTGTTCAATCCCAGAGTAATCCATGTTTTACGCACAAAGAGGTTAGGAACAAAAGAACTAGTTTAAATGGAGAATAGCAAAAATGCATCTATTGAAGTACATAGTACTGAGGACAAGTTTTAGATGATTCTGTGACCTTTGTAAATAATTGAACTTCATTACTGAAAAGCCAGGTGTGTGTACAGGTGACATAAAGTAAATCATCAGGACAACTTGCAGCAGATGAAGCAGCAGTCAGTTCGGTGTGCTTTTTCCTTCTGTACTGTGTCAAAGCTAAACTTTCTGTTGTTTGTGATCTCTCCAGCTTCAAGTATGGTAGGTGCCATTCCTGCTTACTGTAAACTGGCACAGCTGGGAAACCAAAGCTCCTGTCGCTCAACCTATAGTGTACACATATACATGTATATATATAAAGCGCCACATTCTAAAGATGAAGCAGTACATAAATCTGCCAAAGTTTTGTTTCCTTAAAGCATTTGCATTTTAGATATTAAACATGGAAGTCTTTTTTTTTTTTTGCAGCCGTTGCAGCAAAAAATCTTCAGATCTTACTTTGAACAATAGGACTGGATTTGAATTCTTCTCCTTTCCTGACAGCAGTACAAAATGCAGCTCTAAATTTGTGCTGTTCATACAGAAAACTTGAGACACAAATGACTGTTAGGGCTGGTGCAAAATTATTTGTGTGACAAGCATGCAGTTGTGACTGCAGAGCATAAATGTTGCAACAACGGTGGTTTTAGAGCGCATGCATGAGACTGCAAATACAGAAATTCATTTTCTTAAAAATAGCTGCCTGCCTAAAGATTGTGGTTGCACAAATAGCTCTGTAGCACGGAAGTGACAGGATGTGAGTAGGAGTGTTCAAATGTTAAAAGTGTGCAGCCACTTTACTACAAATTATAAATGCCTTCGAGGGCAAGTTCAACAAAGTGACTCTTGTACAGACACGAAGTAAGGAATGCTCAAACATGCAGAAGTGTTCAAACATTTTTGATTTAATGGGACCTATCTGAAAGACCAAAGAATAAAAACCTCTGTATGAGTACTGAGACGTCTGTTTGTACGTATGTATGCGAATAATTCCTAGATGTTTAGCATGCCTTCAGGGGTTTTCTAGCACTGAAACACTTGTACCTTACTTCACATCAGGGTACCCTGATTGCAAGTAAACACTTGAATGATACTGCTGCCACCAGTTCACATCCTCCTGTCCTCGTGCAGTCCCTGAATGATGACTGCCAGCTCTAATCCAACTCAGGCTTTCCAAAAATAGGAACCAAATTAGTTTGTGTACACGATTGTTTGTGTACTAATCAAAAAATGAAGAAATGGGATGGATGGTCCTAAAGGAGAAAAGATAGACTAGGATGTGCAATTATATATTTTATGTTTATTCATGGCTCTAACGTCTTTTTAACTTGATCCAAAGGATTACTATTTTGTATCACGTAGTGGTATAAACCTGGTTTAAATTGTTGCTCAAGAATGAAAGATTTGGATACCCTTAAACTGTGATACGTATTAAACTCTTAGAACAAAAAGCAAAAGCAATGTTCAAAATCCAGATAGAAACTAGGTACGTGACAGGCCAGGATACCTGCGGTGTAGCGCTGGCGGTGGCGTAGGGGAACGGGGTCCCGAGGTGGGACTCCAGCAGAGCCCTGCCCAGCTCAGGGAGCCTGGCGGTGAGCTGGGCTCACCCAGGGAGCTGTGGCTGAAGACCTGCTTGGAGAGGGTGAGGGCAGGCATTGGGTTAGAGGTAATATCTCCAAGTATGCGATGAATACGTGGGAAAGAGGCCTGAGGCTGACCTTTGTGTCAGACCAGGGAGTGAGACTGCAACAAATGTTTCTGGTCCTGCTATCTCTATGACATCCTCAAGTGAAGAGCTGGTTGCAGCTGCAAGAGGATTTGATGAGATAATGCTTCTGAAGAACCTCAGTGCTGGCATTTAGGCAGGAAAGGCACTGTCAATTGGAAGAAAATGTTGCTGAGCAAATTATTTAAAAAAAAAAGTTGCTGCTCTTTGGAGTATTTAGATAAGGTGCAACAGCAGTGCTCTTTTTGTTGTTTGTTTTGTTTTGATATGCAAAAAAAGAAGAATCCAGAAGAAGAGAGATTCTGTTTTGTCAAAATCAATCAGTTAAACTTAATTGCACCATAAGCCTATGAAACACTAGTGAAAAAAGGACTGTTTTGACTCGGACCGTGAGGTGGGTTAGAAGGGCTGCATTAGTGTAGATGAAGCAGGAGTAATATGTACAAATTAAAATATATAGCTAGCACATTTCTTGCCTCATCATTATAAACATTCTTTTTTGTGTCTGGAAAATTTTTGCAGACTTCTATTTGAGAACCATTTCTGACTAATGTAAAGCTGGCTGCCAGAGTTTTAGTGCCTGCCTACCTGCTATGAAACTAAGGTAAGCACTAGACTGCAACCTTGTCATCATGGTAGTGTTGTAGCTGCCTAGATGCCAAAGTACATTTCTGTAGACTAGAGTCTCTTCAGTGTATCTTTAATGTCAGTGAATTCACAAGTGCCATAACATAGGTGCCACTCTGCCATTCAGAGGGGCTTGGACAAGCGTGAGAAATAGGCCCCTGTGAACCTCATGAGGTTCGATATGGCCAAGAGCAGAGTCCTGCATCTGGGCCATGGCAACCCTCAGTATCAGTGCAGACCGGGGGATGAAGGGGTGGAGAGCAGCCCTGCCAAGAAGGACTTGGGGGTACTGGTGGATGAAAAGCTGGGCATGCTCCGGCAATGTGCACTTGCAGCCCAGAAGGCCAACCCTATCCTGGGCTGCACCCAAAGCAGCGTGGCCAGCAGGTCGAGGGAGCTGACTCTGTCCCTCTGCTCCGCTCTGGTGAGCCCCCCCCTGCAGTGCTGTGTCCAGCTCTGGACCCCTCAGCACAGGAGAGACATGGACCTGTTGGAGTGGGGCCAGAGGAGGCCACAAAAATGATCAGAGGGGTGGAACAGCTCTGCTGTGAGCACAGGCTGAGAGAGTTGGGGTTGTTCAGCCTGGAGAGGAGAAAGCTCTGGGGAGACCTTATTGCAGCCTGCCAGTACTTAAAGGGGGCTCACATGAAAGATGGGGACAAACTTTTTAGCAGGTCCTAAAGTGATAGGACAAGGGGCAATTGTTTTGAACGAAAAGAGGGCAGATTTAGACTAGATAGAAGGAAGAAATTTTTTACAGTGAGGGTGGTGAAACCCTGGCCCAGGTGCCCAGAGAGGTGGTAGCTGCCCCATCCCTGGAAATATTCCAGGTCAGGTTGGACGGGGCTCTGAGCAACCTGCTCTAGTTGAAGGTGTCCCTGCTCACTGCAGGGGGTTTGGACTAGATGACCCTTAAAAGTCCCTTCCTGCCCAAAATACTCTGTGATTGTAGGTGATAAATTCAGAGTTTACTCCATTTTTATTAGAACATTAGCCTACTCTTGCTAAGTGCCTTTCAGCCTTTTAAAGCAGGATTAGAAACTCTCCAGGTTTTATTGAAAATGCTATCCCTGAAAAGAAAAGAATTTTATATCTAAATCAGATGCAAGAGTAATACAAGGAGTTTAAGATCTGATCTAATAAAGATGTTAAAAATAAATTCAGGCTTGTCATTTAAGACAGATTTGAGAAGGTAGAAGGAATTGTGTTTAAACTCTGCGCAACCAGATATATGAGGGCAACTTTTAAAGCGCTAGCTCCCCTGAGGTCATAGGGAATGACTTGGGGTCAATATTCTGCTCTGATAAACAGTATGAGAAGGCATGACTTTTGGGTACTTGAGTGTCTCTGGCTTCACATAGTGCCAAGATTTTTATTCCTTTTAGACTGTTTTAAGGAAAGTCATCTTCTCTGTCACTTTTCAAAATTTTGATCTTAGGCCATATAGTTACTGACATTGAGTTAGTAACTTAGCATGTCCTGCTTTTGTTAAGCAGGGCTCAAGGAGTAAATCATTGCCATTTAGAAGTACGTGGAAATACTCAGCTAGATGACACTGCAGAATTCCTATAATGACTATCTGTGGTAGACAGCCTTATGAAGTTCTAATAATATTTTGATTATTCAGTATTGATAGTTTTTCAGCACTGGGCTATAAATTAGTGAAATCATAAAACCTGACATTTTGATTACAGGGGAAAAATCATGTGTGAAACTGAAAAGAAGCATCATCAGTTCTTTCACTTCTCTGCTATAGGTATGGGCATGTCTGTGGAATGTGTTCCACAGCAGCCCATAATTTGATATCCATTTTATATAATAGATGATAAATTGATAGCTGAGAGTGGGGGGAAAAAAACACTGGGGATTCCAGATGTGCTCTGAAGAATATCAACTGAGGTGAACATATTGCAGACGAAAAATCCTTTCTGTTTGTATTTCAGATTTTGGATTTACTGCTAAGATCAACGTGCAAATCGACTCTGACAGGAGCATGATACAGAGTTGTTACAGTCCATGGAAATATTTTCCTTGCTTTTATTAGACTTCTGATCAGTCCTAAATGTAGAATTTGGATGGGCTTAAACAATAGCTTGCAGTAATTTACACAGACATTGTTTCTGGTACCATCAAATACCCTGGAAGCCTGATTATGGTATACATTTGGTCTCTATTATGCCATGAAATAGGCATATCAGTTAATTAGCTATCAGCTGCAGTTCCTTTGGTTTGTACAATGTAATTGTTTATAGTGGGAAAAAAATTTAGATTATTTGTTTAGATTAATTATTTAAATGTACCTAAAATAAAGTGGCATAGGGGAGAAATTTGAGATCATTCTACTGATTGCTTAGCAGGCTAATGGAAGACTGAACTCCAGAATTACTTCTGCTTAAAACTTCTGCAAAGCAACAAAATTTACAGGGTAAGTAACTGAGTGTTCGCTCTGCTTCTAGTTTTCATTTTTTCTTTTTCAATGAAGCTGCATTCAGAAAAGTTGAAATTTGTTTGTTTGTTTTATTCAGAGTCTGTATTTATGTAAGTGACATTCTGATGACATATGTAGCATAATAATGCTGGATTTTTCTGGCTTCCGTTTTACAGAAGATGTGTTGATGTGCATCATCTTCTTATTGAGTGTTTATAATTCTGGAGTTGACTTACATTGGTGTCATGCACACAAAGAAGCTTATCTCTGCGCATCTACCTCTTTTTGTGGCTGGGAAGGTAAATGTATGTTTGATAGATCCAGTCTGTATGGCTTTTGCCTGCTGATTACAAAACCCTAAACTTAGTAAATGGGATTTTAGTGCAGTTCTGTTTGAACAAACTCAGTGAATCCAGACCAACTGTAAGCTCAGATGCAACTGGTCATTAGCTATAGATAATGAATAAAACGGCAAAAAGGGATATCAAAGAGACAGGGTTATAAGCGCAGAATTTTGCTTTCAAGGAGGAACTTCAGTGGCTTAGCAGAAATACCCCCATAATTATCAGTTAAAGCTCTCACCAAGCTCATCACCTTACACTCAAAGAATAAAGGCTTCCAAGCATGTTGGATACCTGCCCCGTTTCTGAAGTTCTCTTTTTTTCAGAGGGACATCACAGACCCTTAACTATGAGCAAGGGGAAATGGGAGTACTTATATGCCAAGGCTCTTACAGTGTAATATGATGAAACCTTAGTTGTGACCTTGGGTTTCCAAATTTTAGGTGATTTTTACAATTAACTTTTTTTTAAGGGCTTCTTTCTTAAAGGAGTTATTGAAGAGCTGTCCAGGAGCACACGTTCTATGTATTGAAAAGCAGCAAATCAGAATGAAAAGTGGTGATCAGCCTGTCTTGATTTAATTTGGTTACCTTGTGGAGCATGAGCAGCTAAAGAGAGTCAATAGCTCTGTCGATAACTCTGTTATTAACTCTTCCAGACCAGATGATTGAGCGATGCTGCTGCACCCAGTGCTGAGCACATCAGTCCCAGGAATGAGCACTCCTGGTGCCAGCTCCACCGCTGCAAACCCACGCCAGGCTGTGGCCCTGCCAAGAATGGGAAGCAAGGTAAAGGCATCAGAAACAGAAAGGAAATGCAGGTAAAAAAGGGATACAGAAAAATGTCTTTCTTGGATTTGTCTCACCAGTAATTACACTCAACTAGGCTTTATTAAAATGACATTTAGTACAGTCTGCCTCACCCTGCCGAGTATGGATAGAAGGTTTGTGACCATAGCTGATCTGAAGGTTTATAAAATCTTCTGATTTCATGTGATTATGTGGTGAAAGGCTAGATGAACATGAGAGCAGCATGCAAAATGTGAGTGGAATATTCCGCAAGTAAGTATTGTTCTATGGATCTTTCAATTCTAGGTTACTGTATTTAAATCTGCTCCAGGCTGGTAGTGAATTAAATCTGTTCCTGGTGGAGTTATTTCTGAAGGTTTTTAAAGAAGAATTCTTCATGCCTTTTTTTTTAAGGAAAATATGGCACTGTATAATATATAGCCCTGTTCAATATTTTATGCTAAAGCTGGAAGCATCTATAAACATGTCACTTTTTTTTTCTGTAATATCAACAAGTAGGAAATTAAAGTTGCTGCTAATAATGAGGAATTCATTAGCTATCTGGGAATGCTCAGCCAACATCCTTACCAAGCATGCTTAAAATGACCTGAAGTTCAAGAATTTCTGTTCATTATTAAGGCAATTAAAAATGCTTATGTTAAAACTAAAAGGCGCTAATATGAAAAGTTAAAGCTGTCTGGACCCATTGCGAGCATCATTCTGACTGCGGCTAAATTCTGCAGAAATCTGATGTTTCTAGAGGGCTAAAGGAAAGAAATTTAACTTCAGAGAAGGTCTGAAAATTTTCCACTACCACGTTAAGAAAAAAATATAACTCTAATGCAAATGTCTGTGTCATAAGACATTGAGTGCTCATAAAATCAAACTGCTTGCAAGAAAATACTATTAAGGTGTTAAACCAGTGGAAAAAAGCAGTATTAAAAGAGAGAGTTGCTGTATGTTGTGAAAGGTCATGTAATCCATCTCTCTGCCTGAAGGAGGGATAGAAGAATACTGCCGTTAGAGCAAACCTTAAGGCAGTACCTTTACATCTTCACTGACGCTAGTTGGGCAGAAAAATGTAAACCTCTCTGATTCAAGCAAGCAAAACTTGTCACCCCTTACTCAGCTTTTTCACACTGATGGTGGCTTATTTGCTCATCCGTGCTAGAGGGCAGCTGAAGAGGACAACATGGAAGATATGGGAGCCACAATATCTGGTCATAGACAAGTAGCCTTGTGCATCAGCACCTTAGCTTCAGTGGCAGAAGAGGAGGCAGGTTTGCCCCTTCTGCCTAGCAAAACAGTCACTTCATCAGTCCTCCCCAAAAGTCTTCCGTAACTATATACTCTACCTCAGTTCTTGCAAAACTTTTTATTATTGTCTCTGAGTGTTATCACAGACTTATCCAGTTATTTTCTAATTTACTTTGCTAGCAGATATCTAGAATTCCTCTATGCCTTTGCATTGGTTTCTCTCCAAGCAGCCTGGAGAGGATGGCAGAAATGTCTCTCAAATATGCCATACTTGCACACATTTCTTGTCTTGCCATTGTCCTTTCAGGACAGATATTTTGGTAATATATTTTTCTCTTGCTTTCCACATTTTCCTCTTTAGAAATGTCATTGACAAGAGCATCTAATGCCATTCTATGCAAATTTGCACTTCTGGACCTTGCAGAATTCCTGAGAGCAGCAGAGATGGTGAGGAGGATACTAAAGACAGCTAGGCAGACCAAGATAAAACAGCAGCCATCTTCCAGCTGGAGGAGCCTCCCAGTTTAGTGAGTAATAGAGACTAAAGTCAAGACATGCTTCTAATAAGGCCAGTTTTAACTCACCCTAATTACTTTAATGTACGGTAATGCTAATTCATCATCATGGCACTCTTATAAATAGAATATCATCACTTCACATTTTCCAATGAATTCAATACAATCCAAAATTAAGTAAGGTAGTAAAATTTGTGATTCCATACAGTAACACATAGCAATTTCTATTTACCACAGAAACCTCTCTTAATGAATGCAGTATTAGGGCTTAGTGCTGATTTGAGTCTCAGAAGAGAGACCGGATCTTCCTCTGAAATGATAATTTATATATTTCCAGTATATCTAGGTCACTGTGGTTGTTCAGTTTATGTGGAAAATTGACTACTGTGTACATCATCCTATGATGAAAGAAGAAATCCACTGTGTAGCACTGAAGTCTTTTCACTATTATACCTCCTTCCATCAGTTTGCCCTGCTTGGGCAAACTTGCACAGAAAGCAATGCTTCTTTTCCACTTAAATTTAGGGCCAGAATGAAGGCTTAAAAAAACATTACTCAGGCAATTATAGGAACTTATTCAAGAAGTATATAAATGCAAACATCTGAACTTTAATATATTCAGTCCTGGAGTTCCAGTTAAGGTCCATAAGGATCAAATCTTGTACTTTGCGTTTGTAGTAAAAGATTAGGCTTTCCTTTTAGTTGTTACAGCCTGTGCCTAGTGGTTTTAAGAGCAATCTGCAAATGTTTACAAAGCTGTGAGACTAAAGCAATAATTTGCTTTATTTTGCACTGTTTCTCTTCCACTCATTCTCTTCAGCTTCTCTGATTCAACTCATTGGATCCTGACGTGTTGAGGATCTTGGGGAAAATGGACTGTGTGGACCAAAAAGGATGATATTCAAAGACATTAGAAGAGCTGGGTGGCAGAGTTCAGCCTTTTCTTAAAGGAAACAAAAGACACATAAAAAGAGTAACCAACCATTATAGACAGAAGTCTTGTAAGGTAAACCAACATGCTATAAAAGTAGGGTGAGATAAGGTCCTTGTTTAGATAGGAGAAGCTGGTGGAGCATAGGTACAGCAACTTCTGTTAGTCACTTCCCTCAGAGAGATACACTTTGAAAGGTGAATGAGATAGAGACTGGGTTTGCAAGTGATTTGGGCATCTGTGGGATTGCAGGTTTTGTTTTGTCCTCAGCTGAGAGATACAGCCAGGCTGTTGCATGGCTAGTGGTGATACACTGGTGGCATAAACAAACGCAAATTAGTGCGTACAAGAAATACAATATTCCTCCAAGTAAAAACATTTCTCAGAGTTACTGCAGCTTCCTTGGAGATCTGATTTATGTAAATTCTCCAGAATCTTAGTAACACCAGTGCGACGTAAACGCCATCTGAAAGGGTTTCTTGTTCCAGGCCCCCTTTGATGCTGAGCTCCCTAGATCCTTCCGAGAGCTACAGAGCTGGAAACCCGTTTAAACTGTTTGTTTGGAATAGCAGCACTCAGCTGAACTGACATCAAAGGAAATTGGCAAATTAGCTATGCATTTGTCTGCAGTGCTCTCACACGTGGCTTACTCTGGGAAATAACATGGCCTTGCTGAGCAAGAAGCTAGAAGCTTCTAGAAGCTGCCACACTGCTATGCTGTGCTGAAAGTCATTTAGATGTATTGTTGCTTCTGGGTCCTTCTCATTCTCCTGTTCCCAAAAGGCCTGACTGCTGGTGGAAAATATTCAAAACTGGTTTTTTTGAAGGTGACTTGAGACTTCAAAAGCTCTTCATTGCCAAGCTGCTGGGCAGCTTGCTTCTCTAAGGAGAGCTGTGCTATAGAGTACGTAGCAGCTAGGTGTAACCATTACCTGAAACAGGTGATATACAGGCAGGAGAAATGCTTAGGCACGTCAGCAAAATCCTACAACTCAAACTGGAAGTTGATAGAAACAGATAGAGTGGCAAAAAGAGAACAACGGACAAATGCGTGAGAAGACCTCCCTGTCCCTGCGTTGTCACTCGGTATAAATGTGTGTGTTGCTTTATATGCTGTCAGTGTGTCAGACTGAAGTAACACCGTGGACTGTACTGCATAAATGATGTCCTCATTATGGTTGTACTGTATCACAGTAACAAATTTAGTCTTTTAGCATTCCTGCTTGGATTTCCATTGAAGTTTGTTAGACACATGACTTTCTTCCTTCATTCATTTTGTCATCAGTGAAAATTAGTTTTCTTGTGTTCTGCCCTCTTAATCACTTTTAGACAAACAGAAACTGTCTGCTAGCTAGTGACTCACCAAAAGGAAAAGAACATTCCTGCTAGGTGATGCTAGTGACAATAAATTCTCCCGTGACCTTATCTATCATTTACTAGTCAATTCATAGTTATCTGTGAAGAGCTGTGATGTATCCTGTGATTATCTAAAAACAGGTTGGAAAATATTGGGAGAAGGTGGTTGGTTTTTAGGGCTTCTCTTGTATGTATGAAAGCTGTTGGGGATCTATTCCATATTTTTCAGAATTATTTAAATCAGTATGTTAAAATTAAGCTTCTAAACAAATAAAGTGGGTAGGTTTTAAAAAACTCTAGAAACCCACAGCTCTAACTGAGGTCAATTAAAACTTTGGGGTACCAGACTTTTCAAAAGACAGCAAATGCCTTCGGGCTATAGTGAAAAAGGGCTCTAGAGACAAGAGTGTAGAAATTGCCTATCAACTGGAGGAAGTACTAACAGAAAACAGTCTCTGCCAGAAGATCCTGTTCTATTATATACCTTACTTTGCATTAAAGATTATATTCAACCTACTGGCCACGTAAAAATTATTCAGACTGTATGAGAGAAATGATTAACAGAATAACAGTCATTCTTATTGCACTGGAGCTGCAAACCTCCCGTTGGGTGGGACATGACTGAGAGGTATTTGAGTGCTAAGGGGCACTGCTGGAGCACATTAACAAACCCATTTTTGTATTTCTGTCATCATATCAAGATATCTTTGGCTCACTGTCTTTGGAAAGATCTAGTGTTTCAAAATCCTGGATCTGAAAAATCCTGATAACTTTCATATTTTTGGCAACTATCTTTTAAGAGCAGTTAGGATTAATTCCCTAATATTTTTCAAATACCAAGACACATTTTGTGGAAAGACACTCTATAAATGCAACAACTTTGATTTCTAATGAATAGGAATGCTATCAAAGATTAGTGACAACAGCTAGTTGTTTGGCTGGTGCCATAAATTACCCAGACTGTAGGGAGGGGGTTTAAAACAAAAAATGAAAACTTAATAAAAGAGGAACCATCTTGGTTCTAGTCCATAATCTGGGGAAGTTGTCTACGACATTTACAAAAGACAAAACTTCATCTGTGTTGTCCTTGTATTCAAAAGCATCAGATCCAGAGGAGGCACTAGGGAGAAAGGCTTGTTCTGCATTACTGTCCATCCGCTATGTAACAGCCTACAGATGCATTTCGAAGAAGCAAGTAAAGCTCAGAGCATTTCTCTAAGCAGGTTCAATCTGCAAAATGGCATCTGCCCGGTGACCAAGCTGTGAAACTACTCAAAAACTGTTCAGAACCTTAAAAGTTTTGTGGTTTTTTTTTTAAATAAAGAGTATGAGTAAGTGAAAACAAGATAGAAAGTTACTTGTACAATTCCTGTTCGTGTGACAAAGTGAATACAAAAGAATTGGTAAAATACTAGTGGAAAGTAGGTGATACAAGCTACTGTACTGCAGTAGTTGTTCTAAGTCTTTAATTTCTATGCAAATAATAGCTGTTTGATTTTCTTTTTTTTGTTTAGTTCAACATTATCTCTGGTATGTGCTTAATCCACAGTGCAGAAGGTCAAGGGAAAGCTTTACATTGTCTCAACTGTTGGTCAAGCCCTATATGTACTTTATTTAAATTCAGTTTAGAAAGTCAGCTCAATGTTGAAGCCAGACTAGTTCTTTTCTCTGGTGGGGTAACAATTTTGGGAGGCAATAATTGGAGATGTTCATTTGTAGACATTCCCCATTATCTCCACCAGTTCTAAAGCACCTGCCTTACTAAGACTTCTATAATTCTATATATTGTCAGAAATTACAGAATAATTAACGAGAGATAAACTCGTGGAACATCAGAAAGTAGTGAGGTAGGTATTACTGCAAGGACATGGAAATGGATTTGGCATGGAAATACACATATTTGAAATCTACCTTAAATTCTATAAAGGTCAGGCAATTGAAATTCAGTGCAAAAGGTCACACAAAACTGGGAGTGATGCTAGCTACTGTTTTATTGTGGTGTTTTTATTCAACGTAAATGTGTATTGTTTGTTCATTAAATAAATCTCGTGTTCTTTTGATACTGCTTCAGCATAATGTATACATTTAGTCAAGAGTTAATGCACTGCAATTAGTGCAAATCAAGCCCAATTTTCATGCTTTTCCATAGCTAGCACTGAGTTCAAAGAAGCCATGGACTGAGACGCAAACACGGCCACTCGGGCGCCTGGGTGTGCGAGCATGCTTTTCTGTGCGTGTATTAGAGATATTTTGCTAGCAGAGAAGAGGAGGAGTTGAGGGAAAGGAGATTCCAGGTAGTTAAAAAACAAAACAAAAAACCCAACCCCCCCACTTTCTTGAGGTTGTACTTATTGTTTGCATATCCATCCGACTGGTAATAATGCCTGACTGTTTTCTTGTTGAAAGATTTTCTACTGAAAATGACGCAGTTCTGTCAGAGCACATATAACATTTTTTGCAACAGCTGACTAAAAGGCATGTGAAATCTGAATTTCCCAATTGCTTGTAGTGACTAAAAAGCGCAATAACACTGCCTGTGTGGTACCTCAATTCAGACTGTGCAGACGTACCCTGTTACAGTGGTGTACCCCTTCACTTGAGATGTTCGTTGATAAACGTGATGTCCAAAGGAGTGCAGCAACGGACAACAGAAGTGCTTTAGTAGAGGTGAAAAAGTGCATTTCTCCTTCTCTTCATTTGTTTACTAAGAATTCTGAAAATATTTATCCTAGAGAAGAAATGTAGGTGTTTAGCATAAACATATGATTGGCTGGTGTTGCTGTTGAACCTTAAATACTTTAAGAACATTTGAAAAACAGTGGTTTCTCCCTGCCCTTACCTCGCACCAGTCCTGTTTAGCCAGAGGTTGATCAGGAATAAACTGTTTGTCACTATCCCAACATTACAGGGCTCAGCTGTTAATAGCAGTATTGGAATATATGTTAAAGGAAGCATATGACTTTGCAAATCAAGGAGGAAATTATTTGGTAATAGAATTTTATTTAGAGATTGCTCATTAATTCTTTAAATCAGTTTTTGGTTACAAGTATTTGCTTAAGTTTATGCAACATAAATTGTGTACAACTACAGCTCAAATTATTTCTTATGAATAATGTATTTGAACAAATATAGGCCTTTAATGTGTTTGCAGTTGATTTGCAGTCAGTTGATAATTTTTATGTCTGAGCTCATTTTTTCAAGTTGTTTACTCATTTAGGTTAGAAGTAGGACTTTACATATCTCCAAGTATTTACTATGCAATTTTCAGGGTGTGTGATTTATTGCTTGAGATGCTTTTTTCCTCTCCTTGAAAGTCTTTGGGAGTCCAACTGCCTAACAGCCTCCTGAAACATTTACTGTGTTTGAATTTACTGTGCAGGTAATGGAAAGAGAAGTGTAAACTGATGAAAAACATTTCTCTGCTTCTTGTGCAAATATTAATTCATGCAATGGTTATGGTATCGTCTAATAAACTCTTTTTGTATTCCTTCTACATGACAATGCACGTGTCCAAATATTCATGACTGAATAAATAGATAGTATGCATAGATTGGCATCATTCAGATTAAAGAATTAGAATAAACCATGAGAAATATTCTAGGAGGAAATAATGCTATTGCAAAGTCACTTTTTGTGAAACAGGAATGTTTCTTTCAGATCAGTTTCTGAGAAACTGCTGGAAATGCTGCTGTTTCTGCACATGGATGTCCTGGTGCAGGCCTGCTCACCCTCACGCTGTCCCTTTTGAGCTGGGATGGACGCAGGTAATTCTCGTTTCTTCTAGCTGATCTGTTTCAAATTATGGTATCTTAATGTTCTGCTCACCCCTCAACCCCTTGCTTGTTATTCAGGCGCCCAGAGTCTCCAGTCACGCGTGTCCTTTGAGAGAGAGAGCTCGGGGATAACGAGCCCATGAAAATAAAACGGCTGTTTTCTGTTTGTTGCTGCGCCCGCGCAGCAGGATTTCAAGGCAGCGCAGGTCTGCGGGCTGGATGGGCACCGCCAGCTCTGCAGCCGAAGGGCTGCTCGTCCTCCTCGCGGAGGAGAGGTGCCGTTCCTGCAGCGCCTGTCCCGGCGTGAGCGCCCCGCGGCTGCACCCAGGTGCTGCTCGTCTTGCGGGAGACGTCAGGTATTTCCCAGAGGTGTTGAGGCAAAGTGTGCCGGGGCCTCTCAGAGGTGGGAGTGTAGGGGAAAAAGGGAACAGCAGCTTTGGCTGGGAGGTGAGGCTGTGTACGTTGTGCTCGCACAGCCGCTGTGCAAACGGTGCCGAAAAGGAGGCGTTTTTACTTCAGTGTTTCTGTCCGTTTCAGTCGATGAGCGCGAGGCGTATGCTGTCCAGCGGAAGGAGCAGCAATTAATATATATGTGCTTTGTCCCGGAGTGATATTAACTTGCAGTAATGCCACTTTAGCAGAAAGAGCAAGTAAGTCATAACAGGCAGTCAGGGAGAGCTGAACGTGGGAATGCTGTCCAAGGCAAAAGACCGCCATTTGAGCTCCGTGCTACGAGCCTTAGGCTTCATTTAGGCTCAGGCCTGGGGCTGTGCCGTTACCAGCGCAGCACGGCCTTCCTGGAGCAGTGCTAGCCCTGATGAGCACCTGTGTCACTCTCCGCGTAAGGTATGAAATCAAAAGCTGTACAGCGCTTCAAAGCTTTCACGCTGTCTTCTGAAAAGCTACCTAGGCAGAAATGTGCTCTGCCATTTTTATCTGTGCTCTGCTTAGTACTGTCACGGCTGTGTTGACTTATATTCTGATGTGATTTTTCCAGTGCAATTTTTCTCTCCTGGTGGAGAGTTAAGCCAGTCCTTAACATGACTAGCTGGGAGGAAAAAAAAAAAAAACCACAACACAAAAAACCCACAAAACCCCACACAAACCAAACAGCAAGGTGTCTGTAAAGATGCTGCTTATGCTGCTTATTAATATGCCTTGTAATTAGTACAACCTGGATCTGTGTTCAAGAGGCAGAATTTCAGTTAACCTCTTTGGGTGGTGGGAGTTCCCTCGCAGTGTGAGCAAGGGGGGAAAGGCAAATGGTGTGGGCTCTGCAGCTCTGTTCCCTAGCCCCTCTGGTCTCTGAGAAAAATGACTCCTGGATCGGTTTCCACGGACCAGTGGCCATCATCGTCTGCGAGGAGACTTAGTTGCCAGGACAACTGTTGCCAAGACAGACTGGTTTTCCTTGGGAACAATTTCAGTGCGTTAATTCTGTACAGTGAACCATCTCCCCTGTCTATTGTTAGACCCCTGCGAGAAGCTACTGGAGTTTTAGCTCCATGTGGAAATTGGGAAACAGTAGGAAAGGAAAGCAAGTCTAATTACCAAAAGGGAGTTTGCAGTCCTACATGGATCTGCACAAAGTTCATTGTCTCTCAGACCGTACGTGCACTCTGCTAACTGGGCCCCAAAACCCAGTGTTGGAAGTCTCTTCAAGCCATGAGATCAAAATGAATTCCCAAGCTTACAATTCTCTTTAAAAATACTTAGTTGGGAATAGAATAAGGTCCTTGAGGACATTCTGTCTTCTTGTAAGTAGCTATGAAAGTTCTTATGATTGAGTACAGTGGCTGTGATCAACAGCCTGCATGTGCTGGAAGCAACAGATCCCACCACCTCACCTGACCTGGAAAATGCTGGTGGTTTTTGGAATGACTGACATGGCCTCCGAGGACCACTCTGTTCCCTTTGGAATTGCTTATGAGTTTTATATCACCTCAAAGATTGCTGTAGCTTCATTTTGTTAATAGTATAGCATTAATGGTATATATGTAACAGTCAAGAATCCCTCTTGTTACAGAGGCTTTTAAAGTTTATGATTCAAAACTTAACCATTTCTCTATTAGTTTCCAATTTTTTGCGTTAAATACTTCTGGTTCAAGTGGAAAATGTCTTTCGTTATTGTAGAACATTAGATAATACGCAACTGAATGGATGCAAGCTAGTTAAATAGATAAGCTACTCTCCTGAGAAATACAAAGCAAACAAATTTAACACTGTTCTTGTCCAGCAGAGGTCACTTACAGGCCACTTTATTCATTATTGGCTGTGCTTTTGCTTGCCTAGTTAGCATCTGTCGTTTCCCCTATTAAGTACTTCTGGATCAGCTGTGCCAATGCAGGTCCTGAAGGCCCTACTAATGACTTTGAAGCTTTTCTAGAATCATTAACATTAACAAACAGAAAGGCAAAATCCTGCTGAAACTTAAGAAAAATCATGAAATAGTGTAGGGACTTTATTGATCCCATAATCTCAGTAGGTGATCTCAGTAACTACCCCACGCTTCGCAAGCTTTGCTGGGCCTCTTAAAGAATTGTCAGTGCAAACAGACTCTACCCAGTACTACTAAATCTATGTGGAATTCTTACCTGGAATCTTATCTGCTCAATCTTTACAAAACGTTTCTTGATGTGCACTTAAAGTGAGAAGCAAAATGCATTTACAGCTTCTCATGCTTCAACTGTATGTCAGTCTCAGCTGTTGCAGGCTAGAAGAGGCCTGTGCTTCACAAATTTTTGTTGCAACGTGAAGAAAACCTTTGAGAATTCTTTACTGCCCGATCAGTCATCAAACCTGAACAACTCATCCAACTTTGCAAAAGTGCCATTCTGCATCTTCTATTGTAGCTAGAGTGAAAAGATGGAAATCAGACATGGTGTTTTATGAGCCCTTTAAGCATCAAGAAAAGGTTTGTGTTTGGAGCAGTCTGAATAGGAAATAGCCCCATTCCATTCATGTTTCATTGACAGCGCATGAAAGAAAAACAAAGGAAAAGAGCGAGAAGGTTCCTGTTCCTTCAAGATGAATGAAGGGCAGAAATTCCCCATTAGTCTATAGACCCCATTAGCCTAACAGTTAGATTATGTGCTCTGAACTTTTATGAATGGCATTTATTTTTGTTTTGTTACTTTTTGATGGCAAGATTTAACCACTTCTTGCAGAGAGCGATATAGCACTGAACAGTTTGGCACTTTACGCCCATGTAAGCATCAGCATATCTTTGTTGAGTAAATATCAATGTTTAAACTGTGGTTTTATTGCGAAGCACTGTAATTTATCTTTGTATGTGAGTATGCTCAAGCAAAAAAAACCCTGTGAAATTCTCTGTCTCTCTAGCTCCCTAATTCTTCTGATACTGGGACAAGATTGTAGCTGCTCTCAAATATAAAGGTGTAAATATGTCATGATTTTACACTGTACTTATTTTTCTAGTTGCACTAAGCAATGAATTATTTTCAGAAGTCAAACAGAAAGCTGAGTGAAAAGTAGCCAAGTGGCTGGATAAAAACTTTTCTTGAGTGATGGATGGCCCATACGCAGATATATTACAAATGTGTAAGGTAAATCCCCTTAAATCTCTATGAAGGTGAAGACAGAAGTTGTTTGACTTTATAGTCAAGCTTTTACAATGTAGGTAAAGCCAAACGGCTGACTAGGGACAGTAAGAATAGCATCTTGATGTTATCTTCTTTCTGAATCTCATCCTTTTAAAGCTCTGATCTCTTTAAGCTCAGGTGACAGGAAGATCAGTCAGCAAATTTTCAACAAAGGAGAAACTCAGTACGTGTGTTCTTAATAGTCAGTACCTTGAGTGAGGGATCCTGTGTGATTTGTGAACTTTGTCTGAATCTCAGACGGAACTTCCTCAGAGTTAAGAAGGTTGTTTGGGTTTTTCTGTCTGGTCTGCTTCAGAACTGTCTCACTCTCTTACATCTTCTGTAGAGATTCTATGCTCGGTTTCGCAAACTCCAAAGTACAGACTCAGCACCTCTGCAAAGTCTGTTTTTAGTAAGAAACAGCAATAGGTTTTGGTTTATGAGCTTAGGTCCAGACTAATATGCAATCTTTTAAAGTTTGAGGGAGGGGAAGGTAGTACAAAATTCTGCTTTGTTCCTAGTTTGTCAGCTGTCTGGCCCAGGACAGAAAAATAATTAAAGAATATCTGGCTCTCATTAATATCCACTGGAAACATGCTGGGATCTGCTTGTTTAGCTCTTTATTTTGATGCATAGACATGAACTCAGAGCATTATGCATGCTGATGCTAATGCTGTCTAATTTCTAGCATGAATAAAGAGTGAGACTCTGTAATTCTTCTATTCCTGCTTATCTGGGTTGTTATTACGACATTGTTCCTAGTGTGTCCCACTATATAAATTCCCTCCTTTCTCACAAGCAGTTGATACTTTTACCTTGCTCGTAACACATAGAGAGGACACAGGACATCCAAAGATTTTTTTCATTAGTGAGGGCTGGCTCGGGCTACTAGCCCAAAACAGGAAGGAACTGTTCATCTGCATAGTCTCTGTGGCAGGCTGACAAGTGAAAAGAAATAGATGAAAAGCTTCAGCTCTGCTCCGTCCTTCTTGCTGTGCAGAAGTACAGGTGCATGGGAGGTAACACAGGCAAGGGATAAATCACTACTAATTCAGAAGAAAAAGACCCTGCACAGGACAGCTTCCACTTCATATCTTTCTAAGAGGTCTAATTAAACTCACTGTATGAACACCTATTAAGAATGGTGCTCCATAATGCCTGGTCTGAGGTTTTTCTGAAACAAGGTTATTCCTAGGGTTTTGTTCTTCAAAACTCTTTAATCCTGACTCTAGTTGTCTCAATGAAAAGTTTGAAATACTTTGTAAACTCTTGGTTTGGGGATAGGAGCACTCTGTTGGTCTGACATCAAAGTGAATCAATGAGCTAGCTGTGCATTTCTATTCACTGCTTTAGCCATATATTCTTTTGCAAGTGTCTAGAAGCTGTCACCCTGCTATGCTGTGATGAAAATAATTGGATATAGTTCCCACTTCTGTTATTCCCATATGATATTGCTGCTGATAAAGAATACTCAAAACTGATGGCTCCAAAGGCAAGTTTGAAACTTCAAAAGCCAAGTGTTCTCACGTGCTGAGCTGCTTGCTTCTCCAAGGAAATCTGCAGAGAGCTGCACCATATATCAAAGAGCAGCCAGACATAAGACCATTCCCCCAGATGAATGATATGCAGAAAGAAGGTACGTTCAAGGATCTAAATAGTGAGGAACTCGGTACTCAAACTGGGAATCAGGAGAACCAAATAATTCTGGAGGAATGGAAGGCTGTATAGAAATAAGGAGATAGAAAATGAAATTAGAAATCCAGTGAGGAAAGATGCTTAATAATTTGTGAATACTTATGATTTATTTGTGAATACTTATGATTTTTATTTGTCCCCTAATGCAGGAATTTACAATAGTCCTGGCGGTTTGGCTACCACATATAAACATGCTGGTTTTGCCACAGTGTAGTAAAATTTCTACTGTGTGATAAACTACGTTTCAGCAAGATGGTGTCCTGGCCTGGAGAGAACTAGGGGTGGGGAAACTGCTGAGAACCCTATCTGCTTCATGCTTCTGCTTTTGCAGGCAAGCAACCCTCAGGGAAGTTCAACAGACATTCAACAAACCAGACATTTTTGTGGGTTATAAGGTTCAAAGATGAGCCCTGTCATACCATGTGTTGACAGCAGATAGATACCTCATTTGGTCTTGGCCAGAACAGCAAAGGTTGGTGTGGAAATTTCAGCTTCCTATTAAAAAAATAAATTTCTAGTTCCAAATCTCTGTTTAATGGTGTTGACTCTACAATGTTTTTATCAAATCATGGCTGAGAAATAGCACTGCTCTGAATTGATGTTTTAATTTTATTTTTACCGAGACTAAAATTATTCTAAGGCAGCCTGACAGCCTACAACGTCTCTTTCTGATGCCCACATCAGAGAACAGCAGCCCCACAAATGGGATCTTGGGAACAAAAGCTCTCCTGACACTGCTGGAGGGATGGAGAGTTTGTTTTTTGCAGCTGGAGATGTCTAACACACTTTACTCTGGCTAAGGAAATTTTGTGCAAGAATTGCCCAAGACATCTCTTCCTCAGCATTATATTTTATGTTATTAATTCTGTAGAGCTACCTGTGGCAATATCCTGCACACTATTTTTGCTACTGTCCTTTTCATGTCCACACAATGGTACCATAGCCAGCTGGACAGTGCAACCGCTACTGAGAAGTTTATTCTAATTACTAACTGTGTCACTAGCTTTATAGGAAGATAACTAGTAAGTGATTTACTTAGAAGTTTAAAGATATATTCCTTCACGCCATGTTGTTTTTCCAAATCCCACATCCCATTTTTAAACATAAATGTGTATGTTTGAGTTGGTCAAGTTTTTTTCCAGGTATAATTCAGAGTACATTGCAGGAAAGGCAATCACTGCAGTCAAGCAAACCTCAAATATCTTTCTCTCTCCTAGGTTATTCACAAATGAATCCATTGACGGAATAAAGGGGAAAAACCTTACAGTCAAAACTTTCAGTGCCTGCAGTTGTTCTGATTTTTTGGTTGTTCGTTTGTACTGTAACACAGCCAATGTCTGTCCAAGGCCAGGCAAAGAGCAAAGGGCTCAGTCCCAGACTGTCATATGCAATCCCTGTAAATAGGGGAGGTAAGATTGAGGTAGGGAATCGTTAGGATTGTGCAAGACAGAGATATGCCAGTAAGCAACCTTTTCCCAAAATGAAGCACAAAATTACAGCTTATAGTAGAAATGTAGGAGATTTTTTTTCTCTTTGCAGGCTCGTCCTCATGGTAAAAATCCAGCAGGTTCCATTTTTTCTCTACTATGTTCTGTTGTGCTGGCTGTCAGGGAAGCCAGGGGTGCCATAAGAGTTTCAGTGTGTACTTGATCAAGTAAAGGTGTTGGTAAGTAACAATCTCTCTTGCTATAAGTACTTGACCATACTGAGACCACACAACCCTTGGGGGTGCAGACATGCCAGATGGAAAGGACTTTTTGCCCTACTGGAGCACAGCAAGCTGATGAGGAGGACTGTTAGCAGGATGATTCTGTCAGTTTAATAGCATTCTGTCCCTGAGTACTCTCTGTATAAACATAGTATCTGCTTTTGAGGAGCAGTTTCCCTAGTAGTTGACTTCAATAGGGCTGTCCTGTGCTGTCAAACTCTCAGGTTTTGGGCTAATGACTCAGAGCTGTCACCTCCAAGACGAGGTCCGGAACAAGGACCCCCTGTTGCCTCTACCAGGATCCCTTCCCTGCTGCTACCTGCATTGCGTGAATTGTGTCCTAAAGCACTTTTTTATGGGCGAACAAAAGATCTTTGTCTTTAGAAAGGATCTCCAGAACTAGCTACCTCTTAAATACAAAAGTTTCATGGCATCTTTCAAGGCCTAATTCTGATCTCTGCTGAGAATATCTGCAACTGTGTAAGCCTTGAGACCTGAGGACTGTCATTACGCCCACACTTAGTGGGATTCTCCGTCTTCTCTAAATATAAATATGGATTCAAAACCTGTTTTTTCTATTTCAGCTCTCCAAGTTTTACTCCATTTTTGTGAGAAATTTGCATAATCCTGCTTTTTTATCTAAACGGCTGTTGGTGCAAATTATTGTTAGTCTCTTTGGGAACGGATTTCATTGCTAGGAAGCCCTGCCGCCAATTTGCCAAAGGTAAACAGGCGCTTCAGCTCTCCTAGAATAAGGAATTGGGGTGATCAGCTTGGAAAAAATTTGGAGGTAAATAGATCTTGTCTCCTGGGAGGCAAAAACAACAAAGGTTTACGTGAGGTTGAATCTCTGTAGGGAGAGGATTTCTCAGAGCGCTCACTATTTTGTTTTCATGTTTTCTTTTATCAGGCCATTATTTTGAACTTTGTCTTGCTGCCTTCATGGGAGGCAGCAGCAGTGGCAGCTTGCCTGGTATTGGATAATTAACAAAGTACAAAAATTCACCAGAAGGAAATCCTTAGAGGGCTATTAAGAACTGGCTTGAGTCCATGAAGCTGGATAAGAAATATAAACCAGGATTCAAGTTTTGTTATACTAGTTACCTAAATATCTTTCCGTATTTTATTTTGGTGTGTGCCATTGCCCCAGATTTTGATGTGAGCCTAATGGAGGAAGCACAGAAGAAGCATATAGAAAAGTGGTGCTTTTTAAGCTCTGCTTTCCAACCTAATGAGAATGTTCTCACAGTAATATTCTAGTGAATATACGTTATATTGTACTTTATCAGATGAAACATGACAGGGGAAGCTGCTCTCTGAGAGTAATCTTTTCTGAAGCTTAAAATAAAGAGATGTATTAAAATCAAGGACAATTGCTGTGGTGCAACTTGTCAGAACATCATGCAGCGCTTTGCTTTATGATGTTACTGCCTGTTACTCTTCTGCTCAGAGAGGGCAGCAAAGTATTGCAGATCTGGGATCCAAGAGGAATTTGGCACCGAGGTGTAATACTGAGGAAGAAATGGATCTTATTAATATACAAGGTCTGAAAGGAGAAGCTGGGAGACAATCAGATCATTACTGCTTAAACACACTTAAGCTTTTGTCCTTTAAACTGTGGTTGTTTTCTAGTAGTGGAGATGCTATCAAGAGAAACAGCTTAATCACTTTAAGCTTAGACGTACAGCAATCCCGATAGCTGTGTAAAGAAGCACAATAGCTGGAGAGTTCAGGATTCATCCCAAACTGGAATACTGTATGACTTATTAGGCGTGAAGAGAAATGCTTTAAACTTAGACATACAATGAACAAAACATTCAAATGTATTTGCAGCATGGTGAGATTGATGGCTGTTGCTATATTAGGTATTTTCATTACACCTGGATATTTTCAGATTCTTATAAGCTTGGTTGTTTCTTTTCTGGTTTCCAAACATAGAGTTACAATCAGAGGCTAGATGAAATGGTTCAGACTCTATTCCTTGTTCTTGGTCTTTTGCCTGAAGACAGGAGTGTATTTCCTAGGCAAGGTAGGCAATTCTTTCCTCTGTTTCCCTTTAAAATTATGTAAACGGAGAGCTTGATTTGTCACAGAACTGAGGACTTAGCAATGACTCTTCTTCAGCCTTTCAATGCCTTGGTACTTTGGTAACAAGTTCAGTTAACACAGATAAACCTGGAGAGAAAATTTATTCCTGCCCAGTAATTCAGTGCAGTGCTCTTGCAGTCAGTGGCTTACCAGGCAGAGATGGAAGAGGTGGTCCCAAAGGTGAAATGGGAGAACGAGTTACAGAGCTATGACCATTTAGCAATGTTGTATTTTTGACACTCCTTGTCACCCCTTTAGTCTTGTTTCATGCCTCCTTCATTCTTTTATTTTGTCTTTTTACTTCTTCCACCTCATTAACCTTTTTTAGGCTCTGCACAATTTCAGAAAGCTAAAAATGCTTTTTGCATTTGTAATGCTACTCTAGAAACTTGGCTTTTAATAAATAAAAAATACAACACATTTTCACAGAAGCCCATAAAACAGAGATGTAATGAGATTTTAATCTGATTGTACCATTTGTACTCTGAATCACTTACAGAGTTTCCTACGATAGCCTGCTAAACGATTATTGCTTTTTCTTTCCAGGGGACAGCTCTCAAAACCAGAAATCATGCTTGTTAGAGTTGGCTACTAATCTGATGGTCATAACTTGATTACTTCATGCTCACTAAGTCCCAATAACAGAATTCCCCCAAGGCATGATTTGTCAGCTATGGAACTTTTTTTCATGCACTCCTGCAAACAGCAGTGGTTTCTGTCCTGTAGTAGAACCAAGTCATCTGCTGTCCCAAGTTGCCAAATCACAGTTTCTGTTGAAACACTTAATAAGTACATATGGAATCGTATGCTTTCTTACCATATCCTGTCTGTGTTATCATGTGTATACCACACATCCTGGAATTAGATAATTGCTTTTCAACCTCCAAGCAAACTCCCATCATTATCAATACCACTTGATATGAACTATGACATAAAATTTCAGTTGTATGTATTGATATTCTGCATGGACATTTTCTGGTCCACATGCTGTTGGTATGCCCTCTGCAATTTCATTGTAGAAATAAGTAAAGCCAGCACCATCTGTTTCAACAAACTGCTTTAGAGGTATCCTTAATCTTATGATTTAGCTCATTTTCTGGATCATATACTATGATGTGTGATTATATTACATCTGAAGTATATTGGCTTTCAGGTTTTAGAGCATGCGTACCTCTGCAATAACATAAGACAGCATTTATTTCATTGGATTTTCAGTGCCATAAGTAGGTGTAGTAAAGAATTTTTCATCAAAGTAATGCATTTCCTAGCAAATGAAGCTTTCCACAGGAACAATTCCATTTGCCTGAGATATTTTTATTTTCCAGGGGAAAAAAGAAGAGTAGTCAATGTTTGGTACTCTCTCTAGGCACTAAGAAAACATAGTGGGAGAAAAACATAGAAAACATTTGCTTGTGTGCATGACTTTTGCTTTACCTATTAAAATGTCTCTATCTCAACCCATGAGTTTTCTCACTTTTACTCTTTCAATTCTCTCCCCTGTCCCACCAGGAGGGAGTGAGCGAGTGGCTGCGTGGGCCTTAGTTGCCAGCTGGGGTTAAACACAACACATTGTTGTAAGGTGGTAGACTCCCTTCACACTAATCCCGGAAACCTGTTAAAGACGATAAGATAAAATAACATGCCCATTAAAGACAGCAACTGTGTTTCAAAAGAATTGCTGGTAGCAGTTTTATCTGCTAAATGAACAAGAGCTTCACTTTCCATTGGCTTTTCATTAAAGCCTGTCAAGCATGTGACAAGCTAAATGTTCTTCCTACTCCTATGATAATTTGTATATTCTGAAGAACTACTACGTTTCCTAGGCTTGCTAAAGGTGTCCCTATGTCTCCTCTTTCTGCTCTGTTGCTTTAAACCCTGAATTTCATTACAATCCCTCAGCTTTGGTTTCTGTGATAAAGCTGGTGGGTACAGAAAAGCTAATTGCAGCTCAGTTCCTTTGTACGATTTTAATCGATCTGTGATTTTTGCATTGAAATCTGGCAAGCTGTTTTGTTGTGCTTGGAATGTGAGTGTAAGTTCCTTCAGATCCTGATTCAAAAGCTGTATTACTATATGAACCGGAAATGAAAAACATTAGAACAAGATTTGTGATCTAGTTTCTTGTGAAATTCATTTTCTAGAAGTATGGGCTTGATATTTCCAGGTGTCTATTTTGTTTGACTTCTATTGATTCTGCCTACTAATACATATAGTCTGTTTATAGCTGCTATTGGCTACTTCTGAAGTACAGTTGTTACATAGATAAATAACTGTAGCATGATCAATTTTTGGTATAATACAACTATGTTCACCTTTGTTTCTAGCTTTGATTTTAAAGAACATCGAGAGTATTGGTAAAAAAGTATTTGCTTCAACTGGAAAAGAAGATACTTTTGACAACAGAAAATCCCTTTGTGGGAAAGCTGAAAGTGTACTCTCCTATTCTAGGACTGAGGCTGAGAAGACAGCTTTAAAAGACTTAGTAAACTCCAAAGCAGGCTTACCTGGGGATATCTGATGAATAGACTGCGGGCAGGTTCATGTATCTGAATGGAGGGACTGTAACTTACAGAAACTGGAATGCTGGAGAACCAAATAATATTAAAAAATGAAGGCTGTGCAGTAATACAAGACTCTGGAAAATGGAATTACGTTAATGGTTCAAATTCACATGCCTTAATTATTTGTGAATTCTTGAGATGGTGAATCTAAGAACACCCAAAGTTTTTGTTCTCAGTTATGTGGTTGCTGTAGAAGTTTGTTCCCATGAAGGGCTCCTGGAGTAACCAGAACCAGAGTGTATTTGTAATTGTTTTCTCTTTGACATTCAGTTTTGAATCTCATAATAAAACACAGATTTAATTTTTTCAATCATTATGACTTAAATTGTGTTTATCATAGTGTGAATAAGGCTAATAAGTTATGGCATGCTCAGCATGGTGGTTGATACGCCTTCTTATGAGTTCCCTGTAAATGCAGAATGAGGAAAACATTTTTTAATAATCTTTAAAGTAATAAAAAATATTTATATATTCTGTCTTTGAGCTGAGCTGTAAAATTGGAGAGATTACTCTCAACATGTTTGTAGCTTGTGATACATTCTTTTGCCATGTAAATATTGGAAAGTGCATACAGTCCTATGTTTTTTTAGTATTTAGAGATAGCATTGCTCCTAGCGTGCTTTTACTCTAGTTTTAAAATTGACTGATAATGAGCACTTAGAGCCTAGAGAGGTATTTGTCATCTAAGTACAGAGGTCTATTGCACACAAGTGATTACTGAGGTGCAAATAATTTCTCTGTTGAAGTTTTGGCTATTTCCATGTGATAGGAAAATGAAAATGAAATTCCTCATAGAGGAATAAAACAGTAAAACACCCAGCCAGGCTGCTTTGTATGCAGTAGAACAATCACAAGATCTTTTTTGGCAATCTATAGGCATCATTTGAAGAACAGGAGGTATAGATCAAGATTTAAATGCAGTAGAAAGCAGAAAAATTTTGTCTTAAACACAAGAGCCTACTGGTGAAATGTACTCCAAGTGGAATTTAGCTCATGCAGAAAAACAGCAAAAGACCTTATTTACGTAAATAGCTCATTAAAGTGAAAGAAGTGGTGCCACAGGCTTTTATGATTTTCTTGATGGGAGCTGCTTTCACCTCAAGTGAACTACAAAAAGATGAACTAGGAACAGGTGAATACCATCACCACAAAGCCCAATACTAAAAGTTTGACAATTAAGAAAAAAGTTTACATGCAGGCTTTAAGTTTTTGACCATGGAAGAATATAAGATTTTCAATTCCTCTTCCATGTAGTTTAAGACATGTAAGCTAAGTACCTCTGCAGAGAGAAGGACTGTGTCTACACTGGCAAGTTGCATGGACCCGTGGGAACGTACGACGGTATCTGTACAGAGGAGCATTTGGTGCCCAGCTCATCTTTTTTATAGCTGTTATTTTCATTGACTAATTCTATGCCTAACTTTGTAAGTAATGACATTTCTCTGCAGCAGGTTATAAAGGTACAGCAAAAAAATCAATTACTGAAATTGGTGAAGGGTATGAATTTTCTAGAGTGTGATTTATCTGCTGATCTGCATCATGTTCTCCTTGTCATTACTGGTAATGTACCTTTGCAGTTCCCAAGTGAACCGCATTCCTTTTCTTCATTAATTGCTGTCTTGCAGCTATGAAAACAAGAACTTTTTAAATTTTGCCTGGGAGCTTTTAATCAATATTTATTATATGAAAACGCAGGATATGGTGCAATATTTAAAAGATAGATTCAGGTTATTTTAGGACAAGAAAGAGACATTCTAGAGAGTAGGTACAATCCTGCTGTGCTTCCAGGTTTAGAGATCAGTGGTAATTCAGCCTCCAGTGCATTTATTTGGAATGATTTTGTAAGTCTACTTTGAGATTGTATCCAAAACACACTGTGATATCTTTTGTGACCATTTCCTTTGGAGCTGGACTAAGCAATGATGTATTATGCCACCAGTATGTCCGTAAGTAGACTACAATGACTAAACTGCTGATTTGAAAAAGATTTGGAGTAGTATTTTGCAGATGTGAATGGTTGTGTTCTTTCAACTGAATTTTTTTTAGAAATACTATTCCTAATTGCCATGTCAGTTGCTCTCTCAAGAGTGCAGCTCTGGAACGTAATTTCGACTAATTTTTACATTATTTTGCCCAGCAACTCTCCAATACGGTTGTTAGAAATCTATGAAGCTTCTTGTAACCTCATGTTAAGATTGTGTTCAGGGAGCACTGCACATTGTTCAGATGGGATCTATACAAACCGCAAAACTGTTTGCAGGTAAGTGCAAAAATATTCTTTTGCTAAAAACACTGGGGGTTCACAGAAGCAGAATGGGAGAACACTTATATTGTATGCTCAGTTTCATACAGTCCAAAGTTATCAGATAACTAACTTTTTTACCAGGCTGTGTACATGAAAGGTGTATTTGGCCCTAGCAAGGATGGCGTCAATAGCAAGTCCGAGCTGCGTTTCTCAGATCTGCCCAGTCAGTTCATTTCTTGCATCCTAAAACTCTCAGACTGGCATCTCTTCTTCTGTTCCCAGTGTTCCCTGTCTTGTAGGTTTACTCTACAAGATGGTGTAAACTATCTCAAGGAAAATTGTTCCCCCGCTGAAACACCTCCTGTGCAGAAGGGAAGGCACTAGCTTCCCTTCCTTTCTAGAAAACTAAACTCTTCTCTGTATGACACTGATGAAAACCCATCGCTGGTGGAGTTGCCCTAGAAATGCAGCTGTGTAAGTGAAAGTATAGCTCTATCAGTCCAGGCTTACCCAGTAAACTGTCCTGTCCTGAACTGTTGCTCAGAGGAGCAGAATAGCAGTGCTGAAATCTGTGAGCTTTGGCAGGCCGTTGCATGGGAGCAGAGTGATTTTCTCTGGACAAAAATCCACAGGGAAGGAACAAGACCTGGAGATAGAAAATGAGCTTTTGTTAAGTCATATTACTTAAAACTTTCAAACTCGGTAACATACTCTCAGATGTGCCCTGAGTTCTAATCTTTCTTACCACGCATGTTAGGGACACCTTTTTTCAGTAGGTGCTGAAAAGAGAGAAAGAGTTTGAAAATCTGTTCCATTACCTTCCAAGAAGCTTACATCAGCATCCCTGATGACCACTTAATTTGCATTAATTATAAACTAATCTGTGTTTCCTGTTATACCCCTGATTAGAACCATCTCATTTGGTGCTAATATGACCTCCACAGAGCTTTGGAGTAATTCAGGATGAGAGGAGCATTTGTTAATCAGCTGCTGGGTTTATCTTTCTAAAACATAGCACAATTTCAGGCTAAGTGCAGGCTTAGGAAGAGCTATCCTGTCATATGTGAAAAAACCACAATCTCTGAAAAGCTGGTTTCCTTCTCTCTATTTTTCAAGTGGCAATTTTCAGTGGGAACTACAAGGTGGAAACAGGAAGCTATTTCAATCAGTAGCAACTTATACTTACTGCTTTATTTTTAATTATAACACACAAATATGGGGGGAAGGGGTGGTTAACTTATGCTCAGAGCAGAGGATGAAACGTGCCCCTTGCTCTGGCTTGTTTCCCTTTAACGGAAGAAGGCATCACGCTCTTGTGTGAAATACGTGGAGGAGAAGTGTTACGTAGGGAAGTCTGTGGCTTTAGCGCTACTGAAGTGGCTCTAGCCTTTGGCCTAGCACCTGGAGACATAAGGAAAGAAAAATAATTCCTGGATTGTAGCTCGGCCAATAATGCCTGGGAGAAGAAATAATGCAAGAGAGCCTGGAAACCTAGGTGCAGCCTCGCATTTCTCTTAAACTCTCTGCCAAACCTCTCAGCCCTAGCAGCATGACTGGATCCTCTCCGTTATCTCTAGGGAATGAATTTATCCTGAGGCACCTACAGTTAACATCTCTCTCTATGGTCTGTGACCCTATTGATGTTTCAGACATTGGTAGCTTGGTCAGTGCTTCAGGGCAGATGGTTGTGAGAGCTTTTTCCTGCCTGTCTGCGTGCCCTGGTTTGTTTGTGTCTTCAGCTAGCAGCACAGCTGTCCCACGGAGCTGAGCTTGTGCGTTAATCCTGCCCGAAGCTTCTGGCAGCTTTGCAGTGGGAGGAAGAGTCTACAGTGCCTAACTGGTTGGCATCCTCTTCCAGGGTGTTTAAACACAGATAAAACTTCAAGCAGCTAGTCTGAGCGTACGGAACGTGAGAGCAGTAGTCCACCCACCACCACAATCAGGTGTCTGATTGCAGAGAGTCTGGGTTTGCCAACGTCGGCCTTCGTGGGAATGGGCCTGCATCAGCTCAGCAGTGCAGTAGACCAAATGTCAGTGTTTCATTGCAGCCCTAACAGAAAGTATTACTACAGAGCTGCAAAAAATACGTGAGCATGTATACTGTCTCGCAACAGACAAAACCGCGAGGCTGCCCTCTGTTCCTGCGTTGCTTTGCCTTAGTTTGGTTTGTTGTTTACCGTGTTGTTTCGATACTCACGGCAACTGTATCACGATGAGTCCCAGTTGTTTGCATCCTTAATTGTCCAACTCTATCTCACAGCTTGTACTGGAACACATTTCAGAGGTGCGCCGAAGGCAGCGATTAGACCCTCTGGTCCCATCGCTTGTTGCCATCAGGCTTTCCACACTCTCTTGGGAAAACTCAGGATGGCATCTCTCCCCCTTCCTCCCATCTGCACTGTTGGGCTACAACTCTTGGCCACTTTTGCCTTGTGCTTGAGATATGTACAAAAAAAGGCTCTGTGCAACCTTCCCCCCTGCCCCAAGAATTATTTCCAAGCATGTTTTTTTTGATTCAAACTTTTCTTTTGATACAACAAGGGAAGCTAAGCTGCTACAAGCTGCTTTAGCTGAGATGGGCACAACACTTCACCAAATTTAATTGGAAATCCTGAAGCCTCTTAAGCAACATCATAATGAATAGATTGGTCACTGTCTTGGTTACTTCCTACCTTGCACTTTACGGATTCAATGACACCTGTGCAAGAGTGTCCCACTTGGAATTGGTTTGGTCAATGCTACTTTGCTTACAGATCACAACCTTTTTACCCCTCTATCCTCTTACGCCCTCTCCACTCTGCTTAAGGACCATTCACGGAAGCAAGGTAAAGACAGGAAACAGAAAGGCAAGCAGTAGTAGTGATTCATTTTTAAACATTTTTCCCTCTTTACCATTTATTATAGTGGGCTAAACTGAAAAAAGGGGGTATTAATGGTACTTCCTAAGCCTGCTAAGTAGATCTTTTATTTGTGCATCAAAAACTGGTAAAGCAAATATTCTCTTGAAGCCTCAGCTTGCCCTCTATGTGCTGTTCTCTTCTAGTACCTGGTATTCAGCTTAAAGCTGCAATTGCCAGCATCTGGAGTATCTCAGCTTTCATTTTCAAGACTAAAGTGCATTTCTGTCTTTCATGACTAATGATGAAAAAAACTGAAAAAATTTTCAATTGGAAGGTTCTACAAAGTGAAAAAGTTTGTTTCCTTTCAATCTCATGTTTTAAAGTCTTATCTTAAAGCAGAACCTGTATTTTAACAAATGGGGACTAAGTGTCAGGATCAGTATGGCAGGACTCTTAGGGAAGTGATTGTGCCCCTGTACTCAGCGCTGGTGAGGCTGCACCTCGAATCCTGTGTTCAGTGTTGGGCCCCTCACTACAAGAAGGACGCTGAGGTGCTGGAGCGTGTCCAGAGAAGGGCAACGAAGCTGGTTGAGGGGTCTAGAGCACAAGTCTTATGAGGAGCGGCTGAGGGAACTGGGGTTGTTCAGTCTGGAGAAGAGGAGGCTGAGGGGAGACCTTATCGCTCTCTACAACTACCTGAAAGGGGCTTGTGGCGAGGTGGGTATTGGTCTCTTCTCCCAAGCAACTAGTGATAGGACGAGAGGAAATGGCCTCAAGCTGCCCCAGGGGAGGTTTAGACTGGATATTAGGAAAGTTTTCTTCACTGAGAAAGTGGTCAAACATTGGAACAGGCTGCCCAGGGAGGTGGTGGAGTCACTATGACTGGAAGTGTTCAAAAAACGTTTAGATGTGGCACTTCAGGATATGGTTTAGTGAGCATGGTGGTGTTGGGTTGACGGTTGGACTTGATGATCTTAAAGGTCTTTTCCAACCTTAATTATTCTGTGATTCTATATGGCGAGAAAATCTGCCACCTCGTTGCACGATAGCAGTTGTAAAAGCTATTTAAGAAGCGTTTCAAATGTTTTCTACAATGCTTGAGTGTATTATAGATCACTTAGCTGAAAATTGTATACTACACTCTGTCTTGAGTTACTGGGAGCTCTCCAGTGGTTTTGAATGCTGCAGCCCTGAAGTTTATCTTTGGCAAATGCCCTCAGAATAGTTCTGAATTTGGCCTTTATTCTGGCAAATTGTGTGAGTCGTCGGAAAGTATAATACTTTACATCCTTTACCGCTGTTACAGTGGCACAGTATGTTACTTTGGAAAGGTAAAAGAACATAAAACGTGGAAGTTATTTGACAGTTGAGCCCCATTTGTGTGGAAACATGGCTGGGGAAATAGATGCTAGAGAAATGCAATGTACCATTTGCACGGTAACACCGGTACTGCAACAGTCAGGAGCACGGTTGTTCTCTGCAGGTTTTGAAAACTAATTTTTAAAAGTTAATACTTAAAATCCACTTCAGCTTTAGATGATTGTCTAAGACAACAGTTGATATGCACTGATCTGGTGAAAGGGGCACAGGGCTGAACACACGTCTGAAAAGGCACAGTTAGGAAAAACCTGCGCTACACTTCTTTTCTAGCTCTAAACCCTGAGACAATCTAGTAAGACAGACAAGCAATGAGACTACTTTAAAAATAAGCGTATTTGAAGTGCTCTTGTGTAGACTCCCGCTCCTGACAAACAAGCCTATTCCCAGCTGCTGATGTTGCAGGCATGTCTCTGTCGCAGTCCATTCCCTCACAAACTAGAGGTTATAAAATATCACTGACCGCTTTTATAGAGGGAATGCTACAACCTGCTTCCCTCTCATGAACGTAGACAAGAATATTCAGAGAACAGGCAAGTATATGACTGGTGACAGATGTGAGAAATGACTGAGGGCTTCAGGAGATGGGAGAAAGGCAGGAAAAGGAGAATATTATTAGCAGGACAACAGCTGCTCCAGTGATTTAGTATACTTGTCTGAGACTGTTGGTCTAGACCGTCAGGTAAACTTCACTGTGCTTGCGGCACATGAGCTACACCTATGTGAAAAGGCTTGTTTTGGTTCGGTACTTCTTTGGAAGCTCATGTCTCTGCTAAAATGAATGGAAAAAAAAGTCAACAAAAGAGTACCCATAGTTCTGCTGCTGTTTATATTTCCAGAACAGGACGGATAGGCCAGCAATCTGTAACATCTTTCACAGTCACTGCTGTGAAGATAATATTTGAATGAGATAGATAATGGCTATGTAGTTGCATGGTACATAAACACATTGGGGTCTGAGGCAAAAAGAACAGAAGTTGCTTTTTGTGCTTTTGCGTTTTGGATGGAAAAGGTATGGTACAGGTATGCGTATATTTGTCATGCTTAGCAGAATGGATCTGAAATCTCCAGGCCAGGCTGTAGTTCAGATTGTCTCACCGAGAACAGGACAACTGCTCTTTAACGAGGCAGTGAGCTACTTGAGTGTACAGGGGCTAAACTTCTGCGTGCAAACCTCTGAGAATGGTTCCTCAAACCCTAGCAGTGAATGCTAAACCAAATTTAAACATAAGTAAATAAATAAAATTGATCAGGTAGCTGAAATGGTTATTAATAATTCTGTAGAGTTTCTCTTGTCTTACTAAGAAAAATAATGTTTAAGCTTCAAAACTGCATATAAAGCTGCTATAAAGGCTGTAAGGAGTGATTCCCCCATGGAATAACAAATTCATAATTTATTAGTTAAGTAGTTGACTACATGTCTCAGGGTTATTAAACATTCTGTGATTAGTCATGCAAGCTAAGTCTGCTGTCTTTTAATAACCTACTAAACAGTTCTAGTTTGAATCATTCTGGCCTCAAGCAACATTCAAGATTTCCCAGTCTCTCCAGAGAGACTCTGAGGTTGTAGGGCTCTCTTCATTACCTTTTGTTTTCTTTCTATTTCTCTGAGTCTTCATCTGTTCCTTGTTTTTATCTACTAGATGAATGCTAAGGGGCTTTAATTAGCTAGCTAAAAAAGAAAATGCACTGCAGAGTTGGAAGAAAACAGATGGGACTGTGTTTCTTCATGCAACTTGCACTGCAGATTGCAGTGGTTTGTGCCTTGGCATAAGGAAAATGCTAACTGTGCTGTTATCCTACCCAGTGACTGAAGAGCCCACCTTTTTCCCTCTGATGTCTGATTAGAGAGAAGAATTTCCTCCTAGTGATTTTTCAGACCTTCCTTCTCCAAGTTTTCCCATTCCTGACTGGTTTTCATCTTTCTCCTCACCATTTTATGTGCCTAAGGAGGTTTCCAAAGGACAATTGAGTACCACATTCCCTTTGAAGGTCACTGGAAATTAGATTTTTAGAACTGCAGGTGTTATGTTTTAGACTCTTAAGTGAGTTGCGTATTCCTACCTTATTATGTAGTGTTCCCTGATTCATTCTGTTCAGTACAAAAATACTCGTTACTGGTTAAAAAGTAAAAAATTCAAGAACTTACCACTGTTCTGTTCCATGGAGATATTTTACTGAAATCTCTAAAGAAACAAACAAGGAAAAAATACTATTTGCTGCTGCAATACATCTTAAAATGCCATAGATCCAGCCACTTGAATTTCAGTTACATTGCAGCAGTCTTCTAATCCTCACAAGTGAATGAATATATGTGGTTCATTTTGCTAATCTTTCCAGTTCTGGGTACCAGTTTTCACATTTTATAATCAGAACAAAATGCTCTTGTATAGCCCAGACTGTAATAATAACAAGCAGAATTGTATAACAGGAATGTAATTTTAGCAACGATGATGTAAAGATATAAACATGGCACATGTTTGCAGGGAGAGGTCATACTTTTTATTAGGGTGCCAGACATAAGCTCTTATTTTGGATATGAAGAATTTCTGTGCTCAAATCTTGCCATATTTACTATGTCAAGATGGTGAAAACGTGAGTCCTCATTCTTCAGGGAGCATCTCAACGTATATGCTGAACCAACACAACAAGTGTTGCAAACAAAGCCAATTTGGTTTGAAAAAAGCCATACTTCTATTGAGAGAATCCTCTCCATTTTAAAGCTACTTACTTACCCAGTTGCTAATTATGAAGCAAACTTTTCCTCGAGTTACATCCTCTGTACTATCTCTGTTGGTAGATGAATAGTTTTGGTCATATCTCACTAGGTAGGGAAATCCAAGTAATTTCAACAAGCTGTGTTTATTTTCTTTAAGAGTTTGGTTTGCAAAGTCTTTCGGAGAACTCAGCAAGGAAATTGGGTTGTAATTGAAGAGTAAAAATATAAGCATCTTTCAAAATATCAACAACTGTTTAGCCTAAGATTTTTTTAAAACTTAGTAATAAAATTACAGCAGAAAACTACAAAATAACTCTCTTTAGTATTTGGGCTCCAGATGTCCAGCTACATTCAGGGAATGCTCAGGGTGAAAGGAAAAGGATTTTAGTAAATATATGTATGTAGCTGAGCTTTTTTTTTTCTCTTCATCCATTATAGGAACCTTCCAAGAATATTTCTACACTGAAGCCTCTGCAAGTAACTGCACCTTATATGGTTTCAGGTCAGCTGGGGTATCAATGCAAGGTAAGGAGATTAATCTACTGTCCTGAGCACTTCAGTCTATTGGTGAAACCCTGGCACAGGTTGCCCAGAGAGGTGGTAGATGCCCCATCCCTGGAACCATTCAAGGTCAGGTTGGATGGGGCTCTGAGCAACCTGCTGTAGTTGAAGATGTCCCTGCTCACTGCAGGGGAGTTGGACTAGATGACCTTCAAAGGTCCCTTCCACCTAAACTGTTCTATGATTCTATGGCCTTTCCTTGGCATCTCAGTGCTCCAGCTGTGCTGCCTGCAATACCCGGCATGGCTGGTTTGAAGCTCCCGTGGATGTACAGGCAGAAGCTGCGGTGGCTGTAGGTAGGGCCACGTGCCCGCGCTGCCGCTCTAAGGCACGGCGTGACGCAGCGGCTGAGCACAGCGAGGGCAGGGACACCGAAACGCCGCTTGCTACCGCTGCCCGGTCCCCCCTGCCCCTGGGGAGCGAGATCCACTCCCACGGAGGTGAAGCACAAAACCACCACACAGAATTGCGGGAGCTGGATGGATGCATGGCATAATGAAGTGCCTTAATCGCTGTCTGCTACCAGAGAGATATAAATTGTTCCTCTATACTTTTGCACTAATTAGAATCTAAAAAATGTGCTATTACAAAAGAAACAGATTCAGTCTACTAAGTACTATCTGCTTCAAGCAACACAATTGGCTAAAACACACAGAAATTTGTGTTCAATGTCCTGAAAAGGTCTGTGCAAAATGAACTTCTGGAATACCTATTGTCTTAATTTTCAGCTCATAACAGCGATAACAACCGCGACATGTGGTGTTTCCTGGGAATTCATTACCGACTGGGGTCCCTTCAGTAAGATGCAAAGCAGCTTCATTTTACTGTGACCATCAGACCTCAGCGGCATCTTGGTGAGTTTATTATTTTTATTTGTAACTCTGTATTTTCTGCCGTGTGTTTTCAATAACAAGTTTCTCCCAAGGACTTTGAATTTCAATTGCAAATAAAATGTTGACAATGCTTTTGGATATGTATGTTGTAACGCTCATCAGTGAGACATTAGATGGGCCATTTCCCAGCAGTAACAACGTAATAACAGTTTAGCGGGATTTTTTTGCTATCTGCAGGCTAGATTATCTTTATTTTGAATTGATAACAAGGGCCAGGTGGCTGTTTATAAGGGCAAGATATGAATTACAAGCATATGTTTCCAAGGCAATGTTGGCCAGTGGCTGTTCAAGCATAAATTGCTTCCTATTACCGCTTTTGATAGGAGGGACACGGTACAGTTCATCTCCATGGGAACACAATATGGCAGGACACCTCCATGATTACTCTTTGCACTATTTCCAGTAAAAAAAAAAAAAAAAGGCAGTATTTACTCCATCCTGACACTGCTAATTGATATTTCAGTGGGTAATTTTGTTGTGGTGTTGACCAACAGGAATAATCTCCCATACTGTTGTGTAGTATTCCCATAGAGGGCTACGTGCTTAGCATGGAAGACACAAGGACTAATTATAGAGTCAGTAATATGGCCTACAGGATAGAAAAATGAATTGATGCTTTGGAAAAAAAGAGTCTTCCTCAAAAATCCTAGGGATAGCATCTCTCTAAACTTTAGTTTCTCTAGCTGTGAAACAGGCAAGATACAGACCTTCTGGAAATCATTATTAAGCTGTGAAGTTAGAATGAGATTATTTCTGGGTTTCTGTTTGTTTCTAAAAGGACAAGACAGAAGCTGATGGCAGTATGGTTAAATTTTTTATGAACTGTGAGAGAGAATATGGGAAGGGAGAAGGGGAGAGTACTTGTCCTGCCTGAAGGAAGAAAGAAGGATGTGTCTAAAAATCTGCCATGTTATGTCAAAGCGGGAGCTGCTTGCTGCCTTTGTTTTAATGTGCACTAGTTGATTTTTCTCTTTTTTCCAAAGGCATAGAAATAATGGTTTAGTCAGAACGACTTTTCTAGCAACTTGCCTACCATTTTCATATAATCAAAGAGGCTGCTTTTCTGATGTCCTGTAGCATGCTGAATATCAATCTGTAGTTTAAATGAATTGCTTCAAGTATATGAGAAAGAAGGAATCAGATATAATCTGGAAACAAAGGACAAGCAGTTCTTCTGTTAACATAGTTTTAAGATGACAAGTTTTTGGCAGGAGAGCGCCATGCGTGTGTGTCTAACCAAAAGCTCTGAAAACCTTGGTCACCCCTTTTCTCGATAGTATAGTTCGAATTTGCTTCTCCTAGAATGGAAAATAGGTTGAAAGGGGTGTGGTTTTTTTCAACTGAATTGCTTGAAGGCTTTTTTTTTTCCTTTTTTTTGTCTTAAGCTTACATTTTCTGTACTTTGTAAGAACAATGTTATGCAAGGGTTGTTCAACACAGTCTGGTGGAGCCAGCTCTTTAAAATTCACTATTCCAAGCTCTGTTCCCCATCTCTGCTGTCCTCTGTTTAGGAACCTCATCATCTATATTCAGCATTCCTTCTTCTCCTCGATCTACCTGCTTACACTTAAACCTAGAAATCTCTGCCCTGAGATCCAGTTCCCAAAATAACACTGTCTTATTAAGCTGACAGCTTGTCATTGATACCACGTTTGTTGATAAATATAAATATGTCTCATCAGCAATTACATTCCTCCTGTAAGATGCTTATCCTCAAGTTAAAGTGGTGTAAGTCTAGAGTACACACAACAATAATACAAATTTTAAGACCTACCCACAGCAGAACTTGTATTCTTTCAGTATTAGCAATGTAGTAAGCTACCATACTCTCTCTGTTTTTCAACCTATTCCTGCACCAATGCACTGTAAATTAGCATAAAAATTATTTTATCAGTGTTTCTTATTTTCCAAAGGCAGGGGGACTGTTGAACTTCCCATATTTATTGTTTGGATTTGTCTCAATAAAATTAAACTGCAGGTGGGCAGGAGGCAGCACTTTACCCATTGGATTGGTTCATTAATTAATAGGTGACATATGTTTCGTTGCCTATATTTCTCATGAGGGCTTAAGCTGATGCCAATCAGTCTTCTTAAAACTGACTGTAGGCACCTAAGTCTGGACAATTTTAGGATCTGTAGCAGCAGAGCAAATAGATTACAGTGGAAATACTAAACAAATACATAAAATGAATGTTGTTTTGAACAGGTAAAGATGGAGAATTGACCACAGCTGCTTACCACGCAGATGCTGTGCCAAGGACAAGCTCAGACAGCCGACATCAGGAACTCACAGGACAGTTGACACATTTAAGATTAATGTCTCACAGATTGCTAAAGCAAACTAGCATGGCTGTTACAGCGCTGCATTTTACGTGAAAGAGTGCAGCATAGCTTAATGCAGATTGGGCTGTGATAAGGTTGTTATTCATCAGCTCATTTTAAAACAGTGTGCTGCGAGAAGGGAGAGTTCACCTTGTTTTCTGAAAATCAGAGGTTTGAAGCCTATATAAAATTGGTTCTGGTTTTGAAACCACCTTTGCAGTTGTTTGTTAGCTTTCAAATTACTTTTTTGAGGGTTACGTGCACAGCTGCTACATAAAGAAGCAGTCTTTCTGGGTATACGGCATCTTTGAAAATCAGACTCCTCTTTTTCCCCAAGTTCTCCTTTGCTAACAGTTGAGCAGGCCATTGCGGGGTTTGGGTTTAATTTGCTGGTATTAACAGCACAGCATATTTAATGCAATAGGGGACATCAAAACAAATCTTAGTCTTCTACTTAAAGACAGAAAGAAGGATGAAGTATCTGGGGCCCACTGAAACCATTATCTGGGTAACACCCACAAAACCCAGCCAGGGAACTCTAAAGATCTTCAGCCATTACCACACAGGTTTACCTGTAAACTTCAGAATACCGAGCCTCGTAGCTATTCTAGAAAGGTGCCAGGTTGCAGAGAAAATATTTACTTTCTTTCTTCCTTATTCCAGTATATTTGTTTTCCCTAATTCTCTGCCACATAGGTAAGGGAAGGAAATCTAATGACTAAGTAATCTCTCACATTGGATTATGTTTTAGATTTCTTATCAGTTTCCATCATGTGAGTATAATCTGACTCATGGAAGAAGAATTGTTGTCAAAGGTATGTTCCCTTCAAAGTTTTGGTAAAATACAGTAATTTTTAAAGTTTTTCTACCTCTTAAGCCTTGCTTTGCTCATGCCACACTTTCCTGGATGGACAGAGATAGTGGGTAGCTGGTGGGGCTTTACTGACCCCCCTGGTTAATGTTTCCAATTTTTTTTAAGTAAGTAAAGTATAAACTCTGTTATGTGGAAGAAATAATACAAATCTGCAAAGACTTATCATGTTGTTCATGTATTGAAGTTGCATGTTATATGCGTGGGGAGAATGTGTAAGGGCAGCGATACCACAGAACGCTACTAACCATTACAACTGTTGCAGAGTTGCCTAGAAACTGGATCTATATGAGACTGTGTTCTGATAAGTTAGTTAGATTCCCAAGAACTTGGGCACCTAATAATTTAAAATACTATTTCCCAAAATCTGGATCCATTAAGTTCCATCATCTTATCTTGCAGAAATTTCTTAGAGCTGCAGGTACCCCAGAGGTCTGCTGCCATTCAGAAACAGAACTACCCATGTCCTGAATTGCCTGGTACCTACCTGTGCTATTCCCAAACCGCAGGAGGGTTCAGAAACAAGGTGTTTTACCTCCTGGGTACTAGCTAGTCCACATCTTCTATGCTTAATGCCACTTCTTTTCATCCACCTCATTTGGACTACGGAAGGAAATAGCTTCAACTGGTGGGATTAGAGGTTTTGTAAAATGACTAACCTGCATTCAAACTTTGCTGCATATCAGGTAGAGGAAGGAGTTGAAGACAGATTGTTTATAACATACATGTGTGAGTGTTATTTGATTATTTGCTAAAAGGGACACTGATATCTGCTCAGTTTGCTTTTGTTGTTTGTTCTGGGCGGATGTTTTTTGCGAAGGACAGACTGTGCTGGGCATTTTTAACTGTAGGATGAGGTTCACAGTTGTGAATGGAAGGGGATTTCAGTGACTAAGTTTCTTCCCAAGGGGATCCTAAACATATCTCCTCCTTTGGTATTTTCTCTTACCTAGGTTAGCAAGTTGATATTAGACATCTCTATCTGATGAACAAGGAGCCTAAAGATGTTAGCTTGCAGCTGTGAGTTCTGCTGGTAGAAGGACATTATAGTCAGGGATCATGACAAAACTTAAGTACTTTTAGTACAATGCAAATGAAAAGTATCTCTATCCTTAAAGAGACCACAGGGTAAATGGGCAAAACAGAGAAAAGCTATGAATCAGAGGTATTTCTATCTTATAGGTGAGGGACTGATGTGTGTGTTTGGCTTGCTGAGGTTCATAAAAGAAACCTCAGCTAGGATCAAACATAAATGTCCTTACAGTAGAAGGCATCAGAATCAGAAGGAAGTTACTCACGAGATCCCAATATTTATTGCTGGGAAACCAGAGGATCAAAGCCTCTGGCTTGTTTTTCACTTGAAAATGTTGTCCATTTGAGGGTTTTGGGCATGTATACAGATTTCTCCAGGATCAGTCTCAGACCAAGTGAGGATCAGCTGTACTCTACATGCAAAAGAAACCAGATGCTCACAGGAACATTGAGCATACATACAGCTAGAAAATGATATTAAGGTAAGGTAAGGACATCAGATACAGAGATGGGAAGCAAAATTTAGAATTCTGATTATCAGGACAGACTCTATCTGGACGGTAATGTGCTTCTCTAATTAACAAGAGCACCTTTCCTTCTACAAAAGCCACTGGTGGTCATGTGCCATTTTTTCTTTTTTTTAAAACAAGAAAAAATTGTTACAATATCACCAAAAGTCTCTTTAAATTTTTATACATTTTGTATGTGTCTACAAACCTGGAGTTATCTGTTAGTTCTAGATTGTTTCTTCTCCAACTTTGACGTTCTATTCTTATAAAAGAAAATGTCAACCCTTAAAATTGTTCTCAGCATTTGCATAACAAATGTGTAAGCTAAACTAAAAAAGCTCATTCGTGCCCTCATTATCCAGTCTCCACTTCAGCGGTGTCATTTAACAAACACGACACTACATAAAGGGGACTTGTACGAACTGCCCTTTCATCTCACTTGGAAGCAGAAGGGTAAGTTGAATTTCTGTTTAATAAATCACAAGGAACGTCAGCTAGAAGGCAAACCTGTTCCTTTTCATTTCCGTGGTAATATTTAAATTTTAAAATTAAATTTTTCTTTATTAGTCGTCTTATTTTACTTTGCTTGTATTAGCAATTTTAGTAGCTGAGGAGATGCCTGAAGGACACCGGATCGTAATGACTGATGAAGGTCATTAAAACTCAAGAGCTGTTTTTTTCCATTTTGCTATATAACTGATCAGGACTCTGACTCTGCATCATAATCCAGTTATGAGCTGGATGCAGTAGTCCATTCAAGTGCAATTCCCTGAATGATCAGCACCAGACGAAGTGTACCTGTGGTAATTGCATTTCCTTATCTCAGGGACGTAAGTATTCCTAGCCACCTAAGGTAGGTTTCTGTTAGAGACTTTAATAATCCACTCTCTGAGTCATTGGCCAGCATTGTCAGAGGTGTCTGCTAGCCTTCAGCATAGTAAAGGGTAAACAACTTGAGACACTTCAGATTCAATACACAAAACTCAACAGCACTTTTAATACAGCGTGTGTGTTCTCAAGTGGACTTGAGATTTCCACTTGTTAAAGTTGAAATTCTTGACGGTGAGGAATAGACACGCTATTACTTAAACAGATTCTATACGCAGCGAAACGCCAAAATTTATGACATAATTGAATACTCTTATGTTAAAGGGTACATCCACACTGAATTGATTTTTATGAGATGTTCCTTTAGAAAAACATGTGAACTTTGCCCTTAAAAATAGTTGTTGGTGGTGCAGATTTAGAATAGTGTCAAAAGCCTTCTACGATACAGTCAGGCTGGAAGACGTAAACAGTACTTCTTTTTTTTAAAAACTCAGTCAAGATTTAGTGTATCCATTCAATTAGCGGTAGTAAGAATAAACTGGTATTTTGATTCTGCTTGGCATATATGCTTTGAAGCAAATACCTTAACGGATGAAACCAGGTGTTAATAATCTTGCAGCAATTTTTATTCGCAACATGAAGTGGAGCTGGATTTGGAACATATTATGTGTCAATTAAAATGTTCCTGTCAATTCTGAATTTTAAGGATGGACGTTTTCAAGAGCATGTAATACATGATCCTCTCTAATTTGTGCCAAAAGAAGTGAAGTCATGGGTATTAAGTTACAGGTTTTGTATGAGAGTCAGACCATCAGGGTCATCTCATTAGAAAGGGATACCCATTCTGGCATCTTGAACCTTTCTTTAAATCTCTTATTATTTTAACTGACTTATGCCAATAACTGGGTATCTCCATGCCACGGTGTCTTATAGTCCATCTGTTCTGGTTTTATAAGCACACGGTGTTACCGATGCTGCATACCCACTAGCTGCATTGTAAACCCATGATCTATAGTTTCAGAGTGCTTTCAGAGTGCTAGTCATGATATCTTGGCACCGAGAACAGAACCCTCTTAATGTTATATCTGAAAGGATAAAATAAGATGAATAGGCCTATTGCTAACCAGCAAAAATGCATTTTCTACAAAACTAACTCTGACATTTTCAAGCTTGTGGAATTTTGTTCAAAACAAGATAGGAATGTCAATTGAGCTATAAAATTTTGCCCATTTGTAAAACACATTATCAGTCTGCTTGTTTCAAATAAATGTGCTTAAATAGTACTGTGCTTAAAGAGGTCGCTAACTAGCTCCAAACCATCACAACAACCACTGTAACAGATTGTGCCTTTCAGGTTGGTAGCGTATGCATCTATGTTTCACTGAGTGATTAGAGCCCTTACAGACAGCTAATGGCTTAAGCATGATCAGTTACATCTGAGCCCATCCTTTCTCGAGGATTAATCCAACAAAGTCAGTGGTAGCAAAAAGGATAATTTGTCTTCACTACTTCCAAATGTGTAGCTGTCATTCTGTAATGAGCATAGCAACCTGTATCGGTCTAGAAGCAGTTTTGTGTATAACTTATGCAATGGTAGCAAAGCAAATCTGGGAAATCTCTAATACCTAAACTACAGACTTTAGGCAAGGAAAGAATGAAAATTTCAAGAAGACATGAAGCGGGGACGGGGGAAGAAAAAAGCATTCAGTTATATAAGCCAATGCCTACAATTTCTTAGAATCGTTGCCTGACAAATATGTGGGGTTTCTTCCAGCTGGCCTGAGCAATCATGTTGCCTTACTTGTCCTACATGCTCACAGCAGTAGCTGCTTTGCTAGTGACTTGCCATGCGCTGCGTAAACGTCCGGGAATCCCTGGGCTGCCTGGTATCCCTGGGCTGCCTGGAAGAGATGGTCTGAAAGGACAGGCACGTCTACCAGGTAAGTAAACTCCCCTTTTTTGCAACCAGTCCTTGTCATGAAGGCTGTGTGAATAAAAACAGTTAACATGGAAGGACGTGTGCCCTCAAGGAAGCAGCTGCGTTAAGCAGGTGAGGGAAAACTGAATGGAGAATATGGTCAGTTTCATATTTTTTTTTCTAAAAAAATAGGCTTCCTCTCTCTTCTGGGAGAAGAGGGGAAATGAACAGATTATCAATACTTAAACATATAAATATAATATATATTAATACATATATATCTTTGTACTGCTGTTGACTTTCCAAAGGGAATTTCTTCTTTCACAGCAGAAGTTTTTTTTTTTCTCTTTTTAAGTGTGAATAAAATGTTGTTCCAGTATTTACAGGTAAAAATAAAAGGCTTCTGGCATGTTTCTCTAGTACTCAAAGATGGTACGTGCAAAAGTAGCCTGGTAAGGATCACGCTTTGCACTGTGTAATTTTCTTTCTACGTAGAAACGCTTTCTCCAGGTCCGTTATCAAGGCTAAAGCACTATCAAAATTATTCATAGATGTAACAGTTTTCAGTTTGAGATTAAGTCCTATTTCATCCTGAAGTTCCCAAAATATGCATCAATTGGAAAGAAAATTATGGTTTTTTCCAGGTCTCATAGGACCCCCTGGAAGCCTGATGGGGCCTCCTGGGAGAGGTGGTCTTCCTCAGCTGCAAGGTGAGAAAAGAGAAAAAGGGGATATTGGACCACCATGTGAAAAAGGCTGATGTCTTGTAATGTTCTGTCAGTCAAATGGGCTCTCTTTATTGGGTCAAATATCTTGGTTTTTACTGGCTGTGAAGTGCAGTAAGTGTTGCAACTCGGAGAGAGGGAGGTGCAGCAATAGTTTGTGCTTCTACAGGGCCATTTGTTTTAGTTGTGAATAATGGGAACGTGATCACGGGAGCACACTAGTAACTGTATTCTGCATGTAGGACCTTTGTTACCTGTGGAAATTTGTATGTAAAAATTATCTACCTTTACAGTGAATGCTCATCTTTAGCAAGCAGTGCTGGCTGGACTGTATTTCACACAATCTATGCAGAAACCCTCCCATACCAACGTTTATGGTGCCTATTAAAACAAGAGCCCACTGTAAAAAGAGAAAGCATCCACCCAGCAGATTAAAAAGAAAATGGTGTGGTGCCATACGAACTGTTCCCTCCACAAAATCTCCCTTGTGCTTGTTCACTAACAATTATTAGAATGAAACAAACTCTCTTTGGCAAAGCCACTTTCACAGACAAGACAAACATAAGGCTTCAAGCAAGAAAAATGCATTTTCTTCTGTGCAGGGGGGAATTACCAGCTTTTCAGAGGGTTAGAGGTTTTTGTTTGTTTGCTTTAACATAGGTTAACAACAGTGGGAAAAATACTGGCAAAGTATTTATTTTATGCCAGATGATGTTAAAAGATACATTGTGTGCTAGTTAGTTTTGGAAAATTATTAGTTTTATTCAAGGAATTGTTCCTATCAGCAGACTCTAGATTTGCTTGATTGTCTAACTTTTTTTTTTATCTGTGTAGGTCTACCTGATTCTCTGGACACAGAACTCCTCAATGTTTTAGTGAATTTGAAAAGCCGACTTTCCAGACTTGAAGGCGGTAATTTTTCCCACTTTTCCTTTTTCAGCTCGCCATTAGTTTTAAATGCAATAGGCAAAATTAATTATATACTCATGACTTGCAAGAAACAAATCACACTTGAAAAGGGTACTCCATTTTCTCATCCAAAGCAGGGGTGATCAGGACTCGTTTTCCCTGGAGAATTAGATTTCTCTCAGGAACGCTAATGAGCACTAATTCAGATTTGATTTATTAAGAAAAATATTCCAACTTTCCATTCCATGTGCAAAATAATGTTGCACCTTCCACAGGGGTTCATGGGAACTCCTCAGCCTTGTACCACATTGCTAGCATTTTTATCTATGAGCAACCAGCTTGTTAGAGGTGGTAAATTGTTTTGTACTGAGAAGGAATTCACAAAAATTATCATTTCTCCGTTTCACTTGCTCAAATTTGAAGCGAATTGGTCCTCTTTAGAGAGTACGCACAATATAATAGGGCTGATAGCGTTATGTAGCAAATGGTAGTGGGGCATCCTTGTCTTGCAGAAGACAATGACAGATAGTCACAAGCAGCATAACAATATGCTTAGTGAACAATTAGTGAATTGGCAAAATTTTGAAGATCTTTATTCCTCTTCATCCTTTAATCTCATTCTTGCCCTCTATTCCCTCCTCTGTTCCTCTTACCACTTTTAATTTTCTCTTCATCTCTTGACTTCTCTTTCTTTGCTTTCTCATCATTATGCCATAGGAAACTAAAAAAAAAAACTAGCTAGGTTTTTTCTTTTCGTGTTTTAGTGCTTGCTTTGAATGGGAAAATAAGAGAAGTAGGAGAGAAAATACTTGCCAGCAATGGGAAGGAAGTTGATTTTGCATCTGCGCTAAAATCCTGTGAAGAGGCTGGAGGAACTCTTGCAACTCCCACGAATGAGGAGGAGAACAAAGCTGTTTTGAGTATCGTGAAACAGTATAACCGATATGCTTACTTAGGCATTAAAGAGGGTGAGACTTCAGGACAGTTTAAGTATATAAATGGCACACCTCTGAATTATACCAAGTGGTACCAATATGAGCCTAATGGCAAAGGGACAGAAAAATGTGTAGAAATGTACACTGATGGGAGATGGAATGACAAGAAATGCAACCTGTATCGCCTTACCATCTGTGAATTTTAAAGAATGACCTTTCAGCCACCTCAAGAGTATGGTGACAATGAAGTATCCCGTGGCTCAGGTTTATGCAATTTCTGCAATTATTCTACAAATATCTAAAATTAATCATATTATGGTATTTTTTATCCTTAAGACAATGCCAAATGTAGTATGTGATTAACTTAATTAAAGTGTGCCTAATCTGCTGTGTTTATCTCTTTGGAGGGTTGGGAATAGCTCAGAATTCATTTTTCATGGCAGCCCGTCTCTGTGCACTGTGCCTTTGTGAAGATTAGGGGAAAATTCCAAGGTTTAACTGGAGATATTGGAACAGTCTGAAGTTAAAATTGCCCATGGCTTCACAGTAGAAGCATTTCCAAATATTTAATAGTTTCTGCCGCAAAAAGGAAGCACCGAGGTTGACTTCACTGGAGCAATTATGGCCTCAGGTTTTGTACATCTTGTTGAATTATAGGGCTTGTATTGTGTCATATTGAAGCATGCACTGATTCATTCAGCATCCATATTTAACTTTTGTTTTATACAAATAATAACAGTACCACGTACAATTAATTTTCTTAGAAGCCACTCTCTGTAAAACATTAAGATAAACATTGCATTAGGGCCATCTAGACATAGAAATATGTGTATAAAATACTGAAGATTGCATTTTGTCGCTAAAACATCACACTCTTCCATAAAACTATGACCACTGCAGTGGTAGAAGGCCACTTGTCTTCTCCCAAAGCACTGAACAACCACGTACTATTTTGGGGAGCAGCTAAGATTGGAAGTTCAAACACTAACTATTTCTCTGCTGATGCCAATGCCAAGCAGCCTCACAATCAGACCAGGACTCAAATCAGCTAGTATCAAGAAGTGTCTTTTCACAACCTATTTTCACCACTACTCAGTTTGGGTAGCTGGTGAGCAGTGGGAGCTCAATAAAGTACCACAAGTAGCAAATTCACACACTTACCGTGCAGTGAGGAAGTCCTGGGTTCGTCCGTTGTCATTCTCACACCACCTGAGGGCAAAAAAAGGTACCACTGGAGTTGAGTTAAAATATATACATAAACACTTTTACTTCACTTTCTCCTCCCCCCCCACATTTGACTTTGTGCAGGGACCCCATAGGAATCTGGACTTGACTCTGGGCCATGTTCTCCCTTGGCCCTAGCCTGCATTGAGGAAGAGATGGGATCAATTCACATGGTCATGTCAAGTAGGAAAGCTTTAGCATCTTCAGAGGCAGGAGATGAGGGGATGCTTCTGGCTGCAGAGGATTTGTGTCCAGCATTGCCTACAGCTCTACAGAGGGATCAGGAGAGGCTGGATCAATGGGCCAAGGCCAGCCCTATGAGGTTCAACAAGGCTAAGTGCCAGTCCCGCACTTGAGTCACAACAACCCCATGCAACACTAAGGGCTTGGGGAGGAGTGGCTGGAAAGCTGCCCAGCAGAAAAGGACCTGGGGGTGCTGGCTGACGTCTGGCTGAACATGAGCCTGGCAGTGTGCCCAGGTGGCCAAGAAGGCCAACAGCGTCCTGGCCTGTATCAGAAACAGTGTGGCCAGCAGGAGCAGGGAAGTGATTGTGCCCCTGTACTCGGCACTGGTGAGGCCGCACCTTGAATCCTGTGTTCAGTGTTGGGCCCCTCACTACAAGAAGGACGCTGAGGTGCTGGAGCGTGTCCAGAGAAGGGCAACGAAGCTGGTGAGGGGTCTGGAGCACAAGTCTTATGGGGAGCGGCTGAGGGAACTGGGGTTGTTTAGTCTGGAGAAGAGGAGGCTGAGAGGAGACCTTATCGCTCTCTACAACTACCTGGAAGGGGGTTGTGGCGACGAGGGTGTTTGTTGGTCTCTTCTCCCAAGTAACCAGCAATAGGATGAGAGGAAACAGCCTCAAGTTGCGCCAGGGGAGGTTTAGATTGGATATTAGGAAAAATTTCTTCACCGAGAGAGTGGTCAGGCATTGGAACAGGCCGCCCAGGGAGGTGGTGGGAATCACCATCCCTGGAAGTATTTAAAAGATGTGTAGATCTTCGTTTCCTGGTGGACAGGGTAGTGCTAGGTTAACAGTTGCACTTGGTGATCTTAAAGGTCTTTTCCAACCTAAATGATTCTATACATCTCCAGCGAGGTTTGGTGTATCCTATTCCTGAAGTTATTCAACTACTTATTTCCACCACAAAATGACTGTACAAGCCTCTTGTTAAAATCCTTAATGTGTAAAATCTTACAAATGGCTTAACGCAATATATCCCATATCTTTAACACTTTTAGACTTCAAGACACTTGGGTGCTTTTTATCTGGTTAAAAACCGTAAGATTAAAAATTAGCTTTTGACTGAAAAAATGTTATATCAATAAGCAAAACACCTAAGCTAGGTCTCAGAGTCCAATTTCTTTCTGCTTAAACCATTACTATTAGAAAAATAACCACAAATCAAACACACATATGCTGCTTAAAAAGAAAAACTTCTCAGATCCAGTCAAAGAACTACTAGGCAGCACTTTCCCCCCTATGGTTCACATTGAGATACGTAACATTTCAGGAAATTGAAGTAAACTCCTCAGTTGTTTTCATAAAATATCTCCATATAACATCATACCCTGCTCTTGTCTTGCTATGCTCTAGTCTCCCCCTTATACCATTCTGAAGCAGCCCTTGTTCTGTGTCCGAAGTGTTGGCTGTTCCTCATATAGAAAACTGAAGATACTGAGAGGATGTCTGACAGTTTCCTGACTACCTTATATAAAAAAACCCACCTGTGTCCACATTCCTTTGCATGGACTTTTATCTCCTAACTCCGATGAACTTCAGAGAAAAAGAGAAGAGTCCAGTGTCAACCAACCATCATATGTAGAAGAAATAAAATTCCCTAATGTTCTACAGACAGGCTTGGAGTGCATTTGTATCTCATGGGATTCATATCTTGTAATTAAAATCCTGGTGAAGGTACACACTCAGTAGAATGTTACTTGATTATTCTTTGCAGTTCCACAGAGGAACAGAGAAGTATCCAGAAATGGTTATGTTGTTCTTTTAGATGGCTTTTTTTGTGTGTGTATAACCCTATCAAATTTAAACACTCAAATGCTGCTTAAAACTCTTATAAACATTTCAGTCTACTTTTTGTGAAAAGTCCACATTCTGCATTTAAGTATTAACAGAATTTTTTTTTTTTTAAATAGAGAGGTCAAGCACAAGAAGAAACAGAATAAATTGTTTACCTGTTCTGTTATCATAGGATAAATAATTATGATTAACTCTTTCCTTAAAAATACAATGTGCAAAAATAATCCCTGGTGCATAATGACCAGACCAGGAAAAATCCAAGTTAGTCTTTTTTTCTTAATTTATAATAATATGCTACAGAAAAGCAATCTAACAGTAAGATCTTTAATTCAGAAAATAACCTATCCACTTCTCAAATGCTATAAAAGCAGATTTTGAGAATTAAAATCTTATCTTAGTACAAGTTAAAAGGTCACAAAAATTCTCACACTTCTGAAGCAAATAGATTGTGTATCGCATAAGAGAAACAATGCAATTGTTATTACAGTGTGTTTAACGGTAAGAATTTTGTCTGGCCATCGAAATGATGGATATTGATTTCAGAGAGAATTTTCTCTGGTCTAGAGCGATATCCTCTTTTATAACTGTATAATTTAATTAGGTGGTTTAGCTTAGAAATACTATTAACAATTTTGAGCACTCAAAAACCTCTCCCCCACCCCCATCAATCCCTACCACATGTAAAGAAATTGAACTTTGATTACAGCAAATAAGTATTTTTCCTTGGCTTCCTGATTTTTGTAGAAGTTTGTTTAAAAAAACAAACCCCATGGTTCTTGGGGAAATCGAGTTCAAATTCAACCTTATGTGACCATAGTAACTGCCAGGATGTGACACAGGCTAGCAGGGCTACCTTATCTTTAATAAGTTGTGACCAGTACCTCCTTTATTTAATATTTTTTTAAATTTTTAAGCTAAATTTAAAGAAGAATAATTATGTTATTCCTCTGTTCTTTTCCAGAGAAAAGAACATATATGGTGGAAAAATACCAGTACTTGGTGCCGCAATATCCTAGCAGCGCTGCAAATACCAAGTAAGGTAAAGGTTAACCATACGTTTTACATTTATCTGCAGCTGTTCTTTAGAAGAGCAATAAGTGCAAGTAGGAGAAGAAAGATTTGCCACCAGGAAATTTGTTAGCTGGTTTTGAAACCACACTGAGAAGTGGTAAAAGGACTAATGGCCCCGTTACAACTCTTATGAACCAGAGGAAAACAATGTTCTCGGGAGTATTGCGTAATGGTATAACAGACATGTTTGCCTGGACCTCAAGGATCATCAGACTGCAAGTGATTTTCGTTATCAGAAGTTGAAATGTACTGTTATAAAATCATCTTAACCTACAGTTGTACAAACACACCCGGGTTTAAAGCACAGCCAATACAGGATGCTTGGAAATTAGGGTAGCACTTTTAAAAATGATAAGGAGACTTGGATTTGAGTTGAGGTCCCTGTTAGGAAACCAGGGTTTGGCAGAGTTTGGCCCCAGGCTGATAAGCCAGGTGCGATGCCAGGTGAAACCTGGAACAATACTTTCACCCATCTCTGCCCTTGGGGCTCAGGAGCCAAAAGGAACTGCGCAGCAAGGGTACCTTAACCCTCGAGGAGGCTGCAGCGAGGGTAATTATGGTAGTAAAGACTGTAGCGAACAATTTAACCACCTTCTGCAGATAATGGCGGACAACTGTGGAATATATGGAATAATAGTTTCATCTGGTTCATAAACACGAGGCGTTTTTTCTCTCTCCCATTAGAATGCTATTTTGCTATTAACAACTATTGAAGAGATGAGATATTGTCTTGCTTTCTATTTGTTATATACACAAATCTCTGTTTCTTTCTGTGTTTTTCATCTGGGCCATACCGAGTGACATATCAGAGACATCTAGTGTCCTCCGCTTGGACCCTTCACACATATAAGTCAGCGGAAAAAAATGGCGGTAGCATTTACAAGCACTGATCATGCTGTCTACAGGTAAAATTAAGGCTTTCTACTCTAAAATGCTGCTCATAATTAAAAAAAAAAAAAAAAGCCGTGTTGAAGTTTGCTATTGCATGCATCCATATTTTGCTGAATTCTTCGCTTCCTGTTTTTAAACCTGAGCAAAAATAACCTCAGCCCTCCTCCGAGAAGGGGGGACGCTAGGTCCTGTGCGCTCTGTGGTCTTTCTGATATTCCCAGGCGTAAGGGGGCTGCTGGGGACAGTGCGACAATGATTCGGAAGAGAAAAGGAGATGCAGAAAGCACAGGACAAGGTGGTAGCAAGGTGGGAGGGGAAGAACAGCAGAACAGCACAAAATCAATATAAACAGAAAATATAAGTGGAGTTGGGGCTGTTCAAATACAAACAGAGAATAAGAAAAGACTTTTCAAGGTTATCTGAGGTGTGACTAGCACTATGAAGGGAAAAAAAAACCCCTTTCAGGAGGTTAAGTATACAAAGCAAAGGCTAACAAACAGGCCCGTAGAAGGCACACACATCCACTTTCGTAAACTGAAATTCAACTCTATTGTCTGTACTTCTTGAGGCAGCTAAGGAAGCAGTGTTGACCAACCTTTACCCTCAGTGTGTTCTGCACTCACCGACCTACATTGTGCAACACAACCTACTCTCAGCATATCCTTCATTTGCTTCACTAGCATTGGAATTATAAAACCTCTTCATGACAGATGTGGAAACACAGAAGAAAAGTTGCCTGAATACTCAAAATTTCTTTGTTCTTTATCGCATCTGTATCCTTGCATCTCGCTGAGCAAGATCAGAAAATAGTTTACAAGGTTTTCTAGTTATATAGAATATTCTATTAGGCAATCATAAACAAGTATAGTAGAAATAAGTAAGTCTTTTTAAATAACTATTTTAACTTGCTCCATCTCATCAATATGCTGATGAAAAGAGAAGAAAAGTTTAGAATTTATCACATCTACATCAGTTCTTCTCAGGAGTCTATCAATCACACAAGAACACTTCTGTCTCCCTCCCGGTTTCCCAGGCCATCAGTCAGCATGTGAAACCCACTAATGGAGGCCAAGCCTCATCCTCTTCTCACACTTGCCTAACCTGCGGTTTCTTCCAGATGCAGCTGAAGTACTAAAGTTGTTCTCACCACAAATGCAAAGGCCCAGGTTCTGCCAATGACCTTTTCTAAGGTTCACCTGAGCCCCAGGTAATGGCTTGTCTCATGTTCTCATTTCTTTTTCCATAAAACTTAATGTTTTTAACATTCTTTTGGCTGAGGGTAAGTCAAACACTCAAAAGCTAAGAAACTTGAAATTTAACAAGAAACTTTAAACAAAGGTTACTCATGCAAATTTAAAACAGCCCTCTTCTGTCAAGATACATGCAGCCAGGTATTGCTTATTTATTTTTCACAGGACTGGTGCCTTTTCCAGGGCACTCAATAAACAATGCTGCAGGAATTAATCTGGCTTCTGTGGGCACAACACCAATGACAAAGGACTCGACAGCAGTTGTTGAGATAAGTATGAAGGTGCAGGGTACAGGTGCAGAGTGCCTGTGGAGGTGATCTAGGCTTGCTTAGATCCCGTAGCATCTTAGTCTAATACGGATATTCCCCATCAAAGCACCTATTTCTGAGCTGACTCAGCAGTTAGCTAGCCTTGCTGCAACGTCTGGATGCAGGCCTGACACCACAAGGATGATGTGACCGCATCTTGTTTGAACCAGGGCGCAGCCTGAAACTCCTTCCCTAAAAGCCTCCACTAGATAGAAATAACTCTCAGCTGGGAATAACTTAAAAACACATGGCAACACATCTCCATTTCAGCAGCGCTCTGCATCTTGAGGGCTCTGTACTTACAAGGCTGGTTTAGAGCAGCTTTTTCCTTCACTAAGGTCATTGTTCTGTTGGATAAAAATGTTATTATTTATGATATATAAAACTTCCCCTGGAGTACTCTTGAAGTTATTTAAGTATGTGCTTCTGTGGCTGTCACCTCTACATATGCTGCAGAAGTACCACTGTCTTTTGGCTTTGCTGTTACAATCATGAGAATCTGTTGAGTTACAAGACTTTGGTAATTATCACTGATAAGTCCTCAGTTTGTGACAAAAATGATGGTAGTGTTCCTGGTGCATATTATATTTCAGGTGAACTTGTTTTGGCTTATCTTCAGTGACATTTGCCATTTAACATTTACACAGCTGTTCTGTGGCAACATTAGGTATTTCAAATATGTATTGAGAAACTGCTTTGTTCTGCTCCAGGGGTGGTTTGGGTTTGTTTTAAATGTGTGAAAGTTTTTCTACAAATCAAGTACCCTCAAGTATTTTCCTCACATTTTAAGTGTGTTTAACTCTTGAAGAAAACCACCCCTTTATTCTTCAAGTTCATTAGCAGTCTATTCATATGCAAATTAATATCATATTACACGCTCTTTGTATTTCTTGTAGGTGACAAGATGAATCTCTAGTTACATGCCCTATAAATTAGACCAGTTAATGAGTCTTTCGTATTTCATAGTGGAGCTGCTAGGTAAGTTGAACATCTTTAAATAAGTTTCCCTTTAAACTTTGTTGAATCCTATTAAACTGTATCACAAATCTTTCCATTTTAGATTTTTTTCCTTTGTGTCTCAGCATTTTTATTACAACTTTCACCTGCTTTTATAGACACCTGAGGTGAAGATACTTTAAAAGATAGATACCATAATGGAAGAACAAACATTAGCAATCATTTCCCTCTAAAACCAATTGAGAAAGACAGCATAGCCCAGTTTATCTTAACATAGCATTCTCTTACTAAAGCCTTACATAGGCCTATTGCTCTCCTGTAAAATTAGGACTGAAACTATATCTTTTTGCATGGCAACATTGGCGTGTAATGGTATCTGCTGTACAAAAAAAAAGAGCTTTGAAGGGGAGGTTTTGGTTTTTTGCTCTGTAGACTCTTGTAGACTAGCAGACTGAGACTTTTGGAAAAATATTTTAATTATTTGAAATAACCTAATTTTGCAACTACATCAATGATATCCATGTCACTGAGGGTAAAGCTTAAAGTACATAAAACTTCAAACCCAGACAGCAAAATTCTGAAACATGGCTTTATTTTTAATGCAGGACTCTACACTGGAGAGCAAAACAGTCTGGTTTACATTTGGCTTTAAATAATGCTGTGTCCACAGTTCCTCCACAAAATCTTAGGAGCAGCTTTTTTCCTGCTCCCATGCTGTGCTCAGGATAAACCAGCAGGAATTCCTCCACTGCCCAGTTATGTGCACTTGCCTGAAGATGGGATAGATGAAGGCTTTATACCAGGTACATGCAGTTACCATCTCCCTTTTTATCTAGATGTACTGTTGTGTTCCAGTGTTATGCTTTGTAAACTCAGTGCTACGCTGTATAATCTGATGTGGGTTCTCTACTTGACAGAAGATAGAAAACAAGCAGATCTTTATTAATTCCATGTACAAAGGTGCTTAAATCTCTCCTACTTAATGATGCAATGGTTCAGTTCAGAGAACAGGATATCATTTTCCATAACACAGGGCACAAGAAACTTGGTGTTAGGATGGGGCTGCAAGCAAGTGCTTGAATAGCCTGAAGGACTCTGTCGACAATCCCCAGACACAGTTAAAAATCAACTAAACCTCCCACACAAGTGCCAGTGTTTTGCCTGGACTGGCTCAATCACTTCGAGTGAAGACAAACTCAGTTTGCTAATTCAAGTTTTCCATAAACATCACTGCTCTGTAGGTAGTTTCCAGGAACGTATTTCCTATCCTCACAAAGGTCAAGGTATGGAAAAGAGCCCTTATTTAAAACACAGCAGTAAACTAAAACAGGTCAAACAAACATTTTAAAAATTCCTATTTTTCAGATTCTTACCTCTGCTTTACCTTGAAAGGCAAGATTCAAACTGTAACACAAAGTGTGTAATAGATAGTTTTGTTAATAGGTTTCCTACCGCTGGTTGATAATGAAATGGAAGATGTTATCCGTCAATTAGACCATCGGATTTCCAGACTTGAAGGAGGTAATTTATCTACCTTTTACTTTCTGCTGTAGCTGGATTAGTGGGCATAAACAAGATGAGCCACAAAATGGCTTCTTAGGCAAAAGGCAGAATTTTCTGCAGTTTTATTGCATTCCGTTCCTATTTTGTTCACAGGTAGATAGGAGAGTGATAACTCTCAAATGGGGGAAGAGGGAGAATAGTTTTTCCTAATTAGTAGGAGATGCTCTGAAGTATGGGTGCAAGCAAGACAGAAGTTTATCAGATTAAAATCCCCATTTATGCAGAAGTGTTCTGTGGGCACCTCATGCTCCTGACAGATAAACAAACTGAACACTAAAAACATACCAAAACAATCACACCAGATCACCATCTAAGATCCTACTCACTCAAGGACTAACACACACCATTGTATACTGCAAGCCATCCCAGAGAGCTTATACAGAGTACAGAGACTCAAAGGAAATACATGTTTTCCAAGTGTAGAATTCCTCATTTCCTTTCTTCCTTCTCCAACCTCCTTTGTGCTTTTCCTATTTCATTGTCTGCATATTTATGTGTTTCTTCCCTTTTTCCCTCCCCTCATCTTTTCAGATTTCTCTGGCTTTTGAGGGTTGTCTTTTTTTTCTTTTCTATCTCTGATTTCAAGTTTTCTTCTCCTCTACCTTTTCCTGGGTTTAACCTAAAATTATGGAGGAAAATAGCAAGAATTACAATTGGAAGAAAAGTGACCACAATCCAATGCATAAAAGATTAACAGCTTTCACCTCATCTTGCAGTCTTCTACTTGGAAAAGATGATAACATCATCTGGAGGAAAAATATTTGCTACGAATGGGAAAAAAGCAGATTTCCATACTACACTGAAAAAGTGCGAAGAGGCTGGAGGGTCTATTGCCACTCCAAGGAACTGGGGAGAGAATGATGCCATTCTGTACTTCGTGAAAAATTTTAATACCTATGCCTATCTGGGGATAAAAGAATCTCTAATCCCAAGCAAATTCCAGTTCCTGGATGGTACACGACTGCGCTATACTAACTGGCATTTAAATGAACCTTCTGGTAAAGGGGAAGAGGAATGTGTGGAGATGTATACTGATGGCACTTGGAATGACAAAAGGTGCAACCAGAATCGCCTTATTGTCTGTCAGTTTTAGCACTTCACCGCTCTCTGGCAGGCTGCCTGGAATACGCTTGCCTACCCCTTGTCTCTTCATTTGTAGCTAGTGAACTCAGATAATGCAGCATGAAAAATAAAAGTAATTCTTCCCCAGTCTGAGTTATCTTTTAAAGAACTGCCAGTTACAAAAAGAAAATTACTTATAACAAGAGCAGTAGCCATTTTGTTTGTTCTGTTATTCACTGCCCACTGAGTTTCTTGATAGGACTGCCTAGGGATTCCTACTGCTCTATTTAACCTGCTGACTTATTACAACAAGAGCAAAAAGCAGATTTCTTGGGCACATACCTGAAGTGACTTGTGACACAAGATCTTCCAGAACCCCTTTATCCATGAGCCTCTAAGTTGCATGTGTTTTGATCCTTTCTATAAGCTTCCCTTACCAAACCTACCCACAGAGACACTCCTGCTACCACTGTTGTTGCTCAGCCTGCATTTCTCTGGCCATCTTCACCCACAAAAGATCCCCTGAAAGAAATAAGCAGTGCTGCTAGAGTGACACAGATCTATGAGCACAGGGAGGACTCACCCACCTTAGATTTCCCATGGGAAAGCTTTACAGTCAGCAAGACTTTAACCTTCTTATACCTGAAAAGAGGTGGCCACAAGCCACCTGTCCTGAGCCCTTCCAGCAACTCCTAATTCCTTTCCTGACTCAAAGCAGTAGCAGCACAAGAAGCTCAAGGTCCCATGCCATGTGGGATGTGTGTGGAAGAAGACACACAGGAGCTGACAGGAGTTAAAGTGCCCATGTGGTTTGAGGAGATTAGCAGAGCCATGACAAGGCCAACTTTAAGCCAGATAGTAGAGAGATTCAGATACAGCTAATTTGTGGGCACCACAGAGCTGTTTGGCAAAACCTAGCTGGGATTCTCATGGCACTAAGCTTAGTGGATGCCTACATTTTTGAAGCAGCCTATACTCTGCACTCATTGCAGAAGCTGCTCAGAGCCTGCACCCTCGAGCTGCAGGATTAAGACAAAGCTTTCTGAACAACTCTGTTACTGGGGTCCAGTCGCCTAATGAAGTTGAGTATTCCCAAGGTTAGATGCACAGTTGTGCAGTGTAACAGGCACATCCCAAGATATCCAATTGCCTGATATTTTTCCTTCCTCTGAGGCAGTTGAAATCAACGTAGCTTAGACAATGAAGGCTCTGCATAAGTTCCATGACATGGTTCAAAGGCTGGCTGAGCATCCAGGCATGCCTCCATGTACACCAAACCAAATGCCTGGTTATCACACTTGCTCACATGAGCTTTTAGTTCCAGCCTGGAGAGCTGAGCAAGGAAACATCCAGCTCTAGAGCTAGACCAGCTCCTCTCACCTCCTATATGCCAGGGAGACAGAGCAGTCAAAGTGTGAAGGTAAGCAGGGAGGTAGTGCATGATCACAGCTGATGTGAATGCATGGTCCAGCAAAGGGCTTGCTTGAAGCCTCATAGCTACACACATTGCTGTAATTCCAGAGCAGCAACTGGCCACAAATGACATTCCTGCACTGGCTTAAATTCAATTACTCAAATATTTTGAATACATGTTCTCACCACCTGCTCTATGAGAAGGCATGGATTTTTCCTGGCCTCCATTCAGCCCTCTGCTTGGTGTCATGGCCTGTGAATCATTCTTGCTGTTATTCTCTGCAAACTAAGCAATTTATCTTACAGGTATTTACTTAGGATGATTAATGCAACAAGGCTAACATCCAACCAAGACACCTTTCTCTTTGAACAATGTGGTGCCTGCAGGTGGTCTGCCTCCATAGATTACTTATTCACTTCAGCAATATTCAGATCCTTCATCACAATAATGCATACTAAATAGGACTGTGTTTCCCTGTTCTGGGAAGTGTAAAGTTGTCCCAACATATGCAGAGAGAAAAGTCCTGTGAGCAAAGTCCTCAGCTGATCCAATGCATCTATTCAGCACAAGGAAATCCACAAGCTGTTAACTAATGCCCTGTTTCTGGACAATACAGCCAAAATATAAACTACTGAATCCTATATCATGCAAGTTCTAGGTAGACTGTTACATTGCTACATTAATCCAGTTGAAACAGGTACATAGAGGGTAAATGAGGACTTAAAGAGTCCATAGGCACTGTTTCACTTTCAAATCCTATTCTTGCTCACAAACGTTTTACAGCTCACCAGTATCTGCCTGCAGCCATCAACTGGCTCACCCACCCAGTCTTCAGCTTTGCGTGACTCCTGTTGTGAAACTCTGCCACAAGCACGAGGAAACAGGAACACAGGCATCACCTCACAGTAGTTTTCCACTCATCGTATTCCAATAAAGTTTAGGAAATTTACAATGATTAACATCAGCCTGAGAACAAAGTTGGACCCCCTCAAACTTTTAAATCACGGTAAGTTTTTTATTTTATCCTGCTTATCTCCAGGGGGTTAGAGAGTTATCTCAAAATCAGAGTTACCTGTAGGTGTATGAAAGAAAGTGGCTGCCTTCAGTGTCAGTCTAATGACTACATGCCACAGCAGAACTGTTCCCCGACCACCCCGAGGAGTTTGGGCATTTTCCCCTTTGGTGTCCCAGGGAAGAAGATAAAGGATTTAATATGTTATTCCACAGCTACAGATGCCAGCCCCTTTCAGACACTCTAGCTACTTGTGGTAATAGATGAGGACCTAAAACCTCAAAGCAAGCAGATATTTCTCACCCTGCCTGAAGCTGCTGCCTCCAGTCAACCCTGCTGACAGCAGGCAGCTCTGGAACCAGTGCTCTTGGCCTGGGAAGCAGATTGGTTTGGCATCTGGGCACCTAATTTATTCCCTAAAGAGGAATGAAAGGGAAGCAGAGCATCATCTGATTTGTAGAAAGACAGCATTCCCCAAGGCTGGCAGTTCTTTGCTTTCAGAACTTACTTTAAAAGCCTAGTCCACCCTATCCTAAAATTAAATACTAGCTGTGCCTTATAAGACTGCTGCCTTTCACCATGTATTTACCAGTACTTGTGCAGGTACTGGACCACCTGGCTTGCGGACAAGCCAAATTGTATAATGTTCAATTTTCAGCCAACAGAGAGCACCACTTCCAAAGTTGAAAGTAACACCACCACCACCAGGATTAAGATTAAAATTATATTAGTCTTAAGTAAAATGATGTTAGTCTTAAGAGCCAGTGAAAAACAGGACAAGCAGATTTCATGCAAAGAAACTTAAAAGGAACTTGGTTTGGGCAAGATCAATAAAATATTAGTGTCAAACATCAGAGATGGAAGTCACATGTCAAGTTTGGGGGACAAATGTTATTGATTCTGCCCTGTATAGTAAAAAACAAATTTTTCCTTTCCCCAAAAAACATTCAGAAAATTGCTTCTAACTCTATAAAAATTATCCTTCATAGAAAAGACTTAATAATAGTTATTTCCTGTACCCTAGTTCATATTTTGTGTGTTGTAGGAGTTTGAAAGAACCATTGCCAATTAGGCGACTTTGAGGTCTAAAGGGAGATGCTTGAAGTCTGGACTTTGGTTTCAGTAGATGCAAGCACCTACCCCGTTGGCTACCTCCACCACAAGACAGTTGCACTGACGTCAGTGTCCCCACCAAAAGGCTTTTACCCCAGGCTGCAGTTTGGCCTTCACATCTTTGCCATCAGACAAGTGCTAGATGCAGTACTGTGTACAGCTAAGAGCGCTGTTTCTCAGGGACTGCTTAGTGCCACCTCCACAAGTGTGGAGCAGAGCCAGAGCTGCCTTAGCAAAGCCTCTGGAAGGGTTTCTCTGTGCCTTTTCACTGCATAAAATAGATACTGCAGCAGCCTGACTGTAGCTGATTTTTCAAATATTTAAATAAAGCTAAGCATGTAAGCAACAAGTGGTTTGTTGAACATACATAGAAGAGTTGAGTTTATGAATCCCTTGGATCTGCAGTAATCCTAGGGGTATCAGCCCTCCTGCTCTGAAGGTTGCATGTGCTAGTCATTAAATAACTCAGATTCTGACTCATTGTTATTATCAGATTATTCACTTCTGAGTAAATAAGTTTATTTACAAGGAAATAAGTGGTTTCCTGTCAAAAAAGGGCCATCAATTTTCCACCACAAGTGATCATCTCCTAAAGCAGCTCACGCACATGTGAACAGCCAGCTATCGTTTCGCTGATCCTGAGCAAACTGTGGTCAAGGCAGAACTGCTTCATCCTTTCTTTGGAAAGGATTTTGCCACTTTAAGAACACCAAGTGGGAGGTGATACACGCATCCCTGTACAAACAAGTACCTGTGCATGCTGCCACGCTCGCCTGAGCCTCATGCAGCTGAGGGGACGCTTCCCTCACCCTCCCCGGTTTGTCTGGCAGGTCGAACACCACCTTCTCTAGCGCGCGCTGTCGCTGCCGGACAGCGGAGGATGGATGCCCAGACAAAGCGACTCCAGTTTACCTGCAAGGCTTGCAAGATACCTTGAGGACACGGAGAAGGTAAGAGTGGACAGGAGAGAGCTAAATGACTGCAGGACCACGCAAGCTTTAGACAAAGCCAGAACTTATTTCAGGTAGTCAGGTTCAAACACGCAACTCAAATTCAACCACTTGCTGGCCCTTCTGCAAAAATAAGGGAATAGATAAACTATTTCTGATTTGGTTAAGAAGTTGTCAGAAAAAAGGAATGAAGAGGAGAATAAAGAGTTGCTATTCATGTAATTTATTTTAAGTTCACTAAAATCAAAATAGTTTACTAAATTGTTAGAGTTATGTCTGCAAGTGCACTGCATAAGGCAATTCTTTATTATTTTTTTAAATTAGCAGACCATCAGCTTGTATAAGTTTATTCAAAAGTGTTTGAAGTCTAAATGTTTCAGAACAGAAAAAGTCTATTTGACTTACAGGTGTATAAAACTCCTCTCCGCAATACACAAGAGTCAGAAAACTAAGAGACATATACCAGCAACTTTAAGATAACACATGAAGCCACCTTATTAGATGAAATATAAAAATCAGAATTTATATGTCCAAAAAATTATTTATATATACTTTAACAACAGCCAAGAAACTTCCGTTGCATTTTAACTTTCATTGTAGTCGCCTGCTTACTTTGGAAGTGAGGTGAATTGCACTGCAACTAAAGGCATGATGAGCAAAATCCAGCACTGGGCTATACCACTGTTGCATTATTAAATATGCTCTGCCTTCATCATACCTTTCTTTTTAAAATCTTCTAACAAATTTTATGGACCTGATTTCTGCACCCAAACCTTTTCTTTAAATTCTTGAAGATTTACATCCTGTAGTGACTGTATTCACAGAAAGCTAAACCTACATAGCTTTTACTTAAAAGCAATCAGACTAAACTACAGCATGCTTTATAAAGGCTGAAATACTTTTAAAAATAAATACCAAAATATTTATAATTATCACTTTATTCAGTTGCTACTTGTAGAGGAGACGTAATACAAGCAAATTCAGCAATATTTCTTTCAATATTTTATGGTTCTAAGCATTTTCATAACGCACTTTTAGTTTGAAAGGTTTGGCCTCTAGGGGTCAAAGCAGTGTTATTAGACCTTTCTGAGGTTTTATGAAGTTGAAATACAGCCTTTTCTCTGAAGTACTAAACTCGTGAATTTGATTTCTGGTTTGTACAGGAGTTAAGTGACAATTTCAATTTGCATTAATAGTTCTCTCTTGATCACCCTCATTTCAAGCCAATTACTGTGCAAGAAATCCAGGTCTCGGAACTTTTCACATTCCCTCTGTTTGCTACCCCTGCTTATAAACACCGTCACAGAAGCAGCACAGGAATTCACCTTTCTGCAGCTACACACTGTTGCAAGGCACACTACAGACATTGCAGTAGTGATGACCTCTTCAGAAAACTGGTCTAGACATGTGTAATTGTCTTTAAATATTAATAGGAAGTTGGCAGCTGTATTAGAGAACAAGTACACAGTAACACTTGTTTTCCCTACTTAAAGGCTAAAGATTTAAATGACTGACTGAGCAGAACATGAAGCAGAACAAGTTCATTGCTGCTGTTGGTTTAGCCCCTTTGACTTGTTCTTCCTTTAAAACAAGTACATGCCGGGGAGAAGAGGTGTTCACACCATTGCAAAATGGGAAGTGTTCTGCAGCTCCAGTTGTATTAAAGCAACTGAGAGTCGATCTGTGTATCTAACTGGGCAGCTCTCACATCTAGATAATGAAACCTCTCCCCACATATAAGGGAGGGGGGGGCTATAAGCCCTTTTTGCATAAGATGCCATAAATTCAATATCACATATCTGGTTTTATCTGATATACTAAATTAGCATATTTAAGTGGAATTGTTGACCTGCTCAAACATAAAAAAGATTTCAGATATATGTTTTTGTTTAGTACTATTTATTACATTTTTTCATCCAGTCTGACTGTATTAATCTCCACCAGGCAAACTAGTGATTGAGCACTGTCACTTGGTTACACAAAGATAAGTATCACCAAGGTGTTCCAAAAGTCCCAGCACAACTACATTATGTAGAAGTTCTTTTGTTCTGTCTAATCTAGCTTCAGTCTGTTTCAGGAATAATGAAAATCCCAGCTTATGCTCCATAGAACCCTGCATTTGGGGACAGAGAAGGAAGAGGGAAGGATTGATTCTCACTTAAATATTACTGAGTAGTACAATGGATGACCTAGAGCTCTTGTAGAGAACTTGTCCCGGCTGAATGGTCTTTCCTAAAGCCACAATCATTTTCTTTGATGTAGGAATAGCTTTTCTCTTCCCTCCTTCTCCCCCCAAAGTGGAATGTGGAAGAGGCCAAACAAATTGCAATTTCTTGACAAGATACACAATAAACACCAATACTCTGCTACCTGCTTCAAGGACAGCAGCAAAATCCAAGCCTCCCAATGTGGTTCCAGCCAAGTCTTTGCAAATGATACTTACTGCGGAGATCCATATGCTTACATTTATCAGTATTTTCTCACCTATGAGAACACCTGGGGTATAACCTGATGCTGTTGCCAGGAGTTTCAAGTAATACTAGAAACAAAAATCTTAGAGCAGACCACTCAGCACAAAATTAAACACTGAATTCACCTGTTTGGACATCAGTCAAGGGTCTAATTTCCTTGCTTCCATAAATACACAGTCACACAAGCCTATAAGCAAGTGACAGCCTGAGGCATGTTTGCTCTTGCTTTACAAGTATTTAGCAGCAAGGCTTTTACTCAGTACAAGCACTGAATAGTTCACCAATGGGGAATTTCTTCTGTTGCAGGTGCTGAGGTTCTCACCTGCCTGAAGTCATCCAACTCCAGAAATCATTTGAGAGTCACAGGATTTACACAGAATCAGCTCTTTCCAAGAGCATGTAAATATGCCTGTAAACCCGAAATGCTACTGTGGGGGAGATAAAGTAATTGCAGCTTTTCTGTTGGAACTGAAGATGAGGAAAGGCAAACAGTCTTTGCCCTCATTTCTTGTTTGCTTCCAACTGAGTATTTTGCTCTCAGTTGCTTTTTGATTGACGTTAAATACTGTAGTTACTAATCAGAATATCCTGACAGAAACAAGAGAAAAATACAACTTAATTCACAGATCTGAAACAGGTCTTGCGGACTTTGATCCATTATGCCTTTTGGTAGCTGACTTTACATATTTACTAGGGTCCCAAAGAATTTTAAAACTTGTTTTTCTGTTCACAGAGGTTAGCCAGTAGTACCAGATTTGTGACCTTTCCAAGTAGGGAGAAAAAATTATTACATGAGAGTCAATTATTCTGAAGTTTGGAGGAGGACAAATTACATAAATAGATATCAATTCAGATACCAGATCATCTTTCTGCCCCATGCAAAACATCTTCAGAGGAACCACAACTGAGAGCAGATTGGGAAGCCACAGCCTCCCATAAACATCTCGCCTGGGGACCATCTCATGTTACAATGACCCCTATAAGCTTCAGAAGTCTGTCTTAAAGCTTTTCACTACTTCTATAGACTGCAAATAAGCCTTTTTTGCATAACAGTACTGCTACCTTCAGCATTTGGCCTCATCATACATTGAGGAAGCATAGTCCTGTGTGTCCCCCCCCCCCAAGTTGTGATAGGGGGATACATCTGTGTTTTCATAAGGTTTTCCCCACTGTTAGTTCTCTAAAATCGAGATAATCATGAGTAACTTGGAGGAAAAAAAAAGATTAGCAGAGAAAAATAACTGACTTTAAGATAGATTCATTACAGCTAGAATCAAAGATTACATTCAATACAGAAATGCCTGCAGCAGGCAGGACAAGCACTCTTAAATAGTTTCAACTGGTGGGGCAAGATGGGGGTAGATTCCTCACAGGGCAGAAGCCACAGGGCAGCTGTCTCAGCTGCACCCTGCCCATCCACTTCACTGGAAGAGAGCAGCCCATGCCAAAGAGTAAATCTCCCTATCTGCCCATGTTTTTGCTTTTTCCTAATAATCGAAAGTTAGGGCTTCAAATCAAATGGTCAAACCATATTTTCTGGCTTTTCTGTATTGCAGCAGGCTGTCAGCTGGCAGACAAGTACATCAGCTAAACATACTATAGCGCAAGTCTTGTTTCCTGCTTATATAGTCCTCTGCAACAGTTGTGTGCCATGATCTTAAAGATATTACAATTCATAAATGGATCTGTGCTAAGATAAAGGCAGCAGTGAAGCAATCCACAATTTACGACAGTTTTACAAGGCCTACTTACAAGATCGCATTAAACATACACGGTTAATGAAGCATACCAGCTTCATTTCCAGAATTGTGTAACAAGGTTATTTTGTTTTCTGTGGAGTGTATACAGATAGAATTGTGATTTTTCTAAGAAAGGATTCTGTCCCTTGTGCCAAGATGACCCCTTTTTTAGTGTCCAAAAAGGTCTTCAATTAACTATGATTCAGAAAAAAAAAATTAATTTGTATAGTTTCAGGTAAATCTTAAATGAAACACTGGAAATGGAAGGTACAACCAGAAATTACACTTCTATAATAGGCCTCTTTTTTCCCCCCCTCCCCAAATGCCTTCATTACTATATACTTCTCTAAAGTAGTAATTTATTGCATTCCATTTATTGCCTTCAGCTCCAACCCTTGCAGAGGACTTTACTCTTCTACCCAGCTGTGAAATTTAGGAGATAGATCTAGAGTATCCTTCAGTGCAAAATATTTTGTGGTTTAGAGACCAGATTTGATATGCTCACACATTCACTGATGAGGATTTTAGTTGAGATAAAGAACTTGCAAAGCTCCGGTGACAGCGTGCATTTATTCTGAAAGAAATACCACCGCTTTTGTATTTCTAGAGCTGTGTTTTAGTTGACCACTATCTTGATTCATAAATAATTCCATACTAAAATCGTAGAGGTTTAGAAAGTTGGCAGGGATACCAGCTGGTTGGAAAGCTTATTTAACCACACACAGCCTGTGTGCATCACACACTGTCAATGTGAGAATCACCTCATTAACTGAGCAGTCCCAGACCTTTTACAGTTTTGTTACAGCTGTGCTGAATGAAACACAGGCAAGCAACATTTAGAAGGGTGACCCAGTCAAGGTCTTCAGCCTCTGTACCTGCTGATTGCACAGCACCACGGTTCAGCAGACTCATCAGTGCACCTCTGTTTGGGATGGATTCCACCATCATGAATGTACCTTATTAATGATGTATCTTTCTGAAAATTATGTAATATAGTAATAGCAATGTATGACATGACCCTCTTGCCATATTGGCATCGTTATCAAGTTACTGATGCATTCAGCCCCCAAAAGACCAAAGCAAGCTGCATATGCACCCCAGGGCTGTGCAGCACTGGCTCACTTAGATGCAAAGAGCCCAAAGCCTTAAAACACAAGAACATGAGTGCAGGGAAAGCACAGAATAGGCAGGTGAAGGACAGATTAGTAGTTTGGGGACATTATATAAGACTTACTATCAGTTATTAGCCATATTAGTCAACAGCTGCCATAGGTGAACAAGGCCCTTGGCAAATTCACTGCTGCTCTTTAGAGTCTTGATTCCTTGAAGCTGTTTCCACACTATCACAGACCTTCCCATCGCTTCTGCAATACCGCCCTCACCATTATTTTCTGACTGCAGAGCATTTCAGCTCCTCAGACAGGCCAAGGCAGACAGACACCCAGCAATGCCTCCCAGCGAGTGTTTCCCCCAACAGACACACATAGGGCTCTTTTGTCCAACCTTTGTTTCATTGCTAGTGGTACAACTACCCGGACAGCAATCCCAGATCCAAGCATAGTGACATGTTATGTCTTCACCAAGGGGTGAAGCAGAGGGGTGCCTTCCACATAGTGCCTCCACTGTCTGGATGCTCAAGCACCCCTCACCTTCCTCACCTCAAACCACAAGGTTTACTTTCTCAGCAGAGGAAGAGAACAGAACCTTCTTTCATCCTCAGCATCCAGGGTGTCCTAGGACCTCTGTTTCTTACATAGTATGGTATATAGTTCAGCTGAAGATGCCTGGAAGTTTTTTTCGTGGAAGTTAACTGATGTGACCTTTGCTTGCAGCCAGGATTTAAGGGAAGGGGCAATGCTCTGCTCTCACCCTTACCAGATCAGGCTGCTGGAGGAGCAGTGGGTGCTCTCACTGGATTTTTTTCCCTTAGCCCAATGCTGGTGAGGGATCAAATGCACAGAAAATGGAGACGGAGGATTTCCCGTGCAAGCGATGGTTGAGTAACTGCTTGTCCAGACAGGGGAATTGCAACAAACTGGAAGAGGGGAATGAGGAAGAGAATGAAATAACAACAAGAATTGAAATGAAAGTTGGGGAAGGAAGCAAAGTTAGCAGCAGCAGAAAAAGGTTAACAGAAAACGCCTGACAGAAAAAGACAGGAAGAAGAGACCACAAAGAAAGTCAGAGATTGAGACATTTTAGAGGAATTCATCGATGGACAAAGAAAATAGAGTTAGAGGGCAAGAGGCCCACCTCTGGTATTCCCAGTGCAGCAATGAAGCAGCACAAGGCAGCTCCCTGAGCACCGGCATCCCTTCTCCCACAGCTGCCTGTCCTGGTGTGAACAGCCTCACGCTTACCTTCATCCACCAAACAGGGGCAAGAGAATAAAATCAAGAGTGCCACAAGGAGGGTCAGAATATCACATAGCCTAACAAGGTCCAGAGCACCGCCCACATCAGAGCTGCAGGTCTGAGCAGATGAAAAACAAGGAAAACTGAGCAGCTGTTCTGCAGCTTGGGTGAAAACAGACACAGAGCACAGCCAGCTGTGGGGAACGAACCTGGTGGGCAACATTCCAGCACCTGGACTATACTACCACAAGTATGTGGCTCAGGTGGCAGCAGCCATGAGCACCCTCCAGGCTCTGAGCTAGAGGAGCTCCAGCCACATCCTCCATACTTTTCCCCATTCGCAAGACTTGGCATTAATTTAACTGTAAAACTCAACAAAACCTTGCGAGAGCTGAGGCTTCTGGAAAGGTCTCAGGCCCTGCTGCAAGGCAGACACTGACCCTGGACAGGCACACCTGAGTCTGCAGAGGGAGAACATGTTTTCCACTGTCAAAGTCTGTGTCTCTCTCAGAAAAGGCTGAGCTGGTACCTCAATAGCAAGAGGTGAGCATCCAAGTAAGGTTGGCACCAGAGAGCCAAGGCTTGACTGAGTAGGAGAGACTAGTTCGTTTAGAGAAACCAAGAGAAACCCCATCGAGAGTCCACCTAACAGATAGCTGGCCTTCATTAGGGAATATCATCACATACATCCTCCAAGATCTGTTAACCAGACATCTGCTGCTTCTCCTCACAGGCCACAGCAAAAACCTCTGAGCCGAGGTCAATTTAAGCCACGTATAAAATGGCTGACTACTCACTAGCTTCCCATATATACTCATATACTTCCACTCTCCCCAGATAAGCATAATCTATCAACCCTGCTTCAGTCTTCTCATAAGGGTTGGGATTTAGCGACAGGAACCCACCATACCACTCCCTCTGTAAAAAGCCGCAGACAAACCTGAGATCTCCTCTGGTGAAATCCAGGCCAAATTCCCAGGCCGAAGGCCGCACCCAGCCCCTCAGGAAACCTCCTTACCGCCGGCACGCAGAAGCAGGAGACACATGTGGGGAGCCACTCTGGCCCTGGCCACCACCTTTTATACGTTCGCCCTCCTATGGCTCTGTTACCGCGTTCAGGTGTGCGGCTCCCCCGCCGAAGGGATCGGGATCGCACTGAGCCCTGGGCTGACAAGGACACAGCTGTTAACGGCCCGGCTCCTTGCCTCAGAACCGACAGGGGTTAACTCCTTCCTGACCGGTCTGCTCTTCCGTACTAGCTCTGCTTCTGCTCTGCCTGTACGCCCCGCCGCCTGGCTCTAAACCTCGCCGCGTCTCAGGCTCATACTTGTTTGATTAAACCATTTCCAACAGAAATCAGTTTTCAACGTATTTAACAGGTTCATTAAAATATACCTGTAGTCATTCTCAAAGCACATAACTTCTTTACTGAGTGTCCCTTGAAGCTCTCTGGCAAGCAGAAAGTTTCTAAAGCTTACTTTATAGGCAAAAAGAAAGAGATAAAATACACATTCTGATGGCAGGTAACTTACAATTCTCCTTTCCATCGTATCCTTTTATTCTCAGCTTTAGCCATGAGTCATATATACATGTCAGTATAGTAATCAGTTTGTGTAACGGTGCTCTAAGTGGGAGGGGAGCACCTTAAAAATCAAAATTTTAAGGCGTCAAAGGCTTACGCCAGAGTCAGGAATGGCGGACACAGTCAGAGTGGACACAGTATCTTACACCAGCATCAGTGACTGTAACTGGGCCAAAAGGGACGGCCAGGATGATGCTCCCCAGCGGCTCTCGAGGGGATGGAGAGAGCCAGCAGAAGCTCCTCTGAGGCCCGCAGCCGGGGGAAATGGGTTCATTCTTCAGGATGAGAAAATAATAAGCCAAAGAGGCTGACAGCCCTGTGCTGGCTAAAACAAACACAACTATACAGTCGTAACACCTATTTGCAAGAAAGTAATGCAGTGTGTTTTTTTATTTACAGCTTCGGACTTTTGATATGGAGGAAATCATGGTGGAAACGATCCTGGCCCCATGGGAAATACTGCTGGTCATTTTTGCTGCGGTGCTGGTAATGAGTTTTCTCATGTTTTTGCCCCCCGCGGCGGTGGTGATCTGGAGAATGAAGCGCGTGCCGCAGATCTCGCTGCAGGGCTCGGTGTGAGCCAGCCCTGGTACGAGCTGCCACACCACCGATCCCTCTGAAGGATGGTTCAGAACGATAACCTCTACCCAAAAGCGGTGGGTCTCCCGGTGTATTGCTGCTAAGTTCCTGTGAAAGGAGAATTTGTATAATTTCTTCTTCACGTACTACAGTTCTCAGCACTTCGCCTTCTATTTTTTGGCTACGTCGTAATTACTGTTGTTGGCTTAATTCCTAGACTGACTCCTTCTCTTGCATTATAATGGACTGAAAACAAGACTGAAAGAGAAGCAAGCATAATACAGCATTGTATTCCCTCAACTAATATCAGGAAAGCCTCCCTTTCGATAGTTACACTGCACTTACTACCAACGCCTGTAGCTGAGACGACTGACAGTCGTGCAGGGGGACATATCAGAAGCATGCAGCATGCTCTGGGGAGGCAGTGAGTTACTCGGGAAACCTAAAAAAAACCGCCAGAGAATGGTGCAATAAATAAGCATCTTGTGCTGCTTTTGTCCGATCTGAAAACTTCCCGGTGTAAAACGTTTTCCGATTCTTTCCTTCTGTAGGAATTTTCCTCTCTCTGCAAATCCCGAGTGCCAGAACACAAAGCCCTCCCCATCCCGGGGACAGAGCAGGGGCGTGAGGGATGGCCCGATGCTCAGACGTGCCCGGCCAGACACCAACTTGAAGTTAATGCAAACACACAGCAGCTATCTGCCTGAATCACATTATGCAAATTTACTCTGGGAAATAATGTGATTAAGTTTACCTTAGTTTTTAACTGTGTCCTAAAGGCTTCTTGGTTCAACTTCCCTTTCTCATATATACAAAATAACTTGGATGGTGAGAATAGAACAAAACTGGTTCTTTGCAAGTTTAGGGGGAAGAAAAAACAGAACGTAGTCTCCAGCTTAATGTCAAATTCATGCCACATCAAATTAAAGCTTTCCAGCCTAACTCTTCTACATTGTGGGACACTCATTAGCAGGATATCTGATGCAGAGATTTAAGAGTTTCTGATAGTTTACAAGAGCAATGGGTTTGACCTCCTCATGAAATCCAATACTGGGTTTCTTTTCTTTTGTGGGTTGGTTTGGAAAGTCACTAAAATAGCTTAATATAACTCAGAGAAAAATGTTTTTTAGCATCAGTAGGAAAATGATACTGAATCACAGAATCACAGAATCACAGAATCACTAGGTTGGAAAGGACCTTTAAGATCATCAAGTCCAACCATTAATCCAGAACCACCATGTCCCCTAAACCATGTCCTGAAGCGCCACATCCACACGTTTTTTGAACACTTCCAGGGATGGCGACTCCACCACCTCCCTGGGCAGCCTGTTCCAATGCCTGACCACCCTCTCAGTGAAGAAATTTTTCCTAATATCCAATCTAAACCTCCCCTGGAGCAACTTGAGGCCATTTCCTCTTGTCCTATCACTAGTTACTTGGGAGAAGAGACCAACACCCTCATCGCCACAACCCCCTTTCAGGTAGTTGTAGAGAGCGATAAGGTCTCCCCTCAGCCTCCTCTTCTCCAGACTAAACAACCCCAGTTCCCTCAGCCGCTCCTCATAAGACTTGTGCTCCAGACCCCTCACCAGCTTCGTTGCCCTTCTCTGGACACGTTCCAGCACCTCAACATCCTTCTTGTAGTGAGGGGCCCAACACTGAACACAGTATTCAAGGTGCGGCCTCACCAGTGCCGAGTACAGGGGCACAATCACTTCCCTACTCCTGCTGGCCACACTATTGCTGATACAGGCCAGGACGCTGTTGGCCTTCTTGGCCACCTGGGCACACTGCCGGCTCATGTTCAGCCGGCTGTCAACCAGCACCCCCAGGTCCCTTTCCGCCGGGCTGCTCTCCAGCCACTCCTCCCCAAGCCTGTAGCATTGCATGGGGTTGTTGTGGCCAAAGTGCAGGACCCGGCACTTGGCCTTATTAAACCTCATACAGTTGGCCTCTGCCCATCGATCCAGCCTGTCCAGATCCCTCTGCAGAGCCCTCCTACCCTCCAGCAGATCAACACTCCCACTCAGCTTGGTGTCATCTGCAAACTTACTGAGGGAGCACTCGATCCCCTCATCCAGATCATCGATAAAGATATTGAACAAGACTGGTCCCAGAACCGAGCCCTGGGGAACACCACTCGTGACCGGCCGCCAGCCGGATTTAACGCCATTCATCACAACTCTCTGGGCTCGGCCATCCAGCCAGTTCAAAAGTACTGGAAAGTGCTCAGTGCTTCAGATATTTTATTTGAGCATCAGCTGATAATGAATTGGCTGGAAATGAAAGACTCAAAGACATTATAACTTCACTTGATAGAGATTATTTGTTTGTCAGAAATTAACCCACCAGCGATTGAAAAACTGTTGCTTTTCTTTAAGACTGCAACACTTTTATCCTCAGCACAATGACTTAAGTTACTGCCTCATAGTTTATAAGCAGCCAAAGCAGCCAACTCATCCCTTTGTTGGTGTAATTGTCTGCTACACTCATAGCCATGTGACTGGTTCTGAGCCCAAAAGCAGCCAGTGGGTTTTTTTGCTTGTAATGACAGGATTCCGAGTCTGAAAGATAGTGTGCAATTTTATATATCTGAATCATTTAACTGATCGATGAGGTAAAGGTCAATTATACACCATGCACCGCGTAACTAAGCTGTCTGTGTCTGCGAGATTCACAGGAATAGGGAAAAGGTAAAGAAGAGAAAGGAACACAAACAGATGAGCTAGCTGTCTTCAGATCTACGGCTTCAGTGTTTGCTCAAAGAAGAAAATTAAAACAAAACCCCAAGCATGGATTCCACTGAAAACCAAGCACGCAGTAACTAAGCTTTTGGTTTAGATTTCGTAATAATTCACGTGCATGTCTGTTCTGTAGCTACAGCTCCACAAATGAACTGCATCACCGGTGCTAAGTTTTCTTTACTCTTCCAGTGCCAGGTTTTCTGGGTTTTCTGCCTCTCGCATTCCTTACTCTGTGCCTTCGGTTTTCCAGAGCACACGTGCACACGAAGGGTGCAAGGGGGGTTGTAAAAGAGGGAGAGCTCACAGAAGAATGGGGACTGGAGCAGGAACAAGTGTTTTCATACTTTGTTAGAAGAATCAATGACAAAATAATCACTTGGATATTTGTTCTTGTTTAGAGCTGTTACAAATTCAGATGACCAGCTAAATTTTTGCTAACTCTGGCAACAGCCAAACCTGCCCCCGTTTAAACCAGGTTTAGAAATAGAACGAAGAGGGGAAAAAGCAGGGAGGACAACTAGTCAGAAGCTGGGGGAATATTGGGCTAGGACCAGCAGCCGCCCCGGCACTACTGAGCTAAGACCAGAGCTGCTCAGCCCAAAGCCCTAGAACTCTACCCTAAATATGGCCTGTCCCAACCTTATTACCAGCCAGACCTCATTTGCTTTTGTACTTTCCCTCTGAAGCTAAGCCATAGCTTGTGGGAACCGCAACCTCTGCCTACGCTGGGAGGCCCCACAGGAGTGTGCTGCATGTGCCCAGGGCGTGCCAGGAAGAGCGTGAGCGCAGAAGAGCACTTGTGGCCCTGGATGCCACAGGGTGGGCACAGCTGTTGTGAGAGCAAACCAAGGGTCAATAGGACTTTCTTTCCAGAACCACCGTGGTTTTCCCACAGGGGCTGAACACAGGAGACTGAAGCTGATCCCCAGCATGCTAACCAGAGAGCGTCTCATGCAGGCCCCTCAACGCTTGCCTCCTTCATCTTTTCAGCAGAGAAGACATGGTGCAAATATCTGCTAGTTTAGGGCAATCTCAGTTCTCACATTTTGTACTGGACATTTTTTCCTGCCATTTAGCCTGGTTACAGCAAGCATACAGGACACTTTTTGACTCCAAGAAGCACACTGAAGTATACCTAAAGGCTATGCCTTTTTCCACAGGGTGTCCTCAAGGTGTTAAGTACAGGAGAAACTTTTGAGCTGTCCAACCAACAAAATCCAGCGCTTCAGATTTGCAGCTCATGCAAAACAGCACCTTGAACAGCTGTATGTACAGCCTGATTTAACTCCGAGTCAAGCAGGCACATGAGTAAAGAATTATACCCCTACAGCCAGTAACTGCTGTGACTTGCATTGCTTTAATGGTCATCAGAGCAACAATAATGTTTGATTGGCAACTGTAAAAGCAACTAAAAGTATGGCCCTTTCTGAGTAAAGACAATCCCTGACAGAAGATGATTTCTGATAACAATTATTGTGTTTAACTCATGACTGCATCCATTAAACAACTCTAATTCTTGTTTAATTGCAGCTAGACGAATTTAAGCCATAAAAGTGATCTTTCTTTCAAACACCTCTGCCATGAGCTATGTGATTAGGTTTAGCCTATATACCTGTACACAAGAGCTGAGGTCAAATGATGACTATGATCTCTAGTCCTTTAACTAAATAAAAGCTGTATGCTTACATGTCTTAGCAACAATTTCACTGCTCTGCTTCTCTTGTCAAAATACCCATCTCAGACTGCAGATGACTGGTTGGTCTGTGGCACAAGTTTTTTGGTGCTAGTAACCACAGATGATACAATCAGCCTCCTTGTCACGGTTGGAGCCGTCGATGCCTTCCTCACCAAGCTCTTTGAGGAAGATGTTTAGCTGCTCTGTCTGAGTTTCAGTGAAGGCTAATGTGCGCAGACAAGTGCTGTTGGTGGGGAAATAGGCAGATTTAGCTCCACTGATGGCCATCTCAGAGGCTGGAAAGATCAAAGATAAAAAAAAAAAAAAAACAAACAGCTGAATGAATGAGCTTAGATCTGTCCTGATCTTTAAACAAGCACTGGCATTCCCATTTTCCAGATTAAAGACTTCAACTTGGAATAAAAGAGCTTAGATGACTGCTTTTTGGTAAGCCTCGGGAAACAACTGCTATAGCAACAATGCACTGTCAACAGTAAAATATTTTCCATTAACCACAGGAGAGGTAGGTTGGCCATTTTGTGTACCTATAAGCACATTTATTTTTAAATTAAAGCAATAACAACGGAGTCAGAGAGCCTACTTCAGGTCACAGATTGCTCACTGGATGCAATAGGAGCAGTCTTAAAACCCTTGGGCTGCCACATGAAAAAGGCAGCATTGCTGGCTGGGGGCCAGCTGCTGGGTTTTATTGTATGTACGTACAATGAATAGTGCAGGTGTTGGCCGATTTTGCTGAGGTTCTTCAAGTACTGTTGCGAGATAAACAGCAGTTTTATGTTCTACTGCTGTCTGTCCAGTGGATCACACAGCCCTTGTGCAACATAAGGTTTATGTTAAAATTATACTTATTTACTGTTTAAAAAAAAAAGGTGCATCTTCCTGCAAACATTGCATACATGTCATATTTGCTACCCCAACCTGAAATAGCAATGCTCAGGCTTTCGTGATAGTTTTAAAGCTAATAGGATTTCTCCTGCAACAGTTTGCCAGCCCAGCACTAGCTCTCACAAAGTCACACATGCCAAGGTTGTCACACATGCCAAGGTTGTCACACATGCCAAGGTTGTCACACATGCCAAGGTTGTCACACATGCCAAGAGGAACTTGTTTCTCCTTTTTTTTAACAAAACAGACGGAGTCTCTTGTCCCCGTGACCAGATGTGTCTGAGAAATACTCACGGTTACAAACAGCCAGTGCCTTTCCCCCAACAAGCTGCGTTGTCCAGGAAAACTCGGTGGCATTGCCACATACTTCATACAGTCTGCTTCTTCTGAGGAACTGAAAGTCATAGCCCTTGGGAAACAAAGATGTGAAACAAACAGTGTCTTAGGCTACATCATGGTAACCGTAAGATGAAGATACATTCAGCCAGTGAAGGTCAATACAAACACTACAGCGTCTCCCTGCCCTAAGGGAGAAAAAACAGTGTAAGAAGGAAAATGATGCATTACACAATAAACACTTGTGAATTAATGAATAGATGCAGCAATAAAGCAGCAGTAAACCATGAATATTACCTTGTTGCACATGGGTTTGCAGTACTGAGCACCGTCAATGGTGACACACACCAGCCCGCCGTTCCTAGGGGCTAGCGGGAGTGGGCAGGGAGGTAGCTGCTTGCAAACTGTTGAGTGGATTAAAAAGAAAAAAAGACAGTGAGAAAAACAACATGCCAGAGTGAAAGCGAGTATAAAAGTCTCCCCCTTTCCAAGCAAGCCATAGGCATGCTCTTTGACCTGGATATGGGTGATAACTACCCCCACTAGCTGACTATGTCAAAGTAAGCATTTTTGTTTGTTTAAAAACTTTTTTTCTTTTCTCTTTTCTGGCAACACCTGATTTTTCCATCACTTCTGACTGTGACAGCAAAGTCCCTGTCAGCCCCAGTTACACTTTAACAGTGGCTCAAAGTGGCATTTGCAATCACAGCACTGACATTCAGTACTTACTATTGCTGCCAGAACTATCCAGGCATTTCTCGGAAAAATATGACTGATGTGCCCGCTCCCAGACACCAAAGAGGCTCTTGCTGGAGCTCTGCCTCTGCAACGCTGCGCTGCCGCTCAGCATCGGAGGCTGGGCTGTGGGGACGGTGAGACCCCACGCGTTGGTGCGGCCGCGGCTCCCAGGTGCCTGTCAGCACAGTGGTTACGCACCCTTGCTCTCTGGCTTGTTGCCGAGATGTCTTTTGTCTTATCTTTTTCCCCCCCTCAAGAAAGGCAGACACTTAGCTCACTCCTCTGACTGTAGGTAAAAAAATTTTCTTAGTGCTTCTCCACTTTGTTCAACACCCAGCAAAGAGGAGCGTTGGTTCAGGAGGAGCTCACATTTCTCTTGAACAGGGCGCAGGAGGTCAAGTGTTTCTTGCAGTGTCCAGGCAAGGAAATTGATTGAAGCTTTTTCAGCCTTGGTGATCATTTCAGGAAAGCATTTTGAATATTTCTATGGAGTTAGGGGAGAAAAAGTCTAAGTTGAAGAGAAAAGGACTTGGAAATAACGTATAAAAGTGTCAAATATTTTTTCCTTTTTTTTTTTTAAATGCAGAACAAAAACCATCTTGAAAATTATATAGCTTTAAGTAACGCTGATTTCCCCACAACGTTTTCGGAAGAAATCTAGTAACCTTTTTTTTAAAACAGTGGCTAGATAGGGTTTTTTTCCATTATATTGAGTTCAAGAGTGAGGACTGGTATGGGTTGGGGTTTTTTTTCCTATATATGAAAAAATGCCTTTGTAAACAACTGTATGTATCTTCTTTCTATGCAAGACATTGGTTTGTTATTCTTATCTTCTGAATGCTGCCATCTCACAGACTTTCTCTTTGTATGTGTATGTAAAAATATATATTTGTGAATGTGTGTAAGCAAAGAAGTCCCTGTATTTTTATCTAGCTATTGCTCTATACCTGTATAAATAGCCGTCAGTCTATACGTGTGTGCCTATGCAAGACATTGGTTTGTTATTCTTATCTTCTGAATGCTGCCATCTCACAGACTTTCTCTTTGTGTGTGTATGCAAAAATATATATTTGTGAATGTGTATAAGCAAAGAATTCCTTGTATTTTTATCTAGCTGTTGCTCTATACCTGTATAAATAGCCGTCAGTCCATACGTGTGTGCCTATGCACATATGTGGATGGTGCAGAGCTGTGGTAAACTCCACAGCCAAACTCCACAACCAAAGCACAAGTGTGTGCCATCATTGTAACAGACACCAGTTACTTTGAACTTACACAGACGCAAGAAAAAGAGCAAGTCCAATTTTCAGTGGCGGCTGCTGAAGCACTAGCCAGCAATGGCCAACTTTGCTTCTCGGGCTGGAGCTTACAGAAACGTTGTTGAAAGCGATGGGCATCAGTCATACAAATAAAATAATACCCTTCAAATCTCTGGGGGCAAAAAACCTCAACCACCTGGGAGAACGCCCCAGCTAGCAGTTGTGTTACTGTTTTACAGACAGGTATCTTGACCGTGTGTGAAAAATGTTTTATAGGCTCCGCGCTGGTATTTCTTTACCATTTGTGCCATATTCAAGGGTCACTGACCACTCCCTTATGATATGCCGAGCCCGTAGAAGACAAGGGCACTAACTCATAAAACATAGGCTTTCAGTTGACTGGCTTTACTTGTATTTAAAATATTTAGCGCTTTATATTTGAAAGTAGGATTGAAAACAACATTATGTATATAAGGCAAAAGACAGCTGTTTATCTTCAAGCCATTTTATATATCTGGAGCAAAGCAAAACTGGAAAATAGACCTACAAGGACTTTTTTTTTGACTAGCAGTAGCAGGGCCAAAGACGCAGCTGGTCAAATGGCACTAATCTTTTTTTGCTCTTCCACCTCGCTCCCCTCCCCACCATGTACTTTTGCTCTGAGCCAGGCATTGCCAAAGCGATGCGCAGGTCGCGCTTGCCCAGCCGGCGCGTCGGCTGCAGAGGCACGCGCGGCAGGGCCCTGCTCGTCCCACCGCCACCGAAGGTCTGTGCAAAGCAGGTCCTGGCCTGGCCGATGCAGCCAACCTCTTACCTCAAGACTCTCATTCACATCGTCTATGGTTGCACTTTTACATTCACTTGGACTGGAAAAAGCTCCGATTTCAACAAAATCTAAAAGACAAACAGAAACAGGTACATAGTTGGTTAATAATCCCTCCCGACACATGAACGAACCCCAAATGCTGCATAACAATACTTGTTCGTGGGAATTGTGCCACAACTCTGCAGTCCTTGTGCTACCTTGTATACCTGAGGTGATCAGAGCTCAAATGTGAATAAATTGTGCAAATATTGATTTATTCTAAACACTTAGCAATCTGGTTGCCTGTTTGTGGCCACCCAGGGCTGGCTTCCCAAGTGGGATACTTCATTTCTCTAAGAAGACAGCTTCCATTTAAATAATTGTTAGTCTTATTCAAGAATGGCAACATCTTACCTGCAAGCAGCAACGCTAGACTTAAAAAAACCAGTGTTTTCCAGAGCGGGCAGGAGCTGAACAGCATTTTACTCGTTGCTTGTGCAGCCTAAGAGCTGAAGCCCTGGAGCAGGCACCAAGCCGCACGTCCGTGGGCTGCTGGTGGGTGACAGTGTGCCTCGCTCCGCGGCGGAGCCGCGATAAGGCGTTAGGGGGATGCACATATTGCCCAACTTGCTGGGAAGCCAGAGGAGAGGTTGCCAGCGCGGTTTGGGGAGGGCAAGGGGAGGTTTCTCGTTACCGTACTGGGGCGGTCTGGCTTCCCTGCTGCTGCCAATCCCACGGGGAAATTTTCAGATTAACTGGTTTACTGTAAACATGTTTAGTGTACGCACACTCTCGCATGCTCTCGCTCTCTGCCTGTGCCTGTGTCTGTCTGTGTCTCACACGCATATACAGTCCTATAAAAAACATAAGTATGCCTTACCTACAGGGCTCAACCCTGCATCTCACGCTCCACGAGAAAGCTCAGAACATCAAATGATGCCTAAACTGATTTGGACCAGGGGGATGTGCTCTACGTCCTGTAGCATCCGGAGTTTAGCTACTTGGTAAGGAGAGCAAGTTATGGTTTCCAATTTCCAGCTTCTGGGTTATTAAATACAGATTAAACAAAGCAGCAACAGCAGCAAGAAAGGAAAAAAAAAAGAAGTCCTGAGAACATGAACCTATATTCTGTGTGTACATTATATCGCCAACTGCATACCTGCTCTCTGTGTGTATATTATTATCCACAACGGCATGGTATTCCTATTTGTAGGTTTGGTTTTTTTTAATGGAGCTATGAACGTCATATGCTCATGTGCATTTATGGAAAAACTGAATAACTAGCAAAATGGCCACAAAAGTGCAACCATTTCTCCCCTATACATTTACTAGCAGACTAACCCTGCCACCCAGACGACGCTGACATGCTAGGGGCGTGACTGACCGACCCCATCAGTAAAATGCAGGTTTCAGAGTTGGCTTTTCACCCAAGAGCCTGTCATCCATGCCCCCTGCCCAGCCTCCGCGCTGACCTCGCCTGCCCACCAAGCCAGCCAGGCGCGCAGGCGCGCCCGCCCCAGCAAGCCGCAACGCTCGTTGCTGCCACCGCCAGAGCGGGGCTCTTCGCGTTGTCTGCAGACACTTGTTTTTGTTGAGGCAGGGCATTCTGCTTTCATGTTCCGTGATGCAACACAGTTATTTATACAGCACTTTTTCAGGGCTCGCTCTATTTATTTTTCATTCGCTTGCTTCTGCTTGTTGTAGTGTCAGACATTATGACCAGGAGATGCTGAGGAAGCGAAGGCAATGGCAAGGTGTCCGTTGCATTTACAAGGATGTGCCGCCTTATGCCATCTCGGGGATGTCTTGAGAAACAGGTATGTGTAGGACCGTAACACTTCCACAAAACAGTTCTGTGGCAGCGTGAATGGCGACTTCCTTACTAGGAAGTAAAATGGCGACTTCCTTACTTTACTTAGTAAAATGCCTTTGTATACATTACTGATGATAGGTAAAACTTCGTTAGCAAAACAAGTCTTTAATAATGAAGGCCACGGTTTTTGTTTCTAGGCAGACCAATAGGGCCTGGCTCCAAACAGTTTGCATTTTTGAGGCTGACACACACAACAATCTTCTTCCTTGCAAGATGAGCAATCTGCAGCTGGGAAAAGAGTCCCCAGGAAATTTTTGCCAATACGTTTATTAGGATGCAGCAGCACTTTACAATATTTTGCTGCCAAAATGCATCCAGGTGTCCAACAAGGGCCATTGATTAATGCTCTACGTTCTCGGGAGATCAGGAGCTACACATAAAGCTACTACTTATTCATCTCAACTTACACAGTACATATAGCACATTAGCATAACTAATAAAGTGGAGAAACTTCTGGCTTGAACAGATAAAAGTTGTGTTTGTGACATGCTTGAAGAGAATGAATGGCAGATTTTCTTTAATGATCATCACAGTCAAGCGCTCTCATTCCACCTCAACATCTGTTTAGGAGACACTGTACCAGGGAATTTAGTTAGGAGAGAAACATGGGGTGGCAGCATTTCTCCAGTGTAGAAGATCTAACAGGATGCTGCTTCAACAACAAAGCTAGGATTAAGTGACCCTTGGAGACCACACATAGGTAACCCTTGTATTGTAGAATCACGTTCATCCTTGTTGCCTGTTGACAAACAAAACAGGTCACAGAGTATAAATGCGATCTCACACTCTCCCAAGGTAAACAAACATGGGATTAATTCACAGTCCTTTGCAAAAAGTAGTTGGTCACTCTGTAGGTCAATATAGCACATGAACACAGAAATGTGCTTGTCCTCTGTCTAGATCATATCCAGTCCACCACGCGCACACCAGCTACCCCGATCTGTCATAAGGAGAGGCTGTCACTGTCTCCAGCAGGAGTAACAGGGTACCGGTATCCAGACTTAGTAGCTGAGTACTGGCCCAAGCGGGGACATGCTTTCTGCACAGGCTTGCTCCCACAGCTGTGGGACACACAGCCATCTAGCGGCTAGTTCTTTGGTCAGACACTGCTGGACAGGGTAGCGGTCCAAATGTTAACCTCATGCTATATATATTTGTTGATGTTTTGTGGTTATTTCTACGCACTTTATTTTATTCCCAAATTACATCAAACCTAGTAAGCCATGCAAGAAACCTAACATTTGGGAGTAAAAATTACGAGAGAATACTGTATAGCACAAACCTAAGAGCTAAAAAATAAAAATGTAATACTTTTTCACCAAGTTTCTGTTAATCACAAGGACTAAACAGTGATCACACATGTGAAAGATAAATTCATATCACAATTCTGAAATCTAATAAAATTCATTTACGTTGGTAAATTAAAACCCTGCAAGAGTATAAGAGGCTGAGTTGAGATGGACCATTATACTGCAAAGTTAAAAAAAATAGGCACCTTTACATACATGGTAGGAAAAAGCTTTTTATTCTGATTGTTGGTTTAGAGGAGAACACTTATGTTTCAAAAACAGAGGTAATTGAAACACAGCAGCAACAGCACATATGCAGCGAAGGTTATTTTAAATATTATATATACGTTAACATCTTCTACAAAGAGGCCGAGATACAGTTATGTGATATTCAGCCTTCTCCCATCAAAGCAACCCCCAGCTGTATGCAATGCTAACTCCAGTAAGGAAATTGGACCCTAGAATTTCCCGTTGTCTAATTAGAAGCAAAAGATCTGTTGATCCTTAGTCAGATTTGGGAAAGTCATCTTCGCTTTTGCCCATGAAAGGTTTGAGGTTCAGTCATTGGTTTGTGTACCTGAGACATACTTTATCAAAAGAACCAACAGAGCAGCAATGAGAAGTAAACTGCATTTTGTTGTCTTATGCTGATTAAGAAACCAGACTCTGTCCTTTATATCTTAGATAATGAAAGACATTGAGGGTTAAAAAAAAAAAAAAAATTTCCAAGAAAATATCCTTTTCTTTCTTTCCATTTAAAAACTAAAATCCCTTTTGTTGAATACAAAGCTGTCAGATTTGATTTTGGGCAGCATCCTCCTCATTAGTGGACTTCTCTTCCTTTTTGTTTTTAAAGGGTAACTGCTAGTGTCAAAAAACAAGTTTTTTAGGCACCTCCCATGAGAATTCATTTCTTCCAAAGTGACCATAACATGCAGTCTTCTGGTAAATGGGCTTTTTTAGGTCCAAATCCCTGTGTGTATAATAAAAAGAGAGAAAATTCTTCACATTACGATACTTCATGATAACTACCATTAAAATACTGGTGTCGATATCCATTTCACTCCCTTAGTCAAGCAAGCATATTCGGGAGATGCAAACATACCAGTGAATACAGAATAGAATCATAGAATTGTTCGGGTTGGAAAAGACCTTTAAGATCATCAAGTCCAACCATTAACCTGGCACTGCCAAGTCCAACACTAAACCATATCCCTAAGCACCACATCTACATGTCTTTTAAATATCTCCAGGGATGGTGACTCAGCCACTTGCCTGCACAACCTGTTCCAATACTTGACAACCCTTTTGGTAAAGAAATTTTTCCTAACATCCAATGTAAAACTCCCCTGGTGCAACTTGAGGCCGTTTCCTCTTGTTCTATAGGTTGTTACTTGAGAGAAGAGACCAACACCCACCTCGCTACAACCTCCTTTCAGGTAGTTGTAGAGAGCGATAAGGTCTCCCCTGAGTCTCCTTTTCTCCAGTCTAAACCACTCCAGTTCCCTCAGCCGCTCCTCATAAGACTTGGGCTCTAGACCCCTCACCAGCTTTGTTGCCCTTCTCTGGACACGCTCCAGCACCTCAATGTCTGTTTTGTAGTGAGAGGCCCAAACTGAACAGAATATTTGAGGTGCGGCAATGTCCATGAACCATGAAAGTGACAACAAAACTTAAATGTGAAGCACTTTAGGGCTACAGGAAAAGCCCTTATTATTGAGAATTATTAATTTTAATGGAAAAGATGAAATAACCTTCAATTCCTTTTGTAAAACAAAAGGTATCTTTTTTTCACAGCAAAGTAACTTAAAATTACTGGAATACAAAAATTATTTTACTTTATTTGAATTTCACATACTACGTGGAACAGTATGCTACAGGCCAAATGCTGAAAGTATATGCTTCATATGAAACTTGAAAAGTACACATCTGTTGTCTTAAAAGATATGGCATACTGGTAGATACATTAAAAGTATCAACTGTGAAGACCAACATAATGACAGAATGAGAGCAAGTCTCTTCTGTACTGCGTGGAACAATCCCATGCTAGTTCAAGAGGCTGACTCTGACATTGTAACATCTAATAGTTTTGCAAGAAATCATTTCTAGGATGAGATCACCACAATATTTTCCTTTTTGTGTTGTTTCTTTACCTGACAATGACTCCAGGCCGAAGATCAAAGTTTTTGTGCACAATGTCCAGCAGCTCTTTCTCTGTTTTTTGGGAAGTTCCATAAGTGAACAGTGAAATGGACAGTGGATGAGCTACCCCAATGGCATAAGAAACCTATGGCAAAAAAGACACCATATTTAGCAAATAAACATGGCACCTCAGTGGGCAACAGTATGCAACAGAAGAAAACATTCATTCATGAGCTATCTTAGCAAAACTAAGGCCTCTCCTTCACTTCCCATATTTGCACAATCTGTATTTGTAGAAAAAAAGAGAAAACTTTGAAAAAGCTGAGGTCTCTGGATAACTTTCTTCCCCATTATCCAGTCACCCCATACTCATTACCATGACAGTAAATGTCATAGGGTTGAGGACTCAATAAATGTCCAGAAAAACAGCCAATAAAATGAAAGCTAAATGAAAAGGTCCAGTTTCAAAAGGTTATATGCTATTAGTGTCATTACAGTGGTCTTGAACCAGCACATCAATGTCTTCCTTTCTTCAACCCCAAGCCATCATCAAGACTACTTCTACTAGTGTCTCGTACGATGTGTATTCAAGGTAAAGCTGAAAAGGAAAAATCTTTTTGAGAAAAGCAACGTTCATAGCAAACCATACCTGAACGAGAACACGGCGACAGAGCCCAGCTTTCACAAGAGATTTGGCCACCCAGCGGGCTGCGTACGCAGCTGATCGGTCCACCTTTGTATAGTCTTTGCCAGAAAAGGCACCACCTCCATGGGCTCCCCAGCCACCGTAAGTATCCACAATGATCTTTCGGCCAGTAACACCAGCATCACCCTGAATCGATAAAATAATTTGTCCATTTTACAATCCATTTTATTATGTCTCAAACAAGGCTATGCATCCTTAAGATGACTACAACGATGTCTAAGTAAGTTCACCACATATGGATTGCTGTGGGGTAGCTGAAGGAATGAACCTGTCTCACTGAGCTACAACAGTGGCTATAAATGTTCTCTAAAGCCAGATTCGTAAGACAAGTCATTCATGAATTGTGTTTGGTAATCAAGCAAACAGGTTTACACCCAGATAGCTAGAGCATGCACTGCCTCTTTCAAAAATAAGTATTCCAGACAATATGGGAACTTTGGTTTTAGAAGTGACCTATCTACCACATCCAAACCAAATACAGAATATTGGTAACAAACTATGTGCCATATAGGAACCATTGAGAGATTTTAAACTGTTTTAAAAAAACAATAAATCAGGCTTTCATATGTTTTGGTCAAAATCTGAAGTTGCGTGAATATTAAATAGTAGATGTCTTTTTTGTATTTACCATCGAAAGGTATGTCAGTGCTACCTTCTGTATCATTACATGGAGGCTGGCACCTAACACTTCCAGTGCAGTATCATTACAGAGACTGTCACACAAAGATGTACTAAAAAATACATTTCCAGCCTCAAAATATTTACAGTCTAATTTAAAATGTACACAACAGATCTGGAGTAGTAGGCAGCTATAGGCAATGGAGAAAGAAAGACTACTTCTTTCTAAGAACAGTTACTTACAGATTAATATTCCAAAATATTAAATAAAGAAGGGCAGATAACCTTGTAGCTGCCTACACAGCTATCCTAATTGCTCCTCACAAGTACTTGATATTTTCATTTGATCTCGGTTAGCTGATCAGTACCTGACTAAATGCTTAAGCTTTCTGGTGTGAATGGAAACATGGTCAAATTTGAAAGTCAGTCTCCTCCAACTGTGCAGGCAGGCTTGAAATTCTTTGTTTACAGAATATCATGTCAGTAAAATTCAACTGCTGGAATGTTTGCACAGCAAAACACGAGTGGAGAGTCAAAGTTTTTCTTAGAAAGACTGCACATATATGTAGAAAAACCCTTTTGGCACTGTTTGTTCCATTCTGCTAAGAAAGCAATGAGATGTAAATCTGAATTGGAGGTAGCTGAGCTTGTCTAAAGGATCCTACTCTCCTGGGGTTGTTCTGCTTGGCTCAAACCTTAATTTCTGATGGCGCAGACAGTTGCAATGGGAACACCTTGTGTGCCGTCATGACTTGACTGCAGAACTGAGTGAGAGGAAGAGAAATGGACAGGTGAAAGGAAAAAAAGCCCACCTCTACTTTTAAAGGTGCTGAAGGAGCACAAATGCATTTGCAAAACGTGTGGAAATCACTTTTGCAATGAGCTGTAATGTCCTCACAGTACCAGAGGGTGTTGCTGTTGGGAAAATGGTGATAGCAGCAAAATTACTAATTTTGCCATAGCCAGAATTCCAGGTACCACCATGCTCAAAAACATAAGGTGAAAATCTCAAGTGAAATACGTACGTCTTGCTTAGATGAACTGAGCTGGAGATTAAGACAGCCTTCTATAGCTAGAATTGTTAAAAATAAAACTGAGTAATACTCTTATGAAAAGTAATCAGAATGTTCAAAACATAAAAGACAAGGAAAGAACAGTTATTTTCTGGTTGCTGCAATGGTATTGAAAATTGCACAAGTGATGATAGCAGTTTTAAGGCCATGGACACACGGGTAGATTGACCCATACTAAGTAAACTTACCACAGGTTTAAAAAGCTGCAAACATATACTGCAATGTGCATGTGTTTGTATGTGCAAACATGAGGAATACAGATTTACCACAAGAGTAGACAAGGTATTGCTGGCTGACTTACCAAATGTAATTATATTACATTTTGAAATGGGTGCAGTTCAGTGCACACCTGAAAGATTTAAATTTGTAATGGGTGCACTTCAGTGCACACCTGAAAATTTTCGTACGTGTAGCCTTCTTTTTGTATGTAGCTACGGTTGCTGCATTGGTTCATTTGCTCCAAGTTACAGCTCAAGATTGCCTCTCCATTTGCTCATAGTCTATTCAGTGATACACAATGAATTTGAACAGCAAAGGAAAAACAACGTCTACTTGGATTTGTTGTAAAATTGGACCTAATTTCGTGAAGGAGCTTTGAAATTTTGCTGCGATAGTTCTAAAGGGAACTGAAGACTAAAACATTGGGAATGGTGAATTTGTTTTCAAAAACTAAATCTCAAAAGTCCTGATCCTATAGAGAGTGGAAATTCTGCCTGACTTCTGTGAGTGCAGGATCAAATTATAAATCCCAGTTTTTGCATTGCCTAGATAAAGCAAAAGCAACACTTATTTTCTCACCAGAAGAAGCCTCTCAGGGGCTGATTTTCAGAACAGGTGAATGCCTTCAGCTCTCATTGGTGTCAGGCAGAACAGTGTGAGCTATACAGATCTGAAAACCAGGTTCACTGTAAGAGAAGTAAACCTTCTCTTGTCCATCACTCTGTAAGGAGTGCTTTTCATGAGAAAGGATTGCGTGTCTCAGCGCTGGACTTGAGATGGTTTGAGGAAACCCAGAGCTGGGCTGTACCTTCCACACACAATTTAAGATTCAGCTCAACTTGCCTGCCTAGTCACAACACATGTATGATATAACCATGCCCTCAAAGGTTACTTTGGCATACAGCACATGAAACCCTGGCTGCTTCTCCCACATACATCTGCAGTTAAAACTTCCCCTAGGCAGCTTGATTCTCACACCCTAGGGCAGACATGCCAAATAGCTAAGCATTTCTTTTAAGACACACACCCAATGACAAAGGCAAGCTGATAAAAGCACCAAAATAATACAACACGGACCTGAGGCCCTCCAATAACAAAACGTCCGCTAGGTTGAAGGTGATAAACAGTTTTCTCATCCAAGTATTTTGCAGGGACAACAGCTTGGATCACACGATCCTTCAGGGTTCTGCGCATACTATCCAGAGAAATGGTTTCATCATGCTGCACAGATATCACAATGGTGTGAACACGCACTGGGATGACTGCTCCATTCTCCTGGATATACTGAACTGTGACCTGAATAGAACAGGGAGAAGGTGGAAGAAAAAAACAAAAGTTGCTATAAGAGGTATTACTGGTGTACATCAAATGTCATGCTATGCTATTCCAAGAGCAAAATTGTAGCAAAATGTAAATGCTGACATTATAATCATCACTGCTTCACATTGTTGCCAAGGTATGAGAAATGAAGCCTATCTTCTTTTTCACTTTTACTGTGCTGAGAAGAAAAATAAAAAGACTCAATACAGACAATGTGATTTTCTATGAAATTGTCCAAAATATGCCTTTTGGTTGGGATCTCCAGCGAAACACCCAAGCCTCAGAAATTTATGTTCTCAGTGCATCTTCAAAAAGGCCAGCACGAGTCCCTAAATACAAATAAATCCTTTGGCCCTCCTGTCACTTTTTCAACAAGCACAGACTGCTTAGGTCTGAAGGGTTAAATGTTTCTTCACTGGTAGGTGGTTAAGCGCTCCTAGCACTCTGATACAGGTTAACCATTTTCCAACAGTCAAGGAGACCATATCATAAGCAGTGGAAATGCTTTATCTGCTACTTGTAGGTTATCCTGATACTCTGAACATCATCAATTGCTGTCTTTAAAAATATTTAAGAATTCTGGAAAGAAAAAGTGTTCGTTTTCAACTGTCTGGACTATCCATAGCAGTATTTACCTGTGTCTTAGAGTCAGGCCTCAGCCAAGGAAGTTCTCCATTACGCCTCAGCTCTGCTAACCTGGCATTCAGTTTATGTGCAAGAATAATTGTTAGAGGCATACATTCTTCTGTCTCATCTGTTGCATAGCCAAACATCAAACCCTACAGGAGGAGAAGATATACTTCAATCACTGTTAAAAGCACCACGACCAAAGGCAACGAGATTTCATCTGAAGCAAAGAGTAAACAGTACCCTCAGGTTTACTTTCTACTGTTTTACATTACAGTGCAAGAAGTCTGAACTCAGATCAGGCTCCAACATGTTACAGTGTAATGAGAAACAAACCACGTTCCTAGAATTTCTCACTGAAAGCCTTAAGGTTTACATGTTGAGCTCGAAATATGGACAAAACCAGAGAAGTTTCTGGGAAAAAATCATGTTCTTTCATAGAAAAAAAAATCTGTTGGAGCAAAACAATTTCAGGACTATTCTGTCATAGGAAAGCTGTTACCATTAGCCTGGAAAGGTTGTAGAGGCTTTGATGTATGAATACAGACACACTTACACTGCAGCTCACATCTGAAATTTCAGTGGCATGGAATGTGAATACTCCATGAAGGATGTACCATTCAACAACTGAAGGCACTTGCCTCAGATTTTCAATGCCACATGCTTCTAGTCACAGCTTCTACTGTTATTCAGCGTTATTCCCCTGCATCAGATTATCATTTGTTAAATAGACTTAGCAGCATTTTCTTTCTCCTCATCCAGGGTATGTTGTGATTAAAAAAAAGAAAAAAGACAGGAAGGTACCTTGATACGATGGGAAGGGAGGCCATCAAAGTGCCAACGGAAGTCAGATATCTTTTCATTTTATGTAGTATTATGTCCCCATGACAGCATAAAAGCATTCTAATTTAGTCCTCAAGGGTTTTTTGAGCAATATTTGCTTGGCTCCTGGACTCTGATATCTCCACTTATGGTTCTCAACAGCATTGTTATAAACTAGATATTACTACTAATGATAACTACTGTAAGTGTTAAACTCACTCATACTGGCATCACTCAGATTATGGAGTTTTTATGTTAACATCTTTCTCTTGGGAACATACCGTAATTATCTACATGTGTTATTTAGCTCATAGAAATGCAGCTTGGACAGCCTTAATTATGTGGAACACCTATTACAATAGCTGCCTCTGGGAAATAAGTGAGAATTAAGAGTACTCTGGCATATTTGCCTTCGTTGCACTAATGCTGAAGAAAGTTGAAACATCGCCTAATTTTTTGCTGTGTAAAATCCCAAGAGCTCTGTGAAGGTGAAAAGATCCTTTGTTTACTCTATCTTTCAAGACAAGTCTGGCTGTAAGATGAATGGTCTAATGAATCTAAAGCCACTTAACAAAAACATGAAACACATAAGCAAAACACCTCTGCTAAGTTCTAAAGAACACATCCGCAGCTACTACAAGCTGCCAGAGCAATCCTGACTTGCATGGAGTGCTATAACAAATGCTGGGCAACAGTCTACCCTCAAAGAACTTCCAAATGTTTTAATAAAAATATGATTTTTATTCTGGGATAGCCCAAGATGGAAGTGTCAAAATCTTCACACGGGTTTTGATTTAGCAAATTGGGCAACAAGATGGGGTAAACTTTTTCCATTCAAACAGCTTTGATGTTTTAGATGTGATGTTACGTCTACCTGATCTCCAGCACCAACATCCTCTTCATCCCTGTGTAGATGAACACCTTGGGCAATATCAGGTGACTGCTGTTCCAATGCCACTAAAACATTGCAAGTCTTGTAGTCAAAGCCTATTTGGAAAAAAGCATAGCTGTGAATTAGCTTTGTCTTTCACAATTAATGAAAGTAACGTGGAACCATATGACAAAATTTTCATTCTGAAGGATACCACATTGAGAACTCAAAATCTAACTGCTAATATTAGTTAATTTTTTCATTAATACAACACCTGAAACCTTTTTGGGAGGGGGTGGATTATACAGGGTTGACTTTATTGCTTGTTACTGCTTGTTTTCTCTTGCATTGGCACCCTGTGCCAAGCCAATTCAAATTATGAGTTAACTGCACAAAACTAGTCAAAAAAGAAAATAATGAGCCTCTCCCAAATAAATAGTAGGTAAATTCCTAGGAGGTGATGTTTTCAGCAACTGAAGGCTCTGCTCTCTGATACTTTATTTGTAATACATGCAAAGCAGTGTCTGTACCTAAATCTCTCATGGGAGTTTGTGTGAGAGCCACAAGCAGAGAAAAAAACACAGCAAATCTGGAAGTGGGAATTTACTTTGCATTACTTTCAAAGACCAAAAGGTAGGTTTTAAAAAGAAATTGAAAGACTTACAGAAGACTGTGGCAAAATTTTCCACCTGTTCCTAGATATATTAATAGTAACTTCCTCCGCTCCAAATCCAACCTTTCCTAGAACTGTAGCTACTGGCAGCTGCTGACCAAACTCATGTTCAGCCAATACAACATATATACACGTCCATATGCATATGATCCATTTGAAGAATGCTTTTCACCCTCTTTTAAGTAGGCTATAAAGTAGCCTACTATTAAGTAGGCTTCTCTCTATAGAGCAGAAAACTATATTTCTGTGTGCAATTGTTTACTTTATCTTTTCGTTTTACTTCTGCATAGAAACTGTTTTTTACTGCGTCACTGCATCTCCCCTTATCATTTTTGGCAGTTAGGATAAAAAGGAGATTTATGACCTACTAGATTTGCCAGCGTTTTCTGAAAGCACTGCTGTTACATGATGGTGGAGGTAACCTGCAGATGTGCTGCTACGATATTCTCCCACCACAATCTCCCTGTAAATTCAATAGCAATTAAAGGACTGCAGGAAACAACTTTTTTTAACCAAAAGTTCTTAAAAGATACACTTCACTGTAACAGTATACTTGGAATATTTTAATGTATAAATAGATACACAGCAGCTCAGAAAGTGAAATGTGTCTGGTATATAAAGCATTTTGTCCCTTTCATCATTTGTACATTACACAAACTGGATTTGGACTGCACACTCCTCAGCGTAGGCGGAGTTGTTCAGGGCTAACAGAGGACCTTGCACAGTGAGAATCTGGGATTTTTAGGTGCTACCAGAGTACAAATATATAATGGTACAATGAAATGAAGTAGGTTTCTTCTTCCCTCTCTTTCACACCAAGATGCATCATTTGGCCTGCCAAATGAATAACCAAGACTCAAGTTCTCGCAAGTTTGGAGGAGTGGTAGATTCTGTGGCTCAAGCTGAAGTTAACTATTCTGGCCTAATACCACACTTCAAAGTATATTCTGCCTACTCTCTTTCAGTTTTAACTAATATATGATGGTTTTTCTACTTGCTGGGAGAAAGCCAGAAAGTGTATCACGTAGCACCATGGATAGGTGCGCATAGGATATTCAGTTTTTATCAGGCTTGCTAAAGTCCATACATGGAAGTGGCAACAGACCTGTTTTGCAGTTGCCTATTGCTTGCTCTTCAAGGATTTCACGAATTTTTCCACAAACCTTTAGCTGAATCATCATAGCCAATATGTCTAATTGCATCTCGGACAACCCGTTGATAATCCACAATAGCACGAGATGTGATCTCCCCACAGAGCAACACCATTCCTGTCTTACATACTGTCTCTGAAAAAAGAGATGAAAACAGGTTTACAACAGCAGAATAACCCAGCCCACTAAGACAAATAACTACATTTGTGATGCTGTTGATTTTGAGAGATCTGCTGGGTAAATACAGTGTAAATCCTTTCTGCCCATATTTTTAGCATTACTAACTCCTTCTACAACAAATTCTTTTCATATTCACCTTATGCTTGAAAGTAAGGAAAAGACTAATATGTCCAATTTGCAAATGGGAAAGTCAAAACACTGAGCATGATTCAGTGATATGCATAGATTTTAGGGAAATATAGCATTAAGCTGTGAGTTCTAAACCCACTTAATCACTCCGAGATACATATGGAGGCTAAATGAAACTCATTAGTGATCAACTATTTTGAAAACTTGCCCCCAATCCCAGGAGGAAGAATGCGAATATGGCGTTTAGTTACATAATACATGAACTAGGGTAATGACCTGAGACTTGATGGTACAAGTCTTTCTGAAGAAATTTAAAAAACCAAGCAGTTATGGGAACTTGGACTGAAAAATTGGTACTTTATTTAATATAGTAAATGAACTTGTAGAGCAAAACATTAAAATACTCTTTCAAAAATCCACTGTAATGAAGCCAAATCTGTTTCTCCCAGGAAAATTCAGTCCATACACAAAATTAACTATCCTACCTTTCTACAGCCTGCTTAGGCTTCAGTCTTTATAAAGCTTTTACTGTTTCTTCTCATCTCTCCTTCTCTTGAAGATTGTAATTATTATGTAATTTTTTGAGAGTAAAATGAGCCAGCAAAAGATAGCATCAAGCTCTTTGCAAACATCATAAAAAAAGAACAGTGACTGGGTGATGACTTAAAGCAAAGCAGCAAACAACTTACCACAAGCAACCTTGGCATTCGGGTCCTGTTTGAGATGGGCGTCTAGTACAGCATCGCTGATTTGATCACAGATTTTATCTGCAAGACATCAAAGTTGTGATTCAAAATCACAGCACTCAATACTAAATATGGACTGTTTGCATTACTTTGAATAGGTAGGTATTTCAGTAAGGAGTTCTTTTATTGCTTATTGCTGGAGTATTTAAGCTAGCAAAACAGAAGGATATGTGAAACATCCTGCAAGCAAAGTCGGTAGATACATCGGGGAATTTACTTGCTGGTGTAAACTAATACTGACTACAACTCTACCTGTAGTTTTCTGCACTTAAGTGTGAAACAGGTATGTTATGCATAGAATTACCTGAGAGGCTAAGAGGCTTTACTCACAGTCTTTTCCTTCTCCAACACCACAAACCAATACAGCATGCACTCCACATCAGCAGTAGTATTACAATTATCCATCATCAGCTCCTTCTCCCCAACAGAAATTTAGAAGGTACCTGACCAACATTGCTGCTAAAGCCTGAGAAAGTGTTTAGATTAATACAGACAATGCACAGCTCAGAGTCAAGTGCTTGTTTCAGGTTTGTTTCTTCTCACTGCTTCCTACCATCCTGCAATGCCACCTTCTAATAATCTCTGAAACTCATCGAAGGCAAGGGAGTGAGCAGCATACACAGAAGCAAGAAGGGGTTACCAGCTGAAGTTTGCCTGAGGTATACCTTGAGTATATCTTCAGTTACATCCCAAATACAAAGGTTTCAGCTCAGGTTTATTGTAGTAATCTTTTCTCTTTTTCTTTCTTTCTTTTCTTACCTTTTTAATGAATAATGAATTTTAATCAAATAATGTAGCTAATCACAGAATCACTAAGGTTGGAAAGGACCTTCAAGAACATCAAGTCCAACCATTAATCCAGCACCACCATGTCCCCTAAACCATGTCCTGAAGCACCACATCCACACGCTTTTTGAACACTTCCAGAGATGGTGACTCTACCACCTCCCTGGGCAGCCTGTTCCAATGCCTGACCACCCTCTCAGTGAAGAAATTTTTCCTAATATCCAATCTAAACCTCCCCTGGCGCAACTTGAGGCCATTTCCTCTCATCCTATTGCTGGTTACTTGGGAGAAGAGGCCAACACCCTCGTCGCCACAACCCCCTTTCAGGTAGTTGTAGAAAGCGATAAGGTCTCCCCTCAGCCTCCTCTTCTCCAGACTAAACAACCCCAGTTCCCTGAGCCACTCCTCGTAAGACTTGTGCTCCAGACCCCTCACCAGCTTTGTTGCCCTTCTCTGGACACGCTCCAGCACCTCAGTGTCCTTCTTGTAGTGAGGGGCCCAAAACTGAACACAGGATTCAAGGTGCGGCCTCACCAGTGCCGAGTACAGGGGCACAATCACTTCCCTACTCCTGCTGGCCACACTATTCCTGATACAGGCCAGGATGCTGTTGGCCTTCTTGGCCACCTGGGCACACTGCCAGCTCATGTTCAGCTGGCTGTCAACCAGCACCCCTGGGTCCCTTTCTGCCGGGCAGCTCTCCAGCCACTCCTCCCCAAGCCTGTCGCGTTGCATGGGGTTGTTGTGGCCTAAGTGCAGGACCCGGCACTTGGCCTTATTAAACTTCATACAGTTGACCTCTGCCCATTGATCCAGCATGTCCAGATGTCTCTGCAGACCATTCCTGCCCTCCAGCAGATCAACCCAGCTTGGTGTCATCTGCACTTACTGAGGGACCACTCGATCCCCTCATCCAGATCATCTATAAAGATATTGAACAAGACCGGCCCCAGAACTGAGCCCTGGGAAACACCGCTTGTGACCGTCCGCCAGGCGGATTTAACTCCATTCACCACAACTCTCTGGGCTCGGCCATCCAGACAGTTCTTTACCCAGTGAAGAGTAAACCTGTCTAAGCCATGAGCCGCCAGTTTCTCCAGGAGAATGCTGTGGGAGACACTGTCAAAGGCTTTACTAAAGTCCAGGTAGACAACACCCACAGCCTTTCCCCCATCCACTAGGCGGGTCACCTGGTCATAGAAGGAAATCACGTTGGTCAAGCAGGAATCTAATGAAACAAAAGGACAGCACCCATAACAATGCCTTCCAGATGAAAATGGTAATTTTTCTCATATGTTTTAATTTTATTGTTCTTAAAAAAAGTCTAGTATTGCATACTATGTTCAGATGTTGCCATAACATGCTGTGTGGTGAAATAAATTAATCTCCTGCCTTGCCATTTGCAACACAATCTGTTGGAAAGCAATGTTTTGTAAGAGTATGTCATTAGAGACTCTTAATACATTTAACTTGAGCGAAAACAAATTCTCATTTATTTTCATGAGGAAGGTGTACGTATAGCTAAGAGGGACAAAACAAAGACTAGAAAATGAATGTGATTCTGACACTCTCATATCCCCCATATTAACCTCTTCAACACAAAAAGAACCAACACAAAAGACAATTAGCAAATGTAGGCTGCATTGGAACTTTCAGCCTTGCAAGAACATGGATTACTAAATTTGGGACACTTATTACCAAACAGAAATCAGACACCATTCTTGAAATTTAGTTAGAAATCCAAATGAACCTTGTTTAGCAAGACTGGGGACAAAGAGGACCAGAGTGATTAAAATATATCTCTGCTTGCTCTCTTCAAAGTTTCCATTTTTATAAGGAAATATAGCCATATTTTCAAGCATAGAAGCAAAAATTATTGATGAAAATATGTAATATCTGATTACCTGGGTAGAACAACAGAGCAGCTGGGCTAGGATGACATTCTTACTGCTGGTCCAATGACCTACAATAAACTCCTAGTGATTGGGACTGCTTTGTACTCTTTTTTTCACCACCCAGAGTTTCTATGCCAGGAACAACCTTTATGCCTGTCCTTGCTCCACATGAAGCAGGTCTCATCTGCATTAGATGCCAGTGTCCCATGTTTGTCTAAGTTCCCTGTATGGCACATACAGGGATATTATATGCATTCTTTCCAAAACATTCAAGAAGAGTACAGATAATCCCATATGACTAATTCATCCTCTTTTCTGCTTGTGGCACCTATCTGGTACAAAGAACTTTGTGTTGGATTTGCATGCTGTGGTTGAAATTAATTTATGAACTAAAACTTCCATGAAATGTCTCAAGGGAGCATTAGCCATACTAGGCAGTGAAATCCATAAGTGAAGATATAACAGGGTGTTTTCATGGTTTGGGGGATTTTTTTGCATGAAATGTATCATTAGTATCTACAGTATTTCATGGATATTGATAGATAGAAAAGCAGCTCTTTCGCTTCCCTCTCAGAGAAATAACACAGCAAACATTCATGAATGAAAAGCACAGTCCACATTTACAGAAAGGAAGAGTTTGTCTTACAAAACTGTTTCTCCGAAAAGATCATGATAGAAAAGCAGGTGAACAGTCATCCATATAAATTAAATTATTTCCATACAAAAGTATTAGTGAGATTGCTACAGGAATAATAGATTTTGGTGATGGTATTCCAAAGATGATGTTAAAGGCTGCGGGAAGGTTTAGGATAGACTGAGAAGAATGATGAAATCAATCAAGTGACCTAGCAGAGGAAATTCTTATAGGCACTGGGAACGCAGCCTCTGAGAACCTAAAAATAATGTGCTGAGAAAAGTTTTTGTCTGATGGACCATAATGTAGATACAGTTGACAACTGAAAATTAAAGAGACAGATAAAGATGATTCAAAAAGGAAAATCTTAAAAAGGTGAGAGCCATTGAAATCATTCATCTAGAGGTATGCAGGATTCCTTGTTCCTTCAAATCTCTAGATGAAAATTGGATATCTTTTTAAAAGGTATGAATGAAATTCAACCATCATTTACTAGCATGTTTGAAGAATTCTTGTATGAAATATTACTACCTGTGTATGAAGGTCAGACCAGATTATATCTCAGAGGTCCCTTCTGGTCTTTAAAATCTATGTGAGAATTTAATCAATTAAAATAATAAATTATAATAATTTAATCTACTTTGCTGATGGCATACCTTTAAATTAAAATAGGCTGAGACAAATCAGTTTGACAATTCATGTCATATCTGATTGTTGGTTCAACAACCAGCAGTTCTAGTGCAACTAGATCCAAATACAGATAGACATATATCTGTCACAACTGGAAAGAGAAATCTAGCTGGATGATTGGCTGATCAATGCATTAAGTTAAAGGCATGTCTATTAGTAAAGGTCTCTGGTGTAAAATAAAACCAGGCATTCTATTTTTAGCAATGCTTAACAGGCTTTGTGCACCCTTCATTCTGTTATTTAAATTTATCACCTCAACCGTCCCATTTCTCTTATTAGCTGCTAAATATGACAGGATATGTTTGTCTCTTTTTTCCTTGCTTTTTTGTTCCTTCTTTTTTGAAAACAGGGAAAGCATAATGGACCTGCTCTGGTGAGGCATTACCATCTAAAAAAAATGATGTAATAGGTAAGAATTCAGTTCACGCATACCTTCTTGTACTGAATTACTATCCAATAGGATAAATATTACAAAAGGGATGTCTAGGCTGAGGATTTCTTGACTGAGCAGGAAAGTATTAGATGACCATGAATTCTTTTCATGAAATCCAATCATCCCACAGACCCAGCCTTATGGCAGACATGGCAATTAGCCGTAAAACAGCTCTTGCTAACTACAAAAGGAATGAATGAGTCTAGGGGAGCTGATGATAAACCCTACTCAAATGCCCAGTTGTCTAATTATGAAGTAAAGGAGGCATTCAACAACAAAAGTGATCTCCAATAATTAGAAGGAGCTTCACAGTTTTCCAGATAGTTGGACATAAGTTTATTACGTGAATCTAGACTATGTAAGAGCATAACACAAGCCGTGATGTCTGCAAGTTCTCAGGACCTCCCCAAGAATTCAGTTTCATGGATTCACCACACACATATACAAAAATTATCTTTGAACAGCAGTAAGAACTGAAAATTTAATTCAAAAAAGCTCCACCCTTTGAAGCACCGCAAACAGGTACAACCACACTCTGGCTTTGATGGTGTAGTAAATATAATAAACACTGAACATTTCAAAAGGTAAGGTTGATTTTCTTAAAAACCTGTGATCATCAAAATAAAATTTGCTATTTTTAATGATATGTTATTTATATCAATAGAAAAAAGTAATTTTAAACTAGAATGTGAAATTATATATTCAAAATATTATAAACTCAGCAATTCTCAGTTTTCTGGTAAAAAATTAAAACAGTCAAGAAACGCAGATCCTTATCATGAGCACTTCATCAAAAAAATAAGATTTCCACCAAAAAAGTTTCACTATAAAGACTCTGAATAGCTGAATTGTGATGTATTATATTTTTCCTGTTTAAAAGCTTCTTAAGGTGTGCTAATTGATAACTGCAGTAGTACTTCAATATTAACACTACACTGTTTAAATATCTTGTACATCTGTTCTCTTTGTTCAATACACAGTTTACTGAAGTATTATGTATATTGTTAAGTATATACAATGTTAGATATTTTTAAGTATATATAATGTTAGATATAAGACGTAAGCATCAACTGGCTGGAAAGATCTGCATTTTCTGTTTGGTTTTTTTTTCTTTTCTTTTGTGATTTTTTTTTCTGTGAATATCCAGAAAATAAACCTATGTTTTTAAAATGGTTGAAAATCTGAGGGTGCCTTTAGCAGCTGTTTTCTCTGCTTATATTTTTAAAGAGATTCCTTGATACTTACTGGAAAACTGAATGACTCTGTTTGCAGGCAATTCCACCTGAAGTCACACCAGATAGGGGAAGGAATTAATCCTAAGTGGTTTGGCACCTGTAAGACATTGTGGGTCAGAGAAACACACAATGCCTTTCAAAGCACAATGAAACCATTGTGCAGCATGGACAGACACTACTGGACAAAGCAAAATGGAGTAGTGACAAAAAACAGCTATCTCGAAAAAAAAAAATCTTTCTCTTCCCCATGCTGCTATCTATGTGCTTTGATTATATCAAAATGAAGAAGTCACACGTAAGTCTTCAGAAAGTTTGAAGTTTACCCAACTAAATGCCAAGATGAAAGACCTGGAAGGAAGTCCCAAATTTTATACTCAAGTAATTTTGAAGAATTTGGACGGAGAAGATGGGATAAATAGAGTCTTCTATAAAGCCTTTGGGGAGCATAGGTAATACCTGTACGTTAATTAGTGCAAGCTATTACTTGCTTCTATGGAATTTGGGCTTCTTAGTGACACACAACTCTTAGGCATTGCACAGTATACTCAAATAAATAAGCATGTAATTTCTCTTGCTTGCTTTATTAAGAAGGAGATCTCCATTAAAGCATTCAGTCCTCAGTTAATATAATCAGACATTTCCACCAGACAAAGATCTGGTTCAGGATCTTTACTTCACATAATGCCCTCTAGCAAAATTATACTATCACATACGGAAGAGAAATAATCAAGAACACGCAAATGATCCATTTGTTATCAAACAAAGGAACTCAAAAACTCACAATAAAATTCTAGTGCTACTGATAATGTCAGAAGCCCAACTACAGCCTCAGACACCAGGCCCCATTTTAAGAAAGAGCCAAGATTTTCCTGGGTGATAAAAACCTAGTGGCATATCTACACCTCTCCTTTAAAACCACAGACAGGGAAAAGGGGGGCTGGCCAGGATGTAAGGGTGATCAATTTGCTCTCAGAAACCAGAGCTATCGCTGCGATGATTAAGACCTATTGCTGGGCTGTGTTTAGGAGCAAGAATTTGCAGGACCACCCAGAGTTACTTACTGTCAACCTGTCCTCCCTTGATCCAGAAAATCTGTATCTGTCCTTTGTCATAGGCGCTTGGGTTGCCAGTACCCTACGTGAAGACCTAGGCTGTTTAAGAAAGTATAAGCATCACAGTCTTGAAAATGCCCGAGTACATTTCAGTTTTCCACTCCTGCTACGATAAGCCTGTCGGGTTTCCGCTTCGCATCTCACAGGGCCCAGATCTGAGCTGGCAACCCCTGCCAGGTGAGAGGCTGTACACAGGTCTGGCATGCAGTAACATCGTTTCTCAAAGGGCAGCCGAGTGTGTCGGTGCAGGAGGAAGATAATGTTCATAGCGCTTAAAAGAAGGCCTTCTGAGGGCCAGTAGAGTTTTTGGAAATAAAGAAGGGAATGTGAATAAGTGCTGAAAAATAGGCCAAATTCTTAAACAAGAAACAAGATACAATGAGAATTGATAAAGGAAGGAAACCAAGGGACAAAGCTAAACCTGGGAACTCAGTTGAACTCTTCCTGTTCTGAGACTTATCTATTATTGCCCCAGGGAGATTAAAAATAACGATTTGAGTAGCTTAAATTGTGACCTGTCATCTTTGGAAATACCATCATCAATTTAAAATTACCATATCGTATAATGTTATTTTTCCTATGAAACTACATTGCGCTACAGACGCCGGATGTAATTGTATATAAATTTGAGATGGGACCTATGTCCCAAGGACCGAATGAGGTTGTCATTTTCTGATTGTGTTACATCAGAAAGAACCCCAACTGGCTTAACCTGATGTAGCTACCTTGACATTGACAGAGATGTACTCAATTGCATCAGCCATGGATTTGATCTACAGTAATAAGTTAACACTATAGAATAGTATCAGAATTATAGGCATAAAATGAGTATGGACATGGGCACATAACATGAGTACGGACCTGAAAAGGCCTTATTATACCAAAAGGTACAGGACACCAAATCAGCTTCTAAAATAAATACACTTTTCAGGACATCAAACAGTCTATTGTCCCCTGGCCTCATTTGGGTGAACACTTGCTGTTGACATAAGGTACATATTTATGGTGGATGAACATTTGTTTTCAATAAAATTGAACTAAGCTCTGCTGACCATACATAAAGTTTAGCAAATAACTGTCCACTATTTGCTTAAGCAATCCCATATATTGCATCAGATGATGGAATGGGAGGAAAAAAATCAGCAACTTTGCATGTACAGCTGCTGGGACCATTGATTTTTTTAAAGGCTTTAAAATAGCCTGCTTAGAGATATTCATGTCGTGGGTGACACTTTTAGAGCACAGCATATATGCAGGACAGTTTCACAGGGCCCATAAAGATATGGAACTTGAGAAGCAAGCTATGCATTCTTATCCATATGTGAAACTTGAGTCTATCATAGATATAGTAGTGTCTCCACAGTAATACTGAAAGATAGTCAGATGAAAAGGAAGGAGCAGCAACCATAAACCCCATTGCCCTCCTCAGTGTAACACACACCCTGCAAAAGCATGTAAACTCCTGTTGGAAGCACCCTTGTTATAGCGGTTCTACAGACTGTATGGACAAGGTCCCACAGAACTAATGTAAAAAGCACCCTGTTACAAATAACTTGCATAAAAAGATTAATAGCAGATTAATTCTTCTTCAGGCTTTTAAAACATTTTAAATGAAAATAGTATTCTTTTTATGCATTTGCTAGAGCTGGTTTCTTACCTGGATGTCCTTCTCCCACCGACTCCGATGTGAACATGAAAGCTCCTTCATTATCCAGCGTGTAATCACATAAACCATCCACTGGCCCATTCATGATTGTGATGCTTTTCCTGATGGACTATTATAAACAGTGTTTGAAGAGTTCTACCTTTAGTGCCTTCTCTTAAAGGAGAAGGTTCTTTATCAGCAGGACTGTCGCTGTCTTCACTTATTACCTCTTACACTAACTTGAATTTCAGTGTGCGAAATCAGCATGTGCTTGCATCTGTGTACACATGCAAGGAGTATGCATGTGCCTGAAGCCTGTATCCCTACCTAGCCTGATCTGTCAGTCCCTGAGCTGCTCCTATATATGGAAAAGTGAAAGTGCCTAGATAATCATGTGAGGAAAATGGAAGAGCCCATTTCTTGGCAGGGGAGTTAGTTAACTTTAGGATATTTCACTAATTAACTCAATTCTTGGAAACATTCTGGATTCAACCTGTGCAAGATTGGTTATCTTAGCCACTCAGCTGAGCAAGCAGTAATGCAGGAGTACTGGTGACAATCCAGGTCAGCGGCTTCTTCCGTTTGTCTCTCCCCTAACTCTGGGATCTGTGTCGTGCTTCCAACTGTGTGTTGTGGTTTTACAGGGGTAGATAAAAAATTTGTAAATGCATGTCTTTCCTAGCAAGAGACTGGGAGAAGTTTGCTTTCCATCACATAGCTGTATTTTCCTTTTACTTTTTCATTTCTTGAAAAGTAGAATTCTCTCCTGATATATTTTGTTCATTTTCATTCATTCTTCATGCACATTTGAGAGACGAAACATCTGATAAGATCTAGCACGATGAGTGCTTCTCATTTATGCAGACCTCTCCCTTCAGGCTTTGCTTTTTCTCTGTCCTCTCTGCTATTAATTCAGATCCATCTTAATTCTCTTTCTGTATCACTTTCTTATAGTATATTCCATAACCCTTAGAAATACAATAACTGTCACGTGAATACTCAGTGCTCTGTTCTGCTACTGAAAATTTCTTCTAGTCAGATGGTTCATGTCTGGAATATGTTGATGGTATGACAGGTATGAAGACAGATGGCATTTTGCGGGTATACATGTCTTTCAGTCAGTATACAAAAGACAAGTAAACACACCCATGGGGCAGATCCAGAAAATACCCAGCGCTACTGCACTATTATAAAGAAGTGCAATTGTTCTTAATTCCTTTACAGAAACCATTCTGGTCTCAATCTCAGACCAAACCATTGGTCTACCAAGATAAAAATTTCCCTTTACTTCAATGAACACTGAATCATTCTCTCTTAATCATTCACAGTGTACTTCACATTGGATTGCAATGAGTAACGTGCTGCTTGTTCCATAGCCCTTGCAATTTTGACAGCAATTAAATCCTTACCACTCTTCAGTTTAAAAACTGACCTAGTTTTACTTCAAACCCTTGAGCAGTATTATTTTAAAAGATCACTTTATATGGCCCCTTGGATTAAGACTTCTGCATTTCTTCATATTTATGTAAGAATCCATTATAATTTTCACTTTCTGCCTACATTCCTGAAAACAACAACCAATGCCTGTGAATGTTCATCAGTAATCTGCTGTAGCATTGACCCCTCTCTAATTATTATTGACATGGGATTGTTCATTTCAAAGACATTTTCTTGGTTTTCTGTTGTACAGAATTCATTTCACAGAATGGAAGGCACTGGTTGCACGTAAAAATGCAGATCTCACACATCAGATACATGTTATGAGGCATAGCTTTCTCTGGAGCAAACTGTCATCGCCCCACTGACATGAAGATTCTATCCCAGACTGAATAAATTACGCATTAACACCACCTAGAAAAACAGAATTTGTAAAAAAAAAATAGAAGAACAAAGAGTAACTAATTATATTAATCCTAGTTAATGGGTAACGTTCAAAAATTACATTAACTTTTAAAGTAAAATAACACCACTTATCAGCATTCATTCCTAAATGCAAATTTTTTTCCTCTATGGAAGCACAGAAAGACACAATGGGAATGGATGAAACACCTTTGACAACTCTTTTTGAACATGTAAGAGTTTTCATTCTAATTCTACAAACAATCCTCCAGCAAAAGCAGACAAGATTGGTTATTGTCAGTCTGTGAGTTCCACTCTTGCTTCTGGTTTTGCACTTTCCTGATTTTCAATGCTACTTAAGGACAGAAGTTGTAGTTTGGGAATCTGCATTCTTGTTTTTAACACTTAAGCAGAATGCAGAAAGAGGCCTCTCACATAATCCTTTTATCCCATGTAAAAATGCTGAAGGGTGCACGTAATTTGACATACATGAGCAATGAGTTTGCAGTCCCATTGTACATTTTGCTTTTACATTTCCTCTTTTTGGATTCGCTTCTGGCTAGTTAAATGCATTGGTCCTTGAGACCTTGGAGGGTCACCCTTCATTAAAGTAGCCTCTCTGGTAATAGTATTCTAGAAATGCTGCACAGCTGCATTTCACATAACTTGTGTAAAACCTCCAGTTTGAACTGCTTCCAGTTGTGGTTTTACTATCAAGAGCAACACGTTTGCTTTATGACCATGAAGCATCTCAGCGTGTTCTCTTCTAGGACATCTGTGACCAACTCTAAACCACTGTAGGGTTAGGTAATGTTTAATTTGGCTTCTATTCCCAGACAATTTGACTTGTTAAATATTTGTAAAAAGGTAAGATAGTACTCTACCATCACGTCTTTTTGGCACGCATCTTCTGCTTATGCAAAAAAAGCCCCAAATAATAGTAAAATAATGATTGATACCAGCATTTTTCCCTATTCCATTTTACTGATAATGACTCCTCAGTCAATGTAAGAGGCTTCCAAATTTTCTGTTACATTTGTTGCGATACTCAACAGTTTTGTGGGACTGAGCCCTAAGAAAGACAGTTTCTCTGCAAATCTCTTTATAATACGTATATTGCTCATCATTGTATTAAGTATCTTTTGACTATATTCTATGACATTTACTCAGAAGATACTTAATGGCAAAATCCTTTCAATCACTATGACTCCTGTGCTTTGAAATGAGGCTAAAGACAGGAAAATCACGATGTAAAAATAACACCGTCCTTCTATATTGTTTTAAGTATTTATTCATATTGACTATAATGTCAACCCCAACCACCGGAATAGCAATGTGAATCTTTCTATTAACTGTAAGAGTCTTCATATTTGGCACCATCCCATATGTCCCTTCTAGTTCATACAACACTTAACACCTGTCAGAAGGCATGGCTGTACTGCAGCCTTGAGAAAGCCCTGAAAATAATGAAGTGAACAAGATTTAACTCAGAAAAGAATTTTATGAATGATTGCTATTGATGCTGCTGATTCTCTAGACAGATATGACTGATAAATTGTCTTGACCCTAGACCTCTCATGACATATTCTCATCAGATCGTTTTACTTGCTCACCTTCTCCTTTCCCACCCTTATCTGCTTTTCTCCTCTACTCCCCTTCCCTCATTTTGTCTTGCTTATATCTTTTTGGTTAAAACACATTTACTTTTCTTCTTTCCCCCCCCCCCCCCCATTTACTTACTCCTTTCCATCTCTCTACCTGTCTCTACTGATGTCCCATTTATGTTATAAACCACTGAGAATGGAGCCTACATGGATGAATGGTATCTGTAGAAATGAGAAAATGAGTTTGAGCTAATAGCTTACAGATGAAACACTTCTAACTATCACAGCAGAAGGGGAAGGAAGAAAGTAGGTATCCTTAAGACCTGGTCACCCTCACTTCCGCTGCAGAAGAATCATGTTTTTGCTGGGAGCAGTACAGGTTTAGATTCATTCACTCATACTGTTTAACAACCACGGTAACTTTTAGGTAACTTCTTTTGAGTGAGGAGGAAATCGTATCAAGAACTCCAAAGAACTTCTACATGACTAGAATCAGTCATGGAAAAAAACATTGCTTAAACTACATAATTTGTCTCTCTCACCACAACTTTCAAATGCAGAGGACAATGACTTGATTTGTAGAGAGTACACACTTCACAGTAACTTAAAACTACAATTCCATTATCATTAAAGGATTCAAACATGCTTAATTTTAACAATATACAGAAATACTTCATGCATACCAATAACTCATAGAAAAGTGTTTTCTGTTTCATTCTCTGAACTTTATCATCAGATAAGCCTTTATTTTACTAAAGTTAACTGTTTAACAGGCTAACAGTTTAAGTTTCTTACCTCGCTATTTTATTCTCACTTTACAAAATCATGCAAGGAATTTACTCTTAATTTATGCCTGTGGCAATAAATCAGTTTTCCAGGTGTTTATGAAAACAATTTTAATACTAGTTTCATTTGTGCTATTCACTAGGAGTAGTTCATATACTACAGTGTGTTTCCAATTGGAAATAAGCACTAAATTATGCAAGCCTCACAGGGATGTCTTTGAGGGCGTTTTTGGTTTGTTGGTGAAAAGACTCAATATAGCCTGTACATTTTGGTTTGGGGAAGGTGGATGTTTTGTTTTTAAAGTCAACATAAGGAAAATTTGTTTAGCTGAGTTTATTTCTTTTGCATGAAGAATGACAAGCCTGGTCAGAGCAATAGAGCTTGAACATCAGGAACGCAACACAGAACTCCCACCTGCTTCAGAACTCTCACCTCTATCTATTATTACCTGAAAATGAGTGGCTCAAGGCCTCTCAGATGTGCAGGTGTAGAATTTCACTGGCCCATAAACATTCAGGGTAAAATAAATATTGTGGGGCAGAAAAAACAGTTGTGATTGTAGAAGGAAAGGAGGTAGTACCTATTCTGACAGGTGTTTATCACCCAGCATTTGTTCTTTCACATCACTTTTCTCCTTTTCTGGAGTATGGGACCTCCTGCAACCTCTGCATACTACCTTATCAGTTCAGCTCTTTCATCCCTGAGTTTTCTTGTAACTTTTTGAGTGAATACCAACTCCACTCACAGCATTTTCTTGGTGTGCATTCTATGTGACTTATTCCAGTTACTTCAGCTTCAGACAGATCCTCTGCAATGTCTCCCATCAGCCTTCCCCTCCACTCCCTAAGAAAATTGATTTTGCTCCTCTCATGTACTTGTCCTGTTTGCATCTGTTTGACCTCGAATTCTCTATTCTGACACATCACTGAATCATAGAATATTTGAGGCTGGACAGCCTCTAGTCCAATCCTCTGCTCAGAGCAGGACCAAATTGAACAGGTTGCTCATGGCCATGTCATGAAGTAACATGCGCCAGGGCCTTATACATGAAGTAGCAACTTTGACTTGTGTCTTAGGAAATAATTAAAGCTACTTTAGATGCTAAATTCTGCTTTCATTAAAGTCAGCTGTAGTCCTGGTACTAATTTCACTGGGAACATTATTTTCTCAGAACTGGGACACTAGGTGGAATTGAATACAACTTAATTTTCTGTTAATTCACTTAATAACAGTCCTAGCTGTTTATGTCTCAACTCTGAGATCATTCCTCAAGGCTCTGTAAACTAAACACCTGTTTACAAACACAGGCATTTTTAACACCTCATAGACACTTCAGTTTCCTGCATAATAATGATAAATAAAAAAGGCTCTGTTTTCTAATCAGTCTTCATAAATTACCATCGTTGTACCAGAAATGGTGGAAAAATAGAAAGATTAGTTAAAGTTTAAGGTATCCCTTACACTGATTAGTTTTTATTGCTTCATTGAAGCAGCATTAAACCATACTAGTATATAATTAGTTCTGCCTTTAGTCCTTGGCAGTTTTCCCTGTTTGAGTTATAAGCTCTACAGAGCAATGTACAAGCATTTGTTTGTGTTATGTCCTTATGTGGAGCCCTATTACAACAGAATCACAAATTCTCTGGGTCCTCCATAAAGGTGATGGGGTAGATGGGAAAGAATGGAGCCCTACTCCATCTTTGCCTCACATGGCAAAAAGTTCTTTCAGTTTACAAACGTAACAGTGTATAACTTACAGATTTAGCATTTTGCTCATAAACTATTATGCTAAATTTGATAATTGAACCCATTCATTGTTACAGTTATGCCTCGGACAGGAATGGAAAAGTCTTCAGTTAGAAATCGTTTCCCTTTAACTTTAGAGAAAGTAATTATGTATTTTCCCTGTATGTTTTTTCCAGTTGCTACGGTCAGTTGTTTGGCTAGGAAAAGATTGTCATCTGACATGTAACAAAGCACAACCCTTAATTTCAGTTGCGTGGGGTGGGACCACACATCAGATACGCACACAGCCACAGTTCCTTTCTGAGGGAATAGTTAGGACTCCTTGCTGTTAATGACAGGTCTGATCACTTGTCCAGACTAAACCCCGTTACAGCCACAGATCTGTATCTCAAAAACAATTTGGCTAGGGAACTTCAGCTGTCTTCCAGCAGCTTGGGATCTGTATGATCTTCTGCTTTCACATGTCTTGTGACATTATTAGTGTATATATGTAAACCATTAGGATTTCCTCAGTACCTTAGGAAACAGACTGATGCATTTAAACAGCCATTACCCAAGAGTTTTTGCAGCAGTGCTTCATAGATGTTTACAGTACAGGTGGTCTTTGGACTTTGAAACAAATATTGACTCTAGTACATGAAGTCAGGTTTCATTTCAGGAATCTAGCTGCAAGAACAGTTGTGGAATTCGTAAATTCTGGCTTCCTGACAAGGAACATTAGGTTAAATTCAGACACTTTTGACTTTTTCTAGGTATATCACGCCAGAAGAGACTTTTCTTTCATATGGCATAGGACTATAATTACTTTTCTGAAACATTTAGTGATCAAAAACCTTCATAAGTCTACCCTATATGCATAGTGTATGTGAAACAATAACCAATATTTGCAGATGTACCTCTCATGCTCGCAATGAAAATATTTACATACTTGAACTGCTTGCTACAGGCAAACACATCTCCTTACACACTCAGTACTAATCTAGTAAATAATGCACAGCAGAATTTTACAGTCATTTTGCATTACTGAAAATGACTGCACAATGCTGTGAGCTCCAGAATTAGGCTTGTATGGCTATCTGGAGAAAAATATACAACGTATATCCAGCAACTCTTTTAGTCATGATTTTTATCCATGGGTTATTCACAGCCTTTTCAGAAATGCTCCCACCATCAATTGCTAGAGAGCTTGAATACAATACTGGTCCTCTGAGGTCTGCAGGAAACTGCTAACTAAATAATCTGATTGGTCACATCTTTCAGAACTCCCCCAACCTGACCTTGTTACCACAGTTGGTTCAGCTAGGGAAGATTGCCACTCAAATAGCAATTTCACATACTTTGCCTGGGCAAATACATTAGCAAACAGCAAACTTCATTACTTTCATCTACGTTTGAAAGATTTCACTGCAACTAGTCATTTAGCAGTTTCAGATAAACAAGTCTGAAATAAAACACAGTCAAAAATATTCTTAGATATCTGTCTAAACAGGGGACATTAGATAATGGGTAGAGGGTATGTAGCATCAACAAACACAAGTATAGAAATGGCACTAGACAAAAATGCATACAGTAACCAGAACATACAACTATTTCTACAGATTCTCATTCATAGATGGAATACGGGATTGAAAATTTCAATCTCAGCAAAAGGTTTTCAGGCTTATAGACATAGCCACAATCTCAGTTTCATTATAATACTCTTTTTTTTCCCAAGTCCTTTGCCCTGAAACAAACTAAAAGCCTCAGGCTTTTTTCCAGATTTGTAAATAAATAAATTTGGTTTCTTAAGACAAGGCAATTAAGAGTCCAACATCTATTACTGTGTGCTATTGACATTTTAAATAGCATTCCAGAAATGCTGTCTTGCAATTTTTTGAATTAGTTTTGAGACTTTCTGTTCAGAGGAAACTCTAGGGAATGTCAGCAAAACCTCACAAGATGTGCAGTGCAGGATACCACTATGTGCCCTCCTCCCTCCGCTATCTTTGTTTTGGCTTTATTTTCCAAAAGTTATTAAAATTATTATGCTAATTGATTTGTAACCACCTAGAAAGAAACAATAAGGGTACGAGGTCTCTGCAAACATTTTTTTCATATGATAAATAAATATATTTGCCCACATACTTATTCTACAGCATAAGGAATTTTTCCTATTACTTTCTCCAACTCTAAACAAGTATTTTGACATCACAGGATGCTTGAAAGTACCTAATCATCATGATACCTTGACATTAGATAGATGAAGGTGCTTAGAATAATTAGGCTCTAAGCTTTCAAGATAGTATCACAGAGCTTATTACTGTTATTGTTATACACTTTCATATATACTGGGCTGAGTGCACAACTGAGTCATGTTATCTATGCCATTGTTTTTCCAACAGAATGCTTATCATGAAAGTGAAATGCAAGCAATATCCTTTTAAAAACCAACTTTTTACAAGTCACAAGCAGGACTATCAAAGTTTAAAAATATAAAATAAGACAATCTTTTAATGATCCTTCAAAAATTATTAGTAATAAAGACACATGCACATAGCGATTTCTTATTCCCCATGTTCTTTGGACTGACAGCCTACTCACTCTGTATTGGAAAATAGAGAAGAGCCACCAGAATGCTAAACCAACCCAGGCACTTCTACTAGAAGTAGATGTGGAAAAACTTTGTCTTTTTTGTGAAGGCAAATTTTTACCTGTCTGCCAAATGGCAATAGTCTAGCTAACGACTAAAGTGGGACTTGTAAGGTGTAATGATCTTGTTTTGGCCCTTAGCAACAAGAACACTTTTAGCAAAGTGAAATGTCAGGACTAAGAATGTCACACCTTACCTGTTGCACTGAAACATGCAAAAAGGACAAAAAAAACCAAAACAAAAAACCCTCCTGAATATGTTCTGCTGTCAGTGTTTGCAATGTGAATTAAGACTACAGAATTCAAATTTTGGTTCTTAAGGATTATGATCAATAATTTTTTAATTTCTCCAATGCAGAGTATTCAAGTTATGCTCATCACGAAAGTTGCATTACTCCAGAAAATGGATCAGCAACACTACACCTTCTCAAGGAAGCAGAGCCAGTTTTAGTCTTGTAAAGGGAAACTGAAGCCTGCAGCTCTACTAGGCAGGGAAGAAGAAGGACAGAACTACCAACTATTCTCTTTACCATCCTAAACCCTACCCTACGTGGGTACATAGCTAAACATGTAAAAGAGCTACTCTTAGTGTATATCTCTTTCTTCTTCCACTCCAATATTTTCTCATCTCGTGGTTCTTTTTCCCTCTTCCAGCTTTTCCTACTAATGGATTTAAGGGGTGCCTTAATTTCCTAAATTCATATCAATCATTGATTCAGTTTCCTAGGCAAAGGATGGTTTCCTGTTTCTGAGGGTAACAGCTTAGAGGGTTCTTGCTACTGCTCCTTTCCTATGTTCACAATCCACGTTGCTTGTAATTAAACACCAGTGTTGCCTTTGGCCTCTCAACAGTTAGCTAAGAAGTCAACCAGAAAATAGAGAACAGCAGATGTGCCACAACCAGAACCTATCAGTTATTCTTACCATCTCTTAAAAGAAAGAGCATTTGACCCATACATATTAGAAAGTGCAGACAGTGAAGTGAAAGAAGATCACATTTTCTGCTTTTTAAAATTAGTATTGAAATTGGCACCCATCATAAACCAAATCCTCTAAGACATCACTTTTTCTGTGTCTTTAGAAATCTCAACTAACGAGGAAAGTAATGGTAAGCCTACACTGCAGTTTATTATTAATCACTTCCCAATTGCTACCAATGGCTTAGCATCCCAACACCAACAGTCAGAAAACAAGGCATTTGCAGATTTTGGGGGATCAGTTCTATTTTGTTACCTCTCCAACTCCGCAGTACCATAACAATATGCCACTGGGATTCCGTAAGTCTTTAGAAGCAAGGTCAAAGTGATTTCAATGTATAATTATTTTTAAGACACATACAGATACTCCCAGGCAGCTGGCATGAATGTTTTACCAGGAGTCAAGTGGGAGTCCTGCCAGTAAGTTCAGTAAGCACAGACCTGATCTCCTTAGAAACTAAAATATTCCCTACACAGACAGAAAACTAGAATACAAGATTCATTTCCAGATTTTGAATTCACCAGTATTTGAACTTATTCAAAGCTACAGGTTTCATTTTTACAGTGTGTATAACATTGAAATACTGTAAGCAATAATATTTTATTTTACTTAATACTAGGAATTTACTTATCCTACCAAACAAAGCAAAATACAGAATAGTCAATGGATCTTTTTTTTAAAGGAGAGATGGTACTTTGATTTAAAGAAGTGTGAAAAAGAATATTGGTGTGTTGTTCCCAGCTGCATGAGCTTACCACACATACAAGTGGCAGCTTTCTTGTAGTCACAGAATGATGAGACTGTTGTAGCTGCTGGAGAGGCATTCGAAGAAACTGCAGCAAAAAAAAAAAAAGGAAACCTGCCTTTGCAGTACTCTGTGTCAAGAGTCAGGCCAAGTATATAGAAATATACAGGTCTGGCTGTATTCTCCTGTTTTTTTGTGCCAAGCCAAGTTTGGGCAAATTTTAAGACATTCGTACATCATATAACTATGCTGAGTGTAATAGTTTAAAAAAAGCTAGAAAAGCCATATAAGGAGGGTAAGGGGAAGACAGTGGCCTATGTCTGAGCAGTGGTGAAAACATTTATCCTAAAGATATTCAGGGATCAGTGTCTATAAAAACATGATCTATTGAGATAAGATCATAGTTAGTGTTTCAGAGGGATGACTGATCATAGGTCTTGCCAAGAAACCTGACTAAATAGATTTAAAATACAAGCAAATACATTAGCACCTAACTCAAGCCCAAATGAGAAACAAAATAGTGATGCATTTTTTCTATAGGCTCCACTTAGATGGTTACATATGCCCACTGAAAAAATGTTGAAGAACAGCTGTCTCAGAACTTCATAGCAGTCCCAGCCCTAGAAATTTTCAGCTGTCAGTGCCTAAGGGTAACTTTTCAGTGCAGCTAAGTTTACAATGAAACAAACAACAGATCCTGTTTCCAGGGTTACAATTATCGGCTAAATAAATAGCATTTTTTAAACTTATCTACTAAACACATCAGTGGCAAAACCGCAATTGCTTAAGATAATAATGAACCAAATACAGGTGTGTCTGCATGCAGCCAGTCATTTCTGGAAGAAAGTACGTTCAGGAGGTGGAGTAGAAATGATGCAGAATGATTGGAGAAGCCCAACACACTCCCCAGAATGTGACTTGAAACTGAGCAAAGGGGAGCTGCAGTGCTCCTTTGCTGCAATGGGAATGATTTATTACCTGAATGTTTCCTCTCTCCCACCCTCCTCACAACAATTAATCTCTTTTTATTTCTGCAGTATCTTTCCCTACATATAGTTTGAGTCAATCAATTCCCTCATGTTTTAATATTAAGTATATTAAAAGTTCAATAAATAGGAGGCGGCTTCTCAGAGGTAAAACTCACACTCATGTTAGCTGAGAGTTCAATCCTCTTATGATTTCAACCACAGCTTTTTCAGCATCTTCAATGAAAACAAAATTGAGATCCTTGGAAGACTACTTCCTCAGTGCACAAAAAAGTGTTTTTCTTCAAATTCTTTTTTGAAACAAAACAACCAGCTCTATTATAGAGCTGAAAATATGACTCAGTTCATTAACAAAAACAGACTAACCAAGATACGGATCAAGTTCAAACATACTTCCTCCTCCTACCCCAGAAAAAGCTAATTTCTTTATCTGCAATCTGCTAGACTATGTCTAAATTATAGAGGAACCACCAAGTAAAATTATTTTTTTTTGTCCAGAAAACAATTTGCTGAACTCAAACACCAATGGGTTCATGCATCAAACAAAAATCACATATTTTCCATGCTTACTTTCCCAAGATCGTGAAAAAAAATTCCTTTATAATAGCAACTTCTGTTGAGATCATGAATGACTACATGTAGAAAGTGGCAAAATCTCTTGGTGAGTTTGTTAAAAGATTCCTAAACCTTCTAAATACTCCTTAGAGAGGGTAAGATTATTCAGATATTCCTAAATACCAATGTGTTTTTCTAAATCAAACCCAAGCTTCACATCATCGTTTAAAGTACATTGAAATTTTAAATTATGCCAAATGCAAAATGATGGGGGAGGTTTTGATTTTTAGTGAAGTATATATTTCTGTGTCAGTACAGAGACATCAATACAGCCTTTGTAATAGCTAACAACTCAAATAAGATTAAACAACAAGAAGCAAATGGCAACCTTCTCTACTTATGTCATTACTTGACTGTTTGCCTGTGGATTTACTTTCAAGGTGATAATACAAACAGGCTTGGTATTAATAATAAAATGGTTTAACAGAACCACTTTACTTTTTTTACCTCCCCCTCAATTAACTCATGTCCATATAGTCAAAAGACTAACCTAAGAAACTGGTCATCTTGTGTTTTTTTCAAAATGGCCACTGATTTTGGGTGCCCTACAACTACAGATAAAAGGGAAGCACTCAGCATCTCCCCACAGGCCCTAGTGAATGAATTTTTCATGATGTAGCATCTTCTAGAGTAACTTATTTCAAATAAAAAATAGTACTATAAATGACAACAATTCTAACCTCTGATCTATGTTAAACACTGATTTTGGTTTATGATAATGATTCTGTGAGGTGCAGGTTAAGAAGGATGACCCACTGCATTTAAACTCAATTAAATGGCACGTTCCTCTACCTTGCCTTTCTTCCACTACTATTAGCCCAGTAATAACCTATACAAAAGTCTATAATAGTATAGCTACTTCCATCATATGAATTGAAACAAATACACAAGTATAAAGCACAACGACTGCATGAGATTTTATAACGGTAATGCCAGAAAACAAACAAAAGTAAAAAAAAAAAAAAAAAAATCAAACAAGTGTACTGGTAAGATATTTTAAAAAGTAGATGAGTCCCTATCACCACGTAACAGGTTTAGACTCTCTTTTCTAGCTGTTGCCAATAGACAACATTGTTCTTTACCTAACCTAAGTACAGGAAAAAACTTCACAGAAGTAAAGCAATTAATAGCTGACTTCAAATATGAGTAAGCTGCATTAGCAAAGTTCAGAGGAATTCAATTTTACATTTAATCTAGATTACTTTATCCAACTCTCACCACCATTAGCAAATTACTGTATGAAGCTTTTTCTTACAAAAAGATAAGTTAGTTCCTTTAGACTATGAAGGAAAATCATCCATCATTAAGAAAGGGGACTGCAGGCTTAATAAAGCCTATTCTGTTAAAAGATAACATTAAACCGTACTTGCTGCACATGTATTTCTCCTTGTAGGAGAAAAGCTTCTCACACTGCAGAGCTGAGATTCCATCTTTGTGAGCAGACTGATAGTTAATCCGATTCATTTTGTCCTATTCTGGGCTTCAGATCTGTTTTCATCCTTATGCTTCAGTATTGCTGGAATGAGAACAGCTGTGAATGGGCATGTTACCATCAGCACGTTCTTTGAAGGATCTGTACATGGGGTCTGATAGCAGCCTAAATAAGGCTGCTCCTATTCTGAGGAAAGGAAAAATGATAATTTCATAACTCTTCTGTCAGTATTTAGCATCTTATTTTCAGAAACATTTTCCATCATCTGCCTCTGAATTCCATCTTCTTCATTCCACAAAAACGTATTCGAAGGAAATGTAAGCTGTAGCTGAAGTTATATTAGGTAAATGCATTTTTTTCCCCAATATACAATTTTAGATTTTATGCAGAGGTTAAACTGTACTAACACTTCTGAAATCACATCATGTGCAGTAACAATAAAATAGTATCTTCTCTGTTCTCTTCCTGTTCTAGGCTCTAGCTTGCTATACTCCAAAGGTTAAAGTTCAGAAGGAGAAGGCAAAGACGATTTTAAGCTGCCTTAATTTCCCTCCAGGCTTAGACACCCAAGCAGAAGTCATCTTTGATGTGAATTACATTTCCAAGTTACCTACGGGCTGCTTTGCACCTTAAGAAAGCACTGAGCCAAGAACTGTTTACCCTCTGGTCCTATATCCAACATAAGAATTCCTATAAAGCTGTAGAAGGAGATCAATGCATAGACCAGGCCTATGCACATCAAATCCTGAAAAAATGGGAATACCTATAAGTAATACATGAACAACTTATGTCTTCTGTACATAATATAACAGCAAAGGAATAGGTAGATTGGAATGTACCATTTTATTTTGACCCTTGCCAAGCAATTTTCTGATAAAAGTTTACATTCAAAAATTCAGTTCCTATCTAGAAAGAGAATGGGAAATATGAACTGCAGGATCACAAAGAAAAAGCCTCAATTAAAAATAAGGTGAAACAAAATGACAAAAGTTGTCATTTTCACGGGTTAACTGACAGAGCCACCAGTGTGTTTATTTAGGATGCACTCTAGTGGACATACATATAACAAAATCAGAGAAAGATACAAAGGTTATGACAAGATAGAAAATGAAAGCCACATGTTGGAAGTAGGAATGAGAATTATTTATTAGCATGTTTTAAAATACTGTCTTATAACTTGAACATATTTCCTAATTAAATATGAAGGCTAAATTTTCATAGTCAACGTGACTGGACATCAAATGTAAATGGACACAAGTTACTTATCAATTTTTGAAAATTTTTAACTAAATAACAAGATTCAGTTATACATAGGGGCCCAAAAGGGAAACATCATCTATGTATCCAGTTAGTCCACCCCTTTGAGATTGGCACAAGAAGCTGCTATGCATACAGTGTTAATAGGTGTAATTAGAACTGTAGTGTCGTAAAATGCGGCCTTAAAATGATACTATTTTAACTGTTACTAATAAACATAATCATAAACTGTGACAAAATTGGTTTACTGGAATATCAACCATAAGGGCATATTCATTCCACAGAAAATGTTCTTGACTGTCATAGAAATTGCAAACCTATATCCATGCAGAATAAATGTAGGTAGCAAAGTCTGACCACCTAGTCACAAAAGTAGCTCCATTTTTCACTACTTAACAAGTTACACAAACATTTCTAGATATTTATACTGGAAAATGACATTTTTCTCTTTTGATTTTAAGGATGTTCATGTAAGATTTGCCAATCAGCAGCATCCAAAAAGAAATATGTCAATAAAGAGGGCAACAGGATTTTTTTAATAAATATACTTTATTATTTTTAAGGGAAAAATAATGTATTACTGTAGTAGAAATCAATAGCACTTACCTTTTTAAAAATTGATAGGATTATGCCTAGTATGAGCTATGTGAACAGAATCACTTATTTAGAGCAGAAAAATATTTATTACATGATTGACTGTTGCCTGTTGAGTATATAGATTTTTTTTGCCGAAGATAGCAAAACCCTTAAAGCTAACTATAATATAAACAAATTAAAGTGAAATTATCTCAAAAATCTCTTTAATTCCAAAACGGAAGAATGCAGTGAACGCACTAACTATGCCCTGAATTTGTAATTAAGAGTATTTTCATTATACAATATTGGCAATGACTTAATGTTAATTGTCCAACTAACCTGTATTATTAGAAGACACTGAGATGCAAAGGCACGTTTTAGCCAAGAAGAGTAGGATTTCTTAATGCTGGTGTCTTTTCCATTTATAATGAACAGACACAGAACATTCTTGACAACCTGTACCAAGATATCAGTGATTACAGAAATTTGTTCTTATAAAAATTAATGCAATCTTTAAGGATTATAAAACTTATTTTTATAGATAAATACGGATAAAAAGCTAAATACTCTTCCAGATTTTTTTAGAAGTGAAGCTTTGAGAACTAATAATGATATTTAGTAAAGACAACATGGATGTAATTTATTGATTTGGAAATTCAAGATAAATGCAGAAAAGATTATTTTAAGACTTGACCATCAAAACTGATATGCAGACAGTTGCAGCTCACCTAATATCACACAAAAACCAGAAAAGGTTATTATAAAGCCTACAGCAAACACCTAGTGTTACAAGAAGCACCTCATGATTTCTAAGACAGACAAAATCTTTTAGTACATGTCTACTGCATAGAGTTCAATTTACCTCTTCCAGATAGATTGGAAAATCTTCTGATTTGATTTTTGCATCTAGTTTGATGTGCAGAACTCTCTCTCCATCATCTAATTTGTAGAGTGTTCCCTCGTTCTATCAGAAACCATTCAAATTCTTGGAAAATCATTTCTCAATAATCTTTTATTCTTTTAATACTGATTCATATTATCATACTGTAGCCTCTACGCCAAAATAAACTTGACACATTAATTATATCTATAAATACTATGGTTACCCTTCAAGAATCAATGGGCAATAAGTAGAAAACGTATTTACTGCTTTCATTTCAGTTGCAGTTTTCTTCCTCTGATTCAGTCATGCTAGGTGCGACGGTTTAAGAACAAAAAAGAAACATCACATGCCAGAATTAACAGACTTTAAAGAAATACCCAGAAAGAACAGAAACTGAAACAACAGGTATGTAAATAAGTTCTCTATATAAAATACATTAATTAAGATAATACACTTCAGGATCAGCAAGTAATGAGTAGAAAGTATATTTACTGCTTTCAGATCAGTTCGGAACTTTCTTGTTCTGCTTCTGCCATGAGATCTGTTATAGTCTAAGGAATAAAAAAAGAAATTCTAACAGTTGCCAGCATTAACTGAGCTTTGTAAAAAGTAAAAAAAGAAGAAAAAGGAAAAAGGAAAAACCCACATGACAGACAAGTCATTATTCATCCATATAATTATGTATTCTTCCATTCAGTGAAAGAATCATCATCACCAGACTTTTATTACAAAATCCAGTGAGCCTAGATGAAGTATTATGATTCTGAGAGCAGTATAGTTTCAATAATACGAGGCTATATATTTTCATTTTATTGATCTGTTCTTAATTTGTAGTTTAATTCAATGAACATGTCACTGTAAAACCTGAAATAACATCACCAAAGGCCAACGTAATCCAACTTTAAATGACTTTAGGCACATATTGCACATATAAGAAGCAGCAGGTAAGTTTACTACTCATTTTCACTTCTGGTTTTGCAATTCACTTATGTAAGAACACATAAAATATGCCTGAAGCCTCAAGAATACTTTTTAATATGTAATTATGAGAAAATTATAAAAATTTGGGATATAAGAGATCTTGAGAACTCATCTGGTTTACCTTAATGAAAAAAACACCTGTGAAAAACTGACGCTAGGAATAATTGTATATATGTTCATAAATACATTTCGAGAATACTTATGAAGGAGGCTGTTATTAAAGTAACCTTTAGCATAAAGCATATTAATACCACATCATAAATTCTGAGCTAGAATCACATTACTGATACCAGAAATTAAGTGAGCATATTATTAAGGCCAATAAAGGAAAAAGGGTTCTGATAATGATGTAGTAAAACTAATATATCAAAATCTCAAGTCATACTGCTTGGAATACTCTAACTAGAAAAAGTCAGATAGATATTGATATCTTTATGACCAGTGAATACTCATAAAGCTGAGTGATTTTTCAGGAGCTGGCATTCTCTGTTAAATGTACTGCCATGCCTTACAATAAATGATGGCTGATTCATGTTGTTGCATTTTCCTGGACTGTCAAGTATAAAAGGAGTTTAAAAAAAAAAAGCAGGGCATAGAAGATGTCTGAGGATCACAATATAGAGCACATAGTTGTAGTGCAGAAAGCAGTATATTCATGTTGGCATAGGGCTCAGATAACCTGATTGTCAGCAGGTCCTAGCTTTAGTGAGCACCGTGTGTCCTTGGTATCTGCTGTTAAATGTTTGCTCAGTTATCCCTGCACAAGAGTGCATTCTGCTGCACAAAAAATATACCTCACACCAACCAGAAAAATATAAATAACTTCAATCACTCAAAAGCGAGTCATCTTTTGTGATTTAGTACATGTTGTATGTGACATGGCAAAGGAAGGCTGTCACCTCTTTGAGAAATTCATACTTTCATTTGTAACATATCTGAATTTAAAAGGGCATTTTAAATCTCAAGGATTTAGTCAGCCAACAGCACACAATCTTTTAGAATGGCTTAACTCATACCAGAGAACAGGGTATGGGCAGTTTGGAGGTTGTGGCCAAAAACACATCCTTTATAACCAGAGGAGAGAACCAGCAGAGTCTTAACTGCAACAGTTTTAACCTTTGATATGTCAGCACAGAAAAGCAAATCTGTAAGAATCAGTCATTTATAGCCTCCCTGTTCTTTCCAAACACTTACCTCAAACTGTCCATTCTCATCTAGCTCCTCAACTCTGGTCAAATTAGGTGCTCCAGGTCTATCTGTAAGTTCAGCTATTGTCTTTTCATTTTCCTATGGTAATGAAAACCAGCTTTCAGTTAAAAGCATTCCATATAATAAATAACTGTCTATAGAGAATATTTCAGATATGTTAAGATGACATTATGGATTAATACAAAGAGAATACTCTAGATGCGTGCTATACAAATGTGTTAGTATGTGAATATGGTCTTTGCATGCTTGTTAAGACCATTTTTATGATTTTGTTTAAGTAACAGGAATTTTGGTTTAAATTTCTACAGATTCATTTTTTCTGTCACTTTCATGCTGTCATCTTTGTACAATTATGTTGTCAGTATTTTAACAGAGCGGTCTAAAAATGTACATGTCTAAAATACGACATGCTCCCTGTAAATTTAAGGATATTCACATTTAAAACCTTTATCGAGATAAACATGCCAATTATCAGCATATGCTTTTACTGAAATAGCATTAAAAAGACCATACATTTACATGGACATCTGTATATGCACTCTTCTGTTAGTATAAATTCCTGTGCACCAGGAGGATTTCGGAATCAAGAGGCATCCCAATTCCAAACCACAGTTCCTTTTCCAGGTACAGCAAATGGACTTTGCACTGACACACTGTAAAACATTACTGTCTAGACACTTAAATTAGATGTGCTTAAGTTGTAATACTTTCTCATAAATACCATCAAGGAATGTGAAAGCATCAACTAAGGTGACCTTACACTAAATTTTGCAATAAATTTATGCTCTGTTTTGAATATAAATGAAATAAACCTAATAGAACAGATCAACATTCAAGTATAGAATGCAGACTGGAAGCAAGGTGTTAGACATTCTTCTCCCTTTCATTTTTTTTTTTTCTAAATTATCTGTTAGTTCAACACCCATGGGCTTCTGCCTTGTGTTTCATTTTCATTGCCTGCATCTGGAAAAGACAGCTGATTAACGGTATTTTCAAACCACTGACTAAGCTTTGGGTTAAACCTCTTGATCCTTCCGCTGCAACAGCATTTCGTCGTCTTCTTTCTGCAGTTCCAACTCCTCATGTTCTTGTTCCAACTGATCCTGCAGTCAGTTTAAGAAAGGACAAATTAGAAGGAAAAAACCCCACATTAATCTTCCCCACCCCGTTGTTTATAATGTATTTCATGATTGAAATCTTAAATAAAATACAAAAGGAAGCATACAACAGCTGCACTGTTAATAACATAAAGCCCTTTCAGTATCATCTGACTCAGCATTTTCATAGGTTTTAGACTCACATGGATAGAAGGGCTTTACTACCAGAGGAAGAAGAAATAGACAACTTTAGTTAGTGTAGACACTTAACGATACTGTCTCATTCTGCGTGCTCGTTATCAGTCTATATTCATTATCACCTATACTTTGGATTAAGCTCTTTTATACTTCCTATAGTATCTAGCACAGACAGATAAATACATATAGAATCAAATCTATAGAAAAGATTGCTAGGCAATGTCATTAACATTAATCATCTTCATCAGCAACCTTTAATATTTCCAATTCGAAATATCTAATACAAAGTATTTATTTTTTGTGAGCCTAAGTCCTATTGCATCAAAACTTCAGAAACCGCATAATCTAAGTGTTCACATTCAACAACACTAGGGCCTAGAGAATACTGTCTGCTGTATCATTTTGTGAGCAGTTACTACAAATATGGTCATATGATATTAACTAGTTTTCACATTCCTTTTTGGTACATATAATTAAAACATGCCTGAGTATGTGAGTATAGCCAAAATTGTAAGTTAGGTTAAAAAAATGTGTCTAATGTGAGCATTGTTCAACATCTTTCCCATAGTTTACATGAAATAATTTATTTAATTCTCTGTGAATTATAACTAGACACAATCTCATATTCTTGTTTCCATTAACTATTTTAAATGATTCATGAAATCCTTAAGCACATAACTTTTGGTCTGCAAATCAGTAAATTCAAAATTTAAAAAGTGCAATTGAAATAGAATTAATGCATCTTCCACTAGAACTGGGCTTAACAAGATCAGAACAGATTTAAAATCACACTTCTAATTTTTAACATCATGAAAGTTAGCCATGTAAAAAAAATCCAGTCAGACACTGTCAACATTACCACAAGCAACACTTGAGGCTGTTATACGTGTGGTCAAATTCACATGAATCCTTTACAAGGCATAGCAAACCACAGGTGTTGTCTTTATTTCTTATATTTAAAGTCCATATAGTATAGGATTCAAATTGCTTTATGCCAACAGAATGCTCAGGGCGCTAAGGAAAGAAAAAGGCACCTCATTGGGTCAAGCTACACATGCTTAAATACGAAATCTTCATTCATTGATTTCCAACCATTTTCAGGACTCTCTAATTGTGTATACATTCTCGTTACCTTTTTTTGCATTACTAGTATTACACTGAAGTAGCTTGAGACAATAATCGGTTATTACTCCCAGGCCTTCTAGCAGGCCTGTCAAAAGTTTTTGCAGTGATTTCTAGCTTTATTTGCACCAGCTCTTGTTCATAATTAACTACAGAAGATAGTCTACTTATTTTAAGTTACTTCTTATGTAAGTTTTAAATTGATTGCTTTTTACCTTAAGCTCCTTAATTTTTTTATAACATTTTACCACATAGTATGTAAGTTTTCCTTCCCATGTGCTCACTAATCACTTTAGTTATTATTTACAAAAGTGACACTAAAATACTTGTTTTATGCTACCTTCTATCAAAATCATTATACAGAGATTAGAAGTATACAGAGACCTACAAGATGCCACAGCATCATATATTACTTATAATTATCTACTACTATTATTAACCTGATGTTGTTCTTCAAGTTTCCGCTGGATCATTAGCTCTTCTTCCTTCATTTTTCTTAACATTTCAAGTTCTTCCAGGGCTGCCTCTCGTTCTCGTTCCAGCTCAGTCCTCTCCAACATTCTCTATTTCAGAGGTAACACATAATCAAATAAAAAAATAAAGAGAAATTAAATAACATCAACTATATTGTCATGAAATTTTTGCCCAAGATGAACCCACCTTTTTTTCTTCATCTAAGATTCTTCTGTAATTGTAAATCCAATGTGCCAGATACTCTATTGGGTCTGCTGGCCGATGCTCTACAACCTCTGCCAGTCCCTTTTTCAAGCAACTTCCCAGGCATCTCTTCAGATACTGAGACTCCATTCACATCTAACAACAAACAGACAGACATTAGCCATCAATGTCAAAATTGAAGTAGGGTTTTTAAGAATTATTGCCTCTCGCACCAAATACTGAATATGACATTGCTCTTTTTATTAAGCTGGTAATTAATAGAAGAAAGTTATTTAAATTTAATATTGCTTTGGTTCTTAAAAACTCCAGTGATAGATCAGTTATACCAAGCACTGCAGAAAAAATGCTCAAAAGACCCCTTACTGTTTAGGCATGTATAATTCAGAAACTGCTTGGAGATACGCTAGTAATTCTAGGTCAGCATGAGATCAAAAGACTCAAAACCACAACAGTACATAGAAAACTTCTATACAGATATCTGAAGAACACAAAAGTAGTTCTGTGAATGATTAAGGATAGATTTTAGTTTGAACTAACAAAGCTATCTTTAAGATACGTATGCAAGACCAGGGCCTGAAGCAATCACTCCATACAGTTACGAAAAGCACAGATCTCTGTGCACAGGTTTTACTGGCCCTGTGCCGGTAAACACAAAACACATCTGAAACCCGATTTCTGCAATGCTTAAACACCTTTCGCTTGCTGTCAACGGGAGTGAATCCGTCTCGCCCAGCCCCGGGAGAGGCAGCGGATCCCCCGCAGGAATGGCGCGGTACGTCTCTCGAAACACGTCGAGCCCCGCCGGGGCTTTTCACGCTGCCCGGTCTGAAACGGGGCGGTTATAAAACCTCTCGCCCTCCGCGTTCGCACCGGCTCCTGAGATGGCGGGCCCGGAGCTAGCTGTCAGCGCCCTGAGGGCACCGGTAGATCTTAATTGGCCCGACCATTTTCACCTGGAGCCTCCACCCACGCCCTCTGCCCCCGGGCTCCATTTAAGCACAGGCTGGGGTCTTTACCCCTCCCCCGAGCCCCGCACTGCGCGGGCCTGCTCCTAGTCCTACTCCTGCGGCGCTGTTCGGATTTCCTGGGTGGGCCCGGCACATTACCCTGCCTCAGCCGGTGTTCCGCGGACTGTCGTTAGGACCCAATGCCGTCACCACCGTGCTGAGGTAATTACCTGACTCGGCTCCCACCGCTCGCCTTCCCTCAGAGAGCAGCCCTGCTCCTGTGCCCCCCTTCTCTCCCCAAACAGCTCTTGGGCCTGTCTCCGGCCCAACGGCTGTCGGGCGCCTCTCTGCCCGCCCCAACGGCGCCCTGTGGGGAAACTACGGCGACACGCGAGCCGCCGCGGAACGCGCTGGGTTGCTAAGCAACGCCGCTCGCGAGCGCACCGCGACCTTTAGGTAGCCGGCAGGAAGCACGCGATTGGAGGAAGGGCTCGGCGGGGCGGTGCCGGCTGGGTCCGTCCCTCACAGGAGCCCCCTTAGCCGTGGCGGGGGCTGAACGGCCGGCGACGCTGCCGGAGCGGGGCGTCCGCTGCCGCCCTGGGTGTCGCGGTGGGGTCTTGCTAGGGACAAACCCATTTCAAACGCCTTTAACGCCCGCTCTCCCTAAACAGCTTTCTCTGATAACAAAAGGGGTTTCCACGAAAACGAAAAACATCTTTAGTCGGTCCCAGTTGCAATTAACTGACAACGTACAAGCCCTCCCCGATTAATTTAGAGATTAAATCAGTGTGTGTATAAATATATATACACACGTAGATAAGGACTAGAAAGAGAAGAAAATATTATGGGAATTTTAGCATAAGGAACCTGCGCTGACACTGAATAAGGACTTCGTAGCCAAGTACGTTTTTAAACAAAGCAGTGATCTCCCATGCCCGAAGTCAGACTGCCAGCATTAGAGTGATCTTGTCTCCTCACTGACAAACTTGTCGTCTGACGGTCACCTCAAATTTGGCCAGCTGTTTGTTTTACGGGTAACTTTTAATCAGGTATTAACCCCCCCTCCCCGCAAATAATTACAGCTGAAAGAATTAATTTAGTGTCCGTAGTAATTCTGAAGCTTAATTGCACTAACATGACCTTGGTCTTTCCTTAGCGGGAATGAAAGGCTGCAGGATGGATTCTTTGCCGAATGAAAGGCTGCATCGGAGTACGGAAGCACGACGCCGGTAGAACGGACTTCTGGAAGGTGAGAAGCCGGCTTCAGCACTTCTGATGCAATACACGGTAGTTGGACGACAGGCGCCGGGAGCGCGTGTTCCTGGCCCGGCCCGAGGATGTCGCTGGCGCGCCGCGAACGCGCCTCCCAGGGCGGCGAAGGCGCCCCCGCCTTTACCTTCGGGGCTTACGGGGCAGCGCGCCCCCGCCGTGGCTCCCTCGCGCATGCGCGGCGCGCGGAGGCCGTTCTGCGCCTGCGCGGCGATGGCGGCTGGGCGCGGCGCAGCGGCCGAGGCCAGCGTGGGGCAGGTGGTGCTGCCCGGGGACGTGCTGCTCCTCCCGGCCCACCCCGACGAGGACGGAGAGCGGCTGCGGCTGGGCGCCGGCGCGGCCCCGAGGGGCCGGCTGCTTTGCGGGCCGGGCCTGCGGCGGTGCGCGGCGGGGCTGTTGGTGACCAAGTGCGGCCTGCTGCGGCACCGCCAGGCGGGCGGCGGCGCGGCGGCGGGCGGCGCCTACTGGGTGGACTCGCAGCAGAAGCGGGTAGGGGCGCGGAGGGAGCGGGTTGGGGGCGGAGAGGGACTCCTTTTCTTTCCCGCGCTTGGCCGACGTGTTTGTCCACAAACCCCGTTTGCAGTATGTTCCGGTGAAGGGCGACCACGTAATAGGAATCGTGACGGCCAAAGCGGGAGACGTGTTTAAGCTAGACGTCGGTGGGAGTGAGCAGGCGTCTCTGTCCTACTTGGCCTTTGAAGGCGCCACGAAGAGGAACAGGCCAAATGTGCAGGTGATACTATTGTTTATCGGAGGTAACGCTTTAGTGGTGTCGTTTGGTGCTTCTGTTAACGTTTCAGTGGTCTTTTTTTAGTAAAAGTTGTTTTTATAAGCCGCACGTAAGAGGAGGAGTGCAGGTTTATTTGCAGTGGTTTTGCTGTGGCCCTCCTTGGAGGTTTTTGCACGATTGGGCTTTCTGCAGTTTCTTAAGAGAACATGTAACTAAGTGTGGTTTGGTATCTGTCAGGTGGCAGGCTTTTTAATTTGTTACACTTCCCCATAATACTGCCAGCAATAAGTGCAATTCATGAGTAATGTGCATCCGGGGGGCACTCTGAAGTTAAGGTTTTAAAACAAGGTTTTACACAATCTGATACTGGTAGAGAACAGTTTTTTTGGTAATAGTTATAAACAGTTGTGTGGCAGATGCATGCCACAGCTTCTGCATTCAGTTGAAATAACATTACCAGAATGTAAAAATGTACTGTAAAGAAAAACAAAATAAGTTGTTACTGTTTTGTTGTTGATAAATAATTGCAAAAGCAGGTTGCTTACTTTTAACACCCTTAAAGTCTGAAGAAGAGTTCATGTTTGGTATTAAAGAGGGATACTCTATGAAACAAAATTCTGTACTTTTTATCTTTAAAATTCCGGTAGTGGTACAAGATATTTGTTCCTAGCAGGTGTTTCCTTTAGTTGAAGAAAATTCCTATTATACCAGTTTATTTTTCTATTGCAAATATCTTAAAACTATTTTGTGGCCTTATGGGAGGATCTTTAGCAACTGAGTATTTCTTAAAAATGTGCAATATTATCTTCTGTAATTATCTTGCTTTTTGACACTGCTTTGTTTAGGTGGGAGACCTTATTTATGGTCAGTTCCTTGTAGCAAATAAAGACATGGAACCAGAGATGGTCTGTATAGACAGCAGTGGAAGATCAAGTGGAATGGGAATAATTGGACAAGATGGCTTCCTCTTTAAAGTTTCCTTAGGTCTAATAAGAAAGTAAGTACTAAAAAAAGTAAGTAGTCACTCTAACATGTAATATTGTGGGTAGGATTTGCACAGCTATTTGCTCTGAGCAGTGTAGACAATTTGGTTATGAGTGTGTAATTGATTTAGTGCATTTATGTGAGTTTTACTGAACAGAGTGGGCTTATTGACCTAGAAGGAGCATGTATTTTCCCCCTTAAGAGATTTAAATGCTCTTCTCTATCGTGTTGTGACCTATTTAAAAAAGTGACGTGGCTGCCAAGGCAATATGGAAAACAAAACCATTGGCCGAGGGAAACCAAACATTCAAGCTGGGGTTTTTCAGGTATGTACCTACTACTTTGGAGTTTTAAAACTGGAAGTGCTTACTGTCCTTTTTCTGCTTAATGGCATAGTGGGGAATGTAAATTTGACTGACAGCTGATTAAAGGGGTCTTTCTCCATCAACACACAGTATTTTCTGACTTCCAAAGAGAAATAAGTTGCACAGAAATAAGGATACATATAAAAATTGTGGGATTTTCATTTAAAACTGACATGTTCATCCAGGAACCATTTCATAAGCTTTTAAATGTATTGTGAACTTTGTAGTTACTTATGCTGATGTAAATGCAAGATTTTTGTGACTATCAAAGAATACCAGCTTATGTGGATAAATAATAGTCAAGCTTTGTTGCCTTTGGATGTTTTTTTGTTTTTGCTGTTCTTTGGAAAAGCAATCTGCAGATACAGAGTAGCTATGTCATACTTGTTTAAGTGGTGATTTGCCTGGTTTACACGTCCTATCAGAAATCAGTGTGAACTGATACAAAATATTTTTGCAGCCATTCTGTTTTCCACATTTTGTCTGTAAGCAAGTGAAGAAATAACAGTATATTGCAAGTAAACTGCTAAATCCTGATAATGTTTGTTTCTTTGAGAAAACCTGTTAAAGCTTGATTTAATCATAGATGTATAACAATATTCTTGACACTTTCATTTTTCAGTATGCTATCACCTAATAAACCAAAATATTCTGTTTACTGGTGTTAGTACTGTCTCCTGAAGGAGAAAGGGAAGTTGTGTTTTGGAAGGCGCATCTAACTATGGTGTCAAATTTATAAAGACATTAAAAACGTTGTTCTGTCTAACAGTAGTTTTAGTATGTATTAAATCACAGAATTGTTATAAAAGTATCAATTCACTTTAAATTTGTCAGGTGTTACTTGTGAATCTAATTAGAAAAAGCAACTACATAGTGCTGTATTTTTTAGGTGTGTATTTTGAATGAGGAGAACTAAAAATCTGGTACTATATTGCTATTTTGATTGCATATGCAGCTTGATCATCTTGCCTTTTGGTGTCGCTGTAGTAGCTCCCGTAACACTAGTACTGTGGTTTAGTTATGGATTGATAATAATGCTGTGCCTATCAAATGTGACCTCTTATGTCTTCCCCTGACTCTTTTAATCTTGTTTACAGACTCTTGGCTCCCAAATGTGAAATAATTCAGGAGTTGTCACAGTTGTACCCATTTGAGCTGGTGCTGGGAATGAATGGAAGAATATGGGTAAAAGCAAAAACAGTTCAACAGACTTTAATTATAGTAAATATTTTGGAAGCCTGTGAGTATATGACTGCAGAACAGAGAAAACAAGCGTTTGCCAAATTGTCAGGGAATTGATAAGAGAAAACCTTGAGGAGTTGAGATGACTACAGGGTGTTTTGGTTCCTTTTGTATTCAGATTTATATTAAAAGCTATTCTTTAAGTACTAGACTTCTGTTGTTGTTCTTCAGTTCCCTTTATCCATTCAGCTTGTTTTGTCTTATTTAGGAACTTGGCTTTTACTTCTGTGATTATGAAACCCTGTTTACGTTTATGAGTTTTCTGACTGATGTGGAGATAGTCTTTAAAAGCTTCCACTAGCTGTGAGTTTTGAGGTATAACTACTTAAGTCTTCCCGAAGAAAACTGGTCGATTTGTAAACTGCATATATTTGCTTTTTATGTCATTATTAATATTAAAACTTCAAACAATACATGTTTACTTGGGGTAGCAGAAAGTATCCTGCAGGTTGTTTGGTTATGGTCAGGTGCTCTATTTATACAGTGACAAGAAGTGATTATTTTACAAAATCTGGGAATAGAAACACAGCTGGAGAATACCAGAAAGTAATTACAGGGCATAGCATAAAATAATCATAGGGTTGCTAAGGCCCATCATATGGCCAGTCACCTTACCACTTTCCCCAAAAGATAACCAGGCTAGTAGTCTTAAGGTCATAGTGATTAGGACATAACTTCAGTATGAACATTCAGGAAGCTTGATGGCTTACTGGAGGTAAAACATACTTAACAGCAATTCTATTTGAAGACACAACTTCTATGTACATGCATTTTAACTGGAGATTAGGTGAAGACTGCTGAAGCAATAGTCATGTATTTCTCAGTTCTAGCCATTTTAGATACAGCATAAAGATTCCATATACCTTTGGTTCAGGTTTAACAAAATAAGCATTTCTGCAAAAAGCTATATTAGGCTTCATTGTGTAGTATTTCTTCACATGCGTATAGAAGAAATGCTGTCCTAGGAAGGATAAACTGCCAGTCTATTTTAATATGTGAATAGTTTGCTACTGCTCATGAGAAACAGAACCCTGGAGTAATGGAAGGGGGGTTACTGATGCCTGCTTCCTGTGGGAGAGAAGTTTGACTGTATGTACCCAATGAGCTGCCTGTGAGCTGTTTAAGCAGTTACTTAGATCTGTGATGTCTTGTGGTTCTTAAGAAGCTGAATAGTTCAATAGCAATAGTTAAAAGAAATTAGAAAAAAATTACTAATTAAAGTAAGCCTGAATACTGTCTTAATTCCCAGTAGAAACAAAATCTTCCTATTTATTCTGTGTTTCATCCAGAGTTCAGCCTGTGGTATTTGATGTTATGGTTTTCTTTGGCATCTCTCTCATTTAGAAATTGCTTCAGTTCAGAGCTGCTCTTCTGACTCATCTTTAATATGCTTACCTAGGGCTTCCCCTGATTCAATAAGAACACAACTCTAATGGTTTCCATATGAGTCTAATGGCTACGATTCAGAACTCTTTCTGGGTTTCACTGGCCTCCCTATTTAGCATTTAGGGTATTGCTTGTCTGGCTTGGTAGATCTTTAGTCATCTTTTTTCACCTGTCTTCCAGCTGAAGTGACTTTCATTCACATCCCATAAATCCTTTAGGCCTATAATCTCTCTCTTACTAGACATTAAAAGCTGTAATTTAATAAGGATTTCACTAACTCTGCTCTTCAGTGTTTTTTCAACTTTAGCTAACCAGAGTCCCTGCAGGTTGTCTGTTATTAGAACAATAGCTGGCATAAGCAGAAAAGCACTTGCCAAGTCATCTCAGGGTGCTACCTGTGTTTTCTGTGAATAATCTTGGATCATAATAGTAAAACCACAGGAATGGTGAATGATGTGGATCATTTCCTGAAGAGTTGTGGCTTGAAATGCAATTAGCCTTACCACTCCCCCTTTTACCTGTCTAAGCAACCTTCCTTCCCTCCCAGAAGTCCTGAATTTTAAGCCTAACCTGTGAGATACATGAACAGTCCCTGATTTAAAAATGCTGTTTTGGTGGTGCAGCTTAGCAAACAGTGACCTTGAAAGGTTTCAACATCAACGCCCTATTTCACACCACCCATTTTTCTGTCCCATTGTCAACTGCTTATCACCCAAATATAACCTTAGTTAAATCAACAGCAAGAAAGAAAATACATTAAAACTATGCTTGTTTTTAATTTAATAAGATGGTGTGTCCACAAAGTACTTCAGTCTTATTCCCTACACAATCATTTTAAGTATGTACTACCCTTGTTTGTTTCACAATTTAGGCAGTGGCAAAAATGACAGTGGTTGTGAGCAAAATGGATGTGGGGAAAAGTGCTTGAAAGCAAATACATTTAAATGCATTACTAAAAGGCAGCAATATTTGTTTTGGGAGTTTTTTACTGGGAGAAAAGAAAACTATCTACACTCAAACCAATTACTAGCTTTGACAAGCTTTATCTAAGGAATAAAACATTTAGGCAAAATTTGTATGATGTCTTTGAACTTCTAGTTCTGGCTTGGTGACTAAACCAGTATCGCCAAAAAAGAGTGGTTCTAGGAAGACAGACTGATCATGAGTTAATGACATATTCTGCTGGAAATGTTACAGGAAGTCCTTCACATTTCCATTAAAGGCACATAAACACATGTTCCAGGAAATGGAACTTGCAGAGGTGATGCTGTGGACTTGCAATGTGCCTTGCTTAGTAGAAGGTCTTTGTCATGTTGATCTGCATTATGTATGCCCTGTCAGTTTCAGTCATGATTTAGAGTTGTTCATTTCAGATACTCAGTGGTTGTGCAGTGGGTGCTTTGTTATATTGCTTTTCTTTCAAGTTGTTTTGATGAAAGTTGAGAGGTGAAGATTGTAGGTGTCAAGATGGACACAGTCCCTATCCGCAGAGATGAGCACAACCCCTTAAAAAGAAAGTTCACAAAGAATTAAATGGAAACCATACATGGAAAATATGAAATACATAGTTTGTGGCTCTTCCTAGGTTGATGTGTTGTATAAAGACCAAGAATAAACGCTAACAAAGTACAGATATACAATGTTGAAAGTGAATGTAATAGTGAAACACTTGTATTTTGCTTTAGCAGAATAAAGTTGCACAGAAAAGTAGTTCAATGTAATAAGAGGATTAAGAGCTTAACTCTAAGGCTATGGTTAGAGTGGGGCTGTAGCTCTGCTAGATTAAAAGTCTACTGTGCCCAGCTGCTCATTACTGCCTTACCACAAGAAGTTGCAACTGAGGTTTGCTTGGCATGTGTATTTGATTCCTAGGCAAGTTCTGTCAAAATGACCCAGATTGGCATCAACACTTTTAATAGCAGGGTTATTTTGTCTAACCCGGATGTTCTTTTAGCAGAAGAGGTCATGGAATATTTTTCTCTCACGTTTTAAATACTAAGAGCAACTTACCTGCTACTGGAGAAGCGTAAATTTGTTAGAGAAAGCCCAGTTCTCTTCCATAGTGCTTGAACAAATAATTCTGAGTAACAGCTAAATCAATGAGGAAATCAACAGATTATTTTAAACCTTACAAACTGGTCACCTCTAAGCTTTACATATCTATATAAAAAAAATATTTACACCAGTTTTTCTAGCCACATACAACCAACTTGGTGATACACGTCATTTGACCAAGTACAGAAACTATCTACCATAAGGACTATGTAGAACACTTTATTTAGTTGTATTAGTAACACAAGCAGCCTTGCTCTTACTAATGACTTGTATAGATTGCAAGATGCATAACTACTATTGAAGTCTACAGTAGGGAACTAAACATGTCAGTTTTGCACCAACCATTTGGAAGAGAAATAGCTCAAACCTGTTGGGTGCCTGGATTTTAACAGAAACTATGTAGTAGCTGTGGGTGGTTAACCAGGACTGCTGCAGAATGACTGCATTTCCTCTGGTGTCCTGATCTTGTAGAAGTGCAGTTATTGCCTTTTTGGTGTTATCAATATGGGTATTTTGGGATGTTCAAGAGCCTGTTTTTGCTTATAGAGCCTGAAGCTTGATCACTATTCTAGTGGCTTGGGCTATCAGTAAAAATAATGCTTTTTACTAGGCCTCAGTGTCCTACCTAGTAGGAGAAAAACTAAAAAATTGGAATAGGATAACAGTATAGGTAACACTGCAGTAAAAAGGACAAAGAAAAACTATAGTCCACAGAGATTATTGAAGACTGAAGGACATACAGAAGGATTAGCAACCTCATTGTTCTTTCCAAAGGCTTTGGATATGTATTGTATTTTTGTAAATGGTAGGCTTTTCTGTGATTCAGCGTTTATTAGGCTATTGTCAAGAGAGGTTTGTATTAGCATCTGTATGACTCTTAAAAAAGACTTACTAGTTCTTTCTTCCTGCTCTTGCCTGGATGGAGAGTGTTGCACCAACCTGTTATTGATGTTCCACTGTGAACTGCTCGTGTGGGTGAAAGTGATTTTAAAAGACCTGTAGGTCCTTTGGTTTCTTCAGTGACTACTGCACCCTTGTCTAATTTAAGTGGAGAGTGTTGCACCAACCTGTTATTGATGTTCCACTGTGAACTGCTCGTGTGGGTGAAAGTGATTTTAAAAGACCTGTAGGTCCTTTAGTTTCTTCAGTGACTACTGCACCCTTGTCTAATTTAAGATAAATCTAAGATTCTGTGTCCGGGCTGTCTATAGACAGACTGGTGCTTTTATTTCCCGAGAATAAGGACGAGGTTAAAAACACCACCGCATGAGTACATATCAGCGTACAGCCTCCAAACAAGAGATGGCTTTATCCTGGTCTACCTGAAAGCTTTGTCAGTCTGTGTCTGTGTAGATACACCTTTAGAAGCACATGGGTGAAAAGTTCAAGCTGTGTTTTTGTGTATCTGCATCCAGTCTTACTGGTTCAGTATTGAGAATCTTAATCAGTCTGGAAATCCTTCTACAGACATAGCGCCTATCCCAGTGCTCTCCATTTTCTCGTTGCTTTTGAGATCTCCTGTTTCCTGATAGAAAAGACAGTTTGTTTAATATAAGCCATTTGTCTAATAATGCCCTTGGTCTAAAGCTGATCTATAGAAGCATGATCCAACAAGAAGCATGATCCTATTGTTAATAGGAACAATTAACTTCTGAAATAACACACAGCTTTGTCATTCTGTACATGAATTGAAAGTTTCGTAATGCTAGATCATGTTTTAGCTTAGATACTGTTACAGTGCATGCTGGGTGACTTATGCACAGGCATGTTAGGGAAATTTAATTAACTGGTACACAAGCAGTTTGCAGACTGATACTCTTAATTCGGTTTAACTGCTAGAAAACTGAATTATGAAAGCAGGAAGAAAAAGGCTCAATGTGTGTTTTAAGAGCACTACTGAAAACCTGAGAATTAGAAGATTAAATGCTGGTGTCTGGTCTGTGAAATTTAGGGACTCTATCTTTTTTAACAGGAAAAATATCTAAATAACATCTGAATAGGCATATGGAAAAGCAAAATTATTACACATCAATCATGATATGATTTTATCAAGAGGGGAAAACAGAAGACCAAAGAACTCAAGTTCCCATTTGGCTTTCCTGCCAAAATCTCACTACCTTTCTAAAGCAACAAAGGCAAAGGTAGTCTGATGAGGACATTGTAATTGTTCTGCAACTCTACTTACGCAACACAGTAGCTTTTCATAGAAAGCAAGCCTTTCTGGAGACATAGAAGGTTAGATTCCAGTATTTTCATGACACCATTTTTCTTTGAGTTTTGTGTCTACTAGAAGCGTGCGTGCATTCAAGGGATTTCACTGCTTTTGTAAAGGAGAAAGATATTCTTGGGTGGAATCCAGATGTGCGGTCTCAGATTTTTCTGCATTTTTCCATAGGGGCGAATGAAGTCAGAGACATTTCTGTGACTAACTGCTTATTGTTCTTGCCTGATTCCTTGTCATGGACTCCTACTCAGAGCAAAGAATAAGTAAAAAGATGTGTTCATCTTGTGATAGTTGGGTTGTTTTTTCCTCAGGAATACTGGCTACCTTTGAATTGTGAAGGCCAGCTGCCAAATTGTTAGAGTGGTAACGTGCAGAAGTATCATTAAGAAAAAAGGTTTGTTTGGTTTTTTGTGCTTACCATGGCAATAAAAATAATGGAGCTGCAATTCTACCATTGCCAAACGTTGACAGCTGGAGCCACAATCATTATAAAATTCAGAAGAAAGGAATGTTAACAGCCTGCAGAAATTAAGGTTTTAATTAAATGATGATGGCTGACAAAATTTGTCAATAATTTTTTTTGTTATAAAGTTTTTCCAAAGATTGCTGTGTCACAGTGGAGAAGATACATATACTTGAATGCTGATTGCATTTCAGAAACAGTGGGAAAGCCACACGAGCGTATTATGTTTGGTGCTGCCAGAGAATTTTCCTACACTGGTTAAGGAGGAAAAGTAGAGAGATTATTTGGTTTCATGTATTTCCAAGGGAAAAAAGCAGCCCTAAACCCTGCAGTCCTCCTAGATTCCCCAGCTCTTTCAGGTAGTCCAGTAATGCTGGTTGTGCCATGACGTTTGCTTAGGTTATTTTTTAATTGCTGATAAGTCTGAGTGTCTTTAGTGCTTTTTATAATCCCTTTCATTTCTAAAAGCATGTGTATCGATAAAAGCACAGCTACCACAATTTTGGGCAGAAAGACCTGAAATCTTTTCCCTGCAACTGCCTGAGACGCTGCCACTCTGACATTTACTAAGCAATGGGATGCAATGGGGGTCTGTCTTGCAACACCGCCGTCCAGCAGCGCAGGGCTGCTGTGCTCTCCCGCAGCAGTGGGGACGGGGAGCAGCCAGCCTCTGGTGTGGTCTTGTGCTCAGGGGGGCTTCCAGGTGATGCTTTCTGGTGCATCCCAGCATGATGTGGCATGTTGCCTCTGGTTTGATCTGCACTGGGTCAGAACTGTGATGCCATCGTTGCTTACAATTAGCAGAGACCTCATTTTGTGGTGAGATTCCTCAAAAAAACCAAGCTCTGCCCTAAAGATAAACAGAAACTGCAAATAAGGGGTAAACTGAGCAGGTCTAACCAGAGTGACTGGTGACTCCCAGTTGAGAGAAGAAAAGGCCACTTGGTCTAGATAAGTTTGGGACATGCTGAAAACCAGTGGTTGTCAGTTGTTTGGAACATAGACTCTCCAGTACCATCCACGAGGCTGTTTGTTCTCCTGAGCCGCTTGTTGGGTTACTGACTGGCCTGTGCTGTCTTTGCTGTTGCCTTTTTTCATTTGGCTTTCAGTATTGTAAGTGCCAGGTTAACAGGAGATCTCAGGTGCTTGTCCCCAGGTAGTGACGATGGGTCTGCCAAGTTCCTGGCTGGAGCGCTGCCTAATGACCATGAGCAACTGAAGAGCGTGTTCGTTAAACAATGTTGTGACATGTTATTGGCTGGCTTATCTGAGCAAGTATATTCTTGAACTTAAGATGTATGTAAGCGTTTTAAGTGCCCCATTAATCAGACTACAGGAATGATAAGATCAGTGCATTCTCAGGCTGAAGTCGTTCTGGGCTTTTTTTTTTTTTGCCTTAAATGTATTTAAGCGCCGTATCTCAGATTTCCTTTCTCTGCTTAGTCGGAAGCTACTACAATCCTAGTGAGGGGAAACGGGGCCCGGGAGCGCGCAGAAGGTTTGCGTTCGCTCCAGCCCGTCTCGCCGGTGTCCTGCCCGTAGCGCACGGCGCGGTGCCTGCGCGGAGGGCGCGGGGGCGGGGCCTGCGCGGTGCCTGCGCGGCGCCCGCACGCAGGTGCCCCGGAGCGGCGGCGGAGCCAGGAGCGGCGCTGTGAGTGGGGGCGCGGCCGCGGCGGGGAGCGCGCGGGGGGCGCCCGGCGGGAGGGCCGTGGGGGGCGGGCTGTCCCCGCGGCGCCGCCGGGCCTGCGCCGCCGGCCTGCCGCCCCGGCCCGGCCTGCCCGGCGGCGCTGGCTCCGCTAACGCAGCGGGGAGGAGGCGGCAGCGAGTGGTAACCTTCGAGGGGTGGGAGGCCGGGGCGGCCGGGCGAGCCGCGGAACAGCAGCGGGCTGCGCAGGACGGGGGCGAGGCCCCCTCCCGCCCCCGGCCGAATGGCCGTGGTGGCCTTTTGGCCCGCTGTTCTCGCCATCGGCGCTGTGCTGCTTCTCCCGACGCTTTGAGGTCTGAAGTTCTGCTCGTGCCTGTCCTTGTGGTTTAATATTGTGATTGATCCCTGCTTGCTTATGTAACTTAACCTGGGGTGTAAGTAGGCACAGCGAGATCAGGGAAAGGCAGAGAGACACTGTGCTTCGTTTCTCATGTCGTTCCTAACATGTTGGTTTGGCCTTGGGTGTGACCACACAACCCAGACTTAGGAAATCCACTGAAAGCACCTTCAGGGTGCTTGAAGTATGCGTTTGGAGTCCTCCCAGCCTTCTCTTCTAAAACCCTGGGGACAGCTTCCCCATCAGGCCTGGTTCATAGCGGACAACAGAAAGGGTAAACTAGGTTGTGGGGAAATTGTTCTCAGCTGTGTGTATCTACTGGGACTAATGTCTCACAGCTTCATTTATGCATAGAGCACCCACCCCTGCCCTGCCCTGCAGGTTGGAGTTGAAAAGTATATTGAGGATCTTGTATTTTTGCTTTTAGTAACTGTTGTGGTTTAACCCCGTTTGGCAGCTGAGTACCACGCAGCTGCTTGCTCGCTCTCCATGGTGGGATGGGGGAGAGAATCAGAAGATAAAAGTGAGAAAACTTGTGGGTTGAGATAAAGATGGTTTAACACTTTACGAAAAGGCCGACCACACAGGCAAAGCAAAACAAGGAATTCATTCCCCACTTCCCATGGACAGGCAGGTGTTCAGGCAGGTGTTCAGCCATCTCCAGGAAAGCAGGGCTCCATCACACAGAACAGTTTCTTGGGAAGACAAACACCATCACTGAGAACATCCTCCCCTTCCTTCTTCTTCCCCCAGCTTTATATGTTAAGCATGACATCATATGGTATGGAATATCCCTTTGGTCAGTTGGGGTCAGCTGTCCCAGTGATGTCCCCTCCCACTTCTTAGCCCATGACTTTGGGCTCCATCTGTTACGGTGGTCACTCAGGACAGGAGAGGAGTGTGTTGTGTGGAGTTACTGGGCCTCAGGTCAGCTCAGTTTGGGTCACTGCTGTACTTGTACTGCTTCTTGTAAGGCTCAACCCCCACTGTGTAAGGTTCGGGTGGTTCCTGTGAAAGTAATTCCCATAACATGCAACTCAAGTCATGGGTTACAACAATTCAAAGGTATTTCCATTAGAATCCCCACCCCTGGTCCCTTTGGGACAGGTTATAGGGTTTAACATTGCAATGAACTCCTCCCCTTGCCCCTGCTCTGGCTTGGACTTATACGCAGACTGCAGTCCCTTAGGAGTGTACCTGCTCCAAGTAGAGCCTTATCTATGAGCCACAGTCTCTTCAGGGTTCTACCTGCTGCGGCATAGATTCACCCACAGCCACAGTCACTTTGAGGTGCACCTGTTCCAATGTGGCCTTTTCCATGGGCCATAATGCCTTCAGAGATATATCTCTTCCAGCGTGGCCTTACCCACAGCCACAGTCCCTTCAGAAGTAAACCTGCTCCAACATGGCCTTTCCCATGGCTGCAGTCCCTTTGAGGATGTACCTGCTCTCTTGTGGGCTTATCCGTGGTCACACGCTTTGAGGTGCTCCAGACCGTTCAACTCGAGTTGACACTGGAGTTCCAGCCTGTCCAGTACAGCATCACAGAAACTGCAGCGATGACCTGGCCATCTGCCAGCCCAGGTGCAAGGCCATTGCTGTTATCAGAGTGTTCCCAGGCACAGCAGAGTCGGACGATAAGCAGTACAGCAAGCAGTGAAAGCAAAAAGCAGCCACTAATGAGCACTAGACTCACAGTAAGGAAATACAGTAAGGAAAGCAAACCCATGGCAAGCACAGGAGCCTGTCAGTTAATAGCTAAACAGCAGTAACAGCTATAAACTTGACCTAGCACATTCCAACCAAATCTATCATTATCTCAAACCCTTTGAGCCCCATTTGGGCATCAAAAAGGACTGTCATGGTTTAACCCCAGCCAGCAACTAAGCACCACACAGCCGCTTGCTCACTCCCTCCATGGCAGGATGGGGGAGACAATCAGAAGAGTAAAAGTGAGAAAACTCGTGGGTTGAGATAAAGAGCACACACAAAGCAAAACAAGGAATTCATTCCCCACTTCCCATGGGCAGGCAGGTGTTCAGCGATCTCCAGGAAAGCAGGGCTCCATCATGTGGAACAGTTACTTGGGAAGACAAATGCCATCACTGTGAACATCCCACTCTTCCTTCTTCCTCCCGCTTTAAATGCGGAGCATGATGTCGTATGGAATATGCCTGTGGACATCTGGGGTCAGCTGTCCCAGCTGTGTCCCCTCCCAACTTCTTGTGCACCCCCAACCTCCTCGCTGGTGAGGTGGTGTGAGGAGCAGAAAAGGCCTTGACTCTCTGTAAGAACTTGCTCAACAGTAACTAAAACATCCCTGTGTTTATCAGCACTGTTCTCAGCACAAATCTAAAACACAGACCCATACTGGCTACTATGTAGATAATTAACTTTATCCCAGTTCAAACCAGTACAGTGACTAATAATTTTGCTGTTAGGAATTCTGTAATGTGAAGAATGTGAAAGTTAAAATACAAGCAAGGCCTAAGAATACAAAAAGGTGGAAAAATAATTCTTAATTTAAGCTTGAATCTGCAGGACTTATGGCTGGGTTGGAACAGGAGGGACCACTTGCTGCCTAGTGGGTTGCTGTGTTTTTGGTGAACGCTGGTTTGCATTGTTGGTGGATCTGTTGGTATTCCTCCTCTTCCCCCACCTCTGCAGACTGCCGCAGCGTGCAGCTTTCCTGCTCTGGATCCCCATCAGACCCAGCAGTAAGTTTAGCCTGTATTATCTTAACTTTTTGCAGTTCCGTGCTCCAAGTACTCCCTCCCATCTCCCTGGTATCTCCTTTTTGCTGATTGTGCAGGGATTTGAGTTTTCCCATACACTGTATCTAGCTGCCTGTTCCCTCTGAGTACATGTAGAGAGCTGAAGATTTCCAAAGTGTTGTGCCAGAGTTCTTTGCTGTCCCTTGCTCAAAAGAAAAGTGTTGTTGGGATGTTTGGTTTCTTTAAAACAGTCTCAGAATGGGGGAGATTATTTGGTCTAAGTAGTAACTTCCTTTCAAAGGAAGGAATATGGTTTGCTTGCTTGACACAGCAACTTTCTCTTCAGCTAGAGCCAAGCACAGCGTTGTACTGAATTCAGTAATGAAACGTGCGCAGACTGGGAAGAAACCTAAAAAGATGACTGTTACTCTCAACACAAGCAGTGCTTTGTTGCAGGATCTTTATAATGGCAAAAAGAAAAGAAAAAATCCCTTGTGTTTTGAGAATTACTTACGTTCATGCCATCATAAATGTTAGGAGGCTTCTTTGTGCATTGCTTTTGGCATTTAAAGGACAACGTAGGTTGGAAGGGACCTCTGACGTTTCTCCAGTCAAATCCCCACTTAAAGCAAGGCTAATTTTGAAGATCGGTCAGGATGCTGTATTTTGTAATCCTTAATGGTATTTTAAAAGCTCATGAAATCCTGATGAGCATGTTACCAGGTTACTATGAATTGTAAATTTTCTTTATAGGAGTTAGATTTCAAAGATTTGTAATCATATGACTCATTTTGGGGGGGAATGTCTCATAAAAAATAATCAGCTCAACTTGTTTGGGATATGCAAGTTCTGACAAAGCTCTGAAAGATTTTTAGGCTCAATATGGAATGTCTTGGGGAGGTTGGGAGTGGGAGAGAAGGGAAGAATAAGCAATGGTCAAAGCCATTTTACACTAGGGTATATGTGCTAATGCAGCCCAGCATATGAGAGTGTCCACTAAGTGTTTCCAGTTTTGCTCAGCTGTTTTACAACGTGAAAACACAGACTTTCCAGGGTGCTTTGACACAGCTGCAATGGGTCCTGTTTACACTGCTAAAATAAATGTTTAAGGGTAGCTCTCCTCTTAATGACAATTTTTTCTCTGGTGGTGGGTGGAAGGGAAATGAGACATCTAGAAAACCATGTTTTAACTGATCTTGACACAAAGTGAAGACCATCAACTGGCACTTACAACAGGATTAAGACCAAGCTTGTTTAAATTCTGGTTAGCCGAGTTCTGACTGACCATAATAACTCACTTTTATCTTGGTGGTCACCACAAAAAAACACAAAAAGATAACACAAAAAGATGTTTTTCCTTTTTTCTTTGGCCTCTGCTCTCTGGAAAGAGAAGCTCTCTCTCCCTTCTGGAGGTTTTAGAGTTGAGAGCTTGCAGATCTGATAGTTCCAGAGAAAGTGATGCTCTTTAGTGAAGGGATGGTGCCACTAAAGCAGGTATATGCTCCATAGAAATGCTGGGTTAATTCACCAGTACAGCCTCTGTATAGAATCATTTTTCTAACATTGTGCATGGTGATGGCTTTTTCATTGTTTCCAGGGTGGTTTATATTGCTTTGGTGTGCGGGGGCGGGGTGTGTGTGTGTGCAGTTAGAAGTAGAATAGACTGAAACACAGGGAAAATATTACCTGTAAAAATGCACAGTTCTACAGAAAAAGCACAGTTTATCATGCAGATCTTAAAGTTTAGTACTGTGTTCCCGGTGTCAGAAAAGCTTTCTGTAATTCCTGTTCCCTGCACCCACCCTCCCATAAAGAGGGTAACCGTGTGTTCAGTTTTAAAAAAAAAAAAAAAAGGAATGATTAAGATACCTTTAAAACAATCTTGCTGTGGATTGGACAGCTGTTCTTTCGTAACCGCGGCAGGGTGACTGGGGCACGTATTGCTCAAAAGACGCGGAGAGCCACGTCCTGGCCACAAGGCAAAGGCTCCAGAGCTGGACTCCTGCCTAGTCCTGCCCACTCGCCACTCGTGGCAGTGCAGTTTGTCTTCTTTCCTGCCTGCGCTCGCGTTCAGGGGGAGCTGGTGGTGGCTGATGCCGGTGCAGGCTCCATGGGTTCTGGTGAGTGCGTGCCCCCGAATGTTAAAGGCTTACGGGATGTGCTGTTGTATCTTCTCCTTGTGGATTATGGCTTACGGGATGTGCTGTTGTATCTTCTTATTGTGGATTGTCATGGGATGTTTAAAAACTCATTGAGTTTGATCACAAGGCAGTAGCATTTGTATTTTAGGGTGGGGTGGAGGGTTGTGGAGTTACTTTGAGCTTCAGATTTCCTTAATAAATGGCAGCTAATCAGGAATGAAGCTGCTAGTTGCAAATGCTCAGCTGTTTTCCGTTTAGTCTCTTCACTTGGGGTTCAATGACATAGATGTGTCAGGGCTCAGCCTGTCTTGTTAGCAAATGTTTTAATAATCTAGCTGCTGTTTCCCATACATATTTTTCAAAGTGGCTCACCATGGTGTTTGCTTAGCAAGGGAGGAATTTCATTATCACCATGTAGAACTGCTTCTTCCATTCCCCTATTTATTTAAATAGCAAAAGATTCACATATTTGAATAGGGGTTTTTTTTGTCACTGAGTAGAGACCAAAGAGTCCAACTAAAGATGTGTGTTGACTAAGCTTAATGATCTCCTCTCTGTCAGTTACAACTGAGTGGAAGCTGGCTTTTAGGGATGCTAATAATGCTAATCATAAAAATAATGCTAATAAAAATAAAAAGCTATGTGAGAACTACTCATTAATCAGTTTCCACAAATTTGGCAATGTTTTTGTACACAAATGACATGCACAAGGGATTAATACTTGTTTTTTACCCCCTGTCTCCTCTTGTAACTAAGAATTAAAACAGTTCTTGACCGGACAAGATTCAAGTCCAAAGAATAGTTGGCTAATCAGACTCTGGGAGGGAGCAGAGCTATAGCCTTTCGGGTATGCCACAGAGATTTTACGTCTTAACAGAAGGATATTGCTGCACTACAGCAATACATTTTGAGTTACATTTTGGTCATTCCAAAGGCTGGGGTCAGGATGGTCTCTGATATGAGTCAGAGGCAGATATCAAAAAATGGTCATTGCAATATGACTTTATGTTTGAAAAAACTATTTAGAGAAAGCAGATACGGTCAAGGAAGGTTTCGCTTGGTTAGAAGTAGGTGGTGAAATGGGGTAGAATCTGTTCCCTTATCTGCATTATGTTTGTGTGAACTGGCCTTGTTTCCTGCTCGGGATCATGGCTAATCATGTTTCAAGATACTGCGATACTGTCTTCCTTGGAACCAAGCATGCTGTTAAAAGAACAAAGTGATCTTTTATTTAAAATATTTCCTAGCTATTCTGCAGTTGGTTGCATTTGTTTGTCAGTAGTATTCTGGAGCTAGTTTTAAGGGTGGAAAGGGATTTTCTCCCAGAAAATTCTGAGCACAAAAGCAAGGAGCTAATCCTAGTTCTTACTTTCTGAATTCTGGCAACAACTATCTGTGGGGATAAAGATTATGTGTGTCTCTAGTTTATTGCTAGTCACAGTTCAAAACAGTAATGTTTTCCTATATTTATGAGGGAAAAAACTTCTCCTATACAAAAGTGTATACAGACAGCAATATTTACCAAAACAGTCTATCAGGGAATAGGGTTTTGCAGATGGCTCTGGAAAAAATTTGATTCTCTGTATTGTGTAATACTAAAGTTGTGTGACTGCAAATCTACAGCCCTTTGTAACACATAACTGTTGTGTTACTGAGTGTACAGTGACTTCTTATACTGCCAAGACTCCAGTGACTCTTGTACCAGTTATTGCTCAGAGCTGGATCTTGAATTTTATCCATGAGGCAGGGCTAAGTGTACTTTCCTGCATCCTCAGAACTGATACTGCTTTGCCGGAAGGTGGCTGTCAGCCCTTTCCAGGCTTGTGAAACTTGTGCAAAGGTCAGGATTGGGCTGTGGGGGGTTTGTGGATGGATGGTGGTTAAATAAAATTGCCACTGAACTAGAGTCACCAGTAACAACAAGCAGTGTTTGTACTTCAAGACTTGAGCAGGCATATGTAATGGCTTACATTGCAATGTTATCACTTCCAACGGATGGGTGTGAGTTTAAGTTGTTTGTTCCTGATGTCATTTCTGCTTTAACAAGGATAGAAATTGGTTAGCGTATAGAAGGTGCTGTCCAGGGCATGTTTGTAATGTTGGATCACTGTGTCTAATAAAATGGTTGCAAGACTACATATTTCTGTCTGCAGGCATGACTGATGAGCTCTATTTTTGGCTTGGTGCCTGCTTTGGTTCTAGTGTGGAACTGTAAGGAACAGGAAAGGTCACCAGTTATGGTGAACCAGATATAGATTTTTATTTTTTTTAAAAAGTCTTCTGAGGTATATTTGTGAAGTTCACTATTTAATATAGATGGGGCGAGGGGAACCATTTAAACTACAAACACTTCATTTTTGAAAGAACCACTGTCTTACTGTAATAATTTAAGTTACTGGCTAACATAGGGGTCATCTTGTTAGAGGCTCTTTGTTACACACATACACTTCAATCATCTTTCTCCACATTGCAACTGAGCCCTTTAATCATGAAAGTTTTTGTCAGTCTGGTGGCAGGAAAAGGTAAGAATTTCTTGTTAATAGTTTTGATGTGGGTCAGGTGCAGAACTGGAATGTAATCTAGATCTTCTAAAACCCAGTTCAATACATTAATAAATATACAGATCATCTCCAGACGAACCAAAAATACCCGTGTGAGCTTTTAGTTGTTTTAATTCAGTTCCTCCTTGTCTGGCATCATTGATGTCCAGTGTTAGAGCTGCTTTCTTCTTTCTCTTTCAGAAATGTCCTTCCTGCCTGACTTCGGGATCTTTACCATGGGCATTTGGTCTGTTGGTCTTGGAGCCATCGGTGCAGCTGTGACAGGGATTGTCCTTGCTAACACTGACTTATTTTTGTCCAAGCCAGAAAAGGCCACGTTGGAGTTTTTAGAGGAGATAGAGCTAAAAACTTTGGGATCAGGTAAGATTCTGGATGTTTCAGCCCACAGTCTTTGACAATTGGACTTTTACAAGAACCTTTGTAAGGCCAGTGTTGGATGAGGTTTTCTTAGTCTTTCCTAGTTATAACACATAGTTGGGCATCTTTGATAGCAGGTAATTCTGCTGAAGGAAAAGCAATCAAAACTGATATTTCTGGATGAAACATGACACACTTCTAAAAATCAATAAAGCAATAATACCCTGTTATGCATATAGAATTTTTTTCTGATAGAACTGTACTTGAATGTGGAATTCTCTACAGTGCTTTGTGTTGGTCCTTAGAGCATTAATCATTACAAATAAGAATGGCTGATATTATTGTTGGTGCTGTTTCTCCTGTATGAACAGAACAAAGAACATTCAAAGCAGGTGAACTATGGAAGAAGAATGGTGCAGTGGTCATGGCTGTGCGAAGACCTGGATGATTTTTGTGCAGAGAGGTATTTGCTGGGCTTGGGGATTAATTAGGAAGAGCTGAGCTCTACTTGCATAGATTCCCTTTAAATAAAGAGCGTGGGGGAAATAGGACAGTCATCAAATACATCTCAAGTATCTGAAAGGTCTTGTTTCCTAGCCCAAACTGGTTGCCAGCTAACACCATACTTAGTTTTCTTTGCCACTGATTTGTGTAGTCTAGGTCCTGATCATTCTTCTTCTGAGGGCAATGAATACATGATTTTTACAACTGCCAGGGACCCAGCCCTTGGTAATTAGAAAGGGAGATTACACAAAAGCCAATAGGTAATGAGTCTTTTGAGCTAGTTGTATTCCAAATGTCCAGAATAAATCACTATGAGCCAGGTAGTCTCTGGTCAAGAGCAGCCCAAGACTGAACTGGCAGAAAGCCATCAGATAAAGCTTATCAGCAAAAAAAGAGGTGTGCATAAAGGGGAGTCCCTTGCTGTTGTGGATGCTGAATGTGAGGCAGGAAGGTAAAGGAATCTGGAACAGTAACTCCTTGTCTTCATAACAAGGTGGGTTGGGAAACAAAATGTGATCCTTAGGTTGGCATTAGGCACCTTGGGTGGAGGTAGGAGGATACACTTAAAATACAATTTGAATGTACCGTGTTTCTGTGGGAACAGCCATAACTTGCACCTTGGCCATTATTTTTCTCATAGCTATGGGGAAAAATAGCTATTATGTTGTTACTCACTACTCTATAACATGGAGTAATTAATATTGCAACCACTTAATTAAAGGATCTGTTCCCATCAGTACTAACTGCTTAAGTATGTGTAGAATTCATGGAAGGTTAAAGATGAAAGTGCTTTGCTCTCTGAACAGGTGTAGCATAGGCAGGAGGAGAATGCACTATGTGCCTGACTGTGCCTTTCGCATACAGTTAGACAGGAATTAATTAATGATTTTTTTTTTTTTAATGCTAACTTCCTAAGTAGAAATAAAGAGTCCAATTCAAAGAATGGTGTTTTTTTTTCTTTCAGGAAGAAATTGAGGAGAGAGGAATTTAATTTTCTAATTCTTATTTTTGTTTCAAAACTTCAAATTTAACAGATGCAGTCACACTACAGATCAGCTAATTAGGGCAAATAATTGTTTTGTATTTTATCTGTGAACATGTCTGAAAAAGCATTTAAATTGTCTAAACTGAAGTTATTTTTTGTTGTTGTATACAAGAGTCATCTCACAAAAGAGCTTTGAGTATACATTCTTCTCCTAAGAACAGTTTAGTTGCCTTTTTTGTGTGTGTGTGTCTATTAATGTTTCTCCATAGTATGAAGGCTGCTTCAAGCTGCTTCTTTCCCCACTGTCACTCTCTGAGCTGGTGGAATGGTTCAATACAGGTGACTTGCCATATCTGTTAACCTGCAGGCAGTAGTTTTTGGGTTTTTTTTTTTTTGCAAGAGACAAAAATACTGTTGCTTCCCACTCTCTTACACCTCGGAAAGGATGTTGAACTTTGTCCTTGCTGGCAGCACCAAAACCGAATATATACTTCCCTGACACAGTGGTGGGGTTGAAAAGTGGCCATTCGACCTTACAGATCACTGACCTGATACCAGCGGTGAGGACGTGCTTCCATTATCCACTGCAAAGGATGTCACAAATCCTACTGGAATGATGTCTTTGTATCCTTGAGGATTGAGGCCTGTAGACTTAAGAAATATGGAGTCTTTTATCTCTATCATCTGCATCCTAAATCATCAGTCTTTTTTTGTTCACAGAATCACAGAATCACTAGGTTGGAAAGGACCTTTAAGATCATCAAGTCCAACCATTAATCCAGAACCACCATGTCCCCTAAACCATGTCCTGAAGCGCCACATCCACACGTTTTTTGAACACTTCCAGGGATGGCGACTCCACCACCTCCCTGGGCAGCCTGTTCCAATGCCTGACCACCCTCACAGTGAAGAAATTTTTCCTAATATCCAATCTAAACCGCCCCTGGCGCAACTTGAGGCCATTTCCTCTTGTCCTATCACTAGTTACTTGGGAGAAGAGACCAACACCCTCATCGCCACAACCCCCTTTCAGGTAGTTGTAGAGAGCGATAAGGTCTCCCCTCAGCCTCCTCTTCTCCAGACTAAACAACCCCAGTTCCCTCAGCCGCTCCTCATAAGACTTGTGCTCCAGACCCCTCACCAGCTTCGTTGCCCTTCTCTGGACACGCTCCAGCACCTCAACATCCTTCTTGTAGTGAGGGGCCCAAAACTGAACACAGTATTCAAGGTGCGGCCTCACCAGTTATTTAAGATAGCCTATGTTTAACAGGACTACACTTCTCCATCTCATGGTCTGGATCCAGCCATGTAGCGATCCAGTGCTCCAGTCATTGTGAAAGTGCTGTGGGCTTGCGAGTTTTGTAGGTGCCAACTCAAGCAGTCTAAAGTGGCAGAAAAGCCATAGTTGAACTATCAGAGGACAAACTGAAATGGAAATTGTTCTTTTGGATTGTCCTGCCTTGCCGGAGAGAGGATGTATTCTGCTAGGGTGTGCCTGCCTGCTATTTACAAAAACAAGAAAACAGTTTCACAGACTAGATGAAATGGTCACAGGCCCATGGTGAGGGGGGCCTTTAAAAAAAAAAAAAAGTTGCTATAATTTGCCCACAAAAATAGACTTCTTCTCTTTTGCTTATTGTATCACTTTTTTAATAGCAGTAAAGAAAAACAAGTCAGGTCTAGTCCCAAGGTGCTGCTTGAAGTCTAATCTCTTGAGAATTTTAAAACTTAACTATGCTCTTATGTTATTCCTGCTCTCTCCCCTCCCAAAAGCCAAGCAAGGAGACACAAAATAAACCCCACCAAACTGCTGAAGTGCCTTTCTCCAAAACACTAATCAAGGTTTGATGGTATCACTATCTCTCCAGAGACAGTGGTTTCTGGTCTTACAGGGGACCCCACTGCACTAGCCTGGAACATCAGTTCTTAGACATGTTAGGTCACACTACAATTTTTTTTGTTTTGTTTTGTAGATTATGAGAGTGTTGAATTAAATACGAAATCCCAGATAAGATTGTTATTAACCTCCCTTTTAGGAAGATCATAAGGCATTTTGTTGAGGGAAAACAGGAAATAATTACCAGATCTTTAAGAACAGAAAAGAGGGGAAAGATCTAACAAGTGTAAGCTATGATCCTTTAACTTATCGGGCTCACTACTTGGTGTTTGCTTGTGATGCTGATTCATCCTTTTTCATTTCCTCTGAAATAGAGAGGAGTGAACTGGAAAGCTGCCCTTACCCTTTCACCTACTGATGTCTTTCTCTAATGTCTTTTCTCCTGTCTGTTGACCCCTATCTGTCTGCTGCTTGATACTCAATAAATTCTGGATACCCTGTAAGCCTTTGAGTTAAGGCATTTCGGTTAGGTGGCTGAGGGTGTTCGCATAAACCATGTCTGTGAAATTCTTTGCGGGAATTTTGTCCAGTAAAAATGACCTTTCTCCATTGGAGATGAGAAGAAACACCTTTGCAGTGTGCACTGTGATCTGTTGGAAACCTGGGAGGCCTTTGTACAAACCATGGGAGCTGAGAGTTCCTTCAGCAGAACAAAAAACCCAGCAGATGAGCGGTGACACCTTACACTCTTACACACCAGAAAAAGCAGTATTGCTTCCAGGGTACTGAAGGTGTATGGAGAAATTCCCTGATTATTTTCACTGGGAAAGTTAAGTGATGTGCAGGCATTATCTTTTTACTGTTCTGTAAACACTTCAGAAGATAGTTGAAGCCCTAGCACAGTCAAGGTATATCTACAGCTTTGATGTAAAAATATGTTTTTTCCAGGATTTAATATCTTATCCAGTAAATGCTCAGAAAAAATCTCCTTCCTCTGTGCTTAATGAAGAAAATTTTAGTAAATCTAATGAAGATCTGCCTAGGAGTACAGCTAGCTTAAATGTCTGATTTACAGGTCTGTTTCTGTTTTGTTCTCAGGCTAGAATTTATGTATGTTTCTGATGCTCTTGAAATTCAAGGTGAAGCTTTCGCAACCTCCATCTACTGCCTGAAATGTTTCGGTGTTTTTTTCCTTTCTTAGGAGGCTTCTGAGCTCTCCTCTCTGAAACCTCAGCTGTCCAAGCTGGGTGTCCCTCTCTATGCTGTTGTGAAAGAGAAGATAGGGACTGAAGTGGAGGATTTTCAGCATTATTTCAAAGGAGAAATCTTCCTGGATGAAAAGGTATAGTGAAGTTTGGTGTACTCCTTTTATTTAAAAACGAGCTTTTGAATGTCCTCTTTGAAGAGTTTGTATAAATAATATAGATAGAATGTGGTCTGAATGAAAAAGGATTTAGTGACACTGTAGTTTAAGAAGCTAATTAGCTTTGCTTTTCTATATATATATATATATATATATATCCTGCTCAGCTTAGACATTGCTCTGTAGCTATGCACTGATAACAGGCTGTTGCAGGATTAGTCCTCCCCTTTAACAGGTAAACAATATGGCCTATTAATATTTATTTCTTTCTTCCACTGGCTTGTGTGACTTGCTGATGTTTATGATGTGTGAATCAAGGTCTGAAGGTGACAGGCATAATTAATTCATGATGTACAGCCCAAATTGCAGTGATGTGGCTTGTCCCAGTAAAGCGGCATGTGCCATATTGCCAGTCTCCTGTCCTACAAAACCACGGCCCTGCTTACTCTTTAACCCAGAAATCATTTGGCTTCTGAAACAAAAAGAATACATAGTACTCAAAGTCAACAAGAAGGTACCTTTGTTTGCACTCCCCACTCTGCCTGTGTGAAAGAATCAGGCTGATTTATAAAGAAAAAAAAAAAAGCAGGTGACAGATAAAGTTTCAGGGCTTGACTTCACTGTTATCTCTTCACCAGCATTTTTATTGCTGTACTTCAAAAATAAGAAAAGAATATGTTTATCACAAAGCACCCTTGTTGTCAGTAACGTGCATATAGATGTATATGGGGCTTAAATACCTGTGAATCAGCTTAAAATCCACATGAATGGTGGCAGTACCACTAGTTGGCTGTGTGGAGGTAAGCGGTCATGTACTCTGTTAAAGAGGTTACTTCAGGTGCTATTTCTTTTTAGCTCTGCCTGGTTGGCTTTTGTGTGTTGTGACCTTTCTTGGATACAGGGTTGGCTGGTTTCCTGAATTTCATTTGGGAGGAAAATCCTTTTCACTTTGTTTGCTGAGGTATTTTCTGTTTCCCTGCAGAAAGGCTTCTATGGTCCACGCAGACGAAAAATGATTATGTCAGGCTTCTTCCGCCTTGGGGTCTGGCAAAATTTCTTCCGTGCTTGGAAAAGTGGATTTAGTGGTAACCTGGAAGGAGAAGGATTCACCCTGGGAGGAGTATATGTGATTGGGGCAGGAAGACAGGTACTGCAGGCCATCTAGGAGGCTTTTATATCTCCTGAGAGACCGAAAGTTCATTGTCTGGAATTGTTCAGTTGCTGGTCAGTTGATATCCCATGGGGAGACTAGTGTATGAATTTCTGTCTTTTGTCTTTGACTAGGGTGTTTTACTGGAGCATCGTGAGAAAGAATTTGGAGACAAAGTCAGCCTTCCATCTGTCCTTGAAGCTGCGGAGAAGATAGAGCCACAAGCTTCCTAAGTGGAAAAATAGTTGCGCATGTTTCTGATCACAGCTTGAAATGTAGAATGCATCTGTTTCTTGAACGTGCAGTTTAATTGCTTCTTAACTATTTAGTGATTGATGCAGAGGAAAGATTCTCTATTCAAATATAGTAAACGATGAAAACCTTCCTGGATTTTTTTTTTGCTTTGCAGCCTTTCAGGTGGTCAGGATTTCAGCTGGTCTTTTGTGTCTGACTGTGTTAATGAAAGGCTGGGTCTAAAATCTGACCTAGCCTAGATGTTTTCAGCCAGAGACAGTCGGTTGAAAACCTGTCTACCTAGGGGAACAAAAGTCTGCTAGGGCTGGAGTAATGGAGTACCAGCTGAGGTTGAAGGATAATAAAACTCTATGTAAATGAAATGCCTTCGCTTTTTCCTTTTTCATTAACATCAAAACACATTTGTTTCTAGAGACTAAATCCTGTCAGTCTACATTATTCTGAGATTCTGCGTTCAATAATATGTCTACCCAGTAAGTTTTTTGTTAGTTAACTACTGGCTCTAGATCTTCCAGCTCTTTGTGTGACTCCCTGCATGGAAGATTGAAGACATGTGATGTTCACTCCAGAAGGTAATTGTGGCATGAGGGCAAGTGTTGTCCTGTGTTTAAGATTCTAAAAAAAAAAAAAGCCAACAGTATCAGAGAGCAGATTAGGTAGAGTTTCCATCCTGGCTCGAGTTCTGCAGTAGAATGGCTGGGCTGTTACTTCTAAAAATAGATGTAGTTGCACAAGATGATCCATGAGAGCCAGTACCATACATAGCCAAATATACATACCTAGACTGAAGTATGAACAGGACAGCATGAATTTTCCAAATGTGCTGATGTTTCAAAGTCTAAACAACATTTTAACATTGCTCTTAGAGAGGATTATCAAGTGTTGGGTATCCTTCATTAGCTGCTGTATATGTAAGGCTAGGTAACTTGGGAAGAATGTGTGGGCTAGAGCATACTAAACTACCAGAAGGATTAAAGGGAAAGATTCTTTTGTCCTGGTGGCAGGTCAGTCTGAACTGTCATTCTGCTTTCTTCTGACCTTAAAATTAATGAAACCTTCATGTATCATTGGTACTGAGGGCAGGGATACTTTGCACCTCTGAAACTTCAGTAATATGCCTGTTTTTGCTCTGTGTGCCAGTGCCCACCCATCCATATTGTTGAGCTGTGTGCAAAAAAAATGGTCATACATGATCTGACTGTGAAACCTAAATGCCAAAACCCTAAAACTTCACAACACTGAGACCTGGCCTTGGTCTGTGTTAAATCAGTTATGCAGGCTTTAAAATTGCATCATTATGGATGAAATCCTGACTACTATTTTTTTTTTTTTTAATTTCCAGGCAGAAATAATTGTAACAGAAAATATTCATGTGCTCTTCAGAGTCTGTTCTTCACAGTTCCCTGAAACAACACGAGCAATGAGCATTCTGAGGGATTCAGATATGGGTATTTTCACCAAGAATTTTCATTTGAAACCTAAATGGAAGTTGGACTCATGTATGCTACTATCAGATGAAATTTGTGTTTGACTGTTTTGGGGGGTGGAGGACAACAGGAGTTTGGAGGGTAGAGCAGCAAAGTCTACAACAAATTTACTATATGATACGGACTTTTTCTATAAGTGCTGTCCTAAGATTCATGGAGAGGTGCAGAGAATTGTGTATTGTCTCTGTCCGCGTTCTGAGCTGTGTGGGTAAGTATGATGGTAAGTAAGATGGTGTCAAAAAGCTGTTGGGTGCTCGAAGGCATAAAATGACTGACTGGAGGTGGGCTCCTCTGAATGGCATCCAGAGCAGCTGGACAGCTGCCAAGAGTTTGCTCCATGAAATAAAAGAATTGTGCCTGAAAGCTTTTTGTCCTGGGTTTTACCACTGAAAGGAAGTACCTGTATCATGAGTGCTTGCCTGACACAAAGCATCTAAAGCTCTTCCTCTACAAACCTGCAAAGTTTAAAGCAATATGTAAGTGGCCGCTTGTCTGCAGTCAGCGTATTGTTACTTTGGCATGCAAGTGGTAGGAAGCATAAAAGAGCTGCTAAAAAATGTGTGGGAGCTACTGTTTCTTACAGTTGCAATATGCTACTAATAACAAAGATCTTACAATAGGAGAATTCACAGATTCGGATCACAGCTCCTATTGAGTTTTGAGTTTTCTTTCCAATGGGAACTGGAAAGCTTTGCCCTTTGCAGGAGACAGGTCTTGCACAAAGAGATGGGCAAAGAAGGTACTGATCTTAGACCTGGATTTCAGGCCTTGTTCCAAGGGCTGTTTATGCATTTCACATAAACATGAAATGTGAAAGGCATAAACAGCCCTTGGAGAATGGGATGGAAGCCAGATAAATTCCAAGAAATTTAAGATAAACTGAAGTGCTTTTAGAACCTGCTAAATCTGGAGAGCATCTACTGAACAGTTTTGCGTACGTGCAGTTGAATCCCACATTCTCTGACAGAGCTGGCCACCGGTTCCTCCAGTCAGACTGCAGGAGGTCCTAGATGATGACAAGGATGCCATGGGGTTGCAGCCCGGCTGTTAGCCCACCCAAAGGGACTGTGTTTTCTGATCTTGGAAACAGAAGCAGGAAGCCATCATGTCCGGCATTTAGAATGTTTAGCTGAAGTATAATGTCTGTTGAACATACAAATCATTAATGCTGCAATGATGAAATGTTCCTTTAGTGTAGAAGCATTTTTAGAAAGACCTGTGAAGTCCTTTTGAGGGTGTTTATTAAAATATTCATGGAGACTGAAAGTTCTCTGCTCTGTCATCTTCAGCAATGGTGGTACAATAACCACGTCAGACCTATATCCGTGAGAGTGTGTTTTCCTACTGTTAACAGTCATAGTTCCTGTAAACAGCTAGTGGGACAGCATACTTCTTGATTTGGAAGTTATGTAGGCTCACCCACATTTCAAGGTTTTGTAATCCTGTCTTCCAGAGATCAAGTCAAAACTTCGAGCCATAAAAGGTCCAAATGATATTTGAAAATGTTCTGAAGAATTATTGATAAATCTGACTTTTTTTTTTTTTAGCCAACCTTGGGATTATTTGGAGTTGGCTCATCCTTTCTGAACTCAATGTTGACAAAATACAAGTGGAGAGGGTAGAAAATATGTGGTACCTAGGAGCTAGGAACAGTTAATAGGAATTGGAAATGGGCAGTCTTGAAATAAAAATGACAGCAAAATAGTAAAGGAGGAACAAATGAATTCAAAGTGAATTTCCAGTGCTGGAGAGTGCAAGGTCTGACTATCTGGTTTAAAAAAACACTTTCTTCTTTAAATGTAGAACATTCATTGAAAAAAAACTCGTTCATAGTTGTTGATTTTGTTGTACCAACAGCTACCTCTTCTGCCCCAGTTCCTTATACGCATTTGAAGTTTGTTTTTTTAACCACGTGTACACGAAATCTAAATCACTTCTCCGTGCATCAAATACCACATCACAGTTCAACACTCAGCTAGTTACTGGAAACTCTAATAATTGAAAGCTTGTTTATTCTGGGCTTGAGAGACAAAACTACCCAGTAGTAATTTTAAGTATGTTCCAGTACTGTTTAATATCTTCATCAATGACATAGGCAGTGGGATCAAGTGCACCCTCAGCAAGTTTGCAGATGACACCAAGCTGAGTGGTGTGGTTGACACACCTGAGGGAGGGGATGCCATCCAGAGGGACCTGGACAAGCTCAAGGAATGGGCCCCTGTGAACCCCATGAGGTTCAAGTGCAGGGTCCTGCACCTGGGTTGGGGCAACCCCCAGTATCAATACAGGCTGGGGGATGAAGGGGTGGAGAACAGCCCTGCCAAGGATTTGAGGGTACTGGTGGATGAAAAGCTGGGCATGAGCCGGCAATGTGCACTAGTAGCCCAGAAGGCCAACCCTATCCTGGGCTGCACCCAAAGCAGCATGGCCAGCAGGTTGAGGGAGGGGATTCTGCCCCTCTGCTCTGTTCTGGTGAGACCCCCCCCTGCAGTGCTGCGTCCAGCTCTGGAGCCCTTGGCACAGGAAATACATGGACCTGTTGGAGAGGGTCCAGAGGAGGGACACCAAAATGATCAGAGGGATGGAACAGCTCTGCTGTGAGCACAGGCTGAGAGAGTTGGGGTTGCTCAGCCTGGAGAAGAGAAGGCTCCGGGGAGACCTTATTGCAGCCTTCCGGCGCTTAAAGGGGGCTTATAAGAAAAATTGGGGACAAACTTTTCAGCAGGGCCAGTTGCAATAGGACAAAGGGTAATGGTTTTAAACGAAAAGAAGGCAGATTTAGACTAGATAGAAGGAAGACTTTTTTTACAATGAAACACTGGCACATGTTGCCCAGAGCAGTGGTAGATGCCCCATCCCTGGAAAACGTTCAAGCTCAGGTTGGACGGGTCTCTGAGCAACCTGCTCTAATTGAAAATGTCCCTGCTCATTGGAGGGGGTTTGGACTAGATGACCTTTAAAGGTCCCTTCCAGCCCAAAATATTCTATGATTCTATTAGTCTATGATTCTATGAATTTACCTTCAATTAATTTTCCCTTGTTTGTAAGCCCATTCATTTTTTTCCATACAAACACGGATTAATAAAAAAAAAAATTAAAAAGGAAAATGCTATGAAGTCAATGTCGTGTAATATAGGAAGGTTCTTTTTACCTGAACTTTTAAAAATACCAATTACATTTCCTATCTGCGGTGTCCTTTTAAAGGCATTAGGAAGCTGGCCTGCCTCAGAGGGTGTTTTCTGTTTATTTCCTGTCCTGCACCTTTGCTGCCCTGTGAGGGTTACCCATTCCCAAGGCTGTCAGAGTGCCTGCAATCGGTGCCATCTGCAAATACCCGCACAGAGAAGGGATTGCCAAGGGATCCCTGCCATCTTCTGATGCGCGTCCTTGTGATGCACTTTGGCAGAAAGACTAAGCAAATTCTTCTTCTCTCTCAACCGCTGGATGTCACTGCTACCCCAGCCAAAATGAAGGTCAGCTGTAAACCCGCGTTTTTTTCTGCAGTAAAAGATTTGCATAACAAAGATGCCAGGAACAGACCACTGTAGATTCCGATTAGGCTAGAAGAAAGCTGTTAGGAAAGACATCTACTCCTGCCATCTTCTTACTTGTGTGGCCGTTTTTCTTTTTAAAATAAGAAACTTAAAGGAAGGATATACTCCGTTGAATGATACAGTCTGTGGTATATAGACATTTCTAAATGAGTGTGGAGGCAGTAAATTATTAACAGACCCGCTGTAATCCTTACTAATGTCATATGTTTGAGTAAGGCTAATTTTAGATACTGCCAGTGTGTGAGTGGCTTCCTCGATCCCACAGACTTCTGCCGGAGGCTGATTCAGCGGGGCCGGAGTAGAGCGGTGCAATGGCCGCTTGGTAACAGCAGAGGGAGCCGGGGAGATGGAGAAAATGCTGTGGAGACATGATGAATAAAGTTAAATCAATGATTCAGTCTAATCCACTCTAATTTTATTTGATATCTGAATAGTTCCATCCTAATTTATTCTTCTTCTATTTGATCTCGAAAATGTCATAAAGGTTTTCCCTAAAGTATTTCTTCTTTCTTTTTTGGGTCCAGCTACCGACTTCTTAGTATTTGAAGTCGTTTCAAGTCTCTCAGTAGCTTCGGTGGGCTTTTTTCCCCACACACCCTTACCTCTCTTAACCTCATAACTATCAAAACCACATGATAATTCCAACTTTAACTCTGATTTCCAGAAACCTCCCTGTGTAAATAGAAATTTCTTCCACTGAACAGTTGTGTTTGATGATAATGGTAAGACTGAGCAGATACAGTGGATTTGGTGAATAGCTTGGGTCAGGCCATTTTCCACTCCTCATAATGGATCATTCATTAATTTCAGGAAATGTTTGGTAGCGGCTAGAGGAAACAGCATCGACAAACCATACGTGAACATCGGCCTGCACAAGTTCATGAACAAATCAGATTTTCCATTGTCATTCCTGCAGTACTATTACACCCTTTTACTGCTGAAGTTACTGTCTTTTAAAAGTATTCCAATTTGCCCTAACACTTAGTTAATGTTTCTCTGATGGATGAGATTTTTACCCTAATTTTCTTGGCAACACAGTGAAGCACACAGAACAGAGATAATGTCAAAGGCAAATAAATGGGACACGGAGAGGTTGTTCGAACTATCTCCACACTAACAGTGAACACAGACAATCCAACCGCTCTGCAAACTGCTAACACTAACCATTTTACAAGACTATTTTAAATTGCAAGAGAACCTTATTTTACTGAACAATGCCCTTCCTAATTCCACAGACTTACATCCTAGAGCTGCTGCATTTCCCTGAAATTTCCCATTCCCCCTGCTCGATCTTAGCGGTTACTGTTGCACCCTCTGTCTTCCCATCTCTGGGAAGCAGCACACGGGAGCTTTCTGCTTGGCTCTGAACTTTACTGGAGACGTGACTCAGTGCTCTGTAGGATGACTGAAGTACTTCTGAGATGGAGAAAGGATCTCTTCTAGTTCTTTTTACCAGCTGGTAATACAATGACCATACAATTTCCTAGCTCCCCTTCCTCACTTAGATCCTCCCTAAAATTCAGGTGATTCTTCTTCTAGCATCTTCTTTCAGCTTTACCAGTCAATTCAATTTTACTTTGGTTTCTAAGAAGCCTCGAGCAAGCTCGGGGAGGCCTGCAAACAGAGGAGACTACAGAGAAGCTGTTATCGTGCAACGATCTTTACATCTCTCTGCAGAATCAGAGATGCCTTTCTCCAGACCCAGACTGGAGCCCTGAAATGGCATCTGTCTGGGGGGACGGGGTGGCAGTTGGGCCTAGCTACAGCCCTTGAAATGTTGAGCCATTCCTGCCTTTGGCTTAAGCCAGCGGTCACAATACCTGTGCCTAAGGCAAGCTCTTGCATTTGAGAGTTTTGAAGGTGCAAACAAATGCCCACCCCCCTTTTTTTTAACATTTCTTTGAACAACTGCATGTAGGGGTTGAGAGGGAATCTTGATAATGCGACCAGCGGGTGGGTGACGCACTGGTGTCTATCCACTCTCTCTGACTTCAGACGGGTGTGGGTGGGGGGAACTGTGCATTTATGCCATATTAATTCTAGCATGGCTTTGGTTGTCAGCCTTGGCCCCACGCAGAATTATCACAGAAGCGAAGCACTAAGCTCACTCCATTTAATTGCTCACCGGTTCCTTTCAGCCTTTAGCCGAGCACTTGGTGGGATTGCCGACACCTTTGCGAGTGCTTTCTCCTGATCTAGGGGGGATAAGGAAGTCCCCAAAATCCAAGCCCTGGAGCAGCTGAGGGAAGTGTAGGGAATATGAGAAGCCCTGTAGTAAAGCCTCTGGCACTGAACTATGTTCTTTAGCCTTGCCTTCCTGCACACAAATGTATTTTCATAGTGAGGCACTCAAGAAAATAGTTTTGCTCTATACATGAGGTAGAGAAGGAAGATGACAGAAGCGTTTCCCTGTGTGGAAAGATCGTAAGGCATGGAAAAGAAGGGAACAAGAGCAGTGCATGGAAGTTAGGAGCTAAACTAGGCAGCGAAGGGCAGGGGAGGGGAGGGGAGGCCATTTCCTCACCTGCCAGGCGGCGACTACCTCAGGTGTGAGCTATTCTTGCTCACCACACGCGTTTAAAAAACACGACTCAGCCTCTTTTTTCCCCTCCCTCCTCTCTTCCCAGTACCTAGGAAGAGGTATTTAGTAAGTCCTGGGACGTCTGAAGACTCAAAATACTCTTTAGGTAATTTTATCTTTCCCTTCGCCTTCTGGCTTTCCACGTAAAGCTCGACTGTGCCTTCAGCGTTACCCCAAACGTGCTGCCCCGGCACGCTGGTTCCCGCTCCCGAAGGCCCTGAGGGGGAGGAAACGCCGGCCCCCGCCGAGCTCCCTCAGCGCGGGGCGCGGGGCAGGCCGGCTCTCGGAGCCTCTTCCGCGGGGCGGGGGACGCGGCCATGGCGACCAGGAAAGTAGTCTGAAATCAAAGAGCCGAGAGCCTTACTGAGCGGCCGCTGGGCCGCCGGCGGGGGCTGCGGGGGGTCGCCCGCGGGGAAGGGGCGGTGGGAACGCGAGGGGCGGCCGTTCCCGCCGCTGGGGCGGGGCGGGGGCCGCTGGCGCTCGCAAGCCTCCGCCCGGCCTCGGGGTCCTCGCGGGGCGCCGGGGCTCCACCGCCAGCGCGGGGGACACCTGTGGGGGTGACAGCGGGCGAAGCCGCCCCGAGGCCCGCGGGAGCCCGGCGTTCTGGGGAGAGAGCCGGGCCTCCTGCGCGTCCCCTTTGTGTGGAGCACGGCTGCGTGCGGGGAGCGGGCGTGGCCGGAGGGACGGGCGTGCATTTCCGCGCTGCCTCGGGAGCACGGCAGCGGCGGGGCGGCTCGGCTCGGCGGAGGGGCACCCCTGGCGCTGGTGGCCGGCCGCGCTGAGGCGGGGAAGGTCCGGGAGCGCCGCCGCGCCGTGTCCATGGACTAGCCGAGGCAGCGGAGGGAGTCCTGAGTACGCCGACCGCCGCCTCGCCCTCCGCCCAACTTGGCGAAACTTAGCGAGCAGGCTGCTGCCCCCGGTGAGTCCCTGCCCGCCCCGCCGCCGGCCCGGGCGTCCTCCTCAGCCCCGGGGGTCGCGCCGTGTCTCCGCCGTACGGAATGCCCTGTTCTCCCCCGCCCGCCCCCGTCTTTAAGCACCGGCATTTCAGGCCCCTTCGGAGCCCGGCACTCCCCTGCAACATCCCCTACGAGGTGGCAGCCATTGAACCGTGCGGGGAGCAAGCGCTGCCCGGCTGCCCTCCCTGGGGGCGGGCAGCAGCCCTCAGGCTTCCTAAGGTTTCCGAAAACGCGGGGCTATGGCGAGCCTCTGCCATTTTCCTTGTCCATTAAAGGAAGCCGGAGAGACCGGGCGAGGCTTCCTCTGGGAGTTCACGCGAAGTTGTTACGTTGAGTGAGGTGCTACAAGAGCGAAATTTTTTTTGTTGTTTTTAGAAAAAGGCCTTTCGGGGTGCAGCAGCCGCAGGGCGGCGTTTGCCTGCTCCTTACTCCGCCGTTGCACCGGCTGCTGCCAGCCCCTGCCCGCAATCCGACCGTTGCTGTTAGCAGAAGCAGCTGCTTCGTGTGTGCGAGAATTGAGGCCTGTAGCTTTTTTTCCTAATTTTAACTTTCATTACTTGTAAGCTGTGCTGACGAGGGACCTCTCTGACACCCCGCTCAGCTTCCCGCCGAAACAGGCCTGGCCGTTGAGCTGAGGTGACGCCGCGCTCAACGGCCGGGCCTCTTGTGGCTCCTGCGGGTTCCCAGGATGGGGGTTTGGATAACTAACACATCACCAGCGCCCCTTCGGCCGTTCGCCGTCCACCTGGTTGTCTTTGTAGTTTCAGGTGAATGTTTTACTTCTGTTCTGTGACCACTGCAGAGCGCTGCCGAGAAGCTGCTGCATGCAGACCCAGTGAGGGGAGTTCAAGTCGTTTTGCACGGTTAATGTGGGGAAAGTGTGTGTTTATTTTTTTTGTAAGGAAGGGAATGGCCTTTGTGCATTTCTAGGAAGAGGGTTTAAGCTAAGCTGGAAAAGGCTTGGTATTATGTAGGACCCATGGTGTTATACCTGCCAAACTTCAATACTGGCTTTTTTTTTTGTGTAGAACAAACCACAATTTTACATTTTCAGAGTATCTGTATAAGGCTGTTAAGTATACATCTGACTTCATCTGATGTACTCAGTGTAGACTTAGTGGTTTCATTTTGAGCCTTTCTGAATAAAATTAACAAAACAAAACAAACGCTGTAAAAATAAGATAAGCTGCTTGTTGTGTTGGGTTTTCCCTTCCTTCATAGGCCTTCAAAGGTGGTGGTGGAGGGAAGGATATTTTAAGATAACTGCCAGGGTAAGATTTTTCCAGCACAGCTTTTTTTATTAAAGCTTCTGACCTAGAGCTCTGGATAAAATAGAAGGAAACCAGCTCCTAGAGAATGGAAGTATAGGATATATCTTGTCCGTAAATGCTCAGTGGGGTGATGATCTCCTTTCTGGCTATCTCCATCAGTGAGTTAGGCATCAGTACTCACATGCTCTCATGACTTCCTGAGCCACTTGATACTTGCAATAAATGTGTGAAAATGTTTGGGTGTGAGTGGTTGAGATACCTCCACTGTCTGCTTGACAGACGGATTGTGTGGGGAGACAAGGGGTCAGGTGGGAATTCAAGTCTAGTCATTGGGGTCAAGTAGGAATGAGCTGTGGGGGAAATTATTTTGCAGCTTCTGTTTTTTGGTTGTTTTTTTAAACAAATTCAGGACACCTGTGTTGTTGAAATGGTGTTCTTTGTCCTCTGGCTAATGACACTGGAAGAAGGTACTTTCAGGGTGTAATGCATGTCCTTTTAGCTCTGTTCTTGTGGGGTGGGGAGGGAAGAACATGGTAATGTTGCCTGTCCTTAGATTTTCGTGTTCAAAGTTACAATGCCACTGAAACAGCAGCTTTTAGAAATCACTTCCCAAAAGTTTGGAAATACTTTTATAATAGTGTTGAAAAACAATGTGCAAGTAAGTTATGTGGTTGGCATTTCACTTTATTTTTGTTGATCTCGCTCAAAGATGGACAAGGCCTTGTTAAAGGTGAGGTCTAGAACTAAATCAAAATCATTGAAAGTTGCTATTCTCTGTCTAGTATGTGCTCTGTGTGATTTTTATTTAGTGTAAGTTGATCCAGTTAGCTTCCTTTGTGTCAAAGCATTACCTCCAGTCCCCAAGAAAGATGACCAAATCAGAAGAAACCTCATTTGGGTCTTAACTGAGTCTTATACTTGTCTCTGGGCATAGACTTTGCCAGACACTTAGTGCATTGTAGAATAATTAATCTTATGCTCTCTTCCTGTTTAAAGCCTCTTTCCTCTCCTCCCTGCCTTCTTGTGGGATGGGGAAGGGGGATGTAGAAGACAAAAGAAATTATCTTACGTGAGCAATGTCTGTGCAAGAGCTTTCATATAGGAAACATACCTGACAGGACTGAAATGGTGTCTGTTCTGGGCTACCTTTTGCTAGATTTAGGCCGTGTAATACTTAATGAAAGGATCATAAAAAGCCCTTGCTCTGAGCCCTGGAATGCTGTCTAATTGGGGCACTTTCTTTGATATTGAAGATGTAACTTTTTGCTCTTAGATGTAGCAAGAAAACTGTTGACATGATGTGTTATGAATTTGGTCATGTCCAGATGCAAATGTGCAGATAATCTGGCCAAAGAAGTTTAAGTTGTAGGTAAAGTTCTAATGAATAACTGAGGACTATGTTTTTTGATCCCTTATAGGTCAGGCTGACCTCTGATTTTCTTAGAGGGTAGTTATATTTAGTTGATGAAGCTTTGGTGTGTGGCTGCCAGCTGGCCATTACCTGTAAATGGATGTGTGTGTGTGTGAGGGGGATTTTTCTGCTGACAAACTCATACAATTAATTCTCATAGTCTTCTATCAAGTTTTCCGTTGTGTATTAGGTGTGGCCTAGTTTGAGCACTGCCGAGTGTGAAGAAATTAAACTCTTGTTGTAATATCACTGTGTTAGATTAGAAATCCCATTGAGGGGTGTGGGGGCGGGGGGGAAAAGTGGAGTTCACAGAGCTATTGCCAGAGCTGTTCCTATAGATCCTCCCTCTATGTAATTTTCTGCTTTTACAAAAAAATCTTCCACTGGTGTGGGGTATGGTAAAATATGTGGGTTTCAGACACCAGACAAAGGAGACACTTATGCCTCACTCGCATTTGAATCGAGAATGTTTTTACTTGTGGGCTTTTTGTGCCATGCTGCTTTCCACTGTGGCTTCCTGGGTCAAAACTTCCTGTTTCTGGTAGAACAGACTTTTTTACTTTGGCATCTGTGGTACGTTTCCGAGGCTAACAGGCTGCAATTCAGAAAATCCATGAACATGCTATGGTTGTCATGTTTTAAGCTCTTTCACTGAAGTATCTACGATAAAGTAAATCAAACTCTCAAACGAGAGTTTTCTTTACTTCAGAGTAAATGTTGTGGGCTGTTGCTAAGGGGAGATTAAGAAATGGTCCTTTCCCAGGCTTCTGGTTGTACATCCAAAGGATGGTTGTGTGTCTTCCTCACTAGTATTGCACAGTCCTAAAGCTACAGCTCTTCTACAGCTGAAGTGTTGGTAGCTTGTGTGAGGGTACTGACGCAACCTGCCAGCCCCTAGCGCAGCTCGGGCAGGGACAGGATCCTTCTCCTTGACTCTTCGGCTCATGCTCAGCCAAAAGCAGCTGATAAAGGAAAAGTTAAGAACGGTGTCAGACATGATCAGAGTAAAGGTCGTCAAGGTGAGATACATGTGGGTTTTAAAGTTTAATAATTTAGGTCCCCCCAAAAAGGCTGAGATCTGATTTTAATCTAGCAATCAAAAAAAGAGGGGACTGGGGGAAAGGAGAACTGAAGTGTCTAGGTTAGGATGACTTAATTTTGAAAACAGCCACAATTTAATTACTTATAGTGGAACATCTTGTGTTTGAACTTTTTGCGTTGTAAAATAGCTTCTCTATATTCTGGATGACTGAACAAAACCTGTTTTCAGTACCGTCAGTGAGCTGAAAAATCATTGTCGGCTAAATCCTTCTAGTTCAGGCATGCCACAGGTGGGATTTACAGCAAAGGATTTAACCTGCAGAAAATGGTGATCCTCGGATATTGACAGGATAAGGGATTGTGATGTTTGCAGCTGAAACCACTGACTTAATGGTCAGGCTTTTGCTGACCTTCTTTACCAATCTGACATAAATATTGGAACTGAAGCCCTTTGAGAGAGAAGTGTCATTCTGCTCACTTATTCACACTTGAATTCTGTTATCACTTATGCAGAAAACTTTTAGTAAATTAAAACAAAATATGCTGACCACAAGAGGAACTGTATCCAAACCTAGGGCTCTTAGCAGGATTTAAAAGTAAGTTTATTTCCTTTCTGGTTCAAAGTGTGCCTAGGCCTCTGTTTAGAAGCGGGGGGGACCAGCACTTGTTCTGCTTCAGTGTTTCCTGTCTCTCTTCCTTTTTGTGAGCAAAGCAACAGTGTTTCATCCCTTTCTTTGTCCTAAAGCTTAGACATGATATGTGTGAGTGAATGAATTTCTGTTCTTAGCCAGAGTGCCTGCTTACCTGTGTTTCATCTGAAAACTGTTTCTGTGTCCTTGTCTTTAGAAGTCTGTGCAAAGCTGAAAGTCTTAAGGCTGCCTTCATCCTTAATCTGAACCTGAGTTTGAAAGGCAAAGGTGTAATAAATGTAGGACTTTGCTTCCTCTTATCTTTGCAGCCAGCGTTGTTGAACGCTGTCCTGGTATTACAAAGCAGCTTTTCTGTTTTACGCTCCCAGTCTAGAGAGCAGGCATTTATGACATTGTTAAAGGTCTTCCATGTGAAGACCTGTGCTGAAGCCCCCTGATGTAGTTGGGGCTCTTCCTTTGGCACTGATGTGCTCAGGCGCTTTCTGAGCTGCTGGGTGCATATGAGCTTTTGGAGCTTTTATGGGTGGTTTTCTTTTGACTCTTTCATTCTGTTTCAGGCTGCTATTGTACAAACCCACATTTGTTCACGTGGCCCAACAGCCCTTTCCAGAAATCTTTTTTCCTGTTTTAAGGGTTTTTGTTTCCTGCTCAAACACTAAATAATTGATACTTGAGTCTCTCTGGAAAGGTGTTTTCTCTAAATAATTTATGGACTTGGAGCTAGCAAGGCAGCTTCCAGTTGCTGCAGTTGCAGCTACAGGAAGCAGTATGAAGCACAGTATTCAGAGGCAGCTGAATGCTGTGAATTTTAATATTTCAAAAAGAGCATGATTTGCTCTGCTTGGTGAGAGCTGTCTGCTCTTGCTTTGGGGTATAAAATCAGTGTTGAAACATGTACACTGACATCTAGAAACTCCTGAAATAGAAAACAAAGGGAATAGCCTCAAGTAGCTTGCATCTGAAGACACCTGAGATGTTGGACTTTGGTCTTTTACGTGACAGCAGGCTTCTGACTGCCAGGATACAGAGCTGATTCTCTGGGTTCACATTTCTTTCCCCTCAACAACTTGTTATTATATGGTGCTCAGCGAAGTACTTAATGTTGTGTGGAATATGAATGCAGTAGTATAGCTATATATAATAAAGGGCACAAAATGGCAAAGCCTTCTACCCTGCCTTGAGTATTTGGTTACTTCAGTTTGCATGATAAGTCTAAGGAGGAGGAAGGTTCATCTGAAAAGTCGTCTGACTTGAAACTAATGAATAGGCAATTAGATGACTCTCAGAAGACAGCAAGGTGGCTTTCTTTGCAGAGTGTACGGCATGCTGTGGTTGCAAAGGGTATTTTGACAAAGTGGTCATAGCAGTGGTCTGCTTCTGCAAAGCAGAAGGGAGTTCAACTAAATGGCCTCGTCCAGCTGGGACAAGTGAGAAGGGAAGGTGATGTTCAGCCCTGGTTTTTTTTCTGAGCTGTGCTGCTTGTGTAACTAGTTGTGATGGCAGTTTCCTGTGCTCTCACTTTTTTTTTTCTCTGGAGGTACTTGGTTTTTTCCTTTTTATTAAAGACACAGATTAGAAAGTGTTTGTGTCTAGTCTCTGCACCTTCTAATTCTGCTGGAGCATTTGCTGTTAGCTATTGCAGAGGCTGACGTCTGCCTTGGAAGGAGCTCCAATGGTGTCACTTCACAGCCTTTGCTGCCCTGGTCTCTTACTGACACCGTGTTGTTCTTGGCATATTCCTGAGAGGTGGAAAGCCTGTTTTTCCTCCTTCCCCTGGGGCGGATACAGAGTCTTCCAGTGAGACAGTGCAGGGTTTCTCACGACCCGCCTGAGCACTGGCTCTTGGGGGAAGGGCAGGATCTGTTCAAGCATGGGCTTGGTGGCCTAGAGCAGCTTTGGTCTTTGTTTTTTTTATTCTTTTTTCCTAGTGTTGTGGTAGCATGTGCAGGGTGCTCTGCAAACCTACCTGCTGCGTCTCCTGCAGCATTAGCTTATTTTGATGTCTTTGGGCTGAGGCACTAGTCTGCTGAAGAGCTAGCAGTGCTTAGGATTGTGAGGTGCTTGGTGAACGCCGTTTTGTCACATCTCTAATGTTTTCCGGTGTTGTATTAGAGCTTTACCTGCTAGTTTTTTTTTTTTTTAGAAGTTGCATGAGTGTGTTTCTTTACCAGAAAGTCAGTTGGTAGGGAGCTGGTTGAGCTGTCTATGTGGTCACAAAGAGCTATTTTCTCTTGTGGCCTGTGAGCTGGTGATCATCCTGGCTGGCATGTAAAATAAGATTCTCCTGTGTGTGTTGTGAATGCGATTGGCGCACAAGGTGGAGGGCAGCAAAAGCAAGCAAGCTTTGAAAGTATGAGTCTCCGAGCCCAACGCACTTTAACACCCTATCCCCCCAGTAAGTAGCATCCTGTGGTGCTGAGAGGGTGCCTCATTTGGAATGAGTGTTCCTCTGGTCTTTGAAAGCATCTGTCCTGTTACTTGGAGTGGGAGGGGAGAAAAAAATGATGTTTTTATGGATTCAGTGCCACATGATGTCTCGATGACATGGGGACAGCATTGTTTAACCAGAACAAGTGATGAATGTAACTGTTACTGTACAGGTACATGCATTTACTTCTTGGCATGCTCATTGCTGAAGAGCAGATGTCAGTACTGGAATTCTTTTTTAACTTAGATACCTTGATCTGGTTTATTTTTTTAAAATATACATGTATTTTAATATACATTATATATTTATATATTATATAAACACATATATAGGAACATCCAGTGTAAAGGCTAAGAAATACTGGTTGAATGTGGACGGGCTGCATGTTATACCCAAAGTAAGGAACTTCTTTAAGAAAAAAAAAAAAAACCCAAACAACAAAAACCAAAACAAATTTTATATGCCCATCACTTCTTTAGTGTATATTACTATAATCAGTCTCCTCGGGTTTTTTTTTTCCTCTTGTGAAAGAAGAAAATGAAGAAATGCCCTTTTTGGTTGAAATGTAAGTGGAGACTTGGGCAAGTGGCATTCTTGGAAATGGAGGAAAGCCACAATATATCTAAAAGCTTAGGATGTTCCCTGAAGAAAGAGTGGACTTTTCAGCAAAGAAAGTTGGTGGCTTCCTGTTTTTTCTCCTCTAAGTTGTGATACCAAGTGGTATAGCAAATGGAGGACCTATTTTGTTCTTGAAAAATTTTGGTCTGTATGGAGGTATGGGAGGGATCAGGCAATGTGTATGGAATAGATTCTGTTACTGTTGGATCACTAACTGGAAATAAAATTATTCCCTAATCACTAAATAGAAATAAAATTATTCCTCAAACTGGAAGTTCTGGCTCCTCAAATGAAAGATTTACTTTGTAAAGGTTCCAAAACATCCTGCTGGAAGGAAAAAGAAGCCAAATTACATGCTTGCTTTAATTTGAGACCTTGTGTTTTGCCTGCTGCTGTTGATGTTATAGGGAGTGGGTATGTATCTGCTCTCATGAGAGGTAGTAGAAAGCAGTTGAGGAGTTCTGATCAGCTAAGATTATTCTGGCTACTTGTTCTAACTGGCTTTGCTCCCTGGAGTGAATAAACTCCTGGTCAGAATGACTGACACGCTTCTATGTGTTTCACAATACCTAAACTTTCTGCAAAGTAAAAGGAAAACATAGCTTGTGGTTTGTGTATACTAAATAAGTTACAACACAGGTAAGCTCCTATTCAGGTGAAACTGGTCAATAGCTTTGTTAAAGAAAACTTCCGTAGACATGAAATATTCTTTTCCAAACCTTCCCAAGATGTTAATGAACCATCCATTGAACTGTAGTGATGGTGTCTAGTGTTGTGTCACTTACCCTGGTGTAATCTGATTGAATTCTAACTTGCATGAGCATGGACTGTTCCATATGAAGAGTACAAGGATCTCGTTAGGTCAAGCAGGGACAAAATTAGAAAGGCAAAAGCCCAGCTAGAGCTCAGTCTGGCCACAGTCGTAAAGGATAATAAAAAATGTTTTTACAAATATATTAACAACAAAAAGAGAGGCAAGGAGAATCTCCATCCCCTACTGGATATGGCGGGGAACATTGTCTCCAAGGACGAGGACAAGGCTGAGGTACTTAATGCCTTCTTCGCCTCAGTCTTTAATAGCCACTCCAGGTATCCACAGGATATTCAGCCCCCTGAGCTGGAAGATGGGGATGGAGAGCACAATGTACTCCTCATAATCCAGGAGGAAGCAGTCAAGGACATGCTAAGCCACCTGGACACCCACAAGTCTATGGGGCCTGATGGGATCCACCCGAGAGTACTGAGAGAGCTGGCGGAGGAGCTTGCCAAGCCACTCTCCATCATTTATCAGCAGTCCTGGTTAACAGGGGAGGTCCCAGAAGACTGGAGGCTTGCCAATGTGACGCCTGTCTACAAGAAAGGCCGGAAGGAGGATCCTGGGAACTACAGGCCTGTCAGCCTGTCCTCTGTTCCAGGGAAGATTATGGAGCGGTTGGTTTTGAGAGTGCTCACAGGGCATCTGCAGAACAGCCAAAGGATCAGGCCCAGCCAGCATGGGTTCATGAAAGGCAGGTCCTGCTTGACCAACCTGATCTCCTTCTATGACCAGGTGACCCGCCTAGTGGATGAGGGAAAGGCAGTGGATGTTGTCTACCTGGACTTTAGTAAAGCCTTTGACAGCGTCTCCCACAGCATTCTCCTGGAGAAACTGGCGGCTCGTGGCTTAGACGGGTTTACTCTTCGCTGGGTGAGGAACTGTCTGGATGGCCGAGCCCAGAGAGTTGTGGTGAATGGCATTAAATCCGGCTGGCGGCCGGTCACGAGTGGTGTTCCCCAGGGTTCGGTTCTGGGACCAGTCTTGTTCGATATCTTTGTAGATGATCTGGATGAGGGAATTGAGTGCTCCCTCAGTAAGTCTGCAGATGACACCAAGCTGAGTGGGAGTGTTGATCTGCTGGAGGATAGGAGGGCTCTGCAGAGGGATCTGGACAGGCTGGATCGATGGGCAGAGGCCAACTGTATGAGGTTTAATAAGGCCAAGTGCAGGGTCCTGCACTTTGGCCACAACAACCCCATGCAATGCTACAGGCTTGGGGAGGAGTGGCTGGAGAGCAGCCTGGCGGAAAGGGACCTGGGTGTGCTGGTTGACAGCCGGCTGAATATGAGCCAGCAGTGTGCCCAGGTGGCCAAGAAGGCCAACAGCGTCCTGGCCTGTATCAGGAATAGTGTGGCCAGCAGGAGTAGGGAAGTGATTGTGCCCCTGTACTCGGCACTGGTGAGGCCGCACCTTGAATACTGTGTTCAGTTTTGGGCCCCTCACTACAAGAAGGATGCTGAGGTGCTGGAGCGTGTCCAGAGAAGGGCAACGAAGCTGGTGAGGGGTCTGGAGCACAAGTCTTCTGAGGAGCGGCTGAAGGAACTGGGGTTGTTTAGTCTGGAGAAGAGGAGGCTGAGGGGAGACCTTATCGCTCTCTACAACTACCTGAAAGGGGGTTGTGGCGATGAGGGTGTTGGTCTCTTCTCCCAAGTAACTAGTGATAGGACAAGAGGAAATGGCCTCAAGTTGCGCCAGGGGAGGTTTAGATTGGATATTAGGAAAAATTTCTTCACTGAGAGGGTGGTCAGGCATTGGAACAGGCTGCCCAGGGAGGTGGTGGAGTTGCCATCCCTGGAAGTGTTCAAAAAACGTGTGGATGTGGCGCTTCAGGACATGGTTTAGGGGACATGGTAGTTCTGGATTAATGGTTGGACTTGATGATCTTAAAGGTCCTTTCCAACCTAGTGATTCTGTGATTCTGTGATTCTGTGATATTGGTTTTGAGGGTAAGGTTAGTGAAAGTCCTACATCTTGTACGCCTGCAATTCTTAAATACTAATAAAGAGCCTGGCAGCTTACAAAAATCCTTCCTTCTACCATCTTTCACTCTTCTGCTTATGTTTGGAAAACTGCTGGCCTTTAGACTCAAGTTTACTTAAGACATTTCCTTTTCTTTCTACTTCCGGTGCTATCTCTTGCTTTAAGTCAGAATATGGAGCGTACACTTTATTTGCAGTCAGCTATTTTGGGCAGATTTCCCTTGAACTAGGTAAGACATTCATGCCTTTTAGTTGGTGCTTTTGTCAAGCGCTGCTGTATGTTGGAACGGAAAGTGTCTTTTGTGAACCTGAGGTCAGTGGAGCGGAAGTAGCATAAATGTAGTAGAATTCAGTGGATAGCTGAGTAGAGTTGAACCTCTCATCGGTGTCAATAACTAAAAATATTTGCAGTTTGAGTTTACATGGTCAATACTTGCATTCTACAGTGTTACTGGTTTTCATTCTGACCAGTTTGTATAAATGAAAATATGGAGGGTTTGGAGCTTCTTTTTGTTTAGCATTACTAGTAGCTTTTGTAGTCAAGTAGGAGTAAAGAACATGTGAATGTAAGGCCAGCCAATGGTAGCTTCTGTGTGAAGAATGGTGAAAAAGTGAAATTGTTACAACTGCTATTGTCCTGTCACTGCTTTTAAATTGCTGTGGGAGGGATCCCTAATTCTGCTTGCCGTTTTCAAGTCTTCCCTTAGCGTATTTCTGTTAGCTTAAGAAATCAAGTGGAGCTGAAAATACCCCATGAATGATAGCTTGAATAGCTCCTTGAATTATAGTTGTGCAGTGTTGAGCTTTTATGCCAAAGTATAGGTGATGTTAGGCAGGTGGACAGTTCAGAAGAGGTTAAAAGATGATGCTTCTTGATCCCCATGTAGGTTATTTTTTGGAACTTAAGGTGTCTAAATTCTGAGCATTAGTCTTAAGTTCAGAGTACTTTTGCATGATATTTCAGATGCAACTCATCCACATAAAAGTAGTGGCTTGGCCAAAAGCACATGTGTAACTTCATTATGAGTTGTCTATAGAGCTTGAGTGGAGCTCTTCTGAATCACTACGTCCTTGTTTTGTGTTTGGGAACACTGTATGTTCCTTACAAGTTTTCCTAAGTTGCAATTTGTGCTGTAGTGAATAAAGCCTGGTTACTGAAACTTGAAACTCTTCCCATGTATAGGGGCTTGGATCTGCTCTGAGGGATTGTTTTGTAGAGTTTGTATTGGAGCAACTTGTGCTTGAAATATTCTTCAAAGACTTTGAGGACTTTGTTCAGCACACTACAAAAATAAGAGCCCCAAAAGATGACTTCTTAAGAAATCTGTTTGGCTTTTGTCATGTTTTCCATTGAGTTCAGAGATCTGTTACCTGCCATTACTCTTCCAGTAAAACAGGGATAACCTATTAGCACTATCTGTCTTGCATCATGAGTCTTTCAGGTTAAAAAATACCCTTTTGTTGAATAATCCTCAGGTTTCCTCTAAGAATGAGCAAATATTTCTCTTCTTTTCTGGACTGCAGCAGAAGTAAATACACTATACTCATATTTCTTAAGAGACGCTTGTGTTTTCTTTCTGAGGCCCCAGAGTTCCTTGGAGATGTAATTACAAAAATAAAGATGACACATGCTTGCTGGGAGTTCCTGAATCATCCGCAGGGCTACTGTCTCTGCTTCCAGGAACAGATTAGCCTGTAAGAGCTCAGAATCCTGTCAGTTTTTCTTGCCTTTTTGTTGCACTAGCTCAGTCCTTACATGTGAAGATTTAATGCCTAGCACCCAGATAATTGTACTGAATGTTAAGGCTCTGCTGGTGGTCAGCTTCTGTGTGGGATGTGGGAAGAGCAGTCTGTAGGTGCCTCTTAGTTGCTCCATTTTCAGGAGGTCCTAAGAAAATCTCTGAACTACCCCTGGTCAGGGATAAGTCTTTCTCTCAACTTTGCAAAAAAACCCAAGTCTATTCATTGTGCACCTCCAAAGAATGACAGTTATTTTTAATGGCACCATGTCTTGAATGAACTGATTCTTTTTGACATAGATTTGGTGTTGATGGAGTAGTAGAATTAAGTACTTGTATAAAAACAAATGATAGACCAAAGTGTATCTTTTGCTGTATTTTAGAAATTCTTTGCGCTGCTCAATGTGGTATTCTTTTGACCTTGCTGTTTTGCTTCACAAGCTTTATATAGACTTGGTGCTTTGTATTGATGAATGGTGAGGGGAACAGCCAACAGCTTACAAAATTAGATTTTTTTTTTTTTCCTTTGTTTTCTCTTGCCTCCACTCTGCCCCTGGTCCCTCAGCTTCATCCATTTCAGTGTGTTAGCTTCAAGTGTGGTGTAGCCTATGGTGCTGGTGTAGGCTGGCATTGCAGGGGTGCTGCATTTCCATGAGCACTCTCAGAAGCTAGCACTGCTTCTGGCCTCCTATCCTTGTTCTCTTTCCACCTCCTGACTGCACCCACACTGGCATTTGTATGAGCTCTGGGGAGGTAAATTGGAAGGCTTAAAACTGTTTTCTTAGTGCGTGGTACAAGATCACAGGATTGATCTGAAGATTTGCTACATGATTTGCTGTATGATTGTTTGCTTCACTGAGTAGGATGATTAATGGTTGTGGATTTTAGGAGAGGGGGCAGGGAAGGAGATCAGGACTACATATGGTGGCAGTGCTGGTTGAACCTGGAACTTCAGTTGTGACTTAGATCTGCCTTGTAAAGTTAACGCCTCCTGAGGGTCGAAAGAATTTGTGCACCTAGATCTAGAGGCACGCATTAATGTTCCAGATGTTCTAGATTTAACATCTTATCTGTGAGGACTTCCCTGCATATCCAGATTAGGTTTAATATATCACAGCTTCTGTTTTACGAGAGTTAAAATCTATAGACTATGAATATTGCTGCTGTAGCGTTTTGAAGATAAGAGTGGAATCTGTGGGTGTAGAAATGCTTTGGAAATGGCAGTAGCCTCTTGATGAACGACTAACTACAGTCCCCCCCCCGCCCCAAAAACTGTAAACACCAGGACAAAATTATATATTCTGCAAAGGCAGCAGTGCCCTGGATTTAATTTTTAGAAATTCCTGTTGTTGTGAGTGGGTGATAACTGTCAGCTGACACAATGTGACTTGCTTTGTCTGCAACACAGTAGAGAAAGTTACTAGTCTATGCTGCCCACATACTACTTTAATCTTCCAAGTGGTTTGTAGTATTGCCTAACCATAGTTATGTAGCCTGTGATGTAAATTAAATGAAATACTGATGTAGCAGATTTCTAGATTGGTAACAGATGACTCCTATGTTAGGAAACATGACTGCTTTTAGTGTAAACATGGAAGGTGGCTGTATGGCCTTGAGTGGATTGCTTGGTCTGTTTATTTGTAGGGTTAGGGGAAAAAGTCAGACACACCCACACTTTAGATGTATGTCAGAATGTCACTCCCATACCAGTAGTGATTATACTGTTCCACATGGTGTTTGGAAAAAACCAAAAGACTCCTGATGAGGGTAAGCAAAGAGTCAAATCTGCTCTTAATACAGGCAACTGTTTCAGAAGGTAATGTCTGTCTGGGGAGCCATGTGCTGCTATAGGACAGCTTCTTGCAAGAAGGAACCAGGACTGGTAGTATGAGGCCCCTTGTCACATCAACACATAAAAAAAAAAAAAGGCAGCATATAAACAAAAGCATTCTTTTTCATTCTGTGAAAATACTGTGGTTGGTATTGACTGGGGCATCTTGCCCGTTGCATGGGGAAGTGGGGTTCATGTCTTACAAGCTGGTGGTCAAAATGATGAGGTAGGTGGGGAATGGTGCTTATTGTAAGGGTAGTTTTGATGCTTTTATTCCCGTGAATAGTTTCACTGAAGTTGGGACTTGAATAGTTGGATGCAAGTCCCAATGCCAGGGAGGGCAACCTAACAAAAAGTAAGACTTCAAACTATGTTTGTATTTCAGGTCCTGAAATGGTATGCTTGCCTTTCTGCCTCAGACTATATTTTAAGCCTCTTTGTCTAGTAGAACCCCATTTTGATGGAATTTATGCTAACTAAATGTGTCCTGCTGCCTCCTTTGGTAGTGGTAGCAGCAGCAAAAGCAATGTTTCTTATTAGTAGTATGTGCATTTTACAGTTGCTGCTCCTGTCTCTTGCCAGGATTCTGATTTTCACAGGAAGGGAAGCAGAACAGTGATGTGTGTGTGTGCATGCAGCATGCCTGCATCTGGAGAATGCTTGCCCTGGCAGCCAGTGTGTTGCTGTGATACAGACTTACAATGATGCAAATGGAGTCTTGGACTCTGCTCAGATTAGTGGGGTTCTGCTGTGGTCTCCAAGTGCCTCCTCTTTTCCCTCTCATCCCCAGACCCATCAGACTTACTGACTTGAACAAGTGTACGACTATTGATTGTTGAAACATAAATTGCTATTTGGACCTAGAGACTGAAATGAAGAAGTTGGGAAAGCCAAGTGTTTGTTCCTTCTCTTGTATTCTCTCAGCTGCAGGTTTAGAAAAGCATGTCAGGAGAGCGTTTTTTAAACAAGTATTCTTCACTATGTCTTATAATAGTAAGATTCCTAAATGTTTTCTGTGAAGCTGGATGGGTTGAAAAGTTCAGTAGCTAATGCAGAACCAGGGCACAAGGAGACAAAATTGTCTAAATCTTAGGAATGTACATTGCAAAACTCAGCTTATATATGACTGGGTCACATCTAGGAAAGTCCTTTCTAGTCACTGCCTGTACTGCCATAAAGTACAATATTCTAACAAATGTTAAGTGTTTTTTGCTATAAATGAACTGTAAGCATTAGAAACTAGTTATAAGATAAGACTTTGGAAGGCAAAAAAACCTTGGTTTTGGTCTTTGTTTAAAACTGTATGGAAAATGGGATCTGAACTGTAGAAATATCAAGCTCTGGTGTTAATGGTGAATGTTCACACTCTCTAGCCTGACAAATTTTGCAGATATTGTTTCTGTAAGAATGCAAAATATATCCTTAGTCATTCTCCACGCTGCCATTTCTCTGAAACCAGCCAAGTAGTTCATTCTATGTGCTCAGTGCCTTTACTGAGGCTATTGAGGAAAAATGAGTTTTAGTTCTGACTCAACTCAGTTTTACTCCATCTTGTGTGGAATTTTTACTCCATCTCATGGAATTGGGAGAATTAATTCCTCCTTCTAATGATTTTTCTGTTGCTACTGTGTCTGTCCAGATGCACTAATATAGAGTTGCCTGTGGGTAATGTATCGTAAGCAAGCTGCATAGGTAGCATATGTGTGAAGGCTACTTAGGTGATGTCTGGTTTACTATATACAAATTAGTCTACTTCATGTCAAGTGGATCAGTATGACTTGAATAATACCTACTGACTTTCAGTAGGATCTGAAAATTGCTTTTATGCACATGCAGACCATCTTAGCTTGAAAAAAGAAGAAATTATTCTCTGTCTACAAGTCTTGCAATCTTACTTTGGTATGCCAAGTCATATGATTTTCCAGTTGTTTTTTCCGTAACTACTTAAAGCTATGGAGTATTCTTCCAAAATGTACCCTCATTAAATTTTCTACATGGTCTCTGCATTTCTGTAACCTATTTTCTTTTGGTTGGGCAGCAAAGAAACTTCCTGGCTGGGTTTTAAGAGGGATGGGAGATGTGTCTGGACTAAGGAGGGAGTCTCAATCTGCTTCCAGATGGATGCCAAGCCTGGCATGGGGAGACCTTTAGAAGGAAAAGCAAAGTCTGTTTGAGATCTCTGTCCATAGTCTCTTGGGCTGGAGATGTCTATCGTGTGTCCTTGATGTGTGTGTGGTTTTAATCATAGAATAGTTTATATTGGGAGAGACCTTTAAAGGTCACCTAGTCCACCCCCCCACACACCTCCCCCACCCCCCCCCCAATGAGCAGGGACAACTTCAACTAGACTAGGTTGCTCAGAGCCCTGTGCAACCTGACCTTGAATGTTTCCAGGCATGTTTTAGCCTCAGGGGAAAAAAGTTTAAGGCAAGGCTTGAAATCTGTGTTGAGATTTCAAAAAATAAGCTCCTCCAATAAGACACCAATAGTAGTACTCCATAGTTGTCCTGGAAAATAATCGGTATTTCACTTAAAAGCTAAAGCAAGCTGTTTATTGTATTGAATGGGAGTCTCAAAGCTGACACGTATTTGGTTCTGTTCCTTCTTTTAGTAGGATTGTTTTTTATACTCAGGTGCAGATTGCCTTCAGGAAAAAGTTTCCCTTCTCATAGCTGTGGATGTGGTGGAGAGAACAGAGCACGCTGTTCTGTGTGCTTGGTTACAGACTTTGCTGGGTAGGGTTGTTTTTTGCATGCTATCTATGAATATCCAGGTCAGTGTAGTTCTTGAGGTCTTTTTCTTAGTTATGAAGCGTTTGAAAATTCTCTATGCTTGCTTCCATGTTGCAACCCCTTCCCTGACATCTTATGAGAGGAAAACATTTACCTCAAGTGGGTGGCGGGTTGAAATATGGCACTGCTGCTTGTCTGCCATAGGCAACACTTGTGTGGTCAGTTCTGTGGAATGCGAGGGCTGTGAGTGCTTTGTCTTCCCTGCTCCAGCTCTTGATTTAACAGCTTGTCCTCTGTTGGTTTTCTCCCTATGCATGGCACTTCTGCAGAGGTGGTTTAGTTATGATACTCTGAAAAGCTGTAATTCTCTGAAATATTTGAGCAACAGTTGCAGCTGGACCTTATCTCTAGTGTATGTAAGGAAGGAAAAAAAAACCAAACTCTGCAGAGATCAGCTGTTTAATGCTGGGTCTTTTCTCGAGAGTAAAACCTCTTATGGGGTATGGATTTGGTAAAGAAACATTAAAGTATGGAAAAGACAGAGTACAACTGCCTATTGTATTTAGCAATCTGTAGACACTGAGGTTTTTCAGGTAACTAGCATCTTGTTAGCTGGGTTGTTGGATGTGTAATCCACAGGGTATGTTTTTAGACTTTTGCATAAATCCAAGGAGCTGTCTGTGTAAGTAAAATGGTTTTGAAGGAGTAAGAAAGCGGATTAATGTCAACTTGCTGATGCAGATCTTCCTTGCCTAACTGTATAGCTAGTTTCCTTTTTGGGTGTCCCTCCTTGTTACCACATAAGTGTGCTTAAAGAAGATAAGATTATTAAGCAACAAATACTAAGAGGAGTATAGGGTCAGCAGAATTTTCAGAGCTGACTTGGAACCTACCTCTGAATGGCATATGGTACAGGTTACTATAGTTCCTTTCTCAACAGAGCAAAAGAGATCTGGGAGAAAAAAATCTTTTATTCTTAAAATCTTTCACTGCCTAATTCTTCTTATCCTTTCTTTTCTATGCAGACGCTGTGCTATAGAAGATGCACTATTACCGATATTCTAATGTAGAAGTCAGCTGTTGGTACAAATACCTTCTCTTCAGCTACAACATTGTCTTCTGGGTAAGTACAAAACATAGAGACTGAAATAGTTTACGCATACCTCGGTTAATAATTAATGCCTTTCATATTTCTCCAAGAGAATAGGCTGAAATATTTACCTGAAAGCAAGAAGCTGATGTATGGTATGTCCCAGGTGTTTTGGAATTGAAGAAACCTATCCCATGTGAGAAAGTAATTTTACTTAAATTACTGAAAATTATACAGGTGATTCCTCACAATCTATTGCTTCCTTGCCCCTTCCTCCTATCTTCCCTTCTGAGTGAAGATAAGAGTGAAGCAGGTAGAACTGGTTTTCTTGGGTTTTTAATGGAGAAAGGAAATATCTGTTTAAAGGATTTGTCAACAGAAAATACTATAGTGTCTACTCTTGCTGACAAGACCTCTGTCTTTTGAATGATGATGGAGGCCATTAAATGCTGGTTGTTTGGGCAAAGTTTAAAGCTACCTTACTTAAGTGATATGTTAAGTTGCTTCTCTGTTTAGAGAAGTCTATTCTAGTATCGCCTTTCAGATCATCTTTGATCTCTTTGTTGGGGTGGTGTAGCTATAAATACACTATGCAGAAGAGAAGAACTGCTCCAGAGATGTCAACAGCTGGCGTTGCAACATAGTCAAGATCTTAAATGTCATGCTCTGTGGGCAGCAAAATTGTTTGATACGGTCTTGAAATACTTAGCTAAGGACTAGCCTGCCTAAAATGTTCATTTAGAATTGTGAATGTGAAAAGGGTGCAAAAATAGGTGTGTGGTTTTAAATGCGTATGATGATCACTGAAGCACCAAACTACCTTGGAAAAGAAGGCAAGTCAAAGTTTAGTGCATAGTGTTGCATTAGAAATAGTTAACATGTCTGAGGGGGACATGAAGGTAAGGATACCGTTCAGATAAATTTGATAATTCTTTTCAGAACTTGCAGGTCAAATATTAGGAGTTTGCATGTGAAGTGGTGGAAAGGCATGGGTAGTCATGGAGAAGTGCAAGTACTTGCCTGGTGCTGGCAGCTTGGATTAATGTTTTGATTAAGAGTTGAAATATTTCTTGGTATGGATAGCCGCTTCTAAAGATGTTTAGATGTTTTTCAAAGCTAAAGTATCAGATAGTAAGAATGAAAGTATGGTAAGCTGTTGAAGTGACTTCTTTATGAGTAAAAATTGATTCTCCTGATCCTGGCTTGTCTGAGATCAGTAGACATGCTAGAGGAGCTGATATTAATTCTATTTGTTTACTATGATTCCTTAAACCATGTCAACTTTTTAATACCTAAAATTTAAGATATACATAATTATTACCCTGATATGTATTTAACTTCAGTAAAAAAAGGTTTTAGTGTCTGAACATAAATTGCAGGCTGCAGAATCTTGTTCATACTTGTCAATAATGACTTGCTATTTTGCTTGATTAACTCACATAAACTTCTGGAAAACTAGGTTGGTGTTTCTGGACATTTTGGCTGCTTTGGCAGTATTTAAGGTAGAAAATAAGCTTTTTATTTTAAGCTGCACATCTGATGGACAAAGCTATGAATTAATTTAGAATCACAAGGAAGTCTAGGTTTGATGGAACTTCTGGAGGTCATCTGGCTCAATTTTCTGTGGAAAGCAAGACGTGTAGGGTAGGAAATCACTGCTCAAGGAGAAGAACTGGGAGTCTTGTGAGCTTCTTCCTCATCAATTTTCTGCTGTCTTCAGCCTACTAAAAATGTTACAAGGCCAGGTAATACTGAGACTGCAATGTCTGGCTATGGCTGAAAAAAACAGAATTTTTTTCTACTGTCACCACCTCTTGTTTATTAGTGCAATGTTTTAACATGATACTGTAGCATTAAGCCACAGGGGAGTTTATCCTTTTGTGGACTACAGGACAGAAAAGATGTGTGTGGTTTGTGTAGAATCTTCTTCCTGGTAAGGGTTAATTGGCCACAATATTGCCATAGTACAAATGTTCTTTAGTGATCTTTTTTTTTTTTTTCCCCTCTTAGCAATTGAGGATTTCCATCATGGCCCTGTGTGTCAAAAAGTATGTGATCAAAGGCCACCAGCTCTGTAATTATTTTTCTTCTATTTAGTACGACTCCCATGAACCTGTAGTGGAGTGTGGTGCAATGAGAAGTAGTATTTGTCAGGCCATTCTGGTTTTCAGAGAAATCGCTCTGTAAGTGAGTGGATGCTCTTCAGCAGATAGTATGGGGACATGTGAGAAACGGACAGACTCGTGTTCATGAATATATTAGGATTGTTCTAGATCGCTTGCTTTCTAGTGAGTGTCTCATGAAGTGGGGTCTATTGCTGTTTTTGATGGGTAAACAACCCTTGAAAAACTAAAGTTGTCTTTGCTGGGAAACCTGGAAAGAATTTGCCTCTGCCTTTTCACAGGAATTTTATCTCTCTATTTTTTTTATTGCCTGCAGAGTCATTACATTTCATTTTTTTCAAATTTATTTTTTTACTGTATTCTTTTGGAATTAATGATGAAGATCCAAGGATTTTTTATTTTCATAGTCATTTTTAAAGAAGAGATGCAGAAAAATTGAGGAGAACTTGAAATACAGCTTGTGTGTTTCAGCTGATCTGTTGGCTGGGGGAATTAGTGTTCTGAACAGGTACTAGTAGTCTTGGTAGCTTGCTCAGTGAAGGGTCTGAGGCTTCTGCTATGAAGTTCCTATCAGGCTTACCTAGTAAATTATGTGTAACTACAGCTCTTTTGGTAAGAGTTCGGCACCTTTAGTTGTAGAACAAAGTATGTAAATGTTGTGTGGGAGGGTAGACACTCCTATAGGCAATGCATGAATCATCTAGCTGACAGTGATTCAGGAGCCTATGACATCCGGCTGGCTGGGATGACTAGTCTAACAATCTCTTTAATTGGACAAATCCATTGTGTGTAGAAAAAAGTAAATTTTCTACGTGCCTTAAAAGAACTGAAGGACTACAAAATCAGAAGGGAGATGTAACCATGACTCAAAAAACAACATTTAAGGAGGGAATGTTAGTCTTGATTCACTTTTCTTGGCTTGCAGGACAGGTGCTTATAGAAGCTTGTTTTGTGAGTGTGTGTGTGTGCGCGCCAGCGAGGGTGCCCACTATATAATGAGTATGAGTGATGGTATTTAGATAGGTGTGCAGACAGCCTTTTGCCCATTTAAGCTTTTACTGGAGGTATTATGGTAGCTCACCTGTGACTCAACTCATGACACAGTTTATTCACAAGCAGGTAATTTGCATGTAAATAGTGAATTGCATCTGTTCTTCTGTCTCACTTACTAAAAATGCTTGTTGACTTCCCTGTTGTAGCTTTAAAGACTAATATCAGCAACTGTATAAACTTAAGTTAAAGGATATGGTGACTTAGTGAGTGGTTTACAGAGTATTTAAACTTCTTAGTGGGTGTATTCTTTGGTTTGTGTCATGTTTCAAATACAGTTCGCATAGATTGGGAACAAAATATTGCACTCGAAGACAAGTATGACTATGTTAATAATGGCAAGCACACAGTTTAATCAGCCTTTAGAAATCTGTAAATCTTCATTCTTTGGAAGTTTTTTTCAGGTGGGCAACTTCGTGATAGAAGGTTCGGTTCTGCTGGCTTTGAGTTAGTTGTGTACGACTGGCTTGCAAAATCACTTCTCTGTTCCTTGTGCTTGACTTTGCCTTGTGAGAAAGGGAATGGAGGTCATAGGGATGCTCTGTCTTCCTAGGCATGATTTTAATGTGGGATTACTTTATTTTCATCTTGCTTTTTAATCATGCTAATAAGATAACAAGTGTAATTTGAGAAGTTTTAATGAGTAGTGATGAGGCAGTATTGCAACCATAAAGATAGCCCTGTAGGGAGTGCTCAGAAGTTTAAGTGGAATTACACTATTACAGCAAGACTGGACCTCCTTTTGTGTTTTAAAGTGATTTTTTTTTTTTTTAACCAAATAGCATCATTTGTCATAACGAAATTAAACGACTGTGGTAATACAAGGTGAAGAGCATCGTTCTGGCACTTTTCTGTTCCGAGTCATCGAGTCCTTCTGTGAAAGCCCCAATGGAGGGAGGAGGCAGAGGGTGGAGAACTAAGCCCAGAGAGGGTGCAGGAGTGCCGCACTGCTCTGTGCCCTCCAGCCTGCCCTTGGGAAGGCCCAGGGAATAAAAGGAGGTGCCTCAATCACCTGTCTCTGTTGCTGTTGTCTTTGTCTCCAGTTGAAGAATTTTTTTGGTAATCCAAGAATTGCATCTCAGCCAGGACATGGCTATTTCAGTGAAGTGAAAGACTGCATGTGTGTTCTGTCAAAGCCTTTTACGTTGCATATGAGCTCATGGTCTCTCACATGAATTGAGAGCAGAGGGTAAAATAGCTTTTAGCTGCTGTCATCTTGATTTATCTTCTAATGCTCTGTAGCTTTGTGTGTGGCTCTTAAAGTTTTGTGGAGAAAAAATAGAACCCTTCAGTCATGCTATAGGACATGTGGCATTTTTGCCCAGAACATGATGGTAAAGAGCAAAAATTCTCTTAAGCTCTGAAAAAGAATTCTGCACTTATTTTTGAAAAGTAAGAGAAGATCGAGGCAAGCATAAGATTTTCTTGGCTTTTGCAGTGTGTGGTGTTTTTTCAGGAACATCTGAAAGAGGAAGGCTGTGCCAGGAAGAGGAAAGAATCCACCACCAGGTGGTTTCCTGAGCCTGAGAAGAAAAGTCTGGGAAGAGACAAGGGTAGGAAGGAAGGGCTGTAGGCTGCTGATTGCTCCAGCATGGGTGGAGCTACAATGTAAAGTAGGATTGTCCGGGGGGGTGGAAAAAGTGTTCTCTAAGGGTAACGTTTTGGGCTTACAAAAACTGAGCTCAATAGGAATGCATTCCCTGTATTGAGGCAGGCTGACACAAAATCAGTTCATTTGTGTGCAAGGGTGGTTTTGCAAGAATTATGTTTAGCTGCAGTTTAGACTGGAGAAACGAATTAGGCCTGTTTTCTCAGTTAGGGTGATTCCAATAGCATAGTCATAGGAATTCAAAGTGTGGTTGGGAACGGATAACACTTAAGCTGAGTGGTCTTGTGCATGGTGTCTGTGAGTTGTTGTCAGTATTGTACGTCTCCTGAGCAGAGCTTACAGCTTGATGTGATATGTTAATAATGTGGATTTTTCAGTTCTAAAGCAGGAAATGACTGAATGCTGTTACTAGTCTTAGTTTCCTGTTCAAAGGGGTACAGTTGAACTGCTTTGTGTATGTTTCCATCTAACCTTTCATGCAGTATATGGCTTAAATGGCTCCACGGTGTAGAAGTGAGTTGGGTAGTCCAGTTCTTGCTTGCACATAATCCAGATTCTGGTGAAAGGAGAATTTCAAAATGTGTCTCTCTAAATAGCTGGCTTGCTCACTGTCACGCTGGGAACGCTTTTGGTTAGCATTGCTACTTCTCAGTTGCCTGTTCTCACATTTATGTAGCCAGTTAGTTTAGTGAGCTGATGAAGGTTAAAACTTACTTAAATTCAGGCTGGATTAGTTCCCTGGTCTGTCTCACAGCAGTCACTTGAATGCCTCTGTGTAAGAGTGGTAAAGATAGGGTATTTTCCTGGTGCTAATTCTCTGTAGAATTCTGTATTGGGGATGCTCAATCATGTTAACTTCTGAGGTGGTTTTACCACCATGGTGTGTTTTACAGTAGTTTTCAGTGAGATACTTCAAAGTATCTTGCATGTGGTATTTAAAGCAAAGAAATCTCATTTGGTTAAATAACTACCACTTTGCTTCCTTGCAAATTGGTTGTCTTGGTAATTGCGCCTGTAAATGTAGTGGCTGATGGCTTTGTTTCTTCTGCGAGTACATCATACTTCACTGTTTTGCTAAAGAAACCTAATGTATGTGGTTTGACTGTTTCTAGTGAGAATTATGAATCAGTCTTAGCTGAATTAAGTTTTAGATTTATCCATGTTGACTCTATGAGACTAAGTTTATTTTTCTGCTGATAAAATCCATTTTAACTGTAGATCATTTGCATAGGTGCTTATGGGGAAAAACTGCAAAAATAGTGTAGTTTTGTGAAACTGAACACTATAAAAACATGAGAGCAATGTTTGTGTTCGGAGGTGAGAATGAAGCATGCTAGTGAAAAGTCTACTTAATCAAGAATCCATTACAGTTTAATTAAGACGATAATGATAATGAAAGGCAGCCAGTCTGAAGGAGATGTGCTATTTCTATATTCAGTTGCACAGTATTAGTGTTATGCTAACATATATAAACAATAGTTTGTATACAGTGTGGAAGATGTGTGTTTTCCCAATTCTTTTTTTTCCCCATTTCTTTAGAAAAAGTTCCCAAAGATTCAGCTATGTCTACTGTGTAGTTTACCCTGATTACTGCAAATTATACCAGCTTTTTGCCTGTCTCCCAGCACTGCTGGAGCATTTAGAGTGAGAAAGGGTGAAGGATGTATCAATTGCATGCACTGTATAATGTAATGACATGCAAGTTTGATTATTGAGGTTTTTTCTATTTTGCTTCTTTTCCTGAAAATCACTGGGTTAAGATTTAAGGGTAACCTGAGTCAATATTCTGTTTTATAGCCTTGTGGTTTTCTAATAGTATTTTTGAAGTTGTGCTTTGATCCAAATAATCACTTTTAAATGTGCTTAACTTATTCAGAGTCTGAGATAAGTTGTCATTGTGCTGTTGCTTATTAAGCATCAACTGGAAGTTTACCTTATTTGGTACTTCTTTGCCCAGTTGTAACTCTTTCCATGTCTTTGTGGATCTGGTTTGTTGATCTGTGTGCTTAAGCCTTAAAATATGGGATATAATACCTTATGCCTAGACAGAGGTGTCTAACATAATTTGAGTAATTTTTATGGAATGACATGAATGACACTTGCAGCCCTTTTTAGCTTTCCTTTCCCCCACTCTCTCCAGCAGAGTAAACACAGAACAACTTCATTTGCCGTGAGTGTAGTTTCAGGTCAGCAGGCAGTGAACCCAGTAGTACTTCAAATCTACACATCTATTTTCTTGTGACTGTAAAAGGGTCCCATTTTTGCTTCTTGCCTGAGCTGTGGGGAGTTGCCTGTAATCTCCATTTAGTTCATGGGAGGTGGTTCTTTCCTCTAGGAAATGCAGCCCCTTTCAAGGCATTTTTTCAGGTATTGGTGTTTACTTGTCAATATGTATAAGGCGGCTTGGAGCGGGGAGCAGCCTCAGTCCTTTATGTAGAGTTATAGAATCATTTAGGTTGGAAAAGACCTTTTAAGATTGAGTCCAACTGTAAACCTATCACTGCCAAGTCCACCACTAAACCATATCCCTAAGCACCACATCTTCATGTCTTTTAAATACCTCTAGGGATGGTGACTCAACCACTTCCCTGAGCAGTGTGTTCTGACGCATGACAACCCTTTTAGCGAAGAAATTTTTCCTAACATGCAGTCTAAACCTCCCCTGGTACAACTTGAGGCTGTTTACTTTTGTCCTATCACTTCTTACTTGGGAAAAGAGACTGACACCCATCTCGCTACATCTTCCTTTTGGATAGTTGTAGAGAGTGATATGGTCTCCCCTGAGCCTTCTTTTCTCCAGGCTAAACAACCCCAGTTCCCTCAGTCGCTCCTCATAAGGCTTGGGCTCCTAGACCCTTCAGGAGCTTCATTGCCCTTCTTTGGACACGCTCCAGCACCTCAATGTCTTTTAAGGTTACATGGACATAGCAGGGTAGAATGCTATTTTTCATAGTGAGGGGGAGCTGCCCTCAGTTTGCAAAGAGGTCGTTTTAGTTTGATTATTGAAATTGGATATTAAAGACAAGCTGCCTGAGAATGGAGAAAGGGAATAAAAGACTAGAACGAGGATCTGTTGCTTCATTTGAATGAATATAATTCAGAAATGTTTATTATACAAACATATGAATTGGTGTAGGCTTTGTATGTTGTCAGTTGGATTTGCTTCTTATTGCAAGTAAGTGGATGGACCATTACTTCAGCTTAATTCAAAAGGGCTTAAACAAGGTAAGGATTCAGAAGACAAACTGTATCTAATTCGAGAAGAGGCGAATACAATGAGCTTGACACTGAAGTTATAAAGAGTCAAGCATAGCTACTGTCTGGGGGTGGTGCTGTAAAATGACTAAATTAGGGAGTAACCTCAAAATGCATTAAATATTCTGAAATCTTCATTAATGTGCAGGCAAAAGGTTTAGAGCAAGTCATTGGGACAAGGATAACTCCCACACTTCTGTGTGGAATTGTTAATTTAGTACTGTGTACTTCTTGAGTAATGATGAATAATCAAATTGAAATACTTTTTTAAAAAGTAGTTTATAAAATGCAAGAATGCTATGGAATAAAAGCACTCTAAATCCTTTTTGCAAGAGATTGACTCATGGGGCGGAATGTCCCATTGCTATTGCTGGAGATTACAGACAATATTTGTTTTACTTGAGCAACAGTGCTACTGGCTAAGTGTTTGAGAATGTGTTGATTAGTATATCTAATTCGTTGTTTTCTTTTTGTTTTAGCTAGCTGGGGTGGCCTTCCTTGCAGCTGGTCTGTGGGCATGGAGTGAAAAGGTAAGGGTAGAAATGACTGGTGTTACTTTGGTGGCTGTCTTCTGCCCCCAGCCCCAGTAGAACTACTTCCTTGGAAAGTAGCAAAGGTTAAATGTAGCATCTGAGCTCAAGACCATGCTCAAATGATCTAAACTGAATTTCATTGCAGTTTCATTCTTGTCCCTGATCAGGTGTTAAGCTGTGGCCCTGGATGTTTAGACCTTTTTTGTAAACTTGTAAGAGCAAGATGCTAGGGAGAATTTAATCTTTATAAATAGTCTTTATGAACTGGTTCTTTTTCGAAAGCATGTTTTCTAAAATACACTCATCTACCCACCTCTTTTTGTGAAAAACAAGCATTTGGGAGGAATGTAGAAGATACCTTTTTATATTTAAAACACAAAACCCCAAAGACCCTCCCCATGTGTTTTTAGGACCATCTTTCTGAAGTATCCCAATCTTCAGGCCATCTGTCTTCCGCTTTACTCCTCGTGGAGTTGCTTAAGTGATTGCGTCTCAGTGTAGAGAAACAAAATTGGGGAACATGATCTAGCTGAATAACACTCTTGTTTTTGGCAAAGGTTTCTTTCAGCTGAATAACTTCCTCAGAGAGAGTCTGTGCAGGCATGTACCTACAGAGTTCTCCTCTTAAAAGAGAAGAGATGGTATAGGTATGGCAATGAATGGTTCATCCCCTTGTTATGAATGTAAAAGCATGGCTTTAGTAGGACTGCAAGCAGTAGGAAAAAGTGACAATTACTAGCAGGTTTACACATCTACATCTTAATTAACAGTGGAGGGCAGGTGCCCTCACTGTTCAGTTGTGCTGCTGAGTAGGAACACTTCAATTACCATCGTAGTGTAGTATTTCCTTAATTAGAGTCCTTACACACAGCAGCTACCCACATACAGAGAGGTTCGGGGATTCCTCCACTTCTTGGAAGTGAGAGTTTTATGATGATCTTAATGCAGAGGTATTTATTCTCCTTCTTCGTGCTCCCTATGTGTGTGCACACATTCTCACAACTAGATTAGCAATATCATTGATATATAGTAAGCAGCCTATGTCCACATACATCTATTTACCTCCTATTCTGTTGTTATAAAAGGATTTTTCTTTCTAACCCTTTAGGGAGGGTATTAAATTTGTCTTGAATTTGTGTTCTCCCATGTTCAGACATTATCTTTAAAGAAGCACATAGGATCTGTGTGGTTGGAAATGACTAGCTCATAATTAGCTCCGTTTGCCAAATGGACTTTATGGTACACTGAAGTTCCTAAAAGGCAAAAACAGATTCTTTTTGTCTTTTTTCTTAAATTTTGCCTGAACTATTTCTGTTCTGTGTCCTATCTTGCAAATAAGTGCTTCAAAGCTTTTCCTGTAGTTTTGAACTTCTGAATGACTCATGAAGTCTGGACGTTATTTTTCACGTCTGTTCTATGCTGTGTGGACAGTCTTTAATGCTAGCAGCATTCTTCAGTCATAGTGCCTGTATGGATCTGTCTATCTAAACATCTTAGTGAACAATAGATGGGAAGTAAGAGAAAAACATTCCAGAAACTGTGCTGCAGTGGTAAACCCAAAGATAAACTACAGGTGGTAGAAGAGTTTTAAATATCCTGTGTTAGTGCAACGTGAAGTACATTGGGTCCCTTTAATGTCTCTGTTTTTTCTCATCTTTTTCTTTTTGCCCTAGGACTACACTTCAGACAAATTCCTCAGCAGTCTTTTTTTTTCTGGACATAAATCCTGTGCATCTCTTAGCTGATATATCAAAATGAGAATGCTGGTTTGTGAGAAATGTTGAAAATACTATATGTAAAAGCTATGCATCCTGATTCGTGTTACCTATTTAAGTCAAATCCAGTCTCTTTAACTGGTGTATCTAATTGGCCTATCCTTATGATCTTATAGCAGAGTTTTGTTGTTCTGAACAGTCACATAAATTTACATTGCATAAAACTTTAAAACTCTACACAATAAAAACTGGACAGATGTTAATATCACCTAAGAGATACTGCAAACATCAGAGTGAGTGATTTATAATAAACTTAATAGAATAAAGGTGAATAACACCGAGCCCTCTCAATAAAAAACAGTTTTTATTGGTAAAGCTATTTCAAGAAGGACACAAAGGAATATCTGGGAAACTAGAGGCTAGTCAGCCTAACTTCATTCCAGGAAGCTCATGGCTAATAACAAATGCGGAGAGGGCAGTCAGTCTACTTCAAAGCAAGACTGCTTTGAGGGACTTGAGAGGGACTTCAGGAGCATAGAGAAATGGGTTTACAGGAACCTTATGAAGCTTACTTTAAAAAAAAAAAAAGGGAAATGCAAAATCCTGAGATGGAGTAACCCCATCAGTATGGGCTGGGGGTTGACTGCCCTGAAAGTAGCTTTGTGAGGACAAAACCTTCAGCTCCTTTTGATCACTAAGTTGAATATCAGGTGTGCCAACACCAAACTGGGCTATATTAACACCAATGTGGCCAGTGGTTGAGGGCAGAGCTTCTTCCGAAGTTATTCATCACACTTGAGGCTGCATCTGCAGTACCATGTCCAGTTGTCCAGTTTTGGGCTCCCCTGTGTCAGGCAGGTCTTTTCCAACCTTAACTTATTCTATGATGAAGTGTACATATTCTTTAGTCTGATCTTTGTATTTGTACACAGAGGTATGTAAACTGTCTAAAGGTATGTGCATGTAACTTCTGCTATAATCAGTGGAAGTGTTATATTGTGACGATCAACATCCAGTTTACGGAACTTCATTATAAGAAATCAACTCTGTCCTTGTCAGATGTATTTTGTAGTTTCCATACTAGTGTATCTCCACATAGTAACTGGTTTGGCATTTGTTAATGGGCTGTGTTAGAGGGTTTTTTTAAAGACCATCCATGTTTGCCCTTTGCTAACACACTTCAGTTGAGATGGTGGCATAGTGCTTACAAATGTTAAAAGAAAGTGGAAAACAAGCATATACACTTGAACTCTTAATTCACTAAGTGACTGAAAAGGAAGACTTAAAGGCTGAGTTTTATTCTTGGCTTTTTTGACACTGACTTCAGGTATCAGACTTCATTTCTGTACACACCTAGGAAACCTAGGTGCTGATGTAAAGAACAACCTGTGTTTCAAAGAGCTTTTACCATGCTACAGATGGTACGGGCAGAAGCATCCTTAGAGATGAGTAAGTGGAATGAGATAGTCCCCTGAATTAATTCTCTTGTTTACTTCCTTCAGGATTTTTCACTTAATGTCTTTTGTTAGGAAAAAAAAACACCCACAACCTTCTTTTCAGAAGAGAATGTTGTAAACATCAAATGTGAACATGAAGAAACTGCTGTGAATGAGCAGTATCTGAGGGTTGAATAATAGAGCCCAGTTCCTGCCAACTTTTCTTCATAACATGCTTTGATCAGAGGAAGTTTTCTTCCAAAAGATGTTGCTTGAGCAAGTGAGATTGTCTGGAAAAAAAGCTTGAGTTTTGGCGTGGGAAGGAGATGGTTGGAAATAGTTGTGAAAGTTTCACCATCCTGGTCACACAGTGTTTGGTTTCATAGTGTCTTGGTTTTACAAAGACACTGAATTAGCCTAGCTAATGTTGGCATGTTGTCCTTGATTGTGATATCTGAGCTAAGGTTTGATTAGGTGAGACTCTCATAATTAACACAGTAGACCAAGTTTGGTCATTAGCTGTGAGGTCTTAGAGTTTGTAAGAGTGGAAATGTGCCACTGGTGACACTAACTAGAAAAGTCCTTGCTTGCCAAGATTATCTGAATGCTGGGAAATCCATAAACCATGACCACTTTTTAATAGGCTATTTCAGCTGTTAGTCACCAGCTATTGCAAGGCAATTCTGAATTCTACAGTTCGATTATTGTTTTCTTTCTTTTCATCCCTTCAACCAGTTCTGGTAAAATATTGTCTTGCTATTGCCAAATCAACAGCTCTAACAAGATCTGTTATGGAACATGTTATGAAAGAAGATTAACTCCTGTGCATCACTATAGTACTGTTAATCAGTGTCTTTTCATCAGCTGATGAGGTTTCCCCATGTGCACATTTTCTTACAATGCTGTATCTTAAAGACATTTATTTTTGTTAAGTAAGCATTTAAATACAAAGTGATACAGAATTTTCCAAGATCTCTTACGATGTATATTCTTTATACGGCACTTAACTCTAGCATAAATACCTGAGTAGCAAGATGGGAATTTACATTCCCTGGAGAGAATTAGTCTGCTTGTATGAATTACTTTACCAGTCTCTCTGATATCTTTCTCTTACACTAACCATAGTTAGCTTGAGAACACACTTTATAAAGAAAAAAAAAACCAAACGAAAAGATAGTAAACATGTAATTATGGGATATTGTACTGTGATTTTTATTATTTCTCTGTTTTAAAGGGAAGGTGTTTCCTTATTAAAATGTTTTGTGTATTGCTCATGAGTATGATGAACACTCAGTCTATTGCAAGGCTGCCTGGATGTCCCTACAAATTGTTCTTGTTAACTTTAAGAGTTTCAGCTGTTTATCCTGTCTTCTGCATGCTGCATCTTGTCCTGTGTTAAACGCATTTGATGACATTTTAATAGTAGCAGGTATATAAACTTAATTTCTTTAAAACCTAATCTAGAAATGAAAAGGGCTTCACTGTTAGAGTTACATTTGCATAGACTTAGAAATTCTGTCCTAAGATCTATCTAGGCAGATAAGCTTAATAGGTAAGATTGTCAAGAAAATGGTATTGTCAAGGTAAAAAAAAAAAAAGCTAAGAAATTTGGCAAATTGCAAGTATCTTATAGGGAGCAGATAACTTCTTTTGGTGTAAGAATTTTATCTGGGATGAAAGGGCAATACTTAGACTGTACTTCTGTATTTTTGCAAGATTTTGGAGGAGCATTCCTAGGACTATTCAGCTACTCATCACTAGAACAGGTATAACTAAAATGTTAAGAGGAAAAAAATCTGCTTTCTTTGAAAACCTAAACAAGATTTTGTTTTCCTTCCTTAAAATGTTACTCATAACCTGCTTTGTAGTTAGAATGTCTCTCCCTTTCTGCCACCTAAACATTAAGTTTGGGAAAATTAGTGTCTTAATTTTTTTAAAGACTTTGAAATGGTAGTACTTTTCTGATTGATCCATTTCACACTAATATAAAGCATTAATTCTTTTTCCTTGAAACTAAATGAATATTCAGTGATAGTATCGAGCTTTTGGCACCATCTTGTGGAAGCTTGTTTGGCAAAGACCTAGGAGCATGTACTCTGAGGAGTTGACTGCACTGGATCTACTTACTAAAAGAATGCAACGTTATAACTACTGATTAATACCCCCTCAGCAAGAGTGAAGAAAATTGGTATCAAAAATAACCCATTTTAAAACAAGACTTTTCTGTGTGGGTCTCAAGGTCTCTCAAGGTTCTGTGGCAGTCTCAAGGGTTTGCTGCCAATTCATTTGGAATCACGGATATCCAGAAGGAATGTTAAATGGAAAACATGCTTATAGTGGTCACCTTTTTCTGTTATCCTGTTTTTCTATTTCAGGGTGTTTTGTCTGATCTGACAAAGGTGACTGGTCTTCATGGTTTGGACCCAGTGGTGCTTGTCTTAGTGGTGGGAATAGTGATGTTTACTTTGGGATTCGCTGGTTGTGTAGGAGCACTGAGAGAAAACATCTGCCTTCTGAAGTTTGTAAGTAACATCGTTATATGAGCAGATTATTATGTGTGTGAAAGCTGGGAATGATGGGTGAAGAACTAGTAACAAACCCAGATAATTTATAGAATTTGATTTGCTACAATGTATATGGTAAACTTACTCCCCTGACAAGCCTCTGAGTACTGGTATTAAAAGCAATGTAAGTTCAAACCTATGTATATTGTCCCCTTTCTGGAAAATGTTCATTCTGTGATGCAGTGACGTTATATAGAGCAGAATCTAACATTGTGTGTGTAATATCACAAAATATGATTTCTGGAACATATTTAGACAGTTAAGAATTACTGAGAGGAGATGGTATAGTGGCTTAAGGAAAACGAAATCCCTTAAACTTCTTCTGAAAGTTTGGTGGGTAAAACTTGGGGACTTCAGTGACTAATGTGAAATCTCTTAAACAATTGTTTTTATACTGAGGTTTCTTTGCTTTAGATCTGAAAACTGTTAAGCTGGACAAAAAATTAAAAACTGGAAACAATCCAAGAAGTCACGTCAAGACTACTTTAGCTCTGTGTTTTGCAGATTCTCATTTATTAATATGTTCACTGCTGCGCATAATGACTGTGATATGGTGCTTGCTTTACTGTCGCATTCAGGTGACCAAAACCAAAGATAATTCTACCTCTTGAGGGTTTCTTTGCATTGTATTCTCATTTAACAAGCTGTGTTCTTATGGTATCTGTACTGAGTAACAATTTTAACCTAATTCTCTGTGTTTCTGGTGGAGTTGGAGTAGGTATACATTCAAAATCAATAAGTATTTTCTAATTTGGGCCTTTTTTTTTTCACAGTTCTGTGGAGCAATTGTGTTTATATTCCTGCTGGAGCTGGCAGTGGCAGTTCTGGCTTTCCTGTTCCAGGACTGGGTGAGGGACAGGGTCAAGGAATTCTTTGAGAATAACATTAAATCCTACCGAGACGATATTGACCTCCAGAACCTCATTGATTCACTACAGAAAATTGTAAGTTCGTACCCTGTCACTACTTTTGGGTGTTCTAGGAGAATACGTAGATTTGAAAGTTTTCCTTTTTGTTACAGATTTATCATGTTCTGTAGCTAATAGTGCCCTGTTACAGCTGTGCTGTTTTGCTTTTTCTGCATTGAAAGCATCAGGGAGGCAAGATATTCTGAGATAGTGCTGTTCTAACTGCAAATGTGGAAGCTCTGCCAAGCATCCATCTGCCTTTTGATCTTCTTGACTTGTTCTAATCAGTGTTGCACCAGTTTAAGTGCGAAGTGAGCAATAAAACTCTTCATCCTGAAAAAAATGTGGAGTGGAACTGGTAGTCTGCACTCATTTTAGGAGGCACTGCAGTCTTGCACAGGGCCTTTTATCTTCTGGAGTCGGGCAGTTGTCAAGGAAGGTTGAAACAATTTTAGACTCCTATGGTCTTAAGATCTTCAGTTACCAGAAGACAGTGATGTACACCAGGAGATGACAAGGCGTGTGCTGGTAAGGGCCTGGTGGCTTTCATGCAATCAACTGCTTTTTGTCATCATGCCCAGGAAACAACCAGTGAGGATGACTTCTGACTTCTATTTATTTGTGTATGATTAAAAAAATATATGGAGAGAAACAGAGTATGTATGTGAGTATTTCACCAAGAGGTAGAATGGCTGTCTCCTTTACATATACACATATATATATATATATATTCCCTCCCGCCTTGTGAAAGAAGCTTGTTTTTTGTCTGTCTTCCATTTCGTAGAAGATCATGTTTAGAAATCTGTGCTCACAGCTTGGTTTGATAGCAAAGCATGTTGTAGACTGGATACCAATTTGGTCAGCTGTATATTACCAGCACCTTACCTGTCTGTTTCGTTCACTCTTGTGTGCATTGATATGGAAGCATCCTGTAAGCTGCCTGGATGGATTTTGGTGCTGTTTTGCTTTAGCTTGTGGTGCTAAGGGCACCCTCTTGTAAGGTAGGGCTCCTCCTGGCCATGACCAAACACCAGTAATTTTCTTGGTGTTGTCTACTCTGTTGTTGCTCTTTCTGTTTATCTAGTTTCAGTGCAGTCAGCCAGGCTAATACGCTAAGCTGATTTACAGTTGAACTCCAGTTAAATACTTTTCAATGAAAATAAAAAGCTGAGCTTACCAAAAGAGGTTCACTAGGCAGATTAACAAGCTAATAAACCTGAAAAAGGAAAGACCAGAAAAATCTGATTCGTCCTGTTGTTGAGCCATACTTGAAAGTGCTGAGGAAGGAGAGGAAGTACGCAAAGTGGATTAGCAAGTGTAGTTCAGCAAGGGGTGAACAACAAGGTGCAGCGGTGTGTTCAAGTGCCTCACTGAAGCCCATCTTCGGAGCCATGCTCCTTAAGCTGACCTGCTCAGTTGTGTGCCCTGGGACCCAGAGAGCTTTTTGTAGGCAGCTCCTTGGTCTGGCTAATTGTTACTTTCAGGCCTGTAAGTAACCTTGCGGTCTCTACTTTACTAGGGTAGATGAGCATGGGTAGTGGTTGTATGGCTTTTTACAAAGGCGTAGAAGTGTGAGGCAGGAGGGACTAGGAAGACAGTAATGAGCCTCTTCTACTTTCTTTACAGTAAATGTATTTGACTTAAAATCTTTTTTTTTCCTAGGTGTTTTTTCTATCCTGACCATTCTGTTCAGCTCTCTTTAGTCTCATCTCCTGTGAAAACTATGTGTAAACAATTCTGTTCTCTCTTTACATCTGTATCTGTCACAACTCCAAGTTCTGAACTCATGTAGTGACTTAAAGTTTTGGTGGTCTCACAGACAGTTAGGTTGGAAGTTTTGTGAAGATGGGCAGTGGGCAGAGGAGAGATGCTAGAGATATCCCAAGAGGATGGAACTTCATGAGGTACCAGGAAAATCTGTGTGATGGTGTAACATTTCAGCTACTCAAATTATAGAGAAAGATTTGTACCCTTAAATATCCAGGCCAGTAAATGGCAAAGCATAACTTAATAAGAAACTAGCTTTCATTAGTTCCAGGAATTGAATGTTCCTTGAAGTGTTGGGATTTCCCCAACCTGCAGTTATGGTAATTACATTATATTGTTTAGGTCAAGAAACTTATGTGAAATACTTATAGAGTTGACGGACCTTTGAGCTAGTGAGACTTTACCAGTTAATTCATTTGGATGTGAAAACCTTATTTAAAAGAAGGGAAGTATATTCACCAATGTTTGGATCCACTTTTTACAGTAAACAAGGAGAGGAAAACTAGTTGATTCATGAAGATTTAAAGGTGGAGTCACAAATTTAAAGAAATATTTTTCGTAGTTCTTCTGGTTTTGGTTGACTTGGAAATAATGGGGTACAAAGCATTTGTGTAAACTATTTTGTTGCACTGTTTATGGATGTACACTGATTGCATCTAGTGATTACATCTAAAGTGATATTTTTATGATTTGCTTGTTGCACTGACACCTATTTCCAGGAACAGTATGCCAAATGTATTGCTTTGATTTCATAGAGTCACAGTATTGATTTTTGATCACAGTTATTGGTTATTATTGATTACTTTGTTGCCATTGATTCTGCACAGCCTTCCAGAAAGTAAAGATGATGAACAAATACCATTCCAGAGATGGAATTGTCCAGAAATTGTCTCTAAAATACCCCCAAGTGCTAAGTGTGTATTTATCTGTTGCAGAACCATTGCTGTGGTGCCCAAGGTCCAGATGACTGGGACTTTAACATATACTTTAACTGCAGCAGTGAAAGCAAAAGTCGTGAGAAGTGCGGTGTTCCTTTTTCCTGTTGTATACCTGATCCTGCCGTAAGTTGTTTCCTGGCTTTGCGTCGTTCTGATGTTGTTGGAGAGTTACGAAAGGGAGTGCTTCCTGAATATGGTGTGATGACTAGGGCTTTAAAAGATTTTCTAAATGATGAAAAATTACTTTGGTGCAGACAAACTCTTTTCATGTTTCTGTTACACCCTATTTAAAGTCCAAATGTGGCAACCTGTTATACAGCTGAAAATGTATTGTCACCAGGAATTCAAGCTATCTTTTTATGGCTTGAGTCTCCAAGTATTGATGGCTGATACTTTTTTTTTTTATTCCCAATGCATTGTTTCCTTGAATTCTTGGCCTCTTATCTAGCTTGTAAGGACCTGAGAGCACTGTCTAAGCAGTGTGTTTGCCCCAGTTAGAATTAATGTTGTACCACCCCATCAGCAACTAGTAAAGTGCTCATGCACAAACTTAGTTTAAAGCATTTGAGTCAATTATCTGGTTTTGGCAAGATTTAGGTGCTTATTGGTTAGATCTGTTTACTTTAGGAATCTGACCCTATCAGTGGAAGCCAAAATGGGGAGGTAGGAACTAACATAAAATGCTTTATAGTATTAGTGGAAATACCTTCAGCTGAAAGTTGGTCCAGCAATCCTCATGTGGAGTAGATAGCCATTGGTAGGTTATACTAAGGCTTTTGATTGTCTTGGAAATCAACCAAAGAAAGACTTTGTCAAGGAAATATTCCATGTTCAGATTCCCCAGGAATTATTTTCTGCTTTAATACGGAGCAGAAATACTATTTCACTGCAACTTTTTGTGGTGCTGTATTTAAGGAGACATAAGTATGTTTAAATATTTTTAATTCTATGCCTAATATTTCAATATTGGTGTTTTGTCTTCAAGACTAGGTATATCTTGGAGCTGGGTTATGTGTGAGACTTTGAACTATCAACTGAGTGGGCTTGAGTAACTTGCAGCTGTTACTTGTTTTAACTGATTGGGGTAGCAAGTTGTATACCACTTGAAATGATGGAGTTGCAAGGCATATTTCTCCACTGCAGGTGTAAATAAATCAGCCAGGTACCTTCATTGTTACCTCATCTGTTCACAGATGTTATGTGAAATAGCTAACATGAAACTGATTTTGGAAATGCAGATGTTTTATACTAGTTATGCTGGCTGTACAGTTGCTACACTTCATGTTAAGGTCCGTGCTAGTTGAGAGCCAAGTGATAGAAGAAACTGGGATTTCTGGTGGAGGATGTTTTCCTGTTAGTATAGACCTCTGCTTTGTCATCACTTTTCTTGAGTTCTGCTAGTGCTTTGCTCATTTTTACTAAAAATGCTAGTTAAAGTGGTTGACTCTGACAGTCCTGATTTGTTTGTCTGAATCTAAAAGACAGAAACTTCCTGTGAACACAAGTGAGTAGAATTCAATTGATTTATTTAAAATCTTCTTTGCTTTGCAGCAAAAAGTTGTGAATACACAGTGCGGCTATGATGTCAGAAAGAAGGTAGGGTGCTGGGATCTTGCTGTCTGTCATGTTCTGTGCCTGCATAGGCAAAGCTAAAAACGGTGGAATTGCTGATAGAATTGTCAGCTTAATTCTGGGAACTAATTGACTGTGGTACATTATGCTACAAGTAGAGTGTGATAGAAATTGTCCTTTGTTTAAAGTAAACTTGTGTTGTGGGAGGGTGGAGAAAACAAGTGATGGAACAGGTAAAGGGAAAGGTGTATTTCAAAAAGGGTTCAAAAGTTTAAGTGCAAGTTCAAAAGACTTGCATTTCAATTATTAGTTCTAATAGTCTAACTCTGAATTGTATTACCTGCTAATTCTGAAGTATTCTAACAAAGGGATTTGCAGGAAGATACTAATATCAATGTCCAACATTCCCTGGTTTAATCTGGGCATATATGTATTTCTGGAGTCTGGTTAAAAACCTTACTGCATAAGTGACAAATCATTAGTTTAGCTATATCATGTGATTGATCTTATAATAACTTGAGCAGAAAAGTAATATTCTTATTCTTCCTCTCTACATTCAGAGCAAGAGTCAATGGGATGATCAGATTTTTGTCAAAGGCTGTATTCTTGCTCTTGAAGCTTGGTTACCCCGAAATATCTACATTGTTGCAGGTGTCTTCATAGCTATCTCACTGCTCCAGGTTAGTTGTTTTTGTTATGCTACTTTGAAAAGAGTTTCAAATTTGCAGATACAGATCTGCTGAAGGTAAAAGTAGGTATGGAGAGAGGTAGAGTAAATGTGTTGGCACTGAATTTTTTTAGGTATGAAAATAATGGGGGGGGGGGGGAATTATAAGGATGGGGACTAAAAGTGAAAATATCAGCTAATTTAATTCTGTTGAAATTATGTTCCTTAAAGCAATGAAGGTAATTATAAAAATGCAATACAATTATAGTACAGTATATGATGGTTGTGATGTATATTTTTATACATTAATATATTGTTTTTATATGAAAATGTTACATTTATTATAAACATACTTCATATAATAATATAGCAATAGGCAAATATATTATTAACATATAACATTTATTATATATAATGTGATACAATAATATATTTCTTACATTTCAATATGCTGTGAGAGAGGAGAGATCTGGTCATCTGCTCCAGTAGATCTGAACTGCATCTTTCTAGCACAAATATGAAATGACTAAAACAGAATTCTGTCCTTCATGCTAAGATTACCACTCAGCTGGCTGTAAGTGATGTGTGGCATACTGCTCAAAAACAGTTGAGAACAGAAGAGCAGGGAAATTGGTGAACAGGTTGCAAATGTGATATTAGCAGAACCTGGAAGGAGTCACAGCAACTCCTTCATCTGTACCTTGTTGGTGCTTGATACATAAAAGAAGAATCAAAATTTTCAGTAAAACTTACTTATTGGATTTCTTCCTTAAAGGTGGATACTGCTTTCATTGTAGCAGTTTACACTTACCTAAATTTCTTTGCTATGGCACTGCTTCACTTCAGTGGGAAATAAGAAACTTGTAAATTTACTACAGAATGCATTTTCCATTTAACTGAAAGTAGCTGAGCATAGAGTGCTGGCCAAATACCTTTTCCCAGCCATGGCAATACTGCCCTCTGCTTGGTTTTTGATAGCTTATCACTATGTAATGATAGTGCTTTCATGGCTTTGAGCTGCTGTCCTGAGAACAACACCTTCAGATAGGAAGTTGTTAAAGATGTGAAGTCTAATCTTTGGGCAATGTGTTGACTGACAATAACTTAATGTTGTTCATATTCATGTCCTGAGTCTCTGTGAAACAACTTTCACAGTCAATTCTATTTTCAAATTGGGTCTTTCTTGTGCATTAAACTCATCGTGGAACTGAGAGTTAGATGTAGCCTGTCTACATCCAAAACAAACCTTATGGCTTTTCCAAAACTTCAACCCAGTCTTTTGTTGTTTTTTCCAAGAATGTTTCAGGACATTTCCTGAGTTATGAATTTATTTTTGAAAGGAAGATTTCACTGAGAACTGGAGTGAATGTTAAAATTTCAAATTTAAATGTCTGAGAATAATCAAGGACTTTTCTAACTGCCCTTTGTGACAAGAATCTCTTTTTAGTACATGTGATTGTACATTCTGGATGTATTTAAAAAATCAGAAAATTGAGCAGATTGTCCAAAGCTGTGGAATGAATAAAAATGCCTCATTTGTAACTTCAGCAATAGGCACATGTAAGTCTTATAAGACTCAAGTAAACTTGGCTAAGTGGACTTCTTCCAGCTCTAGGGCATCAAGAAGCTTATTTTGAGTGCTCCTGAAGTGTTACATGAAAGCATCTTTTTCTCATGAGTTTTATTTCCTGCGAGATTTTGCTGCCTTTACTTTTTAGTAATAGCATGCTTTGGGTGATCCTGTCTATGAAATGGTATCTGAACCTGCAAACGCTTTATGAATGCATATCTTTATTCACAAGAGTAGTTGCACTGATGTCAATACAGTGTAATAGGAAGATGTAAGAAGTAGGATCCCATTCTGCAATAATGGTTAATGGTAATAGGGTCTAATTTTTAGAAACCTCTTGCAGACTGGTACATTACAATGTTTCATCTCACAAATGGTTTGTTTTTTTTGTTGTTTTAGATTTTTGGGATTTTCCTAGCCAGGACGTTGATTTCTGATATTGAAGCTGTAAAGGCAGGTAATGCCTTCTGAATATAAAAGCAGACACGTGTTGCAAAAAAGTAAATTTTATGGTTATTGGTCAGACACCAAGGTGGAAGAAATGCACAGACCATGAAATACTCCTGTTACTAAGAGCCTTATGTGGATTTTACTGTGCTCATGCTTTTTGTTAGAAGCTGGTACAAAAAAAAAAAAAATCTTTGAACACATGCACACACAAAAAACACCTGTCTGCCTTTTTTCTAACGAGACAACTTGGTGCACCAGCATTGATCTCTGAGGAAGAAATGGAATTTCCCAAGACACTGGTGGAACAGATTTGAAAGATTGTAGCAAGAAGACATGAAACTGCTGTAGACTTTCCCTGAAGGATTACCATGAAGATTGTTCTGTTTTCACTCCCAACTGTCATCAATCTCAAAATGTAATCTTTTCAGAAAGTGTGGTGACTTCTTCAGAATCTTGAAATCGTTTTAATCTCTACAGTAGACTCATGCAATCATTTCTTCAGAATCTTGAAATTGTTTTAGTCTCTGCAGTAGACTCATGCAGTTGTTTTTTTGGCAAGATATCCCACAACCATAATCATCATGGTATTGGAAATTGGAAAAAAGTCACAAATTGTCTAGTTCTTTTAATTGATTTTTAGTTGTGTAGAAGCAGGGATATTTCTGTTTGGGAATAATGCAGATGTCTTGGGAGCAGGAACTTGTGCTCAGCGTCAGAGCTTGAGTAACCCATGCTGTTTTGAAAATGCAAGCCTTTTCTCAAGAGGGGGGAAAATACAACTGTCTGTAGCATTATATGTTAGAAATCTCCATTTCAGGCAAGGGGGTATGAATCCCTGATGCTGTTTCCTGTCTGGAAAAAATGTAAATACTCTGTATTTATAGAAGAAAAAACTTTAAAGATGCTTAGCTTTTTATTGACCAGTAAAATCTTTAAAAAGTGCTGTCTGCAGAAATTTCAAAATGCAGCTTGTTTCAGTAGGTAGCAAGCGTGCTATGATAGCTGTTGATGGCTTTTGCCTTTCCTCTAGTTTCTCTCAACCGCTATATTGATCTTCACAAGTCCTAACTGCTAATATCAGGACTGATGGAAAACATTCAAATTCAGTATAGATACGTCCTGAAATCTGGTTTTAATGAGGAAGTACACTTTAAAGATTAGAGTTGTTGGATTCTTAAATGTTCTGTAAAGCTATTGAATCATCAGTTCTGCTTGTGTTCTGATACATGGTTCAAATGCTGGTCACAATATGGTGAACCAGAATGATTTCTTCACAGTAATCTTCTGCATCAAACTGAACTACTCCTGCTGAAGTAAAGTTTTTTTATTTTTATCAGAAGAAAACTAAACTCCCTTCTTCCTCTACTCCCTTCTTGGGGGTTCATTAGATGCATCTGTAGTTCAGTAAGAGTTCTAGCCTTCTCTAAAAGGCTTTGGCATAGTATTTTTAGTTTGAAGATAGAAGTATGTGACTGAAAAGTTTGTGGAAGTAGCTGTCAGTTTTACTGTGGGCCCTTAACATTGTTTACTGCTTCCAATGACACCATTTGTTTCAGGGAGGGCAGGTTTATTTACAGTGCCTAACATAGTGTAAATTTTAGAAAAGTGTATATTTTTATAATGATATTTTATTACATGTAGTCTGCCTGAAGGATTTAATACTTGTATTTCCAAACTATATGGCTTTTTCAGGAAGCCAAACTTTTAAATATTTCTCTAATGTCCTTTTTTCTATTATGCATGTATTAGCAAACATTTCACTGTCAAAACCTGATCAACAGTAAGAATCTTGGTGTTTCTATTGATTGTCCAGACATCCTTCTAGCTTTTAATCTCTGAAGCACTTCACAGACAATGCTGTACTTCTCATGTGTATTTCAGTTCAGCTTTCATAGTTCTTTTTCTGGCCGGTGATTGAGACACAACAGGAAAAAGAAGCTTGTCTAAGGATGGCTGACTTCCTTACAGTAGCGGAGAACAGTCTGCTATTACTCATCTGAAAAACCTGAAAGTAAAATCAGTAGAAGTGCACTGATTTTATTTTTTTAGCTTTAATATACAACAAGTAAACAATAGCAGTAGATCACTGAGGGGAGAGCAAGAGGCATTTCTTCTGTAGAGCCTTGAATTTGAGGTATTACTTATTTTTTTGAATATAGTCCATTAGGAGCAGCTGAGAATTTGCTGCTGTTACTGCTACTTTGCAAGGAGCAAAGCAGTGTCCAGCAACCTTTGCTTTAAATACCACTGCTTGAAACTTTACAATGCCTCATCAACCAACTTACTCTGTTATGGTTATGTATAATCTGATGTATGTAAAATTGGAGGAGGTTGCTTTCTATTTGTAACTTTTTATTCGTAAAACATTGCATTGAAAATTGCATCTAGGGAGTATGTTTCCCTCTGTCGTTTTTTGGCACAAAAAGCTCCTAATGCTGTGAAGTAATCCCAGCAGTTGGTGAAAATCATCATGGTGTCAAAGATTTCTGTGAAGTTCATGCACTGAAATTAGCTGCTGACAAGAGCCAGTGTCACAGATTGGGATTCCAGTGTCTGCAAATCTTGCCAAGTTGCCTGAAGACAAATGAATACTTGGTTTCTTTTTGAAGTACTGTTTGTATGCAGAAAATAATTTAATTGAAATGTTATCTTTCCACAGTTTGTTCTTATTGTCTTTGGCTGTATTAACACCAGCTTTGTATCAATGCTCCAGTTATTTGGAATTGAATTCAAGAGAGCAAGTTCAACTTATTTGAGGATCTCTAAATTCATAGAGTGATTTGTTTTCACTGTGGATAAACTTCTTGGTGCTTATTCATTATCACTTAAAACCCTGGGGCTCTAGGCTGCTTTACCCCTAGACATTTTGAAGTGCCACTCTCATTGGTGTTACACATGACTAGTGTAACTTCAGGCTTGGAATGGGAATACTTTCTTTCCGCTTTTCTGCCTAGTTACATTTAGCACCTTCTCTGTGGACCTGCAGTGACTCCCATGACTAAAGATTTAGGTTACGGTTTAAAAAAAGTCTTTGGTCAGTGAAAGCAGTTGGCTATGAGCCTGCCTCTAAAGCCTCGACGGAGAAGCAATTCAATGATCTCACAATGAGACGTTTGATAAATTGTTGATGTTGAGATTTCAGGGGTTGCATTTGGAACAACTCCACAAACACTACAGTGGAAACAAGATTTTTTTTTTTTAATGAAGATGTCCAATACGAGATCAAACTTGAATAACTGAGAGAAGGAAACTTTTCAGCATGATCACTTCTATTTCTGAAAAAGGATCACAATTTATTTCTGTGAAGCAATGTATTTATTTGTCAGTATGTTCGACAGTGCAGCTGCCCTTTTGTTTCTATTAATATGCCTGCATTTGAACAGTTTTCCTGTACATGAAGAGGAAGATGAATATAATCACTGAAAAAAGTGCAGTGACCAAAGGAGCTTCAGTCACCTCCTGAAAACCTATTTCTTCCCAAGGGGTCTTTAGTTTTGGTGACCCTCATACGGTGCCATGTGGATAGACTTGTACTTCCAGTCCATTGAGGTTGATGTGGCAATTGACTTACATGTAGAACTGCCTTGTTTTTTGTCTCCCCATTCCATCCTTTCCTCTTCCTTCCCCCTACTGCCTGTGGGTTATTGTGCAGCTTGAATGTTGTTTAGCCAGTGGAAGGGGAGGTTGTCTCTTCTTCCGAGATGGCTTTTCTGAGTGACTTTCAGTATTTTTTTTTCTCTCAAGCCTTAAATTTGATTAAATAAAATTTAATGTTTTGTAATCCTGGGGTTTGATTTCCAAGATTTATTGCTTCCAGTCACTCGTATTTCCCTGTATAAGGCTTAGACTGGCTACTGAGACTGCAATTTGTGTATAGCTACAGAAATGGTAAAAGTCTGCTGGTGTTTGTGTGTATATTTTGTGGAAACTAATTCTTGATATTTTTTTCTTTCAGTCTGTGTTACTCAATAATAGATAACAGTGCTTTTCTCATCATTTTTGATGGAAAGCCATGAACAATTGAAGAGCTGCAGAATGGTGTAGAGAAGTTGTTAAATCTCTGGACACCTAACAAGTTAAAACTGCTGTTTGCACTTTGCCATTATCCACAGTTACTGCTCCTGTGATTTGCGCAGCTTATGGTTTGCCACGTCTGAGCAATGTTCCTGAAACTACTCTTAAGAGTACAGAAGGGAAGTAACTTCTAGGTTTGAAGGTGAGGCTTGCAGAAATAGGTTTGTGTCTGCTTCTTTGACCACTTTAATGTTTCTTTAATGCATTAAAGCCTGATTTAATAAGGTCAGAGAAACAATTAACCAATAGATAATGGCTATGTTAGAGTAGTGCAATATCTGGAATTAGATACTCTAGAATGTTAAGGCTAGATCATTTCTGATAAGAATGACTTAACTTGAATGTGGCTATTTGGTGTGTGTGTATATAAACTTGTAATAGATCCTGATATATCTCATACTAATGCCTGTTTTAGGCACAACCGCAGATCTTATTCTAAATTTGAGATTGTCTGAAGCTATTTCTCATTTTGAATTTCTTATTTTGACATTGGAAATGCGTAGGATGCCCATATCACTGTGTTCTTTAAGCTAGAGGAAACTGCACATAGTGGAGCCCTTGTTTTTGTCTACTGTGTGGTCAAAACCTGCTTGTGTGTTACCAAATGACTTGTCTGGGGTGTTTTTATGAAATTCCCTTTCTCAAGAGCACTCCTGAAAGTGATATTTTTGTGGCAAACGTAGTGGGCTAAGTAGCGCTAACAAGTTTTGCAAGTGGGAAAGCTTTTGTGGGAACAAAGTTGTAATCTTTGTTTGCAGTTATAAGCCACTTATACTCAAACTGTTTGAGAACAGCAGGCCTTGTTGACTTTTAAATATGCCCTGCTTTATAACAGTTTTTTAAAGGTCAGTACTCTTCTATTTTTTCCTCAATAACTTTCACTACTGGCTAAAAAAAGTCATTGTTTCCTAGCTCTTCAGTATCTACCACTACAGGGTTTTGAATTTGATCTCATAGGTTGTGGCAATGTGACTCTGCAATATACTTGCAACTGCTTCAAAAAAGTTCCCATAAGAACAAGTTGTGCAATAGATCCTGTTCTTACCTTTTCTTATCAAGTGTCCATTTTTAAATATGAAAGGTTTCTGTAGAAATGTTCAGCAACATTTGTTTTGCTACAGTTTTTCATTGTCTAAGGTTAAATCCAGGTTCTCTTACTAGAGATAATTTAATGAAATGCCAACTGCCTCCAGATCTTCACATGCCCACTTGTACTTTCTAACTAGCGTGTACTTTTTGTTTCTTGTCCAAGCACTGTCTGGACATTGCAGTCTTTTTATAAACTTTGCTTCTATTGAGTTTCATTCCAGGTTACAATAGCTGCAACTCTGAAATTAGGACAAGATTGTGACCTCAGATACTTAGGAATATAGTTTGACATTAGCAGGTAAAAACTGAGATGAGCTTTAAAATTGGAAATGGAAGGGAGAGTTGATTTAAAGGTACAGTTTTGTGGTGGTTTTAACATGTTTGGTTAAGAGCTGGACTCAACAGGTTGATTCACAATGTGCAGAGGTTGAATTTGCATTGTTTAAGCTACAGCTCTAATCTAAAACTTGTTTCATGGTGCATGATACAGGCTTGGGGCTTTTTTGGTAATGATATTAAAGTCCCATTGATATAAGAAAGTTGCAAGTGATATCCTGATCTGACAAAACCAAGCAGCTTAAAAATGTATTATGGAAATGGTATTGCCTGATGCTTTTTGTGTGGTGCTTTCTAAGACCGGTTGCTTGTCAGGCCTTATTCCTACTGCTGTGTGCTAGTAGCTCAGTGACTTGCATTACTGCTGCTCTTATCTGTAGGCCAAATAGATGAGCAAATGAGGGGATTTTTATGCACAGCTTTAAAGCAGGAGCTGTACCTGGGTTTTAGTACTGTTGGTTATGTGGCAGCATGACAAATGCAAGATAGGATTGGCAAAGCTGACGCTTTATTGCGTTTGCCTCAGCAGCAATGCAGGGTTGCTGGGGGGAAGAAGGGAGGCTAGTGGGGTGTCTCTCTTCTCACAACCTGTAATGTTGTGATAGCTTCCTTGGCCACATTTGCATTGCTGTGACTGCAGAGTTGTTCAAGGGTTTCTTTAATCTTGTCCTCTTCTATTTCTTGTCTCAGATCACCTGAATGGGAGATGAAATGCTGACTTACAGTGACATGCCATGGCATAGTGGCTCCCAACAATTGTTGTAAGATAAAAGTTTGGAGTATTTTGCTGTTTAAAACGAGCTGCTTTAATTTAAATAAATTTCTCTCAATAGACACCCTTTCTGCCATTGAAAGTATTGAACAGGTTAAAATTTTTTTTCTCCTGTTTAACTTCCAAGAATTGATTGAACAGAAGAAAAGCACTTTGCTGAAAATGTAATACAGGACAAGTTCCAGCATTTTTTTTGCTTGTATGCTTTTTTATTAGCCTTTCATATTAGTAAGACTCAACTAATAGTGTTACAGTTAGTCTATAAAGAGCTAGGTATATACACCTCTGGAAAAAAGTCTTATAGACCCCATCTGTTGTGTCAATACTCTGTAGTAGTACTGAAGGGTGCAAATGCTTATTCCTATTCCAATACCCCTGTGGTTTACAGGGGGCAAAAAATAGAATATATTGTAAAATCCAGCTTGTCTGCTGATATAGGGTGGCTCCAGGATTTGAAATGCAGCTCCCTTTGTGGCAGATTCTTGCCTGAACACAATCATTATTTTCAATTTACATGATTTATGTATTAAGATGTGAGAAACTAGCAGGAGATCTTTGGACTCCTGGTTTCAAGGTGGTGGTTTTCAGTTAGTGCCACACATCCAGAATGAGTCTGATCTTGCTCAAAGCATTTTAAGTCTTCCCTAACTGTGGCGTGAGAGAAATCCTTCATATGTTTTACTGAAAGCTGCTGTGCAAAGGCAGCATTGCTAAAATTGCTGTTTTATCTCAGCTTCTGGTTTGGTTACAGCATAGGCAGAACAAATGTATGCCTGCCCGTGGAAGATGATACAGACTCTTTATTTCTTTGAATATGAAAATGCTGTGGTTACATACACAGGACCTGGGACTGCCAGACACTTGTGCATGGTGAATTTGGACAAAGATGCCTTATTCCAAGGCTCTAATTTTGCTATTTCAGGACTTGATTATGTTATTGACTCAGTGGAATAAAGCCTTTCTTTTTTTTTATTCAACTGATGGTTTAATCAGCTTTTCAAGAAGCTACTTGACTGGGATTTTTGGTGATCAGTAAAGAATGAACCTCTTTAATAACCTTTACTATTCACTGACGGCAACATCACAAGCAGCACACTTCAGTAACAGGAAACGCTTGCGTTTTCATCACAAATATCCATCCTTTCATCACAGTCAACTTAATGAAGTTACCTGAATTAAGAAGACTACACAAAAGACCCATTGAACTATATTTCACCTCAGGACTTGTATTATCATCTTGCAGAAGTTTGTATAAGCTTTGAACTAGCTGTGATTCCTTAAAAGATTCTTCAAGGGTTTCTGAAAAATAAGTAAATGAATACCTGTTACCTGAGAAGAAGCTAGAAAGTGAACATGGTTGCTTTTTAAAAATAAAATTCCTGACTGGCTTCATTTCAGATTGACTATACGTGGATGTCTTGGGCATCTGTTTTCTGTACTGGAGAATGTCTGTATTTTCTGTACAGTGTTTCTGCACTGGCCTCATTCTGGAAGGCAGAACCCGTGTACTATAGATTGTATAAAATAACCTCATAATAGCTGAAAATTTGCAATAGTCAGTGCTAGAAATGTTTCATGTTAGTTGCCCAATTGAGTTTGAGAGCCTTAATGATGGACCGAGCAGTAAAATGAGCTCTCTACTGTCTTGTTTGTTGGTATAAGAAATTCCAAATTTCAAGTTTACTTTCTTTTCAATTTATCTTGATGTGTGTAGATTTCTGTAGTGACTGTCTTTATTGTAATAGACACCCATTTTCAAATGTGATCAGTCATACAGGAAAAATCTGAAAAAAAAATATACTCAATCCCTCTGAAAATTAGCTCAGCAGAGTTAGTTAGAACCTTTATAGTTTTGTCGTTTGCTTCACTTGCAGCTTCTACAAGGCCCTCTTGTCTGTGCTTCTGCTTTATTCTCTCCTGCATTCAAATGCCTGTCTTCCTGAAGATTTCTTCCACTTACAGTCTTCATTTGACCATTCAAGTCCATAGTTTGTCCTTAATTTTGTCTTCATTTAGACTCTCATCTCTTTAGTCTTTATACCCTTTACTTTCCTTCTGTGTTTTTGTGTAGGTTTCTAGAGTCATACCATGCTACTCGGCAGATTGTGCCTGTCCACAGAACCTGATCATTTGGCTCTACCTCAAACAAAATCTTTAGGCAATTCCTGAAGCCTGTTGCTTTTGATCTTCTGCATGGCTGACCCCCCTTATTTTATGCTGAAGAACTAAATCTAGAAAAGAAACATGCTTTTTCTTACATGTTATGTAGAATTAACAACATGCCAGTGTTTCTTTAGTAATTGAGGATCTTGCACAGATAAATGCTTTTAGGAGAAAAATACCTAAATTGACGGTAGATGCTATTGCCAAAGCATTCAGAGCCTCATTCTGCATGGCAGCATGTTTGCTTGTTGTCATGGAAACGAGCTGCTTCACTCCTTGTGCCTCCTGGATGGCTTTGACCACTTCCTGTTAAAGCAAAGGTAAAATATCACAGATGGAAGTCTGATGTACAAACTGAGAGAAGTGGGATTGCACTCTTCAGCCTCTGAATAGATGGAAATAATTTGCCTGCTGCAGTGCAAACTGATACTTGAAGACTAGAGGTAACATTTAAGATACATGTCTGTTTAGGGCTGGTCCAATTTACTTGGAATATCAGTACTTATAATTATGTATATGCATATGTATAAGATAAAACAATATATATTTTGTCTCGAGTTTTAGTTCGACCTTATTCTTATTTTTCATTTCAAGCCTTCAGACTAGCAAAGATTAGCTTTACTTTATTGAAGCCTGTGCTGATAGTATCTACTTTTTTTATCACTACTTCAAAGTAAAGCACGGTTGGGGTGCCTGTGTATAATAGCATGATTTACAAGAAACAGAAGCCTGCTGTAATGTGCTGCCAGATACAGATCATGCCAGATTCATCCATCACTAAGTGAGCTCTTTGGAGCTCCTGGGAGACTGATATTCAAGACAGGTCTAGGTTATCTTTGCCATTTTAATTTGAAATTTGAAACTAGTATTTATGGAAATAGAAAAGCTTTACCTACTTACCATTTGTCAAGCCTTACTCAAGCAGGGTAAAAGTTGACAAGTGACAGTAAGTAACCATGTTGCTCATTTCTGTGCAGTATCTACAACTATAGAGGGCACTGCTTTCCTGCTCACCTTCCCCTTAGTGGTACTGAGGCAGACTGGATGGTTTTTACAGTGAACTGCCATGTTTTTAGTGATAAAGCTGTATGTGCTGTTTAGCACTTAACCCCTAGCTAAATTGACAAACTCTAAAAACATCAGAGAAGGATAAAGTAGAAATGTATCAGACCAATAGCTCTCGTACTTGGGATCTGTTGTGATGCAAGATTGATGCTAGCAACCGATTTGCTTCTCCATGAATGCCGGTGTGATCGTTGGCGTTGCACCACTGTACAAGTCTGTTGAGCAGCATGGGGTCTTGGCCCAAGATTTCAGCTGCATCAGCTGAAGAGAAAAGCATCATCAGGAGACATTCAAAATTGGACTCCTCGGTCTTTCTGTGTCTTTCTGTCACAGAAACGTGAATGTAGAAGTAGCCAAAACCACAGGCCTGAGCTCAGTGTTCTAAGAGCTGTAACTAAACTATTGGGCTCTTAAGGGATCTTCGAAATCTCTGTCTGAGGAATGCCAGTTGTGTTAGGGTAACTCTTGAAAGTAAAGAACAAAGTAACCTGTTCCAATAGACCTATCCTTTTTAAGAGGCTGCTGAAGCAGGGCTTAAAATGAGCAGCTTCATAGCTTTGAAAGCAAATATTCTGTTGCTATACTGAAATCTTCATGAGGACTGTCCCTTTCCTGTTTGGTTTCTTACGCTTGCTCTTTGAGCCCTGCACAAATATAATCATTGGCTCTCCAAGAACCTTTTCTTGCTGTTTCAGTGCTTTCAGTAATGGTGATAATTACTGTTGGTAGCATGCGGGAAGCCAAGTCTTGGTACAGAATTGCAGCATGTCTCTAATTGCATGTCTTGAAGTCTTAAGAATGTGTGTTGAACAGTGTATTAAGCATGATCAAAACTTTCTCCCAGAGTTTAGAGGTGCCTTTTAATTTGCCTTCCCCTATGTTTCAGAAACCCTATCTCAAGACTTGCTAGAAGTATTAATCTGTGTGGTTGACATTTGGAAAAAACCTCACTAGATAACTTGTCATTAGAGTTCCACTTCTTAGGAAATGCTGTGGTTTAAGGCTTGTTGCTACTAAGGGAGACTACTCCGAAAGCTCTTATGTTCAGCAGCAAAAGGAACTTTACTCATGCTCTCTCAATATTGCATCAGCCTTAACACCTGGTTCCACATGAGTCTTATTGCAGTTTAATAATGCATCTTTAAAGTGCTGTGGATCAAACGTGACTAACTGGTGGAAAGTTACTTCCTAAGCAAAGGAAAAATGCAGATATAAGAGCTGAGGACTATGAAATACTCTTATTTTAACCAAATATGTTAAGCAGGGGTTCAGCCCAGAGAACATTCTGGTAAATACTGCTTCATTAATTTCAGTTAGTTGATACTATTCAATACTTAAGACTTTGGAATTCTACATCTTGGTTCAACTGGAATTTTCTTCTAAGTGAAGGGTACTAGGAGAAAGATAAGAAAGTAGCAATGTGCACAACTTAAGCTGCCTTTTTATAGGAATTGAGTGCTCACCCATTTGGCTTAGAGCTCAAAAGAGCGGTTTTAAATTGCCAAACCGCTGTTTCCCTGTGTTTCAGTTGATCGTGAACTGAGGATATAAATGCACAGCACTTCCAACTGGGCACCAGAGAGGCAAGAGTAGTCCCAGGACAGATGCTTGCTTTTGGTGCAGAATAACTCTTATTGGTTATAAGACTTAATTCAAATTTAGGAGTCTCATGTAGTACTTGTAATTAAGGGTTTTTCTTGTTGACTTCATTTTGGTCATCTTGAGTCCTGTACCAGGTCTGCTCCCCACCCCTTTGCTTGAGGACCAGAGCAGATGAGCATGAAATGTGTTGTGTGCTCTGAAGAAGGAAAGATGTGGTGAAGGCCTCTATGGGAAGGGTACATTCCTTAAGAAGGGCTGTAAAGAGTCTGTGAGCTTTTTCCAAAATTTTTCTGCCTTCCCAGACTTTTAAAATAGTTCCAGGCCTGAAAGAAGGTAAGTATGGAAATCCCTGCTCCTTTGGAAGCAAATTCAGAAAGGGGGAAAAATATGGGGAAAAGTCTGCATGGCTTTAAGATACTGGGAAGTCTGTCTCTTCGAGCTTTGCTGAAGCAAATAATTGAAGAACCAATATTAACAGCTGGAACAGAAGGGATAGATTTGGCTGACGGGCATCACTCTGTTCCTGTTTCTTTACCTGTGCCTTTCTGTGTGTTGCATTTATTTTGAGATATTCTGGAAAGGGTCAAATAAAGTGTGCACTGGAAGGTCAGTGTCAAACCACATGACTACTCTAGATGTTTTGCAGAAACTGTAAGTCAACCTATACTCTCTTTATTTTGGGAAGAGAGATGAGGAAAGACAGACACTTCCTTTTTTTTATTTGTCCAGTACACTAAGGAACAATCCATGGATCAAAACCCAAAAGGAATCTTCTAGTCTAGCTGAGCATGTTTGTTTTGAGAGAAGAGTTACTTGTCGTTGCACAGCCATCTGCATATTACCTCTGTAACAGAAGGGCTTTGGTTTCTAGGTCAGATGTTACATGTTAGTCTGAGGACATCATGATAATCTGGTTTAGTACAGAAGGCTGGAAGAGGTAAGAGGGTGGTGAATGGAACCAGTCTAAGAGGTTTGTTCAAAGGAGGTGTCTTGACCCAGTTTGACAGGGACTTGCTGATGTCTACCAGCAGTGGAGCTCCTTGAGATAAAGCCTAGTTAGTTATTCTTGATAGGAAAAGGAGGACCTTTTAACTTACAAAAGCCTAAGCTGACTAAATTGTATGTATGATGGAACTTTCAGTTGAGCTGAAAGTCCTTTGGCTGTTGAAGTGCACAAATTATTCTGCTCCTTTGAAGCAAAACAGTGAAAAAACCAGGAGTTAATGTTAACATCTCTTTAGTGTAATGAAGCTGACAGATCTGACTGCAGTTCTACAGTTAGAAAGAAACCTACCTCTTCTAGTCTGTAGGCCTCAGCATGCCCAGTGGTTGTTGGAGTAATGAATTTGTACTAGATAATGCAATTAACTAATTTAGTGTGGACTACTTAGTAGATGTGTATTCATAAGAGTTTCAGGCTGAGTTAATTAAGGGCAATGTTAGCTTATGGGTAGATAAAATAGAAAGTAATTAAAGGTGGGAGAACTGTGTGCTCATAGGCAGGAATGGGTAAACATTGAAGAATCTGCTACATCTTTTTTTTTTCTACTCTAGACTTTGATACCTGTATTGTTTCAGATTCAGAAGTTGTACCATTTTATGCCAAATTCCAACTTCATACTAGGGCTGGTAAATAGCATTGAGTTAAAACAAAAAAAAAAACAAACAAACAAACAAAAAAAAACACCTGTTGTGTTTGGTAATTTAGATCTGTGTTATGTCTCAAATGCAAAAGCGAAGTGGTCTCCCCTGTCACAGTTCAGATGCAACTAGAGAAATTGCCTTTCAATTACTTCCTTCAAAGCCTGAGAGGAAGAGGCTAAGTTTCTACAGATCTTCCAATGTCTATTTCCTACCATAGTGAAATATAAGTGAAAGCAGCTTTTTACTGGACTAGAATCAGTGCAAATTAATGAGTGCTAGATCTAAATTTTATATAATGCATATTCATTTGAAGAAGGATACAAGTAGCTGCCATTTCAAAGTGGTGTCTTGCAGTGGTGTAAATGAGTGCAGCATGGAATGTAGGAGAGTGAGGTTTTTTTCTCCTTTCATGTAACTAATGAATTTGTGATTGTAATTGTTCCATACCAGCTGTCAGTTCCCATTGCAAAATGGTCATAACTTTTCTGATTCTGTTTTTGACCTATTTATTGTTGTTCCTGCACATTAAGGTGGTCTGTACTGATTAATGTTCTAGAGTAGCTGCTCTGGTGATATGAAAGAATTGGAACACCATCAAAAAACCCCAAACCCCACAACACTTGTTTTTGTGTTATACTCTGGTAAGAAGCTAGGTAAGTCTAAGGATAAATTAAGATATTGTAGTGATCTTAATGCGGTTCTGATATTGTGCGTGTTTCTCAAAAAGCAACGATATGCACAGGATATTGTTGCCTTTGCATACCCACCTCTGTGTAAAACAGAATGAAGTGCAAGTAGATAATCCCATATTTCAACATGCGAAGTAAATTCAACGTTGGAGCCACGCCAGCAAGATAAACGTGACAACTTGTATAGAGAGACTGTGTAACTGGTAGAAACTCATTTCTCCTGCCTCACTCCACCCCAGCTTCCTTTGATCCTTTTATATTCTCCTGTTCTATTGATCTGCTTTCCTGTGATTTGGCACTGTAAATCCTTAACCCGACTCTTTACCAGCAAGGCATGAGTATGATGGCATATCTGTGGTGGAAAACCTCTTCCTTTTAGGCCTTTGCCATTTCTCACTGACTTCTGCAGATCCTTCCATTTGGTTTGTTTCTCATCTACCTCTGGGTCTGACTGGGTCAGTATGGAAGGCTCACAGCCTCCAGCAGTCATCTCTATTGGAACCTCTCCAGCTTGAGTAGAATCAGGTTAGCAGGACACTTAGCCTGTAGTCTCCTTGCACATCCCTTGTCTTGCAGGGGGAGGAGAAGAGGGGCATGCGTAACTGACATCAGTAAGTGTTAGCAATTCCCTACCTTGACCATCTGCTAACATCCGTAGTGTTCCAAGAAGTTTAAACTGCACGGGAGGTATCTCTGACCTTAGAAGTGCCTGAATCCGTTCTGCCACACCTTCCTCCAGCATTTGAACCTTGTCAACAACTAGAAAATAAAAAAAAAGTGTTGATGTGAAGCTCGGTGACTACACGAACGTCTGAAAATACAGATATGACATAACTGTTGTTCTGAATTTTATGCTCTGTTATGCTCTTAGCAAGAGGTCCAACTTGTTAGAGCGTACAGAAATTAAGTCAGGACTACCCAACTGTTTAAGCTTCTCTTTTGAGTTAAAACCTTCCTAGGAATTGCTGTTAGGACATTTTGGTTACTTTTGATCTCAGCCGTGCCTGGAATGAAGTACATAAGAGAATAAACACAGCATTGTTGTTTCTCTTCCTTTTTCTAGTTGTAATAGATTATCCATCCACTTGCCCACTCACATGAGCAAGCCTTTCCTATGCTTGCTCATCTTAAGAACTGGGTGGCAGAAGTGATTTAGACAGCCATATTTCTTGAGAATGAATTTGCTTTTTGTATCTGAGCTCACTGATCCCCTGTTATTCAGGCCTTTGTTTCTGTGCTTTCCTAATTCTTGTGTCTTTGCTCCAGTCATTAGTGCAATAATCCCTGGTAATAATTAGAAGCTCGTCTAAGGACTCTAAGGAGTCCTAATGCTGCTTGACTGTGCTACTAAAAACTGTGTTCTCCAGAGCAATTTTCTTCCCATCCTCTGCTTGCCTTTTTTTGAGGGGTGGGGGAATGACGTGACGGTGAAGTTAGGGAGATAACTGTTCTATCCCTTCTTCCTTTCACTGGGCAAATTGAGAAGCAGACACTGTTAAGTAACTTGTTCTTAACGTCCTTGTCTTTCAGTGGCACAGACTGGCTCCATTCACTAGAGCATAATGACTTTTTTCAAATTTTTTATAAGCACTTGTTCTTTTTTAAGATCACTACTTGAATTGAAGACTTTCCCTGTGCCCACTTGCAAGTGGTGGCCCATATTTAATTCATTTTTATTTTATGATTTATTTGGATTTGCACTTGTTTTTTTCCAGGTAGTGCAGACTATTTTTGTAAGTGATAGTTTGTATTTCTAGAAGGAATGTGTTATTGTGAGGGAATGTCTTACAGCTTCCATATTCTGATATTTTTATGAATTGATGAGGAAAAGCACAGTGTTGGAATAGCACTTTAAGTGCTATGCATTGCCCGCACACTGGAAAAGGTCTAAAATGGTTTGTAATAGACTTGAACAGAACAGATAACCAAAACAGACTCTGTATTGTTACATTGATATTTTATAATTCAGAGTTGAGCCTTTTAAAGTACAGCTGCAAAGAAATCAAGATCTACTGGCAATATGTGTAGCAGGCAGTGATATAGGGCTGAAGTTGTAGGTTGCAACCACATATTTTGGGAGTTTAGATCATATAATCTTTGCAAGATCAGCTGTGTTCATTGCTTTGTTAAGGAACTCACAAGGAATGCTTGGCCTTGGCATTGCTAAAAGTGGGCCTTGGTATTTGTTGAGGAGTGGGTTCTGTTGTGAGTTAGAATGTGATCATCTTTGCTTGTTGTCAAGGGAAACTACATCAAAATTGCTGTCTTTCAAATGAGATTAATTGGTACCTTTGCTGCTTGTAATCATTAAATACTATTGTACGTGTTGCAGGAGTGAAGTCAATGAGACCTAAGCATGGGACACCCCTAGGCTTATAGAATAAATCCACCTTTTCCTTCTAATAAAGATAGTTACATTTTTCCCTACTAAATTACTCTTCTAATTTCAGCTGGATGACTCTGATTTTTTTTTTCTATGATTATATTCTAATAGCTCTGTATTAGGTTATAACTGATGTAAGGTAGCTGGAATGCATGGTCGAGATCCTGCATACTCTATTAGCACCAAAAACCCTTTGCACAGGCCTCTGCTGACATGAATGGTGGTAGAAAAATCTCTTTGCAGAGAAGTAAAATATACATAGAAGCACTGAGGGGCTTATAGTGTGAAATGTTTATTAAAATACTGAATAGATGGATGGCTATTATGATCCAGACAGTGTGATAATACTATAAGCCAACCTAAATAAATTGAGTATATAAAAAGTATATATGAAATAAAGAAATGGGTGAAGTTCTGAAGAGAGCTATCTGCAAGAAGAAATGAGGGTGTATCAGGCTTTAAAAGGAAGTAGTGGAGGCAAAGTAACAACTAGTAGTATTCTGGGGCTCTCACTTGTTCAAAGCAATGTTTATGCATAAAACTGTTAAACCAAGCATGCTGGCTAGCTTACATAATAAAATTGGCAGACAACTTCAGGTTCTTTCATTTTCAGAAAATAGCGTTAGTGTCATGCTCTCCTCTGGAGTACTGTATCGCAGTGTAAGGAGTGCATTGCAGGGTGCTGTACTGTTTAATTCTCTAGCAAAACATTTTTGGCCTGAATTGCACTTTCACATTGAAGCAGTAAATTTGAGATTGAGAAGCAACACAATTTTCTGATGTGTATTAAAAGATCATCAGAGAAGATTCGTTGAATAGTTTGGGCTGGAAGGGACCTTTAAAGGCCATCTAGTCCAACCCCCCTGCACAGTGAGCAGGGACATCTTCAACTAGAGCAGGTTGCTCAGAGCCCCGTCCCGCCTGACCTGGAATGTTTCCAGGGATGGGGCATCTACCACTGCTCTGGGCAACCTGGGCCAGGGTCTCACCACCCTCATTATAAAAAATGTCTTCCTTCTATCTAGTCTAAATCTGCTGTCTTTTACTTTAAAACCATTATACATTGTCCTATTGTAACAGGTCCTGCTAAAAAGCCTATCTGCATCTTTCTTAAATGCCCCTTTTAAGTTGTAGCTTTAAAGTGTGTTACAAAGGCTGAATTTGCAATAAATATTTACTTTATAGAAGAGGAGATTTGTGAATTCCCTACCAGCTGTGATGTGATAGCTCTACCTCTACTCTGTATTTTAAGCAATAAACCCTGTTTTGCATTTTTGTCTTGAACTGCTGTATGCTGTTAAAATGAAACCATTTTAGCAGCTGGCAATGAGATCACACTTTATTATATTTAGACCCTTTATGTAGATGAGAAGTCCTGATGAAATATTCAAATATGTATGTGTCTGCAGGGGGAAAAAAGGTCAGTTGCCCCTCAAAATACAAGGGACTAGAATTGGTGGCTTGGACGGAGCTGCACAGATCTCATTAAATGACCTGTCTTTACAAAGAACCCCAGTAAGATAATTGCCTTCAAACTCTGTACCTGGTATAGCAAGGTTTCGAAGTGCACTGAGTGCAGCATGTTGAACAGAGACATCCCCACTCTCTACGTGTTTCTCCAAAAGATCCAGAAGCTGATGTATGACTCCCAGCTGTAGCATTTGTACACAGTTGCCATCTGAAGAAAGAAGCAAAACCAAGCAGGTGAGAGAGATAAGAAACACAATAGTAGGAATTAATCGTGCGGATTGAGAATTCAGAGAGGCTTTGCCTTGGCTTTTTTCATGCCTTAATAAGATTGAGACTGTAGCTCTTGCATTGTTTTTAACAATCTTCAACTCTCTAGAGAGAAGTGGACATCAGCCACCTGTGAACTGATGCTGAGCCATCTCTAGCAAAGCTTAGCTTGAGAGAGCTTTCTAGGGGCAGTCACTGTCAAATTCTAAAACATATGTTCTGCAGTCAATTTCTTCCTCGATACTGCTTTATCTTCCACAATATATATGGTGGAATGGTGGTGGCATTTTTCCATTTCTCCACAGGATAGCTTTAATACTCCAATTTTGCTATTCTGTTTAAGAGGCTATTGTGAGACCAGGGATCTTATCCAGCAATGATGAGTCTGATTGCTAGTTCTGTCCTGCTGTGACTCGTTGTATTCAGTCAAATAATTTGTCATTAACTAATCATTGAAAGAATTGTGCCTAGGTTTTTCTTACCTGTTCTGAGAACCCTGCTTTCTGAAATGAGAAGTCTAATTGCGTTGCAGTCCTGTGAAGCTAGGAAAATGAGTTGACCTAGAGAGTTCTGATCTGTTTAATGCTGGTGAAAGAGCAGATTTGTACGTTCCAGAGAACTATCATTTTGCCCACAGAATATGCTCCGTAAAATGTGTGTCTGTATGTCTCCCCCTCTCTCTGAGAACTTGGTCTGCAGAGGTGACAGCCCTTTTGTTATCAGAAGCTACTTGGCTCACTTTGATAGGAAATGAGAAAGTGTTCTCCTAAAGAGCAAAAGGAAACCCTGCATATTATGGGCTGCATCCTTCCTGAAGGAAGTGTTTTGAATGTGCCATTTTCCCAATATTTTTCTGTATTTTATTTTATGCAGTTTAATATGCCTCGATGAGTATATTCCTGACACCAGTCAACACTTCCTTATTGCTGTGCTGTTACCATGTGAATGTTGTTTGTTAAAATATGGCAGAACAGTGTGAACACTATGTAGGAAGACCACATCTTCACCTGGGGTAAACATCTGTGGAACTATACAGACTTCATATAAATACAGAATCCAGCCAGAAGTAGCTTTAGGTGCTTCTCATGGCACTAACTGCATGCCTAAGGTGTACAGGCTTCTAATTTTTGTATGTATACCACTTAAAAATGGCTCTAGTAATTTTAACGCCTTTGCTGGTTTGAATGTTACTTCCACTCCACAGTAGTAGAAACTCCTCCATGTTGTCTTTTGAACCAATGCCTACTATTTGTTTAATCTCTTAGCATTTAGGTTAGTAGCATGTTTTTCCACCGTATTACTACAAATGTTAAATAAGAGTTTGTCAAATGTTTATAAAATGTAAGTGGATATTTTCATAAGAGAACTGTCAGTTTCTCAAAATAGTTCAAATTCTACTCATGCAAAAATCTTTTGATATCAATTTATGCATGCATTCTCTAAAGCTGATATTTTTTTCTTGTGATTCTTCAAATGTTCTCTTGCCTGGTCCTAATCTTTGGAGATCAGAGTATAAGGAAAATTGCCTAGTCCTCTTTAGGAATAGGTTCTCTATGAACAGACAATCTCTTTTGGTGTGACAAAATTCTACAGCAAAATACTTTGATCTTCATATAGACTAACCTTAATTGAACTTAATTTCTCTACTCCCCCCAGCTTTCAAACCGAAGAATGGCAGAGCATTTTTTTTCTCTTGTAGTAAAGTGTGAATAGGCAGAACCCATTAATGGTTGCCTTGCTTTGATTGTCACAGAGCTCCAAATTGGTTCTTTCCCCTATAGATTTTTTTGCTTGGATAGCAGCAGAACCTTCAATTTTAATGGCTCATAGTTAAAGTCTGATAGGAACAGCCACTTTCATAGCTGCAAAAGCTGTCTGTCATCTTTTCACTGCCTCAGAAGTCATTTGATGCTGAGATCAGATTTCCATAGAATTTTTTTCCTCTTAGATTAAAGTCTGTGCATACATCAGTGGCACATACTGGGGCCTGAAAGGGATTATTCACTTTTTCCACATGAACATCTAATGGGGTTGTGGGGGAGATGGAGGAAGAAGAGTGAGTAACAGACCAAGCCATTCAGCTGAATAAATTGAAGTTCAAAGGCACTGAGGGCATTTCTGTGGCCTTTGTAGAACAATGATGCACAATGGCTGATTCAGAGCAAGGTATAAGACAAGGAAGAAAGAGAGTCTAGAAAGGATGTGGGGGGAGGTGGAGACATGGCTGTATGACAGCTTGTGTTAAAGAAAAAAAACAGATGAGACTGACTAGCTAAACATTCAGACAGCTGTGAGGGAATATTTTGTGATAATTAAGCACATACTAATGCAGAAAGTTGAGCATTGCTGAAAAGGCTTTTCTTTGTTAATTGAATTTGAAGCCAGTACAGTAGCTATCAGTGTGAAAGGACAGAAAGTGTGGTGGGGTGTCTTCTGCTGACTGATTCAGCACAGCGCGTCTTCCAGGAGTCTGTTAATAAGACTCTCTGTGTTTCTCTGCATAGCATTAAGGCTCATTGCTTTCTATAATAGGAAAGTGTGAAAGATATAAAATGGCTTATCTTGAGATTTATTTTTGCCCCCCGATGTGTCTGAGTAACCATCCCTTCATAAAGTGACTTAAACACTAAAACATCAGTAACAGTATATTAGGTTTTTTTCTATTTCCAACAAATCTATTTGCCATGAAACATTTCCAGAGTCTCCCCTCCCTCTAATGATGTGTGAAAGCTTGCATACCTGACCACCCCATTTTTCACAATTGTGTCCCTCAAGTTACTTTTAGTATTACTAGCATCTGTAACTTAAAGGTATGCAAGTCTCCAGTGTGCAGAAAAGCAAGAATGTTACAGAGACAGGGAGCAGAGAAATCTAACAGTGTTGATTTTTCTCTCCACTCACAAACAGTGGCTTTCTATCTTTGAAGGGTAGAGTATAACCAACCTTACCATTTTTTGTAGAATTAGCAATAGCCATTGCTACTGTCTCTGTAGCAGCATGTGTCTGGATGTGATGCAAGTACCAGCATTCTGGGAGCAAAAAAATTACTGCATGTACTAATCTGTGGCATGATAAAGAGAACATCTCACATCTGTTTATAATTAGCCCCGAAGTGTACTGTTCTGTCTGTCTTTGGAGAGATTTGAATCAGTGATGACTTAAAGATTGTTGTTATAGTTAATAATTTGAGACCTTAAAATTGTTGGTTGCTTTGGGATGCTGAGATCAGATTTCCATAGAATTTTTTTCTATGGGGTGGTGGGCTGACTTATAAGTGTCCAGTTCTTGATGTTTTATTCTTTAATCTGTATTGGCCAAAATACGACATAGCAGGGCCACCTAAGCTAAGTTGCTGTTAGGTCATTAGCCTTTTTGTGTTGTTCCTGAAATCAGCTTAAAGACTTAGTGAAAGGTCTAGGTCAGCACTGCATGTAGTCTGTTGCTAATAGATGCAGAACTTAAAAGAAGGTTCTTACATTTCATTTGTTAATCCAAATGTTTGAAGTATGTACACAGATTTCAAATAGCAAATGAGGAATGAGCAGTTCAATACCATGTGAACTTAATCTGATGATTAAATTTAAAACTGGCTCTTAGGCTAGCTTTGAAAGTGAAGTTGCAGAAGCGGGGTGTGAACTGACAACCACAGGTACAGCTGCAATGGCCTGAAGTTTTTGCTTGCGTTTGTTCTGTGCAGGAGCAGTCACAGTGGCATATGATGACTTGAGGCAACATATGTATATGCTTGAAGGGAAGCATGGCAATGTGAGCACTAGGTTCCTATAAAAAGTGAAAAAGTGTGATGTCTGAGGAGAATTCCCCTAAGGATTATGAAACAGGTTGCAGATGTGTCCCTCTTAAGGAAATGAAAGCAACAGAGCAGATGGCAAGTCCTCTGCTAAGGGGACTTCTTGATGTTGTTTCTTTATGTATCTGGACTGTCAGTATTCCTTTTTTTTACCTCCAAGAAGCAGAGAGACAATGAGATCTGATGCAGCCTTCAGAATGCAGGTATCTTCAGCTTGTGAACTACCCTGGAGCCTCAGCAGGATCTCGGACAGCACCTCTTGCACTCCTGCCTCCACCAACTGCACTTTCAGAGCATCTGTAAAGATCACAGTAAAAGCATGCTAAAAACTTCCTGGGTCTTTGTCGTAATGTTTCAAACTAGGAAGCTAAATCCTTGAACTTTAGCCAGTCTTTTTTTCAGGTGCAGTCACTTTTTTTTTGGTCTTGTTTGTAACAGATATTCTGGTGCTAGGATGACACCAAGGCAGAATGAGCAAAGCTTCTTCGTTGAACTTTGACATTTCTTGTATTGCTGGTCATGATTTTTTTAATTTCATTAAAATCTGTATCAGGTATCTAGATATTTTTAGTGGATTCTTGTTGGTGCTTCTTACACCACTGCTTAGAATAGACGTCTATGGTAACTTGATTGTATGTAATTTTTTTAGTTAAAAAAAAAAAAAAAATCTGTTGAGTCTGCTTTCCTGTTGCCCACTATGGAGAATAAGTTTGAATCTGCTGTCTCATGGATCCACTGAAACAGAGTGGAATGCTACTCTCTCCCTCCTTTCTTTGCCTCACCTGTTAAGCTTCAAAGTCTTGCTCAGGCCAGGATTTCAGATGTTCTTGTGACTTTATTGAAACGTTTGCGGGTTCCCATTAGTAGGATCCCATGGCAAACGCAGAACCCAGAGCTTAAGCAAAGTACCAGTCCCCTGTCTCCCCTCATTCCCCCATGCTGAAAGGAGCCTTACCATTTTCTGCAAGTGCTTGCAGGACCTCAAAGACAATTTCTAACCTCTCATGGTTCTCTGCTCTTCTCAGTTGTTTCACCAGCTGTTCAGCAACCTTTGTCTTGCTTAGAGCTTCTTTGGCTATATCTGTAGATGGTAAAGAAACATTCAAAATCTGGACTGTATCTGATTAAATGTTAAAAGCATATCTCCTTATAACCTGAAGTGATTAGACACTACTTTGTTTTTTGAATGCTTTTGCTGTTTCTGTAGATGCTTCTGTCCCTTTGGACAGCATTGAGACAGCAAAATTCTACTCCATACCTTCTCCTCCCCTTCTTTAACACTATTTTTGTGTAATTCCTGTAGCTATGACCTTACAATAGCTGCCAAATTAATCTTGGCTTAATTCCATTGACTCTTATAATCCATCTGTAGTATGATTATTTAATATATCTAATTGACACGTGCCAGTTTGCTGTAGTAGTATATTTTCTGCCTTGATTAGATGGTTCTAGTCTTGCTGGGATCCTAAACATCTAAAAGATGTACGTTAACAAAGATGAAATTTTTTTAAAGCTTGCTGCTGTCTGACATAAAATATATTTGAATTGAACATGGTATTAGGTAATATGAGATTTACTTACCAAGGTCTGCAAGGTTGTATAAGGCCAACAGACCAACATGGACAAGTGGTTCACTCTCTGCATAATTGGTTAATATTCGGACTAGTGATGTGATTACTCCTACCTTCACCAGCTCTTCCTGAAGATCTCCTGGTAATAGTCAGCATAGAAGTTAAAGGTGATTAAATAGGGGCCAATTAAATCAGTAAAAAGGGTGCAACTGAGATGCTTTGCAGGAAGATAATCTGTTTTTTTCTCAGTGTTAGAATTTGTACAACTTTTGTACTGTGGGTTCAGGCTAATGTGTGTGTTTGCTAAATCCAGGTTCAGGACAGAGTTCTGCTGAACCTCCTGGCTCTACTTTGATTTGAGGAATTAAGTTGCTGTAAAAATATAAAAGGGCAATTGCATGAGCATCTCTACTGCTAGTGCAGCTTCTAAAGCAAGTTCTGATGGACTATATCGCTTGGTATGGATCTGAAAATTGAGTTGGCTTAATTCTGTCAGGGAATCTCAACCTTATTATCCTGTGTCTGCTTTTGTTCTGGAGGGCAGGGAGATGGAAGGAACTGGAAACCCAAGATAAAGCATAGCCTAGTGATGACTGCTTTGAGGGATCAACAGTGTTCTGACTCATATCAAATGTCCATATACCTGCTTTTTGCCTGTTAGAATAATGATTATTTTTTTGTTTCTTAAAGTTCTTTGTAAAACAAGACACTTTACCAATACCTGGGCTATTATAAGATACCACTGAGACAGACTACTTTAAAGTTCATCTAGGGGAATAATCATTTTTAGTTTTTTAAATGTTAGTTGCTCAGCATGTAGGGAGCCTTGGAGTGGTTGAATTCAAGGTATGTTTGTAATTTTTATAGGCTAAATAAGGTTCTCAAGCAGGTGTAAATTGGTGTGACTTAAAGGAAGTCAACAAAGTACAGTAAGTAAAAGTTAATTTGGTCCTGATTCCAGTATACTAACTATAGTTATCTCCATGCACGTGCAGAATTGCTGAGGAAAACACCGATGACTGTTTTCTTTCTTTTCTAGTTTGTCTTGTAATGAATGAAAGCTCAATATCTCAAATTATTTTGAGAATGCCAAGAACTATGAAATACCAGTGGTGGTTGCTTAACAGTACAATGATGCTGCTTTTTGCAGCAGTGTCTTGCTGAGAGCTAGACTGCAACTTGGATGACAGCACGTATGACAGGCGCCAGAGAGTGTCTGGGTGCTATTGTAGCATATACAACTGTAGTTCAGTCAGGGTACCACTGAAGTTAATTCTTCGATGATGTATTTATTGTTGTGCTAGTAATAGAAACTATTAAAGCACGTATCTTATAGTCACAGTCACCTTGTCAAATCTGTGCTGGGCCTGTGTTCTGGCAGAAGCGAGGCAGACTTGCAGTGTGGCCATATGCTGTGGTAATGCTGGTGTACAGTAGTTGCGTGAGCCTTGCATGTAACCATATGGGGAAGTTTTCCTTTATTTGAACTATTATGTAGCACTCCTTGGCAAAAACATCTAAAATTTGCAGGGGGCTAGTAGGTACCTATCATGCTTGGATTTCATAGGAACAGTGCAGGGAGTCAAACCCATAGCTTTCTAGATAAAGCTACACAGGTCCACACTGGAAAGATGAGAGAAGGTAGGTTGAAGGCAGAGGGAACTGGATAGACGATACTGGGTGAAAAGCCCTCTATTACCTCCAGTATGCAATAAATATTTTGGTCAGTCTGGGAAGTAAAAGTAAAAGAAAAATCTTGAACCGTTGGGGCAAGTAAAGGGTTTAATTTGTGAGACCAGCAGGCAAGATAGTGTACTGGCTTTATGGAAAAATCTGGAGCACAAACATCTATATGTAAAGAATGGTCCTCAGAGAAGACCATCCCCTGCATAGATAAATATCAAAGTATTTTTTATTATTTAGGGTTTTTTTCTGACACACTTTTTAAACAAGTCCTTTGCTTTATGGATGCTGTTATTACTTTGGAAGAAGATAAAGCCATTCAGTATTTGAGCCCAAGGCAGTTCTGCAAAATTGATTAGGATATGTATGAGGCTCTGCTACTCTTACGGTTGCAGAGCAGTTCTGACAAAGGTGTATCACCTTGAAGTCAAAAATATAAGGGGAAACCCAGAGTTTGGGATGTATTCAGCCTGGTGTCTGGACTGTTTTAATTGCATATCTAACTGGAGACTGAGTTGCATTTGTGCTTAGGTCTCATAAAAAAAAATTGTGTTACAGGTTACAATGCCTTACAAAATAATGCCTTACAGGTACGGAAAATAGGATTCTCTCAAGTTGATACTTACGATTATCATAACAGATAAGGCCAATAGCCCTCCCAGCATGAAGCAACGTTTCTTGGTCTGTGCTGTCCAGCAAAGGTATCAAAGTTAGAACAAAATCTGCTTCAATACATGGCTTCTTCATTTCCTCTGTGTAGGTAAGGGAGAGGGACTTGTGGGTTTTTGCCATGTTGAAATAAAATAATTGTAATTGCAAGACTAATAGCTGGTAGCCATGAAACAAAGCTCAAGAGTGGAAACATACAACTAATGTGCTGTAATATGCCTCGTAGTAACACTTTAGTACAACATACCATTCTTGACTATCTCTGAAAGCACCTGGGCTGCTTTCACTGCACATCGTGGATTGCCCTTCAGGATTTTTGCCAAAGTTATGAAGATCCCACTCTCTCTGAGTAGGTTGTAGGATCTCTGCTCTGTAATGATAAGAATGTTAGCAGTGCCTGCAGTAGGTTTGCAACTTTTATTTACATGCTGCTTTGTTTCCTAGAGTTCTGAGTGGATATCTTTGGGATGCAAGGTTCTGATTTAACAAGGTACTTAAAGGTCTCAGTCTAAATATATGGGAACAGTCATCTACCTGAATTGCAGCAAGTGTAGTTCCAGCTGATTATTCTGCTTCATGCTGAATTGAAGCACAGCTGGCAAAGCAAAGAGGAAAGCAGTTTTATCTTCTCTGGCTGTAAAAGGATGTTTGCATAAGGCATGGGAAGTCAGGGATTAAGATTCTATTCCTGAGGTATGGCCTAGCAATTAATTTTGTAGGTAGGCACAGCATCTTTGATTAGACTAGCAATTAGAACAGTCAATTCCCTTAGCCTTTTTTCATCAAAAATATGTATAATTTTCCTTAAGGTAGTCAAATCGCCATCTGCCAGGGATTTAAATAAATGCAGGTTTATGTCATTTCAGGAGAATGTGCAGAGACCTTAAAGACTTTCTTGTAAGGAGACTAGGAATTACTTTTTAAACTCCTGACCTGAGAGGGTCACCTCAATTTAATCCTAGGAGTTGGTAATAAGTAAAATATCAAATTTGGAATTTGTCTGCAGCTTCAGGTGTTTTAGTGGCCAGTAGCTTTATCTGGTCACAGGTGCATTTGCAAGTGTACAATGAGGAAGGAAAACAACAAAACAGGCTGAGGACAGCTATAGTTCCAGCAGCAATTGCTTCATGTAATACAGGTTATCACAGGAGACTAAAACCTGCAGTGAATGCCTTTGGATTGTGCAAATGGTTAAAGGGTGATTTGGAGTGATACTTAGCTATCTTCAGTAAGAGCCAGGAGAATCCCATTCAGACTTTCAAGGATCTGATCTTCAGCTTCCGTGTCATCTCCACAGAGCCCAAGGTACTCCAGGTGCTGACTCAGGGTTTCTAAACAGAATGGGATGGAAAACTGTGGTAAGCCGGTATGGAAAATATTTTGAGTTCTTTCTGGTATTTCTTTTCGGTGGCAATGGCTGACCATAAGATCATCTCCTGAAGGGTCCAGATCTAAATATGCTCATTAAATAACTCAATCCAAGAGCATGAGGGTAAAGGCTTGGCCTACTTCTCAGACAGCACATAGCTCTTGTGCAGGTATAAATATGCAGAGATAAATCCTATCTGGAAAAAGAAATTAACATATAATAACTGTGGCAGAGGTAGGGGGAAGAATAATCAGAGAATCCAAATCAAGCCTGTCATTTCTAAATATCTCTTTATGATAAAGATGTTACTTGCAGTTCAACTAGCTGTATATCTACTCTGATAGTGGCCAGTAGCAGGCACTGAAAGAATATAAGAATGAAACAGGTATGGTAATACACTTCTCTCTTACTTTCTGGTAACCTTGGCCTTTACAAACATACCTAGTATTTACATCAATGTATTTAATACATTTTGATGGACTTTTATTCCATGAATTTGTTTAGTTACCTATTTAAGGTAATTCATACTTTTTTCTCCACACCACACTGTGACATTAAATTCCACAGTTTCACTGTTGTAAGAGGAAGATACGTCCCTTTGTTTTAAAATATCTATCGAAAAGCTCAAAGCTAATGGCCTTTGAGTTTCTGTAGTAAAAGAAAGGAATGACCCTTCACTATTTGCTTTTCCCATGCTTGTCATGACTAGGTGGATTTTTATTATATGCCTGCTTTAATTCTTCTGCCAATTCATTTAATATTTCCTCTATGGAAGCTTTGATAACTTACCTCAATCTTTTTCCAGCTTACTTTTTCTTTTTTCTTAGGTAAGGAGCTAGACTTCAAAAGTGTTTTCAAGATACAGCTAGACTGGGATTAAGACAAAGATTGTAATGCTTTGTTTTCTTTCTAGTGTTTTAATCCTTTGTCTATTGGAGAATGTGTCTTGTGCAGGTATTCAAAAGGACTTGATCTTTTCAGGGCAAAGGGTGTTGATTTATACTCCACCATTATTCATAATTAGGCCATCTTTTCCCCATATATGTTGTTCTGCATTTACGGACACCGAACTTGATATGCCTTTTTATCCCAAGTCATACAGGATAGTAGGACTTTTCTGCAACTCTCTACAATCGGTTTTAACTTTGAGTACTCCAAATAATCCAAAACCTCTTTACTATTCCACTGTTTCTAGATAATTTATGAATATATCGAATAACACAGGTTCCAGCAAAGGTAACCTGTAATAATTATGGCTCTCTTGTGAAAGCAGTCTTATTCTGCCCTTCAGTCTTCATCAGATAACCTTCTCTCATATCCCAAGATAGCTTAGGTGATAAACCTTATTGAAAGGCTTGTAGAAATCGAAATGCATTGTTAACAGTATCTCCTTTATTCATCTTCTGCCAGCTCCTGACAAATATGTTTAAAGAGAGAGAGGTTGAGCATTACTTGCCTCCACAGAAGTCATATAGACTCTTTCCTCTTTTATTGTATCTTTAAATAATTCTGTGCTTTACTGCAATCCTACAATTTACCTATGCAGAGATCAGATTTCTGTACTTTAATTTTCTTCATTCATTGCAACTGTTTTTTTAAACTCATGCCACTCTTCCTGCTTCCCACCCTATTAATCCTGTAGTTGTTTTCAGTGGCATTCTGCATGTCACAGTTAATGATGTGATGATTCATTTTTTTAATTCCTTATAAACTCTGGGGAATAACATCGAGTCCTGACAATTGGTTACCATTTATTTCATTGATGTGTTCTAAATCAATCTTCCACCCTTTCAATCTGAAGGGTCTTCCATCTACTTTCTGCAAGCAAAAAGACCTAAAGCGGTTGAAATTAATGTAAGAAATAATGCTGGAAAACTGATGGCTGTAGTAGTTAACTTATAGTAGAATATAATGTAAAGTGTTACCAAAACTGTAGTAAAATAACATTTTTACTTCACAAGCTGTTTCCTTGAAAAAGATGAGTCATGAGTCTTGGCCTAGAAATTCTTCAGCTGAGGGTTAATAACTCATCATTTATTTTTGTTGTTTGATGGGTTCACTAGTTTCTCTTTTCTTAATGTGTCCATTAGTTGACGTGAGATTATTATTTTTTTAAAATTAGAATGCATGAATTTAGTGCATACAGGAATTTACTTCAGAGGAACCAGAAGTGTCTTGAGCTGTTTTGAAGAGAGGATGAACTAAAGGATGGGAGGCAGGACATAAAGGCTATTATTGTCCTTTGAGCAGAAAAATTCTTTGGCTTAAAAAATTAAAAGCAGTTATTTAGGAACAATGACAATTCTTTTTTTGTGCTTTAAACAGGATGCCAACTTTAGAAAAATGGCTGGATTCATCAGGTTAAAAATCTATTTGGGGAAATGTCAATATTTTTCATTCTGACTGAGAAACTGAGGTTGTAGGTATTGATGTCCCTTGGAAAGGCTTTGTAGTTGAAAGTAACTGTGTTTGTCTTCGTGGCCTCTTCAGAATCATGTGCTAAGGGCAACACAGGCATAAAATTGATAAGAGATCAATGTTTCTAAGAAAAACAGATGACTTTGGATTTGTTGCCTTTTTTATTAATGAAAACAGGCTGAAACCTCATGGAACAGATAGATGTACAACAAGGATGATTTCCTTGGATCAGTTTAAAAAAATTAATAATCACTTGTCTCCGTTTCTGTCCAGTTCTCCTGCCACAGCCTGCTGAATAAATGATTTTGTACGCATGAAGTACAAGTAGAATGCAATTTTCTTACAAAACAAAACAATCACCTGAGCGACCTGACAGTTAAAGCAGCTTTGATCTTATACTAGAGCTAGTGGGAGTCGGCAGAAGTCTACAACTGCTGATAGGGCAACATGAAATAAATTAGGAGCTGGTGGGAATGAATTATCTACTGAACTCTGACTTCATCCTTATCAAGACCCAAAATATGTTGGCATGAGGCAACGCATTTATCTTCTAGTGCCCTATCCTCTAATTAGAGCAATTGTGGTATTTGCAACTGCATTTCTAATACAGTTAAGATATATAGAAAGATGAAAAGGCAACCGGATCTCTTAAGTGGGAGGAGGTTATTTTACAAGTAGCAGGGAACAGTCTGCATTGCTGGTCACTCATGAGGTTGTTATAGTGGTAATTAGAAATCCAGGTGCTTTGTTAGTTCTCCAGGGAATAGATTGGTAGAATAACACCATATGCATGATGACAAAGTCCTTGTAAAATATCCCTCTGGTTACAGTCTGTAGTGTTGTGAAATTAGTACTATAAGCAGCAGCATTGACCAAGTAAGCTGACTAAAGAGCTATTTTTATAAAAGTCTTGCAGAAGGCAGCATTTAACTGGAACAGTCTTAAAATACTGAACCCTGTTCTCAGGTATTAAGAATTTTATCATGTTTTATGTTATAAATAAAAACTTGATTAATTTGACCGACATGGGACCTATTCTTCAATACTCATTGCCGTTAAATCCATGCTTCTGAAGTGGAATTGAAGCAGGCACTGTAAGACAGTTATTTTTGTGGAGAGGCAATAACAACAGCACACATATGGATTGTGACTAGGATTGGCCAGAAAAGGGTATTTCTGTTTTGTGGGAAATTCTGCGTTGTTGACATTTTGTTTCATCCCATGCTGGAACAGAACGTTGATGTGGTAGAACTTCAGGCAAAACAAAACAATTTTGTTTCAGGTTTTTTTTGCAAATGTGCTTCTTCCCCAGCCAGGGGCTGCCTGGCGCGCTGGCCTGCTGCCTGGCCGGCTGGCAGGCAAGCTGGAAAGAAGCCAGCCAGGCTAGCCAGCTGGTCGGGCAGCGGGGAGTGCCTCCCTGCCTGGTTTCTGAGGAGGGTTTTAGCAGAATAAATGTGTTCTCAAGGAATACTTTTTTTTTGTCCTCTTGCATCAGCATTTTTTTATCAGAATCTTGCTGGTCAGCTTTAGTAATTCACTGTAGAAGAGGGGGAAATGGACTCAGGCTCTGGTCTGGAAAGCTCTAATTTTACTTTCGCACTGATTACCTGCAGGGTCTGAATTTAGAAATCTCTGGAGGTAGGATTACAAAAGGCTTTTTTCCTGAGCTGAAGGGCTAGATTATTAATTCACACATAAATCTGTGCATAAGCTACTGAGTAGAGGCATAAGAACCAGACGTTTGCGGTGGGAGCTTGTTTTTGATCATCCTAATGAAAGCAGAAACAATAATGCAGAAAACACGCCGTACCACAGAGGTTTCATCTGGCCTTTGCGGTGGGGAAAGATCCATGAGGTGTGAGCTCTTTGGATCCCTTGGACCATTGCTGTATCAATTCCCAGCGCAAGTTTTGACCTATAAAGTCCTTGGGGAGTGAGAAAGAAGGAATCCCACACATCTCTATTTTTCAGTGACTGATTATACCCCCTCGAAAAAGGCAATGCCTTATCTGATTTCCCCCCCCCCCCCCCCCTCATTTTATAACCTTTCACATGTGTGGGAGCTGTTCTCTATTTTTTTTTCTAGAGGAAATGTAGACAGTATTTTGCAATATCAAATGTTATGTTTGGTATCATTTATTACTGTTTGGCTCCTAAGCAGTGTGAAGTCGGTATGATCCAATTTGAGGGCGTAAAACCACTTACTCTGGTTGAATGCCTTGCCTTGTGTGTCTCCTTTACTGCTGCCTCTTCCTTTGGTAATTTCACATACTAAACTTATTCTTCTGCCACTTACCTTTAGTATACTTTAGAAGATTCTTCCATGGAGGAGGAGGAGGATGATTATTATTAAAAGCTGGAAGACAAGTTAATGTGTTTTTCCAGAACATAAATATGTGGTAACTTCTTACAATAGAGGTCCGTTTTTAGCTCAGTGTAATGTCTCTGGTAATAGATGATTAAAGAACAGTAAAAGACAGTACGTATCCTTTCCCTGGTATACTTTCTCAACTTCTAGTAATCAAGTCCTTAAGGGTTTTCTTTGCTGGAAGTTTTGTTTAATAGCACTTAAATTCATGAAAGTATTTATTTTGAACTTGTTTGTAACTTAGCTTCCAGACCATAGACTGGTGAAGAGTTCCACAATGTAATTTTGGATTCAGAGAGAGAATAACTCATTCTTGTTTTCTCTTGTTGAAATAATCATCTGGTCTCCTTTTGGCTCTGATTTTCTGAAAAATCTACTGTATCACCAGGGCAGGGAACACAAGTCTCTATTATAAACATACCCTGTGTAACAGTTGAGGTATAAGAGTCCATGTTGATAAACTGCTAGAGTTCTGCAGTTCAAGGTTAGCTGGAAGGTGTAAGAAGTGGTCTGAAGAAACTAAAATTTCAAGTCATAATACTGGGAAATAGCTGCTGGGTCTGTCTAGCAATTTATTAATTAAAAAAATGGGAAGTTGACCTGCATTCTTACTTGTGTGGCTGCCTGCAAAATCATGTAGCTGTAAGCCTCCTTTTTTGTCCCAGTATTTTTTTAATGCTCTTCCCTCAAATAAAAATAGTGCCTTGTCTGTGGCATCTCCCATATAACCCTATGGTAACAAATGTGCCTGCATACCAAATGTGCAAGTAGAAAAATTGAGGGCAGTAGTAATAGAAGTAAGGCTCCAGGTCTCCTCGTCTAGGAATGTGGTATTATATTTACTTCATAATGAAATGTAAAAAAGGTGTGAATTGGAGGTGGAGAAATCTAGAAGGGCTGGTAAGTGTTAAGAGCAAATAAAGCTTATAAGGTCAAATACATTCCTGCTGACTGTGAATGGTGCAGCTATATGATTATAGCAGTTTTGCTGTAGCCAAGGGAAGCAAAAGCTCCTTCTTTTGACTTCGGTGGCCCTACCAGGGAAGAGAGGAGAAAGGTGTGCTTCAGTCTGAGGAATTCCTCCCGTGTTGAATTATTATATTCCAACTCTAGAAAGGCATGCAACTGTCTCGGACTGGGCTGACTTATATTCGTTCCAACAGAACTCTCTTATCTTGGTGCTTGAAGTAAAGTATTTGAGGAACAGATCCTCCATCTCTTCAGACTTTCAAACACATGGCAAGAAAATTGTCCTATAAATCAGATAAGCTATTATCTATGTCTCCATGAAAAGCCACTTACGGCCATGTTAAAAGATATGTTTTGTGTCTTTGTCACTGCACTCAAGGGTGATGAGATGTAGGAGAAAAATCATTAGATTAAAAAGGAGCTGAGGAGAGAATTTAAAACCAATATCCTAAGGATGACAGGGATATAATTACAAACAACTCCTCACCTGACTTTTTTTACTCTTGTTTCTCTATAAAATGTTTTAGATTACTCATGTCTATTCTGTAGGTGTAAAGAATTCACAATAAAAAGTAAATTTTAAAGATTCCTTTGAATTTTTTTAACTTTTTCTGCGTAGAAGTTACTTGACAGAAGATGTCTGTGGACAAAAAAATGAATTATTCTTTGTGGACAAATTTGCTTTATCAAAATTAGAGAAGGGGGAGAAATACTTTGAAACCTTTTTGAAAGCTTGAGACAACATTTTTAATTTGCAGTTCTCTTGGTGGATGTTCACTGGAATGTCCTTGGCTGAGTTAAGTTGAACTGAGCTTAAGGCTTGATCCAGTGTGTATGGCAGCATGGGGTTGAAACCTAAGCTGTTTGGAATGGCACTTAACACTAGTCTGAATTAATTCAGCCCGGGCAGTCCTGTAGCTGAAGATCATGTGGGCATATATAGCCTTTGTATCTCTCTTGGCCCTGCATCCCTCAGCAATCCTCTTCAAGGAGGAAAGGAGTAGGAATGAATGGCTAGTACAGGTTGTCGTAGAAGGCTGGAGCCATGTCATTATCTGGGAATTGAAATCTCTCCTTCCGACTCTCAGAATGTCAAAAGGGCCATATTTTCCCCAATGTTCTTTCCCTCCTGGTCTAACACTGACAGTTTACCAATAGTCTAACGGCCAAATACATAATGTGTGTTAAGCATGCTTTAAAAAGACCTGTTGCCAAGAACTGGAAAATAGAGGAAAGCCCACTGTGTTGTGCACAAAAACTAGCCTTTGCTCATTGCGTTTGGAGCCTTTCTGGACTGCATTGACACATCCTGAACCCTTTAGAGCACTGTTCAGTGCCTGTGATCCTGTGGGATGCACCTTTGAACATTTTACTATTCACAGAACATGAGAATATGCAGCAGGTTTTTAAGGAGATTTTTACTGTTTAGCCTGAGCTGCAGGTTGAAAGGATGATGGAAACAGGAACTCAAGGCTGACTGGCTAGTACTTACATTAACGTTCTCTATTAATTGCAAGGATTTAAGAAAACTTTTCTATAATCCATTTCTAAAATTCTCTTAATTGTCATAGATCAGTCAAGACAGCCACAAATACTCTTCCTCTGATGTGGTGCCATGTGTAGCATTAATGTTTTTCAGTACCTTGGTCAAAAAATGAGGTAAAGAATAATAGGAACCACCTAGCAGTAAAGTAGAAAAAGAAAATAGACCACAAAGGGTCAGCATCTGGTTACCATGGCTGGATACAGAGTCTTGAATTTTTAATGCCAGAACTCCAACCATTAGACAGAAGAGCATTGCAAGGGGATGGGGTGCAGAAAGTATTAGAGGGAGTTTACGGTGGTGTTGGTATGTATACAATATGTGCATCAGCTGGCCTTGGGCTGTTCCTTAATACGTCATCTGTTGATCACCACCACTCAGCCTTTACTTCGGCAGGGTTTCCTACCATTCATTTGCTTTTGGCCTGCAGCTTGTCCAGAAAGCTCAGTTCTCCTTTGGCCTTTCGTGCCAGGCGCGTTTCCAGGCATATTCAGAGTGGGTATCAGAACAGATGGGCGGACAGAGCGGTTCGCTTCTGAGCGAGAGTTTTGGTAACAACGCGACTGCCCCGAGTGGTGAAATACAACTTCATTATGTGTCTGGCAGATGTAAAAAGAAGAGAGTATGCTGGTGCAGGAATGGGTTTTAATTGATAACGTTTATCCTTTGAGAAGCTGTGCATAGTTTTAAATTGAGAAAAACATAAGCGAGTGAAGAACTTAAAAATGTAAGCAGTTAAAGGAGATATAGAAATGTTGCATTATTTGGCTGGGTGTTACAGGGTTGGAGCTTGGAGTTTCACAGAGCGATGACTGAGGTACAAAGCTGTAAGTGCATGAGCAAAGGTTTTTTTTGTTTGTTGACAGGAGGAGACTCAGCTGTGCTTCACATGATCAGAAGATGATGTTGCAGAAAACCAGTAGAGAAATTCAGGCTCGGAGGAGGAGGCCCTGGTAAAAAGTGATACTGTTATTCCTTGGGGTAATGTAAATTCATACATTGTCACTGGTGAGAAAAATGGCAATTCGTGGTGAAATGGAGATTGATTGTGTGTGGGTGAAACAACTCTTATTTTTGGCAAATTTATTCTTGGATAATTGGATTCTGCCAAGGATGGATTACAGGAAGGAGTGTGTGTGTGGGGAAAGGTAGAGCTAGAAAGCAGATCCTCCTAGCCTGTGGCTGATGCTGTGCCCTGTGGGTTCAACATGAAAAATAGCTGCAGAACCCCGACTGAAAACAGGTAAGAGGAAAAATATGATTACCCTAGGATAACCTAAAACAGGTCAGTGAGAAAAGTTGGAAGAAAGCTGTCTGAGTGCAGTCAGGGAGAACATATGTGCTGAAGAGATGACCCATAGCATGAAAAGCTGCTTGATTGTGTTCTGCTAAACTTATTCTTTTTTTGAAGGATAGAGTATAGGAACAAAATTCACTTTAGTTTAAAGGAATCAGATTCTTATTGTAAACTTGTGTATACGTATGCGCTTTTTTACATGCCTGATAATTTAACTGAGATGGTGCTAATGGAATAGGTCTGTTTGGCATACGCCAGATTCACAGGCCAACGCTGAGCCTGAGTTCCCAGATGCTCTAATTCCTTACACAAGGTAAGAGGAACACCAGCTTTCACGTTTAGAAGTCACTTGCAGGAACAGCAACAGATGTACTATGCTCAAAAGTAATGAGTAATGCACCTAACGATTTATTTCTTTCTGCATGAAGAATTTGTGTTTGGGTCATATTTTCACGTTTTTCTTTGTAAAAAAGAGGTCAAGAAACTTGCTGGTTTAAATAAAAGTTTAGCTTTTTCCACAGCTGTTTAGTTCCAGGAGGTGCTGATTTCACGAAGTATTGTGAAACATTGTCAGAGCTGGCAAAGCTACATGCTGACTATAATGGTGTGAGCAGATGAGTAATCGGACAAATCACGACAGCTGGGTATAAATTAACAGACTTCACTTAAGGAAATGAATTAAATCCCTCTGTCTTGCTCACTGGAGATCTAGTTTTCTGCATTTGTTATGAGTGGTGTTGGTCTCTAAAGGTGCCTTTGATCACACAGTTAATATACATCTTAAGTAGGGTGTATTTTATATGATGGGCTTGCTATTTGCTCACATTCTGTAGTTTTGCAGCAGAAAGTAAATTAAAGGGCCCCTTCCCTTTGGTCATTACTGTGTGTATGGGAAGTAGGCCATAGTCTCAGCCACATAGCATTCAGTCTAGTTTCGCTGGCTCCCTAAATGTAGCTTGAAGAGCTGTCAGTGGAGTCTAATTGGTTTTTCCTCTATAGCAGAGAAAACACTAATTTCCTTTGGGTGACAACTGCTATAAGGGGTTTTTCAGCCAAGTAAAAGAACAGCTGTGAAAAAATAAGCCTTTACACTGATATCAAAGCATCAGCCCAGCCCTCAACTACCCCTGCTAAACAGTCTGGTGGGTGTGTAGGTGGATGTTAGAGACTGTAGACAGTGACAAAGCTGGTGATGTCCAGACCCCAGCATGTGTTGTCATAAGAAAAGATGTTGACAGGTGTTGGAGGTAGACAGAATGGTGGGCTGGATAGCTAGGAAGATATTCCATCCCTGACCTCCAGCTGTCTGCCACCTCTGCAGTGAAGCAGAGATGTCTCTTCCCTGGCCACGGCAGTGCATGTAACATGGTTTTCCACAGGGACTTGTTGCAAAGCCATCTGGTTGGCTGTAGATGTTTTGGTTGGTGTATAGATGTTGCTGGAGCATGGCCAAGCACAGCTAAAGCCAGAACATCTGCAGTGAAGAGAGCATTACCAGGTAGAGTCTAGAGACTAGGACTGGCTGCCCTGGGAAACCTAGCTGTGTGACATGGCTGGCAAAAGAAGGAGGTCCCACCAGGGAGCCCAGTAGCACCACAGTAGTGTGGAAGCTACATGAACAGATGACAGGTAACGAGGCAAATGCAGTTATTGGCCTTCTGTGCCTGGACTCCACCTAAATAGGCACAGCACAAATGTCCTACAGTCCAGACTAAAACTCCTGAATTCTAGGGTTTAATTAATGATTGTTGTTTGTGCAAGGTAACTCGTAGACCTCAGCATTTGCCTGTTCCACTCGTGTGTGACAAACGCTATTTGAGGCAGATGTATCATGTAGATTTAGGAGGTTATAGTACAAAGCTATGTTGTCAACTTGAAAGGACATTCCTTTGTCCTTGGCTTCTTCTGGTACAATGCCGAAAAAAAGTGTATTTCTGGAATTCTTGCAAGGACAGAGATTTTGTCTGCAACTCATCTTGCACCTGTCTTGTCCTTGCTAATTGCTTGTATGACCCAAGATCTGGAAAAAGCCATTGAGAGAGAAGGATCCTGTCTCTGCACTGTTGAGGAAGATAAGGGTGTCACATGATCTGTGGTGCAGTTAGTGAAGTTCCTTATTAACCTCAGAAGTTTCTAGCATTGAGTGTACTGTAGTAGGAACTTGTGTAAACTCTGGCAATTTTTCCTGTGGGCACTATTTGAAGCTTTTGTAGTGCTCAGTGTTATAGTGTCAATACTGATGTGTATTTGACCCATTTTATAACTTCATAGGGATGTGAAAAAGATCCTTGGAAGACAGCCTTGAAGTTGATTGCATAATAGATGCCCTCGGAATATTTTTTCCTCGTTAGTAGGGGTGTGTGTTTGGCTATTTTTATCCAGCATAAGATACCTTATTCCTGAAAAAGGATCATTCTGAGGTCTGACACACGTTTTAAAAATTATGGGCTTACAAGATCTGTCAATGCTTAATACAAGTAACATGTTGCTGTAATGTATGACCTACATTTGCAAGCTCTGCTCCAAAACCTGAGTTGCTCAGCAGAATCTGCTTATTAGTACATCACTTTATCCATACCTGTAAAATGTTACTTTTGTGCCTGTTCCCTGTGGAGAAAGAATGATCCGATTTTAAAGGTATGTAGATGGATACAGGTGTCCTAACATTTTTGAAAATGTGATTTGGGTATTGGTTTTTTGTTTGTTTTAACTTAACTATGTGGAGGTAGTGTTACCTGTGCTGTATGAGTAGGTTTGAGCTGTGTTGCAAAGCTCTGGGTTGGCGTTGCCTGGGCACTGAAGGAGGGGAGTGCAGCCTGACTTCTGCAGAGGACTTGCTTCTGGGAGCTCCTGGTAGCTGTTCTCTGCTGCCAATGTAAGAGGGTGATTATATCAAACAATACTGTTTGAAAGGGAGCATGCTTATGCAGATTGAGATCTTGAGAAAATGCTGGTTGTGTTAATGAAATAAATTCAATAAAGCAGTTAGCACACATTCAGTTGTAAAGCATCTTAGACAGTTCATGTTTACAATAGCTCCAGCCTATGCAGGATAACATGAATAGCTTCTATCTTGGGTGTCTTTTTCCTGGGCTGAATATTGCAATAAGTTTTTCATGCACAAAGTTATGTTTACATAACGCTATACAGACTTTTTGTGGAGTACCTAGAACTATTAGGTTCAAAAGTCTTTGCAGGTTCTCTCACTTTCATTTGCCTGGAAGAAACGCTTACAATCATTAGAAATTATGTAAGTCAGTTTTTTTTAATATCAAAATGTATATGAAAGCCTATGGGAGGGGATTTGGAGAAAGGAAGAAAGGGAATATTTAATAAAGGGGGGGAAGGAAGTGTCTGTGAACAAGTCATAAGATTCTTTTGCTGTGGTGAGCTTGTGTGTTTTGGTTTAAGTACTTTGTGGCTAGATTTCTTCCTATTCTACTTTTCTTGCACAGATAAGTTAAAGAATGATAAAATGCTTTTGATGGGTTTTGGGGTGCTAGATGTTTAAAAAAAATGGGTTGAACAGTGCTGATTCCAAATACTTATTTCTGGTATTTCTTACTGCCTTAGAAGTAAAATATTCTCCAATTTGTAACATGGGCTAATTTCTCTTAAGTGGACAAGTATTTCAAGTATTTACTTTTTCTTCCTGGAATTGATGTCTTTGAAGGAGTTCCTAGAGGTCTTACAATAAAGCTGAGCGCATATATATATATATATATATATATCTCTATCTCTCTATCTCTCTATCTCTCTATCTATATATCTATATATATATCTTTTATAACCAAATATTTTTAACCTTAACAGGACAGTAATTTTACATTCCAGTCTACAAAGGACCCTAGCAAAGTCCCCGTACCAGTTTATAAATAGGAATATATTGTCACTATGCTTTTGCTGGACTGAGTCCTGAATGAACTACTTTTTCGGTATATATTCTATTTTAAATCAGCTCCTCATTAGAAAAAAGCTCCCCCCAAATTGGATTTTGATATTAGAATAGTGAAAAGATAACTCAGCTCTTTCCAAGTGGCACTATACTTTATTTACTTTAAAATGAGGGTGGGGGGGATCCCAAAGCACAGGAACAATAGTTTTGGGTGAATGGATATTAAGAGTGACTTGGATTGTCACAGAGCAAAAAGAGGTGTTATTTTTCAAATTGTCGGTGACCTTGTGATGCAAACAAGTGTTTAGAAATAAAGAAGGAAAAATGGAAACACAGATAGTGTTCCTATCTGTGCTACTGTTTATGGGCCTTCAACCATCTTTCCTCAAGTGCAAGAGCTTTATTTCACGAATAACATCTAGCTGAAATGATGCTGAGATACTTTGAGGAGTTTGCTCAAAACCATGCTGTTTGGGACCCGGTATCCCCTTCTTCAGCCTGTACAGGTCAGCAGAGCTTTATTGACTTTGGTGCAGATTCTAATTTCTAAATCATTTCTAAAGATTTCTAAATCAGTCTAGATTCTAATTCTACAGAACAAGAGTGGCTGAATTTCTATTAGGTACTGGAAAGCAACAAGCTTTGCCTCTGATTTATTTAAGTGCATCTGACACAATGCTTTAAAAATCTATACAAAAAAAAAAAGCTTGAATTAAAAGCAGCAGCCGTGTGATTTCCCTATGGTATTGATGTATTAAGGGTATAATGCTGTTGAAGCAAATGGCAAGATGCTGGGGAATGCTGAGAACCTCACAGACAAGGAATTTGTAATATTCTCCATGCTGGCTTTAATACCTTGAGTTGGAAGGAAGGTAACACAACTTACATCTAAAAATTGCCTGAATTGTTATGTGGTTTTACATGAATGAGTATTTCTTTTGAAAAGGCAATGTTTGACAAATCTGTACTTAGAAGTGTGTAGGTTTCTCTTTGTCATTTATCATTCTCCTGTCCAAAGTTTCGTACTTGGAGTAGAAACAGTGCTGTGTGACCAAATGCATGCTGTAAAGGGCACTAACAAGTGGAAATAAAAACTTTGAGCCACAATCAGCAAATATCTCAAAAGAATAAGCCGTCTGAAGAGAACATTCGGAAAGTAGGACAGATACACATAAACAACGTGTGAACAGGAAAAGAAACAATCAGCCAAGTTCAGTTATCTCCACCTGAATCACAATAGAAAGTCAGTCCTACGGAAATAATTCTGTACAAATAGAGCTGGTTTAACCAGGAGCAATACCAAGACACCTGGGTAATACTGGTTTAGTCCACCTACATTTTGTGTCCATCTCTGACTTTAAGGTGCTTTTAAATTTTGACCTGCTGTTTTTATCAGTGTCCCTAAACTACTGAGATGTTTAACTTCACTTGAATAATTATTTAATTTGCCTTCCTAGTAAATGAGTAATTACTCTAAATGGCTGCTTGGTTGTCATACTCCATTTAGAGACAGGTTATTTTACCTTTAAGCATGTTGAGTAATACCAAGATTAGTTCCACTGATGTCCTGAGGTCTAGTTGTAGTGTAACTTACTATCATGTGAATGAAGGTGGAAGGCTGAACCCTTTGATCCAGTTACCTGATACTTGAATGATCTGGTGAATAATGGAAATTAAAATCTTAAAGGTGTGTGTGTTAAATCCAGTATGAATGTCATTTCTTTCACATGGAAGGATCATAGCTAAGAGCTTACACTCCAGCTTTATGTAGGCTAAGAACTGAGTCATAGAGAAACATTCAAAGGCCGGACCACATAAACGCAGTTCGTCTTTTCAGTAGCGCTCGACAAAGTGGAATAAGTATGCAGAGGGATAAAGCGGCTTTGCTTTGTGTGTTGTACTGTCGACAGGAAACAATGAATTTTAGTTCCCTTCAAAATACTTAAATTCATAAGAAGTCGTAGTTTTTCAATGCTTTAAATTCATTTTTTCATTGCCATTCTCATAATTTGCTAGTGTTCTTTAAAAAAACCTTAATTTTCATGAGACTTTAAGTGTTAAGTATTGTTTGAAATAGGACACACAAGAATTCCAGGTCACCTATAGTACTGCATTTATCATGGAATTAGACTTCTATATTTAAATGATCTTAGATTAGTTTTCTATTTCTATCACATGTTTGCAATTCCTATATGAGAGAGAAGATTAATCACATATTAGAGATCATATCTATCTATATTTAACAGGAGCTTTACTTACCTATAAAAGCGGTAGCTCTCCAGAATGAGGACAGTAAAGAACGGCTGAGCTGTACTGTGAGCCTTTGTCCTTTACAGCTAGCAAGCTGTGAGTAAGCGGGGATATTTTATAGCTTTCAGGCTGATGAGCAGCCCACAGCATGCTCACGCTCTCTTCTCTGTCTGTCTTTTTCTGTGACCCTGCTCTTCAAATGCATCTAATACTCCATAATTACTTAATCCTCCACGGCTGTTTGTGTTTCCAGTTCTTAGATGTCATTAACAGAAATGGAAACACAGTAATTATTGTACTGGGAGAGAAACTTTCAGATCTTAAAAATAATTTGTATTGAACTTCCCTATACTGTCATTCAGGAGAGTGGTTATTGAATCTAGTAAGGGACAGATTTCCAAGAGAGGCCAGGTCCTTCACTGGCATCTAGGTATACCCGCCAGGTTTAAAAACTGTTTGGCTCCTGGAAGCTACTTCTAAAGTCTAACCAGGCTATATCAATGCCTGCATCTTACCTGGCAGGTGCTAAGCGCTTGAGAAAGTCTGGTCCAAACTCATCTTATTCTGCTTCACACTCACCTTTCAAGTTGTGTGACTGAAACATATGGGAGTATTATTTTCTCTTCCATAAAGATACCATTGGAGCCTGAAGCTGTCGTCTCTAGCTTACTATTTTTGATCAAGGAGAATGTTTTTTTTTTCACATGTTCTCCATTTTTTTTTTTTCAAGTGATAGTTTAAAAAAATGTACATTTTTTCTGTTGCTTTTTTCAGCCTGCTTTACCCTGTTGGAAGGTTGAGCCTCTAACAAAGAAGAGCCAGTTGCAGGATGGCTTACGAAGCGTGTGCTGCGTTCCCTTGGGGATGTGTTACAACCCCCTAGCGCTGCTGCAGCGTGAGTTAGAGGAAACGCTCTCTGCCAGTTAATACTATTTAAGAATTGTTCCAGCAAGCAGATGGAGCTTCCCAGTGTGGGGCTGCCTGGCGGTGGCTGCGTATCGCGGTGTTTGTGGTAGCAGCAGTGGGCTCCAAGTCTGTAGTGTTCTAAAACTTCACTGCATCGTGGAGCTGTCGTCGCTGTGGTGATTATAACACTGGAGGGAGTTCAAATCGCTCACTCTTAAAGATAAAAAGCAATCTGATAATGAGTTTGGAGCCCGAGGATCCTGTTAAGGAGGTTGGGACATTTTACTGACTCTCTTGCTAGATAATTAAAAAGCTGGTCCCTTTGGCTGGGCTTATGGAGAGGGAGGGTGAGCTGAATGCTTTCTGGAATTTTTTTTCAATTGTAATGGCATGTTTTGCGAAGTTGCAAATGAATTGGGAAATAAAAGTCCTAAGGTAAAGATTGCTACATTACATCTTGTAAGGGGAAAATAGCTTATGCGTGTTACCAGTTGTCACATTGCATTTTCACATTCAGAGAAACCGTGTTCTACAGATACTGATGAAATATAGTATGTATCTTTGACTTTTACAAAGGGGCTGAGATCAGTCATGGATTAAGCTGCATCTCTCAAAATGGCGAGAGTTTCCTGCCAGTTCAGGATTGACAAGATGAATTGGTTCTTTGACCACTTTTGGGTACCAAAGGTACCATTGCTGAGCTTAGAGCGCAGCTGTCTTAAGCAGGATTGCCTTGTGGGCGATGGTTGTGACATGTGCCAGCATGGGCAGAGGTTGTGGTGTTTCTGGTATGCAAGTAAGAGCGTAAATGTTAACGCTTTATGGGCAGATGTGGTAAACTGAAGCCCTAAAAGAGACAAAATACAAAGTACAGAGGGAAGGAGTAGGTGGTGTTACTGCAGTATTAGATATGCCAGAAGCATTCAGCATCCGTAGGGGCCAGTTCCCATGTCTTTTGAAGTCAGTGGGAATTTTTTCAAAGGAACGCTGGATCAGGCTCATGGATAGGTAGAAAATGGTAATAAATAAAAAAATTAATAATAGCTTTCCTTTTGTGAAAGACTGAAGACAACAAAGGAAACAGTGAGGTATACAGTACATGGGTGAATACAAGTAAAAAATCACATCAGATAAACTCATCTTCAGTGTCATTCATCATCTTGCTGCAGTGAATACTAGTGGCAAAACAGAGGTTCATAATATTGCACAAAGTACTGACAAGCAGCCAGGTAGGGAAATCCTGCGCCAATGAACTGTGATTTTTATATGCAAACTAATCAGTTACACAGATTATGGCAAAATAAGATGGTATGGGAAGCCAGATTTATAGAACAGCTCTGCTGAGCTAAAATGCTCTTTCTGCTTGAATATAATCCTACAAACCTGTTGTAAGAGACACTGTAGAAGGTTCTTGCCAGCACCGGGTGCCGATTGTGCTAGGTGGTATGCAAATGCACAGTAAGCAATTTTTTTTTTCGCTTTGGGAAAGTTTACAACCAAACTGGAAAATCAGAAAATACCTAATAGGGAACCTGATGGAGGGTCAGTGGCAGAGGCGGTGAGAGGAGCCAGCGGTGTTCCTCGGGTGAGGGGTGCCTGAGCTCTGCTCTGGTGAAGCATTAGCTAGCCAGCACTGCTGAGAGGGAAAGTGTGCTTGGGTCTGAGACTGACTGCGTGCCTGCACAGCCTCTGAAAGAAAGCTGGGTCATCAGGGATTCTGCCTGGGGGGCCTGAGGTATGTTTATGCCTAGGCATGTCCCAGGACTGACAGACATGGAGAAACTATTTTCTCTGCAGATGCCAATGACAAAACTTCTTTCAACAAAAGAAATTATCTAGAATAAATGGAGGAGTGTGTCTGTCTTAGTTGACGGATTGCTTTAAGGTTATTTAATCTAAGATTCTGCATTGTGATGTGTCTCTCATATGAAGGTTAATTTACTGCTTTAATTTTTTTACAAGGTGGAAATATGATTTATTTGATTGTGGCTTCAAGTAAACTGGCCTCTTTTCAGAAAAAAAAAAATGGACAGTGGATACCTGTGTTGATCTGAGCGGTAAAACACCAGAAAAAGACTTCTTGGAAAGGACTCTGCACCAGGGAGTATACAGTGCTTCTACATATGGTGTCTTTTTTCTTCCCTGCCTTTTGAATGCTAATGAAAGGATATTTTAGTCTGGTTCACAGGTCTAGTAGATGCAGTTATTTTGGGAAGATCAAAAGATTTTTAGAAAAGGAACTATCATCAGCTTTCTTGCTCAGCATGAAATTTCTGATGATGAAAATAAACATAGCAGAACAGAAGGGAAAGCGTAGGAGTTATGGCAGAGCATGAGCATGTTGGAGAGTAGAGCTAGGACCTGTGGTTGTGCTTCAGCAAACTTTTTTGGTGAAAGAATTGGAAATAAACTGATCTACAACATCCTGTTAAGATCCACAGTGAGTCCTATTCTTTTAATGGGGGCATGTCATCGCAGAGAGAGTAGCGCACAACATCACAGTGCTGTGAGAGATGTGGCTGCAGTTCTCCTGCTGGGCTGCAGTGCTGGTCTAGCTGCATAGAGGATGTTGAAGATTTATTACTCTCTGCAGTTCAGATTGCTCTGAAGTGCTTTGATGGGGGAATCCGTTTTAGCAAGTACTATTACTGGGCTTAGAGGTACACTTCTGACTTATTACGAAAATGATTATTTATTCTTATCTGTAAAAACAACAAAAGTAACCACAGTCACTGGAGTTCTGTCCAAAATTTCCTGGCAAGAGGTGTACACGTCTACTGTGCCCTGGATTTACTGTGCACGCTCCCATGCCGTTTTATAAGTCTCTTGTAACCCCTGCCCTGAGTGGGCTACGGATATCCTCAAATCCATGACAAATTGTTGTTATGTATCTGGAGCACTCTGGTCATAATGCACGTGCTGGAGACGCAACTGGTGCATATTTAGGGGCCATGTTTGGAGTTCTGGCAATTTGCTTGAGGTTGTATTGGGATGTAGCTAATGGTCATGTTCTCAGATTAAGTACAGTATTTCCTGATGGCAAAAAAGGAATATACACCTTCAATATTATGAGAAGAATGTGGCCACCAAAAGCTTGTCTACCTGTTAAAAAGTCATGGTTTTATGAAACTGGGGCAGTGGGCCATCTGAATACTCTCATTTCACTTTCAGACTGTCTTAGGATGGTATTCCTCATTAATTAAAACCAGCAATTCTTATGCTCATAATGGAGATACACTACAAAAGATTTTAAATGCATTGCTTAAAAATGGATTGCATTAAGTTGGAGCCATGGTTCAGTGTCAACAAGTTCAACTGGCCATGGCATCTCTTTGGACCTTTTTTTCTTCCTTGGTTGCCAAAAGAAAAGGTGATTGCCTCTCCTTCTGTATGTGTAATTAAGTGTTCCACTCACTTTAGAGGTATGGTCTTTAAACTTTGGGTCATTAAAGTGTCTCTGGTTATTTTCAAGTGGTGTCTGATGGGTTTTTTTGGTGTTTGGGGTTTTTTTGTCACACGTCCATGTTGTAAGTTTTATCTTTCTCTGGAATAGGGTCTTCCCACCATATGAAAATGTAGAGGCAATAAATTTGTAGTAAAATGGTTTCATCATCTTGTGTTGTATGACTGTACTTTTTGCACAAAGCATCGTCCAGGGTCTGGGATTCATTTAATGTCATGCAGTTTTAAGCAGGTCAGTAATCATGTTTACTTGGAAAAACTGGTGTCTATACCTACTATAAACTGACTGAGAACCTTGGAGAATACCTCTAGGCAACATCTCTGTTGAAGATCAAATTACTTTTGAAAGTTGGCTTATGTGTATCTACTGAGAAGAGTAAGGCCTGATATTATAAACTCTTTTCTGATCCTTTCAATGTTTATGTTCTGACAACGAATAATCGGGGAACTCTACAAGGAAAAGTGTGCTGACCAAAGACATGAAAAGTAAGATGTAGAAAAGAATGATATCTTTTAGCAAATGATGTGTTAAGTGTGAAAAGCTGGATTTACTACTCAAGTTAGTCTGTTTCCTGTCCCATCTTCACTACTTGAATGCAATCATTAGTACTTCAGGGATGGGGGGTGGTTCTTTTCTATGCACTCATGAAGTACCTAGATCCTTCAAGCCTATTCAGTTTTTCAATAGTTACATCTGTCTTTGTTCTCCCTTGCTGCAATTTTTATGTACCACTTTTTGCTTCTTGTTTTCTGTAGTGCTGGTGCAATAAAAGTATACATACACCCACAGTTTTTCATGCTTTTTTAGTACAGAATAAAAATATCAAATGAAAAAGGAAAAGTAGCAGATGCCTGTCAGTTAGCCTGAATATCTTCAACTGAGAAAAAACCCACACCCCTTTCCTTTGACTCGCATTTCAAAGAAGCTTTTTTGGAGTTTTTCTATGATGGACAGAGACATGAAGGAATAGAAGCTTCTGATTTTTGGGGAGCAGAATGAAACTCTTCTTTTTAAGAAAAGGCAGGTGAAAAATACCAGTCACATGAGTCCTCATTTTAAAGAGATGCTTCAGGAAGGCAAAGAAATTACTAACATGATAATAGATGATAGATGTGATCATTTGTGATCCTGGCTGAATTTAACTTCAGTTGGGAAGCTTGCATGTGAAGATTCAAGTTGGTGGTAACAATGTGTTGCTCTGGTTTCTTACTCTGTGTGAGTCACTTTTACAAGGCCCACATACTAATGTTTCTCAGAGTTGTCAAAACATGATTCCTAGTCTTGTTTGGTGCTTTAGCAGTGCCTAAATACTAAACGGAATACATTCAGATTAGCTCTAAGTCATAAGCACCATCAGTCTTAGGATGATGGACAAATTACTGTGTGTGCTAAAGAGTATTCCACGCATACTAGATTGGATTTATTCTCCTTCACTCCCCATAACATTTTAAGGAGTGCTGTTGGGAAAAAAAATTGTTGCTGCGGTTTCAGTCCAGAAGGTTGGTCATACTCTTGAGCTTCACTTCTAATTTGGCAGTCTTGTGCTTCTGTTGTAGTGGACCAGCACAAGCCTTTATTGTGATGCTGTTTCTTGCTAATTGTATATGTTTGTTTGGAAGGCTGGTGGTTTGGTACAGGGAAAGCCAGTGGAAGTCCTCAGACTGCTTGAACGGCCGTTGCACGGACTTGCATGTGTGGAGCTGCTTCTGACCTCCTGTGTGAAAAGATGTATTCCTTTGCAGTTTTTAGTTAAAGGGGTTAAAGCAGGGTTAATACTTTCCTCTCTCTTTGGAATATCGAGGCCTTACTAATTAGGCAGTGAATAAACTGACTTGTAGTGAATTAGAAATCTGTGAATTGCATGAAGGTCGTAAAACCTACACAATCCTTATGTGCATGCTCCTGAGGTGTGCTCAGTGGGGCATGAACTGTGGATCTGTGTGACTGAAGGAAAGTATTACGAACGAGTACAACTTTCTTTAGCTAAGAATCCTTTATTACCACAAATACAGGTCAGATTTCCATTCCTTGATTCTCTGCCTATAATGTACAGCATAGGTGGAATCCTAAGTTGTCGTTGGTTTACTGTGAGTTTATTCATATTGAAAAAAAAAAAAAAAAGGAGGGATATTAACTTTTCTACAGGTTCCCTAGCTGTGTTGAGGCTGGGAGATGTCATGTCCATCCATATAAGTCGCTTTTAAATGCTTTTTCCCTCAGGACATAGGTAAAGAAACTTTCTGAGAGAAAATTAATGAACTTTCTAATTCCTTTTCACAGTCTAAGGGATGGTTAAAGGAATATCAGTGATGATCTGGAGGGTAACTGAGCAAATCCCTTGTTTAGGAGAATTGTTCTGTCACTATGCATTTGCAAAATATTCTAGGTGGTGTGTGTACACCAGGCAGATTTTAAATTAGCTATAGATTTTTCATTCTTCCTATCTGGTTCAGTAAAAAGATAATTTGCCTCATAACACGTGTTACAATAGCAGCTGGCCACACAACACCAACTTGGTTTCGGAAAAGTTTTTTGAGGTTTTGACACTTAATTTTCTTCTACATTGGGAAAATTTTGGCTTAATTTTTATGTTTGCACAGAATGAGAACTATACTGGGATGTCATCTCTGGCACTGAAACCCTGGTATTTCAATTAGAAGACTGTGCATACGCATCCAGCTAGGCTGGTAAAGCTGGTTTGGGAATGGGCAAACGTACACCTCTGTTCAGATGGCAGGCAGGTGAGAATTCATCCAGGCACGTCAAAGACTTCAATATTAGGGCCAGTGCAATGAGAATGTCTGTTTCATAGTTAGACCTAGCCCCAACCACCCTTTCTTAATGAAGTGTTTATTGGTAAATCTTTGAAATATTTAGGCCTTCACAGAACTTTTAGTCAAAACCTTTCTGATAATCCCTAATTATTTCCATCCATGTGTGACAGTATGTGCAGCATGAATGGAAAGATAGATCCTGCTTTCTACAATTAATACATTTATTGCTCAAAGAGGTTTAAAAGCAGGCATTAGATTCAGTTGTTTGTACTTTATTTCTGTCAGGCTGAGAAGTCTTGTGTTTGAATTCTGGAGTCAAACACCACTGTAATAAGTAGTGTTAGTGAAATATTTAATATCTTCTATGCCACTGTTTAATTACCTATTGTTAGATGAATCCTGCTGTTATTCTATAATGAACTTCTTCACTGCTGAGAAAGTTTTGGTGCCAGTTCTTTTCTGTAGGTCCTCCAAGTACTTGAGGGTTTGCTTCCTTTAATTTTCATTAATAGATTTTTTTTTTAAACTGGTTCTCCTTCAGTTGCACGAGCTGAGGCTCAAGAGACAGATTCAAAGCATGCTGAATGAATTCTGACTTGAGGTGCTCTATTCCCAGCTCTCTGCCTCGTAAGGCAGTGAATATCGTAACATCAAGGGGATGAAGCAGATAGGTCCTACAGCTCAGCTGTATTAAAAGTCACCAGAGTCCTTGCTAGGGATATTGAAGGATCATTCCAGCTGACATTTGGAGGAACTCTAGAAGATACAGAGAACCCAACCATGCTTGTTCCTGGTGGTATCTTCTTGAGTCTTGTCTTCTAAATAATGTGAGAGAAGAATTGCCTATTCTTAAATAGATACCTGAAGAGCAATGAAGCAATCCCATAGCTCTCTTATTCAGAAAAAAGGGCTGGTGCATTATGCTTATGGTATTATAAAACTGCTTGGAAATTAAAACTTTTTTTTTTTTTTAAAGAAAGCATGTGAAATGTTTGAAACTGCCTGAATCTCTGACTTTGCAGGGCGTAGAAGAGCTTATAAAATGCATTGTAAATCCACAAAAAAGATTTGTGGCTGTTAGACATGAACCTAAAAAGAGCAGAGGCAAAGGGAGGATATGTGCAAGTATTTATGATGCTGCTTGTATTCTTCTGAGATTCTTGTGGATTTTTTTCATCTCATTTCATTTTGGTGATGACAATATATCATTAGACATAAAAAGTTATGACATCAGTGTTTCTTCTTTTAGAGTGGAGTTGCATATATAATTTTTTACAATACTCCTGTGATAAAGGAGTGTGTAAACACAGAAACATATCCTTATGTATGATGTTGCTTATTGAACATTTAGCAAAGACCGCAAAATATCTTTAGTCACAAGAAGATCAGGTATCATTAATGGTATGAGCTATTTGTTGAAATAAAACAGCTGCAAAATACAGTGATACATCAGTAACGGATAACTGCCTTTGTATTCAACCTGCTGTTTAATCAAAAAAAGAGAACTTATTCATAAGGGAGAATAGGCCATAGTTGTTCTAGAAGTTGATGAATTTCTGGGAGGTAAACTTGATGAAAGGCTGGATCTTGGTTGCAATTTCAGAATTTCCACCTGTCCAGTGCCTGTAGTCCTTAAGCCTCAAAGGGATCCCTCTAGTAGAAGAGATTCTGATTGCATATCCAGATTACAATATTATTTTTGTTGTTAAAATCTGGGATTTTGCTTTATTAAACCAGGGTATAATCTGTTTATTTTTAGTTTGTAACAGTGTTAGCTCTTCCTTTGTCCCTTCTTTTTTGAAATGCAGCTCTGACTTTAAAATCACTTCCTATATAAACCATCTGTATCTTCCTGCAGCTTATTTTTTTCGAAATAGGCTATTTGGTCCCTGTTCTACATAATGAATGTCTGTAGTATCACTCCTAGAGCATGCAAATATTGTCCATCTTGCTCTATGATGGATTTTCATTCCAGAAAATAAAAATAATAATGCAGCTTTTTTTTAATGGAACCACAACAGCTAAAGCAATATAGTCTCTGAATATTTCTGTAGAATCATATGAGAAGACGCTAAAATAGAAAGGAAAAAAATGCAATAAATTACAATCTCAGGGACCTAGTCTTCAGTTTAGCTGAGCTGAACTCTGTATAGCCTTGGGGTCTGTGGGAAAGTCCTGGAGCGAAGTTGGGGCAGCTGATATTCCTGTGTAACCTAGAGAAGCCTCAGGGTTGTTACAGTGTTCTACCTACTTTTTATTGGCCCAAAGGGACCTGGTTATATGCATTGTTTCTCTAAATGAGCCACCTGTACTATAGCATCTTGCCGATGCCTTCTAGCTTGCCCTTCAGCTCATATGTTTGCTTGGGTTTTTTTTGAGCTGCTGTATAGACTGTACAGAGCAACACAACCTATGGAATGGCGAGTCCTTTGGAAACTAGCTAAGCTGGTTGTATGGTCCCTGTGGCTTCCAAAGAGCTTGTATTGGGGATAAGAAATTTGGCCTGTATTTCCCTGTTCCCCTACATATTGCATAACACTCCCCTGTACTTATTTGGCTTTTTTTCATGATCCCATTTCTTCAATGACCAACAAAGCTTTTTAATATTACACACTCTAGCTAATCCCATTGATTTTGCTAGAGTTGACTGTACAGCATAAAGTTAAGTGCTTGCTTCGCTTTGTATTTTCATTAACAGCTGGTCCAATGAAGGAAGGACTCTCTGCTGGTGACAAATCTGCAAGCAAATCCAATAAATTTTAGAAAGGGATAGAAAACTGCTTTGCTTGAATTTCTCTAATAGTTACGGTTATAAGGATTATTACTTTATATGATCAAAGTAAAGACTAAATAAAATTATCAGCACAAGTACTGCATTACTCCAGTGCCTTCTGGCAGTTATCATGTTTAAGTGCTAACTCCCTTGTGCTGTTTGGTGACAACTCCACTTGGGAGCAGTCTGTCTCACTCTTGGGTCAGTTTATAGTTTCATAGTAAATAAGCCAGAAAGGACTATTAGTTCATAGTGATCATCAACTCGACCCACTTATCCACGTAGCATTTGTTCTTAAGGCTGTCTATAACATATCTATGACATTTCTGAATTCCATAGGAGAGAATGGAGTGGCTTCACATGATCCATAACAGGTAGCAGTGAGAGAGGAGAACAATGTGAAGCAGTAGTAATACACTGTCTCCCTCCTGGATGGCACACTCACTGCCCGGTGGTAAGATGAAGAGGTACTTAAAGAGTTCTGAGATGAGCATATGAAAATAATCTTCTTTAGCAATTAGCAATTGAAGGTAATCTTATCTCTTTGCAGGCATGTAGGTGGCTTAAGATGCCTTAGTAAAAGGAAAGAAGGACCTGGAGCAATAGCCATAACCTGCTTGAATCCATTGTTAGTCAAGAATGGCTAGAAAGTTTGGCCAACGTATATTATTTATCTCTTTGCAGGAACTGGCTTGTTTAGTACAGTGGCAGTTTTTCCAAAGCAAGAGTTTCTGTAGGAAGAAATTCCTCAATCACCTGAGTACTTAGTAATTTTGTGGCCATATTGTATAATGTCATTAATATAATAAAGTGTATGGGAAATGTAGAGTGGCTTATATTCCTGTTGGGAGAGGGGAAAGGTGGAATGCCACAAGGACAGTACCGTCCTCTATTGCCGTGAGAGGAGCAGGGATGCATTTACTTGAGCTGGTCCTCTTTCTCAGGAGGTAGTTACTGACAGTGGGTAGAGGCTTAGCGTAGGAAGCAGCAGTAGAAATTTAAAATGTAGAACCTTACAAGAAAGCAGAAAATAACCAGTGTGTAGCGCTGTTGGAAAAGAATGAGGAGGTGATGGTCATGACTGAGGAGATGACAAGAGAAGAGAGAATGAGGGGAAATAGAGCTGCTCTTACTTTATAAGTCCCCCATAAGGGATTGATAGGGGTACATCCCTACTGTGAAACTTGGATTTGTCATGATTTTGCAAATAGCTTTGAAGAGTGTATTTTCTGTCAGATGAATGGACTACAGACATGAATGCCATAGCTGCTAAGGCTTGTATTGTGAAAATGAGTCAGCGGGCTTAATCCAGGTTTTGTGGTTTGAAACTGTGAAGATGATTAGAGTAAAAAAAAAAAAAAAAAATCCAGTAAGTCGCAACAATGTCTTGAGCTGTTCTTTGTCCCATAGTATGTGACAGGAGTGGAGAAGATTTTAAAAAGGCTATGAAGTAAAAGGGAAGGATTATCAGAATACTTTAGGCACTGCTTTTTAAACCTTTTAAACAGCACCTCTGTCAAGACGTGGAAAGTGCTAAATATGATCTGCAGCAGAAAGTTAGGGGTCTTCTGTGGCAGAGGTTTTGCCACCTTAGGAGGTGGGCAGCAAGTGAAGCTGAAAACTAAAGGGCTTTAAAGAATGATGCCAAAAGTGTTTGTGGATTTTTCTACCTAACTCTTGAAAAGAAAAAAAAGCCTGGCTTCTTATGGTGAGTGAAATATTAAAAACCCAAAAAACAAACCAAACCAAACCCATAGCCACCCACCCCCCCCAACCCAAAACAGAAATCATCAAAAGTTCAAAAGTTGGTTGATGCAATTCAGAATGGCAACTAGCTTTGTCTAGCTGCATTGTTGATCATGTCTTGCAAACAAGAGTCCAATAGTCAAAAGAAATCCAGTATAGTCTGCATGCAGAATACGCTCTGCCTTTTGTAAACCTGTAGGATTTTATTGCCAGCAAAGATGACAAGAATAAGAAGTGGCTTAAGTGGGCAAAATGCTATGCCCTGAAAGAAAATCACTTGCATGATGCCACTACAGCAAGACATTTTGTATATAAAGCTGATGAGTCATTTAAATGATTAAAAATTTTCCTACTGGTGGCCTTCAATTACCCAAGTAATCAATTTAGCTGCCATAATGCAGTGTCTAATATGATGTGAAGTTGATATGATATGACTGCTGCATTATACATAATGCAGCTAAATTGTACCAGGGAGTACATTAAAGAAAATTAGCTCTCACATGATACATTTTGATGCACTTACGGTTAGATGGAAAAAGGTGAACTTACCGAGCATCTTCGTAAGTTAATATAGATCTGAGAGAAGAAACTCACATAATTTAGAGCGTAATATCTCTTGGGTAGCTTATTGTAATGAATTTCATTGAAAACGTACCAAATGCTGGAATAATTTCATGTAGCAATTAGGTCATGGAATCCAAAGGTCTCTTGGGTTTTGCAGATACATAAAGCAAATAATTCATGTAAAGGAGAATATTGAATTCCTGCTTAAAGATATGTATCCTGTTATGCAGACAGCTGGGTCTTGGAAGGGTGTGTGCTGAGAGGTAGGGGAGAGAGACTGCGCCAGCTTCCTTTAGGTAGCTGTCTGTACTTGGAATTTTGTCCTAGTTTAACAGTTCCTTGTAAAGATCAGATGGAGGTAAATCAATAAAAAGGAAGGGTGTGCAGAGTTTTAAGAAAAGCCTATTACTCAGGAGTTGAAAGGCAACCGGTTCTGCTTTGAAGAGTCATGGATGGCCTCCCTCAGCTACGGAGACTTCTGCTGGGAAACAGATGGACTGATGCATTTTGTACTTAAACAGCGCGAAGCTGAGCTGCAGTGTGCAGCGTCAGCACATGCTGTGTTTGACACGGTGAGGTATAACATCAGGATCTGTCATGAGCAAGGAAGTGTAAATAGGAGAGCAGGGGGCAGTGCATTCTGCATATCTTTTTGCACTAAGAAATTCCTTGGAGACTGTTGCCGGGGGCCTCTTAATCTATGTTAAGGCCAGATCCCTACAGACACTTAGTGAGCTGTAATTGCTTCCTAAGTAGAGCCTGCTGCCTGCCAACCAAGTACACCCCATTCATAGCTGGGTTGAGGGTCCGACCTGAAGACCTTGATTGCTGTTTTGTAAATGAGATATACACCAATTGAATTAGACAGCGCAGTCTGAGTGAGAGGCTGGCAGAGTAGAGCGCTCTGTTTTAGTTAACTGCAGTGTGTGTGAGTGCTTTGCCTTCTTTTTCTGCCCCTTCTCTGCGAATTATTTCTCTACAGTCCTTGGCTTACAGGACACCAGCTGTTGCTTGCAAGCCTGTGTACCATGTTTTCTCAGATGAACTCTCTTGACTTTTTTTCTCCTTGGTTTACTTTACTAGCTCTCACTCTGAATCATTTTAATGGTGGAAGTTTCATTCTCCATTTGAAAAATTATGATGGGACTTGCCAGCTCTTTGATGTATCTTGTGAGTGTATTAATAGTGATAAACATCAAGTATGTAATTTTCTACTTTGGGTTGCGTCCATGTCTTAATACAGAGGTATTAAAAATAAAACAAGTCTAAACTTAATGTTGACAAACTTATATTAACCTCAGGCCTTTGTAATGTAGGTCAGAATTTCAAATATCTACTATCAACTTGAAGAAAAATTGGAGTGCTGCCCTTTCTACCCAGCTTCCCAAATCTCTGATAAATTGTGCTGAACCATGAAGGCATTACAGGCTCCAGTGTAATCGGGTGTGCAACAGCTGCAGCGCAGAACACAAAGGGATAGACCTAAAGTAACCTTGCTGGGTAGGATTGCCATGCTGCCAGGCAAAAATAATCACTGATGCGACTCCTCCTGAAGGGCAAGTAGTGTTGCAGAGTACAGAATTAACCTTGGGAGAGTGGAGTAGTGACAGATCGCTCTATTGTCTGCAGCCCTGGACTTCAAATACTACTTTCTCTGGGTTAGTTCCCAACCCTTTTCTTGCCCTATTGTCGGTGCTATCTGTGTTTGGGATTGTCTACTTTGTGCAGGGGGCTGAGGAGTAACAGGTTTGTATTTAAAAAAAAAAAAAAAGCTATCTGATAAGACTCCTGCCACTGTAAATCATTATTGCACCATTAAAATCCCAAGTTAGCATCACTTCACTTACTGCTATGTGACTGACAGTATGGTAAGACATCTTTCCTCATTAACTGGTTTGTAGGTCTTTTGCTGCAATTCATTGCTTTAAGATGAAGTTTTTATCTATTTCATTCTTATTTTGCTATAAAGAACTCAGGTTTTTTCTTTTTTTTTTTTCCAATGTCAGTGTCTTGTAGAAATATCAGTCTTGAACCAGTACAGTTAAGATAACAAACATCTGACTGCAAAGTCAGTCCATGTTCCAAAACACTTCGTAATCAGATTTACTGATGCTAGCCCCTTATGGAGAAGGAAGGTCTGGAAAAACATACCCTCATTCTTGCTCTGTGTGATGCTTTGCAATGGAACAGCAGCTTCAGGGGAATGATCATTCAGATCCAGCTGCAGATTGTGCTGTTGAGGAGCTCATTTTAGCCCTTAGAGGGAGCCACAGGCTTGACTATGGAAGTGGAGGAAAACCAGACAAGTTTTGTTACATCTGGCTGTGACAGAGGAGGTGGGGAGGGGCTGGTTGTCAATGGTTTTGGGTGGGTTTTTTTAGTTTTTAATTGACAACAATACGCAAACCAGACACAAGACTAGTTTGTTGTCATGAGTGCCCCAACGTATTTCCTTTTCCAGTGGCAGATTTGTAGGGTTTGAAGGCCTCGAACAAACGTTAATTTTACCTTTCCCCTTTCACGTTTTCAGCTCCCTCCCACACCGTTCAATTCCAGATTCCACTGTTCTCCTTTTGATGCTGACACAGCAGGACTTGAAAAATTCAGATACTGTACACTGATTCCTCTTAAAAAATGAAAAATATAAAAAAGACACAAACCACAAAAAAATTAAGGCTATGGAGTTCATGGTCTGGAAAACAAATGATTGCCACATTTTTCTGTTTATTGTTTCTTTCTTACTTGTATCTTTTTCTTTATGGACAGAGGTACATTACTTCCCCTTCCCCACTGTATTATGTAGGTTATAGCAAAACATTTTTATGTAAATGACATGGCTAAAGTAGGTTATATGGCTGTGTTGTAAAATCCAAATGAAAATGCTGTTCTGCTGGCTCAGCATTCATCAGCATTACCGGTGAGCTATTCAGTTTGGGGAACGGAGGATGCGCATGCTCGGAGGAAAAGGGGTGAGGAGATTTGCAAGCCTTGGCCAGTTAAGCACTTCCTCTTTTCTTAAAAATGAAATTAAAATGGTTTTCTGTGCCTTTTCCTCTCCCTCCCTCCCCCTTCCCCAGCAGACGAAGTCTAGTGGCAATGCTGAGGACTGCTTAGCCAGAAAGGTGCTATACCAGAGATGGGACAGAGTGTGTCTAGTCCCAGAAAAGGCCGTTAAAGATTAAAGGAAACTCCAGACTTAAATTTTAAATAGCTCTGAGCTCCTTGCAGAGACTGCTACTAATTAGAGCATCGAGTTGTGGGGCAGTTATCGTAAGGTAAAGACTGCTAACAAAGAACTGCATTAATAGTAACCTTTTATTTTGCATATAGGCTGCTGAGATGTGATGTCTTTCTGAAATGATTTTAGCTTAGTTTGGACTGTTGAACTAGGGATAACCAAGAGGGAAGAGTGACGGAGAGGTCGTTGTCCTAGACTATTCAAAATACTTCCTAGAAAGGTTGGGAAGATGACAAATGGCCCCCATCAGGAAGCGGGCACCCTTACTTCAAACTTCCAATTTCCCTGCTCTTCCGAGTCATTAATTCATCCATATCTTAATCAGGTCTGGGAAACAAAGGGAAGAATTTTTATTTTGCAATAGAAAGTTTTATTTTGTGTTTTGCCTGAGTTATTTCCTGTTCCTCAGCTGTCTGACTCTGGGTTGGCTGGAACTGCAAAGCTCATCCATTACAAAATATGAGCTAATCCTAGAAGTAGGAGGAGTTTTTAAAGTAGGTTTAGTGTTTCTTCAAGGTTGCCTTTTGAGTTTTGGGCCTCATAGATTTTTCCGAATTTTCTAAGAAATCAGGGGAGTTAATGATAATTTCTTTGTGATAATCAGATTATTCGTTTGGAATATTTATGGAAAGGTGAACTATAATGAGAATCAGTGTCTACTAGGTTAAATGTCCAGTCTTGGATTTGCATAGGATACTGCTGGGAACATTTCATATACAGACAGCAGGTTTGCTGAGATAGCAAAGACAGAAGCAGCCCTTTTGTCTCTTTAACAGGACCATGTCTTAAATGAAGAGAAAAATTGTTTTCCAGTAGCCAGAGATGACTTGTCCCCCTGACAGGATAGGTTTAGAATTGGAAATTCTGTTCTTAGTTACTCAAGGAAATCTGTAACCTCTTAGTTTTTGACTTTAACTATGGTGAGTGAGTGTTTTCTCTGAATTTTTGATTGTCAGGCATCTCTTATATCAGAATCTGCTAATTTTTACCTGATGTCATTCTAGAGATTGTCAGTGCTAGAGGAATTGGGTGTCCAGCTTTCTCTTAGTGAAGAGGGTGAGCAGGGAGCAAAGCTGTGCAGACGCCTGTGTCTTGCTGGTCATCCTGACACCCCTGTGTGTTGTGGGACTGAGCTGTGAACACAGTCCGAGATCACTAAAGGCCAGATGTGAGAAGGACATTAAATAAAATGATGGCTCCCACAGGAAGACAAGCAGTGTAGAAAGAGCACGTTTTTATACAAATGTCCTTCCGTTCTGGCTAAAGGGTTATGGCTAGACAGGAAGGCTCTTAGGTTTGGGCTGCCAGCTGAGGAAACTGGCTTCTCAAGAAGCTTCATCGCAGTGGGCAGGAAAGCAAGTGGAAGGGCTTGGAAATAAACTGGACTGGAAAAAGAATGAGGGGGAGAATTTTCCTGCAGTCCATCTTCCCCATGATGGTTATTACAAGGGTGCTATGTTTTGTGTAGTCTGGTTTCTTATTCCTTGCATGTTTGGAGTCATTCTGCCTGTATCAGGGAGGTCATTTAATTGTTTTCTAATAGTCCTTACAGGGTATTTCATCAGAGAGGAGAAGTGTGATTCTGAAAGGATTTGTCAGATGCAGAAGAGATTTGAGGTACTGGTATGGTGATTAGTGACTACACTTCATTGTCCGAATGAGATATTGTTCCTTAGCACTTGTAGTCTGGAGAGGGTATATGGAAGGTGGACCTGCTGTCAAGTTCTTTCATATCCTGCAAGGTGCTCAGTGTAGATGGGTTGGGTGTTGCCTGCTGCTGCTGAAGGAGTTTTAGCTCCTAATGAAGCAAACAGACTAGGCCTAGTTTGGGCCAAATATCTCACTGGCCCAAAATATTTAAAGCTTGTATTTCTGGAAACACCATCCATCATTAGTCTTTTCTGGTAAGTGGAACATTGGATGGTTTCTCAAGCATGCCTAATATTTATTTCTGTGCCTGAGATTCTCTATACCTTTGGGATCTGCAGCTGGGTAGCCAGGTCTCTCCTTCCATTCCCAAAGTGTTATCATATCAAATGTTAATTAGTAAGGGATAGGAAGGGACAAGAAGGGACTGGTGAAAACACTTGGTTCTTCCTGTGGGTCACCTTGGGTTTTCCACCCCATAAGGAAACATAAGTCTTAATCTTACCTACCAGTGAAAGCAAAAAAACTGACACCCATGTGAGAGTTCAAAGACCCAATGTTCTGAGGCAGAGTATTTTTGTCTTGGACAAGAAATTAGTGGCAGACACAATGATGTATCTTTCTACTTCTGTTGGATGTCGGTTTATGTCAGAGTATTTCTTTATCTTCCTTACTTCCCCTTTGCATTTCTGCAATTTTTTATTTTGGGGTTGCTATGATCCAAAGAAGAAAAGCTGTGACGGAGGAAGTTAACTAGGTTCGTTGCTGTGATTAGATGATAACACTTCCATATGTGACTTTAAAAAAAAAAAAAAAAAAAAAATTCCTACACAGATTAATTCCACTTGATCTTTTGGTTGCCATTCTCAACTATTTTTGGTGAATAATCTTAAGGTGCCGGGTTGTTCCTGAATTATTAATCCCATCTCCTTGTTCTTGCTATTTTTGTTGTGTGATTGCTCACTGAACATTATCAGTAGTTGCCTGAAAATTTGTTTACATGCTGTATTGTATCTCCAACCTGAGCTGCTACTTCAGCTAAATGCAGTTCAGAAATGGTGGTTCTTATCATGCTTAAATGCGTGTAATCCTTGATGAAGGGTTTGTTCTTTGTGATAGCTTCTGATCAAGGTTTGATTTCTGTTCTGTGAAGTCAAGTAAAATAAAATAAGAAAGATGACAAAGAGGTAGAACAGCAAAACTGCTTGCCCTGAAGCCTTTGCAAAGGCAAGTCTTTTTCAATTAGTGCCAAAATGTGGAGCCACAGCTCTAATATAATTGAATAACGGCAGAGAAACAAAGGCCAAACCCCTCAGGCCCTCCCTCTTCTATACTTGACCAAGTAAAATAGAAGAAAGAAGCAGTAACAAAGTCTTTCTTGCCCTAGGTTTTTTCTTGCCAAACTGTGTTTCTTAAAAAATAAAGCATTTTATTTTAGGAGACAAAATCCGTACATAAGAGAGATCCTGAATTGCAGAGTAATGTGCATGTGTACCGAATTCTGTAAAGCCCAAACATGACGGCTTCCAAAATTCTCGTTCAGCTGAAGGGATCATTCAAGTATAATTTTAGGATTCATGCTTCTAGGTGATACAGTACCTCCTCTAGAATTTTAGTTTAGATCAGATGTATTTTCTGCCTGAATTAAGATGATAGTGTTTTGCTTACCTGAAAAGAATGTTATATGAATAGATGCATTAACAGTGTAAGTTTTTTTGAATATGAGGATCATGGAAGTCTCATAAAAGTTTGACAGATACTTATCTAATAAAGCAGGTTTCTTCTGAGGAAATACAGATCTGCTTTTTCCTCTTCGTTCTTGTGTGAACATCGTGAGTGGGATGTGGCTCAGCCTGCAAATGTGATCTGTGTTTTGTTACGACTCCGAGTAGCCACATCTTGCTTCTCAGCAGACAGCCCCCTTCCCACAGAGAGCCACTGTGCCCTGGAGGAGCTGGGCCCCCGCCCAGTGAAGGCTGGCTCGGAAACCCAGAGGGTTTTGGTGTGGATTTTGGGGTTTTTTTTGTGTTTTTTGGGGGGGGTTGGGGTTGTTTTTTTGTTTGTTTTTGTGTGTGTTTTTTTTTTTTTTACATAATTGTGGCTGTGGGCCCTGGTGCTGAAATTACATTATTTTACTGATTTTTGTAGAACTGTTAAATAGGGAGAAGCCACAATTTGCTCAAAGAGCAGCATTGTAACTTTCTCTAGTCACAAGGTGGAAAATTGAATTAACAGCAGGACTTGCATAGTCTGTGCGAACCGCTGAGAACTTACTCTTGTTTAATTAATATTAATTTACTATTTATAAAGTGATAACAAGATTCTTGTGGCTTGTGTTACATTTGCTTTTCATTTTAAAGGCATTTTAATCAGTTTGCTGCATTACATTATTTGTCAACACCAGGTAAATAGGACCTCTAATATGACCTACCCTGTTAAGGCTAGTTAACAGACAGGCTAGACTGCGAAATAAAATGCAAACTGGTTTCTCCTCTCTTCTGAGAAGAGATCAGTTCTCAAAGTGACATAGATATTGTTGCTGTAGGCGATACCTTTAACCATGCCATCACTTTATACCCCTGGGCAACGCTTACACCCTTGGGAGCGTACTGCTGCTGAAGGGAACCACTTGAGCTGAAAGTCTGAGACTTTCTCTACATTGAATTTCCCTCTGATTTCCTTCTGCTCAAGGGAGCAAAGCTGATGGGTTCAACCAAGAATCCGTTCGTTTTACCAGCTTGCAGTCAGGAGCACTGAAGTAACTTTTTTTTTCTCCCCTTTTCATTTTTTTCTGGGTTCCCCCCCCCCCCCCCCCTGTTCCTCCCCCTTCCTTTCACTTGACACCTATCCCTACCTTTGGAGGATGAGATAAGCAGAGGACTCCGTCCCTGTAAGAGACCAGGAACAGAACATGCCTGCACAAAGAGAGCCAGAGCAAGAACCAAACCGCTCCTGGGCCGGCAGGCGTGGGAGAGCTCCTTTGCTGTGGGTTGCTCCCTGGAGTGCCGCCAGTGGGGTTTTGTCACTGTAGTGAGTATAATTGGAAGCAAGTTTCTCTTTTTTTGTTTTTTTTTTTTTTGGGTTTGTTGGGTTTTTTTTTAGTCATCATGCTGCAGCAAATTTTGCATGACATGTATATTGACCCTGAGCTCCTGGCAGAGCTTAATGAAGAGCAAAAACAGATTTTGTTCTACAAAATGAGAGAAGAGCAGCTGAGACGCTGGAAGGAGAGGGAAGAAAAAGCACGAATGGAGGAGGCCATGCTGAGAAAGACAGTGAGGCGCAAACAGAGTAAGACTTGTAACCTCTGTCTATACTTAAGAGCTGGGGATGGTGGGCATGCAGCTGGCTGTGGTGCAGCAGGCATCTGGAAGACATTACAAGGAAGGGTGCCAGCTCCTCCCCATAGGCAAAAAGATAGCCTGGGGCAGCAAAAGCAGCATGTTCCTGCTCCTTGTCTCTCAAGGCTGGGGCTTTCACCCAGGGAATCACTATGGGAATAGTTTAGTTTGGGCGTAAGGGGAATCATTTTGAAGTGCTTCTTTCAGCCAGGAGTCTCCGCTCCTATTCTCTCAGCGTAACAGATGTACCACGGCCAAGTTTCCCCACCGATCCCAAGGCTTCTTTCTTCACCTACCGTTCCCACCCCTTGCCCCTCTCAGGCAAAAGGCAGTCTTGCCTGTGCCCTTGAGGTTTCTTGACCTGGCATTAAACGTTTCCAAGTGGCTGGAGTAGGAGTTGAATTCATGAATTTGAGCTTGTTTTGAAGGGCTGTTTGTGAATAAGATGGGACATCAGAACAGCCATACCATATGAGACTAAATTTCCAACTGTATTAGTAAACACTCTCTAAAATATCTTGTCTAGGTAATAGGATAATAATGGGGTGAGCATGTAAACAAAACCCCAACAACCAAAACAAACAAACAAACCAAAAAAACCCCCAGAAATGTGTTTTCATGCAATATGTAGCTAAGCTATGGAGCTCCTTCCACAGGCTGTTATGATGATATATATGTGTGTTGACTTAAAAAGCAAATATGCAAAATCGCACAAGAAAACATAAAAAAAAACAACTTCTCTAAATGTCATTTCCAAGTGTCTGGTCTTGGGTCTGAGCCATTTGGAATAAACAGAAATATTTATTTCCTTGCTCTATGAGCAAGCAGCTTCCAACTCTTTCCCCATTCACAGGATGAAGTTGTTCAGCTGATGCAAGATAGAAAATATTTTCATCTTGGAAATGTAGTTGCAGTGATTCCTCACTCAACAAGGAAATTTTACAGAGATATGTCAAACACTCCTTTCCCTGTGAAATGCCAAAGATCTTATCCTATCTTCAAATCTATTAAAACTTGAATATTCAAAATTTCTCATTTTCTAATAGCTATGTGATTCTGCAGTCAGTGTTGAAAGTATTGCTCATCTTAACACACCCATGGTAGAAAGCTTTGCTTGGAGCACCTTGCCACTGATCCATTATTGGATTCAGTTGTCAGACTTCAAAGGCTTAGATGCTCTGAACCGTAAAAAGTGCCCATTAGATAGTTAACAATTCAAAGACTGTTATTAAAGAAACATGTTTCAAAGCAACACTAGTTTCCAAGACTCACTTGAAGCAAAGGCCTTTATGAAATTATCTGGAGTAAGTTAAAATGGTAGTGTTAAAATAAAAGGGGAATGTTTGTAACACCCCAATCGGCCATAACAGGAGTTTAACATGTCCCCTCACAGATGGCAAGGTGGACATTGGAAAAACCTCATTCTGTTTAATTTCTATTTTCTACATGTTAGGGTTCTTACAGTGAATTGTGGTTTCCTAAGAGGAATGGCATTAAAATAGCTTCTCTCATACAGCATAAAAAGCTTGTTCATTTTGTTGATTGATTTGTAGCTGAGAAAAAAATTAAAAATGCACTTCAGCTCCACATACCAAAACAACATTATATCATTGAGATAATCTGTATTATGCTTATTCTTTGAGAAAGACAGATGCAGAAAAATCTAAGTGCAAAAATATTTACGTCATGATTTGTCTCAGTGTTGACACCTAAATTTCCATATATAAATTATATGTTAAACCTGTTCAGCTTCCTGCTACAGGAGACCATTTTCTGGGTAATTAATTTTCTGATTTATAAAGAATAAGAGAATGGAGAGCAGTAGAGTAACCTAAACATTCTATTTACTCTGACAAAAGTATTCACAAATACACATGGAGTTAAATTTCACAATAGCCGATTTCCATTTTACATTCTTAAATTGCCAATTTAAGGTATTGCTTAGGTTTGACTTTTGCCCACTGTTAGAAACTTTGTACTTCCTTCAGAACCGTACTGAAGAACTGATCTTACTGACTTTTTTGTAGAGAGGACTATTGGAATTAGATTTGCAATTCAGGCATTTGGTTCCAGTGAAAATAAATTTTGACTTCCATGAACTGATGCAGGCAACAGTTACAAAAAATAATTTCCATCTTTCAGGCATATCGTTCATTAAATATGCAGCCACTTGTAACTGATTCCTAATGTCCAGCTCTATAATATGGTGGTAAATGGACTCATAGTGGAGATAGTTTCTTGTTTTTAAAAAAAAGGTGGAAAAATGTTAACCAGGAATTATAGGTGTAAGATAGGAATTAGTGTGTAATATTTTTGCCTATATGACTCAAAGGGTCAGAGTAGATGCCTGTAATAATCCTTTCTTATCTTAAAATATGAGGTGTGGGGTGGCTTGGGGTTTTTTTTGTTTATTTGTTTGTTTTCTAAAAGACATTTGGTATCAACATTTTTGGACCTTGATGCTGCTTAGTTTTCAGTTTCCATTGATGTATAAGTGAATTTCCAAACATTCTCCCCCTGCTACATAGCGTGGAATATGTAGTATTTGTATTCCTGTTTAACATTAGAGGCTACCAGGAACTTCAGAGCTATCACAATACATGTTCTTTATTCCTTTGAAACTGAGGGATTTGAGCAGTTTCATCTGCAGGTTTTTGGTTTTGACTCTGTACTGCATGGCACAGGTTTTATGTTTGTGCTATTTTGTTGAAGCCAAGAGTTACTCTGGCATTATAGACATCTTTGTAGCTTGACATGTAGTAGAAAAGAGAGGCAAGACTTTAGTATCTCTAATGTTGTGCCGAGTTTCTGAAATTTTCTAGTTGACAGAAAAAATATTTATGTTGTTTCTGAATCTTTTATAAAAATGTCATGTCATAATTTTTTACTAATTTATTTGGAGTTATCTTTATAGGACTACTTTTCAAATTCTTCTATTTTCCTCATAGTTGGAATAGCTACATATGAAAACTGTAATAGAATGCTCCAAAAAGTGCTTGGGCTTGATCTGGAGTCCTATACCGCAATAGGTACAATTCTCCATCAATTCAAGAGCTTACCTGCGATGGTACAGGGGAGCCCAGCAGCACAGCAACAGGGGTGGATTTTTTCAAAAAAAAACAGAGCAGCGATTGTGAAGCCAATTTTGATTTTCTACAGTGAGCTGAGGATGAAGGGCTCTTGTGCAAGGTTTGGATGTGTAGTCTCACAGAAACCAGAAGTGCAGAGTTGGTGAGGAAAAAAAATGGTATGTGCAGGTCAGGTTGGCCTTGTTCTAGAGTTAAAATCATCAGCAGGTTTAGGGAATGCTTGTCAGTGTGATCATTTTTTAATTGTTTGGAAACCAGGTAGCAAAGACCCAAACTCTACAGCGATTTTTATAGAAGCGCCACTAAATGCAGATTGTCCATAAATGTCCTAGTCAGTACTAGGAAATTTCCTTCTTAGAAAACAAAAACAAATCCAAAACATGAAATAAGATATAAGTTGTTGAGAGTCTTTAGCAAGCCAAATTGTGTAACAGTCTATGTCTAATTAGTCTTCATTTCTAAAGAAAATATTAGTCACCTTCAGTAAACGCTAAATTGTGCCTGCTTTTCTATTTGTATTGTTTGGTTTCATGTGTCTCAAGGAAAGGTTAAAATGGAAATTTGTATCAGAATGAGTCAATGTTAAAGGAATTATCTCACTTTGGGGGTGAGTGAAATGTTTTCAGATTATTCAACAGTTTTAATTTCCTTTCCTAAAAACACAGATCTATGTCTACAAGGGAGCAATGTATAAACATCACTTCAGAATGAAATAATTCCTTTAGAAGATACTGAATAAACTGTTCCCATGTTTTTGCTGCTTGTACCTAGCCTACATTTGTACCTCGCCGAAAAATATTAGTAGAATTTCAGCATCATTTGGGTCCTGGCAAAACTGCAGCATTTAGTGAACTTACTCAAGGTAAAAAAAAAAGAAAGTATTTTGTGACTTTAATTAAATCATGGCTGCTGGCTTGTACTGAAATAGCTTCACAAGTGAGTTGAATTCTTGGAGGTCCGTCTCCGATTCGTTTACAAGTAACTCCTAGGCAGATCTTTCAGGAACATGTTTTCATTGTAATAAAACAGGCTGCCTTTTCTTACTGTGCTAAAGTCACTAAGGGAAGTCTCCTCAAAATTTCAAGATCCCGTGGGGATTTGCTGAGAGTTGACTGACGGGCAGCTTTGCAATTTGCAAAGAAACCTGTTTATTTGATCAGGCAGGAGCCCTTTAACCAGTATAGCAGAGTTGGGAGTAAGCAAAGGACCCTGCCAGTTTGGATTTTGACACTGATGCAGTATTCAGAGCTGTCAGCCTACCCAAAGTGAGATCTCAAACTATTGAGCATTAGGTAGCTGAAGGACAACCATGTAGGAGAGAAGACAACGCTGGTCTGCTGCTGCTTGTTCTGACACTTACTCATTGTGAACTGCAGCTCGCGATGTTCGGACAGGAGCTATTTGTAAACACTCGTATTTACCTGTCTTTAACAAGAGCAGCTGGGAGAAAATAAGGTAGGCTTGTCACAGCATTGCCAGAAAATAATTTCGTTATCTAAATGGCATTTGTGTTAGAAAAACATTAGAGAATAGATGAAGCTATTTGGAAGCAAGCATTTCAGGTATCACAAGTGGGTGGTTGGAGGATAGATCTGTGTCACATGTGAAGGCCAGCGACTGGGCATGTGTTTCAGTAGGTGTACAAAGGGTGAGTGGGTGTACATGTAGTGACTTTTTTTCTATGGTTTTGAACCAGAAATGTACTCCTCATTTACACTAAGGTCTCTACACACTCTGGTAATGCTTAGCTAAGATCTCATCTCCTACAGAGATGAACCCCTGGCAGTGTTCGCTGCTTCTTTCTCTGTATCATTGGATATGGGTCTAACGCGAGACATCAGACCTGACTATTTCTGAAACTTCTGGCTGTATGTGGTCTTGAATTCTGTAGAGCCCTGTCTTTTGTTTCCGATTCAGATACAACTGAAAAAGCAACAGCAGAACACTAGCGAGAACATTAGAATTATTTTTGTTGGGGAACTGAACCAACTAAGTTGAAGTCGTCGGAAAAGTTTTAATGTAACATTCACAACATGTATAGCAGCTTGTGATATGACGCAGTTTTGTTAGTACTGTTATACTTCGGGGCCGAGCTCAGCTCCTCAGAGCTCGTGCTCAGTGTGACTATGTACTGATGTACGGTTAAACTGCAGCTTCTAAACTGTCTGTTCACGTCTCTGAACCTGGGGCTAGAAAAAGACCCCCAGCCGCCATATGACCCAAATGTGTACCAGATGGAACAAGTCCAGAGGGACTTCTCTGGCCTCCTAGGATTATCCGTAAGTCTGTACTTTTTAGTCTCAGATCCTGCCCTGCAGCTGACTTCTCTGCTTTGCAGAAAAGTAAGAGCAGAATATTGCTGGCTACCTGGGCCTTATTACACTGGCCACTTCTCTTGCACATGTGCAATCCTCAGTGCTCCTGTTGTCTGAAGCATCTGGCATCAGTCGTGTTCGGAGAGGCTACTGGGTTAATGGAGCCTCTGGCATGGAGACCATCCCTGTGTTTCTCCGCGACACTGTGTTCCTCAGCCTGTGGGGACACAGTGGTGTTAGATGGGCTTTCTTGTACACACTAGTGCTGTGGTAATGATATGAGGTTGTGACTCTCTACAGGCATGTGAATACTTGATATGGGAAGAGAGCAGTACTGCAGCCAAGGGGAGAATGGGATTTGCCCGGGCTAATTCAATATTTCCTTGCTGATTTTTGCCAGCTTTTAGCATAAATGACCAAAACAATCAAGGACAGAGGCACCAGGTTTTGATAGCAGGAGTTGGAAGACATGGGAAAACTCAATGTTTTCAAGTCATCAGTGGGCTTAGCCAGACACTGATGGTGGTTCATTAACCTTCAAGTCCACTCGGGTACTGTGGTGTAGAAAATCTCACTGTAGTGGTATAGTTGTCCCTGCTTTTGTGATCTTGCGTGCCTGATAAAAGGAGTTGGTGCAAACTTGCCACGCTGCGTTAAGTAGGGGAGTCTGGTCAGAAAGTGATCCATAGTTCTCTCTCTCCATTCTGTGACGGAACCCTTATCCTTCTGCTTTGAGTTTCCAGCAGACCCTGAAGTAGCCGTGCGGGCTTGTTTTCGTTTGTTCTGCAGCAGTGGGAAAATCTGGATGCTTTGTGATAGCTCTGTGTGAGAAACCAAGCCCTGTATATAGCTTTTACTCTTTACAAGAGGCAATTGAGATCAGAAATTATAGTGCTATGTTCTTGACTGTATTTTTTTTAATGAAGGAAAAAAAAATCAAATTAATGATACTGATGTGAATGATGTTACAACCTTTGACTTTGACCTGATGTGTACCTGTATTTTATACTGTTTGCACTGAAAGGGTCATTAAAATGGACAGACGAGAGACTACCTCTAGATTGTACAGAGTTAGAACATTGTCGTTAAGAAAGAGTTCTGAATTTATCTCCCAGCTGAAAGTGGGCAAATTCCAAAATTGTTACGTGTAACAGAGTGCCTTGGCCAGGGAGCCAAGAAAATATCTGGGACATGCTAGATAGAGACCACATAAATGCCACTTTATTTCTGTGTTTCTTTTTTTGTTGCTCTTCTTTTTCGGTTTACAATATGCAAACCTGTATGTGCACATTGCATGTATACATACCAAGTGATAATGCAAACCCACATACCTTTGAGTGTTACAGACAGTTATCTTTGCTACATTTGTTAATTACCATAATCTTATTTGAGTAACTGTTTCCTCCCTTAACGTTTGCTCTCTTGCAGTCGCTCTTCCTTTATTTGATCCTGCAGGGATATATTGCAGCATAATTATTTCCATGGTAACAGGCTGTAATTCCATAAACAGAAGATTGAGTTTGTTATATGATTAGGAAGCAGCTGGAGAGCTACGAAGGCTGATTTTTCAGCTATGCTGAGATCTTCAACCCTTATTGATATATTAATGTAAATCAGCTGAATTTCTTTCTCCCTCTGCAAACCCTCCTTTAAATAGAAAAGCACACAACACAGCATTGAAATGGAAGGGTGTGCAAAGTGAAATGTTGTGGGGACGCTTGAGAAGTTCAGAATTTTTCCCACATTTTCTTGTTGTTTTAAGAATTGAAGCGATTGGGTTTTTTTAACATATTCTTGAGAGGGGTTCATGGTCCTATGACTATTGGCAGGGGCAGACCACAGAATTAATTATAGCAGATCTTCAGTTTATTGTGGGATTATGTTATTTTTATTTTTTTCATTTACTACCTGATTATTCTGTATGTATTTTAATGGATTTACTGCAGTTAACATTTGGAAAAGTGCATTCTGTCCTTTGAACAGACTCTCAGAAACACTCACAGTAATTTCCTAGATTTTCTCCTTGGAAGTGCAATTGTGTGTGTGTGTGTTTTTATTTTTTAAAAATAATTAAATAAAATAGTTGTACTGGGTAAGCTCAAGGAACTGAGAACAGCCTCAAGCTCACGTTCTCACTTTCATTCTAATCAATGTGCTTCCAACACACGTCCTGCAGCTAATGAAACTCTTGAATGGGACATCATCTACTCTGCAGACTATCAAAATTTCAAGCTTCTACTTTGAAGAAGCCATAAAAATCATTTGTTCAGAAAGCCAAGGGTAAAATCTCATGTAAAACACATTGTGCTTAGACCAAAGTATACCAGATATCTAAACTGCAAAAGAACAAACAACCCCCAACCCTACAAACACACCACAAGCTACAGTTTATCTCTGACAAAAGCAGATCAGGCTGCAGCTTGATGTCAGCAGTGGGTGCTCATGCAGCCTGTTTCAAATGCAGAATAAGTTTCAGGAGCCTTTTTCTAGCACAGAGAGGGAAAAGAAAAGGAATATTTTATAAAGAGAGAGTCAAAGGATATTTGTATGGCTACAAAGCTTTCCAGCGAGTGAGGAAGGAGAGTCAGTTGCTATTACAGAGATCTGTAGCTTCCAAGTAGGAGAACTATTGTGGGAAGTCCAGCCTCAGAGGAGCAAGACTGTTGATGGAAATAGCAGTCTCTTTCGAGAAAGTTTAAGCAGACTTTGAATGCTGTTCCATGTTTCTGAGATGATAAATCAGCAATCTTCTAATTTTCTGAATTTACAGTCGACGCAGGCTCTGGTGCTCCCTACGACAGAAAGGCGCTTGGGGTTACTTGGCGTTCTCTATCGTTTTGCTGGACTCAGCAGGCGGACTGTGGCTACGTGACAGCACAGCTGGCACACTTGACACCAAATCTGGCCTCTAGTGGTCCTTGGAGGAGTTCCCTTGTAAACATTGGAGATGGGTCGGAAATGGGAATTGTCGGGGATGCTGTAACTGTTAAAGCAATGACGAACAAGCTTGCAGGAAGGAAGCTGACTCCAGTAGTGTTCCATTTGCTCTGATTACTGTTATTTTTGAAGCACTTTTAATTAGAAGCATGCAAAAAAATGAAGCCAGATATAGCCCAAACTGTCATTTAAAAAAACCCAAACCAATCAAAAAGCTTCACCAAACACAAGAAAAACCTCAAAACTCAATCCGTGGTTCTGCTCCTCTGTCCCAACTCACGGTTGCACTCCAGCACTGTGTATGTGTGTATGAGATTAGTAGTGCTGCTGGTAGAGACTAATAATTCTTATAGGTGAGAACCTCAAGTTTACTATTGCTCTCTACAGCATTGTTTTATATTTTCACTGTTGTTATAGAATTGACTGCGTAAGTACAAACAAATAGAAAACATGATTTGGTGTTATTTTTGATTGTATGTGTTTATATATGCAAATGTGTGTGCTCTTGGTTCAGGCTGTAGGTCTCCAAGAAAGTTTTTACTGTGATTCCTTTGTGCTGCAAATTTGGGACACCTGATTTTGCGTTTGTCTGGAGTAAGGAGCAATATCCAGTAACCAATTTACTGGTCTTAAAGCAGTATGGATATAGGTTTAGGCAAAGTCTGTGGGAGATACTAATTCACGGCGGAGCTACAGAACTGCAAGAATTACTGTTGCCTTCTTGTGGTCCTACAGAGTTGTTTTAGACAAAACGGGTAGAATACCACAGCAGATAAATTGTTGGTCTGAAGAGTAGAGATGGAAAAGACTTGATAAATTATTCAGTACGTTTTCCTGACAAAGCAGTGTTTGATTCTAAAAGACTTCCATTTCTACTCTCCAATCCAGACTAATTTTGATGTCCGCTACTTCCTAATGGCAATTATTCACAGGCTGCCTCAGTCTCTCCAGGAAAAGAAAAGTATTTTGTGGTCAAGGCACAAGACTGGGAGTCAAGAAGTTTAACTTTTATTTCCTGACTCTGCATTAGGCTTTGTGACTGGGCTCAGAAGCTTGCTCCTGAATGGGAAACATGAGCTTCCCTTGCCTCTTTATCACCTAGATTTCAAATTTGTTTAGTCAGGATGTCTCTTCCATTTGGATTTAGTGGAATTTTTCTTTTTTTTTCTATTTCTGTTTCATTTGGAAATAAAGTGTGTTAACAAAATACCTTATTTTGCAGAAAACGTAATATTTGAGAGGCATCTTAAAGCAGAAATTATTTTATTATAATCAGCCCTCAATGGTGGTAATTCTCTGCTTGCAAAGCAGACGACACTAGTTTCCTAAAAATATTAAGGAAAATAATTTTCTGTACTTTCAGCTCAGATCTTGCAATTGTTTCAACAGTTTAGAAGTGCAAGCCCAGTATCGTTAGCCTAGAAGAGCTGATGCTGACCACTGGAACTTGATTCTGCAGGCTGTAAAGACTTTTTGCGTGGCAGGAATTCTGTTTTGACAGTGCCAGGTTTTTTTTTATCCTGAGCTCCTTATTTCGTTCCCTGCACACTCATTTTTGAATGTTATTCTGTGCTAGGAAACTACCTTGGTTTATGATCAGATTGTACAGTAAAGCACATCTCCAAATTTATGGGAGTGTAGGTTTAAGGGAAGATTTGCATGGGAGTCATTTCTTGAAGTAAATGGGTTAGTTGGATGTGAAAAAGACCTTCTCTTTTTCTAAAGAAAAACCCGAATAAAGGTATATGTGCTCAAGTTGAATTGTTTTAAAATTGTATATGTGGAGGTCTCTCTGTTTAATGCTGAAGCTTAAAAATGCCAGATTGTTTGATATTGCTATTATCTTTCAGCTTGAACTATGGATGCATATACAGTAGTGTACTGTACTGTATATGTAGTATACAGTAGTTAGTGCTGAACCAACAATATGTTATACTGATGTTTTCAAAAGTTTTACATCTACTGTCTGTAGCTTCAGAAGGGAGATCCATTGTTTGAAAAGGAAGAAAGAGAAAAATTTCTCAAGACATGTCTACAAATCAACCATCTGTTTTATGGGGTGGGGTAGTAATGGATAGGTTATGCCTCTGAGAAACATATTAATGACTCTTTAGCACAGAAAACCTGGAAAGAAGCAAAGATAAAATTTGTCTGCTTACCTGAAAGTTTTTTTTTTTTAAATTCTCTCTCCATCTGGTAAGCTCATAAATAAGCAGAAGTAGTGAAGTTGTCTCAGAAAAGTAGAAGTATTTTGTATCTACCAGTTATGATACAAATACATTAACGAGGCACGTTGTTTGCCAAATTGTCTTTAAAGTACGAAATAAAGGGGAACAATTAGGATACCCAGATTCCTCCCAGGAGAGAGGACATGGGCCACTGTTAAAACAAAAACTGCCATTGGTTATGTGGGATCAATACTCCTGGGAAGTCATTCCATACTTCTCAAGATACTTTACCATGAAGTGCAGTAGGTGAAAACCTTACGGACAAATATGATATGGCCACCCAGTTCTCAGCAGACAGTGTTCAAATGCTGTATCCAAAAAATACAACATAAATGTTGTGCTGACAGGAACACGGAAAAGTACAGAATAGGAACCACAATAAAATACATTCACATTTATAACCCGAGACATAATCTGATACACTGTGAAAGAGCAAATGCTTTTGAGAGTTATTGAAGGAAAACATTATTAGCTTAAATTTACACCCCCTTTGAAGCCGGTACCATTAGGCCAACACTGGGAATTCGTATAAATCACATTTTCAAATTTGATATGGAATATTAGCTTTCATTGAGAGATCGGATATTAGTTGCCTTCAATTTGTATTGTCAACACTTGCGAGTGTGAGTTGACAGTGGCACTGCTTGCTGTCAGCAGCCCCGCTTCGTTCCCTCCTGCAGTCTTCTCTCTTCAGTCTGGGCTGTCAAAAACACCCTATTGATTGTGCATCAGGAAACTTAATCGGGTTAAATGGATACTGTCCTATTGCGGAACAACAGGCAGCTGAAGGTGAGAGTAGCTAAGCTGATGCTGGTAGAGACAGACTCAGAAAGACTGGAAGCAAAGACTGGCCATTCAAGTAGGACCAGGTTTCTTTTAACTCTTATGGGAGCATCAGAGAAAAACTACCTAGGAAAACGACAAACTGTCCAATTCTGTCACGTTTTCAAACGAGACGGGTTACCTTCTAGAAGCTAAGTGGCCACACACAATTTACTAACCTCAATATTTGGGCAAGAGGATGAAATCTCGTGGACTGTAATATAGTGAGATGAGTGCTGTGCCTTTGTGGCCTGTCAGCGTGCGTTCTTTAAAATAAATCTCTTGTCCATCTTGGCAACGGTCTTCGTGGTAGAATCTCCTTTTGTGAAGAACAGTTTCAACAAATTTGCAAGAAACAAAACAAAAATGGATGCATAAGAGGTGTTTATACCAACTCCTTAATATGAACCTCTAAAATGCATAAAATATCTGTGAGTTATACATACAAAAGCAGAAGGAAAAGAACAAACCACACTAAGCCAGGTAGTGTATGTAACTACAAAAATGTATTCAGATAGGATCTAATCTAGTGCCCTTTGTAGTCAGCAGGAATGCTGTCATTGATTCTTGGACACGAAGGTTCATCACACATAGTCTTTTCTGGTGTTTTTAAAATCACTCTGTCAACACAGTAACTAGATTTTTTGCATGGTGTCTTTCATAAAAACTGAACCAGAAACTTAATCTCTTTCAACTGCCTACCTGAACAGAAAAGCTGCTGCCGTGCTGTGTGCTCGGAGTATGCAGGCTTTCTGAAACTCCTCCTTCACATAGTGGGAGCAGGAAATTCCCGGATTTTTTGCAGGGATTCCGATGAAGTCTCTCTATGCTTGATGCTCAACATTCTCTGTGTGCTGAGGCATTGCTAGTCGCATCATGTCACTGGTTGTTGTCGTCGCTCCATCTCTTTTTCCATTCTCTTCATTCATCCCTTGCCGAGTAAAGCAAGAAAATGTACTTGTAACAATTGAAAAGGGATCATAATACCTAAATTCTTGGAAATGTATGCCAGAATGAATAATTCTTTTTTTTTTTTTTTTTTTGTGGGACAGTGAACCTTGAAAGATTGTGTGATCTGGCATGTACAAGCCCTTCCCCCCCAGCATGGTAGATTGATCAAATCTGAAGATTTCATCTAACCTCTTAGTAATGTTTTATTCTGCATTGTAAATTGCAAGCTTAATATTATTAAATTGCAGATCTCCTATCTTTTCATCTATATTTACACAAGAGTTTGAGCCAGTATTTATGGCTTTTGTTTCTTCTTGGTGACTGTTACAGGTAATGGCAAGCATGTGCAGTGGCTACGTGGGAAGGACGGTGAGGTCTGGGTCTGGGTTATGGGAGAAGCCCCGGGTGACAAACCGTATGAACAGATATCAGAGGAGCTAATAGCAGAGCGAGCCAGGCAGCAAGCGCAGAAGGAGGCAGAGGAACTATGGTGAGGATCTAAGAATCTGAATTCAGGGTCCACTTGGCATAATGGGAGGCATGGCCTTGTGGAAAGGTGGCAGGTAATGGTGGGTAAAACTGGTAAGTACGTTTTGTGAACATTTGCTTTCACTTTTTTTGTCAATTTTTCAGCACGTGAAAAATGTAATTTTATTGTTATTGAGTACCGAAAACCAAAAAACCTCTTTCACAAAAGAAGTGAAGCAAACCTTTTTTGGGGGGGAATTTTGCTAAACCATTGACCAGTTTGTAAATAAATAACAATGAAACAATCTGTTTTTGAGATGATTGAATTAAAAATGTTTTGTCGTATTACACATCTATGCCCACAATGGGGATTTCGTACGTAAAATCCTTTTTGAAATTGGTTTTATTTGCATATGGCTTGTACTAATCCTTATCCCAACAGTTCAGAAACTGATTACACAAGTGCCATGCTGATGTTTCCAACAGGGCCTCTTCCAGCCTTGGGAGAGATTCAAAAGTGTTTTGATGCTTGATATTGTCGGGAAGAAGGCCACCTGCCTCCTGCACTTCCTTCTGCAGCGCAGCACTGAAAAGTGATACTTTAAATATCAGATTATTCTGTATTATTCCTTTTCATATGTGATTCTTCTTGCTTATAGTCATTGCATGTTTAAGCAGGAATTAAAAGCTTCAACCTGTGCTGTGTTCCTTTTACGTTGTAAGTACTCATAAACAAGCTACTGTAAGAACCTGGTAGACATTTGCATTGACATTTGAGAGACAATTCCCAATCAGGCTTTGCTAGACTGACAGAAAAAAAAAATCTATTTTTTCAGCCAGGGAAGGAAAAATATAGGGTATGACTCAAAGACATCCAAGAAATACTTTTCTAATTTAGAAGGTTCTATTTTAATTAGTCATTTATCAAAAATTGAAAATGTCTGCTTTCTGGATAGTTTCTTCAAATCTGATTTGTGGTAGGTCTCTTGTTAAACACGTTTAAATTTTTTCCTTTTATACTTCCATGAAGTTTTATGCTAAATAATTGTTGCAACCAGTAAGCCAGTATTGATCCTCCATTTAAAAAAAGTAATCAGTGTCTTAAATTACTCTGCTTTTCAAATTCTTTTCTGAAGGAGACAAAAGGAGGCTGAGATTACAAAGAAATTCCGGGATGCTATGGCTCAAGAAAAAGCCAGAATAGTGGCAGAAAAATGGAAAATAGAGATGGAAGATCGGAAAGCTGCCAAATTGGAGGAGGAAAAAATTCAGGAGGAACTGAAGGTTTGCATAGAATAATTTAGGGGTTTTAATAGTGTTTTTATATAGATCCAAAGTTCTTGTCACCTTCAGTGCATGTTTATTAGTACGCTTTAAAACCCAGAGTTGTAATTTCTCATCCTGGAATATACAAATAGCTACATGGTGTTCACCAGAACAGCTGGGTGAGTGATGTGAAAAAATTATATATCTCATTCAAAAGTGTCAGGACTATCAAACTGGTTATTCAGCTCTCACATTAACAGAATTGTTCAGTCAGCTGCGCTGAGTGAATCATACTTGGAGGGGGGAAATGTACAATTGTGAAATGTCTCATTTTAAGTTAGTTTGCTTGAACATTTTTTGTGTATTTTGGATGAATTGTTCACATACTTAACTTGAAAATTCTGTCACTACTTTCTTTAATATAATGAGGGGTGGATCCTTCTCCTACTCAACATATGGGAAAAGTCCAGTTGGCTTCTGTGGGAGAAGTTCATTTGCCTGTTTTTTATTGATTTCATCATGAATTTTTTATGAGCTCAGTTATAGTTTCTTAATGTTGGTTTGAAATAATATTTTTCTCACATTCTCCTGTTGAAAATAACACTTTGAAAACTGAACAGGAAAAGATGGCCATTGTCTACCCTTCTCATATTACTTTATACAGATAAAATTGTGTTTAAAAATGAGAAAACAAAATATAATTGGTTTAGCGTGCAGAAAAATTATCACAGTCTTCTGAGCCTGGGTTGTGCACTCTGGGACTGCACGGGATTTGTGAGGCTGGGTTTCTATAGAGAAGACTTTTAGCAAAATATGACTCCTAGGAGATCTGCATCGAGTAACTTCCGTCTACACTCCTCTCCCCTGCTGACAGCTTGTTATGTCCTTTTTCCCTCCCTGGGATGGTGACTGAAGGTGTGGAAAGTGCAGATAGACTCCCCCCTTGTCCTCTGCGATGGGAAGAATGCTGAAAAACTCATTGTTAAATTTATGCGGTTTGATTACAAACTAGAGTCAGCAAGTTGCTTGTCATTCTATCAACTGTGGGACTGGGATTTGAGGGTGGTTATGTAGCACAAAGCTAAAGCCTCCCCTGCAGAAAGTTGCTGATTTACCTTTGCAGAATTAATTTGAATTCATAGGAGAGAACAGGGCCTTTGAAATTTGATGTCAACGAGTAATGAAACTATACCTTTCAAGTGCTTTTATTAATGTATGAATAATGAGCAGAGCAGCTAATTAAATGCTCTTTCCTTTGCTTTCCGGAAAGCAAAGCCCTCTTGAACAAAGACTGATACAGATCTGTTCACTTATATCTCTGTGGTTGGTTTACAGTGCACTTGATGGAGTAAATGTCCACAAGCTCACTGTTGTTCTTCTGTTTCAAAGAGACTTTTTCAAAAAGCAAAGTGAGCAACTTGTGAGACTTTTAGTGGCCAGCAGTCATAATTTTCTGTTAAGGAAAACTTTTCAGTTGTTGATACAGTTTAAAAGGAATGGTACTGAATTCTGCTCATTTTCGTATCGATCGAAAGGTAATGTCACAGTGATCTGTGTTCCCACTGTTTCTCGGGAAGCGAGCAGGTATCTTCCATCCAACTGTGTGCCTGGCAGGAGTAAGAATTGCACTGCTGTAAGTGGGGTGAGAATTTGGTTCAGTTTCTATTTTGAATTTCAAACACTAACTTTTGGCCAGGATTTCTTCAGCCCTATTCATAAAGTTGCCAACATCTTTATCAAAGAAACAGAAATCTTTTTTTCCCCTATGGTTTCCTTTAAAACAAGTATTTGAAGAGAATAGTTGCAAAAATATAAATAAATGGACCAAAATGTTTAAGACAAGACCCAGCAGAAATTAACTCTTTGGCTTCAAAAATTAGTTTGGAAACAAGATATTATGCAGTGGTTATTTTTTTTAAATGCCGTTTTATTGAGTGTGCTCCCAACATTTGCTCTATTAATACAACATAGTCTAATTACCCTTCCAGCTCTGGGTCTTCAACTACTTCTATAATTTGAGATCTGTTAGGAGGGACTTGGACTAACATAAGGTTCCACCAGCAGACGTCCAAATGCAGGACTGATCCCTGGTACTCTAAACACCACACCTTTGCTACTCAGAAGAATGTATCTATTACTTGGTCTTGAAAGAGCAGATCTTGTATATAGTGCTGTATAACTACTTAAAAACAGTAAAAGCATTTCAAAGACAAGTGAATCTCACAGGCTAATATGAGGGAGTTGACTTCTCTGTCTACTGACTTATTTAAGCTCACTTGGCTTTCCTTTTCCTTCCCGTTTTTACTCTTTTGTTGTGCAGTGGAAGTAGTACAAGCGATATTTACAAGCTGAATGAGTGGAAAGGTACCTAGACAGGAAAATAGGAAAGTTGTATTTCTGGCATCTACCTCCAACTCCAGAAAATGAATAGAACTAAGGTGTTGAGAAAAAGATGAATTAATGACTCTACTCATGTATGACTGCAGTCATTGAAATCATGAAGAAATGTACCTTTCATGAATGATTCAGGGTATGGAATGAGATGCAGATCAGTTAGCAAGCCCACTTTAACACGTTTAAAATGTCTAATGCATTGGTAATCATCCTTCTGTGATGATGATCAGACCGTGTTTAAAGCGGTCTCCAAACTGGGGTATGAAAAGTTCAGTCTCTGTTAATGCTTCATCCTCTTGAAGCATTTTGACTTGGGAGATTGAAACTCTGTGCTTTCTGCTGATGTGTTTAATTTCTAACCATATTGTATCACAAACACTCCTTCTTAAAATGCTTTTATTCCTCTTGACCTATCATTGGACTTTAGGGCTGTCTGCACTAGATAAATAATATCTCACATATCAAAGTGAATGATGATCCCTGTTTCCTTTTCCAGTGCTATTAGAAAAGTATTGCTTTCCTTGGTGTTTCTTAAGCAGAAATGCCTTTAATTTATGATACTAGAATATAAATGTTGACTGCTCTATTTTTGCAGTTTAAGGACAGCTATTCTTTTATGCACCTATTGCAAAGGACAAACAAGAGAGCCAATTACTATCATTAATCTTTTTGCTGATTCACAAAGGCTATGAGATCATAGGCATAATTTCATACTGTTATCAGTTGCTGTCATTAAGAATCTTGAACAATGTGCAGAGCTAGAGCAAATTAAAGGTATGAGTGTCAGCCAGCCGGGGTGGGTGGTATCAGCTACATTTAGAAATAACAGAGATACACTCTCTCAGCTCGCTTTTCATGTGGTCTACATAAAACAAGAGACTATTAATAGTAAAGTACTATCTGTATGACAGCATCAGATACCTGCCAAATTTAATAATATAAGCACAGTTGGCAGTAAAGCTAGATTGCTGCTTAAAAATTTCTTGGGAGATGAAATGTGTGTTAACCAAAAACTGCATCTAAACTTTTATGGGCGCTGTTTTTCGTCATGCATCAAAAAATATTTAGTAGGAGTTTTAATCAGTGTCACTTAAGGAGAAATAATCCTTTTTCTCTTGATAGGCAACAAGAGCATTACAGTGCATCATAATTTCCTTCTGCAATTTTTTTTTTTTTTGGGTGCAAGTTCGTGACCTTTAATTCCAGTTGGGATTGTGGTGAGTGAAGTGAGCTTTTTTAAGGTGTGGATCCAAGAGTTTCTTCATTCTGGCTTGATGACAAGTTTAGAATCAACCTTCACTGAAGAACAGAATAATTAGTGCTTCAGTTCAGGAAATCTCTAATAAGGACAGCTTATGCTTAATAGAAAGAACATACTTCAGTCCTATTGACTTGGATGGGCTTTCAACACATGTCTGAGTGCTTTACTGTGCCTAAAAGTGCTGTGGACCTGATTCCTCAGGCAGTTGCTGCCAGGTGTAGAGTTTAGCAATACAGTAAAATGTCACCATCACACTTACACTACTGTGAGCTTCTGATGATATACCAGTGAGCATTCTGTCCTGATATCAAAAAAACCTCTTGTCTCCAAGTAAACATCAACCACTTGAGTGGGCCTGTTATCTTTAAGTGCAAATAAGCTGTAAATTCAGCTCAGTGCTTTGCTGTGCCAAGAAAACCCTGAACTCTTTCCCAAGGACAGCATATTTAGAATCCGGGAATATGACAACAGCTTCTTGCTGGTGTTTGGCACCCAGTTAATTCTGAAAATGCCTCAGTTGCATCCATTCAGTTGCAATTACAACAACTGAGTAATACTTCATTTTGTTTTCTTTTGTGTAACCACAGTTCAGAAATTCTTTTTTTCTATGCAGTTGTCTCTTTACCAATGTTGGAAGTGAGGCAGCTGTTTCTGCTGGGAATCAAGTCTTAAGGGTTTTATATCCTACTTGTGAGGAACTGTGATATTAATTTTAAAGCAAAATCTTCCCCCAGTGAGATCAGTAATGATTGTGCTGCTAGATCGCTAGTAAAGGCTAGCAAAGCTCTGATATTTTCCATGGGTAAAGAGGAAAATCTGAGCCACTAATGAGGATAGCTACATGTCAGGAATTCAAGCTGTCGAGAGTCCCTTAGGGTGTCTGAGGGACCCCCTTAGAGTCCCTAAGATCCAGAGACCAACACTGTCATTGGATCCAGTGTCAATCTACTAAGAGTTTGTCTCTGGATCTACGGCAAGTTACCCCAGCAGAGTTTGCTCCAGCACGTGCAATGTACCTCCGATCTCTCCCAGTCAGGAATAGTCCTTAGCTTTGTTTTCTACCTCATCTAAAAGAGGGTCTTTGAACCAGAGTACGTTGTTACCTCCCTGTATGCGCCATGTGTGACTAACATCTCCTGGGGCATATCCATGACCGAAACATAACTTCTACATAAAGCATGACTGCGTTTTGTATGTTTGTCGCTGTGCCAATGCGTGCGCAGTGAAGCGATGCAAACCCAGGGCTCCTTTTGAGACACTGGTGGCAGAGAAGAAAATGACGACTCTGCTAACACTTTCTTTCCCAGAGCAAGTGAGAGAATTTTCTCAGAAAAAGGTTGGGCGGGAGGTGGACATATTTCTGCTGATGCTCACTCGTAGCTCTGCTGGAACCGCCGGGTGGGTTTGTGGAGAGCGCCGGTCTCTGGACTCAGGCTGTGTCAGCCCCGCTGAGGACAGGCTGTCCCGGAGCTGGGGCCCCGGGATTTCCAGATTCCCTCCTTCAGAGCAGAGAGTCCTCCGGGCTCAGGTCTGAAGGCTGAGCTTGCGCTGGCAGCTCTGTGGCAGGTATCCCGAACGCCCGCCCTGGCTCAGGAGTGGCTGCTGGGGGGTCTCGGGAGACTCACAGCAGCTGTAATGTGGCCGACGAGCCCTCAGGGCTGCCGGGAGCGCTTCCTGCCAGCCTGAAGCACGGAGGGAGCCCCGGGCATCCTTGGCTTCGGAGAGGACTGCCATAACAAATGTGGCTGTAGGTCCTGTCCTGAGCAGGACGGCAGTCATTCAGCTGCCCTGCATCCCGTAAGACTCCCCAGAGAAGCCCCAAGAGCCATGGCAGCCAGAAGCTCAGTTTTCCATTGGGAAAAAAAAAAAAAAAAAAGAGAAAGCATTGCTGTATTTTAGCTTTTCCTCACTGCATTTTTAAAATCTTTCTGCAGAAAAAAATAAATGCTGACCTAATCTCCTCTCCACTGCACTGGAGTAAAACATTAGAAGCTAACCATGGCTGGTATTAAATGTTATTTAGAGCCGGCTGTAGTAAAGCTATCAGACATTGTGGGGCACACGTTTACAGTCACAAGTAACAAGTTTGTGGTAAATGCTCAACTGCCAGAGGCTTGGTAAGTTCATTTAGCATGCGAATTCTCTGGTGGAGTTAAAGCTGGAGAGGATTACTGCTGCCTGTGGCTTTGCCAGTGTGATTTGTTGCAGCAAGTTAGCATTTCTTGACGATTTGGAACTAGGTACTGAATTGTCACCTTCCTAATTATTCTGGAAGGGCTGAAAGGGTCACTGCACGCAGTACAGCCTCTCTCAACTGCCAGAGAGAAGGTGATGTTTGTAGGTTATTATATCCTCACTCTTGGCTCTGGTGAGCAGGAGTGGGTTCATGGGGAGAAGCAGATAAACTGGTGGTTGTCTTCTTCCAGTTCAGTTGTTCGTTTTAAATACAAACATATACTTTACTCATACTTGACAAAAGGGTGACTATTCTTTCCTGTGTCATACTAACGAGGGTTGCGTCTCCTCGCACACCTTTAAGGAGTTGCACAATATACTTGCACATGCATCCATGTGCTAATTTGAATAAATAGAATTTAAAATTTTGATTGCTTTAAAAAGGGAGATGATGTGAAAAAGTTTTGTGAATTCAGAATCAAGTGCCAGCATTGAGGTTTTTTTTGGTGGTGTTATTCTTTGACTTAAATCTCCTCCTTCTCACAAAAAAAAAGTAGAATTTTCTCAGTAAGCATTACTGTTTTCCATTAAGAACTCAAACTCTACCTGAATTCTGATTTGTTGTTTTTTTTGTTTTAGGGTTTGTGGGTTTGTTTTTTTTTTTTTTTTGGACACTGTCATCTTTTTACTACAAATGCTTCAAAAATAGCTACATTAAAAAAAAAAACCCACAACTTGTGATAAAACTCTTGTGTGATTCAGGGAAACTGCTGTGAGATTTTTTTTTTTTTCTCTTTTCCCGTATTAAGTTTACTCTGTGGTTTGAGATGTTGAATAGAAAACACTTTGATAGCTCAGGATTACCCCTGTGTCTGTCCATCTTCCTGAAAAGGTAGCTTAGATGTATTGGATTTTTTTAGGTAGTGAAGCTAAGTGAATAAATATTCTCCTCATAAGAATAAAGAATAGCTGATTGCATACTTCAAAAAAAAAAAAAAGCTATTTCCTAGCAACTGAAATATAGAATCCCTAATTTTATGGGGTATGTAAAAAGATAATTTCCTTTGTAAATTTTTTTGTTGTTGTTCTGAAGAAGCTGCTGGGCTTTGAAATCAGTGCTTCCTAAAAGCATTGACTTTTCAAAAATAATGAACTGTCCACTCAACTAATCCTTTTAGGACTCGGGAGATAACAATGGGAGGATGATGGTAGAAATAATCAGAGATACTAACATTAAAATATAAAAAAACTACTGAAGAACAATACTAAGCTTTTCTTTCTCGGAAATAATAAAAGCAGCCTAATTTATTGTTCATCATATGTGTTATGGAACTATTATTCTCTACACAGGGACATCACTATTAATACCCAATTTTTCATGTCTTGGTTTGCTGTATTGTCAAGAAGACAGATCCTCTGCTGGTGTGAACTGGTGGAATTCAGCTGTACTAAATGGAGAAATGTTGATTTATGTTACTTAGGAAAATGGAAGAGTGATTGAATTCTTTCAAAGGGTGGAGATTTGCATTTGTTCTGCTTTCCCACTCTGAAGATGGTGTTGCTTGTCACTGCTAAATTGCTTCTTTTCAGTCTCTCTGAGTTGTCAATGGACAAAAGCATTTAGAGCCATGTCAGTTGGCTGACTACTCCTAAGCAAGCCATCCCTGTGAAACTCAAGACACCGGTCCTTGTTCGTTCACACGTGGGTTTACATTGTTATTTCCATGTTAGTGCAAATACAATGTCATTGCTCCTTAAACGTGCTGTTGTGACCCATGACGAGAACAACAAAACTGTCCTGACTCCTGCTGCTCCTTCTGACCCTCACTGAGCTTCTAGAGGTTGCAAACAGCAATATTTGCTGTGGAAAGCTGTCTTCTGAGAAGAATTAGAGTTGTTTTCCTTCAATTCCAGGTTTCTGGTTAACAACAGATAACTTTTGCAGGGCTAGAGAGAACTGGGGGCAGGGCAGGAGGAGAGAAAAAAAAAATCCTTTCCTTCCCCATGGTGGACAAAAGGTTTTTTTCCTGTTTCCCAGGCAGGCATGCCAGATACTTGTTTCACCATTGGGAAATCACGTATGAGTCCCTCTTAGGGGCATTAAACAATAACATTGTTTGGACATGCGTATTACTATATTCGGGCTGCTTTTTGCTATTTGTGCCCTGGTGGGTGTTAGGATGGGAGAGACAACCTTTGAATGAGTACTTTTCCATTTTTACTTTTTGCAGGATTATGAGCAACATCATGAAAGCTCAGTTTTGCCTCTCCTGAACTCGCCGACTGAGTTTAGAGAATAATAGAAGCCAGTTTTTATCCTCATTTTTAAATGTGTCTGCTCATATTTGTAGTACTTATTAAAATAGACCATGGATTGTTTCGGTTATGCTGTGAATCCTACTGTGATGAAAGTTTGTTTTCAAACTTAGAAAATATGCCCTTCCACAAAGTTCACAGTGCACAAATATGTGTGTGTATATATATAATAAAAAGGAAGCTAAATATGTCTGATTCCCCTTTGAGAGCAGGAGCAGTCCCATCTGAACATAATTTTCAGACTTTACATCATACATGTCTTAAGAAAAAAGAAATTACCAGTACAAAGTCTGTAGCTAAACATTTGCTCAAATATATCAGCTCAACTGATTGATAGAACATGTTGGTGCATTTGAGAAAATTGTTTTCGAGTTTAAAGTAACCATGGGGGTTGGTTTGTTTGTTTTTTTCCTGTGCTCAACTATTGCTGGTCCCATTGTAATGAAACATTAAAATGCCACCAAAAGGAAGCAGAGTCAGAGTTTCACCAGATTTTATTCAACTGGATGTCAGTTGCTTCACCCTAGAAATTTGATTAATGTTTTGCAACAACTCACAATCTACTTTGGGTTTCCCTTACTTATGGTTTAGGTTAGGTGGCTCGGTTAGTAATTCAGGGTGATTTTACTCTGTGACTTATAAGAAAATTCTTATCCATAAGTTTCTTACCCAGAAGAGTATAGTGTTGATTCCATTATAATATTAAATAAAACCTCGTTCTTATTCATAATTCAAATTATGTCAATAACATGAGTTACACTTTCACAAAGTTCAGTTTTGGGTTTTTTGGGGGGATTCAGCTGAGCAATGAATTAAATGGGCTTCTTCGCAGGGAAAATTTATTAAAAAACAGATAGGGGTTCCTATTACTGCACCAATCAAGCTCCTGTGTTATTGATAGTAGGCAGAAGGCCAGCTGTAGAGGCAATCTTTATCAGGTTGCCATCTCCTTTAAGCTCTTCTTGGAAGGGAACTTTTTTGCATGTTACTTTTAGCTACATTTTGCGAAGTGTCTGGTACGTGCTGAAGAATCTGGCTTTTCTTCCAGAATGTGGTGATCTTGGTACTTGGAGAACATCATTCTCTGTGTTGGTTATGATGACACGTGGTGACAGTTGCTAAACCAAGAACACCAGTAAATCAGTTACTGAATTCTACACATTCTGTAGATGATGTGTATACTGTCTGAGTGACAGTGACATCTCCAATGGGAGTATATGTGAACTAAAAATGAGCGCTTCTCATGGACTGTAGGATAGTCCGGGCTTTGCTGCCATGTGATAAAATATGTTTTCCATATAGATTTCAGGTTTTAGATACTTATGTGTTCCTTATTCCTGTGATACCTGCGCATCTCAACACTCTTCTATTAGAAAAGGCAATGATTTGTCCAAGGTAACGTAGCTACTCTGTGGGAGGAAGCGACTGAAGCAGTGCCCTAACTTTTGGCACATTTCTCCTCTTTAGTCACCTCTGTTTTACTTCATTTTGCCTAGAAAAGAGAAGAAGAGGAAAGACAAAAGGGTGAAGAACAAATAAGGCAGCAGGAAGAAATCCGAGCAAAAGAGTTGTACCTGAGCCTCAAGCAAGCTCAGCAGCATAGTCAACACAGCGATGATGACCAGGAGTGGGAAGAACAGTGTAAGTAAAATTACCTTCACAGGATTAATGTGTTTCTAAAAGCAAATAAAAGGAGCCTTGTAGAATGGAAAAAGCTGTTGCCAAAAATCTCTTCTACCTAGAGCAATGCAAAATGCTGTATTATTTTGCAGGAAATTACCAGCTTGACCTTACAAACAGAAGTTACTGTGAGTTTACCAATTTCACATTTCTTTCTGAATAAGAATCCGTGTCAATGACTGAAAAAATTTTTTGTGTACGGTGACTGAGATAATTTTTGTCTAATGTAATTAATTAACAGTTTTGGCTTAGTAATAATAATTCTGGACACAGTTTTTTTGACAGCTTATCCTCATCTATTTCTGAAGAGGTAAAATCTGTCTTCATCTGTATTTTAATTACTTCCATATGATGATGGGGTCAAGCTATGATATCAGACTGAAACTCACTTCATTTCAAAAGATTACAATAAATAATACTTAGGTTGTCGTCCTGAAAAAGATCCTTACGATGATGATCTCACTCTATGGAGGTGGCATTCCTTTTCAGCCACCCTGAAACTCTTTATTATCATCATCATTGTGGTTAATTTAAAAATACATTAGTGATTTTTTAAAAGCCCATAAGGAAGAGAAAAAATATATTACTATATATGTATACTTACTCTAGGTAAGTAAAGGTCCACGTTATGAGTAAATAAGACTTAATATGTTATTGTGAATAAAATGTACGTCTACTCCATCTGGAGCCTATTGCATAGCTGGCTTTAGTAGTAGGAAATTTGCGATAAGAATTATGGATTTTTGTTGGAGGAAGAATATTCTCTATTTGCCACATCTATACTGATTTGATTACTCTGCAGAAAAAGAAAATGTTATGATTGGAAAGTTTTAGCTCAAGTAGGGTCATGGGGTTATTGTATCAATTATATATAACACAAAAGTTAATCAACTAATAATAAAAATGGAGTTTTAGGGAACTGATAGTTGGTATGTGTTGCATGAAATACCTCATGAAATAGGAAAAAAAAAATATTGCTGGTGTGTTACCTATTTCCTGACAGAAGTAAAAGAACTGTTTCAAAATATGCAATGAGTTTATTTTATAGTTTTAGTCATCAGTTCAGGAGTTCCTGAAGACTAATTACTGAAATCCTATTACCTGGGATTGATGAGATAGTGAATCATTCTGTACAACATGAATTAAATCTACGTAAGATACACTGGTGCAATTTTCCAAGCTCATAGCAGGCTGCGCTCTTTTTTGATCAATAAAACCTCTGTATATTACATTGTCAATAGAGAGAAGGTAATTATTTCCTGGAGAATTATTTAAATCCAGGTGTATGTGTTTATTTGGAAAGGAAAACTGTAGCTTCCTGTATTTTGGGTGTTTAAGAGCAGAATGAGCTGGGGAAAAAATAGCCCTTCAGTTTTGTAGAAAATGATGAATTATCAATTAGCATCAGCTGGCATAGAGGATGGAATTATGTACTTTTGCATTTCTGTGATGGTAGATAAGAAAAAAAATACACTTGCAACCATTTTATAAAAAAAAAATCCAGCCTATCTTTACACTGACATTGTCAATAAAACTACATTACTAAAACCAACTATCGTTTTCTTACTATTGGATTAAAGAGGTAACTGAGGTTTTAGATTGTTGTCTCAGTTTTCTCATAGCGTGCTGGTTGTACAGGGACAGGTATCAGAAGTGCGATAGAGGAATTATTGGAGAAGGCAGAGAAGATAGGAACAAGCTATAAAAAGTTTTGATCATGATTTCTTGACGGCATTCTTGGCCTGTCAGAACACCTCTGACTGCATCATATGCATAATCTACCACTAGTATTTTTTCTTGTGTAGCCTGTGGAGCATTCTGTATGCTTCAGTCTTCAGTGTGTGCCTCAATACCTAAAGACCTGTCTGCTTGTGGTCAAAGGGGTGACCAACTGCAGCTCACACAAATTCGAGCTGTCTAGCCTGCCCATCAATAACAGTGATGCTCTGGCAAAAGGAAAGCTCAGCACCTTCTAGCTGGCGGCACCACAGTTGGGTTTTCCAGCCTACTATAAATTCTGTGCTGCTACAGTTTATGCTGTTATCAGTAATTGATTTAGCATTAAACTAACTGCAGACTAATGACTAGAGTGTATCACATCCTTGTTTATGCTCTTATGCTTATCTCGGTGTCTCAATTTATCCCAGTTGGTTTGAGGGCTTAAAACTGTGTTCCATTAGCAAATGGGTGTGACAACTTAAGATATGAAGATGCAGTGTTTAGTGCCTTATCTGAAACCAGTTCCTGGCTGGTTTAGACTATGCCATCAGACTTTGCATCAAGCTTCCTGAGGAATGCTAACATCTTCCATTTCCTTAACTTTGCTGCAGAAGCCAGAACTTCCAGCAGACAGGCAATAAGACATATTTGGAAGTGAGTGAACTAATACCTCAGGTTTCCCAGATTTTTCACTTTTGATTTCAATTTCAGGTTTTTTTTTTTCCTTTTTATGGTAATCCTTTCATTTGTCCTCAAATAGTCCTTTGGGACACTGAGAGGAAATTTAGTCAAGTTAGGCAAAGCTATCCACTTGTCACCTTTTTCAAGCAATAAGTAAATGCATGAATACATAAAAGAATTACAAGCAGATGTAATATTAAGGTCTTTTGTCTCTACACACCTGCAATGGAAACCATACTGCCTGTTAGGAACAAAGCCAGGCTCCTTTGTGTCTTGCCTCCTTGAAGTCAGTCCTTCATATTCAACAGTGCTGGGGGGTCAGTACTGAAGAGGAACAGCAGTGCTAGAGCAGCTATTGTGGAGAGCCAATGTAGCAATGATACTGATGACACTACTAATTTATTTAGTAGATGGAATTTAGAATGTGATGAGGATTCATCTCTCCTCATCACATTATCCCTCAGCTGTTTATTGCCAAGGCAGTAAGCAAAGTGTTGCTAATATTAGTTTCTGTTGTTTGGTGCAGTTTGCTTTTGCCATTTGCCTGATTGTGCCAAATAACAATAAAAGCCCATGGAACTGCTGTGTTAATTGAAATACATAATTTTAGTGCTTTTTAAAATACTAAATGACAAGTGTAGAATAACTTGAGGAATCGGTACTAAAAGGGGGGGAAAAAAAAGTAAGAGCAATTCTACACTTTGATTTCATATAATGGATATATGTTGGGGTATTTTAGAGGGCAGTTGTGAGTTAATATGTGGAGCACGTACATTGGTTGGCAAATGAAAAGGTGAATAGAGGAAAAGACTGATTCAGAGTCCACTCTTGAGAGCTCTTATTCTTTGAAACTGAGAAGTGAGAACTAAGGCTGAGTTTGGATAGAGGAGTGTGTATATTCTGATTAGTTTTGGACCTTTTTACGGGCTGTTCCATTTTGTAGGCTTCTAGAGTATTCAGTAAACAATACGCTATATCACAGTGTCTAAGTGTGACCTCTGTGAGAGCAGAAGAGGAATCTGCAAAACATAATAGGAAAAACTATAGCATAAATATTAATCTGACTGAACATTGCAAAAGGCATACTGTTAGCACATTTACAAACCCCTGCGAACTGCATCAAGCAATGAAATGCTCAGATACCATCTGACCAGCTATACTCATCTCCAGACAAAAACTATTCTAGTAAAAATGTAAATAGAATTGAGTGACTTGATGTATTCTTATACCTTTCCCTAAGCATCCACTTTTGGTCTCTGTTGGAAGTAGGATACCAAGCTGACTCATTATAGCTTCTTTTATATTGTTGTATTTTTATGTTTTTCTACAAACTATGTCTATGAATTTATTTTTGCCTGAATTTTAAAGGCATGTATGTTTGGTGCTTATCTTCCTTGGAAACTCGAGTGAGTGAGTTTACGGGCAGGAGCTGAATTTTAAAGTGAGTAGTCCCCAGTTCAGCTATGTATTAACCAAGCAAGCACTCAACCTTAAGTATGTGCTTACTGAACGCCAGGTCTCAGAGTGCATTGTTGAACAGGGATGGGATTATGCACATGCTTTCTCATAAGATTGCTGAACTGGAGCCATATTGCAGAGTGTTTGTGCGAAGTTATTTTCCAATTAGGAATGGGAAAAACACCGTGTGATTTGTATGTGTATTCAGAAAATTTGCAGACTGAATTTTATCTATTAAGTAGTCATTTTGAATTGCTCATAAACAAAATCCAAGAACTCTTAACAAGGGTAAAGCTGAAACAAAACAATTTAAAAATGAGGATGCATATTCATAGCACTTTTTTTTTCTGCTTTCACATAGCTCTGACTGTAGGTCATAGCTCTTCAAAAGCACAAAATAGATAATGGAGAGTTTCCAGTATCTCACAAATTATGTAATCAAGTTCAGCTGCAGCACATCACGAATGAATCCTCCTCTGTATCAAAAGATTTGATATTCGAACTTTGTCAGGACTGCTAATAGGGATTTTCCAATCCTAAGTGAAAATATAAAAGGCCATCTTGCATTTTCACTCAAAAGACAACTTAAGTTAGCAAAGAGGAATAATAGAATCTCGTAAGCTGTTCAAGGAAAATAAGGCAAACTCAAAATGAGACCTATAGGATCATAAGAGCTATTGCATACACAAGTTTTGTATTTCTTTGTTGTTAGAATGTTTACACTCCAGGTCATGTAGACATGTCCAAGTTGGCTTTAAACTATTTATTTATAGTAATGACAAGCGTGCAATCATGACAGTACAGAACTCAGGTTGGATATTTTTACCAGTTTTCCGGGAGGGTTTGGTAACCCATTTTTGGCCTGTTCTACTGCAGCTACAATCATATTGGCACCTAACTTATATGAACAGCCCAGGCATTTCTACTCAAGTTACAGTGCCATCAAGGCAGAAGTGTGCTTTGTTTTACAAACCCTGGGGGTGGCTGCACCCGGTGTTGGTATCACCAACACCTGAAGAGAAAACTGGTAGTGGAGATGGACTTACAGAACGTGGCTGAACTGTAGATTTCCTGTGAGCTTGAGAAATCAAATTCCTCGTTTCCCACTCTTGTGGGAATGTCAGCCCTGACTTTATCCCATAATGTAAAAGGAAGATGAAGAAAATGTAAACCATTATTTGCAGTAATTTTTGATGTTATATATATGGAAGTGTGGTGATGGTTCAGAGATTTTAAGGACAGAAGACATCATTCAAATATCTAATCTCCCCAACTGGAAATATTGACTATTGAATTTAATGCTTTGCACAGGGGTCATGCCAGGAGTACATTTACTGTAAAAGGACAGCTAGTCAGGAAAAGTAACCGGTTCCTACTTAAGACAGTACTAGAAGTCCTGACTAGTTTTGCTTTCGTATTGTGAGAAAGGCTATGATGTGTCCTGAAATACAACAAGTAATGCAGAATTTGTGGCTTTTTCCATCTTAGAATACTTGTAGTAGACTTGATCCAGACATAAATTTCTTCTTTCTCGTGACATGGTTCAAAGTCAGAGAGACAAATATGAATATTCACTAAATTCTATTGTAAGAAAAACCTGCTGCAGAAATAAGTCCAGTTTTACCTTCAGACTTTGAGTGACTTTCTCAAGTTAGATAAATTTGTGCGAGATGTCTGTGTGGGAGGACAGTTCATGTGGCACACATCGTCTTGTCTGGAGTGTAATGGAAAACTTTTTTGTGGATTCCTGACTGCAATGGCTGGATGAATCTTTATCCACAATACTATTTCCAAGTTACTGATGCCGGTGACTTTGATGATAATACCCGACACAAAGTCCTTTGACCAGTCAGAGAGTTTTAAAGGAAACTGCAGATAACATAGCAACACAGATCCGCAGTAGGAGCTGTACTAGACAACTCCTAAAGATAGAGGAATGTGAGGAAAGAGAGAGGGATTTCTGAGAATAACTATAAGGACTGGGAAAGGGAGAAAATCAGGACTCAAAATGAGGAAAAAAATGGGTTAAGAGAACCTGTGCGTCCCTATGGTCAGCAATACAATTCTTCAGATACCTCAGTTGGGCAATTTCAATAAAATTTCTTCACAACTGGGAAGAGATGCCTACACACATATGTATGTGTGTACATATATGTGTGTGTGTATATATATCTATGAAATCTATATGCATGCATTTAGATATCCATGGCATGCAGCCTTCCCTATCCTGACATATATACAGACACATATACACATGTATGGGTGTGTATATATATACGTAAACACATATACATATATATGTATGGATAGGGAAGGCTGTGTGTCATACATACTTTCAAAAAGTTTTCTGAATGTTGATTTTGACAGCTGCAAACTATGCTTCCTCTCCCCATTGTTTTGTCATAAGAAATATTAAAATTTGGGAAAATGTAGTCCCGGTCACTAGCTTCTGATGGTATAGATTTATTAGCTAGTAAAAACACAGTAGGAATGTCTGTCGAAAAGAGTATCTATTGCTGAGGAAAGTGGGCCATGAATTTACCTTGCCTTTTTCATTACCAGGCAGCCTGTACATCAGTAGAAAAGAATCCCAGGCAGCCTGTCCTCAATCTGTATACTGTGATTGTGACAAACATTGACTGGTTTCTAAATGTCTTACCAAGCTGCATTGCACTCATCTTTCGTGCTGTCTCTCATTGCAAACACATAGTCCACATTTAAAGCAGCAATTACTGAGTGGCTTTACAAAGGATAAATTACAGAAATTTTGTAACTAATATACTTGAGCCATTGAAGTAGCACACTTAGATGACGTTATCTACCCTTAAAAATAATGACCTGTAAGATAAATAGTGAAACCTCTTACTCATGTTTTCTGTGCTGTACAGTTGTTTGTTACTGTGTTTAGGTAAAACTACAGGGTATGTAGTTAAGTGAATGGAAATCCTGCCAGTTGTATTCTTATGAAGCATCTATGACTTGTTTATTATGCTATCTTGATGAGCTTTTAGTCTTGTATATCTTTCTATCTATGATAATATTGTATAACTCTAAGCTTAAAGGTCTTTTTCCCTCATTTGCCCAGAGGGTTTTATTTCATTTCATTTTGCTTTGAGCACTTTTGATTCCATTAAACCTTTTCATAATTTGGACAAATCCATTTATATTTATGCTTGCTTTAAGTCAGGAGTGTAAACCAGAGGCATGCGAACAGCCTAATGAAATGCAGCTGTCTGGTATTATATCATGCATTCCTAGTCACAGGTACAATCACAACAGAGTAAGAAATAGTGTGTGCACTTTATGAACTGGGTATGATCTAAACTGGGATAGTCATGGCAGGATTGATAATTGCTGCTGGAGGCAATAGCTTACTGCTTTAATATTTGCTTCACTGGATGTTAAAGGTTTGTTTTGCACTGGAATAATTTGCCTGCCTGAAGTTATTTGTGTGTCAAAAAAATCGTCAAAATGGGGCTTGTGGCACCAAAAAAGAGCTGATAGATGACGCATATTTGCAGTACAATTCTTGGTGCATTCAAGTTATACCCTTCTGAATACAGGATTGTTTGTACATTAGCTTTAAAATGAAGAAGCTTTAGTGACAGATGCCTGACTTGCAATGGCCAGAGCAGCAGTCTCATTTCAGCTTATGGAAATACGTAACTCCCTGCTCAGGTGTGTATTAAGTTTTCCAGTAGAGATTCTGGTTCTTTATATGGAATTTCAGAGACTCAGGTGTGAGACAACCCCATCCATAGCATCAGCATGCCCTTTCCAAAGGCTATTAATTTCTCCATTGTTACTGAATCCAATTTTCAAGGTGGAGACTTCTGTGGCTCTAAGTACTGTAGCAGAGATAGCATATGCCATTCAGAAAGAAAGCAACATCAACCACAAAAAGTGAAAGCTACATGATAGTTTTTATAATTGTAAATTTTGGGAGTAGCTTCTGCAATTCCAGTTATGTGCATAGTTGCAAAGACTTCTGTTAAACACAGGCTTAATTTTAAGCGGTAGTTAACATTCTTTCTTGAAACATAGAACTTGGTGCACTGCCAATAGAAAAGATGTCCCGAAGCAGAATTTCTCTTATTACAGCCAAAAGCAAGTGTCAGATGTAATCGTAGTATGTAGAGGCACAGTTATTGCCAGTAGCGATCACATCATTTATAGCTCAGGTGTGGCATGCTGCTTCTCGTGGTGGACCTGTATTTGAAGCATCAGGGAAGTCATCCCGTTAGCCACCTCTTTGATAGTGCATTGTCATTTGAATGTAATTCTTAAAATCAGGTCACATAAGGAATAAAGATAGTAAGCTGTTCTATAAGGAAGGGTAAATGGTTATTTGTATTTCTAAAGCCTCTCCTCCCCACCCTTCCCATTCATTCCACCCAGTGCGCCGCTCCAAAGCCGCAGATGAGGAAAGGAGCCACAAAGCACGCAGGGCCCGAGATGAATACCGACGACAATCCTTGCGTGCCATCCAGAAGGGAAGAGTGGCTGGCCTGAGTCATTTGTTCCAGGGAACAAGCCTGAATAACGATCAGGAGATAAAACTGAACAACAATAGTGCAAGTCCTTTGCTGCCTCTCTCTGCGGCATCCAGGTTGGTTTGTACAGGAGTGACTTTGAAATAGTTTTCTGTTGAAGTGCTCCCTCTCCAATCCCCACCATTTCACCAAGCTCTTCCTCAGCTGCTGGAAACTCTGAGTCTTGCTCTTTTGCTGCGACCGAAGAAGAATCTTTAAAGAAAAATAAAACCAGATTGAATACTTAATGTAAACTAAATGCCATTTATTTTTCATACAGATATCTTAGAGTTCACACAGAGAGAGATGGGTCCTTCAAAAGTCAGTATTAGATGAGTATGCAAAAGTCAGTGTTAGATTAGCATGCAAGGCTGTGATATGGAGAAGTCAAACGGACCAAGTCTTAGGCAAGTCTTAAGCCTCAAGGCTTTGAAACTTTTTACACGGAGCTGTTGTACTCCTAAATTTCAAGGGTTTTAAGGATTTTTTGAGGCAAAATTAAGTGTCTTTGGTCTTTATTAATCTTTCATATGACTATTTAGGGAGTGCCATGAATTGCAGAAGAGGAAAAGAATCCAAACTGTCAGATGGGTGCTAGAAAGCTGACTAGTCATTCTACTCTTTTCCTGGTTATTGCTTATACCATTAATTTGTCTTCATGTGGTTTTAAAGGCAGTGTGAGCACTGGCAGGATGGTAGCATTAAATGCTGGGGGGCGGGGAGCAGCAAAAATCATCCCAACAACCAATATACAAGCTCAGAAAGGAAAGAGTCCTATTATATTGTTTTTCTTTACCAGTCAGTGTAACACCAGAGGGAATCAGTCCCTCATTGTCTGGAAATGTGTTCTGCTTTAACAAGTTATTTGCTTTACGGTGTTGAGACACAGAAACTGTGGTAACAGCAACTAAAACTCCTAGTTTGAGGAGGAATCAGAATTTTAGTCTCAGAGACAGCAGGATCTTTAAAGTTATCATCAAATCATCTTGTCAAAGGATTTCTCTTGTTATTTTTCCAAACTACTTAACATCTTCAAATTGAAGTAATAAAAACACCAGCAAAAGTGGCAGATTTTGAAAAAGACAGTCCATAACTTTGACCTGAAGCTCCGAGCTTCTGAGGTGACGTTATTCACTATGGAATTTGGTGGTGCTGGATGTGATCCTTTTCAAAAAAGGGCCTGAAAAAAAGCTGAAAAATATTGTGATCATTATCCAGCTCATGTTCAATACTATTTAGTTGTTTCTAAGCTATGCCTATACTACGAAAAACAGGCAGTATTTATTTTTATTATCTTTTAAGGCTCCTCTTTTTTCGTCCATGACTTTATTGGGAAGGTATCAAGAAAAATAAAAGTTGCTTTAAACACGTGCCTTAATAGTGGATATACATAAATATATACATAATTCAACTTCTCACACCTAACACTGGTATGGTAAAGGAGAAGTGGATGTGTATGTAAAGTTTTACTTTGCCAGTGACCTGGGAGATCAAGGAGGTGCACAGTTTGTTGCTGTTTACCACTAGTGGGAGACAGATTTCTTTTTTTGCCTTAAGGGAGCGTGGGTTCAGTGTTATGTCTCTAAGTTTTTCAGCATTTAGCATAGCTCCTGAGTCTTTGCCTTTTCTTTTAAAAGTCACATGGAAATAGTCGTCTTTTATTTTCACTTGAGATTTCTCTTTCTTGAAATTTCTATATAGTTTAGAAAGCTTCCATTTGATTTTTTTTTTTTCCCCCCCTACTGCCTTATTTTGCTGAGTGTTCTCTTCCTTTGGCCCACTTGCTCCCTTTCATCCTTTCACCTACTGTGTTTTTTTATTTTTACTTTTGTAAAATTTCTTCCTGCCCCTACTGGGTGAGCTCAACCACAGTAGCTGTACACAAACTGACAGAGTAATTCTGAGATTTGGGCCAGGGCAGAAAAAATGATGGATTTGATAAGTTTTTCAGAACTATAACTGAATTAGAGAGAAATGAGTTAAGTGAGAATGGACTATAGACCCCTAGAATTCAAGTGGTTCTTGTTGCTTTATAGAAAATATTCAAAAACAGAAATAAGAAACACATGTAGTTTGTTTTTTTTAATGTGTGTCTGTAACTGAATTCTCACTTTCTCCCTTCACTCATGGTTGGATCTTCAAATTTTATGGTTAATATTGGTCAGATCTACTCACATGTGTTTGTGTAATTTAGCAATAACTATTACATTCACTGCAGGCTTCATCACTTGATATCAACAGAATCCATCACTAGTTTTCGTAATAGTAAGACAAACTGAAAGGAGGACTCAGTTGCACATCATCGAACAGACAGCATCTGTCTTTTTTGCTTTTATTCCTTTCTGAAGAGCACCTTGCAGTCCTGAATTGCAGAACCTTGATTGGTTTTGAGGATTCTCAATTATCTCTCACATTAGTTTAACGCTGTTTGGTGACTTCTCAGCTGATGTTCTAATTTTAGCGATAGTCCTCTCTTACACTGTCTAGAAATATACAATATTAGCTGGCAGCTCCATGGCAGGTGGAGTAGGAAAGCCAGAAGTATGCAGCCAGCTACTGTCCTGGACACTGTGAAGTGTATGTCTCACTAAATGGAATTATGTTACAGGTAGACGTACCCACACTAGCCTTCATCCTCTGTTTATCTGAAGAAGAACAATAATGAAGATTTGGTAATTTGTGCTAACAGCTTGAGCACCCAGAAAGCCATGGGATTTCAAACTATACAGAAATCCATTGTAAAACCTCCTTTTTACTACTGCTGTCAGGATAAATGAGATTGTATGCTTAATTGAAATGCAGTCATACTTTCATTTGATAGAGTATACCTTGGTCCTTATTTGGAATAGCTGGATGGATTTTCCACATGTTTTTACCTCATTTTCCTCCTACTAGTAATCAAAAATGCTTAGAAAATAGTAGAAGCAGTAAGGGAGGCTGTCAAGTAGAGAATGCAAAGGGAAAATAAGAGTTTAAACAAAACATTCCCTCTGTCATGCTCAATGGTTTGGATACACAATCTATTACAGCTGATTCTGATTTAGATTTTCTTGCTAGTGGAAAGGAGTGTACTCTAAGCAGAAAAATATACTTTGCTTGTCAATATGTACATTTGAATAAAAATGAGGTGGAAAAGGAAAGGTGACTGAAAAGTCCATTGCATCTTTTGTGGTAAATTGTTTTTCAATTTAAGTTCTGTGCTTAAGAAAATATTTAAGGTTCCATCGCAAATGTAAAATCAAAATATTCTGGTTTCCATAAAAACTCAAAATAGTTTTAGCAAATTTAAAGGTTAAAATTGTTCAGTGAGCTATACTGAATGACAGTTACACTGACCATTTTGTAGCTGTATGTTTTGTAAATATATAAAAAAGAGATTAATGTTTATATTGTCCCTGGCTTTCATACACTGATAATTCTCTGTATGACTCTCCTCTGTAATGACTTGCCTTTCAATGCAGTAACATCTGGGAGCGTCCTTCTAGACCCTTTTCCCGAGATGTAATCATTCGCTGGTTCAAAGAAGAGCAGATCCCTCGACGTGCTGGGTTTGAGAGGAACACCAACAGGATTGCTCAGTGGTTCCATGGTAATACGCTGATCCTTCACTTCTTATATAATAGAGCTGTAAGCATATGCTCAGGAAATAGGTCTTGCCCGCTTTCATCACAAAAAGAAACATCTACTGACATTGTGAAACCTAGTACCTGTTAAAACAAGATTCTTGCATCGTTCCTATTATTAGTATATGATTTTCCTGTTTTCCTCTTTCTGATTAAGTAGACTAATTTGTGACTCATATCACCAAAGTTTTTTTCAGGAATATTTTGGCCGAAATATAGTTGCTGTAAAATAGCAAGCCAAGCAGGAGGAATGAGACCAAGGTAAGGTGAGGAGAACTCAAAAATAAACTGGCAAATACCGTAATCATATGGTATGTGGATGACTGGCATTCAAGTTTTTGCTTTATCTGATTTGCAAGAAGAACTTGAACTCATATCTGTTTAATCCCACTTGAACTCATATCTGTTTAATCCCTGTTGTACTTTCTAAATTAGGGTAGCATTTTTTCTTTCTCACTTTCTTTTGCATACAAAAATTATTGAGAGGTCTTGATTTTTCTCAAAAAGGCTTCGGAGTTTATGATTTTAGGTAGTTTTCATGGAATGGGAAAAACAGTTCCTGTTCAGATCCATAATTTGCTGTCATATCTGCTGGAGTTCCTAGCATCTGAGGTTTTTGCTCTCTGTAGCATTTGCTATGCAGCTGAATCTTTGATATAAAATTCACAGGCAAGATGTTTTTATAGGTATTAGCAATGATCTTCATATTTGTTCTACTTAAACATGAAAAAAAGAATTATGGCTTAATAACTGACATAATTGATGGACTGGAAAGACTTTAAAGTTGAATCTCAATATTTTTTCATTGCTGCTTTTGATGAGCCTGATATTTCTTTGCTCAAAGCGCGAAGCTGACCCTGATCCTATTTTTGTGATTCTCCAAGCATAAGATGAAGATGTGTGGGCATTCTAAACTGAACCAGGCAAGGAAGATTTCTGAACAAGTTTAGTGCTTCATATATTTCAGGTTTCTTTTTATAATACACAAATCCTTATGTGTTAAAAGGCAAGAATTGGCAAGCTGCGATTTTCATTGGCTTAATTAGTCAAAGGCACGGGAGTCAGTCATGAATAGTTTGTAAATGCTACATACTTCCATTTCTTATGAACAGTGGTGCAGACAGGGTTTTTTGGTGTTTTGGGGTTTTTTTTGTGTGGGGTTTTTTTTTTTTTTTACAAAAGGCATTTGGTGTGGGTTCTTTATGGGAGACAAACTGATTTAAGTTTCATCTGTAGCCATTTTTCAAAAGTATTTTCAACTATGATCTTTCTGAGTTGTCTGACGTTAAATGTTTTCCCTGTTTGTGAGAAGTTCACATCCATATAAATTGACATGAGTAGTTATGAACGTAATTCACGCTTTAAGTGTGGGCTTGAGCTAATGCCTGTGCAGTCTTTCTACTAACTTGAGTGGCTTTTGGATTAGTCTGTTAATCACTGCAAGAATTGAGGAATTCCTGATCTATCTTTAGTTTCTCAGATCATGCCGTTCATGTCTTAAGAAAATATAACTATCCAATGACACTTATAAAAGTGAGCAAAATACCTCATTTTTCCTCCTCTCACTCAAGGAGCCTGACAAAGATAATTAAGATAGATTCCCAGCATAAAGCTCAGTGATTTTCTTTGCAGAGATCCACACAAACGCTGGTTCGGTACTGATGTGCTGGGTTAGCCGTTGTAGCTTCTGCAGTCTGGTCAGATTCATCATAATCCTTAGGGAATGACTCGGCTACCTTGGAACTCTTCCTGAATAAACATGTTGTTACAGGTGCAGCAGTCAATGTTTTGTAGTGTTATGTAGTGTCTATGCTACATTTTGTAATGTAGATGAACTTTGAGGAAAAATGAAGAAACAAAAAAACTAGAGCAAAATATTAGTAGTGACACACTTTCACTTCTTTTTTCCCAGAAAAAAACCTCTCTTCATTGAACCACCCCCCAGATTGAGGGTGGGGGAAGGTGGGAAGAGGAAGGCAACCCAAAAACTTTTGATCCAGCCAAAAATCTTTTTTCTATTCTTTATTGACCTCTTATTAAAGTAAAGATTGTGACTTCTGTTTAGGATCTTCTGTGTGTCATTGTTTTGTATTGTATTCAGGGAACCAGAACATTATATACGTTTTTTGTGTAAGAACATAAAAATACGGCAGAATATATCTGACTTGTCTAAGAAAGTGTCAATACAAATGAAAGCCATTCTGCAAAGCCCAAATTTATGGCTAACCACTTGAGCCAATGGGGCAATAATATAATCATCATTTGGATAGGTGGATGTTTCTGTGGAAAGAACGTCTGCCTAGTATCGAATGTTTTGTCTAGTGTCATGATGACAGGTTCTTAAAACCTCAAGCACCTCTCAAAACAGGTATAATCAGGTCCTTCACATCCTTGAAAAACTTCTGTATTTTCTTATACCCCAGTTTTGGACCATAAAATGGGAGTATAATATTCTGCCTCACGTAAAGGGCTTTTTGAATGCAGTGCACTTAAGAGATCTATTACAGCAGTACTGAAAAAGTAGGTACTCGTTTGTTACAGAATTACGTGTTTTTGCTGAGGTCAGTAGACCTTTGCATACCTGCTTTGACTGTCAGGATGTTCAGCTTTTCAGCTAAAGTTAAACATTAGCTGATTCACTGTCTTCAAAATTGTACTATGGACATATAATCTTTTCTAATTATACAAAGATGGAGGTTTGAGAGAGATGTGTTTGGCTAAAATAATGGAGTCCAAATAGTAATATGAAAATATCTTTACCTTCATATATTTGGCATATTTCCCATATTATGTCATCAAACTGCTCTGGAATCTGTCTTAAAATATATATTGTCTAGGGCATTTTCATGGGACGTGAAACAGGGTAACATATGGCATGCTTAATGTACCTGAAGTTTTGCTTTTGTCTTCATTTGAAGAATCACTACAAAATGTTTCATTTGAAGTGGATTGGTAAAATCTATAGTAAAGAAGACTTTTTCAAATCTATGCATTTCCTTCCTTATTCACAAAAAATTACTACTTAAATGAATATGAGCTTCAACTTATCCATCTCTTGAAATTATCACCACTTATTTGAACTCCACTAACAGATGTTTTTAGTTCATTTTGAATAGGCTTTACTGTTTTCTTGATTAAAAAAATTAACAGATTAAAGATACCAACTGTAATGTTCAGCTGAATTTTGGATGTAAAGGTGAAGCCTTTTGGATTAAGGTGTCACTGAGACTATCTTGGTATATAAGGTAATTGGGGTCTATATCTTTCGTTCAAAAACCAGATGTTTCTTTTGTGTTATTTCATAGTTGCCTTGGGTTTGAGTGAAAAGAATTATGCCTTCAATTTTTTTACTATGAAAAATAAGAAATTGTCTGAAACTTAGCTATAGGTAAACTCTGATAATTTTTGATAACCAGGAAGTTAATAATCATATTCTGATTTCTTACCTGCTTATTGATAAATATGGGCAGATGAATCTAACTTACAAGGGCATCCTAATGTTGTATCAAGACGTATGAAACTGTTTTTGTAAACCTGAATTCAGAACATTCTTTGCCAAGATCTCAGTTGCTGGTACACTTGGAAAGCTGGGAAGTAATTTGGTGTTTAGAATAGGAGGTCTGTCTCTCAAAAGGACTAGAAAGGGAGACATGCTCATTGTTTTGACCAGGTTTAGTTTTGAACTGGTATTTTCCTTTCAAACCTGTGTGTGACTCATGCCAAGTAAAGGGAGAGTTACCAACCTTCTCTGTATGTTGAAGAGTTTTGCCAAACTCTGTCACTGACTTTAGCAAATTGCGAGTTTTGGTTCACTGCGGGTATAGGACACCGGGAATAGAATTCCATATGGCAACAAAACTAGAGGTCTCTTCCTCCCATAAGCATTTAACACAAGGTTGCTGCTGGCTGAAACGGGTCAATATTCCCATTTGTTTGCCGTATCTTTCATTTGTCCTTTAAGCGTTCTCTTTTGCTTGAAATATGCCTCAGCATTTTTTTTCCATTCCCACTTGTTTGTCAGCTGTTACTTTTGATATTTTTGATATTTTTTTTTTAACTTCAGATGTTAGACTTTTCACTCTTACGTATTCTGTTCTGCATTTGATTGTTTTCCGTTCAGAACATAGGAGAGGGTTGCTCTTTGCAGGGGACACTGATCTCTAGATAAGTCCTCAGCTTTAGTTGAGACCAATGTTTTATGATTGTTGACATTATTTGTCCGTGATATAAAAGGGATCTCTCAGATGTATAGTGAGCATAATACAGCATGACAAAATGAGGAGTTTATCCATTGCCTGTCTATGAGGTGGCTGTATGCATGCTTGCGAAGCATCTACTGTAGCACTATCAGATCTCTACTTGCCTTCAGGTTGAAAGGAAAGTTCAGAGGCTGATATCACAGACCTGGAAACATGAGGTAGTTGCCCTAAAGGTTGTACTTGCTGCTCTGCCAACCTGTTCTCAAAGAGAGGGGGCTGATACCGTAGTGAGCAGCAGTTCGAGTGTCTGCGCGCTTCGTGGCCTGTGGCTGCTGCAGGTATACACCCAGGTCACCATAGGCTGATAGTTATTGCCACCTGGTTGATTTGTGTAAAACAAGTAATCCACAGTCATTTAGTTTTAATCATCATTCCTAATCCGTGTGGATTTCTTCAAAAACATTGTTAGGAATGAGCGTTACCTGTGCTGGGAATTTTGGCAGGAAGAGCAGATACGGAACAAGTTTGGGCACCGCATTACGCACTTGTCATGTAAGGCTCCACTGGAAAATGGGGCCAAGCGTGCTGTTAGGCCCGAGCGGGGAGGCTCGCGCCGCTGTCACCCCCATTGTCCCTATTCCCTGGTTAAACAGAGCCCGTTAGTTTCCAGGGCTGCTTAGTGCTGCACGTTTCATCGCTGCTGAATTCGGACACCGGTGAATGACGTTGATATCCCAGTGGTTATGCGGGATGGAGGAGAACCCTCTCTGTTCTATAAAGGGGTTGCTAAACACTGACACAAGTCCGGCTGGGAAGCCTGTGCCTAGCATCTGAAGGACTGATGATAGGCTCACTCTGGTTTTGCACCATGGCCTTTAAATAGTAATAATACTGTAATTGTACTTTAAAATAATTATAAAACAGTACTGTTTATAACCTACACATACAGGTTTTATTGCGGCACTATACATGAACCGGTTTGTCCTTGCGGTTTTATAGATATTCTTTATATGGGTGGATTTACACATAGTTATTAGAGCCGTGATCTTCTGTATACTTGCTGTGAGAAGGAACGCTATTTTTTATATTTCGAGAACATATTCCTATCAAACATCTACTGGACATTCCGATAGTATTTTTTGAAAGATAGTATTTGGAGTTGAGTGTTCAGACCCTGTGGTAGATTCTGATACTTGATTATGGATGTCTCAAGTCAAGTCAGACCCGTAACATGACAAAACCCAAATACTTCATCAGCTCTAATTCAGTTCTCAGCTGCTTCTTTAAGAAATGAGAGGTGTTTTGCTGTTTTCTGAGAAATAAGGTGATCCTTCATATACTAAGTCATTCCACTTAAGTCATAATGATTGTTTTAGTCTGTCAGTTCTTTTGAAGGCTTTGGAATTGTTTTTCTAGTTCCATTACAGTTCCAAAGTGTCTATACAGACAGGTTATTAGCAAACAAAATAAACGTTTTGGACTCATGGCTCCCCTTGGAAGGGAGCGAAGTATCAAAGTGAAGTAATGTGAGGTGTAACATGCTGCAAGGAGAAAGGAAGCACAAAAGAACAGCAGGGAAATTGTAGAATGAGGCAATTGAATAATTAATGTAAATAGGCTAATTGCTAATGTGAAATGAGCTATCTCATTCTTTTACAAGACATTGTTGTTCTTGACTGCTTTTTAACTGGAAGCTATATTCAAAAGATTAGGTATGTTCTAAAGACAGAAGGCAGCGATTTTTCTAAACAGGTAATGTTGACGCTAAAAATGAGAGAGAATATGAGCATGTGACCACAAAGGGGATTTCACAAAGTTTGATGCAGTGTTAATGGTTTCATGGATACAAATCTTTGTATTTGTGAAAAATATGCACCAGCTTTTTCACAGAGTTTACTTCCAGATGAATTTGCTAATCTCTTAGTGAAGAAATATTTTGCTATCGAAAATCAAATTGCTTTACATTCTGAAGACTTCTTGCCCCCTTTATTGAAAACACTTTAGAATTTTCTTCTCCATGTGCTACTATTACAGCATGACTTCTTAGTGAGCAGTTATGATTTCATTTAGTAAGCCAATGTGGTAGCTTAATGTATTTACCTGTGATTTCACGTTACAGTTCTGTGTTCTGTCTCCTTAATGAACTGGACCATGTGTGAGTACACTTCTTTGTTACTGCAGCTCCTTCAGTCAGGCTTTCTTTATCACGTTACCTAAAACAAAAAGGAGAGGTGTGCCTGAATGGAAAACTTTGCTGTTTGCGTTTGGAAATGAAGAATAATTTATAAAAAACAAGTTATATAAAAGCAGTTATTTGGAAGAAATCATATATAAAGACTTAAAACTGACACATTTTAAAGAAAATAAGGAATGTTAGATTCAAGTAAAAAGCCCGGACATCTACAAAGGTGATTTATGCTAGGACTGGAAGAAATTATGGTGACTGTTTATGGTGACCAAAGTGACTGTACAAGGCCTTGTTCATCTGCCCAGCAGCCTGAATGTAAGCTATGGTTCCCTTTTACATATATTGTATTCTGTTCTTTTACATGTTGGATTGTGCTTTCTCCTTTTGGTGTCAGTTGTGTATGTGTTTGTCCATGCACGAGGTGCACTTAGATATCAGCTGCTACCAGCACACGATGTTCAGCTCACGTTGCGTGTCTTTAAAAGCCGTATCTGGATGTTTCCTGATCACCCCCTCTAGCATACCACAGGTGTCCTGTGTAGAACCTTGTTAGTCTTGGATGAATTGCTGATATCCTGCTTATTGTTAGTCCATATCTAACTGTTTATCAGCCATGCCTCCAGCTCTCGTTCCTTTGACCACACGCTTACAATAACATGCTTTCTGTTTTACAGGCTTCCATATATTTTCTTCAGGTTATGCTAGACCAAGTTATATTTATTATTTTATCTGCAGCATCTTCTGTTGAAAGCACAGCAAATATTTGCAGACCCAAGGTCAGAAAATTTAACTGGTTTCCCAGCAGATGGCCTTCTCACTAGTCCTTCTGTCTTGCTACGCAACGTATTGATCCAGCCTTAAGACAAAAGATTACAAGTTATTAGTTCAACATATTAGCTCCTTTGAACTAATGCTGTTTTCCTGCTAAGCAAATGCAACTCTCAAACAAGTTATCAGCCGGTATTGTGTGTAGTCATGCGGAGGGAAAAGCATGAGGCTGCGCAAAATCACGTTGCTGGTTTAGCTTAACTCCAGTTCACCCAGTTAGGAGCAGATTTTGACACTTAAACTGCTTTCACCACAGGAGATAAACAGTAGGAGATGATATGAAAACAAAAGGAGATTTACACAACTTTGTAGACAACTAACCTGTATGTGCAACTTCATGCGATGCTGGCATGGAGGCAGAATGAGGTGGAGTGTGGGAAACATAAATTTGCCCTTCCCCTGCAAAAGTTAAGGGAATGACAGCTCCCTTTCTTCCCTCTTTGATTTCAGAAAGGTCAATTCCTCCTCCTCCTCCTGAATGGGACTATCAAATCACAAACTCATGAACCTTTGTAAGAGGTAAAACTCCAAAAGACCTATGCAGTCTAGCACACTGATTAGCCTTGATTCTGACCGGATCATACCCTCCCTCTCTATCCAAGATTAGTATATGTAGTATCATACACAATAGTTCTTTATCCATGATAGGGAGGACCCACCTGTAAATTGTATATAATCACGTGGAACATGCTGCCTCTGCTTCTCAGAGTTAAACACAGCGTGGAACTTTCATGAGTGCATGTGGCTGTTGTAAATTCGTTCCGGTATGCTTGAAGTGAGCTGCAGACATTTATAGGTACTGCAATCCAAGATATAAGAAAGTAATAGTTTGTTAGTCATGGGACAGAGCTCCCTCTCCTGTTTTCTCACTTAACCATGCTACTGTTTACAGGGTGGGGATGGAATCTTTGAGAGCTAAGATGGTGGTAGCAACAAATGATTCTGCACACTTGCTGTCTGTGTCCAGATCCTCTTATCATGAAAACTGGAATGGTTCCACTTATGAAACTTAACATAAATGAAAGACTCTTAATTCCAGACTTCGTATTAGAAATTAAGTAAAAAATTCTGTTTGCTTCTGTTTGTAACTTTTTCAGGACCTCAGAAGAACTTGGTCCCTCCATTGTTCTAGAGAACAAGTCCTGTGAGGAACAGCTGAGGGAACTGGGGCTGTTTTAACCTGGAGAAAAGAGGGCTCAGGGGAGACCTTATCGGTCTCCACAACTACCTGAAAGGGAGGTTGTAGTGAGGTGGGCGTTGGGGGTCTCTTCTCCCAAGGAACAAGTGATAGGACAAGAGGAAACAGCCCCAAGTTGCACCAGGGGAGGTTTAGATTAGATATTAGGAAAAATTTCTTCACTGAAAGGGTTGTCAAGCACTGGAACTGGCTGCCCATAGAAGTGCTTGAGTCACCATCCCTGGAGCTATTTAAAGACATGTAGAAGTGGTGCTTAGGGACATGGCCTAGTGGTGGACTTGGCAGTGCCAGGTTAACAGTTGGGACTTGATGATCTTAAAGGTCTTTTCCAACCTAAACAATTCTATGATTGAAGCCATTTCTCCTTACTAAGTAGTGGCTTCAGACACCTAATTCAGATTATCCTGCTGTGAGTTTGAGCCTAGCTGCTAGCTCATTTACCTGAATTCCAGCGCTGGTAGGAAATGAGGCTGTTTAGTGGCTTAACTGAGAACTGGGTCAAACCCCAGAGGGTGTCCAGAACTGGATCATTGTAAGAGCTGCACGTGGTTATTATATTTCTGCTCATTAGGCATGAAGTTTTTACTATGCCAATGTTATTCTCATTTGACTTTCAATGGTGCTTCAGTGTCTAGTTTGCTTTATTGAGTGATTAAAGGTAACTTTTTCCCCTGAGGAACAATGCACTAAATCAATATGAAAGAACGTTGCAAGCAGCTAGCAAGCACTGTAATTAACAAAGTTAGCTTAAAGTTCCCAAATCTAGCCAAGTGTGTGAGAAGAAAAATTAGTTATCAGTGCTATCCCTAGATTTGTTTTTCTTTGAGCTGAATTCAAGAAGTATAGTTTCTTAAGTACTTACAGAAAATACCACAATCAAGCTGCTTTGTAGAAATCTAGCTGGAACTCTTATTTTAATTTGCGTGTGGGAAAATACGCCAGATATAGCCTGATTTAAATTTGTATCCCTTTCATCAATAAAAGGTCTAATGATTACTTGGTTAAAAAACATGTAGAAAGATTTCTTCTAAGCTCAGTGATGTCATCTGGAAGATTCTCACAGATGTAAATAGATTTCATATTTGACTGCTAATATACCTAAAAAATGTACGCATTCTTAAGCCTTACACAACTGGAATATATTTGAGGCAAAAACATTTTCCTTCACCTATGAAAAAAGCACAAAAAACAAAGAACACAGTATATTTTTCTGCTTAGTTATCTGTTGTAACACCAGCTGTAAAATTTGAATTCCAGGGCTTCATGTTAACTGTGACTTTTATTTTTCTCCTTCTATTGAGTGAGCTCTGCTGACACTGTGATTTACTATTACAGTTGTCATGTAGGTTTGTAGAAAATGTATCTTGACAACTTTTTCAACACCTATGAGATTATAGTGTTCTAGGTAAGCTGTAAGATATATGTGCATTTGAAGAGCATCATGGGCACAGGCATGTATTTGTATACATGTAAAGTTTTCCTACTTTTTGGATCTATTAATTTCATTATAAAAAGGAGAAGGGTTGATTGGTTATTTTTGTGGGGGATGTATTCTTCATAATAACTAAGGGGGTTTTTATTATTTAAAAACAAATTGAGAGTGCATTCAACTGCTCTTGTTCTGTCTAATTCACAATCAAGAACATTATCATGAAAGCCTCCTGAGAAGTTTTTATACCTCATACTCACAAATTGTTGCAGCGATTGCAGAGCGAATTACACTACATAATTGCTGTTACCAGCTGATATCTACTCAGTGTATTCATGATAGTGTGTCAAACGGGCTATAAACTGTGGGCCAAATTTTATAACAATGGTCTAGGTTCTTCCTGAAATTAATAGTTTCATGATGGGAGCATACAGCGACCCTCAGCTATGTCAGAAGGTACAAGGAAACATGCCGTGGGAAGAGAGGAGCTGGAGCTTACTGCACCCTAGTGACGATGCTATTCTGGTCCCTACCGACCTGAATGAGCCTTGGGCTGCCTTCCTAGGGCTCGTGTAGAATGGACACCACTATCAAAAAAGTCTGCTCTTGTTGCTTTTGGAGCTGGAGGTCAAACTAGAGGTTTAATGAGTCTTACTGGGTGCAACAAAGAATCAAAATCTAAATTCCAGGTACTCGGATAAAAAGCAAATTGAAGTCCAAATAGCATAGCTACATCAATACAAATCAGTATCAATATAAAAAGGCCAATGGAAAACATTAGCAACTCTAGCAAATTACCAGCTTGTCAGAGGCTGTAATGTGATATTTTGTTTACTACCATGTAACTTCTAGACATTTCAGTGTCCATTCATTGGGCACATGCTCTTACAGCGAGACCACTAAATTAATGAAGTTGTATTAATAATGCATCCCCAGCGTACTGAATGATGAATCAATACTAGCATAAAGCCATTTAAATTAGCGATATACCTGCAAGACTCCCGAAGAAGGCTCTGAATGTTTCTAATGCTAAAAAACATGATCAATGTAGATGTTACCTCTGTCATTACAGAGTAGAATTGCAAAACCTTTCCCACACAGACGTGCATTTTGTATTACACTATTCAAGATGTTTGTTCCCAGAAATTTGACACTTGCATAAAACTTCCTAAGTATGGATGTATATGGAAAGGTTTGGTTTTCAGTTTACAGACAAACAGATTTTGAATATTTAATAGTCCTTACTCGTGCCAAAATCTTACTTCTCTGTTTCACAGTAGTGATTGTGAAGCTTGTTTGTTGTTTGACCTTTGAGATCATCAAGTCCAACTGTCAAGCCGACACCACCACACCCCTAAACCATGTCCTGAAAAGACAGTAGGTAGAACTACTAAAGTACTTTAAGTAGAACTGCAAATTAATTGCCTTTGTGGAAAGTAATTCAAGTATTTATTCAATATTATTTCTGCTGCAGAGATGCATCATAGAAGTATCAGTGACATCTGCTAGTCTAAAGCCAATCCAGTTGTCTTCCTTTTTATACCATTAGCATGATCATTGTTCTTCAGATGTTCCTAAAATACGCTTTCATTCAGTAGATCTCATTTATTTTTTTAAGTTTAATTCTAAATAGGATTAGAGTATATTTCCTGTTTGCCTGAAGCTGTAATCTATATTTTTAGTTGCTTTATTGCATCCAAATAAAATATGTCAACACTCTAATAAAGACAGTAAGTTCAGTTTCTAAGTCCAAATTTGAAGTGTTGGACTTTATCTTCATTCACCAAAAATGTGAAAAACTTAAGTATGTATTGAAGACATTTTTAAACATACTTTGTTTCTATAATGAAGAAATTATGCTGCTTTTATATGAGACATATATTTTCCATATTGCTTTATGGCAATGTGGAGAGGGAAAGAACACCTGAGAATTACACTTTTTTTTTTTCTTTTTTTCCCCTAGGGATGAGCTTGAGAAAACGGCACTGCTGATTTTTCTCTTGAGTTTTAACCATTACAAATTGCAGGCTTTTTATAATTTAGCTCATGACTGAATGCGCTGTTTTGCCCTCCTGGGGTTTTTGTACGGTTCTTGGAGACGCTCTGATAAAGGCAGGAGTACCCATGAAATGTGGTGATATAAATAGGGCTGCTTTGCTTTTGTTTGTCTTTTTATAGTCTAGCTCTGCATCATGCAGCCTCCAGTGCAATCAACTCACGCTTTTAGGAGCTTCTTGTTCATTTTGCTACTTCTCACTTGGCTTGATGAAATTTGCCAGTAGCTTCCTATTGTTCAAATAATTTGTTCCTTTTCTTCATTTAGTAAATCCAGGGGCTGTGTTTCATAGGCATTTACAGCTAGGGCAAAAGCGGCACAGGAAAACTGCACTAGGACTTAATATTGGTGTCTTACTCCTTTTGATATGGAATGATAGCATATTAGACTTCTCAGTAATTTATTACTATGATTATTAGAAAGCTTTTTGGCAGCTGGTTGTCACAGTCCAGTCTGTGTGGACAAGGGCCTGATTTTTTAATTTCTCTGTATTTACCTTAATTGCATGAGGGAAAAATGGGTATAATGGGTCACAAAACTGCCCAGAATAAATGACTGCGCAACATACAAGGCGAAAGCAAATCAGGCCCTAACTCTTCTGCCAGCGTTTATGTTGATTTGTTACATCATTTATTCAGTATAATGTTATAGGCGCAGCCTAGACATTGAGAATTTCATGGGCACTGAATTAAATCCCGTTTTCCTCTAGAAGTGATATATTAATGATACAGCATGCAAATGGTGGGGTAGCCACAGCGGGCTTTTTTAATGAACATGCGTTATAGCTCTCTGTTCTATATGACCTTAAATGTGTCTATGTTTTTAGAAGAGGGGTTGGTTACACAAAGGATCCGGTCACCATTTGCAAACATAAGTGATTGTTTGCCTAAGCATCCATGTAGTCGCAGTTCAAAAGCATCAGAAATTATTTACATATCAATACTGTAAGACTGTAAGTGAAACCATATATAATTGGTTTTATTATATTGTGGTTTTCTTATGTCAAAGTTACTTGAGGGCAGAAAGAAGCATCTTACCCCTTAAGAAACATCAATATATTAAAATGTGTAGTACAGAAGCAGAGCCTGGTGCTAAAATAAATATATTTTTAAGTAATGTTTATGGAATTACATGTTTTGTAAAGCACTCCACACTCCAGTCAGTAATGCTTATTTTGGAGCTGGTAAAATATGCATACTGTTTTAAAGGATTGCATAGTTTATCCTTCTAGGTAGAAGTTTTGTGCTTGACTTGTCTTTCTTGTTGAGATTAAACACCTGTTGATTTGCAAGTATTTGCAATTTCATTTGTTTTACATATTTCTTTGAACATATCAAGAAACACTTTTGCGGAGTGTTCAGTCCCCTTAATTAGTCTGATTTAGGGTATCCTGGATTTATACTCAGTGATGAGTGTTTCGGTGTTAGTGCTGTTTTTTTGCGATGACTCTCCTGTTCTGGAAATACTGTGAAAGTATTTGAAACAATTTTGTCAGTTTTGAAACAAAACCCTTTCCTTTTGAATGGGAAACTTTTGCTTTGAAATTTTGGTTAATTTCCAATTTTAAAGACAAAAATATTTATAATATTACAGAAATGAAACCTTTCCTCTGACGAGATCCAAAATTTATATGGACCATTAATTTGAAATTTTTTCTACCAATTAAATTTTACATCTGTTAGGTGACGGGATATCCATTTTTTGTCTGTTCTAACAACTGTAATTGTTGAAATCACATTCTGAGAGAAGAACTTAAACTGAATCTTCTACTTCTGCTACTTCTTCTTACTACTTCTGCAGTAGTAAGCCTGGTGTCATTTATAAACACTACCTTCGCTGTAAGCCATGGAAATAGGATTGCAGTATGTATGCTCCCATAAAGCCTTATAGACACTTTTTCACTATTTGAATGACGAGAAACATTTTTTCAAAAGCGCTCTCTGAGACTGACCGTATTTTTAACGCTTGCAATTTTTCATACTCATCTTCCACTTGCAGAAAGTGGGAAATGGTAACATTTACATGCACTAAGTGAGCAGGTGTTAGGTTCCAAATGCAGCTTGTATGGCAAATTGGAGAACTTGCACTCAATTCTGATTCTAATGCCTTCAGCGTTTGAAGTGTCCAGTGATTGATGATTTTGAATTGCAAGTAATTTCTACTTTTATATGAATATTTCTTTAAATTATTTTTTAAAGGAGCCTTTGATTCAAGAAAGAATTCCCCCCAACCTCACAAACTTTTCTCAGTTTCTGTGTGTTCAGAGCTGTACCTCCCAACGCTCCTTCAGCAACTATCCACCAGTCAGTAACGGTCTGTGAAGCTACGTCTCTGCAGGAATGTCATCCCAGCCAAGGCCGTTTAGTAGTAGTGTGATTTCCTGCACTGGTCTTGTCTTTGGTCCATGTGTTCTGCCTGGAGTGTAATCTGGCAGCGTTGCCTCAGAATGGGTTGTACAAAGCCAGGAAGGAACTACAAAGAGACTACTTTTAATTCTTCTGCTTTGCCTTTTTACAGAACTCTAAAGCAAACAAAAATCTCACTGTGGGCTTTATTTTGCTGTGTGCAGTTGGTTTGGTAAAAGCTCAGTCTCCCATGTTTTTTCACGTCCATGCTGCTCCCAGAAGCATTTAGGAGGAACAAGGACTTACGATGGCTGGAGCTATGAGAACATAAATAGATCCCAGGAGGGCTTTTGCTCTCTCATCCTCTCCTCTCACAAATCAGTTTTCTCATCTCTCCTCGATTGAGATCTCATTTGCATACCAGAAGATTTTCTCTCGCATTTTCAAATTCAGCAAAATTTGAGGATTTAAATGAGAAGCAGCAAGGTATGTAAATCAGTAAAATGGTTAAGAAGTGATTGCAAATGATGCCCACAAGCTAGAATTTCCCTTTCCTTTTCCGCTGTTGCTTGCAAGACCAAGGCTGAATGAATGCAAATGTTTTGTCTGCTTGAAGAAAGGATGGTGAATACTGGCCACTAACCTGAAAAATTACCACATTTCTAAGTTTTCACACAAAACACTGTATCAGTGACTCCTGTGCCAGAACAGATGTGTTTCTCTTGGTTGGACCAGGATCAGAGCTTAAATCAGCTTCTTTCCTCTACAGCGTTTTTGTATTACACAACTGTATTATTTCTAGCCTTGTCAGGCTGCTCTAGTGAGGTATTTCTGCATGCTTTACTGATTAAGCAAATTTTAATGTTTCAGATCATACAATGATATCTTAATATCTACTTTGCATATGTCACATCACAAGTCTATCACAAAAATTTATTGACAGTTTGTATGGTGGCTATCTTTTTCACACATAATAGAATAAAAATTCAATCCCATCTGTATTGTAAGGAAGTGAATAAATCTTACAGTAATAATATTTATAACAAAGTTCCCTATTTGCATTAGTGTATTGATATTTTCTCAAAGCATGTTTGTGTCTTATTTGGAGTTTGCAGACATCCTCATGAATACGCTTATTTTCCATGCTATTTGCAGGAAATATCAGCTATCTATAACAACATGTAGGATGCTTATATAGGCCAGGAAATATTTACTGAATTTAAAACAAACCAAAACAAAACCACACAAAACACTTCCGTATTTTCCAGTCATCCTATCAGCAAAGAAAAAACAACATCATTATTAGGAATATTTGTATTGTTCATGTAATGCATCCTATTTAGGTGCTTGGAACCTCCCTGTCGATCTTCCATTGACTTTACTAGAACATAGAGGCTTCCAACCTTAGACAGTGAAAACAATACAAAATTAAATATTCTTGCCCTTAGATTTCTGTCAGTTTACTGATCGTACATGGAAGCTACACACAGAGAATGTAGTTTGAGAAGCCACTGAAAATGGAATGGTTAACTGTGCCATTTTTTAAGATGACCTGCTTTTTAGAAGCTGTTCAGATGAGAAGAGAAAACTCACAAAAATTAAAGGGGGTATATATATATATAACAGCAGAGGTTTAATGCAAGGATTTCAGGTCAGGAGAGCCCATCTCTAAAGAAAAAAATCAAGAAATATATAAGGTTAAAGGTCTTTTGTGCTACCTTTTCTCCTCTGATAGATGACAGTGATGGACAAAGAGAAGAGAGTTTGAAATCTTTGTTTTCCTCCTGGCTAATGCATTCTATAGGCTGATCTGAAAGGAAGGGAAGAAAGAAATCAACGCTACGCTTTGAGGAGACATTAACAGAAAAATTTATAGCCCTATTATACCAGTGGTGTATTCAGGCAAGTAATGCAAACGCCTATCTTTTATGAGCTGCACTGCTTGTTAGTGCATATGGTGTAAATATTTTGACAGTGAGTATAAAGGGTTTTTACAGTATTTGATAGTTTGGATATAGAATGAACTTTAAAGGAGACAATTAAGGGGTATATTTTCTGCAAAGTGCATAGGGAATTAGCTGTGAGCCACGCTAGCAACAATGGATGTAGAACATCTGATTTTCTGTAAACCTGAAGGAAAATACCCATTATAACTGCATTACTCATTTAGATGGGATTTTCAAAGATTCCCAGGGGAGTAAGGCACCCATTTCCTTAAGAAGTTTCAGTAGGGTTTTAATTGCTTTAAGGAATCTCAGCCTTAGGGTCTTAAAGCTTCTGAGGTCTGAGTTTTCTTTATTTGAAGAACTGCTTTATACTGACAGAAGAGAGATATGAATCCATATTATTTAAAAAAAACAAAACCCAAAAAACCAGACACAAAAAACCCCCCCGCAAAACATGCTTATATGTTTTTACATATGATACTTTTCCTTGGAGAATTTCTCCTGTGTATTGAGGCTCAAGATAGTCTTATGCACCATGTAAGTCTTCAAGAAGAGCTTGTTTAGGGCATGGTGCATTATCAGTATGCCTCATCCTTGCTTGAAGGGATCTCTTGCCATTCAGAAAAACATTATTCCTCTGGGCCTTGGCTTTCTATACCTGTCTGTGCGTAGCCCAGAGCATACCTTCCATACTGAGCGAGGCCCACCGGGAAGGTAGCTGAGATTCACTGACGTGGTGTTTCCCAATTCTGCATGTTTCTTAAATGTGCCAGGATGGTTACAAAGGGAGGAATGGTGAAGAACAAGTAACAGACTCCTGCTCACCTTTCAACAGCACAGATTTATCTCTTAGTTGTGCTGCTGCGAGCATTGCTCCTGAACTTGTGCGGAAGAAAAGGTGGTGAATGTGGAGCAAAGCCAGGCTTCTCCAGAGGCTCCCTGGCCAGTGTCACTTCTCCTTGCCTGCCCAGCTCAGAGAGGAGGCCAGTGTCATACTGACCACTGAGTGCTCAGATAATCTGTCTGTGATATGGCCAGTGTATTTCAAATGTGCATTTTACCTGTTGATTTCTAAATACATCCCAGCTTTGCCTCCCATTGCAGTTCTATGCAGACAGGAAGGTTTTAGTTATTTACTCATGTTTTAGGTTTTGCTTTTTGTGACCCGTTGCACGTTTTTTCTCTATTATCAGCAAAGAGGCCTAGAGCCCTGTACTCAGTAACGTGTGGCTACAGGGCTATTTACTAGGGCTTAAATTAGATCACCAACATGCAGCACAGCATGAAATACCCACATTCTCACCAGCTGTAAGTAAGAGTAGCATTTTATAGGAACTCGGCACCCCTTGGCTCTTGGGTTTTTGCCATGACACTTGTTGCCAGGTCTTGGAAAAAAACCCTCACAACAAACCAGTCATTGTGCTTGGGTTTTTTGTTGGTGGTTTGTTTTTTTTTTTTTTAGAAGTGGCCATTTATTTTGATGCCTAAATCAGAACAGAACTCTTCAAGATCTAGTCCCATGTGAGTTTATTCTGCATTAACAGCAGATGGTGAATACCTTCAACTGCTTTGTTTCCATTACCAGCCATCTTTGATTTACTCCCTTGCTTTGCTTTTCAGTCTTTATTGCTTTTATTCTGAAATAGCAGAGGCAGAGCTATTGTTATGTCTCAGCTGTAGCTTCTCTCACACAATACTATTGATCTCCTCTCACTACATGTTTTGATGCGCTATCCAGAAAAGTGTTGTGACTACAAGAAAGGAGAGGATGAAACCTTTTTAACAGAGTCAGATCCTATTGCTGCAAATATTTGTGCATGTGTTTAATTGTGCATGCTACTCCTGCTGTAAATGCTGGAGAAGTCACAAGGTATGACCTAGATATGTACATCATTCTTTGGCTATTTCAATTTGTAGATCAGTCCATACATCTCTATAACTGACAGCAGTGTTCTTTAAATTGTATGTGACATCAGTAGTCTCAAGGATAACATAATTCATTCTAGACATAAGAGTTTTGTAGATTAATTGTGCCCTTCCCAATGAATAACCATAAGTATGTTCAGACAGCTTAAGAGTCCACATATAGACTTGCACCTGTGGAAGAGAATTGAAAAAGTCAACCTGAGGAAACTATTGCTTTGAGTGATGTAGAGACTGCTTTTCCTCGAGAGCATAAGATAGCTGCTCTGGTTCTTGCACTACAGGGACGCCAATACTTCCTGCTTTTTATGGTTTTGATCTTTCTGAGTCGTTGAAGGAGCTGGATTTTTCACCTTCTCGTAGACTAGAGCAGGTGACTAGTGTCCTGCATTCGAACATTTGTTTCAAGCCTTTACTGTCCCACCTTATTATGGCATCTAAAAAAGATCAGATTTATTCTAAACCTTAGTACCCCAGCTTCGGTTTTCATCTTAGCTTGTGTTGGTTCCTCAGGTATATCATCCTTTGTTGTGGGCTCTGAAATCTATGACCCCCACCATTAGGTTATAGACTGGTGTTCTTACAAGCTGTTCTTGCACTTCCTGACAGTGGTTTTTGTTAATGCTGGCATGCTAACACAGGCTGTCAGCTCTTCCTAAGCCATAATGGCTGCAGTTGGATTAATCCCTTCTGAATTTCTGTTTACTTTTCTGATTATTCTTTCAAAACTGATTGCCTTTATTCATATTTTGGTCCCAAGTTGGCTGGGTCTTTACTTCCACCTACATAATTTTTATTATTATAATGATCTGGGCAGAAAAACCTGTGGCGTATTTTCCTCTCCTCAAACCAGAACTCTTCTGTTCTGATTTAGAATACCCAAGACCATAAAATCTGTTCTATACAAGTCTAGGCTTTTATAGTAGTTTGTTCTGAAATTTGTTTCAGGTTTTTTTTGCAAGGTGAGGTATAATCCAACTTTCGACTCTCAAATTAAACCTCAGAGGAAGTTTATGTGGAAATCTTTGGAAAATTCGCTTGCTTATTTCCCTTTGGGAAACATTTTATTCCACATGGTATAGTTTTAGTAGTATGTCTGTCTAGCTCAGTTTTTCTTTTTGAAAAAATGGGAGGGATTGGCTAGTGCTTAGCAAAGTGATCCGTCTAACCTTTGTGCCATTTTATCACTATCTTTCAAATTACTGTTTAGATCTGCCTGTATAATTGGACAAATATAGTCTTTTACATTATTCAGCAGTTATCTGCTAATTCCTCATCGTTCATTTTTATTTATTGTTTACACTTGCTCTAGGTGTAATTGTGTCTGTATGACCTTTATCATGTGAATTATTCATGTTATGATTGCCAGGAATATTTGTATTCTTATGGGCTTTGATCTAATCCCATTGAAAACAAGAGATGCCAGTATTGGCTTCTCTGTGTTTTGGATCCTGCTCCTAATTTTGATTGGTGACCTAAATCACACACTTCCCTGGTTAGGTATCTTAAGTTGTATAAACAGGATGAGTCTCTCTCCTCTTCATTAATTACCTGTGAATATTCATAATTGGTCAACAAATCAATTTTGCATTCAATAGAAGGCTTTTCATAACGGTCACGAAGGCACTTTTGGCATGAATACTCTCATTAATATTTATTCATGACTGTATTTGTGACACTTTTGCTCTGTGAGTAAAACCTCGTGCACTGGAGTGTTTGAGATCAAGCTAATGAAAAAACAGGAAAAAAGAAAACATCAGCTGAGCAAATGGTTTCTATTGCAGAAGGGTAAACGAATGCTTCTGGGCTGTGTTTGTATGTGCTGTCCCTCTAACCTTAGTCAATCTCTTGGCATATATAAATGCACAGATGCATATTAAAATATATTGATCATTAAGGGCCAAATTATCTTTATATATTTACTACATGTGGTACATTTATTTATTTATTACATGTGGTACATTAAACCACTGGTAGATTACAACAATGGACATGATGTAACTTTATCTGTATAATCAAAAAAGTACTTTTAGACTCTTACTATATGATCTTGCTTTGTTGACAAAGTTTATCAGCTTTTATAGTTCAGATTCATGCTTGTTATGGCATTCTCTTAGCAAATATTTATGTATTTCATCTCCTGAGTTTCACTTAGGATGTATGTAAGATAGTGCTGTGTCCTGGTTTCAGCTGGGCTAGAAGAAGAATGGGAAGCTGAACTGTCACTGCATAATATTCCACAATAGCATTTTCTGCTATTGAAGCTGCTGTAAACTCGGAACGCAGCATCAAGATTTCTTAGTTGTGCCCAATACATTTATAATGGAGCCTGCAGTTCCCACGTGAGCTTAATATACTGTGAATGTTAGGACATTCTTTTTCCTTTTTGGAAGATTGGTGGTGGTAAAAAGAACGTAATTACAACAAAATGTTAAGACTTGCCTATCATCTACAAATTGTCTTTACAGCCACTGTATTTAAAAATGAAGCTCTTAATTAGGAATCTGTCAGTTGATGATAAATGTCCTGTGATTTGAAATAAACCGTCTTCCAAAATGTTATTCTCTTGCTAAGAATCCAAAATGTTAATACATGTAAGCATTGGAAAACTAGAATGTTTAAAGTGGACATGTAGATGCATGCAATGCGATAGATGCATGCAGTGAATTTGGGGGCAGAGGGCTAAAACTCAAACCAACTGATAGGGTTTCCATGCTTTCAAGAGGAGTGAGTTACACCTTTGATCCTCTCCCAGTCAAAACCCTACTGTTTTTTTACAGTTTGTTAGAGGCAACAGCAGTTTGTATACTCAGAGAAATTATTTAGCGTGACAGGTAGAAGATGTTTCAGTGGGGTAGCTAACTGCTGTCCAACTATGCATTGGGTATTTGGCCACATAGTGAGTTAAAATGATGATACAGATGATAGTTTGATTAATTGTGAGGTATTTATTTAAATGAATGATTCGCAAAGTTGTGCTTGCGTGAAAGGATTACTGCTTTTGACACAGTGTTGCTTTACACCGAGTGAAGATTACACCAAGTAATTACACCAAGTGAAAATTAGTTTTCAAAGCACCAGTCGTTTCTTTTCCAGATAATATTTCCAATTAATACCCTAACTAGCACAAATAAGAGCATCAGTGATTCTAAACATCTTACCAGAGCCTTGGGAAACCCAAGTTTCTTGACTTCATTTCAAACACTTTTAAATGTTCACGAAGGGGTTTCACAGATGTTGTTTATTTCTCTACAGCTGCCTCAGGAGTGAACAGTGCCACTCTTTTTCTAGTTGTCTTGAGAACAGTGTAACATTTCTTAAAATGTGGAGGGAGACTTTCATTGCTGCAATCACCACCCACTGAAGACTTGAACCAGTGAAAAATAAAATAACTGGGAGGCAGAGAGAGGGAGGAGGTGATGGGGAGAGATGGTTTCTCATGAGCTGTTAACAGAGTCAGGAGAGAAAAAGGGAAGAAAGCAGCTGGCTGATAATTTATTACACCATCTTTAACAGAAAAGAGAATTAAAACAAAAAAGAACTTGCCCATGAGTAATGTAGCATTTCTCATCTACTCAATGATATAAAGTGCCCAGAACAAAAATAAGGTCTGGCAAAGAAGATAACATCATCTGGAAGCCTGCAGTGTTTTAGCTCTACTGGTGGGAGTTGAGAGCAGGCAAACAGATTGTTTAGCATTAAACTAACCGATACTAAATGAATTTCATGTTGTATTCCTGATAGTGATGGTCATTCAAACCCTAGAAATACCCTAAGAATAATGTTCACCATATAATACAAACCCTATAATACAAACTCTTTTTTTACAACTCTGTTTTTTACAAACCCTCTATTTTTATAGGTGCTAAATTGTCTAGGCCACCTCGTTCCCTAGCACAACAGTTCTGCATAACAGTTCTGACACAGCTTAGAGAAGGGGTAGTTGTAATAGCATCCAGTTCCTATCCCAAAAGTTACCAGCATGGTTTCAATCTAGAATTACAGTATAAATATTGATTATTGGACTTAATGGGGTATTTGCCGATGATGGAACTGTTTATCCTTTCCTGTATCATTGAATGCTCTGAGCTTGTTAGTACGGCTCATCTGCATGTATTTCTAGCAGAGATTTGTCAAGGAAGTAAGCAGCATAATCACTAATGAAACTTTTCATGGTATATTTAAATAAGGGCAATTTGAGAGAAGACTGGATATTTGCCTTAACAAAGCGTGATTTCAGAATCAATTTTTGTGTAACTCTTGGCACATGGCATCTGGTATTGGGATCTAGTGATACAGCTTCACATAATACGCTGCATTTTATGGGTTCATACTAGTACTATCTTTTCATTTGAACAGAGCTCAAGAATTTTTAACAATTCATCTTGGAATTTTTCCAATAAAATAGTTTTTAGTTTTGCAAAGTGCAGTAATTGACACTGTTGGCTGAGCAGTTGCATGCTGTTTCTAAACAAATGCATATGTTTGCATACGTACTTCCTGGTGCAAAGGTGATGTAATAGTCTCCAGAAAAGAGAACTGCAAGTCATTCAGCAGAGTATGTTTCTTCTCGGTACTGAGGATATTTCAGTAGGGACCTCTGAGCCCCACTAAGATTGAGCCTTGTCGTGTTCATCATTACACCAAGTAAAACTGTAAAAGGAATTCATTGCCTCAAAGTAGACAAAAACTGAAGGAAGGAGATGCTTTTCTATCTTTCCTAACATCACACAGTGTTTGCCTTTAGGACCCAGATCTCCTCAGTCTATTCCTGTCTCCCAGAGGCATAATTTTCCTTGTGGTCTTAATTAAAACATCCCAAACTTTGGTCTTTTGGCTAGGCCCTTCTTTGTATGACTTGGTAATCCCTGGGTTATGGTTATTATTACACTAAAACAATTGGCTCTTCGGTACTTGGACTCCATGGAACTCTCACATGTGTAGGATTCTACAATAACAAACAGTTCCATTAAATATTACATGTATTATTTTGAGAAAGTTTAGCTTCACAGAGAGTAACTTTGGAACATGTACATATTTATTGACATTTGTGCCGTGTTCACATTCAGGATGGCCTAATTCAACATCTGTTCCTGATTAAAGCGAGCATCTGGTATTTCACAGGTAATTATGAGACATGAGCTTACTGTTCTCTAGGCCTACCAGACAAATTTGAACCGGGATGGTAAGACCTGGTTCAGTGCTGGATGTAATTCTGATCAGACCTTTTACGTGGGGTGTGGTTAGGATAGGATTTATCTGTTACACCCTTGTTTGCATGTGGAAGTACCAGCAACTTCTGATCCTAGGACACAGCACTGAAAGAAAAAAAGACATTAAGATTTTTCTAACACAGAAGAATAAAATGGGAAAGTTCTTGAAAGCTCTACTCCTATTAAACTTTATTCCTTGCTTACTCTGAAAATCTGAATTTGGGATCCTTCTTTTTGGTGACCAGGATATGGAGGGAGAGTTTGTTCCCTGATTGAGTTTGTCCAGAATTTGTCCAGAGAGGCAAGTTGGCTCATAGAAAAAATGACCACAGGATGACATTCATGTGCTGCAAGAAGCCCCAACTAATTTTGTCCTCTTGTCCTGGAGCAAGGTGCATTACTCATTATTGTTCATCATGAATTGTTGAAGACTAGCTCACTTCTGGCCAACAAGCACAATATTCAGTCTTTTCTTTGTGTTGGTACTCTGTTTAATTCATGGCTACAGTTTTTCACTTGAGGAGACTATTACTCTGCTATTAAGCCTGAAAGGTCCCAGGAGGAGAGGACTATGATTTTTGTTCCTGTTTCCCTCTTTGATGATGTTCTCTAGAAATGCAAGCCTGTGAAAAAGTGATCTAACATACCCATCTCTGGTAGCAGCTCTGTTAGTTGCAGGATTTGATTTCTCTGTGCTCCAATTTATCTATATGCATCTATGGATGTGTGCGTATGGATATACAAAAGCAGATAAATGCTTTTTCTCCTGGCACTTGCTTTATGTTCCTTCTTTAGGACCTGTAAAACAGTTGCAAGGCAACAGAGTCAGAAGTACTGCAATACAATTGCAAATATCAGTAACGTATTGCAAATTCAAATTGCAATGCCAAACACTGCAATTTGCTAAATGGTCACTTGCACAGAATTTGCCGGTCTGATAGGCCAGTTGTATTCATGCGCTTCCTTTGAAAAAGCAGTAAGGATGCAAAAAAGCAATTCTTAATGAGATAATTAAGAAGCATATCCCACCAAACTCCATCAAAACTTACAGCTGTCCTTCAGAAGTGAACAACATAAACGTTGTCTCTATAGCTCTAACTCCTATAAACATTTCAGTCTTGAGGAGTTATGCCATTTTAATTTCACTTCTGCTCTGTATTTGTTGCGTTTCATTTACTCCGACAGACACTGTTATCTGCATAACCATAGGGGCTTTTTTCGCCAGGTATTATCAGCCGCCAGGAGGCAGAAGAGTTGTTGATGAATAAATCTGAAGGAACGTTCCTGGTGCGAGTCAGTGAGAAAATCTGGGGCTATGCATTGTCTTACCGCCAGCAGAGTGGGTTCAAACACTTCCTGGTTGATGCTTCGGGGGATTTCTACAGCTTCTTGGGGGTAGATCCAAACCGACATGCAACACTGACAGATCTCATTGATTTTCACAAGGTAACACTTGCTAGGTAGAGATCAATAGCTGAGTGGAATGGATTAATAATTTAAAGAGGAACCATGTGATTTGAAACCACACTGGAAAGTAGAAGTAACCAGAGTGGGGAAAAGAATATACATATGTATTCTACGGTAAGGCTAGCTGTAGCATTTATAGTTTGTGTCTTTTACAGTGAATCAGAAGGCTTCTCCCCTTCTTTCAAATGCTTCCGCATGTATTCGTGTCCCATTCTAAGCACTCTTTCACAATGCATGCTCTCCTGGGCTAAAAATGGACTAATAAGGGCTGACAGAGCTAACACTTTTTGAGCCTCTTTGCTGTGCAAAATTGGATTGGAAATACCATAGAAAGGTCTTTCAATGACATTTCAGCATTTTTCGACCTTTGATGTGAGGGCTGTAATGTGCAAAAGCAACGGAGTGGGGCCCTGCAGTTAAAGAAGGGAACATGGAGGGATTTTCTTTTAGGGATGTGCTAAGGTTCATTCCTTATTATCCAAAACAATCTTACAAAAGTAATTTACTACTCATCTTTGACTTTACATGGGTTTGAATTACTTTGCCTCTAACTTGTGTTTCTTGTTGCCAGGCTGTGACTAAACAGTAGCACTATTTCTGATAGCGTAGGTTGTTTTTGTCATCTTGCATCTCTCCTATCTTCATCAATTTTAATTATGCTTTTTTTCTTAGCCACCCTTACCATTTCTCTTCATCCTCTCTTTTCTAGTTCCCTTTCCCTTTTTATCCTTTTCTCACTCTTGTCTCAAACTAATTCTATTATTTTGCAATTTCCCTTCTTTTAAATCTTTCTTTTATTTCAGCTAGTTTGCAACATTTCTTCAAACCTGTACACTAATGCTTCCAGCTGTAATCCTTCCATTTCAAATGTTATTAGCAGTACAGTAGAAGTCAATTATTTTATTGGCTTAATAAAAAGAAGTTGAGTTTCTCAGAATTTGTTACATGAAAGAACAGATATTATAATGTGCTATCCTTCAGAAAAACATAGGTGTTCACTTTCTAAATAGGATTTTTAAGTCCACAAACAAAAAAAAAAAAAAAAGAAATCAAGGGCAGAAAAATCACAAACTCATTCAGGTTCCCTGAAAATGATTAATGTGTTCTGAATGTTAGATTTTGGTGAACCTCCTCTCCCTCACCTTCTTTCTCCCAGCTTAGCTACTGCCAAGTGTGCACACAGAGGTGGCTTCATTTTAAGATCAAATAAAAAGTTAAGACAAATGAGGTTTGCCTTAGTTGTCCCCTCACAGATCACTACCACATCATATTTCCACATGGGACAATAGTAGGTGTCACATTTGACCAAAAAATACCTCCTCCCCTGATCTGATGAAATTCTCTTTAAATGGCCACCTTGGAAGCCAGCCCCCCCACCCCCCCACCCCCCCCACCTCCCCACCCCCCCCACCTTCTTCCTCTGTCCCAGTTTTTATTGCTGAGCATGACATTATATGGTATGGAATATCCTTTTGGCCATTTTTGGTCAACCAGCTGGGCTGTGTCCTGTCCCAGCTTCTTGCTTGTCCCCAGCCTACTCACTGCCAGCAGGGGCTGAGTGGGAAAAATGGTCTTGATGCTGTGCAAGCACTGATCTGCAATAGCCAAAACATTAGTGTGTTATCAACACCGTTTTAGCCACAAATTCAAAACACTCCACCATACTGACTCTAAAGAAAGTTAACACCATCCTAGACAGACCCAGTACAACTGGAAACAGTCTAACCAGGGCCTTGTCAGGGAAAGAAAAGCACACATACAACACCTCATATGCAGATTATCAGTCATTGGGTGTGGGAGCTCTGGCTAAAGTAGTATCCCCTGTGCTCCTGAAGAGGGGTGATGGTGACAACCAATTCCAGCCATCTCTGCTCCGGCTATGTTCCCATATTTTTATCACAGCTCATCCTAGGCAATCACTGTACTAAAAACCTATCTATTTACAGGCAGCAGTAGGGCACCTGTCAGAAGCAGAATGGCTTTTAGTTCCTGACATTTAAAAAAAATATTTTTCTCTTAGGTGTCCCTTGATAATAGTTAATAGCTCCCCCTATACTAAGCCCATCAGAGAAACTGGTTCCCCTTTAAAGCACCACAGAATTCTTTTGTCTAGCTTAATAGCTATATGAGATCTGGTCTCTTCGGCAACCACTTCAGGAGACATCTTATCCTGTCTCTCACATAGTTTTCTTTGAAGCTTTTTCTGCCTGCCCTTTCTGGTGAAGTACATTGTCAGGTGTCCCAAAGCCTTCTGGTAACCAACTCGACAATCTTTATGTAGATGGTTGCGCTGCGGGCACACTTTCTCCTGTGGCTATTGCTATATTGTTTGGGAAGGAAAAGTTGCTGCTTCCTCAGGACTATTTTGGCAAGAGTGTACTTCCCCACCCCAAAAGCTGCATGGACTTCTCTTTGAGGGTCCTTTTCACTTTCAGTCAAAATGAACAGGGCTGGCATAACTGGCATAACTACTTTTTTTTAGTTGCTTATACTTACTGATCTAAAACTGCTTCATTTTGATTAAAAAAAAAAAAGTCACTCAAGCAACTCATCTGACAGATACAAGGGGGTGGTAACCGTTAGCTGGAAGAACAAACTTCTTACAGAAGAGGAGGTGTGTGCGCATTTTCTCTTATTACTATTTGCGTTTAAATACTGTGTGGAAAGCAGCAATAACATATCCAAGATAATTTCTAAATCCGTGTGTTCACTTAACTTGGATCTAAACTTTCAGATGAAGGGTTGCTATTTTAGTCAATATATTCTGGATTCTGGCTCATTTTGGTGAATCTATAAATCTTAAACTTCTACAAAAATAAAAATGAACTATCATTACTCTAGGGATAAGTGCAAAGACCAAGTTCTCTACCTTTCCAGTAAGTTTTTTCTTAGTTCATTTTGGTAATCAATTAGTGGAATGACAGACTTGGCATGTGGGTATTTAATTAATGAGAATGGGTGCTATTTGTAAAGACTGTCTTTACCCTAGCAAGGTTATTATCTTTCATCTCTCTGTAATCAGTCAGAAAGCTGTTAGTGTTGTGTGTTTGCGCTCAACATTGAGCTCTTGCTCATTCTGCCTGGGGAAGCTTCTTTCCTCCCAATGACTACGGAGGACTTGCATATGCCAGTTAAATTAACCCTTGAGAGCATCCTTTATAGGCATCAGTAGCTGTTTTTCTTAAGTAACATGGCAACTTACAGATAGTACAAACCACAGCCTTTTTTGTACACCGTTTGATTTCACTATTTGATAGTAGCACGAGTTACTACTGTCATTAAGTACGAGATAAATGAAGCATGAAGAAAATGAATAGTTGATAGGATCCCCTTGCTGGTCTGTACTTATTTTATCATAGAATTGTTTAGGTTGGAAAAGGCCTTTAATATCGAGTCCATCTGTCAACCTAGCATTGCCAAGTCCACCGCTAAACCATGTCAAGCGTTTATTCGTAATTGGTTACCAGTTACAGTGGAGTGATGATATTTATTGCTTTTCTTAGAAGATAGGGAAAGGCTTAGACATCTATGAATGATATTCTAATTGGTTTTATCTTTCTGGTTTTATCTTTCTAGGAAGAAATCATCACATCCTCAGGTGGGGAGCTACTACTGGAGCCATGTGGACAGCAGAAGAATCCACCAGACTACAGTCCTTTATTTGAATAACTGATCCAGGACTAACAGGAATGCATTCTGGAGAGCTTCAGTAATAGATAGCTACAAAAGTAAACACTGAAAGGTAGTTAACAAAATTCTGAAGCCACTGGCCTTGTGGCCAAAAAGTATCCTCATTAGAAGGCCCAAAATATTTCTGTTTTGCATCTGAATTATCATCATTATTCCTATTGCTACCATTTTAAAGGTGAGAAATTACTGGCAAATTATAAATGAGGACTATTCCCAGAAATTTTTCAAGGAGTTGTGGCCAATTGCACTGAATGCTAAGTTCCTATCTTAATTTTCTTAATGTCTGAGATTGAAAATGCAAAATGCAGCAAGAAGTACAGGTGGGGAGTATTCATAGAGTATTGTATGAAGTCCCACTATTTTGGTGAACAGATTTTTTCCAAAGCAAGGTTTGTCAGTTTCTGTTGACAGTCTCAGTACTCTGTGGTGCAGTTTTGATAACAAGAGAAGCAGTCTTAAAATGTTCTTTTGCAGTTTGTGATTGCTTAAATGGTTAGGTGTGGCTGGAAACTTGCCATTGTGCTTTTGAACTCAGGCCTACAAAGTTCACCACAGCAGAGACAGAATAAGGTCATTCATATTTTATTTACAATTTCATGAAGTCCAACAGCCTTGGAAAGAATTTTACTCCTGTACAGAAAGTGGTCGGTTTATTCTGAACTACTTATTCTAATGAACACAGTTTGATTGCAACAGCAACTTTCACTGGCCTTGTGTTTTCTGCTTTCTGATGAGCAAGATACATGCTGCAGATTAGTACCTTTATTTTGCTATGGGACCAGATATTTTCCTTAGCTGAGCTATGAGTGAAAGTGGGGGTGGTATATTTATCCACAGAAAAGGTACAACTGATTACGTTATCATCATGGTATTTCATGTTTAAAAAAAGATGCGCACAATGTATTCTTGATCTGTTTGTTATACATACCAAACCCCATGAGAATAGACCTGTAGCCTAGATCTGTGGAACAGTTGCTTAGTGTTTGGACTATAAAAAAAAAAAGCTCATCACAGTAGTTAATTTGCCCTCCTGAAATTTGTGTCTTAGCAGTCCTTGCACTCTGGACTGACACACAGTACAGATGTATTCCTGCATTGTTTCACTGGTAAGTTTGGTAGACTGATACTAGGAAATGGATTGAAAGAGTTGCAGAACTGTTGCTGTTACCTTCCTGTGCTCCTTGCTCTATTCCCATGAATGGCCAGGTGGAAATTGCTGGGTATGGAACTGTTCTTTTCAGCTCCAAACATTCATTTTGCAGGGCAATATTTCAAACAACAGGGCTGTGACAGTAATTTTTCTTGACTCACTGTTACCTTCTATACTTTGTCTGACCTAGACAGTAAGCTCATCTAGGAATAAAGAAACTTGTCATGTCCGAGCTTTATAAATATAAAAAGCACACTATTCACCTAACATGCTACAATAATAATAAATACCGGTTGTAATAATAGCAACAATTTTTTCCCCAATTAATTCTACTGTAGCCCATATTAAAGTACAGATTTTTGCAGACAAACTTCATTGTTCAGGAAAATTTTCTTAACATTACTTTTTGTGTCATTTAATCCATCAGTGTTTGTGACCTATGAAAAGAAAATTCTAATGAACTTACCACAGACTTAGCTGGACAGTTTCTGTATTAATCACTTGGGACACTGGCTCAGGAGATTTTAAATAGTTACCATTAGCACTTCATAACAAAGCAAATCAGGACACAGGGAATAAGTGATGCTTATTAGCTGAAGCAACTCTTCTCAGTGCACAGTGCTCAGATAAGAGCTGGGCTTTTCACAGCAAACAGGCTCACAGAGGTAGGGCATTCTTTAGCTATGTGCCTGATAACTTGAGAAACGAGGTGACTTGGCAGCTAGATAAAGGGTCAAGATATCCAAGTGGTCTTGGAATTTTGTTAAAGTGTGATCCTCTGCAGGTCACCAGGGGATGGATTCTCAAAATGGACAATAGCTCTGCAATTCTGAACATGGTGGCACTTAAGTAGACCTCTAGTAGGATCTATAGTCTCCATTAAATGAGAAGCCTGGTATTTGTGATCCAGGAACAGAATATACCTGGTACAGGCATATACACAAGTTGAATCCAGCTACTAGAATGTGGAGCTCAGTACTCCTTGTGCTTCAAATATGGACTCTGTACAATAATCACAGAAGTTGCTTTTTTCGAATAGAACATTGACTAAGTAGAATCTACCTCCTCCAGAGAGACCTAGTATCTACCGTCTGGTTCCTCTGAGAAATTAGCTCTGCACTTGTTATATAGGCATCTCAAGAACCACCTCAGCCTCAGGTTATTCACAGCTGCACATGTCCCATCACAGAACAACTGGATCCCTACTTTAAAGGAGAATGGAAAGGGACCTTTTAAAGTTAAAAAATGTAGGTATGCATAGACTTACTTCTGAGGCCAGAGAGCAGCAGCTGGCGGCATAGGACTGAGGGTCTAAAGGTGGTACTGAGTAATTAAGGTGGTATTTAGACACCTAGATATCTTTGCAGACTGGTGTTTTGCCTTTATGAACTGTAAAAGGAAAAAAAAAAAGGCATGAAATGCTGTCTTCTCTTTGGAAAATATACTAGGTATGCTAGAAAAGAAGACATGTAATTTCCAAACCTTTTGGAAGAATACTCAACCCATTGTACACAATTTTGCAAAAGTTTATAGACAGAATATTGAAGAACTTGTTCCATAAGGAGTTCACGTTTAGAGACTGATAATAATACAGCTATTTATTTCTAGTGACACACTTTCCAGCAACTGCTTGCATTTTGTTTAGCTGATAAGAAGGCTTGGAAATATTAGCTCTTTAGCTTATGTGTCCTCTTGTGATGTAATTAACATCACAAGAGCATCATCATTTTCACTTCAGAGTACATTTCCTACTTTTAATTTTCTAATTTTTTCTGTCTGAATTTCGTCCATTTCTCATTCTATGTTTTACCTGACTTTAAAATAAATCCCTTGTAAGTTCCCCTGCAAGTGAAATTACTTGGAAAACTGCAGTTTCATCTGAGAGTTTTATTACACTAATAAATGTCAGAATTCTCAAGTAAAGGAATTGCTTTTTTTTTTTCCCCCATAGCCTCACAGAAATAATGAAAAATAGCCAGCCAGTTCATAGAGTTACCAGGAAAGAAAAACTCAACAATACATAACCAGAAGCAGCAGCAATAAAATACAGTGCAACTTAACTGAAGATAAATTTTGAAGGAAACAAAAGGAGATCATAGCATGCAGAAATTAAGAACAGAAGCTTTCCTTGGTAGAGATGTGCAGCTGCTGCCAATACACTTGAGGGCAAAGCACAAACATGGAGATGTTTTCTAAGCTAAGAAATGCTTCTTGTTGCCTTCCAGAAAATAAATGGACTATGAAAAGGTAACTAGTTAGTATGAAGAATAGAAGGTAAAGCAGTGAAGCAGTAAATATGGAAAATTAACAAATTAAGAAAATGGAAAATGTGTTTATCCCATTGTTTTGAAAGCACTTGGGATTTTTGCTACTCTAGGAGGAAGACTGGGTACTGCTACCTCCCTTTCGCTCTGCAAGTCTCCCAAGATTTCAGCTTTGAGCTAAATGTACCTTGGAGCTAGATTTCACACTCAGTCTGTAAGAGTTGGGCTGGTCCATACTGCAGCTGTGAATGCTGCATCTGCTTTACGCTGTCTGCCACTACATTCGGTGCTGTCTGAAGCTGTTCATCACTGTATACAAAACCTTTTTAGTGCTGCAGTTTCATTTTCTGGAATGGCCAGCTTTATTCTATTACACAGTGACCTTCAAGTCTTGCTTTCTGATCTGTTTTTCTAGTGGTAGCTATTGTTGAGTTGTGAAAGGTGTGTGTTACAGGTTGTTATAAGATTTTCTGTCAATATTTCTTGTCAATGAGACCACCGGGAATATACTGAGAGATCTATTATGGTAATTCTGTTTCGTAACGAAAAACAGTACAGCAATAAGGTAAACTTTTAAACTTTTAAATGAATTGAACTGCCTGTATGTTTCACAGCAGTAAAATATGGCACATAAGGTCCCAAGCTTGTTTGCACGTATCTTTGAAAAAGCAGCTCTTGAGGATTTATTCTTGCTTCTTCCTGGATCCACAGGTGCATCCGTTCTTTCTAATTTTGTTTTAAACTGTTATTGCACATAGTCATCTCTGATTTAATACTTCTCTCTTCTCTAAAAGAGAACAAAAACCAAGCAAAGTAATTGACAATAATCATGTATGAGCTTTTCAAGGCTACTCAAAAATGTAGGTGGCTGTCTATTACTGCCTATAATTACTGTAATGAAATAATTATGTAGTATGAGTATTTACATATTAGTTTTAAAAGAGAATAACCCAAGGCAACTATTAAGTACTAAGTCACTATTGTGCTGAACCAGTGCTGACCAAAAGAAGATAGCTCCTGCTGCAAGGAAGAGATATCTAAAAATTTTACTTAGAACAGAGATTATTTTCAGACTTGCTGAGTAGAAAATGTTACCAAAGACCAGATTCAGAGTGAGACTTTCCACTAGATTTCAATTACTTTGAATCAAATTAATAAAACCTATTTCTTTGCTGGAGTGAGCCAAGATTATTATACTGGCTACAGTAAAACAATTCAGTTTTGTATGAACTAGGGATCCACTTCTGCTCATTCTTCCCCTGAGTCCCCACAGACCTGAATATAGAGCATTAATGGAGTTACACCATGTTTCACTGCAGTTTAAATTCTTCTCTTTACATAATGCTGCAATGCAAACCTGGTCTCAGCTGAAATGTGGTAGTTCATGGTACAAGAAATCTTCCTCTTCCTTTGTATAAATAATTTGCATAATTTAGTTTGGAGCTTATTTTTCAATTATTTTCAAGGATTGACTTTCTTTTCTGTTTTATTATGCCTTTGCTTTAAGATTCCTTTTTCCTGTGCCAAAAGGGTAGGGTTATTGACCTATGTGAAGTAATAATGTGTCCCTGGCTGGGCTGTCAATTGCAGAATGAGGTGTTTGCACTTGACCAGATGTTTGATTGGTGTTTCCTGAGATGAATCTTCTGGATACATACTGTCTGATGATAATGATGTGTAATTGATTTTTATAGCTACTTTCTTGCCATGCAAGTGTTGTGTGAAACCTTCTCTCCAAATATTTGTTTACTGCTAGTTGATTAGTCCTGTAGCTTGTGTATTTACATTATGACCTGTAGCTAATGCAAATTTTCTACTAGGCTGGAGGCTTCAATGAATTTGGTTTCTTCTCTCCTTGAACTTCTTCCAGTAGTTGTAAATGAAGGTAACATCATTTTATGGTATCTTTATTAAGCATCAATAAGTGATTTTTCTTATGGAGGAGAAATAACTTCAAAAGAGATTGGACATTTAGTTTGTTCTTAACTGTGTTCATTTGATCTATGTGCAAAAAAAACCACTTAGCATGTTAATGTCTCCTTTAAACTTTAGCTTCTATTTCTCCTCTGCTCTCAGTTCTAATGAAAACTGTAAATGGGAGAAGGTCATATGCTCACGAGAAATTGAGAGAAAAGAGAGGAGGTAGGACTGTCTTATTCCATATAATTTTACATATAACAGCAGGCAAAGTCTCGAATTAAGTATCTCCTGAGATGCAGTGTTTTTCCTGCTTAGCATTCTAGGCTGAGACTTGTCATCACTACTTCTCCCTTACACAACAGCAACAGGAAGATATTTGTACTGGGTGTGAAAAGGGCCCAAATGGAGCTGAATGAGTAACATAACAGTGCCCCAGGAATGGTACAGAAGTAGTGTAGATCAAGAACATGGGAAAGAAGAATTTTGTATATAGGCACGTAGAGCTAGAAGTCATTACAAATTCTTGTTTGGTAGAAGGTAATTCTTTTAATTATATGATTGTCATTAATGATCAATGCATGTGAAGACATGGTCAGTCTTAATGCACTTCCTATTCCACAAGTTCATAGAACATAGATTGACTGAAAGGAAAATCGGAAATACTTGTCTTAGACAAGAGCTAATATGCGTTATTGTATGATGTTTGGGGCAGAGAATTTTAAAATGTATTATGCATCACTTCAGGATATGAGAATGTAAAAACTAAACACTGCTTACCACATAAAGCATAATGAACTTCTCAGTGTAATTTTTACAGCTCTTAAAGTCAACAAATAATAAAGCTATCCCTGGTTATACTCCTTTCATAAGAAATGCTGTCAACACTGTAAATGAGAAAATGCCTTCTCATCTAGAAGCTTAAGCTTAGTAATGGAATTAAATATTACAGCAAAACATTTCGGTGTGCTGTACATTGAACACTGCTCTCCAATTAGTATTATAGCCTGTTGCACTTGTATTTGTTCTTGGTTCTCAAACTCATCTTGCTTGTGATAGCCTGATGCTAACGAGAAATATGTTTTTATAAGTCATTCAAATCCAACTTTATGGAAGATGTTTTAAGGTATATGTTTCATTATCATTTTTACTGTTAACATTTTCTCCTGGGGAATCCCAGAAAAAAAAAAAAAAATTTCTAAGAGCAATGACTAAATGCATACCGTTCTGGTCTGACTGCTAGACAGAATTTTGTTACTTTTTGTGTGCTGTACTCACAGCATGCTGGTTCATTGATTTTGCGTTTCAGTATGCTATGTGCTACATTGGAACTACCTACATTTTTTAATAACAAAACAGTAAAAAGCTGTGCATGTAAGCAAACTATTCTACAGGATGAAAATGTTCACCACATTCCAATGCTGAGCCTCCACAAAATCCCCTGGAGTTCGTGTGGCAATTCTTAGTTGATAAACATGAGAATTATTTATAAGGACTGACAGTCAGAATCACTTTTCACTTCCCCCAGAAAGACATTGAGCTACTCTAAAATATTCCATTGTCACTTTTTAATGGAGAAACATTCTGTTTTCAAAATGCAAAACTTAAATTGTTTCAACTTTTTAGATACTTTTAAGCTTTTTTTTTTACTCTAAAAGCATTTTTAATTGCAGAAAATATGAAAATTGTGCAAAAATTTAACACAAAAAAATTATATTTTTTATTCAGCCCTAAAAGAAAATGTGCTGCATTAGGCTCCAGATCAATACAGGTATTCAATGTTTTTGACATTTCATTAGATATCCATTCTCTCCCTTAATGCTAGTTTCCTTTTAAGGGAGAGTTCCCTGGGTATTCCAAGGGAACAGTTATTCAAAATGTCAAGCCCATTAAATATCTTATTTGACAACTGAAATGAAGTTATGAAGGTTTAAATAAGACCCCAGATAATGTTTTCTCCAAAAAATATCAAACTAGCAGGGTGGGTGAGTTCAGAAAAAAAAGAACTGATGTATATTGTTCACAATTTTGAGTATTTTGTTACATGCTTGGGTCCTTACAGTATGATTTCCATTTATACAGTACTAAAAATTATTTTTCAATGCTCACACTTAATTTAAATGGAATAATAAATAACATAATGGAAATTAAGTCTGCTATTCCAGTTTCTCTGAAAAAGGCTAATTCTATCAATCCTGTAGTTATATAAAAGACTAAGCCTAACCATGAACTCTTGCAGGAAAAAGGATCTAATTTTCCAAGTTGTCATTGTGACTAGTCACAACAGAAATGTCCTCCTGGATGAAGGTCTCTGATTAAGAAATATAAAGTTCTGACTACATGTTCAAATATCAAATGGAAACATTTGCAGTGAACCAGCTGCATGCAAATGAGAAACATCCCACAGCACAGCCATTGTTGTGTAGCAAGAATGAGTATCTTGGACTCCAGCTGTTCGCCTTAAGCTGGACTAAAACATTGACTGCATCCAGAGTTCTAGGTCAGTGTTGGTATCAGCTCCTCTGTCAAAGATCACTGGTTATTTGAGGAAACGTGGGGTCAGAAGAGAGTGTGAAAACTTTTGAAACATTGAAATATTTCCATGGTAGGAAAAAAAAATACTTCCCCCTCCCCACCTGAGATAAGAGTGAGTTTGCAAAGGGAAAAAAGGAGGCTTTGTGACACTGTTGCGGACATCTTTTTCCCATTGGTGAGCAGACATTTAGACAATTTGTTGGAGTCAATGAGAGGTAAGTGGGGAATAAGGATTTCACAGCCGGGTCATTTTTTATTCATTGTGTTCTACAGTACTGCACACATAGTTGTGAAGTGCTAACCCATCTGTTCTCGGAAGTTGCTCAAAATTCAATGGACTAAAAATATTCTGTCTGCCAAGGAGACAGTCAAGGTGATTTGAACAGGCTTGGATGCTTTTACTTTGGGCCACAGTCTGCAGATAAATTAAGAGGCATCAGGGCTTTTTTTTTTCCCCCTCTCCTCCTCCCCCAGACCTATTAATAATGAACCAAATTCACAACAACCAAGGAGAAACTTGCCTGCTGGCTAATACTCTGTTTGTAATACTGTGTCTGCACCTGCCCCCGGTGTTAAAATTCATTTCAAGTTACACTTTAGTAATTGATGATGACTTGCCATATCCCTTTATAAAGCTTTTTTATCAATGTCTTTGGTGGCTCATTTTGTATCAGCAGCAAATCAATGAAATTTTAATGGAACAGAGTGCTCTACTTGAGACTGAATTAATGTTGCTTTACCTGTTTCAATATCAAGTGGCGTTTTCAAAGTCTAGAAGGATAATAGTTTGTCAGATTTTTTTTTGATAACTTTGTTTCTGCATGATAGTGGCATCCCTGTGATCAGCTGTAATAAAGATTAAATGCATTAATGAACTCAGTTTAACATTAGCAGTGTAGTGTGAGGAGCGACAATGGAAAAATGTGGGGTTTGAAACTGATGGCTGGATTCTTGTAAATCTAAATGCCGCAAAGATGTAGCAGGGAGCACATTAGCTCCTAGAATACTAGCTGGGGAGTCAGGGAGGATCTGAAATGGTTTAAAAATCTCTAAGGTAATGCAGTAATTAACCATGCATGGGCAAGTACAACAAAGTCACGAATTGAGCTCCCTTCTTTAAAACTGTAGGGACCTGTATTATTGTCAGAATAATCCCACAGCAGGAATATGTCAACCACTGCACCCACCTCAGAACAGCCGGTGAAGGACAGGTGTCTTCCCTGTGAGGTCCGCATGTGGGGAGTACTGGGGCTTTCGGTGCATAAATCCTGCCAGTTTGTGTCTATCACGGATTAAAAAATTTAAGGGTCTTGAGAAGCTCTGCCAACTCTTACATTGTCTGGGAGCCATCTGTACAGCAAAGCAATTGGACTATTTCATGTCCTTGTAGAAATGATTTCTTTGTGGTCCTGTAAGCCCTGTGAACTAATTTTGTGGCATTTCTTATTATTTTTCACTACTATAGGTGACTAAAAAGCATATAACACAAGAAACTTGCTTCCACTCAAGCTTAAATAGACTAGGAGGACATAGACGCCTGCTGACAATTTAGCTCAAGGCTTGTGCTGCAAGTTGCATACACTTTCATGCACAGCTAGAGCTGAGGCTGTATGTGGTCTCTCACTGGGCACACCTGGTAGAGCAGGGTGGCACTGCTGACAAGCGCATCATGGGGCAATCACAGCACTGGACACTGGCCCATAGACCGGGGCAACTCAGTGCATAAAACATGAGAACGGAGTCAGCTTGCGGCCTTAGCCTGGTGCAGTTGAGACAATCAGTTGTTCTAGAGAGTTCCTAAAAGTTAAACTTTACTGCAAATCGAGTCTTCAGTAGTTTATAGACTCTCTTGCATTTTTTAGAAGAATTAGGTTTCAGGTGTTAAAGCTTATTTGTTTGCTGAGCGGCCCCGCCCCTCCCGCGCGGCCCGGCTAACGGCCGCACCTGAGCGGCCCCGCCCCTCCCGCGCGGCCCGGCTAACGGCCGCACCTGAGCGGCCCCGCCCCTCCCGCGCGGCCCGGCTAACGGCCGCACCTGAGCGGCAACGCCCCTCCCGCGCGGCCCGGCTAACGGCCGCACCTGAGCGGCAACGCCCCTCCCGCGCGCGGCTGCCTGCTCCCTCAGCTGAAAGGCGCGGGACGCCTCAGGCGTCAGGTCTTTCCTCGGGCCGGGAGCCCCACTGCCGGCAGCGGACGGACGGACGGCAAGTGCGTTTTGCAGAACACCACTTCATTTTGGCCTTTCCGAAATAAGACTGGTAGACTTCATGCTTCAAATCCTGTAATTTTTAGCCACTCTGAAAACAAAAAACCTGCTTGCAAATAAGAGAAATTGAGATAAACGTCAAATAAACACTTCTTGTTTTGTGTTGGATAGAATTCATTGATCTAAATTCACCTGAACTGATCTAGATTCATTGGCTGTTTTTTGTTACTGGTTTTGACAGACTTCTCTCTTTTTCCTCTCCTGCTCCCCTGGCCTCGGTCTCAGTGCAGCAGCTGTGTGGTGGACCTGTCCCCTAGTCCAGCCTTGTCACAGTGTGAGTTTTGGGATGAGAGGTGCTATGGCACTGCTGAGGTGGCTGGAGGAGCTGTGGCAGCTACAGCAGCTGTGGAGGAGGACACAGGATGGAGCTGTCATGGCATAGTTTGCTCATCAGCACTCCAAAGTAAAGGCTCAGAGGTTGGAGGGCTTAATCTTGCACGTTTACTGGAGGAAAGTTGCAATTGCAGTTTTCATCTGCCAAAAGCCTTCTATTTACTGAGTCCTATCTGAGCCGGGGCCCAAAATGCAGGCCTGATAAAAAGTTCTTCCGTGGGTTGATTCCTCTTAGGCTGAACATAACAGATAATTTACAGATTGAAAAGATAAAACTGGTAATACGAAATGCATGGGAGAATGCTGAACTGTCCTGGTTTAAGGACTCTTCATTTCCTGAAGCGAATTTACTCTATTCTGCTACTTGTGACTGGACAAGAGAAATGGGAAGACCGTAAGGAAGGAACCCTCTTCTCCAGTAATAGTCAGCTGATGGAGGTGGACTGGTAGGTAAGATGCTGCTTTTTTTTTTTTTTTTTTGTGTGTGTGTGTGTGTGTGCATAGCTTCCCAGAATTGACAGGTTAATCGTGTGGAATACAGAAAAGATACTGTCTGATTTTTGAAAGAGGAAAACCCACAGTGGTTGCTAAGGAGGTTAGCATTCACTGGCCCAATTTTATTAACCAAGTCCAAAGTTCAAGTCTGATCTAGAAAGAATCTAAAGGAAAAAAATGTCCAACATGTTTGTATCTCTGTGAATCACTAAAAGAAAACCAAATATTAGTTCAGTATCAAGGACATTTACAAAAATGTAAATGTTTTCCAATGTTTACAGTGGGTGTTGAATGCAAAAGAAGATAAATCTGCCTTCTCACCTTCACAGTCACAGCTGGAGCACATTATCAGGGCAGCTTGTGTTTCCCTTAATGGAACTGTTTCTATTCAATGAAATAAAGTGTATCAGTCTCTGAAATTGTAAATTTAAATCTTATCACTAACACTTTTCTTCATACAGCACTAAACACACAATTTCAGACACAGGAGAGGGAAAACTGTCTGAAGACTTAGAAATGTCTAAATAAGAAATGTCTAAAATAGAATTGTTGTGGTAGAGAAAGTAGACTGGCAAACAGCTATGTTCTGGTTGATTTGATGTGCTTTGATACAATCTATAAACTTTCCAAAACTGGGACTATTTAATACATACTGAAATAATGCTCAGTAATGTAATGCAATAAAGCTTTTACATAATAAGGAATCTTCTAAATAGCTACCAAGAATACAATGATGCCTGTTTTTTCACAATGAACTTATTCTGCTTTGATTGCTTTTTCTAAAGTAATCTTAATATGTATCCTTTCACTACAGAGAACAAGCTAGAGAGTATCTAAATGAAGTTAATGTTTTCTTAAATAGTTCAGCTTAAATGTTTATGATTATTTGATATTTTGTGTGTAATTTAATTTAATTTTCAACAAACCATGGAGTCCAACGGAGAAAATAAAGCGTAGACATAAGATATTGTAATTTTAGTTGATTAGAAGCAGTAGGTAAAAGATGAAGGATCTCCTGCCCTCGTTCTGCACAGCACAACAGTGGGTTAAAGAGCCACTTCACGACATGAAAGGAAGGAAGCTACTTTTAACTCAGAATGGAAAAATTGTAGAATCATAGAGTCATAGAATAATTGGAGGTTTCAGGTAGTCTTTGGAAGTCATGTTTGTACAAGAATTTTAGGATGGCTTCCCCTGGACTTGTGTGGAGTTTGCTCAGTTTTCTTTAATCTTTCAACATCTGGGAATTTTTGTTTTTCCTTCCTTGTCACCACACCCTCTGGAGGACCATAGCTGAGTAATTTATTGGTCCAACCCATAAATTTTAAGATCTGTCCTTGTTACAAATTTCTTTCAGATTCTCATTCCTGGAGCTCATCTTTCAGTAAAGTTTTTGCCATATACTTGTGTTTTTTGTTTTGTTTTGTTTTTTTAAATCTTAGATTACAGCAGACATGCTGGAATTCATTATGTGTGAATATGGGCAGAAGTTCTACTGAAAGAGGCTGAAAAGTATTTTACAGAAGCCAACTGTGAATTCTTGCTTATATTTCATTTTTGCAGTATTAAAGTTCTTAATATGTATGTAATAGAGCTATAGAGGTGTTTTTGTGGTTGGGGGTTTTTTGTTTGTTTATAGTACTGTTTGATGGGATATGTTGAAGGCTTCATTTTAGCCAAGGCACCTGGAGTTTCTTCTTTACGCTTGATGTTTTACAGTGACTGCTGTTGTTTCTTGTCTGATAAAATGCTGTTGCTTTGAGTTCTGTAACAGCTATGACTGAGAAAGTGTCTGGGGTGTTGAGATGTGTGTATATATGGGGGGGGGGGGAAAAAAGGGGGGCAGCCCATTTCTAACCAAGGAAGGCAAGGAAACAATTTGTCACTATTGATAGCAGGAAAATGAATAAATATTGCAATAGATATATGCCTACCCAATGAATTTCTACTAGCATCTGAGTGATGTCCTGTCTCAGGAAGACTAGTAGACCAGTGTTATTAACTTCCTTGAGCGAGATCCTTCCTTTGAGGCAGTGAATTTGTGGTGTGAAATCAACATCTTGTTTATTGTTTTTCTTGTATTCTTTTACATCCTAAAGGAGTATGCCTATTATTACATTATATTATGTTTAAAAAAAAAATAAATGAAAAAGGTCTTAGTTGCATGTCTAGAGCTAGGCTCCAAAATTCATGTTTTGCCACCACAATAGCAGTGGCCAAACTGAAAAGTATCAGATATTCTACACAGCTTTATATGCACAATGTATGTTCATCATATTTGAAAAAATATGATTCAATATAGATGCAAAATAATAAATTTGGAGCCTATGTTGAGGCACAGAAAGTTCTGACAGTTCTTGTCAATCTATGATTGACACACATTATCACATTATGAGAGTCCCTTGTCAGTGTAATCCTAAAGCTATAAAAGCGGCTAATGGATCATGTGTTCTTGGGGAATAAACAGCTAATTGTAGCTCAACCCAGCCTATGAACTGGTTCAGTGTTTCTACTTGATTCTTACTGATACTCACAGGTCCAGGATCTTCTGCTGCTTTTCAGAGATATTGATATCTTCCCCTTCTTGATTCTGCCTTCCTACCTTTTTTTTTTTTTTTTCTTCAGTCTAGTGTTGGCTGGTAAGTTGTAGTCACTTGGGTACACCATTTAAGTGTGCTTGAAGCATTCCTTTGGCAACTGTGCCAGAATACTTATTGTAGAAAAAATAGAGAAGAAAAACTCAGATAAAGAATTTAGTCAAACAAAGGGAAACAATTTCAGGCAAACTGAATTCATCCTGGTTTTATACATAACAATACCAGAACTCTTTTGAAGTTTAAGAAAATCTCAGTGCCTCCGCTTCTAGTCGCCCCTTAGGCTCTCCTAAGTTCATGATTCTTACTCGGTTTTGAACTGAATTCTAAAAGAATGCTCGTTAGTGCCTGCCTCATCCAAAACTCCTGGAAATCCATAAAAGTCTGCTTTTATCTTAACTTTCCGACTTGTTAAATATCTGATACAAAAAGACACAAAAAAAATGGGAAGTCTAAGAGAAGACCTTTCTAGGAATAAATCCAGTCAATCCCAAAGACCTGAATTCCATGAAACAATTTCAGATGAGTGTCTGAAATCTTATGCTTCATATAAAAACATCTGATTTTTTTGAGAACAGCCAATCTCTGATGAAAATGTCCTTATGTATTTTTTAATCTATCCTGCTACTTTGGATGGTAAGTCCTTTAATAACTCTTCAGAATACATCAAAATGTCATGCTGTGCTGAACGCCTACCTTTTTCCCTCTGGATACCCTAGCTTAACAATGAATGCTGTACAGTATGAGATCATTTTGGATTACAGAACAACTTCTCAAAATGTCAGTGGTAAATAGTTAGCAAATCCCTTATTATCAATAAAAAGGCAGTGATATTCAGTAAAAAGCCATTTGTAATACTTTCAAATCTATATCCTCACAAACCTTTTATCGTGTAGCAATCCCACCAGCACCAAGCAAAATACAGATTAATGCAAGAGGGATCTTTGGGTTTTTTGCATGCTTAATGAACTTGAGTAAAGGTTTGAGAAACTCCTGCTAGACAAGGGACCTTGATTTTAATAGTGTTTTAAATGAAACCATTTAAAGTTGTTTTTAATTCCTCATCTTTCATCATTATAATAGATATAAAATCCTTCAGTATGTGTTCATATACCATTCATTTTCTGAATAAGAGTCTATTATTGTTTGTGAAACTGCTTTGCTCTGAATATTAGCTTGAATGTCACTAAATTAATCTTTTTGAGGGTTTTGGTTTCTGCCTTATGTTTAGTTACCTTTACACATTTACACATATTCCTTAAAAGCTCTCTATCTTGTGTGAAGTGAAAAACCCCACATCTCTAGCGTTACTTGTGTGGAAATTGTAACTCAATAGGCCTAAAGCCAGTACTTCTTTGATGCAGGTCAGCTGTAAAATTCCCATTGACTTCATCGTCAGAGGAGTTAGACCCATATGAGAAGCAGAGACAGAAAACAAGTCAGTGGAAAAAATACTTTGAAAATTTTATACCTTCAGAGAAAATGTGGTGATGTTCAAGACAAAAAGTGTGAGCATAGTGAGAGGCATTGGTGTTGGATTGAAGAGTGCAAGCTTGTTTAACTGCAGTGCTGTGCTTTCAGCAGCACATTACCGTACGGTTTGTCTTGGTTCTGTAAATTTTAAGACTTGGAGGAGGAATTTGACTCTATGCTTTTGACTTACCTGCTGAGGTTTCTGACTGGTGATTAGGTAGCTGTTTACTGGGAATCCCATTGATGTAAGACAGCTTATCTTACATTAACTTCTGTAAGTCATCAGCCTGAGCTGAGCTGTCCTTGAATAAATAACTCACAAGGGCAAGAAGTCTAGGTATCCAGTTGCAAGCTGCTAGCCAGTCAATCATATGTAAAGTATTAGGAGACCTCATAAAATACAACTCATAAAAAAATGTTTACCGGAATATAAGTGGATCTGTAAAATTTTTGCCAAAAGAATAACAAAGAAAATGATCTTGTAAAATGAATCTGCTACACCTTAGATACTGTTGCTTAGAAGTAAACATTCTTTCAGTAACATTCAGTACTAGGTCTTCAAATAGAGATGTTTTTGGAAAGAAAAACTCACAAATTTTTACATGAAAATTGGCTAGATTTGACTGAGTAAAACAGTGCCACAAATGTGTGTCAACATCATTCTTAAATACCAAACCATTTTAGAAGCAGATTCATGAATAGTAGCTAACTTTCAAACATATACGTTCCTTTTTTATAACATATTACTCACATGCTTATGACAAAAATTTGTAGAACTCTGGTTCACTTCACTAAAGCCTGGAGTGCTCACATAGCTTTTCTTTGTCAAACTTGTGGTTCCTGAAAGTATTTTATGATTATTTCTCCAGCTTCTCTTTCCTTTTAAACTGCTAACTGTGGTCCCTAACTGAGCAGTCAGCAATATTGGCAGTTAGTGGATTGCATAGTTGAATCTCAAAGCACTTTCTACTAGGAGTAAAGATTAGGCTACTGCAATGGTAAGCCTCATTTAACACTTGAGCAGAGTTGGAAAGAGCTAGGGCTGAATTTACTTGAATAACTCCATGTAAAAGGGAGAACGACTGTGCATGCCCCAGAGGATAATCTAGACACACTTCAAGATGTGAAAAAAACCCAGAGCTCTGAGATGTAAAAATGGGGCTCGAAGGTTTGATGATCATCACAACATCCGCTCTAAGGTAAAAGCAAGTAAATGCATGTCAAGCCGTTTCCATAGACTATGCCTTGGGTATTATGACTCTAGAGAACATAAATCCTCAGCTTCAATTCATCCCCTACATGGGGATTTAGATGATTTTCTTCCCTTGACATTGTCTAGTCCTCTTGTCCTACCAGAGAAAAATTCAACCCTGTTCAGAAGACCGGCACACAGCCAACACAGATCTTAAGTACTGTTTTGAAGTTCCTGAGTGTCTGTGCAGGGGCAGTTGGTATATTGGGAAAACTGTAATGGTGCCTTGCCAGGAAAACTGTGTTTCCACAACCTGTAGAACAAGAACAGTTGGATGTAGGCTGGAGACAGAATTGGAAAAAACATTTGCTACCTGATATGGGCTGCATTGCTGTGAAGGTCCACCACAGCAGTAAGTTAATGATGGAACTTCAAGACAAACACTAAATACTTCAATACAAAATGTTAGGTGCCAAATGTTTTCTTTGCTGAGAGGGTTTTTTTAATGTTACACGAACAGTACGAGTTTGTGAAAATGTATGCACTGCCCAAGGAAGAGAATGGTAATTAAAACCTCATTAAAACTGATGTAAAGAGAAGGGCCTTGAAAAACTGACTCCCTCAGAAGTATCTAACTTCTTTCCTTTTGAGCCTAGTGTATAGAATCTGAAAATGAGAATGTAGTCTAAGTAGCCTTATTCACACAGATAGGAGCAAACTTTTTTGCTTTGCATGTTCCTGCTGCAAACAGACATGAACGTATTCCTCTTGTGCTCAGAGATCTGAAGTCAGTGAGTATAATGCTGAGTCAAACTAATAAACCCTGAACTGAGTGAGTATATATTAACTCAGGTCTGACACTGTGCAAATCATTAAGCCTGTCTCATCATTTTTGGTGCTCAACTTGATGATCATCTATCACTCATAATACTGGAGTCGGGAAACTCCTGATGGGCCAAAGCTGAAGAAGGAAGAGAGAGGAAAGAGAACTTGCCAGAATTGTTCCATTTTACTTTCTCTTACTTTTTTAAAGTGCATGAACATGCTACTTGATTTCGCTCAACTTGCATAGTTCAACAGTGATAATTATTCTTGACTCTGTGTTACCATATTTCTTGTGAGCTTTAGCCTTCTTCTAAAAAACATTTTTGTGTATGATAGTATTTATTCAAATGTTCAAGAGGTTTAGTCACTTGGACGAGCCTGCTGAATTGGAATTGTCCTGCTCACACAATCCCAGTACTTTGGCTAGTTGCACATCTTTTAAAACAGTATTTTATTGAACCAGGCTGCCAGATCAATTTTTTTCCCATTTGTTCTTGGTATAATAGGAGATCTTTCAGCAGCTGTAGCATCCCCTTGTTTTGTAAAATACATATATTGGAATAGAGCCTTCCTCCTTATAAGATGAGGAATTCCCTGATACAATATTCTGCCAAGACTTGACAAGGGTGCATAACTCATCATAAATATATAATAAGAGTAGTTTTGACAGGCGTGGAGTCAAGCAGGTTGCATTCTGGTTTTGTCTGGACATTCACAATCAAACCCTTTTTGGGGTTTGGCAGACACAGCCAACTTAAAATGTTTCAGATCACAATAAAATTGGAACAGGCATAAAATCCTCCTTAGCTAGTGTGTCACTGTCACTGCAAAAAGGTCTAAGTACCTTTTTGTGAATGTCAGTGAATTCACTTTCTCATCACCCTTCTACTTGACAGACAAGCAGACCACACTTTTAAAATAAAATTTTTAATACTATTTGGCACTTTGGCTTGCATGTGCTGTTCTGCCATTGAAATTAAAGCCAGAGAACAAGACAAAAATTGACTTGTTTTGTAGAAACAGTAGCTGTTTATGAACTAGGATGATTATATGCTCTTCCAAGAAACATCAGAAACAGGACTGATCATCTTGTCAGACAGCACTCTGCAGTTCATATATTTGTATCTTAGTGTATGTTTCAAGGACAGAATTGGTTGGGAACGTTTTTCAAATGTGATGAGTGGTTTTGCATTGTCTTGTTTTGTTCGTTAGAGACATTTTGTAAGGTTTTATATTTGCTAGTGCTTTGCAGAACAAATCCTTTCAAAGGAATTCAGGCAAAAAATTGAGGCATCCAAAATCATTAGTCATTTTTGAGCAATCTTTCTTTCCTTGTTATTTGATAAAATGTTTCTCAACAGTTCTTGATTAAAGTTTCTAAGGGAAATTAAGGGTCTGGGATATGGTTATTAACAAGAATGTTGAAGTGATGGTGTCCATTTTGATGGATATTTTTTACTGTATGTTAAATATAGTACACAGATGCAATGCTGTAGGCCAGCTTAATCAAGAGAGAGAGTCTAGCTTCTATCTGGCCCACCACCATCTTTTTGAGAAGTTGTGTAGATGTGTTGCCGAAACAGTGAATGCTGCTCATGATCTAATGATGTGTAGAGAAGAGGCTGTGCAGGAACAGAAATGTGTTTGCCTATGAAGGAGAGGAATGCTAAGAAATACATCAGCTGACATTTGACTGACTCACCCTCGAGTGAGTGTGGAGCAACTGGAGGATAACAACTGATGAGAGGGGTGATGGTTGCCATTTTGCCCCACCAGTCCAGCGGTATTGCCATTGGCTAATGCAAATTTAGGTCCTCTCCTCATTCTCTCTCTCCTTTGCTGGGAATGCATGGGAAACTTCAGTGCAAGGTAAAAAGCCTCACAGACTGAAAGGAAGTGGAAAGAAAATCAATCCCTGCTAGCAAGTCCCTAGTCAGTAATTCATGTAGGAATCAGGCTAAAGCTCTTGTCCCTTTTTTCATGATTTGTTGCTACTGCTTCTCTTCTACATTATCACTGCAAAGAGTTGTCCCTTCAGCTGTGTAAGCTTTCAAGGTCTCCAGGTAAGTGTTAGTGGGAAACCTACTTCTTTTTTTCACAAAGACTATGATGGACTAAAAACTTGCTTTTTTGTTTGATATCTCAAATTTATTTCAGTATTTGAAATTTCATTTAAAATGTGAAGAGATAAAATTACCCAGAGTTTCACAATTGTGATGACTATAGTTGACTCCAAGACAACCATTGAGAGCTGCCCAAAAAAAAGAACTTGAATTTCAGTCTCCAACATCAGGTTGCTGCTTTAATAATTAGCAGGCTTTGGACTATCTTGGATAAAAGCTTTTTCTCTGTTCCTCCTTTCCTTTTCTTTACTTCTATTTTCAGACAAACTGAATATGTGTAATCAACTCATCTTCCTAATGTACCTGGTAGCCCTCAGTCCATACTACCAACACTGGATGTAGACATCAGAAATGGATTTGTTGTTTGTGTGTGGAGTTTTTTGTGTTTGTTTTTGGTATGGTCTCCTGACCTTCTTTGTCCCACAAGTTGAGCAAGAGATTACTAACTGAGAAAAGCTGGGCTCATCAAGTTAATCATGGGAGTAACGGGATGATGATTGGCAATGGAGGGTGACGAAAGTGATTTGTCATGTGATCAGGAGAAGGCAGGTATATATGTTTGTACGATTACTTGCTTATCTTACGCGAATACTTGTAGAGACAGTAAGATTGCTGAGCAGCCCTAAACTTTGGAAATATGTTTGTAATATACCACAGCACTGCCAAGGCTAAAATACGGATTAATAGCTTGAATAATATAGCATTATTAATCACATTTACTAATGAAGAAAATTGCGCTGTTCCCCCCAAATATCATCAGAGAGAAATACAGTATTGACATTTCCATGAGGAATCAACATTAAAAACAGTGTGTTTTTCTTCATAATACCAGTAATTAAATAGGGGAAAAACAGCATCAGTGTTAGATTCCATTGGTTTCAGACTTATAATAGTAATGGACATTGTGAGTCAGAGTTTAGAAAAGACCATGTCTACTGTGAATACTTTATAACTTTTTTACAAGATTCACCTACAGCCAGACTTAAACTATTTGTTTTGAACAGCAGAAAATGGCTTAGCTGTGACTCAAACTTTCTCAATTACTTAAAAATAACCTTAAAAACGTAAGCAAATAAAGTTCTTACGGTCAAAATTTCTGTTCAGGAGTGGCATATGCACCAACCAGTCGAAGATTACTATTACCTATCATTCTCATTGTAAAGCTGCATGAATATGTTCACAGTTTAAACATGCAAAAGGATGTAATCTGTATGCAGAACAAGTGATGATCAATACAATTTAAGCACTTCATGGACTATCTGGGCTTTCAGTTATGTTAAGATGGAGAAACAACTGCTTGATATGTTGACTGCGAAACTCCAAATACCAGTATTGTACAATATTTTTCAGTATTTAGTTTTTGTGTCTTTTAGTGAACGAATGCATAGAAATCTTATAAATGTAACGTTAGAAAGAGACCTTTTTATCTGGTTCATCTCCTTTCAGTGAGATAGGATTAATGACATATGTTTTGTTTTTCATTGTCTAAGTAGTGACGGAACTTCCCTGGCCATTCTGGTGATAAACACAGAAACACTCTGAATTAGAAAATTTCTTCCAATATTGATCTGAAATCTCCGCTGAAACCAGAGTTTGTTTCTCTTTTTCCTTCTCCCAGTGAAGAGTGGAGAACAATTTATCACTATAGCATTTTTACCAACCTTCACATTGGAGAACTTTTGTCATGTTACCTGTAAGATTTCTCTTCTCTATACTAACCCTAAGGGATATCTGCAGCTTTTCATTTTAGGTCACATTTTTAAAACCTGTTATTACTGTTAATCTTCTCTTCAGGACTCTGTAATTTGCTTTTGTCTGCCTTAAGCAGACTGGCCAAACTGCAGACAGTATTCTAGCTGAGCTCCCACCAGGATGATGAAAAGCAGAGCAATTTGCTCCATTTCAGATTTACAATATTTGTGTTAGTACAGTTCAGAATAAATGCACTGTGTGGTTGATGCTTATTCAGATTTAATCTTAACAACAGACTCTTTCCTGACATAATTTGATTGTTTGTTTCCCTTTTTTGTATTTATGCTCTTTATTTCCCTTTCCTATGGGCAGTGCAAAGCACTGCCCCTAACTGAATTTATTTTACTGACTTCAAACCATTTTTCTGACTTACCAGGGTCACTTCAAATTCAGATCATCTCATCCAAAATGCTTGTAAATTCCTCCAGTGCAATGCCGTGTGTGAATTTTGTGTGTTTATTTCATTACTCAAATAATTTACGGATATGGCTTGAACAGTTTAAGAAAAATAAAAATTCAGGACAGATCTCTGAAAGATGTCACTTGAAGTCTCTTAGTCTGATAACGTGTCATAAAGTATTAGTTTTTGAGATTATTATTTTTCTCGCTGTTTTGCAAATATTTCCAGTTTATTATAATGTCACAGTGTCAAATACCTCACTAAAGCTGAGGTGTGGCACATCTGTTGCTTAACCTTGCTTGTTAAACTAGCTAGAAGGAAATTCAGTTGTTCTGGTCAGATGTTTTTGCACATCATGGAGGGGGTTGTTCTATTTACTTATGACTATTGTCAGAATGCTTAGCAAGTCCTCCAAGATCAGATAAGGCTGGGTCATCTGTGATTCTCAGGTACTCCTTTACTCTTTTAAAAATAGGTATTTTTTTCCCCTTCTGCTTTTGCAGTCTTGGTCATAATTTTCCCTAAAAATCAGGATCGGTTTCTGATCTTGAGGCACAAGTGTATACACCTGTGTTTCTGGGGGAGCTCCTTCCAGCTGTAATTTTATTCACGTTGTGGCCCATTGCATTTCTCTCCTAGCTGTCACTAGCTAGATAACATGTATGCATGCATGTACTCAGGCACCCTCAGAAATCTTTATATTAAAGAAGTGACTTCAGAAAAAGCAAGATAGAGCCCACAGAATAATATAGTATTTTCAAAAACTATCTCACAATATCAGTATTTTAAAAATATACATAAAGGAATGTTATTAGAGATGGAAATTTACTTGTGCCTTGTAAAGTGGGTGTCTTACTTGCTAAGGTTCCACATTGACCATAAATGTAAGTAAACATGCAAGGTGCAGAACATTAGATAATTCTTTTCTTCATTTCCATACCCTAAACTTATGAAGGAAATGAACAGAAATATCTCAGAAAAATATGAGCTATGACTGTGACTGCCAGATAGCCAGAGCTCTTTCTCAGGATATGAGCATGCAGAAAATACTGGAAGCTGTTAGCACAGTAAAGCCATAGTCCCAGCCTGAATTATCTAATTACAGTAATAGAAGGTTTTTTAATAGTAAACAAAACTGAAATAGTTTGTAGATTTTGCATAAATTAATTTGGAACTGCAAACACACCATACAAACCCCTAACAATCAACAAACAATTTGCCTGTTCTACAATTGGGGATGCGGGCGTGTTTGTGCATAGGCGAGGCATTTGATGTAGTCTGATCATAGGTCACAATCTAGTGGGTGAATTAAGATGTTTTTAGTGAAATACATGTTACAGGAAGTCCTCAATTTAATGAGATGGTGGAAAATTATATCAAAATAGTAAAGTATGAGTTAAGAAAGTTGCAAAAGCTAACTTTGCTCTGTAATTTTTATTTTAAATTAACAAAACATCAACGTTGTTGCATGGGTGGTTACTTGCTAGTATTTATTTAAGAACTGGAACAAGAATGCCTGCATTATTAGAACCCAACCATTGTTACTGGAAGTGAGAGCAAAGGCATAAGAAAATACTCAGTATATTTTAGCCCGCTGCAATTATTTGGTGAAAATATTCAGAGTATATGCAAGTCCCGAGGGGTGGTCAGGGGAAAACTGTTAAATATATGATGTTAATATATAAAGCATATCTCTGAATTCCATGCAAGGACAATTACAAATAGAGGTCTTGCATAAGACCTCAAGGAAGCACTACTGTAGATTGACACCATTCAGTCAGGATTACCATCTCAAAGTGCTATTCCTGATGTTTTCATGTGCTAACACAGGTCAACTCAAAGACCAGTTGAATATAGGAGATTTTTTTACATGTGCTAAAATTATGAATAACACTAGTTAATATTATTATGTCAGAATGGTGAGAAAGTATGCCCTTAAGAAGCTCCAGCAAGTGCCCTGTAGCATGATTATTGCAAGTATCACTTGCAAGGGAATGGTACAGACCTTTGTCAAAGTATTTTTTTTCCTGAGTTACTTCGGAGGGCTGCCTTACTTTCAATGAGAATGTTTGTGGGAGGCTGACTGCTACAAGGTTAGATAACAGACTTAAAAGCAGGGTTTATTTTGAAGTAATCTGAATGACTAATTAGGTGATCAATACACAGCTTGGAGCAAGGCATCTAGAAGTAGCCAATGCTCTTCCAAACTGAGAACTCAGTTGGAGTCTCACAACAGAACAGAGTTTTGCACATTTTCATAATAAAATGTCAGATCTTCAGTGCAAGTTGCCCAGCTTCTGTAGAATCAGTTGAATTGTATCAGTGTACAGCAGATGAGGATTTCTCCCATGGACTTGTAATAACAGAAGTGTGGAGAAAAAGATAAACAAAATTGGCATGCCAGGTTTCCTTTTCGGGAGCTACAATTCATCTGGGAATTAAGCTTTAGCATTATAGGGGATGAAAAGCCTTTTAAACATGAAAATAATTAATGAACATTAAGCAGCAATTAAAGTAAACTTAAAAGCGGATAATCATGCCTTTCACTAGTATCTAGTTCAGATATAATGTGTTGTTATTTTTCTTTCAGAATGCTCAGTCAAAAGGATTGAATTAAGAAAGGAAAGCAAGATAATAAAAACCTCCTACTTTAATTGTAAATACTGATTTCTACATCAAAGGCTCCATTTCTGCTTTTAATATTAAGCAGAGAATGTTTTCAGGATTTCATATTTTTTCCCAAGCCTATGTTTCTCAACTCCAGCATTCCAAAATTGATTCCACCCTCCCAATATGTGGTCTTTCATCACACTATCAACTTTTCTCAAAGTCTTTCCAACATTTCAGAAATTCTTTAATAGAATAAGTGGCTACAGCTACAATAACTGGTTCTTCTAGCCCATGGGGGTTCATGTTTCTGATAGCTGAGAAGCAAACATCTTTTTATAAGTTGAAAGAGAAGAATGACACATTCAAGCTGTAATATGTTTTATTGCCAAAGACTTCATTGTGTTCATTAGGCCTTGAAATTAAAGTTTCTTGTAAAACTGAAGGTGCTTTTACCAAGATTTGTGTGGATTGATGCAAGACCATAGCTGTACTGAAGACAAAACACACCTTTTTTTTTTTTTTTTTAAGGTAACATCAGAAGTTACAAGCCACATATGCTTAATTTTTAGGTTAGGTCAAAAGCTGCTGTTCTCTGAAACATTAACATGGCTTTAGGGACAGTAGATCAATATGATCGTTAATTTTCATATGTTCACTAGAAGACCTTCTTCGTGCTAGAGATGTGGGACAGAAAGCCTTGTTATATGCATTCTTTATAGCTCCTAGTAGAAACCTCATGACTAAAATTTTACAGCATGACTTATTTCTTCCTCCTCATAACAACATGGAGAATGAGAGCTGAAAAAGTATGGTGCTGTTTTTTCTGCAATATCTATGTCTGAATCGACCAAAGTCTCAAAAGTACTTCCATTAATTTCAGTGATTTGCTATCAGTGCATTTCAGAGGCTTTGACAGCCTAACACTTTAAAAGGATTTAAAAAATTTTTCATGCTATTGTTGTAATTGCTGTTACTATTACAAACTTTTGAACTTATTAACTCATTTTTCATAACTATGAATATAACTATCTCTAAGGGATATTAGTGCCATGCCTTCTTAAGGTTATTTGGTACTTGCAACAAAAACCTTTATTTTCTGGAGAAAAAAATATTGTTTTTGACTTTTTTAAGTATGTGGGATGAAGAAGAGAAAAATGAGAGGTTCCAAAAAAGCTATATCAAATTTCCCATCTTGTAGCAAATTGTGTACAAATTTTCCACAACTGCAAAGTAACTTTTTCCTCTTGCTGTAGTTTTGAATTGTTTTAAACCACAAATAGTATCTTAAAAGGGAAGAGCATTATGACAGAGGACCATATTAAGTACATTTAGCTAAATAAACAAACTTTCTAATCCCCAGTGATTTGATGAACACCAAGATTTTCTGTTACCACCATTTAGAGTTTAGAGTATACCACCGTCACTTTCTTTTCTATTTCTAGATTTATACACACACGTACTTGCACAACATATGTGTAAATACATATAATCTGCAATGACAACTGTGGCATGTGTTGGAGACATGTGAGTGGAATTATTAATTCTATTTGTTCTCAGTCTGAAACCTCTATTATTCTATAAGAGGAAGGTATGGTATCTAAGCCTCAAAATTAAACTGGTGTCTGTTATTCACAAAACTACCTGGGGGAGAATGTTCAAACTAGGGAATGGTTTTAGTAGTTAATACAGAAGGGAAATGGTGTCTGTACAACAGTCCCAGTAGTAACATAAAAATAGGAGTTACATGCTTTAGGTTAGTCTAGACTAGATTTTTTTCTTACTTACACCTTGCTAAACATTCATTCAGTATGAGTCAAGTGACTAATCACTCAGAATGATACCTATAGACTAATAACATTCAAGAGCACTTTGGTTAATTTTTTGGTTAGTGAGTTGAGAAGTTGTAGAGATGTACCATGAAAATACTGAAAATAAGTAAATTATGCTGGCTTAGCTGACATTAAAGCACTGGAATGAAACCATGCATTACTTAGAAGAATACCTTAAGGATCTCAGCATATTTTTCTTATATACTAAAGTCATTAGGAGTCGTAACCTCCTAGGAAGTTCCTAGTGCCATGCAACTGTTGATACTTGAAGTAGTTGTAGTGGAACCTCAGTATTTGCATTCCTATATTCTTGAAACACATGCTTACAAGCAACTATTACAAAGTCCATACTACAGTGGCACAGTTGCCATAGAGAGAGATAGCTTCATGCTGCTTCTGCTGGGACTAGAACTTGAGTGGAATAATCAAGCTATTTCTCTCTATTTCATCTGGCTCTAATATCCATGGTTAAGGGTCAAGACCTTAATCAAGACCTGGGAGTCCTGTGTATCTTGATTTCATGCTGCCCTGAGCCCTTCCATAGAGAATTCTTGCCATCTCTCATCTACTGCTATTACCATCAAGAATTTCTGTTGGCACCCAGCCAAAATGAGGTCAACAGAACTGAAAGCAAATCAGGAAAAATCTTGTGCATTTTAGGTAATCATTGTTGTACTTCTGTGGACACCTTGCAGGCACACAGGAAAAACGGTCTGAATAGCAGTTACACAATGCTATTTATTTTAGCAGCTCAACAAGAACAAAGTTACAGTCTTGAAAAAAAGATATAGTGAACAATTAACATGTGTCTATTACCAATACAGGGGGGAAAAACCTAAACCTTGGAGGTAGTTTGACTTAAGATTTAGGGAAAAAAAAAATCTTCCCAAAGAAGCTTAGGAAACTGACAAAGGTCTATGATGAGATCAAGAACGGGGAAACTCAAAACAAAGAAGTCCCAAATGCATGTTTAGACAACAGCTTGCAAGATGAAACCTTGTACTGTGTGAGATGTCCCTGATATTTTGCAGCTTCTTCTCACATCCAGTTATATGAAGGATAATACATTTTGTAAAATTAACTTTTGATTGTTGCATACCTGCCTTCATAGGCATCATTATTTGTAGTTGTGATTTCATACTGTTTCTAGTCCCTTTCTAGTATTTGCAGGAGTTCTGTAATTTTCTGGCTTGATATAGTGTAGCACAATGCTGGTAAGGTAAATGTCTCCTTTACACAATGCCAAGCGAGTTGTACTACAAAGGTGTTGAGCAATGACTTGTGTCTACAAATTTGGGCAGATTACAGGTCTGTCAGAATAGATTATATAGCTGTGGAAATAGAGGAAGCAGTGTTGATGGTTAATTGTATTATAACAGAAGAATGTTGACTGGGATATGTGGGGGGAACATTGTGCGTTGAATGTACGTGAAATTCCTAGTGGGTGCATGGTTCTGACCAGGTTCATCAGGAGACCCTGATCTAGAAAGACATGAACTAGGAAGTGGATTGTTGCTGTTATGTTCCCTTACTGTGAGTGGGTAAGTAGAAGCACTGAGTCTCCATGACTACATATCATGGTGCTTTTATCCTGGCTCATTCAATTTCTGCATCTAATAATACTCTTTACTATTGTTCATGGCTCTTTCCTAGCACACAGTGTGTAAGGGACACATATCCTTCTTAATGAGTTCTTCTGAGAACATTCTGGCTTCTTCCAGTCACGTAATCATGTAATTTATCCAGCACAGTTTTAAAATCTATAGTCTAATGTTATTCAGGACACTTTAAAAGGAGGGAGGTTTGCAGCATTCATTGGGATGGAACAAAAATGGCTGTAAAATTATTGATAAAATTAGAGAAAAGCTAGTCCTTACTGAAGACAATGACAAAATCACAAACAAAGCAGTAAGGCCGGTGCTTGTGGTCTTAGACAAAATTTGTTAGGAAGTTTTAAAATCATACAGAATTTTGTAACAAGGATAAATGTTTCAGTTAAAACCCTGAGGAGATGTCAAACAATGTTTAGATAGAATCCTGTTCTTTGTTACAGTTCTACAAGGAAACCTCATATTTGAATAGTTCAAATGTTGGGTTTAACATTGCAATGAACTCCTCCCCTTGCCCCTGCTCTGGCTTGGACTTATACGCAGACTGCAGTCCCTTAGGAGTGTACCTGCTCCAAGTAGTCATCTATGAGCCACAGTCTCTTCAGGGTTGTACCTGCTGTGGCATAGACTTAGCCACAGCCACAGTCACTTTGAGGTGCACCTGTTCCAACGTGGCCTTTTCCATGGGCCATAATGCCTTCAGAGATATCTCTCTTCCAGCGTGGCCTTACCCACAGCCACAGTCCCTTCAGAAGTAAACCTGCTCCAACATGGCCTTTCCCATGGCTGCAATCCCTTTGGGGATGTACCTGCTCTGTTGTGGGCTTATCCGTGGCCGCACGCTTTGAGGTGCTCCAGACCGTTCAACTCGAGTTGACACTGGAGTTCCAGCCTGTCCAGTACAGCATCACAGAAACTGCAGCGATGACCTGGCCATCTGCCAGCCCAGGTGCAAGGCCATTGCTGTTATCAGAGTGTTCCCAGGTACAGCAGAATCAGACGATAAGCAGTACAACAAGCAGTGAAAGCAAAAAGCAGCCACTGATGGGCACTAGACTCTAGTATACAGTAAAGAAAGCAAACCCATGGCAAGCACAGGAACCTGTCAGTTAATAGCTAAACAGCAGTAACAGCTATAAACTTGACCTAGCACATTCCAATCAAACCTGTCGTTATCTCGAAACATTTAAGCCCACGTTGGGCATCAAAAAGGACTGTCATGGTTTAACCCCAGCCAGCAACTAAGCACCACACAGCCACTTGCTCACTCCCCTCTTGGGGGATTGGGGAGACAATCAGAAGAGTAAAAGTGAGAAAACTCGTGGGTTGAGATAAAGACAGTTTAACAGGTAAAGCAAAAGCTGCGCACACAAACAAAGCAAAACAAGGAATACATTCCCCACTTCCCATGGGCAGGCAGGTGTTCAGCCATCTCCAGGAAAGCAGGGCTCCATCATGTGGAACAGTTACTTGGGAAGACAAATGCCATTACTGTGAAGATCCCACTCTTCTTTCCTCCCCCTGCTTTATATGCTGAGCATGACACCATATGGTATGGAATATCCCTGTGGTCACTTGGGGTAAGCTGTCCCAGCTGTGCCCCCTCCCAGCTTCCCATGCACCCCAGCCTCCTTGCTGGTGGGGTGATGTGAGGAGCGGAAAAGGCCTTGACTCTGTGTAAGAACTTGCTCAGCAGTAACTAAAACATCCCTGTGTTATCAACAAAGCACAAATCCAAAACATAGCCCCTATACTAGCTACTAGTAGAAAATTAACTCTATCCCAGCCCAAACCAGCACATACTCCACCCCTTATTCCCTGCCATTCACTTATGCTCAGGTATCACACTATCCAATACATCCTCATTAACTGCACAGCAGCTCGCTTACTCCTCTCTCACACCCTCCACTGCCCCCCAGTGGGATGGGGAGAAAAATTTAAAAAGAAAAAAAAAAAAAAGGTAAAACTCATAGGTTGAGATAAAAACAATTTAATAAGACAACCAGGGAAGAGAAAATAATAACGATAAAAGAATATACAAAAGAAGTGATGCACAATACAATTGCTAACCACTTGCTGATCAGTACTTAACCAGTTCCTGAGCCGCAGTCACCACCCCTCTGCCAACCCCCTCAGTTTATGTACTGAGCACAATGTTACATGGTAGGGAATATCCCTTTGGCCAGTTTGGGTCACCTGTCCCTGCTATGCTCCCTCCCAGCTTCTTGAGCACCTCCCCGCTGGAAGAGCATGCAAAGCTCAAAAGTCCTTGACGTAGTATAAATGCTACATAGCAACAACTAAAACATCAGTGTGTTATCAATGTTATTCTCATACTAAATCCAAAACATAGCACTATACCAGCTACTAGCAAGAAAATTAACTCTATCCCAGCTGAAATCAGGATACCCCCATCCTGCCATGGGGGAAGTGAGCGAGCAGCTATGTGGTGCTTAGTTGCCAGCTGGGGTTAAACCATGACACTCAACTATGCACAGTCCTTCTGGCTGTATGACCAGTACTGCTGTTCTTCATTAGAACATCCATCTGCATTTCATGGTAATGTTTTTATATAAATAGCCCTGGTATCTCTTGACTATGTTTTTTGTGTTCTCTTGGAAATCTAAATAAGTTGAAGTTGTTAATAAAAACAGATGCTTCCATGCCTCTGTTCGTCAGGCTGCTTACATGCCTCAACAACACCACAGAGAGCTAAAATTCCATAGAGAGAAGCTTCTTATTCCTTCTGCCAGGACCATCCAGAGGCAGAAAAAAGTTATCTTGAAAAATGAGTGAGGCTTTTCTTTGCAAAATTTCACATAAATTCCTATAAGCAGAAAAAATTTCTGAAATAAAAAGGCTTAAAATATTGACTCTGCCATTGTTTTGGCAATTAAGGAGGCCTGAAGTTTAAATGAAGTTGAACTCAATTTAGATGAACTCTCTAGATGTATAAGGAAAAGTCATGAATAAGAGAGATGACTGAAGAATTATTTTATATGATTATCTGTTCAAGATTATTCTGTCTGTCCTCATTGTTTTGGATATGATTCCCTTTTTCCTCTCCTCCATTTCTGGCTGAATCGTACTATGCAACTCTGAAGGTCTTATAAAGTGAATAAAAAAGCAAGTTTACGTAAACTGATGAGGCCGCAATTCCACTGTCTTAGGTATGTAGCAGACTTACAGAAGAAGCCTAAACAGCATCAAGAAAAATAACACTGACTTGAAACTTATGCAAAAATTTGAGCTTAATTTTTTTAGATAGGACATATGTCAGGTAACTTTAACATATACCAGCCCGCTTATACGATGTATTAAATCTCAGGGAAATGTAGAACTCTGGGCTCTGCCTTGACGTCTCACCACACAATTTATAGGGTGTAGAATTCACTGGTTTGCTTTAGGTGCCTCTTTAGGAACTGAATAGATATGTTCATTTATTATTTAAGATAACATCTTATAGAAATTAGTCCACAGAAAACAGTGGTTACCTGCCTAGCTGGTCACTTCAATGCATACATTGTGTATTTACTTGTACATTCACATTTGGATGAGCAAAATTGAAGTCAGCTGACACTGTCATCCTGGTGATAATTATAAGAAAATTTCCTCATCATATGAAACTAAAGGGGAAATTATATTTTGACAGAAGAGTCATCAAGATAGAATTAGTACAGATTGAAACATGTCTGGGAAAATTAAGTGCATGCACCTGACAAATAGCTTCATCTTTCTCTGAAATAGCGTTGCATTTCTATCAGAAGTAGTGTGGCCAACAGGAGTAGGGAAGTGATTGTACCACTGTACTCGGCACTGGTGAGGCCGCACCTTGAATACTGTGTTCAGTTTTGGGCCCCTCACTACAAGAAGGACATTGAGGTGCTTGAGTGTGTCCAAAGAAGGGCAACGAAGCTGGTGAGGGGTCTGGAGCACAGATCTTATGAGGAGCGGCTGAGGGAACTGGGGTTGTTCGGTCTGGAGAAGAGGAGGCTGAGGGGAGACCTTATCGCTTTCTACAACTACCTGAAAGGAGGTTGTGGTGACATGGGTCTTGGTTTCTTCTCCTAAGTAACTAGTGATAGGATGAGAAGAAATGGCCTCAAGTTGCGCCAGGAGAGGTTTAGATTAGATATTAGGAAAAATTTCTTTACGGAGCACGTGGTCAGGCATTGGAACAGGCTGCCCAGGGAGGTGATAGAGTCACCATAACTGGAAGTGTTCAAAAAAAAATGTGGACATGGCACGTCAGGACGTGTTTTAGTGGGCATGGTGGTGTTGGGTTGATGGTTGGACTTGATGATCTTGAAGGTCTTTTCCAACCTTAATGATGCTGTGACTCTGTGATTTTCTTGCATATGCTGAAAGAGACCCATGGCGAAACAGGAACCTTTTTCTCCCTTGGAAGAATTTGCTTGTAGAACAGGATATCTTATAGGCATATTGCAGATAATAAAATTCAAAATACTTATGAAAATACTTTAAAGTTTCACACCTGAAGTCTTTCACATGCCCTGTGTTCTTGTGTGTACCCTGAAAGTTCATGTCAGTTACACAAAGGAAAAAAATGGGAAGGAAGACTGCGATAATACTGTGAAGTTCAATAACGGTCTGCCTGTGAGTTGATATAAATAGTTAACACACTTTTGGCATCTGCTATTCAGACTGTAATTCATTCTTCATCATAGGAAAAAAAGAGAACTCTCTTTCTTCCAGGAAATTCTTAGTGAGTGAAGGGACGGCCAAGACTAGTGCACCCTTCCTATAGATAAATCCCTTAGGAACTCATAGGCATCATCAGTGTACATGACTGCCACTTAAGAACTTGAATATCTATGGGAAAGAACTACTTTTTCTCTCTGAATGATGTAGTAAGCTATGTCAATTTAAAAGTGCCATGGTGGGGGAAAGGACTAACCAGTTTTGATGATATGGTTTTTGGAACACAACATTTGAAAGCAAAAAACCCCACAGAAATGCCTTTATTAGAAAGCTTGATATAGTGTTCTGTTTTCATTTATTCAGACATCATGGGGAATAGAACAGAAAATTCACACAAAACCAAATAAGGTGGATCAAAGCACCCATGTCTACTTTATTTTGTAATTTGATTATTTAAACTTATTTAAAAACATGGCAGGTTTCTTGCATGGAGCAAGAATGTAATGAAATGTGAGTGACAAAGTAACCCTAGCATCCTGGACTCTAATTGCTTAGAATTTCCTGCCTGCCTGCCTGCCTACCTACCTACCTACCAAGACTTCAAGGAGAATCCTTAGATGTGATTTACTGTGTTCAGTGCAGTGGAAACTGGGTGCTTTCTGCTGGTTTTTATTACATGATAGATCTTGGCAGCTGACTGAGTTTACCAGTTTCATTTTAAAACATATGGGTCAAGATGTCCTTCCTTCTTGTACCTCTAGAGGCTGTGCACTGTTAGAGCTGCACTTGATTTTTCTCTTCAGAACGTTTCCTGAATTGGACTTGCTAACAGGTTATCCATGAAGGCTTCATTTCCACACTAGGAAGCAGTTTACAAACTGTGAAATAGATCACGCTGTTCTGTAGCCTTGTCCTTCCTCTTTATGGTTCCATTACTTTGAAAGGAGATGTGTGGTTTCTGTTTTTTCCCCTCTTGTTTTACTCTTTACCACAAGAAGATGTTGCAGGGAAGGAAAGGCAAAATTTATGTGCTTCAGGCTCTTGAACTATCCCTGTTCCAGGGCAATGTATGTCAAGTGTAATGCTAAGTATATGCATATAGGGACAGCAAGCTATGTCCTACAAACAGTAGTCCATGTCTTATGGAGGTATGCAAGATTTCTGATGCTTGGACTCCTTTCAGGTGCTTGAAAACATCCTTCCCTGTTTCTGAGTGGCCATGGCACTATGGTGGAATAAGTCCAGCCCCAAACAGGGTTTAGGTCTTCAGCTCAGTATTTGCCCTCTGCCAGTACATGACCTTGACTGCAAGACCTTTGTTTTGAGGTTTAGCAGGAAGGCTGTGTTAACTGGTGTAAGAAGCTGAGCAGTGTTGACATAGATTGAGATCTGCTCATGTGAAAACACAAGAATTCACTTACAGAAGATCTGCAGTGTCTTCATTTTTACGAGCTTGACAGTGGAAACTATATGTTTTGTGTCTGCTTCCCTTCCTTTCCTTACCTTCATGCACACTGTGGTTGTAGCTCTCGCTGAAATAACTTGTCTCTTAGCTGTAACAAAGGAAAAGAGCACCTATTTCTTGAGCTGCTAGCATTTACTAATACAGGATGACAAAAGCCCGATTAAGCTAAGAAAGGAGACCATATTAAGAATAAATGAAGAATGAATTCAAGATAGGTCCTTTAAACCTGCTGTTGTAATGTGAGGAAGAGACAAATGGATAACATACCACCTTCCAAATCCACAGCTCATTTGCACCTCAGCTGAGACTGATTTCTTAAGCAGCTGCCAGACAGATGCTGTCCTCGTTTGTGTTTGTCCACCTCTAAAAGAGGACGAAGCGCGGCCAGGGGAAGGGAGCCTTACTGCGGTACGTTACGCAAAGCAGGGCTGTGAAAAGATCCGATCACGAGCCGTGCAGGCACTGCAGAGTGAAACGTACTATCTGAACGAGCCTCTGGCCTCGGAGGCACAAATGCCTTGAACCTTTTCTCAGCAGGTGGCACTATTGAGCTTATCACGCTAGCAGAGCTGGTTCTTCACTAGTGTTCTCCTTCCCCCCGGCCTTTTTTTTTTTTTTTTTTTGATTTTAATATCATGGTGATGCATTCTGCATGTGTCTCAAACTGCAAGTCATGACAGGGTGTTGTACCACTTTAAGTGCCGAGGGCAGCAAAAACACTGCACAGGAGCAAGGTTTCTCACATTGTTCATGCTGGAAGTCCATTTCTTTCTGCTACTATAATAAAAACTGGTTTGATTCTGAGTAGAGCCTATTTCTATTATATTTTTAATGACTAATTCTATTCTTTAGCTGAAAGAAATTGCATGTATATTGATAGAATACACAGCAAACAGAGTTATGGACAGAGTTTTAAGATGGCTAAACCTCTCAGCATCTTGCCCTGTGCTCCAGATGCAAAATACATCCTTCCACAGGGACCTACACGGTCTTCATGAATGTTGGCCCCAATCTTGTAAGTAGTTGCCTCCCAAGCAAACTATTGCAAATACTTTCAGTGCCATTCTGCGGAAGTATCAAATACTTTTAAGACTAGGAACACTACTGCAGTTACATTTTTAAATTTCCCTGCACCTGTCAAACCAGCTTTCAATGGTTAAATGATCACATTTCACCCCTGCTGGTTCACAAGCTATGGGATCTTAGGGTTGTCATTGATGTAAAACTGAACATAATGAAGATCTAATTTGCTAAAGCTGATTTGTATTACAGCAAGGTTTGGGTTTAAAGGAGCGAACTATTCCTGATTCATTCTTCTGTGGCTACTGTCTGAATTAGCTGCTTCTATTTAAAAGAAGTGTAAGCTAATTCAGATCTGTGTACTTTTTTTACTTAAAAAGAGCAGGGCCAATGACAGATGATGAATAAGAAGAATGCAGAATAACAACTAAGAATAATTACTCCTGCAAACAGATCCTCAGAGTAAGAGGTATTCTACATTAAGACTCAAGACGAAGAAGAAAGAAGAAAGTCACTTGAAAATGTTTACAATTAGATTGTTAGTATTCTTAGCAGGTAAATAACAACATCCATCATACATCCTCATTTATGTGCAGAATACTTCACAAGTAAACTATATGTTCTACAAGGCAATTAAATGGGTCCGTGTTCAGCATTTCCACCCAGGGGGTTACCTCCACTGATTTTTATGTTGATCACATCCACTGTGGGGTAAACTGTGCCCATGACACAATACAACGCCAATGTGTCTAAGTTATTCCTGTGCATATATTGTGATGTCTTACTAATTATTTTTAACATCTTTTTTTTCTGCAAATGTCAGCTATATTCCTATCTCAATAATGTGAAGGAAGAACACATTGCATATTATGTGTTGTTCAGTTTACTTGACTTTGTATGGACAAGTAAGAAGTGAGAAGTGACTGAGAGACATGGCATATGTAGTTCTGACTGTAGTCTATCCTTAGCTGCTTGAAAACATGGGTGTGGTCATGATATATGAAAAATATATTATGGAGAGATGGAACAATACTGACTGCTTTTAGCAAGGATTTTGGTATTTTGTTCAGAAACCATCTTTTGACCTATCAGTTACTGACTAGGTGTTTCACTTCATGAAAAAGAGAGTATGTTTCTCTGCTCATCACTTCTGAGACACTAGCAGCTTTTCAGGCAGGTATTCCATCTAACTGGAAATTCAAAAGATGTAGGCATTTTAAAGCAGGTGTTTCAGCAACATCTGATATGACTAATCATGGGTGATTGCTTCAGCAACTGAGATGCTACTGGAATATCAGAACTTATCCTCTCTTAAGACCAGTAAGAAATAATTGAACTTCGGAGATTGTGCCCAGAAGTATGAAGCATGACATGTTTCAAGGATCTGTCTCCAAACATTTGTTGCTCAAAGGACATATGAAGCCTCCAGACAAAATTGTTTCCTAACACAGCATAGAATAACATCAGCACTCTCATAATGCACAGCTGTGTATCTTGTACCCTGTGGAGTTTAGTCTCTGCTCTGGAGAATTGCTTACATGACATTGCCATCTGGATGCATACAAATTATTTTGTTCTTACTTTTATAAAAACATCAGTCTGGCTGCTGAGGGGAGGTCATTCAGGGTATCTTTATCAACATGTATATAAACACATGTTCCCTGCCCAGACAAGCTTACAGTGTATTGTTGCAAGGACAGAAGAATTGCTTGACACAAATGACAGAGATGCTATAGGTATGTAAACAATGTAGTAATTTGCGTACTTAATTTTACTAGTGAAGATTGTCATTGTAGCCAGCCTCTTTTAATTATCTGTCACTTGTTGCAAACTATGTCTGTTCTATGGTAAGCTCAGGTTGCTGGACATGGTATGAAAATGTCTCAAACTACATTTTGGTCATCCTGTACTCTTATTTGTCCATGCTGACCTTGCAACGGCAAGACATCCTCTTAATAAGCAATTCCCTTTCAGTCAGGCTTCTGGCAGAGTAGCTGCTCTACTTATGCTTCTTCAGAGTTCAGGGGCATATTTGATCTCTGGTTTTGAACAATCTTGAGCAGATTATACCTCTTTTGTCTTCTTTATATTGGCTGCCTGTAAATTAGCAAACAGATTGTAACAAGTATAAATAAGGGCTAATTCAAAACAAATTACATTGTCCTATTTTTGTTGGTTTGTTTTGTGGTTTGGTTTTATTTTTGGGGGGAGGTTGACTTATTTTGTTTTCTTTTAAGAAAAGTCTTTAATATAAAATTTTGTTAGGACATGTTTGTATGTGCAATGCAGGCCTCAGGAATTTGGCAGGTTGTGTGGATATGGTGAGATATTTGCCAACCTCAGAAAAGAAATTGTGTTTTCCTGATTACCAATGGTCAGTGAGGAGAGGGTGTTTGCCACCTTCAATTCCTTTTGTTGGCGGGATATTTTTTTTCCCCAAGCAATTAAAATGTAATGATGATAGCAGTGCTCTGACACACGTGGGTTGAGATTTCAAATTCCTTTTGGAAAAAAGTCTCAAAACATCAAAGCACTTCACACTTTTTAGCTATGTTATCCTGATAGCTGCTCTTGGGTGATATATTAATCCCAGTTTACACACAGAGAAACTGAGGCACAAATTGGTAGATTAAATATACTAAGTCTGGGTTATACCAGAAAACTATGGCTACACTAGAGCTGTTTGAGCCAAGGTTTGGGAATGTGCCAAAGGAGAAATTTCTGTTGGATCTGTGGTTTGCCTGCACTTACACAGAAACATAGAAATTTTGGCTGGGAGGGATCTTTAGTGATCATGAAGTCCAAGTTTCTGCTCAAAATAAGACTTTGGCCACCACTAGATCAGGCTAGTTGAAGCTTTGTCTAGCTGAGTCTCAGTAAAACCTCTGAAGCTGGAGATTCCTCAGTCTCTCTGGTCACCTGTTCTGGTGCTGTGCCATCCTCCTATTAAAATGTTTTTCTCTTATGTCCAGCCTGTACTCGCTGATATGCAATTTGCTACTGTATTCAAAGAATTGAGAAAAAGGTGGTGCCTGGCAGAGATATCTGCCAGAGGAAGAAGTTCCATAAAAACTGCCTCTCCTTTGGCTGCTGCTGAAAAGGACACTTGAAGATCCATGAGTGCTTAAACTTAGACAGTTCTTTTATTCTTCTCTACCTAATGAAAAAGTAAACAGACATTTAGGCTGTTTGGAGAATAAAAAGTAAAAAGAAGTATCAGGTGAAAATATGGAAAAACTGTTTCTCCATTGTCCAGTCACAAAACTGAGTCTGCCAGAACAATGAAGTTATTTAGTTGTGTCAGAATAATAAAAGGGCTATCCTGCTTGATCATCCCTCGTTTGTAAATAAGATGAATATTAGTATTATTGCTATTTATTTTTTTATGACCACATACCTTGTCAAACATCAAAGGACGAGTTCACTCCAGGCCCTATTTATTGTACCATCTAAAAAACTTGGAGGGGCTAAAGATTGACAGGTTCAAACATGACACTACTTATTTCTGAGTTCAGCAGCTCGGTGAAGAATACTCAGTTGATCTTGATACAGCAGCTGCAAAACCATTTGATTTAAAAACAGCAAGTAAGATGATGTGGAAATGACCCTCATACATACTACATACAGCACAGACTGTCCATGCTACTGAAGAATGGACAAGTAGCAGATCTGGACAATTAACTGCAGCAGTAGAATTAGTATGACTGACTAGGAAGTTTCAGCAAGAGGTGTTCTTAGAATAAATACTCTTAGAAAAAGACAGAATAAAGAATATTTCTCAGGTTGCTGTTATGCTTCATTCATTTTAACCTTTAACAGCAACTCAATGTGTATGAAGTATATTTCCCTACTGGCTCCCCTGGTTCATAGTACTTAACTGTTGAGGTCTACTTAAATGATTCCACCCTGAGCTCAAATTAAGGCTTAAATTCTTGAAACTTTGACACTAACATGTGACAGGTTATGAAACGGAGCTAACCTATGCTGCTTTATTTAGAAGACACTAAGTAAGAGGCAGGAATACTGAAACCTTGCTATTCTAATTTTGTTAAAAGAATACAGAATAAGAGAAATACATGCAAAAAGATAGCTGATGTTTCTTCATCTCTTATAGAGTAATTTTCTGAATGATTTCAACAGGCTCTATCGAGCTAAGAAATGCTGGTGTTGTCTCTTAATTAAATAAACCACTATCACTGAAATTATTCAAGACTTACTCCTACACTTGGTCTCTCCAAGTTATATTACATTGTGTTGTCTCAGAAAGAGGTAGCGAGCAAATATAATTGCTGTTACAATATGGTACTAATTTTTCTCCTTGTTCTACAGGGATATAAACTATCCAAGCTGTTTTCTTCACCCATGTGAGTTCCTCTCTTTACTGGCACACCTTTTCTGCCCAGTGCAACCCAGTTCTCAGTTCTCTTTGTAGAAACGCACTAAATTCTGTTTTGGTCAGAAACTATGAAAAAAAATTGCCTAGGCAGAGTTTTAAGTAGGAAAGCTTGCTTTTGGCACCATCATGATAGAACATTTCCTTCATTCCTTCCTTTCTCCTCCTTCCCTGGCTTATTAACATCTTGACTTTTACAAGACATGGCTGCCAAAAGTAGTTTATGGTGTTAAAGAGGAATTACTGGAAGTTATTAAGAGTTCTCAGCTTCTGCCCTTTTGATCAGTAATTTTCTAAACTACATTGGATTATTCTGTCCCTGATCAGAAAAATTGTTTGATCAGTTTATTAGGTGTGGATGGTGAATATTAATTCCATATGAGTCTTTCTGTTTTCTCTAGAAAGGTGAGATTGTATAAGAAACATAGACGTCATGGTAGGTAGAAAAAAATTAGCTCTCAAGACAAAAATGTGGAAAGAGGTTTAAGGGAGTCCCTGACTGTTTACGGTAGAGATTGGTGAGAAGGGAAGGACTTTAATCTCTTTTTGCCACAGGTAAGAGTGATGCTGAAATTCCATGTGAAGTTCTAGTACTTAACGTTCTTCAAAAGAATGTTGAAAATCTTCTGACAGTGCAAAAAAGAAACAAACCCCCTGTGTCTATGAATTGGAGATTATTATTTATAGAGAGACACAAAAGGGGTCAGTCTTGATTAGCTGGCCAGCAGGGAAGACTGAGAGATGGCATTCATTACAATGTATGAGCATTTTCGAAACAAAAAAGTACTTCATAGGAAAAGGCTGTTCAGTGGAGAATGGCTTAATGAAATTGGATGTCAGGAAACTGAAACCTGAATGAAAGTAACATAACTGTAAAACGCAAACTTCTAACTTAGAGATTGTATTTTGCTGTCCTTGTATCAGGACCCAATACATGTTGTTAACCAGTTACTAACCCAGAACAAAAGAAAAGATAGTATAGTCTCCTTGGAAAAAGAGGGGGGCATGCAAGAAGATACGCCAGGGTTTTCCATTTTCAGCTGTATAATTTATGCATTGCATAGTTGTAGGTGCTTGTCATGGGCCATCTACAGTTTCCACTAGTTAATTTCATAGTTAACTTTTAAAATATAATTGATAAAATTATATTTTTCCATCTAACCTTAATGAGCAGTGACTTTGCATAGCTGTTCTGATTTCAGCCTACATTGTAATTCAATAAAATTAAAATACTGGTGGGTTGAGATTTGGAGGGAATTATTACTCTCTTCCTGGCTTGTTTGTCCATGGAAACTGAAACAAGATTTCTGGGTCTAAACCAGAGGTCAATGAAGGGCACCCCTTATGAGTCTGAAGATAGTATGAGGTCATCAGACTCTACCATGCCACCAGATATGAAAATGTGAAGAACAAGAATGTACCCTTAGTTAGCATTTTAATGCAATAAAATAATTCTTTTTATATGACTGTCTTCTCCAGTCACTATCAACAGTGCATAATAAAGCATGTAATTTATATCTAGAGGGTCTTACTATTCTATAATTGTTTCAGTAGGGTGTTTTGTATGTCGCGATTGCTTTCTACTGTGCTCATTTCAGTTGGAAGACATTGAACCTCTTGCCTGAACAGATTTTCACACTGTACTGTGTTTCCTAGGCTGTGCAGTAGACAATACTTTTCAAAGAGTGGGGGTCAGGAGAGGGAAGCAGACTGAAAAAGTGAATACTGAGAAGCATCTAAATACGTTGTCTCACCTAGAGTAAAGCAGTAACAATTTGAACAATAGCTAGGGCTTCATATGATGATTTCTTTCCTGTTCTTTCTATGAATTCTAGGCCAGCATGCAAGGTGAGAGCTTAAATACAGTGCTTTACTTCAGAGATGCTCATAGGCAGCAGAGCATGCCAGACTTTATTGGAATCTGACACTGCAGTTAATGGCATTTTCTGCCATTCTGAGGCTCATACTATTCAAACAGTAAATTTACTATCTAATCACGAGTTGCCTTGTCAGTCTAAACAGGGTAATGTAGGGCTTCAATGTGTAAGATAAACCAATGAGAACAACAGCCAGTAAAATTACTCTTCTGTTTGTTTTTTCACTATGGAGGGAGCCTTTGATCTTTCAGAATTAGTGGCCTTATATCCTTTGGGGCTTCCTAGGCGCATGAGTCCAAGTTATACATAGCAATCAGAAAGGTGGTCAGCTACTACTTTCCAAGGCTAAATAGTGGAATCAGACATTGATGGAAATCAAAATAAAATATCGTGATCACTCTGTAATTGCTTCATCAGAGGCAATAGGCCTAATTCTTTGCTCTCTTTCACTTGGGTAGTTGCATGCAAAGACTCTGTAATTCACCTGGGCAAAGAGCTCATTGTCCATGACCCAGTGAGTATTCGCTATTCACTGATGCCCATTGCAACATTTTGATTCTCTTGGCACAAATTTAAGCAGACATAGAAGATTAACAGCCCTAGAGAGTCAGGGTGATAGTGTTACTGGAAGTCATTATCAACCTTTTAATTTTGTGCATTATGCACCCTCAGGGACACCCTCAGGATAATAGTATTTTAAAATAACATCAACATTTTGACATGAAAACCTAATAAGGACACTATTACAAACTTAAATCAGAGATGTTACAAACAATGCATGTACAGCCAGATGCAGAAAGGGTACACTCAGTCCTGGAGGCCACTTACCTTTCTGTTGTGCATATTATTCCTTTTCGACGGTTGGCCTCAAATTTAATGTTACTGAAATAATTTATAAAGTGCACTTCTAATGATTTACACAAATATTTAGAGGGAACAGTAAACAAGATAGGTAAGAATGTGCTGAGAAATGTAACTTTGAACTTGTCCATTCCTCATATGTGCTATCTCTAATATTAGTTCCTCAGGATAAGATGTGCTTATCTAAATGTCGTATACAGTGGCCTAGCATACTGGACACCTGAATCTATAGTAATCTAGGTGTCTACTCAGTTAACTGGGAATCAGGAACATGACATTGCTTTCCTATTTCTGACACAGCCTGGCCTGGTAACTTGACTTGAATCACTTAAATCTTGTATCACAGAATCACACAGAATCACAGAATCACTAGGTTGGAAAGGACCTTCAAGATCATCAAGTCCAACCATTAATCCAGTGCCACCATGTTCCCTAAACCATGTCCTGAAGTGCCACATCCACACGTTTTTTGAACACTTCCAGAGATGGTGGCTCCACCACCTCCCTGGGCAGCCTGTTCCAATGTCTGACCACCCTCTCAGCGAAGAAAATATCCAATCTAAACCTCCCCTGGCGCAACTTGAGGCCATTTCCTCTCGTCCTATCACTGGTTACTTGGGAGAAGAGGCCAACACCCTTGTCGCCACAACCCCCTTTCAGGTAGTTGTAGAGAGCGATAAGGTCTCCCCTCAGCCTCCTCTTCTCCAGACTAAACAACCCCAGTTCCCTCAGCCGCTCCTCATAAGACTTGTGCTCCAGCCCCCTCACCAGCTTCATTGTCCTCTCTGGACACACTCCAGCACCTCAGTGTCCTTCTTGTAGTGAGGGGCCCAAAACTGAACACAGTATTCAAGGTGCGGCCTCACCAGTGCCGAGTACAGGGGCACAATCACTTCCCTACTCCTTCTGGCCACACTGTTTCTGATACAGACCAGGATGCTGTTGGCCTTCTTGGCCACCTGGGCACACTGCCGGCTCATATTCAGCCGGCTGTCAACCAGCACCCCCGGGTCCCTTTCCACCAGGCAGCTCTCCAGCCACTCCTCCCCAAGCCTGTAGCGTTGCATGGGGTTGTTGTGGCCTAAGTGCAGGACCCTGCACTTGGCCTTATTAAACCTCATACAGTTGACCTCTGCTCATCGATCCAGCCTGTCCAGATCCCTCTGCAGAGCCCTCTTACCCTCCAGCAGATCAATACTCCCACCCAACTTGATGTCATCTGCAAACTTACTGAGGGAGCACTCGATTCCCTCACCTAGATCATCTATAAAGATATTGAACAAGACCGGCCCCAGAACCGAGCCCTGGGGAACACTGCTTGCGACCGGCCGCCAGCCGGATTTAATGCCATTCACCACCACTCTCTGGGCTCGGCCATCCAGCCAGTTCCTCACCCAGCGAAAAGTAAACCTGTCTAAGCCACGAGTCGCCAGTTTCTCCAGGAGAATGCTGTGGGAGACGCTGTCAAAGGCTTTACTAAAGTCCAGGTAGACAACGTCCACACATGAGCCTTTCCCTCATCCACTAGGCGGGGATCACCTGGTCATAGAAGGAAATCAGGTTGGTCAGGCAGGACCTGCCTTTCATGAACCCATGCTGGCTGGGCTTGATCCCTTGGTTGTCCTGCACATGCCCTGTGACCGTCCTCAAGACGAACCTCTCCATAATCTTCCCCGGTACAGAGGTCAGGCTGACAGGCCTGTAGTTCCCAGGATCCTCCTTCCGGCCTTTCTCATAGACAGGCGTCACATTGGCAAGCCTCCAGTCATCTGGGACCTCCCCTGTTAACCAGGACTGCTGATAAATGATGGAGAGTGGCTTGGCAAGCTCCTCCGCCAGCTCTCTCAGTACTCTCGGGTGGATCCCATCAGGCCCCATAGACTTGTGGGTGTCCAGGTGGCTTAACATGTCCTTGACTGCTTCCTCCTGGATTATGAGGAGTTTATTGTGCTCTCCATCCCCATCTTCCAGCTCAGGGGGCTGAATACCCTGCGGATACCTGGACCGGCCTATTAAAGACTGAGGCAAAGAAGGCATTAAGTACCTCAGCCTTGTCTTCGTCCTTGGAGACAATGTTCCCCGCCATATCCAGTAGGGGATGGAGATTCTCCTTGCCTCTCTTTTTGTTGTTAATATATTTGTAAAAACATTTTTTATTATCCTTTACGACTGTAGCCAGACTGAGCTCTAGCTGGGCTTTTGTCTTTCTAATTTTGTCCCTGCTTGACCTAACGAGATCCTTGTACTCAAGTATCATATTATTGTATTACAGATATAAGAATTTTAGCAGCAAGAAATAAATATTGTGGAATAGGAAGGACCAGAGATAATTTTTTTACATATTTTGTGCCTTTTCCATTATGTTTCTTTGAGGTATATCCCAAATATGTACATTTATAGAGGATCATTGTTCTCCTGTCTTGAAGGCACACAACCCCTGGCAGAATGCCATGCAGAAGTAGCTATCTGAACCATTGCAAAAACTACCACGTCAGAACAGCTGACACTGCACAATGTATTGGACTAAGAACTATTAGACTTACAGAACCAAGATTCTCTGTAGTTACATTTCAAGCATGACACATTTAGGGAGCTTGTACTTCCACTGTACATGCTACACCTGTCCTGAGATGTATGAAGAATTCATGTTCTAGAGCCATTCATCTGGCAGTTTTCATCCAGAGACAGATTCATATGTCCTGAAACCATTTCTAGCCGGAAGGAAGGAATCAGCTGAGGTAGCACATTAGTTTCGGAAATGAAACGCCAACATTATCACCATCTGTTTTGCCTACATCTGGTCCTTGAGAAGTGGGTCTTGCAGCTGTTTCTGTTAAGCTGCTACTACTACTGCTATGGGGTAGCGGGGTTTTAAACTGACTACAACCACTGATTGCTACTGCCAGTTGCAGCAATATCAGTCACCAGCAAGCATGGCTCTTTAGGTCTTTTTCTGCTGCAATCCAGAACTCATTGAAACCCTGCTTTTTCCCTCCCTTTCTTAGCCTCTCATTTCTATGGTAGCTAAATTCAGTGTCACCTTCAAGTTTCCTTCCAACCATTCATTGTACTTTAATCTGAGCTTTTTTGAAAAGTACTGCAAAACATATGAAATTAATATTTCATTTAATGGAGAATATAATGATACATATTTAAAGATGGTAATGCAATACATGCTAGGATGATTTGAGCTCTCATTGGCCCAAATTTTAGAAAATTACGTAGCGAACCAAAGAGATTTTTTTTAAGAGTCCATTAACTTTTAATGCAATGACAAGTGACTTTCTCTTATATGAAATAAATCAAGCTTGTAACAAAGACTGACATATCCTGCAAGACTAATGTTTGCATGACAAGTATCAGCAACAATGATAAAAATAAACACCTCTAGAAAACTGATTTATGGGACTTGTTTTTAAATCTACCCGAATTGTATTAGCCCAGACCTTTTACTCAAAAGTTATTACCTGAGTCTGTTACCCTAAAACTAACTAGAGGGTAGGATAAATGTTTTAGTACTGGGCTATAGTCATTTATATTGATGTGCTTAAGTACAGCAACAGGGTTTTGATTTATCTGACAGAAAAACAAACACATTATCTAGAAAGAGAGGTCTAGAGGCTAAGACTTAAGCTATGATTTTATACTATTCATAACTGGTCAGGTGACACTCTAAAGAAATAATCCATCCTATAGATAAATGACATGGAAGGTCTAACTTTAAACTGAAAAAAACCAAGCAATCTACACTTATGTCGTTATGAGAAGAATAGCATCTAATAGTATAAGTCACTTTACACTTTTATTCTTAACTCTGAATTTTTCTTCATTTTTAAAAGTAAATGTGAGTATAAAACAATGTCCTTTTTGCCGCTAATTCTCAAAAAAATAAAACTTCAAAGAAGAGATGAAAAAGTCCATTTTGTAGCCTAGGAGACCTGGCATAGTTGAATGTAGAACCTTGTTTGTGTCTGTTATCATCTGGTTTGCAAATAAGTAATTGTGGACTTTTAACAAGTTACATTATTTATGTGTGACTTTTCTGCCTATGTAACAGAATTACAGGGTTATTTAAGAGACATGCTATTCAGTAGCTGGAAAGAGCCTTGAAAGGGTTATTGGTTTGCACCACTGTGTAATTAATAAGTTGTGCAGAATAAGTATTTTTTACTCCAGCATCTATTATGTCTTTTTTAGGGTGAACACACGCTGCTGAATGAAAGTCTAACATACCCCAGCAATTCTTGCTTCCTAGACTAGCAACCTCACAGTCCATATGATCTTTCATATTTCTTCCCCACACTAACTTATTAAGTAAAAGATATGACTCCTTCCATAAGTGGCACATATAATGAATAATGACAAGATATGGGCTCGCATTCAGGCAAAGCTCCAATAAACTTCATTGAGCAAAGTATATTAAAAAGTTGTAAAAATTGTTCTTCATTTTTTGCCAAGTATCTACTGATACTATGCTGAATCTATATTTCTGTTGGTCCATATGTGAAGAGAGCCATCTACCCTTGTGTAACTTGTTGATTCATAAGAAAACTATTTATAGTGGAGAAATAAGAACTTTGTATGTGTGAGGAGATTAAAGCCTAGGCTTGGTCCAAACAGTTCAGAGTTGGAGCACATGACTATATGGGGCTTCGACGCTTTTTGCTTCCAGAAGCCAATTTACTATTATAATGCTTTGAACATTTCTTATTCAAGATTCTTGAGGAGCTTGTATTTACAAAACCAGCTATGTATAGCTTGGGATCAATGTTCATATAGATAAATTATGATCATATGAATTTTAGTGATAACTAAAGCTACAAGGAGAAAGCTATTATCACTTTTAACATTTTTTTCCACTGAAAAGGTAAAAAATACTATGAAAATTCATATTTTCTATGAGGTGATGTAGGGTTTATTGCATGCAATATTACTGCATTATAAGGACTGTGGTTGGGAAAACACACACCTTCATAAAGTCTGCTATTATAGATAACCTATGTCTCCAGTAATCAACTGGAGTTTCTCCTAGAATGGAAGGATGTTTTGCAACAGTCATAGATGTATCTCAAATTTGTGATTACTTGACTTATTTATTCATGTGACAAAAGTGTAGCTTTATTGGAGCATAAATTGAGGCACAGAGTTTTAAATGATTACACAAAGGCATCCTAGTGCTAATAATCTACTGGCACAGATGTGAAATGCAGAATATGTTTTCATAACAGACAATGCTGAGTGACAGCTTAAGTCATTTATAAGAAATACGCAAGTATTAAGCTCCTCCATTAGAATCACTGTGACAGGATTCAGTCAAATTGTCTACTTGGCTATTGAAATATTAACTATTTCCTTTTTTTTTTTGTGGCTTTTCTTCATCTAATAATAACATCAATTACACAGGTAAAAAAAACTACCTTGAGTATTTGTGGGAAGCCTGCTTCTCAACAGTTCCTGTTTGATTTGTTGTCATTGATCCAGTTTTATGGGATATTCAATATAGAAGAAGCAAAGAAACCATGCAGTTTTTCATAGTCTAGAATAAATGACATTATTAAAGGCTGGTTTCTACTTGCTAGCCACTGTTTAGGTTTTCTTTGACTGTCTGTTAAATTCATATATCCTGACACAGCATGATTCTTCTCCTATACTCCCGTTGCTTAAGGGTCAAAATAACTACTTTAACTAATCCCAGAACATTAAAATATCTCACTATAATTCAATGCGCCTAAATATCTTGACCTATGCCCTTTAAAATGTATACAAGTGGCCAAAATTCTAATGCATGACAAATTGACCACCTAACAGCTTCTCTTTGCTTGGTACTGCAGTACATAATGTCTAATATTGTCGAACTTCAAGGCCTCTTTCCAAACATTTTTGCCCTTTTTATTGCAGCAAGAAGGGACATGCTTTGAAGGCTCATCCTTTCTCTGAGTGGACTTGGTAGGAATGGAAGTTCAGCAAGACCAGCCTCTAAATCGGGTTATGGCTTGTGTTAATTATTTATAGATTAATTGTGTGGAAAAGAAGGTGATATCACTGGTAAAAAGCAGTATGTCACAACCTCCCAACCTATTCAGACTAAATAGCAATGACATTGCAAACAGAGCCATTGGCCTAAATGGTATAAAGATTTGGGGCTTAAGTAATATTTAGCATTCGGAAATGTTCAAGCCACTTCACTGGATAAGGGCAGCCTAAAAGATCTCTCTTTGTAATCAGTACTTTTTACTTTTAGTCAAGGATACAGAAAGTCCAGAAGTGAGAGCTAGACTGGAAAAAAAAAAATGTAAAGAAAGCTCAAGGTGAAGGAACATAAGAACATCATGACAGTTGGTAAAGTTTCAAGAGTCAGTGATGTGTTTTCACATATCTAGATGCTGTCTAGTTCTCCTTCACTTTACTGGTGTAAATCAGCTTGAGATACTTAAGTACTAGAAGGTCAGACCACTATTTTTATGGAATCACTGTAGTAATTTTAATAATAGCAAACTCTTCAGGTATTCCAGTAAATGCATAGTTCCAATGCAATTATATGATAACCTGTCACAAATTATAAATATCCACCTATATAGCATTAAAAAGCCTCATCTAGGGACTTTCTTAATCTTTGAGAAAGACAAAAACTCTGTCTTTGCATGAGTTCTAAGTACCTCTAGAAGATCATGAACACCTGTATTTAATTAATGTCGTATAATTAGAAGAAAGTATTTATTTATATTGGATAGCTGTGAAATTATTTAATCATTTGCTGCTAATGCATGAACAATGATTACTAAGTACCCTGTAACATTAGTGAAAACAAACATTTCACAACATGAAAAGAAAAAACCCAAAAGGACCTCACTCAGCTTTATGTTTTTCAGTTTCAAGAACACAGAGTGCTATATTAACTTCCCATAGTGTATAGCCTATATAATGTGCCTTTGTTAAGGGACTGAGGAGAAATAAGTCACCTCCTTATTTCCCTGTGACAGCTAGCAATATTTATGGTATATCTGCAGAGCTGCTACTATTCCTCTAGATAAATCATAATAGACCCAAACATTTGAAATATTTTTTCAACAAACGATAAATACAAATTTCTTGCTACTTCCTTCATATTTTTAAAAACCTTTAGTATTTTAAAGATTTCTCCATCACCTTGAAACCTAACTTTACTTTTTTTAATTGACATGCTTCAAAGACCAGGTAATTTCAAGGAAAACAAACCAAGCATTGCAGGACACAGATAAGAGGTATGACACACTGTTATGCGAGAAGGCAAGGAGTGAATGGACAAAACCAGGAACTTCTCTCTGACATGCCAAGTAAAGCAGGCACTATAGAAAGTCATATTGCATTAGGTCTGTGCAATATATCGCTTTCAGGAACAAGGAGGTAGGCCATTCCTGTCACTGTTTATTTCTCAGTTTCCTCTCAAAATGCTGAGTCCACGTGTAGGATTTGTAGGAAATCAAACTGCAGTTCAGTCTGTTCCGTCATAGCTTCAGAAAGCTATGAAAACAATTTTACTTGAAAAGAAAGCATTTTGTTGAAAAATAAGATAAAGAGGTGGTACACTTGTGTGTGTGAGAAAGTCAGCAAAAACCCTAGACTTCAGGAGAATCTTTAAAGCTTCTCATTAATTGAAAAAGTTCCAGTGCTCTGTGGTGTGGCTGTGGATGCATGTCAGACAAGAAATACCGGAAACACACAGAAGTGGCCCAGACTTGTCTTTTTAACATCTGGGTGTTTTTATGAGCGCTTCTTTTGCTGGGAAGGAGCAGTGGAAACAGAACATTTTCTTTAACCTGTCAGTACTGGGTTTGAGAAAGGTGTTCTTATCAACGTTTTTTTTTCCTTCTCCCCAGGACTGACATAAACATATCTCCAGGGCCCAGATCCTGCTATTTTTTCTGTCTCTCTTTCTTTGGAGATGCACTAGTTTCACTGGGCAGGGATATACCCATGGGAAACCTTCTTGGATTCAGTTTTTTCACTTGATTGAGGATTGTATTTTCTTTATATTTATAGATTTAAAAAAATACTATCGATTTGTTGTTCCTATTTGTTCAGCCTTTGTTTTCCAGGTTATTGCGATTTTCACTTTATTTTCTACCCCACCTCAGCCTCCTAAGAATATCCCTTTGAGAATTAATTTAGCTGAAAAATAATAGTCATTTTCACTGCTCTGGACTGACTTCTGGCAAACAACCAGGAGTTAATTTCAGGTTACTTGCCAAAATATCATTACTTGGGAATTGAATTAATGTATTGTATCTTTTGTGTATTGTCTCCTAAATAACCAGTTCTGTGGGTAGTTTATTTCTATTGTTACTTCCCACTGACAATTAAGCATCTTACTCATTAACAGATATTATCTTAGGGGTTTACAGGCTGCTTTTCTTCACAGCACGTTAGGGAGCTTCTACCTGTGTGATTTTATTGGAGTAAAGTGCTTGCTATGGTACTCCTGAGTTACTAGGGTAGTGGAGCATGCTCTTAGTTGATTTGATGTGGCAGAGAGGGGTATGAAGTAGATAAGAGTTGAGAGGTGGGTGTGAGTGGCTGTGATCATCGAGTGCTGGAATGAGAGCATTGGCGTGTAGGGGTGAGGAGAATGAAATTAGTGCCTTTGAATTGCTTTGAAACTGCTTTACTAATAACATGCTCAATTTATAAGGCTGATAAGTGGCTTTCTACCTTCTATCAGACTGTTACGAGTGAACAGAAACCATTTCAATCTCATGAGGGAGAGAGGTTTCTATTGTTGTCAATAAATTTGGAGATCTTGTGTTGCTGATTTATGTTTATAGTGTAAATATACACACATGCATATAGTCACACATATGATTATATGTATGTATCTTCAATGTTTGCCCATAATAAATTAAATCCTTTTCTAAAAATCCTCTGAAATATTGGGACCATGCTAAACGACTTCAAACTTCTGACAATGAAGCTATTGACAATATTCTAAATGAAATTCTCTAGTCTCCCAAAACATTCTAAGTGAAACTTTCTATTCTCCCTTTCTGTTGACACAATTTTTTCCATCTTGAAAGGCAAGTACCATAGCATTAGGACTAAAGGCTCATACAGTGTAAAATAAATGACCACGATAGTAAAAATGAAAATGTTTAATATGAGATGAATAAATATTCCAAGCCTGATATCAGCTTTAGCATTGCTTACACACCTGCTAACAACCCCATGCAACTTTAACTTACTAGTTCTACAGTTCTTTTATATCTGACACGTATTTACGCACTTTGTCTAGTAATAATAACAGCATATAGAGGAGCATATCATAAGAATCATATACTGTGACAAAAACTAACTGAGTATTTATGAAAATAATTGTCTCTGAAATTTTCAAGGGGTTGACTTGAGATCTGTAAATATGTAGAGGAAAAGGAATTCCTATTCTTCCCTTGGCTTCAGCACTTTCATCTCACACCTCAGTCTAATTGATATGTATTCAGTATAATTGATACATTATAATTAAAAATTAATTGCCATTACTAAAAACTAATTTCATTTAACTGGTTAAAATCCTGGACTCACATGATTTAAAATATTTTTAGTTGTAAAGGAGAAAACAATGATTGCATCATATGTTGGGAGACCAGCCACAGTTTACTTGGAAATACCTTTCCTGTCTTGAAAACATTATTTCCACCATTGGAGAAATCAGATAAAACATTTTATTGCCTTGTGCTATCTCACTTGTCACCCAGTAGTGGGAAAATGCAGAGCAATACAGAAGAATTACTATTTATTTCTGTATTAATTTTTCAAGTTTAAACATGGCGGCATGGATGAGGGAGAAGTACTTCAAATTCTTAGCTAGAATCAAGTCTTTCTTAATTTACTTATGGGTGATCAAGAGGAGCAAGATTTAATTTATAATGATCATATAAGTACCCTCTGTAAGATAAAATCTTACTGTGCATTCAGGGAAATGCTTGATTGTTTGCTGGCTGGATCTGTGTCCTGAGAGATGGCTGACAAATGTGTTAGTGGATTAGCTAAGAATTTGTTGGCCTTCAACTCAATACTAACTTTACTACAGTGAGTTTAGTAGATTTAAGAAGCCCAGACTCAATGCTCAGCAGTAAAGTAGGCTAAAATTAATTTTAGAATTTTTCAGGAAACTCAATGAAGGAAGCAGAGAACTTAATTATGCCAGCTTCTACAACCATGGTCCGTTCATATTATCAACACTCTACATATCTGTTTCCTTAGCTCATAGTAGAAGGAAATACCTCTCCACAGAAAACTGGGGAGAGGACATGAGAGAAGTCTATGAAATCTTGGATGGCTTCCTGCTCTCAGGGAGTATCAGCAGCAGGTGGACTGTCATAGGCAAAATGACCAGAAGTAGGATATGACTGCAGAAAAGGATTATCATCTTTCAAAAGTAGCAGAGAATTAACATTTTTAATGTTTCACAATAATATTATTACACTGTCACAATTTCTGTTTTTTCTCATTGTTTCTTCCTGTCATGGGACAAATTAGATTAATGTGTGTAATTTCTCATCCACTTTCAGATACTTGTACTAAATGTAATGACATTCAAAATTTGCCATGTGTTTGGCCTATGTAAGATATCACAAAACTTGAAACTCTGTTGCATTCTGTAATTTCACTGCCTGTCCTTTTCCTCCTGTAAAAAATTCTAGTACAACTAATTTGTGAAGTATTAGTAGAGCAAGCACACAGTAAAATTATATATTTGTTTCCAAAAAATCCTGTTTCTGACTTGATTCATTGATGTAGCAATTGGATTTCAGAGAATGAAAAACAGTCACAGAAAGGACAGCTAATAACACAGTCTTTATATATCCATGTAAAAACTCACTTTTCTTTTTTCTTTTTTATGTTATGTTAGAGTCCATATTTTGCTCCCACTACTTCTTCATGGCAGGAGCCTTTTATCTGTTCTCATGACTTAGTTTTGAGGTTTTGGAAACTGTACACCAGACAATCCAAAGTATTAGAAAATCCAAAATGCTCTCTGAAACAGGCTTCAGAAATATTACCTTGTGTTTGCATGACTGCATAGTTCACTCTCTTTTGGCATCACTCTGAACTTCTGTTTGTAGACAAGCATATTTCTCACTTTGACTGTCCTAGCCTGTGCTGTAATCCCTTTCACTCTTGAACAGATGCCAGACAACTTTAATTTCATGTGATATGAATGACTTTCCCTTGGATGTACAAAAAATATGCTGAACTTGTTTTATTTGATGACATCACTAGTCAGGAGCTTTAACTCAAGGCTGAAAAGGGCAAAAGGTTTTCTAATTCAGCTGTGCCCCTTGTTGAAACATTGACTAGAAAATGTCTACTTATCAACCTACTAAATGGTAAGAAATTTTATTTATATGTGCAGTTAGTATGTAACCTTTTCACTGCTTCCCTGTGCCTTACATTCCTGATGTCTTTTTCAGATGTCATTCTGAAAATGTCATAGATCAAATCCTTCAGTAAGGATGTAATATAGAACAAACCTGACTTGTTATGACTTTAAGATTGATTTTGTTGAGCTGCGCTTTTTCTGTTTCCAGAATATGGCTTCCCAATCTGCATAAGGTGATTTTTTGTTTTCGTTTGGTATTTTGCTTTGCTTCATTATGTTTGAACTTAGCATAAAAATGCTCCTAGCTAGTAGAAGGAACACTTCTTGCATAATAATCAACATACTTCTTTAAATAAGGAATGAGTGGCAAGTATGGACCTACATTATACTTTCACAGAAATACCTTCCTATATCCCCTCCAGTTACATCTACACTAATAAAGCTTCACAGGAAGGAAAGAAGCTTGTAACTCTAGTTTATGTTTATTCATATTTTACCAATTGCTCTGGCAGGCCATTGAAAATCTTTCCTCTCAGAATCCTGTTTTCAAATCAGCCAAACTGAATTTCAAAGAAGCCATTTTACAAAATGCGTCAATAACAGATTAAGGATAGCAGCTGTTAGCTAATGTGATTATTCCTATCAGTAGTATAAACAATGCCACTGTCACTTGTGTTATTTTGACACTGGAATACTGGAATCTTGACTGTAGATCCTAAGAAGAAAGCTTGGATATGCAGGGAAAGCTATGTTTGGATTGAGGAACTGCAGATAATGTAACATCAATTAATCTATAGGATAATGCTTGTTTAGATATTGTTGGTTTCATTGATTTTTTTCCTTTTTACCGTTGTAGCACAATAATTATAAAGTTTGTCCTAGATATCGTCATCAGTTGTCATAATTGTCACTTCCCCAGAGAAAAGTGCTATTGAAAACATAAAACAGCCACAGTGAAGCTAAATGCAAAAATAAGTATTGTGTGTTACACTATGCAGTATCTGTGAAGAGCAAGGATTGCTTTTACATTATTCATTTATTTAGAAAGTGCAGCTAGTCTACTTCCATTTACAAGTCTTCTGACACTTGCTTTAAGAATGTCAAATTCAGACTCTATTGTAATAACCTTTGTTGCAAAATTAAGTCTTATCCACTTACCTGTTCAGACGCTTGGAAAGGTGGTGACAAAAATGCTTCTAACTCAGCACAAATTACAAGGGAATACCTTTGAAGAATTGATTTTGCAGAACCAAGCCATTACAAGGCTTTCCTTCTGAAAACTTTCAAGTACACCATGGTGGTTGTCTTCCAGCCTGAACCCAGGCTGTACACCATAATCTGCTTCCTGGTCCTCATTTCAGGAAAGGACTCTGTTTTGCTAATGGCAGCCACTGGCAGTTAAAATGTCTACTGTAAAATTGTAGTAGTCAGTAATACAGATTAATTCTTTCCTTAGAAGACAGAAAAATCTGTTGCAAAAGCAACCCATGGCTGCTCACTAACTCCTCTACCACACTACCAAAGCAGAAGGGTAAAGGGTGTTGTGGCACCATCCTGGGAGTGAGTGGTGTGATCCATGCCCCAGGAGAAAAGGAATTTGGGGCCCTAATGCTCCTTTCTGGCTGAAGCTGTGCACTTGTGTTTTCTGCTGCCGTCTGACCATTATGCAATTTGAGACAAATGTCCATCATGGCCTCTGCGCAATTGTGGATCAGATGTTACAGAGGGTTACTTTGAAACCACCCCTGGTTCATGGTCTAGAGCTGCCAAATTAATGAAAACTGTGTTGTCATATAACTATATAATCCAATATTCTAATTAAACCATAAAGAAACCTGTTAATGTAATTCTTTGCATTTCAGTCTGCCTTTTTAAAACACTTTCTCTGGGAGGGGTTATGAATTTTCTATTTGAGATAGCTGAGAGAATGCAAAAAATTTTTTATTTTTACCCCCAAGCAAATTCCACTCTGCTAGTATTTGTGTGGAAATAATTAATTTGGATTTAATCACAGTATAATTTTGCCTATATGTCTATAAGCAGTGTGGCAGTTAATTACAAAAACACTCAAATAGTTGTTACTGAAGGAGTGTAATATGGAGGAAGAGTATTAACCTAGCAAGCCAAAATTAAATGAGCCAATAGGAAGAAAAATAAACCAACACCCCCACTCAAAAAGCCTCTTTCACTTTTTCAAGAATTTATTCTTTCCATTCCCACTGTTTCCTAAGTACTGTCAAAAAGTTGGCTAGAAAAATTTTTTTTCCAGAAATGTAAAAGGGCATCTCATTTGCAGATGAATTGTGTCACTGAATACATTAGTGAAACATGCAGCAGCTAAATCACCAAAGGAACATGTATAATGAAGAGATCGTGAGCAAGTTCTAGAGTGATATCTGTTTGTAAATTCATGTGTTGCAAGCTTTAAACAATGAACAAATCTTCATCCCTGTCAAACCCATGGTACCTGTTTGACTTCAAATGTATTTTTGAGACCCACTGAGGCCAGAAAGATTTTATCATGTTGCTAGTCATTTCCCAGCCAGGGTCAAAAAGACACAGAATTCACAAGGGTGAAAAAGATGGAACGTGTTGACATAATTTTTCATTCTGCAAAATTTATAAATGAAAGAACCTTGCTATTGTTTAACAAATAGCAATACCAACCTTCTTTTTTTCCTGATTTTCTCATCATATCAGTGAAACTTGTAAGCAGTAAAAGACCTTAATTTTTCTACTATTCTAAAACATGTTCACTTCTACTAAAAGTAGGAACAAATATATTTTAAGATGACAGAATCAGATCTGTGTGTAGCTATCAAATTTAATGCAATTTTTGCCTATACAAATCTAACAGGTTTGTGATTTTTTTTTTCCAGAAATTTTACAACTTTGCCATTTACACAGAATATAAACAGCTCTTGAGAGTTTTCCTAGAGAAACTCATCTTTTATTTTTAGCAGTAAACAGTAAAAAATACCCAATGAAAATAGAATCTTCTTTCTGCTGGCTTTCCCATCAAAATGAATTTTTTTGACAGTGCTCATGAAATGTGCCACTTAATTGTTCCATGATTTGAAGACACAATTTAATTTAAATGCTAATTAACAAAGAATGCTTAATTAGAATAACAATGGATATCCAACGTTATTCTCTTCCTTGCCTGACCCAGGATATAAGCCTTAGTTTAAAGCCCTATTAAAAACACATCAAATGCCCTGTACTGCTGCAGTGCCATAGCTTGCCCAGTTTTTAAGCCATGGTATGACACATACACATAGATTTTTCATACCTCTGTACACCCATTTTGGAACTCTGTTCCACAGGGCTATGATGAGAGGTACTGCTACGTTCTGCTGTTATGTATAGCTTTTCATTTATCTGTTTGTGTTCAGGAAAATGTTGAGTTTTGGGAGACAAGCTGTGATGTTCTTAATTTTTGTAATACTCTGTGCTGAGTAGAGGATGTATTTTGTAGAAGGAAGTAACAAAAGAATATAATCAGAGAAATAATTGCTGTCTTTGGCTGGCATCTCCCCAGAAATGTTGGCCTGGAATTACATTTGTTCTTTTCCCTGCCTGGTGTATATGTGCAATTTAGTCACATTACACATTACTCAGACTTCCTCCAGAGTTGAAATGAAAAGTCTCAACGACAAGCTATAGGAGGAAATGGAATGCTAGATAAGAAGATGACACTTGGTATCTGAAAAGAGATGACAGGAGGGCAGAATGGACATACAAAATGTCATATTCTCCAAGTTCATTTGTAAGATGATTGGTTCTGCTGCGTAGCTGTTTCACTTTCAGGTGACTGCCTCAGGCCTCAAGGTGCTGGTGACGACTGGGATATTCAGCACCATCAGTAAGAGGCAATTTCAAAGAGCAAAAAGCAGTATGCAACATCTTGCTTTCCTTTCCTCACAGGAAAATTTACAACAGATCCTAAAACATTAGAACAGAGCTTATGGCATGTCTACATTTCTTAAAATAGTAATTATTAATGGTATTAATTGATTTGGGAATCTGGATGCTTTCTTTTTGTGCTTAAATGAAGTTATTTAACAATTAACTATTATTTAAAACCTGATCTTTGTTTCTCAGCCACAATTACTTTACTTGGACAAATAGAAAGTCAGAGAAGTCATAAATAAAATGAATACACTGACTATTGCCAACTTAATTTTGAGACCTAAAGTTTCTCTTAAAAATAAAACCACTTTTAGTGTAAGCTGCACACAGCAGCACGAAGGCAACCCAACAGGTTCTAACTGAGGACTGGTGAAGGGTATTGCCATGACAATGAAAAATACCTCTATAGCCAACAGGATGGATGCTTTATTACCATGAAATTGATATTAATAACCATAGTATTGATTTTTTTCTTTTTATAACTTTGGACAAAATATCAAAATTACTTGATTTTTTTGTAAAATGTAAATTGCAATACAATTAGAAAGGAAACCACAACACAGTTCAGCTTCCATAGAGAGTGAACAGAGAAACTCAAGATCCCAGTCAGTGATAAGTAATGTATTGCTTCATCAAGGTATTAGAAGCTTAATGAACACACACAGAAATTCACCTTGTACCTTTTAATGGATGTATTTAAGTTGTGAAATGATGCACATTACTTGGGTAACAGTGAAAAAAGAATTCTATCAACTTCAAAACTAATGCCAAGCAGCAGAAACTTAAAGAAAGGTAAGGAAGGCTAAACAGGACAAAACCACAGTAGATCAGTAAAATCGTTCTCCAGAGCTACAAAAGAACCACTAACTTCATTTGTTACCTACATTTACACTAAATTCAGTATAAATTTCATCTCACAGGAGAATGTGCCAAGAGATGCAAATTGATGTACCATCTCAGATTAGTGGGCTAAAATCCCAGAAGGGTTTGAAGTATAGGACAAAGGAAAAACAACATTTGCCTCTCAAAAAACTGCCAATAGATACTAGAGGTCCACCGTTGTTCCTCCAGCCTTTACCTTGTCAACTTTCTCATTCATCAATGGTGGAGTAGAGCTACCATAAATATGAATACGGCAGGATGGGTGGTTTGCAACTTGATCTTTGTTGTCTCCTCGTTCAGATGGGATTCCAGGCTGTTGAATTATGCTGGAGAGAACACACATAAAACAACTCCTTCCTGTCTTTAAGGGAAATGTCTTTATTTCATGAAGATAAGATTTAGCTTATGTGAACAATGAACTGACAAATTTCAAACACTTCTGGGATGTCTGACTGCTGGTTTTGTACTTACAAATAAGGATCTTTTAGTAAAACTTCAAGGATATATTACATGAATATTCTGCAAAGTTGCAAAAAATGCAAAATGTGTTAGCACTTAAAGACATTGTTACTATAGCTGTACAGAAAAGTGAGAAAATGAACAGATAATTGATTCAAAATTGCTTTTATTTAGGTGTACCCATATTAATTTTCTCTTTAGTGATGAATATGTTTCAAATATTATATTCACTTTTTAATTTCAAAATTTCCATCTTTCTCTTTTTCATATTGCTTCCTAATGTATCATTTTGCTGAGATACCACAAAACAGTGAAGAAAAGTATTCACAGTAACACTGCTGCAGTTAATTGTTTGAGAATTAAATATTTCACAAATGTAATAACTATTTTGTTGACAATTTTTGTCCTTCATAAAACAATTGAAACATCTTTCTGTAAAAACAAACAACAAAACAAGGGATAATATAGTCATCTTCATTCAGGACCAAAGCTAAGTGAAATCAAGAAGAGCCTCTCCACGTTTTTTTCCATTGATGGCCATGTTCAGTAGAAGCAGTTTGAGTCATGCCTGAATATGTGACTCATTTGAATATTTTATTAAAATAACTGCATTATTTGCACTTTATTGAAATAACTGTATGATATGTTTTTAACTGCCCATCATTCTTAAATAAATCTTTAAATATCTCTCTTATTGAATAGCTATGGATTATAGATAATTAAACCTAAATAAATAGGAGGTTACATTACATGAACTTACCCAAGTATGACATTCAGAAGTCTTTATATATACATGTAAATGTAATAATGGGGGCTCATGTTGTTAAAATGACATGTTTAGAACAGAACACTCCTTACCTTGCTATCTTAGTATTAGCAAGAAAGATGAGCAAAAGATCTGTGCTCTTTCTTCTATGCACACGTTGTTTCAAATCTCTGTTTACCCATTTTATAACAGGTTATGTCTGACTTGGGTTATATTATGAACAGATGGAAGTATGTCTTTTTAGAACATATTAAAATAAATTGTCAGATTCATGTCTTATAAAAATCCACCGTTTCCTCTGTGCTTACATGTTAGAATATGTGATGAATAGTGTTTCATTGTTCACATTTCAGTCAATGTTCTTTTAAGAAGTTTGGGAAGAGGGATGGGAGGTTGCTTCTTACTTGGCAACTTCTGAGCCTGCTCAAGGTAGAAGATACTCCTGACCAACATGTGAGAATATGTAGTTGCAACAGGGAGCTGAGAGCCTGTAACTCCACCAGGCAGTGTCAGACTTGAATAAGGAGCAGAGGCAAGACATCCAGGCCTAATTTGCAACAGAAGGTGAAACTTTCTTGAAAAGAGATGGTGATTTCACTGTTTATTTCACTAAGACTGGGATTTCATATCAAGTTTTGTTCCATCAGTATGTCCTGAACTGTGGATATGGATGCATAAATATACCAAAGCTAACTGATCCTTCTAACTAACTCTGATCCTTCAGAGGCCTTTTTATCCAAATGGAAAAGAAATATTATATGCTCTGAACTGAAAGAAAAAACAAAAAAGGGTATAGACATAAAGTGAAAGGGTGTAATTCTCATCATTTTCTTTAAGGAATCAGATTTCATTGCGGAGAAGGAGGAGAAGAAACATTGCTGGGATAACTTACTGTTAAGTAACAGAACGTGGCAAACAGCATAAAGGAAAATTATTTTTTTGTGTGTGTTCAGTCTAACATGCAAAAGAAAGCACTTATCTTGATTCTAACTTACTACACTGTTTAAGAACAGGTATTCTTCAGCTTAAAGTTTGTAATTTTTAGTTAACTAGCTAGCCACAAGTCTATCCTAGACTGGCAACATCTGCTTACTTGTGGGGAAACATACCAGATAACTTCTGCTTACTTCTCAAAGGACAGGTGCTGACACTGAGACTCACTACCACAGCTGCCCTGCTAACCTCATTCATGTTTTCAGCAGCAGCAGCTGAAGGCTTTCATCAGGCCAAGTACAGACCTAGCTTTGGCGCCTTCAGGTCAATGTGGCTGCATTAATAGCATTGTTACAGGCTACCAGGTACTGTCTCCTAGCACATTTTTATCCGTTTTGTGGATGAATAAAAGAGGTGTGATCATTGGAGCAGGGTGCCTGAAATGACAGCAGTTAGGCCACTTAAAGTGTATGAGCCATCATAATAGTTCACAGGAATCAGTGTCATGAATGGACTATAACTAATTTAATTTAAATTAATTTTTAATTTAGTATCCTGAGTTGGAAGGGACCCATGAGGATCATCGAATCCAATTCCTGGCTCCACACAGGGCAACCTAAAAGTTAAACCATGTATCTAAGAATTTGTGCAAATGCTTCTTGAACACTGACAGGCTTGGGGCCATGACCACTTCCCTGGGGAGCTTGTTCTAGTGCTTGACCATCATCTCAGTGAAGAAGTTTTTTCTAATATCCCATGGGAACTTCTGACACAGCTATAAGCCATCCTGTTGTGTTCCTATCACTGCACACCAGGGAGAAGAGATCATCACCTCTCTCTCCACTTGCCCTCATGAAGGAAGGTGTAGAGAGCAATGAAATCACCCCTCTGTCTCCTCTTCACTAAGCTGAACAAACCTAGTATCCTCAGCTGCTCCTCATAAATCATGCCCTCTAGTCCTTTTATAATTGTTGCGTTTAAAAATGTTTTGTACATTATTGGAGGGGGGATAAGGAATTAACACCACCTATTTATGTAATGTCTAATAAAGAAGTAGTGGCTTCCTTACATCAATTTAGGCCTTGCTTCCCACATCTGTAATGTGATACATGGTCTTCAGTGGTAAAGATATTAGTAATAAAAGTCTTTTGTTTTGGATTAAATGTAAATGACATGTAGAAAAAACCAAAAGCTTCACACTTTAAAAATCCCGCTATGGTTAAAGCAATTTATTGTTTATTGTCCCAGACTAAACCAGATTATTTCTTGAATCAGATTAAATTTATATAAGAAATATTTTGTGAGAAGGAAATGTTTATGTGGAGGAGGAAAACCATAAAATAATTTCTGACTGAATATTTGTAGCTGCAATGAGACTGATGCAGAGTGGAAATTCTCACAGTACTATGGTTTTTATTTATAAACCATAATGATCTTCAGGTCAGGAAGAGAGTGGGATTTTAAAAAGTCTGCGGTGTTTGGTAATCCTTTTGGTAATCCTTTGGAAAAAGTGTGAAAGTGAATACATAGTTTTTACAAATGGAATTTATGTTCAAAGAATCAGTATATTACCTATGTGTGACAAAATCTTATTCCTCCTTTTCCTTTTACCTTGGTGTGTATTGATAGAGCCCCAAGGCAGCAGAAGCATATTTCAAATTTGGCTAGCTATGGCTGACAATGCAGTAAGCTGCCGCAAAGTGTCAGGATGATGAAGCAGCACTGCACAGTGCTTCATTTGCAGAGTAGGAAGAAAGGAGGAAAGTTGGAATGAGCTATAAGTAGGGGCAAAGGATCCCTATAGTCATAGATCATCTGCCAAATGCAATGTCATGGGATGAATACTACCTTGAGTTGTTAGCAGTATCTCTCATGTGCTTATAGGTGTCCTTTGCCATCTGTGGAAACATTCCACTACCTTCAGTAGCCTTATAAAAATCCTATTGAACTGGAATTTGCAGAGGGGAACATTAGAACACTAAGTTAATATATGTCTAAAAACATGTATAGTATAGTAACTATGATGCTATTGTTAGGTGGCAATTTAGGGTGCCTCTCGGTATCACAGTGTCTTTCATTGCCATAATTATTGCGTATATAACAGGAAGGAAAACAGTTTTCATTTTTGTTTCTCTGCCAATAAGGAAATCAAGTACAAGTCTTAACAAGTTGGGTTTAAATCAGTTATTGTCCTTTTTATGGTGGAGACACTGAGTCAATAGTTAACAATATGGGCCTACCAGAATAGCAGCTATTGTTTCTTCTCTGAAATATACTTTGCTAAAGTGCTGGATGCTGAATAGCAGAGACACCTGCCTCTTTCTGTGTTATTTACATACTACTTCAAAATCTGCATTTATTGAGTAGCTTTGATGTTACCTTTAGGAAACCAGTGTGATGAGATATTAATTTCCTTCCTTCCAATTTTCTACCACCGATTACTCTGTTTTGCAAAGCTAATCATAGTCAGTCCAATGAAAGAGTTCTTTTCATTCAAACTTATTTTTATACTACTTTATGATATTTTAATATAGCACATTTTTTCACCTGATTCTTCATTTTCTTCTGCAAAGTTACTAGATTTTGGAAAAGATTGAGTTTTCAGATACATAACATGCACGGCATTTCACTTGTTGGTTTGAACGGTAAAGCAGCACCTGTAGCTGATACTTCTGAGTTATGATATAAACTGCAATCTGTGGCTGCTTTTAGATATTAGATGTTTTAGATATTATATATTTTAGATCTAAAATGATGTTCTGCCTGAATACTAAGTAGTTAGTCCAGTGGGATCTGCAAAATGGTGCTATAAACCTCAACAGTGGTTCTGTCACTTCCTCTGTCAAAAAAAAAAAAAAAAAAAAAGTCAATAATTTAGAACTCCCTGTTTTGTTTCCAGCAGGGAATACTGCAAAATTCAGTTCTTAACAATGTTGCTTGCCCCCTACTGCAGTCTTGATCAAACCCAGAAGTATCACCTCACAGAATTTAGAACTTGCTCTTTGACTGAAAATTGGTCTGTTAAAGATCACACTACAATGTGCTAGAGCCAGAGAAAAGGAAATTCTAACCTTTAGTTTCAAAACTTGCTTGGGTGAGTTTAACTATGAATATTGCTTATTATGTAAGCCTGATGGTATACTGTCAATATCTCTCTCAAACTGAGGGAATCGCAATGTTTTCTTCTGAGAAGCACTGCATTGCAGAGATAGGAGGATAAACACTTGTGGGTGGTGATTTGCAGGTGCTATTAAATGGATCTATTCTATACTTTACTGGTTTTATCTAGCTATGCACTTCTAAACTACCTTAGCTTCATAATACCTTCATATTACACTCATCTTGGAAACACTACCTTCTGAAATCTCTTCTGTTAGAATGGTGTCAGAATAAACTGGACACTACCAATATTTGTGATACTGAGTAATTAGCACATACTGTATGTAGGTTTTTTCCAGGCCTCTCCCTCTGCTTTGTTTAAGGAAGTAGGCATGAACGATAACTATGTGATCTCTTTTGGCCTTTATGTCTGCCAATTGTGTGAAAGTTTCAGCAGTGTGAGATACAATTCATTAAGAACACACTAGGTTTACCAAATCTGTTATAATTAAGCCAGCTCTGTCTTCTAGAGTTCGGTAGTCAAATGTGATATTTTGTATTGTAATTGTAGTATTCAGAAGTAGGCTTCTGAATATGCAGGAGAATTCTAATAGTAAATCCCATTTTTATTTCATGAGAATGGTATAAAAAGATGTAGCATGAGAGGCACTTGTAATTGGCAACGTTGTGTATATGAAATCATTTTCACCTTTGAAAATACATTGTTTTATTAGCTTCTGTTAGATGTATTATATAACTGCAACTAAAATAATTATCTATCTCAAGAAATGTTAGACATGTAGGGTATAAAAACAAAGGTCTGCATAAGACAAATTTGGAGGAGTGGTGAATAAATAATCCAAAGAACACTAGAAATAAATGATATTTTTTATTTTTTCTTATATACATTATAGTCATGAAATAACAGATTATGGAATGTTGTGGAGAACTGGTGTTGCAGAGAGAAATACCATATTTTCGTAGCACTTTACACTGGCAAAATCCAAATTATAACTGACTTTTAAAAAATTTCATACTTTCAGTCATCTTTTTATTGTAAACTTTTTCCTCATGTAATGTTTCACTTAAATATTGTTATTTTAAAAAAATCAGCTCTAGAAATATTTGGAATTTTCAGTCATTTAAATTGTTATTGCAAGAACGAGTCACATAATAGAAGATGGATATAGCACCTCCTACCCCACTGCTCACCCTCTGGCCCAGAATCTGGATGCACTAAGCTGTTTCATTAGATCAACACCATGCAAAAGCTGAAATATCACAGTTTTAGAGCACAAGTATTGAGGTAAACCAAAACTGCCTTTTGGTTTCTGTAACACATCAGGCTGCAATTTGTAGTTATTCGGTAGCTGCCACAGAAGTAGCTGACCTTTCCCTATAGTCAGCTGGAGCAGGACTGCGTGATTGCCACCTCAGTGCAAGCCATCCCTGGTTACGAATCAGAGCCCTGAATTTTTTCAAAAGCTAGGATTTAGCAAATTATTCCCATCGCTCTTCTCTCCTGACTATTTTTAACAAGTTCTATGAACTAATTAATCAACCCAGTCACCAAATGCAGGAACCAGAAAACTGATTGGCAGTTTTGGATTAAAGGAGGCCACTAAATAGTACTGATTTTTGTGCTCTGGGTAATCAAGTATTACTGTGTCTTTCTCAGTGGTGGGGAAAGTGAAATCAAGAAAGTTAAATTAGTTCACAGAAGCCCCTAGAATTAAACAGGGATAGATTTTTCTCAGAAAGACTAAATAACTTGCCTCCAGGACTAGGCCCCACTTGCGTGAACCTGGACTATTCTTCACTTAACTTCTCTGAATTGCCCACTGCAAATAGAGTTACTAATGATATTTAACTTTCCCTGGAAGTGTTTTGAGCAACAGCTAAATAATTTTTATGGAATTGTAAAAAGTCTAAAGATAGTTACAGGATTGTCTGCAACAGACAGATTAGGGATCTCAAGTTTCAAAATATTCCTGTGAAATGTGGGATATCACACACACAAAAAATGCCACTACCTCCAGCTGAATATTTCCAAGCTGATTTTTTTTTTTTTTTTTTTGACTGTTTGGAGTTCATAAACTTTGTCCATCTGAAATGTTAGGGAGAAAAAAAGTAAAATGTTGAGAAATGTGAAACTATGCTTTATCACCACTTCTCAGATCACATAGTTTAAACCAAATCAGGATCAAAACTCTTAATTGAATAGTTAACAGCATGTAATTAACAGCCAATCAGTGAACTATACATTCAGGATCAATATCAGATAAGCCACAAAACTAGACACTTACAAAATGTTAACAAATGCCCACAAATTTCTAAACACTCCTACATAACTAATCCCAAGAGTTTTCATATTCCCAACGCCCAGTGATGGGCTCAGACTCCCCTCAACCTCCCCACCCTCCCTGATTGATGTACATCCACTCCAGGTGTGGGTCCTTCCTTGGTGCACATGAAGGTCTCGCTCTCCTGGCAGGAGTGTTGCTGCTCATTGTGTCTGATGGCGAAGATGCTATATCAGGCCTTGACAGAGGATGTGCTGCTTGTGGGACAACTTGTGGCACTCTCAAACCAGGTTTTTGATTACCTCTGTGTCAACCTCAAGGTCTCCTCTCTTCTTTTCAGGCTGACTTCTTTGTTTCAGAAGTCTCTGTAATTTCTCAGTTATTATTTAATCCAGCTGATGTCCCTCTTTTGCTTTAACATGAACAATTTGGGGCAAATGTCCTCCCAGATAGTTTTGTGTAATTTGATTCACTCATGCTGTTTACACTTGCATTCCTATCTTTACAAGTGTTGTCATCCAGGCCATTTGTCAAAGGTGGACCATGGGAGCACTCTCATAGTATGCAGTTGAAAAGAAATATTTGCAGTAAGTGTTTTGAAAGCTTTTGGTTAGTTTTCAGCTGCAGGAAGATGGAAACATGGGTGCTGAAAATGTCAATTCAGATCTTAAAAGACAAATGTGAATGCCTTGGAAATTTTCACCCTGTCATAGCTTTGTCATGTACTTGCCCATGCTTGTCTGTCTGTTGGCACAGTTCATCTTTCTGCCTTTAGTAGAACAGAACCATATTGAAAAATCAAGGATATATGTAAGTGTTTTTGTGCATCCTTGATAATAGATACATATATATGGCTACTATACTAACCAATTATACTAACTTATGTAACATACTTCCCTATTTGGTCTTTATTTTAATTTCTATTTTACAGTGCATTAAGGCACTTCAAGTCTTGCATTATGTTTACATAATAAGGTGTTGATAAGATGAATTATGCTGCATTCTTTGGCTTATATGAATTAATTAACATTGTATTTTCCACTGGAAAGGACATTTGCTGTCTGCTCTATTATATCTTTCTTTACTGTGTCTGCTTTGTTGTGATATTTTGTAAAAGCTTCAAAATTGAATCCTACCTGTGTATTCAGACATATATATTACAGTGATATCAAAATCCTTTTTCACCTCTTAGTAGAATCCCTCTTAAATCACCTTCTACTTAACTAAGGCAGATACAAGGATATTGAAATGCTTGGCCAGGTTAACTTTACACCTTGTGTTTTACAAGTTTGTTTAATTGTAAAAGTTAAATGGTGAATAGCAAAGAGCAAGTAGAACTCATGAGAGCATTGCTTTCTTCCTAGTTTACTTGCAACGGACACATTAAAGGATATATAAAGGTGAACAGAGACTCCATTTCTGTATTTTATTTATTTTATCTACAGGCCTTTAGTGCATTACCTAGAGGAGAATTTAGGTATTATTTGCAGTGTCAGTAGTCTGTAGGAGTGAATGAACTTCTCATGTTTAGTACAAGGCTGAGTACATTGAACACTCATGACAAGGTTATAGCTAGAAAATATTACAGCTCCTTTCATGGGCTTCATAAGACTCATTTGCAGTGTTTCAGTCAAAGACTGAAAAATTGTGCCTGCAAAGACACAGACTTCAAATTCATGTGGAGAGCAAAACAAAGTCATGGTCTTTACAGTCCAGTGATCTTTTCTTCTCTCTGTAGCCAAAGCAACAGAAAGTAAAAGGAATACTTTGGTGTTGCAGAAGCAGTTGAAATACCTTGGGACTAAAGAAAACTGCTCTCTCCAGTCCTGTGAGAAGAGAGAATAATGAACCTTGCTACAACAAGGTAAGTACTTTTTCCTTTTCCTTAGTGGATGGCATTTTTCAGCAGTGTGTATACCATTGATAGAGACTTGATTATGGTACCAAAGAAGATTTATATATTCTAGCTGGAATGATAACTTTCTGGCTTTTGAAGGCTTATGAGGTATTTTTCAGACACTAATATTGCTGTATATTTCCTGTTTGACTTCAGGTAAGGCAACTGATAGCTTTGTACCTCCTTAATCTGTAAAATGGATTTTACAGTATTTCCTTTGCCTTTTTCTACTGTAAACTCTTATGCATGTACAAGAGGGCTGTTGGGTTTGGCTTCTGATCTTTACTTGAGTATAAATTACAAAAATTTCTGGGAGAAAAAGAATGATCTTTATTATTTTGCTTTAGACTGTTGTATAGAGCAAATATGACTGGACCAAAGGCCCTCATCATCAACTTCCAGAAAATTCAGTGCAAGGGGTGTCTGTGTATCACTACGCAACTCTGGGCTCATTATAAAGTCTTTCTCTATGCAAAATAGCTTACTTTTAGAAATAAGTCCACTAGAGTTCACAGAGTATATACACAATTGCAGCAAGAGTTTTACAGTAGATATTAAAAGGCAATGTAGACAATACATCTTAAAATGGTAATGCAAAAGACATAGCCTTGAAACACTATTGCAATTCTCATACTGCAATTGCTGTTGATGTAGGAAGAACTTATCCGTAGTCACAGGAACAAACACTGACAGAGAGATCTTTGTCAAATTTTCTTCCTTTAAAAAAAAGTGACAGCTAACTATTAAACACATGAAAAGTTTCCATGATATTAAGTGAATCAAAAATATCTACTCACAAATTATGGAGAAGAGTAAATACTGTAAATAATAATTCCAACAGGACACAAAAGACTGAGAAAAGCTTTATTTAAGCATTTGAGGTGGCCAAAGGGATGTTACATAATTTTCAGTAGTGTGTGTATATATACTTGCAATTCAATATTGCATTTTGTATGTCTCAAGTTCTTGGGCAGAATTCCCACAATGTTTGGTATTGTACCAGTTCCATGATGAAAAGAGGGTTACACTTTGCATCAGGAGCCTTACCAAGTGTTTGCTGAACCTAACAATTCATTAGAAAAACATCTGTAGATTTATGATTTATAGATCTATCCACAGGATAGATCAATTCTATCATCTTGCCAATCCTACGAATGGCTAGCATTGGACTGACCTTCAGGAAAACAAGAATGGAGATGACAGTTGGCATAAGCAGAAAGAACTCCAGGTGAGGGGAGATGTGGAGAAAATAGCTAACAGCATAGAGAAAATATTTTCTAAAGTTCTCTGGTAAAGGAGGGATCAGGGTTAGCAGTATTAAGGAAAATAAACATTGATGTCTTCATCTCCCTCTGTCACAAAGCACCTCTGACACACTCTTGATGTTGCACTCATTTTAAAGTTGGCATTCCCTGATTTTTTGCTTTTCCTTTGTAACAATAATGCTATTTTCAGTGGGTATCTTTGATTTATCATTTGTGTAAAGGAGCAACATAAACAAAGTTTTCTGTCTTGCTTTGTGTAATTTTTTGATTTGACAATCTTAGGACACCCAAACTCATAGTTTAATTTGTGGACCCACTAGACATTGAAATATCTCTTTAGGAAACAAATAACATTTATTAACATATTGAGGATGAAGAACCTTGGTGGTAACTTTTATGCTATTATACTTTTAATTATATTTTTGGATGCATCTGTTACGTTGGGTTTTTTTACTTCAGCAATCCATATTGTTGATGGATTCTTAATGTGTTCTAATGCAGTCACGGCTCATGTTAGCACAGAAAGCTGTGATGATAATATGTTTTCTGTATCCAAGACTTGAAATCTGCTCCACTTTCTCCTCTTCCTTCCCCACAAGAATAAAAGGAATTAACAGTGTGAAAGCTAAGCTTATGGTGCTATTGCATCTTGTTCAGCAGATAACACTAAGAAATCAGCATTTCCTATGTTTAATATCTTCAGACTTTCTCTATTAACATTGAGGTTATTAGGACAATAAGGAATGCTGACGTGTGGATTGTATAGTTGCTGAGAATTAAAGAGCAGTGTGGAAAAGGCATGTGGTTTCACTTGGATCTTTCTGTGCCAGCTTGGTAGTGACAAGGGAATAGAAAGTTAACTGATGCGCACAAATGGAATTTTCTTTTTTTTTAGGGAAGTAATCAATAGGGTGTGGTGAGGAACTAGTAGGAAAAGAGAGCATTGACAGAGAAGGGGAAGATGGCCAAAACACTGGACTTTCAGGTGTTTTCTGACTGGCAGGTTGTTTGGTCATTATTTCTAGCACAATTCAAATAGCTCAGAAGATCATCTAAGAAGTATGACCACGTGTTTGGTGAAGGACAGTTTTATTATTTATTTATATCTTCATCAATTAAATTGTGGGAGATTCAAGGAGATAAACTGTTATTTCTCATTTGTATTTGTTTATTTTTTCAGAATTATTTAGCATCAGTTTGCTTTTGTTACCACACATACAGTAATTGGTTGACTTACTGGTGTTCCTTTTGCTGAAAACCATTTAATGGCAGTAGCATGTGACAAAATTTTTTTTGTTTAGTTTGAGGTTACCACTTCTAGCCCTGCAGCACAACTATTTGCTGAAACTTGGACAGGGCAATATTCCATCACCAATACAAAAAAAAGAAGTTGATTTTGCTAAACTTCTGTTTAGGAAGAACACTGAAAACTCCAACAACATTGAAATGCTATATTTTATTTTCATGTATTGAAGTGTGGTTTTGTGTTCTTTATTTTTACTATTGGATATTGACAATTCCACGTACACACTGGCTTTTTTTATTGCTTTAAGAATTTTGAAGACTTTACTCTTCACTTAGAGCTTGAATGAATATGTATTTTTAAATCTCACTTCTTCAGTGAAGCAGCTATTTTGCCCTCTGTACATTTCTAATTATGCTCCTCGCCAGCGCTATATTATGCAGAGTGGTTCTTGATTATACCATTTGAAACAGTGCTTAATTTCTATGCAGAGATCTGTAAATGTGCCACTTTCAGCCCCTGTAACTACTGAAATGAAACAACTCCTTTCTTCTTGTTTGTGAACGTCCCTTTCTTTTATTAATAAACCAGCATTATTATTTTTTCCATGACCATGTGTTAATATCCTCGTATTCATTTTTTTCTCCATGCTTTTTCTGTACTTCCTGATCTTACTATAATCATGGCAGATTGCTAAACTGTAAACAGAACATGTACAGGTGATTTATACTTTGTAGTCACTGAAATTCAAGGCCAGTCCAAAGACAATGTCAGATGAGAGCAATGTATTCAAGACAAAACCATGAATCATCACAACTGGAGGAATGACCCATTTGCAGAGCTCACCACTCTTCTCTTCCCTGCCTTTATTACTCTGGAGATGTGGGACATATTTTGGATGCCGGTGTTTATCCAAAAGCATCAGTTCAGGATGGAGACTGAATTTCAATTCTGATGCATTGTTGACCATAGCAGCAGATGGCTGTGAAGCTACTGGTATAAAATAGCTGCTTAGAGAGGCTAGCTGGGTTTCTGTCATATCTTCTGAAAACAGGAATTTCGAGACCCAAGGAGATTTATATATATTTCCTAAATTGAAAGGATCTAGTATCTTGTATTGATTATTTTGATACACAATCTACATTTTAAAGTCATTCAGACAATTCCTTCTAGTTGGTATTTCTCTAAGTGACAGTATGGAAAAGGTGAAAAACTGATGCCCTGTCTTATGGGAATCAATACATCTTTGCACTTTTCAGAATAGTTTGAATCTAAAAGCTTTGGCTTAAATCTAATTTGTATCAGAAAAAGGAATGTGATGTCATTTTGATATAGATAGTGATAAACATTGGGAATTTAGCAGTATAATACAGCAACTAAAATGGAGGTCAATGACTCAAGCTCCACAATTTCTACTGTAAAGCTTTGTAAACTGTTGCTGGGAAGTAATTCTAGCCTCAAGATTTATTTGTTTGTTTGTTTGTTTGTTTGTTTGTTGTTAGAAAGAGCTAGGATGTATTTGAAACATGCAGTGCAAAATTTGTTTCCTAGGACTAAATGATACTGGGAATTTATGCCAGGGCAATAATTATTTTTCAGAAGTATCTGTAAGCCTCAATTACTACCAGGATCTCAGTACCTAGAAAAAAAATATAAAAAGAAAGAGCCTCTCCCTCAAAAAGTGTATGTCCTACAGAAAGATAGTGAAACCAGGTAGGAGCCAGGGGGGATGTCAAGCTGGAAGGTCTCCTTCATTCCTGCAGGCACAGGTGAGTTCTGTGAACTCCTCTCCAGCCCTGGAGTGCTTGCAGAGAAGCTGGCATGAGCTAGTCAGAGGCTTGCTGCACCCAAGCTGCTCCCTTCTTGTCTACTGTGTCTTCAGCTAGCACCTTTCACCAGTACTAAATTACTTAAAATCAGTGAAGAGAACAACAAATTAATTCCCTCTGAAGAGTCTTTCCAGAACAATATTGCATTTTCTGGTTACCTACCTTCCCTCCCCAAGTCCCCTCTTCCAAACCTCCAAGGACACATTAAGTTTACAGTGCCAAACTGGAAGTCTCTGATGATAGATTTGAAGTGTGTATGTTAGCAAAGCTTGTTTGGATGGTAATTGGATGGTAATCCTTTACTTAGATAATTAAATACCCTGGAAATGGTCTTCAAAGTGCTTTAAAATATTTTTCAGATCCACTCTAAAAATGTAAAGCTGTGCATATTTTTCTGAAATATGGTGAAATAGGACATAATATCAAACTTTGTGCTGCAAAGCTTTTTAAACAAGCATAAAGCAGGTCGTTGAGCAAAGTACTAGTAGACAAAACATATAGTGAGGTTATTAGTATTCACTACACTGACAAAACTCACTCCTATTACCACACTTTCTGCATAGGAATGAGTTAAGCTTTAAAGGGAAGTATCTAGAAAAGGGAAAAAAAGGTTTCACAATGGACTGACACTGTCTCAACATCAGCATTTTTTAATAGTTTCATTTGAAAAATATCCCAGAAAAAAAAAAACACATTAAAAGAATACTGAAAATTTCTTACAAATGAACATTTTCACATTACATATTAGCACATTTCAAGAGAGAAACACTTCAAAACTGAAATTTTGCAGAAGTTAAAAATTAAACTGCTCTAAAATAGAATATGCCATGTTTAATTCATTTCACAAGATTATTTTTGCTCCTGAATTTTAATTTTCATGGGAAAAAAAGTAATCAAACTTCATATCAATTGTTTTTCCTTAACTGTACCTCCTTTTTTCAATCTCCTTTTGATTTAGTCACTGCATCAAAAAATGAGTGATATATGCAGTTCAATGTAGCACAGAGTTTATGTAGTTCTTTTAAGGTGCCTATTGTTTGTGGAAGTAATATTATCAAGCCTGTAAAATCTGGTGGTTTTCATCTCCTAGAATCTTGAGTTCCTGTGAGAAGCATAGCTTCCTTCACTGAAATGGAAGCTGAAGTTGCCTTCTTTGCAGAGCAAAATGTGGCAACATGTTCCTCAGAAGTTCAAACAACTGAAAGGAACCCATGCATTGTATTTGCAAGATTGCTGTTCTTCATAGGGAAAGTGTGAATTTGATTCATGATTTGTGAATGTTTGGAGTGTCTCTAATGTGTCAGTTTTCTGTGGCTCGGGCAGTTGCATCCTTAACAGACAGTGCTGGCATAGGCTGAGTAGAAATCCAAGAGGGCCATTGGTTCTGGGTTTATCCAACTCTCCTGTCCAGACCTGTAGTAAATGCAGAGTTTCCTTTTATACTACAGAGCTGTATGGGTCAGAAATCATTGTGGTATCAAAGCTGTAAATTGGGATTTTAAAAATCTGGATTTAAGCAAATTAAAATACCGGTCAGCATATGCCTTGTCTGTATAGTGTTTGCATGGCAAGGTTTTGGTAGTGGGGAGGCCCCAGGGTTTCTGTGAGAAGCTGCTAGAAGCTTCCCCTATGTCTGATAGAGCCAGTGCCAGATGGTTGCAAGACGGACCTGCCACTGGCCAAGGCTGAGCCCATCAGTGACGGTGGTAGCACCTTTGGGATAACAGAGTTAAGAAGGGGAAAAAACAGTCATGCAACAGCAGCCAGAAGAGAGGAATGAGAATATGTGAGAGGAACAACTCTGCAGACACCAGGGCCAGTGAAGAAGGAGGGGGAGGAGATGGCCCAGGTGCCAGAGCAGAGATTTCCCTGTAGCCCGTGGGGAAGACCATGGTAAGACAGGCTGTCCCCCTGCAGGACATGGAGCTCCATGGTGGAGCAGATATCCACCTGGAGCCCATGGAGGACCCCATGGCAGAGCAGGTGAATACCTGAAGGAGGCTGTGACTCCATGGGAAGCCCATTTTGGAGCAAGCTCCTGGCAGGACTTGTGGTCCCATGGAGGGAGGACCCCACACTGGAGCAGGTTTAGTGGCAGGACTTGTGACCCTGTGGAGGACCCATGCTGGAAGCAGTTTGTTCCTGAAGGACTGCACCCCATGGAGAGGACTTAGGCTGGAGCAGTTTGTGAAGAACTGCAGCCCATGGGAAGGACTTATGTTGGAGAAGTTTGTGGAGGACTGTCTCCCGTGGGAAGGACCCCACGCTGGAGCAGGGGAAGAGTGTGAGGAGTCCTCCCCTAAGGAGGAAGGAGCAGCAAAGACAATGTGTGATGAACTGACCGCAACCCCCATTCCCTGTCCCCTTGTGCCACTGTGAGGAGGAGGTAGAGAACTCAGGAGTGAAGTTAAGCTTGGGAAGAAGGGAGGGGTGGGGGGAAGGTGTTTTAAGATTTAGTTTTATTTCTCATTATCCTACTCTGATTTGATTGGTAATAAATTAAATTAATTTCCCCAAGTTGAGTCTGTTTTGCTTGTGACAGTAATTGATGAGTGAACTCTCCCTGTCCTTCTCTCCACCCACAAGCCTTTCGTTGTATTTTCTCTCCCCTGTCCAGCTGAGGAGTGGAGTGATAGAGCATCTTTGGTGGGCACCCAGTGTAGAGCCGGGGTCAACCCACCACACTGTCTCAGCCGTAGCCTCCTGTGGAAGCACGATAGTTAACGTCTCTCACACCTTCACAAGCCTTGCTAGTTAAGAAATGTTTGCAGCTAATGGTCTTGCCAGTCAGCATAATTTAATTTACTAAGGAGTTACTTATTCATAAAAGAAGTGTATTCTTTGTAAAGGGATGTGCTGTCTGGAGTATCTTCATCTGAATGTTTTCAACTGCTCTTGTTATTTACCATAGTCAGCTTATCGGACTGAGTTTGGTGAAGGAGTTGTGTAACCTAGAGGTATATAAATTCTATGACTGTCCCATTTCGGCAGAGTTCTTATGGGCAGAGTCTGTCACTGTTACTCAGTGTTCTCTTCTATAGCTATTGTAATAAGCTGCTTCTGTTCTGTCCTGATCTAAATTGTAATTCTGGTTATTTCCATGACATTCCTAGCAATAAAAAAGTGAGGCTGTCCCTGACTGGGAATTCATTGAGTGTGTTCAGATAGGTTGTTCCTGTTTTGTGAGATGGTTCTGCAAAGTGTATTTACATGAAGTCCCAAACATGTCTTGGATGTGTTTCCAAGTACCTACAAAGCTCCGTTGTTCACTGTCCTCTGTTGACCACAGTCGCAGTGAAACGTCACCACTCAAGTATGCTAGAGTGCACATAACGCTTACAACCGTCCCTCGTTATTTCCTTCTTGCTGTCAGGTGCTTACTGAAAATATGTTACCATGTATTAAATAAAACCCTCCAAAACATTCAAATGGAAATAAAAAGGGTTCAAACCAAAATGAAAAGCACTTTAAACATAAAAGAATTCAACAGTCACCATATTAATTCACAAAGAACATGCTGTTTTTCTACAAATCATAATTACAGTCAAACAGTGGTAAATACACAACCTTATTTCATACAGTCATGCCTTTGACAAGGCTATTCCTCTCTCTTATCTTTGTTTAACAGAGCCCATTGTGTTCTTATGTATGGTTTGATGAAAAAACAAGGTATTCTGTAACGGCTTTTGAAGAAAATTTCTTCAAAAGATATTTACAGAAACACTTGTGGAATTTATATATTTGCATTTCAACACACCCTTGTTTAACTGGCTTCTATGATCAAGATCAGGTTAACTGTCCCACTACTTGTGTCTCTCTCGAAATGTTATTTTTGGGGGTATTTCTTTGGGGTAATTTTTCTACTTTGCTTGAACACAGTTATAGGCTGACCCATGGTTGTGTATACATTATCTTACTAATTTTATGAGGCAGGTGGAGATAATTGAGAAACAGAAGATGATGAAAACATTAGTGTAAGGCTCTGAAGACACTTTCTTTTTAAAGACATTTTGATTCAGAAAAACTTAAAAACTGACATTTTCATAAAGGTTTTTCAATGTTTTATTATTTCACAACAAACACCCTCCCCGCCCCCATTACACACAGTAGTATCAGCAGTAGCAGTTGTCTCACATAACTAGTACCTGCTTTAGCATTGGCAGAAGCACAGCAAACATGGGGCTTCCAGGAGCAAGGAGAAATGATACCAGATTTTCTTGCCAGTCTTACCCTAAGTGACTGCTTATTTTACCTAGAACTACAGACAGCAAAAACTACAATGTGCTGCAGTGCTGCTTAATGGAAATATACCAACTATGAGCGTTTTTTAGATGGTGACATAACTTCTTCCACATTTGCTATACAGAGATACGCAGAGAGTCCTCCCACAAGTGTCGGGTTTTGGTTTTGTTTTTTTTTTAAATCTGGGTAATTTTTGAGTGTGTGTATTTGTTGAGTTTAGAAGTTTAGAAAACAATTCTTTTCCCTTACAGGAAATTTTTTATTCATGAAAGCACTACAGTTCTGGTGTAAGAAATCATTGAAATATTACTTTACTTTTAATCATGCGTTGGAACAGCAAGGAAGATTTTAAACTGTAATGGTAGAAACAATGAAATAATTCTTGCAGTGGTAAAAATTACTGAGATCAGCTTTGCATTACATTTAGAAAGACCCCAACCACTTAGGCCTTGTAGTAATGGAGCATTTGATTCAGAGTAACTAAGCTTCATCTTTTGTTTTGTTTTGTGAAAGCTTATAGTCTATGCATGGCTTGAACGAAAGGTAGGTTCAGAGAGAAGTCTTTGTTTATGTGTTTACATCATGAAAATAACTGAAAAGGAATGCAAGTGGACAAATCAAAACTAAAGAAAAAATTTAGCATTAGATTGACATTGGATGGAAGGATAAGCGTAAGCTGTAGAGATACATATATGTGTGAGTCTTGGACAACTGGTTATAGCAGATTAAAGAAAAAGATCAAAATTAACTAAGAGAAAAAGCAGGTGACTTGAACAGAATTCTGAGTGGTTCCTCTATTTATAGGTTGTAATGCTGGAGAGATCATTGTAATTACCCAGTCTAACTACTTGTATAACTCCTAGTTTGAACCTTGTAAATAGAAGGAATCATTACAGACATGACTGACCGTAAATTGTCCCTCTCTGGGACTAACAGCACTCTCATTCACTTGCTGTTCCACTAAACCTGTCAGGGTGTACAGGGACCTCACTATCTGAGTACATTAGCATCTCCCACCCTGTTGTGATGGGCCGTTGAGTTCATGTTTGTGGGTTTCATGAACATTATTTAACCTAAACAACTTTTACGTGATTTTAAAAAAGCTATAGCTGTTCAGAGATACCAGCAACATCTGTGAATGAGGTTTTTTTATTTATAATAGAATGTTGTCCTTGATTTATAAACACATGTAAACATATGCATACACATGGACACAAACATATGTAAATATATAGGGATGTCTAGGGAATGGATTATAAGGATTGAATTTTTGTCATTGCAGTGTAGTGCAATTAGTTCCATGAAACAGTATATAGCAGTAAGCTAAATTAGTATTTCTCCTCACTATGGTGTGCATTTGTTTAAAATGTTGAGTGTTTGCACTGGTAAAGCAATTCAGATCCTTGAAGTATGCATTCCAAAGGGAGTTAGAGCAGATCCTAATCCTTTACCAGGAAAAGTGATTCACAGCTTCCTACAAATGCCTGGTGAATAAAAGGATTGACCATGCTGTTGAGCTAGGAAAAGGAATGAGTGTGGAACATCACAGACTTTGCAAGAAGACCAAAACTAATTGTATAGAAAGATGCTTGACAACTGAGACAAATGATCTTTTCAGTTGTGGCGTCGTTCTTCAAAATGTGTGCTTGGTAAAAAAAGACTAAAGAGCTCTTCCTCACCTCCCAGAAACTCTTACACTTTCTACTTTATTGTTGGGGTTTTTTTAGATTATGTTTTTAGTGTTTTAGTGTTTTAATGTGGTTTTGTTTAGATGACCAAAATACTTAGTTTATATATATTAAGAAAAATACGGGAAGACTGAATGATTTCCATAAGTAGCTTTACTTGTAATCACAGCTAGTTAATGGAGGCATGGTATAACCCCTTTCAAGTTTTAAGGGGTTTTAAAGGAAAAGTTGTCATCTTCTGCTTGGATATTAAAAAATAGTTTCCCCCTTTAAAACTTTCAATACTATTGAATTTACACAGGATCTAGACATTTCAATATATACCATTCCTCCTTTCTTTCCCAGCACTTTCATACTTCTTATGTTCTAGACTGTAAATTCAGCAGTTCCTACCCTAGGAAATCACACGTTACTGTATAGTCTCTTTGCTAAACACTCCTCTCTTGTGCTATGCATACCTATTTCCTCATTCTTATCACAAAAGGAGCAGGATAAAGCATAACTTCTCCCAGAGCTCCTAGCACAGAAGAGATGAAATGTCAACAACACATCAGAAAAGTGACAATATCTATTCACTGTGGCAAAGGGTTTACAGACCAATGTCTTTATGTTGTCTTTTTTTTTTCTTTCAGAAGGTTTAGAAGGAGCATCTAGCAGTTCTTGCCTGCAAGCCCTACTCTTGTAATTGGCCCTAGTACAAACAACAAATGAGAGAAGTGTCCTTGATCGTTTCCTCTGAGCCTTGTTGTTCTGCTTTAAAGTTCATCCCAGTACTAGGTAGACTTTTTGGCTGTTTCTGGCAGTAGGTGTCTTAACCTGGCACTCTGCAAGTGAGTGTGATCAATGCCCCAGTGGGAAGGCAAGGATTTTTCATTTCATGCCTCATTTACATACTGTATCACTGAGTCTATGAAGTAGAAGCTGATATTTAAAAAAGGAAACAAAGTTAATGAGTGTAAGAACACATTTATTTATTCTGGATTCTCAGTACAAGGAAATACACATGGAAGTATGTTTACTTTTGTATAGTTTTTGAGTTTTTAATGGAAGAGAACCAAAACATAAAAGTTACAGGTTGTAGCCTGTGATGAAGATAACTGAATTTCTCATATCAAAGTATCATCAATGTGCACTCCAGGACTTGTGTAATGAAGTCTTACATGTATCACTGGGTAAGAATATTTTTCATATTCTTAGCTGAGCTGAAGATTGGTACTGCTGGCATCAGTGGGAACTCTGATGTTGGCTTGACTGGAAACAAGGCTCTCCTTTCTCCCCTTGCATCCTGTGATGTGTGGCAGGCAGGTCACGTCCATGTGCAGACAGCAGCACATTTTCTCTGACTGGAGAGATTGTCTCTGTTCTGCTCCAGGACAACAATAATTTGCAGATTAAAATGCCCAAGTGTTGCACTTGTATTTTATCAGTGATAGGGAGATTAGCATACCCAACCTAAAGCCAGTGAAATTTTTGAGCTGTTGTGTGAATTACCATGAGTTGTATGATATGTGGCAAACCATAGACCAGTAGGTTTGAGCTCCATCACAGCCTGTAATTATGCCCGTTTTTTTTAATGGTCACTTTTCATAAAACAATTCAGTTGAAATAATCAGAGGCTATGACTCAAGATTTCCCTTCTAGAAACCACTCTCCTGATTTCATTAACCCTCCTGGCCTTCTTAATATTGCATCGCTGGGACTCGTCTTCTGTCTGTATATTATAAACATTGAGGCAGACATTGACTTTCAGAAGAGAATTCTAGGCTGTGATTCCTTGTTGAAAGAAGTACCTTCTTGCAACTCTCGTCTAGACTTTATCAATGGGTTCACTGGAGAATTTTCATCAAAATAAGTAGGAAACAGATCAAGGTGTTTTATAAGACATAGATCATTACCTCTCTGAGTCACTGACCTATTCAATTGTTGCTTTTTAAAACAAGTGGCTGTGCTATGCTTTCCATTGAAAGTTCAGTGTGGTTCAGTGGTAACACAAGAAGAAACCCCTTTTGAAATTTTGTACCTCTCCTCCATAATAAAGTGCAAGTCTGCTATTTGCTTTCAGATATGTAAACTAATAGGAAAGTTTACATAAATAGGGTAGGCAAGAGAAGGTAAGACAAAACTATTTAACTACGAAAGTTTTCCCTTTAAATTAAGGTCTAGGTTCTGAGAAAACGAAAAAATGACTGCACTGTGGATTTGTTTTTAAGTGTTCTACTTCCAGTTATTGTAAGCCTGTATTTTCCTTCAGTATTAAGTGTATTAAGGGAAAATAGAACTAAGGATCTTTCAGATACTCATTATAAGCAGCAATCACTTTTTTAACCTTTCACAGTTAACACCCTGGAATTTAATCTCAGATGTAGGCTTTAGAACAATAAAGGTTAATAAAACCTTATTGTGGAGGCTGCATTGTTTTCTGTGATGAAATCATTGGAACTCGAAAATTGAGTTCTACAACTGAAGGAAAGTAAGGCAGGGGGAAAACCATTGCATCTAGATGAAATATAATTCAAAGGCAAGAGAAATACTAAAGTCATACACTGTTGAGCTGTCCTATTCCATTTATTGATTGATTAACAAAAAAAGTTAACCAGGAAATGCCTATGGAACATTTAATTTTTATGGATATTTTCAGACATGAAAAAGCATTCATTATTCTCAGCCTCTCAAGAGCCAAATTCATAATACAATGCAAACAAAGATTTTGAGTAAAAGGAATGTCTCTGTATTTGTTTTTAATATATTTATCAGAAGAGCTCAGAGCTTTTGTCTTTTGGGTTTGTATACGTAAATATATATGCAAATATACATACCAATATTAATAACTTGTAATTTTTTTATTATATAATGCAAAACTTGTTTAGCCACAAAATTGTTAATTTTGGTGAAAGCTGAAAAACCTGTCTTTAAGTAATGCTATAAATGAAACACTTATAATAGCAGGGATATACTCAGCCTATTGACATAGGAATGATTGCTCCACCCTTAAATTTGAAGTGAGATTACACAGTTTTACAATTTCTGGTTATGTTGTGACTATATTAATGTCAGAGGTATGCTGTGATGCTGATTTATGTAAGACTGCACAGAGGGTAGGAGACATGAAGGTCTGAACCATCAGATTAAGACACCTACATTAATGTTTCCATAGAGGAATGAAATATGTTAATATGTAAACTAGAGCTCTTGGGATGGTGAGTTGGTTACAAAGTAAAAATAATGTAATGCATTTCTTATATTTATGGTGTATTCCATGTGGACAAATGGTATCCATATATGTCTTTTTGACGATAGCTTAAGACAGGAATGCCACAGTTTTCACTGATGAGATATCACTGCTGCTACTGACAGCAAAGGTTATCTTTTTACATAAATGCAGGATGGTATTTTGATAAATTTATTTGCAAATACACGCAGCTGTGCTTGAGACCTTTAAACAGGGAGTACTGCACTTTCATCTTCCCTATATTCTGAGCCATTCTTTTCAAGTGTTTCAGTTTCCTTAATTTGTGGGGTTTTTTTTCTCCCCATTCATTGAAGTGCTGTTTTGGTTTTTGCCTTATTAGATGCTTGTTAATCAGGAAGCATATGTAAATAAGACACCATTAATATTCAGACACACTCAATGAGTTAAATTAACCTATTTTGTTTAGAGGATGAAATTGATTATCTTTTAGCAATAGTTAAAATTAAGGTTAGGTAATTAAGACTTTCCCGTAGGCTCAGGAAATGATTTTAGTAAAACCATCATGAATATAAGATAACTAACTATATTTCCCCTGAGTAGAGAAGGCTGGAGTTAGAAATGCAGACAACCTCAAGATGATTACTGCATTACTAATACTGCAGTTTGTTTTTCAAGTTTTAATTAAAATATTTAATGTGATGGTTAACCTATAAATCACAGTCAGTGATGACCAAGAGCTGATATTTTTTTCCCCATTTTAAGTCCATCTTAAAAGGTAGAGAGAATTTTTTCTTTGTTAAACAACTGACAGTTATAGTAAATCTAGTCTTTTCAATACTGTATAGCAGTTAGGAATAAAACAAGATTCCTGCTGAGAGCTCATTATCAGAAATTGTTTCCTACAAGAAGAGAATAGTTGTCTGCCTTATTTATTTATTTATTTATTGTCCCCCTTTCCTCCTTTCTTTTTTTTTCTTTTTTTTTCCTTTTTTTTTCTTTTTTTTTCTTTTTTTTTCTTTTTTTTTTCTTTTTTTTTCTTTTTTTTTTCTTTTTTTTTCTTTAGATCTATACATTCTTTTTTCTGAAAGGGATCCCCAGGTTCTGAAAAAGAAAGTTAAAAGAGCTGGGAAAACTGTGCAGAACTTTCCATATTAGCACAAGTGGGACTCATATGTATCTTGTGTTGAAGTATAAATAGGAGTAATCACAATCATAACATGATCTACCTTCAATATAGTGTTTATATTCTTTCTGTGATGATTTTTCTATATCCCCACAAGGACACATTACCAGATTCTGCTTTTGGAACATATCAGTATAAGAAACATAAACCAAACCCCTGGAGAATATCTTAAAGAATGACGAAAGCTTTATCTCTGTACAGTTATATGCCTGCAAATTCAGGAGGAAGGTGAGGTGCCAAGCCCATAGGAGCCTGCATACAGCAACAGTAAACTAAACCATCTCCTAGCAGTTTTTCTAGACTAGCCTGGAACCACAATGAAAGACCAACGTTTGATAAACACTTTCCCTTTTACTCACACACATGCACACGCAACAATACATACAGAAAGAGTGATTGAGTGAGCAATCCTAGATTTCACGCGTTTACCTTTCCTTGGGGCATCTACTGAGAAGAATGACAGTGTTAGGTTCCTGATTTTTAGTTTCACTGCTTATTGGCAATCTACCACAAACTCTGCAATCAGGTTTGATAAAGACACAAAGGAAGTTATGACACCTACTATGAGGCAATTACCTCATAGTAATGACCTACACATGTCAGAGGAAGAAACCTCAGTACCATTCTTTTTAAAATATGTGACTATGTTTTCAACAAAACAATCTTAAATGTTAAATTATAAAGTTCATAGTAATACCTATATACAATATCTATAGTAATAATAATAAAAGAGTAGAATTTGTCCTTTACTGACAGTGTTTCAAATTGACATTAACATCATAATTTTAACAAAAGTTTTGGTTCAGTTTCTGAAAGCAGGTGTAATTGAAAAAGCATACGAGAAGGTGTGATTCACAGAAGCTTTTGGAAAATAATGGTGCAGCTAGTTGTGCACTCCAAAAATGGAATTGTCTTTCTAACAACAAAAGGCAATCTATCGGTTTTCCCAAAGTGGCACACTTGCTTTTGGATGTATTAAAATAAGAAGCATTCTGTGACAAATCTGTGCATATATGGTAGGGATTATAAAAACTTATGTTTATTTTATCCTGGCAGCCATTGAACAGTGTATTTTCCTACAATAAATAAGATGACTTTTTAAGATGGCAACAATGTGGATAGCTGATACTGGGAATACAGATAAAATTAATGTTAAAATCTATACGTCCCAACAGGGCTCAAGTGCCATGGGATCATTTAATAGCACTTACTATGAGTCAATGAGACCTCTAGTTAGAGAAAAATTCTGCAGTTCACTGTTCATTATCCTGACAGTTGCAAATGAAGTGCTTCCAGTTCATACATCATTTAATCCCAAGGCTAAGAAATCATAGGAGTATGTGAAGGCCTTTGTGCCTCTGTATGTTTGGAACTTTGGTTGAGAAACAGTATTTTAGGAATATTATTACAGTAATAATGTAGGTTGCCAAATCTTGTTTTTCTGCAGTGAATGAGGTTATCTGCTTTGTCAACATTTAATTGACCTTTTAATTTATTTTGTACAAGGTAAATATATTCCTGGAAGATTTTGAATGCTCTCACTTTCAAGTTGTTTTCAGGATGAATGAAGTAGCTTTGTTGCTTTCAGTAGTGAAAACTTAACGGTTTGAATCCTAACAGAGCAAAAGAATGAGTTTTGAAAAATTGATCCAGTGTCTAGGGAACAGTATTGGGATTTGAAGTGTCCACATGTCCCTTCTGAATTCAGTCACACAGGATCACATGTTGCAACCTCAGGAAAAGACATTTCAGTCTCTTTCAGATGAAAAGACTGGAGTATTTTGGTTTCATTTCTTACCTGAGTTGAGCCGTTATTGTGTTTCAGCTGAGTTTCTCACTGAATAAATAAGGACTGCATTAGTTTCTGTCTCACGTGCAGAGTGGTCAGTTCAGTAATTGTTATTGGATTTTATTAGTGATTTTATTGTTTAGGAAAAGCTAAAGTCAGTATGTACAAGAGCTGTGAAATAAAAATATATTGTTCAAGGTCACTGACACAGTGAAGGACAGCACATTGCAGACTGTCAGACATGCCAGGTGTAATATTTTGACAGAGCAGGTTGACATCGACAACATCTCTGAATGGGTTTTTGCCTTGGAGTTCATCAAAGATAATGGTGGGGAACAGATGTCAGAAGCATATAGATATTTCTGAGAAAGGAAGAAGAAATGTTAAAAGAAATGAGGATTACATGAGAACAGGTGATCACAAAATTAGAATGTCTGCAGGCTGACAGTCATAGGAATAGATGGAAACTGAATTCAGACTGAAGTAGAAAGGAAATACAGAAAAAACGCAGACGGTCTTAGAGTATGGTGCACATGTGATCTGCTGTACTATACATATATAGGTACAAATACAAAAATAAAAAGCAAAACCAAGCTCTATGATCAAAGTTCTCCTGAGCTGAACAGTTACATTAGAGTGATGAAAAAGAGTAGATGGAAGAAAGGAGGTTAAACAATGTGACTAAGAAGAATGAGGGAGAGGATTGCCATTTCCCTTGTAGTTACAGTCATGGATATGAAACATTCACAGAGTTTCCACTGATATTCCTGTGTTAGTGGAACTCTGCTATGGAAAGAGAGAGCTGAAGTATGTAGGCCATCAAAAAGACTTTTACTGCCAAGACATTCTGATTCTCCATGAGAAGGTCTCCCAGCCCAGCTAAAGCAGCAGAAGTTCTGTGATACCAGTAAGCCCTCAAGAGCTAGGTGCCTAACTGCCTCTGAATCTGTAGGCATAGCAGGATGAGAATAATGGGCTTTTCCTGGCAAAGGCATTTGGAGGTTACATTCATTAAAGGCTGGGGTGGGGGGATAATAAGTAATAGGTAATACCTGGTAATAGGAGCTATGTGAGCACTCTTCTTAGATTGTTACCACCTGGGAATTAAGAGAGAAACTCATAATCCTCTGATTTCTCATGGCCTATTTGAGTGAGTTTGCGGGTCTCAGTTACAACACAAGAACATAGTATTAAAAAAACTTCATAATAATTAGTAGACTTGCTGTAAAACTCAAAAGAAAGGTAAGCATTTGTCGTGGTTTAGCCCCAGCCAGCAACTACGCACCACGCAGCCGCTCGCTCACTCCCCCACGGTGGCACGGGGGAGAGAATTGGAAGAGTAAAAGTGAGGAAACTCATGGTTTGAGATAAAGACAGTTTAATAAGTAAAGCAAAAGCCGCGCACGCAAGCAAAGCAAAACAAGGAATTTGTTCACCACTCCCCATGGGCAGGCAGGTGTTCAGCCATCTCCAGGGAAGCAGGGCTCCGTCACGCATAATGGTTTCTTGGGAAGACAGACGCCATAACTCCAAACGTCCCTCCACCCCTTCCTTCTTCTTCGTCCCACCTTTATATACTGAGCATGACGTTATATGGTATGGAATATCTCTTTGGCCAGCCTGGGTCAGCTGTCCCAGCTGTGTCCCCTCCCAGCTTCCCGTGCACCTCCAGCCTGCTCGCTGCAGGCCAGCATGAGAAGCTGGACTGTCCTTGACTACTTAGCAACAACTCAGAACATCAACACCTTATCAACATTTTCTCATCCCAAATCCAAAACATAGCCTCACGCTAGCTTCTATGAAGAAAATTAACTCTACCCTGGCTGAAACCAGGACAGCATTCTTGTTTCTCACTTTAAAAAAAATAATTCTACTTTTTCTCCTCTGCTAGAAATGTACTAAATGTACTATGAGCAAATTTAGTTTCATTAATCCAGTATGAAAATGTCACTGTGTTAGCTGATGTCCCATTCTTCTCCCCTGCCCTGGCTCTCTCCCCGCAAATTTTTGAGTCTCTATTAGCACAATACGACTAATCCTATGTAGGTCAATGGTATTTCAGCCAGTTGCTCTCAACATCAGCACACAGATATTTTATATTGTTACAGAAAATGGGTTTTGTTATCCCATTCAACACAGGCACAGGAAAAGAGTGAGGACATATCTTTGGATATGTCTGCCATATTCAGGTTAATAACCTATTAATAAAAACTGTTTAGGCTAGTGTGTTGCCTCCACGAGACTGCAAAGCGTGATATTCAATGGCAGGTACTCTGGCAGATATGATCAAATTGCAGGATGTTCCTTTGTTAGTGATTGCCTTTTTCACATGGACCCTTTCCTGATATACTTGTTTCTCATTACTACATCTGCTTACTAAAAGTAGCTATTTATAACTTTGCATTTCAATGTTAAAACAGTCTTCATGAAGATTCATGAATTCTATACATGGGACAGGACTGAAGACCAACACATCTGAGCACCCTGTTTTCTTGTATCTAATATTACAGTGTGGTGTAACAAGTATACTATTGTTGATGAATGTTATGTGGATATTATGGACATAATAGAGCTAACTACAAACATGGAGAATGAGAAAAGTTTTAAGGACTGTTATTGTGAGGTGAATGTCTTTTGTGATTTGCAACTGTAATCATGTCACGAAATACTGCTTCACAAGGATCAGTTGTAAGGAAAGTTCAGTAAAATTCTATGGTACCAGATGTGTCATGCTTATTTTAAATTACAATTAAGCGTGTCCATTTCATCATAGGATTTACTGTGTTTGTATGGACAGCTGTATAAAGAAGTAGCATAGCATCATTTGATCTACAGAAGTGTACTTTCTACTTGAGAAGCTTTGCTTTGATTTGCTATTTCACATTCTTATTTTATTGTGAAATGAAAATGGAGGGTTTTATTACAATTATTAAGCATTTTCCTGCCTAAAGAGTGGCAGGACAAGCTGCTTCTATTAATGAAATCAAGATACTCACAGATACATATCAGTTATAGCAAATATTTACAATGCAAGGTAAAAAATAATGGTGGCTTTTTGTTTTGTAAGGCATGCTATATCCAATACCATATGGAAATTCATCAAATTGCTGCAATTCTGTGCTTTGGTATGAGTGTGAGAAGTGGTAGAAGTTGCAGAGCCAGGCTGTTCAACGTTGTAGTCAACTAGTACAATAAATACAGAGGAATATAATTTAGATCTAACATATTTCAGGATAAACTTGGCAAAGGTAATTCTCAACCCTAGGGAATGGTGTGTTCAGAAAGAGACTTTTAATGCATCTAGCAGAATATGTATATTCTTGTTTCTGTAAACTTGACAACGGTATTGTTTTGCTGTACGAGTTCTCTTTTATATCATGGGTTCCTCATCGTATGTTTTCATTATCTCAGAATTTTGTGATTGTCCCTTATCAGATGAGGTGAGAGATATGCATTATTTTAGAGCAGGTCTTTTGGGGAAAAGGAAAGTGGCAGAACTAACTTCCTGCCCTTCCTCAGCCTTTCTCAAAAATGTACAGTCCCTTTTCTAAAGGGGACTTTTTAAAGTAGCTGGAGAATAAGAGGAGGATTTCCAGGGGCACTTTGAAGGGCATACATCCTTCTATTCTGTATTGTATTGTTAAGCATCGCTGCTCTGATTTCTGGTATCTGGCACTCTGAATTATGACTGTTACACGAACTTCTTTTTAACAAAGAATGCCTATAGTCACACCCACCAATACAAAATGGTGCTCACTAATGGACCAATCCAATAAAATATCATCTCCATCCGGTTGCTGAAACTCCAGATAAAGAAATCTCCACCTTTAACCTCCCACAAGCTATGGTGCCAGCCTGCTGCTTGTATCCCCTACTTCTAGTTTCTCAGTTTATTTTTTTTGATTGTTGTCCATCCCAGTTCTGGAAAATTTGTAGGTTAAAAACTCTTAAATGCTAAATTTTTTCCTTTTATTATTTAAGTATAGTTTGTATTACATTATAAAATTACATTGGGGGAAATCAGATGAGCACAGGTGAGTGGACAGCAGTCTTCAGGAGATGCAAAGGCTAGTAGGATGAAGAAATTGGTAGATTAACCACACATGAGACCAATTATTTGACTGTATCCTCTCTGTTTTTTGTTCTGAAATAGATATTCCTTACTGTCTTATGATTCCAGCCCACCTCTGTCTGCGCTTGTGGCAGTCATAGCTCTGCTCTCTAGATAGATATCCAAACAGCAGATAACGATTATGATGGGGATGAAAGGCAAAAGGTGGGGAGAGTGAGAGGGAGGGGAGAAAGAGGTCTGAGGGAGCAAATGAATCACACTGGTTCAAGTGAAGATAGTGAGGGAGGACAAAAAAGGATGATGAAACAGCAGGGAGAGAAACTGCACAGAGTCTTTAACCTGTCGTGAATTAGTCATTCCACATCATGGAAAATACCAGAAATGTCATTATGTTGTCATGCAAGTCAATACTTCTTTCAGAGGTTGCTTTGAAGGGGCAGGAAAAAGTCTACAGTGATCTAGGAGTAATGTCATTTCAATTGTTTAGGTATCCAAAATTCAATTACCATTGGAGTTCACTAGAAAAATAATGACAATGAAGCAGAAAGAAAAACAAAACGTAATCTATGAAAAGATGCTTAAAACTTGAAAGAGACATCCATTAGAACTTTTTGGCAATATTCACTCACTCATTTATATTATTCAGTTTCTTGAAAATGTTTGACGATATATTTTTCTAGCCAAGGATATTCATAAAAGAATAGAAGAAAGAAATAAGCACATTAAAAGTATCTCTATATATCAATGAAGAGATGTATAAGTAATATATACTATGTATAATTATATAATAATAAATGTAACATATATAAATCCCAATCCTTCTACAATATTGAATAACTGTATATGAGCCTCAGTGATGTAGGGAGGAAGTTATAGAATTATTACAAGGACACATACCTTTTCTATGTATCAAGATGGTTAAAGAGTGTGGCTCATCACTGAAGAATGTCAGTCTACAATGCTGTAATAGTCCTGTAGATGGAAGTGCACAGGCATTTTAAGACAAAATTTATTTTAAAAATTATAATAAAAATTACAGTATTGGCAAAGCAGTCAAATAATATCTTAATTTATCTGATAAAACATGCATGTAGATCTTCAGGGTCTGAAAAATACTGCTTTCACTACAGTTGTGCGTGGTTTGTTTTGTTTTGGGTTTTTTTCCTAATTGATAGTTGTTAAAGATCTACAGATATTGTTAAAGACAAGGCATGATAATGGACTGAATTACACTAGATAAAGATAATGCAAAATTATTTAATTATCTGTTTTATTCAGGAGAAGGAAGAGCTGTGCTAGCCTATAGAAATGATATACAATGTTTTCTAAATCTTGACATTCTATTTTTCAATATCTCTGCATTCATTAAAAAACCCGAAAACACAAAAACAAACCAAACACACACAAAAACCTTCACTCTAAATTAATAAATAAAACCTTCAAGAAAACCTTGTCAATGATGACAGTCTCACCCAGCAGTTCTTCTGAAAAAAGTCTTCATTTTTATATGGCTTCAGTCCTTCTGTGATATTTATGGAATTTGTATGGAGTATGGTCTGGAAGACAATTGGGTAAATGGGTGTAGCTGTGGTCTTTTGCTGATGATCAGTCCTCTTTTACTTTTTTCTCAAAAATGGGAAAAGAAGCGTGATTTTTGTAATTAATATTACAAAATATTCAGTAAATTACCTTTTTTTGGCCTGAATTTTGGCAAAAAAAAATTTTGATAACTGGACATAACAGAAATCTTGCCCAAAACATCCACAGGAATTTGAATACATTATAAGATCAAGTTCTCATTCCCTGTTTTTCTATGGATTTTCAAAGAAATGGAACTAATCTGCACTCTGCCAATTACCTAAGAGATAAACTAATTCCCCCAGGTTATGAGCATTTTGTTTTTCTTTTCTTATATCTACTGGAACTGCCATGCAAGTCACCTACAGTTTTAATCCACATTTGAATACATATTTCACCTGTCATTTATGAAATACATTCTGTTTTGTCATGAGAACCAAGTTAGTAGTCTATAACCACTTTTCAAGAATAAAATATCAAGTAAGTATAAACAAGGATAATAGCCTCTTGGGATGTTCTGAGTTATATTGTGAGTGAAATGCTGCAATGCAATTTCTGTCTATTTTAGCTAGTGGTTTCACTATTCAGCCTCAGTCTGTGTGGTGATGTATGATTTACATAGTGAAATACTGGGATATAACATTAAAAAGTATGTTTATGATCGTGAGCTAACACATAGCAGTGCTGATCTTTTAGTTTAGGATCTATCTCTGTTCTAAAATTAGGGACATATTTCTACAACTGTTTAGTTTTGAAAGATCTAAATACATCTCTTGCAGCATTCTCCAACACTTATCTGTGCCTAACTACCTTCAACTTCTCATTGAGAGTTGAGAATGTTTTTATTCTACTTACCACCTCTGTAAACCATCAGGCATGCACATACTTTTAAGTACGTAGCCCAAATACTTTTCAGTGACAGATATGCATTGAATTTAAAGAAAAAGAACAAATGAAAAAATGAGCGCCTGTACTGGAAAATATATGCAACGTGAATTTCAGGGGTGTGAAGCATACACAGACTTGTTTGATATCAGTGGCAGCTGAGGTTCCTCAGCATCTCTAAAAATGAAGCAAAAGAACGGTTACCATGGTAATGTTATTTTTGTAAGTGCTAACTTAGGTGGAAGACAGGTCACGATAAAACATTTTTGGAAAAAGAAGTAAGATACTTTTTCCTTTCTGGAATATTTTCTTTTTAAGTCAATTTCAGCTGTAGGTTAACCCTTTTTTGTAATTTGAGTTGAAAAAAACCTCTTTGCATTAATCACAATTACACCATACATGTAGTCCAGATAGCTTTCAAGCTGGTCTGGAAGCACACCTATTTTAAAAGCAAATGGCACATGGTAGTTTCTTATTAAAAGAGACGATGTCATGAAATTAATTAGAAATGAAAAATGGAAAGTATTTTAATGGAAATATATACACCATAAATGGTGACCTTGAGCTGTGTTTCTAATTATCTGTGTTTTTATTTATACACAGATAAGACTTTATTATAAATCATGTAACGCATCACATTAGCATGAACTGTTGTGAATACTTTTTATAGATGTGTAAATTGTTCAGAGTGAAAATGGGGAAAAAAACCCCAAACAACCAGTAATTAACATAGTCTAAAAGCTTGGTAACATAGAATACTTATGTGACTGTTACTTTATGGTATTTCAGATATGTTTATGTGTTTTATATTTGTTAGAGAAAAAAAAAAGTCAGATGAACCATATGAAAGAATTATTTTGTAGGTGTGTACCTCTGGGATTGTCTTTATCAGCCAATAAAGAGCAGATGACAAATTATAGGGAGAGGTACTCCTTTGCACAAGAGCACCTAGAAACTCACATCCAATTTGAAGTCAGTGAGACTGTGTAGTTACTGCATTCCAGCCCTGCTGTGAGCTGTGTCTGCCAGAAGTATTTCCTCTTGTTTTCTTTAAACTGGACTGAGTGGTAAGCGTTACATTAGTGTTTTAGATTAAATTTGTTATTGCCATCCAATGTTGAATTACAGCCTATTACAGAATTTTAGCTCCTTTGTCAGAAATGGTCTATAAATTACAAAGCTGTTGTTACTAATAGTGGGAACATTTCTAGGGTGGCCAGCTTTGTATACTGAGTCTCATTTGTGTTTGTATATTTGGAAGTTCAGATTTTTACTTTTTTTTCTTTTTTTTTTCCCAAACTCTCTTTTGAATAAGCTTATGATAGCATCACAAAGGTCATGCCTAGAGTTTCATTGGTAGCTGGGTTTGAGTTTAGAGAGGTGAGTATCTCAAGCTGGCTGAGTCAACACTACTGCTAGTGTGGCTTGCTTATGCCAGAATTTGTAAATGAGTCAGTAAGTTCACTGCTGATGAATTGGAGTGACAGTCAAGCTGCAGGCAGCATGAAGCATCAAGAGGTTTGGGGTTGAATAGAAAATCACCCTCGAGGGGAACATGAAATGATGAAGGTACCAATACCACCAGATGTACTGCAGGAAGGATGCACAAAGTGGAGTTTACTCCTCCCCCTCCACTTTGTGATCTAATTGTCTTGCTGAGGTAACTTGCTAGTTTGTGACAGCTTGCAAGGGAACATAGCACATTTGTAGGTATGGATGACAAGGGGGGGCAGGCAGGAATCTGGAATGTGATAGGAACTGCAAATTGTCAATGGAGATTCATACACAAAATAACAGAGAGACTTGGGAGAATCGAATGGTACAGAAGATTCACCATTTTAATGAAATCAGTTCTTTGTTCTTTGAGCAGCCTGCTTCTGCTATCAGCCAACTTCCTAGAACTTGTCAGCTCAGCATGCAGCGGGCCTTCTGCCAGGACTTACTCCATGAGATTAATCTCACATGTTGCAAGGAGAAGGAAGACAAGGAAGCATCTTCTTGTATACACATTGTGGTGTGTTCTTCATCCGCAATGAAAAGCTAAAACTTTAGCCTTTATTTGCTTACACTATCAGCTTGGCAATGAATACACTGGAACATTCAGATGAAAAAAATATGGTTGCGACTGGAGGGCCTATCTGGGCAGACACGGAGCCGCTGGAAAGTTGTACTTCTGTTAATGGAGATGGAGTCCCATTTCTCAAACACTCCTCATGCTACTGCACATGTTTGTGAAAGGAAGCCACCACATTCTTCCCTCCCCCTCTCCAGCTGACACACAAACCTGCCACTTCCTTTCTCTTCTCTTTTCATTAGTCTTTTGTTAGTTTTGTCATTTAGAGAAAAAGCCATTTGAATAATGTTTTACAGTGCATTTATACATCAGCTCCCTTTTTGCTAGTAAAGAGGAGTAAACATGACCAAACAGGGATTCTGCTTGCATTTTTAAGAGCAAAGGCTTTGAGGGATTCTGCTACTCAAATGCAGCCTACATAATGTGGTAAAGCGGTTGCAGTAGTAAGTGTTCTCTCATTAAATATGTAACTTGTTGGGGAGATTATTTTCTTTTTCTAAGCGAAAAGCTCATAGCCAAGAAAAACAGAGAGCATTTTTCTTAAATCTTTTAACTTGACAAATAAGATGAATCAGCTGTCATTATACAGTGACAAAACAGGTTTGCTTGTAATAAAGACCATTGTTATGACACAAAACATTTAAATAGTGCTTCAGTAAAGTAGGTGAGGGTATCATTCCTGACCTGAGTATTTTACTTCCTGTGAAAGACAGGACAAACAAAACCAGGCACAACATGTGACACTTGTAGAGGGCACATGGGAAGCACCAGCTAGCAAGTCATGGGTGTGTGCTCCTGGCTAAGCCTGTCACCTTGGCTCAGCAGCTGACCAATCCTGATAGTGACACCCTACTCTGAGGACTAATAAGCCCTCAGCAGGCAGGTGCAGGTTTGCTCAGTGTTGCTGGTATTTGTGATCTTCTGGTTTCCTGACCTCTGTTACTCTTGCTTCTCCACCCTTGCTAGATTTTATCATAGAGATTTTGGTGGGGAGCATAATTAGAACAGGGCACTGCCTGTGATACAGAGGGCAGCATTATATGAGCAGTCCATCTCAGGGAGGAAGAGGTGAGGATCTGATGAAGCTGTTTAAGAAGAGCAAGATTCTTATTTTATGCTGTAAATGTCTAAAATGTGAGACTTGGGAGGAAAGGGTTTGATTAGAGCAATAAATAGTAAGGTTTGCACAGCCTGAAGCAGAGGCAAAAGGTGAGTTTAGAGAAATCAATCTGTTGAAAAATAATTAAATGTGAACTCCTCAGGAAAATTTTTTTCTTTATCACTTTCATAATTCCCTATTTTATTTTCAACTGTACCTGTAAGAAACATGCTATTTTGATGAGATAAAGTGCATGTCTACTCCCAAAAGAGTAGCATGAAGCTACCTCTGGAGTGGCTGTTACTGAGAAACAAGACTTCCTTTTCCATTGCTAGTCATTCTGTCATGTGTAAAATTATTTCTGGCACAGTTCTCAATTTGTATTCTGTTTTGGGGAGGAGGTCATGTTAAACTGTTTTGGGTGCTGTTGAATAAATAGGAGTACATAAAATGATACAGCACAAAACTATAATTCTAGTTAGTATTTATTTAGCAGAGCGTTCAGTTTAGTTACAACTGGAGGGAAAGAGTGTTTTGCAGCCATAAATTGCAGGGGTCCCTGGGTTATCCTGGTACTCCAAGAACTCCAAAAATTGTTTTTTTGGTTATGAAAATGTTATCAGAATATTTCTGTGGTACTTTGTACTCTTAATAAGAGTATTTAAAAACAAAAAAGAAATGGTATTAATACAAAAAAATGGCTCAAGTGGGGCTACAGTTAGTTTTGCAATTTATCTTTCTAATTAACTGCAGTGTGTACTACCTTCTGCATTATCAGTGTGTACATACTTTCTGTTAAAATACTTCACTTGTCCATGAAACTTAAGAATTCATGCGGAGGGTTGGTAAGTTTTTTGTCATTGTTGCATGTTATATCACAGTAAAGGCAAAGATTTTAAATTAATAGAGAATCCTTATTTAAATTATTTGATTTTCTTGTAATGCATTTATCATTCCATGTAAATAATTTTAAAGGAGTTTTACCCAGATAATTCTTTAGTCAGTTAAATTAATTATTCAGTAATCATCCAATTAAAAGAAACAACAAACCTAAATATAACCTCAGTCTATGTACAAACAATGTAAACAATCTCTGTGATAGCCTGGGATCATTCTGCTGGGCTATACTTCATAGAAATGCCCAACTGATTTCAAGAGCAAGAGTTTCGATGGAAGACTTAAGCATATGCGAGAGTAATATCTTCAAAATGTATTAAATAATTCAATCTTACTGAAATATAATGAAAATAATGCTTTTGATGCAAGTCCTGTTGCATTCATGAGATTTTTACATAATCTTGTAAAAACTTGACTTTCATCATTTGTGTGTGAATTCCATATAGCTCTGGAGTCAACAAGTTGTAAGAGGGAAAATAGGACCCAGGGCAATATTATTCTTTCCTATGCATCTCCTGCAATCACATATGTGAGTGTCAGTTATGTATAAAATGCAAGTAAATCAGGATGGAAATGAGATACAAGTTTTCTGCAGAGGTATAAACAATTTTGCAGTGAAATATAACTGCAGCATCTAAGATTTAAATTAATATTTAATATTGTCCCAAGCAATAGACATAAGCTGGAAATTTACTCTAAATCCAGATTATGGGATTCAAATTACCTTCAAAATTCAATTTGTCTGACGTGGGGAGATCTCCAGTAAATCCAATAAGTTAGTATTTCTTCTTTTATGCTTTCCAATGCAGTACTTTATTAATTTTTAATACTTCATTAGTTTTCAGCAGTTCCCAACAACTTGCAGTGGATTTTCAATTGGAGTATAAGTTATTGTAGCCCTTCTGAAATATATAGATATGGGCTAAGCTTTTGATATTTAAGAAGGAAATTCTGTAACATTAGAAAAAAATTAAACAACTGCTTTTTCTCTGGCATCTTCTGTTTTCCCAGTGTCCAGTAGTTATTTGGTCTAAGAAATAGTAAGAACTATATAATTTATGACATGTATTTTGGCATATCAACCACAGGCACATCAGAACCTTGAATGAAGAGTTTCAAAAGCAATTTTCAAATCACTGCAGGATAAAATGCTGATACAATGCAGCTGTAGAAGATGTCCTGTTCCCTGAAGTGGAAATTTCTTTCTTGTTGCATTTTGGTCCTATTGCAAGGTCTGTAAAAATGGTGTTGGCAAATCTGCAAAGAAAGAAATACTGTAACCCAACCTGGATGCAACAAAAAACAATCTGTCTGTAGCAAAACATTTTCTAAATCCTCTGAAGTTGAGCAAGACTTAATCCTTGTTATTTTTGTAAGATGATAACAAGCTGCTTTAAAATACAGTTGCAATGACTTAGCAGGTGACAGTGTTGGAATGGGTGCATTTGTTTCTGAATCATCGCATGACAGAATGAGGCACTGGTTTTCGGCAACGATAACTGCAGGCACCAAGAATCTTCAGATTTTTTGGACTAGTGTTTCCTTCTGTATCTTTTCCAACAAAAAGGCATAGGTGTGCCTTGATTTGTTTGAGCTGCTTTGTTTCCATGGAACCTATCTGTCCTTTTACCAGCCCTATAAATGCAATAGAAACTCATACTGAAAATTCCCGGAGAAGACTTTCCTGAAACCAACAGCAATGAAGAGCTGTGTAACAGACTTGAAGCTTGCATATCAAAATGTTTGGGGTTTTTTGGTTGATCATTTCACATTAAAAATTTTTGCTCAGTTTTATTTTGGTTCATTGTCTTTTATGGAATTTGGTATCTAAATATATTTTGTATTTCAAAGATATTTTACAAAGTCAGAATTATCTGGTATGAAAGAAAAAATGATGTCTTGCTGTCATTAACATCTGTGCAACTGGAGAAATCTATAGGCAAGTTGTCATGAATGGATTCAAGGGGCAGCATGTACATATATAGAGAAGGAAAGCATAATCAAAAAGAAATCAGAGCCTTGTGGCATATTCTTGATTTGTGAAAAATTTTTTAGCAAAGTTCGTCAAAATGAAAATGATTGAATTCATACTTAGACCAAAATAACAAGTTTAGGTCCTTCAGTTTTCAGTGACTAACCATTGCAAGGCAGACTATTGTTATTACCTGCAGAGATGGGATGATTAAAACCCTTATCTAAACTGAACAGGAAGGCAGTTTCTGCTGCAGAGGCTTGATACCTGGTGTTGGATAAAGTACAAAAGGGAGTCTGCACCTCCTCTGTATATAGAAGAAAAAACCTGAACATTTGGAGATGAATTCTATCTTCTTAGTTTTCATGGAATCACATTTTTTATGAATAATGGCTTTGGTGTTTGTTTTTGTGTGGTTGGTGGTAGGTTGGGTTTTTTTGTGTGGGGGTGGTTTGTTTTGTTTGTTTGTGTTGGGGTTTTTTTTGTTGTTTTTTGTTTTTAACACAACCATTTCATTTAGAGAAGCACCTTTGGAGGGTATTTTACAAGTTCTAGTCTTTCCACACTTAGATTGTTTACAGTGTTTTTTGTTTTCCCTCCTTCTTCCTTCCTCCCCCTGTCCCCCCCCAGCTTCTTTTAGTCCTGTCATTTATGCACAGAGAACTTGTAAAGGAATCTTAAACCCAGTCATATTGTCTATAGGCTTATAACTGTCTCTCTCTCGCTGCTCCCTCCACCGCTGCTTTTATCTTCCCGTTGGGGATAAGCAAATCAATAAGAGTTAAAGTCCTGCTCCCAGTGTGCAGGGGTTGGGGGTTTTCCCAGGGAGTGTGTGCTGTTTGGAACTGTTACTGAGTGTAGAAGTTCTGAAGTTGCAACTGAAATGCAGACAGCGTATTATACAGTATGTAATCTGCAGCTTAGTGGTCACTACCTGTGGAGTAATAGGGCATGGACTCTGGCAGGGATTCAGGCCAAAGACCTTTATTGCTACAAGTGTCCGCTTTTTATGCAGTTACAGCTCTTTCACGCGCCACAAAATACGTCCTGGTTGGTTACCGCACGCAGTCCACGCACTTCTCCACAGTCAGGATTCGCTGCCTGCAAGTGTCCACGTGCTCCTTTGCTTCCTCTTAGTTGTTTACCACAGCTCCTTCTCCTCAAGGCTGAGCCCTGCAGGTGTCCAGCTGTTTACCAGCTTCTCAATGCCACACCTCCTTCTCCTTAAGGTCGAGCCCTTGCAGGGTGATCCCAACAACTACCTAATGGGTGTTACAGCAAACCAAGAGAGCCATTTATGTCTTCATGGAAGGAGACTGCAACACATTTGGTGTAAATGTGTATGGGTTAATGAAAGCTTAATTATAGCAAATGAAGAGAACACAGCCTTCACTGCAGGAAATGAATTAGAAATGATCAGCCATGGGAGGCTATAAAGAAAACAATCAATAGTATTAGAGTGGGGAAAATGACTCATTCTTGCTCTTAAAAGATAAAAAAAAAAAAGAAGTTGTGTTAGTGTTGGAAATTACCTTCTGCTAAGATGATAGATACTATTTTCAAATTTTATAACTGACAGCAAGATCTAAGAGTCCCCATTTAGTTTCAAAATCTTTGACCTAAAGTTTTTGGTATAGCAGGTGTACCCGTGACCCACCGTGATCTAATTTAAGTGTTATGGGAATAACAGCACTGTAATGTGAGGGTATAAATAATACAAGAAAGAGAACAATTACAGCAATTAACCATGGTATGCACCACAGAAAAATTGCCCTGCAGCAACTTAGAATTCATTAAAGTAGCAGAGAAACTACTGAATTCTCAAAACCTGGTGCTGTATGCTTCAGAGAAGAAACCCTGATAGAATTAGAAGAATGAGATCAAAAAGAATCTTTGTGTGACCAGAGAGGCATAAAAAAAAAAGGAAGGCACTGGGCAAGAGTGAAGTTAAAAGTATGTGAAAAATGCAATAACACTTTTTTAGACTTAAGTAATAATATGTTTAGTCTAAACATGTCTAATTCAACTAATTGAATTAGACACCCCTTGATGCAAAGATGATGCTTCATAAGCCAAACATAATGGAAGATTTGTGAATGAGTCTGACATTTCTAATGACTTATGTTGCAGTAAAAGCAAATACTGGCTGAAAAGAACAGATCTCTGTGAGAATGAGTTACACATTAACCGAGAAAGTGGTTCCAGCCGAAGCAGGAAATTTCACAGACAACCTGTAAGTTTGTTTTTGTTTTGTTTCTTTCAGCCTCTGTCACAAATGGATTTTAACTAGTCAGACTGGTAACATCCTAATGGTGAGGAAAGACATACAGGAAATGAAATTGCCCACATTATCTTGACGTATTTGATAGGTCTGGAGACAGACCAGTAGTAACTCAAGGGGTTTCTGTGGAACTGGGAATGTCCCCTGTGGATGATGAATATGATGACCATATAGGTATTTCGAAAGGTGTAATTTCCCTCAGCACCAGGGGGTTGCTCAATGCATGGTACTTGTACCTATATTAACCAGGTCTTAATACCAGAATGATTAAAAAATTGCTTGTGTCTTGGTTGAGGTCATGTCCCACTTTCCCCCCTGCCCTCTTGATGCTGTGTTAGAATTGCACTGAGCTAGCACGGCAGAAGTAACGCACAGGAAACAGATCAGTGTGTTTGAAAAGATGATAGGAAACTGTGTGCAAATGAAGTATGCTCCAAAGACATGTTAGCCATTGCAAACAAAACTATTTGTTTTGGGACTAGGGTAAGCACAAAATAAAAATTGATTAATACAGTAATAAGCTGTTCCAGTGAATTCACTATGTGTGCTGAATGCAGCTAGTTAATACCCTGTGGAAACACATTAAGTGGTGCATTAGACAGCAAGAAAACCATGGTGTAGAATGTACATTTGATAGTGGGGAAAGATATTTATTCCCTTACATTAGGAATAAGGGTAGGAAGGACACAGAACCAGACTCTGTGTGTGGCAGGGGCAGGAAGGGCACAATATGGAATACTCAGGCAGAGGCTGATGTGTTTTCATTGTATGATTATTCATGTCGGATTCAGAGGCTGCTGTTATTCCATTCACGTAATGCCATTGCCAAGGACTACCACACAGTTTTTATACTCCCTGAGTATAAAGTGGGATCTAAACTTTCCAGACAAATGTCTGTTTGGCCAGACTCATCTCTTCCTTAGCACTTGAAAAGACATACTTGTAGAGTTTTGCAAGTTTTAATGAAATGAAGTGAGCTAGACTTCAGTACATAATAATATCTAAAAATTAACAGAGCTACTAACCAGAAGTCAGAGAAGGACATAATTTCAGTGGGCTACTCGAGTGTGCTAGAAGGTCTGTATATATTTAAGTGCCTTTATGGGTTGAAGTGTAAAACCTATAAGCTTTATTGTCTCTTCAAATAATGCTATTAAGGTCAGATTGCCATAAGTTATGTAAGGTTCTTTCCCCAATCATGTTTTTATCCTTGTTTTCTCTATTACGTTCTTGGCATCTCACCTCCCTGTGGGCTATTGCTTAATTTTTCTCTTACTAAGATCATTGGAGTTGACAATACTTTTATTATGAAACTCACAATTATGGGCTGTTTTTCTCAACTCTTGAGGTCCCAGAGCAATAGGATGACTTGAGAACCTTACTTTCCATTTAAAAAATAATTTAATTTTTAGCTTTGATGATTTCAGAGAGAATTTTGAAATTGTAAAAACTCAATAACTGTAAAAATACATAAATCAATTTTTAAAGTTGTTAAAATTTTTAAACCAATATAATGATATTTTTCCTTTTTATGCACTTCAAGATAGGCAATGTTATTTTCTTAAAATGTTTTCCATGTGGATGGCTCTCATGAAACATGAGATAAGTTTCCTTTGTAATAGATATTTGAGCAACGTGGTCATATAATTTAAATTAAGTGTAGCCTGCATGGGTCCTGTCTAATGTTTTATGGATGCATCATGTATTGGAATCTCTGAGAAGTCTTTTGGATTCAGGTTTTCCGGGCAGAGTATTCAAAGACAAGCATGTTCCTGTCTAGGTACAGTCTTTGTTTGCTTTTGTAAAAAGTTCTATTCCCAATTTTGGATTTCTTTCAGATTTGAAGCAATAAAGAACATCTCTTGACATCTGCTCCTTGCCAGAGGAGCACTACTTTGTATTTGTTGGACTAGTTTTCATTACAACCTCGGAACTTGGAAAGAAATATTCCTTATTTCCTTGTTCCTCAAAAAACCAAACAAACAAAAAAAATCTGTAATATGTTTATTGTGGGAGTGTATGCTTAAACCAGCCTTTACTGGACTTACTGTGACTGCAGAGACAGAAATCCCAGTTTTCTAGTGTCACCCAGATGCACCTTGCTTAATAATAAGACAGAGAAATCCAGAATTAAAACTTAATAGTGTTAAGGCTCATCTTTTCTGTAATCATGGCATAAGCTTCACAAACAGATGCCTAGCTGCCTAGTTTCTCTTGCTCAAAACCTGCAAATCAGTAAAGATGAGGTTTCAAAACATATAGCAATGCATCTTCCACTCTGTTACGAATAGCTGGTGTACCAAACTACAAGTGCTTGTATTTTTTAGGTTACCTTTTGTAGTACAAATACAGTTGTTTACAATGATTCATTCTACAAGGTGTTTGGGCAGTTAAATTTAATTTCCTTGCACTGGTTTGTACTTAGTTAAGAGCAAGTGAATCCTACTAATAGCTCTACTTGGTGACATTGGTCTTGAAAACTTAAGGGTCATTTCTCCTTTGACTTTAGTCAAGTTCCCAATCAGCATCTCCCTTACTGTCTTATACAGAGCTGCTAAACTATTAATATGAATCGTTATTCAGCATAACAGCAAACCTCTCAAACTCACCATGTACAATTTGGTTCAGCTTTTTAAAGAGATTAGGTGTTTCCTGAAGGACCTGGACCCAAATGTTTGTTTGTTTTTAACTGTATCAATACTTCAACTGTCTGACACTTACACAGCTTATTGGTGGACATACATCACATATTATTAACACAGACAAGGAAACTGTCATTGAACACGTCCCACGTGTCAATGGGCCACCTGAGAATATCTCCTCCGTATAACAATAATAGGTACAGAATTTTCAGCACAAAGATTTGTGTAAGGTGATGTAAATTCCTCTATAGATGAAATAGTCTAGGTAAATGCAGTGTCAGTTAAAAAATGATACCTTTTTTAGTTCCTGCAAAATTAGATACTAGCTAGCTCAAGGATTTGACCATATGTACTGTATGCAGTGAACACAATTGGAAAATACACAGTTCTAAAGAAGAGTTTTGGATTTGCACCAAATTCTAAAAATCTTGACGTCCACCTCTTTACATGGCTGTTGAGTGTTTTCAGTACTATTTTATATTATGATACTGTTGAGGGGGGGTCTGTAGCCATCTATTTGATTGTAATTTTCCTTTCAAAAATTCTTTTAAAATTTTAAGTTGTTAGATGATTTACTGTCCTTTGCAGTTTGTTGCAGCAATTACAATACATTTTATATCACTCAGGAGATTTCCTTTAGATAGAAAATCATATTTCTCTGCCTTCTATTGGCACATATAAAAAATACAACAGAAGAAACTGCCTAGGTCGTAAACCACCAACTGTTCAAGATTGGCTCAGGGAAGCACCACAATAAGTGTTAATTGATAGTGTGTGTGTGTGGGGAAAAGATGTATGTGGCCTCCAACCAGAGGAATTCACAATCTGCAATATTGTCTTGGAATACAATGAAAGCTAGCCAGTATATCTCAAATTTTGAATATCAGATGCTTACTTTAATCCACTAGGAAATGACAGACAAGGAATTATAATACAGAGATTATACTGCAAATAGCAAGTACGTTCAGAAATAGCTGAGAATTCTGAACATATAGGAACAAATGATTAAATGGTGGAGTGAAAGTAAGCTGTTTTTATATTGGCAGCCAGAATCTTGATTTGACTTTAAGTCATGTAGCCACCTTAGCTTGGTTCTGAGCTTGTTAATGTGTCTTCTAGCCTTGATTTTATGGGTTTCAGCTGGCTCCAAGCAGACCAACCTGTCTTGCACCTGTGTATAGAATTTCACATTATCTTTACTTATTTAGCTCTTCTCTCAAGGAGAGAACAGAGTGTCAATAGCATTACAAAAAGTAGTGTGTGTATATATTAAAAAATACATGTATATGAATAAAAGAAAGTGTATGTGTAAATATTTTGTGTATATGTATAGAATATGCAGAATTCAATTCTGGAATGGGAAAACAAATTTTGATAACTTATGGACTAATGAGAATCTTAAAAAGGTTTGAGATGATACTATGATATAGCAAGCTAGTAGTTTTAAATTTACACTAGGTAGAATGATAATCATAAGATATTGAATCTATTATGTTTTAACACTAAAGTGAATCACTAATACTAATTGGCATTGTTTAAAGGAAATGGTATGTGTGCTGCTAAGTGCTGTAACAGGCTAAAGAACTAAATAGCCTTGGTTTTGGCAGCAGCTAGCAATCTGCCGGGTAAGGTGCTATTTATTGGCTCTTCAGGAATTGTAAAGATAGGCAGATGTGAAGGAGCACTCATGAGATGCAGATTCTATGAGTAGTCTGTATCCAGAGTATCTTGCAGGACTGGACATCTGAATTAATTTTGTGATAAGCTACGGATTTCCAGTGCCATATCCATACTTAAGCATGTATTAGATACATTTCCTTGTTGTTTCATTTTTTAATCATAATATTGTTTCTTGTGTAGGTGATGACTAGTGACAGAAAGAATGGAGTCTGCTGTATTGTATGCTGTGACTGACTGGGTATTAGGGACAGGAGACAGCACTATCAATAAAAAGGCAAAAGTAGGTTTTAAATTCAAAGCAATCAACTGAAGATGGACAGATAGAGAGCACCAAAGAGTTCGGATGGGCTGGGGGAGTTGCGAAAGGAGCCAGCAGGCAAATGTCAGAGCCTCTACAGAATCTGCCTGTAGGAAATACTGGATGATGCCAACTGTCTCCTACATTCCTTGCTTCTTACTCCCTCCAGTTCCCTTTAAGAAAACCTGTGTGGATGAGCGGTGAGGCAGTGTGAAGAGCATGTTGTAGTAGATGTGTGATTTCTAGTGTTTGGGAACTGGCCTCCTGATGCATATAGTTAGCAGGCAGCCTCAGTAACTTTCTTCCATTGCACTCTGCACCACTCTCAAACAATGCCATGTGTAGGACAAAGCATATGGCTGTATAGGGGAACGCTAGAGCCGTAATGGCTATTGGATGCAACTTGGAATTATGAAAAGGCTAATGTATCTTGACAGAAATGTTTGTAATATAGTTTCCAATGTCTTATCTGCAAACAATACTGATAGTCCTGCTTTTTCTTGTGAAAAAGATTGTTAACAACTACTAGAGTAAATAAGCACAGAAAATGTTATGATCATCAACCACCATTTCAAAAAGAAAACTCTAAAGTCTTCATTAAAAAACTATCAAAATCAAATATGTCACTGTTTTACACCCCCTCCCCCCCAAAAAAGTGTTGAATCAAGATTGATTAAAGTCCATGAAAATTATTGGGTTCTTCCTCAAATTCTTTTTCATGTGAATTTAGAGTTTCTTACAAATGATACCAATAACTATTTCTTGTCTGTTCATCGACTTTCAGCTTCAATTTTCAGTACAGCTAGAAGATGCTGTGAAATGCCACAATTGTGTGCGCTTAAACTTTGGAGACTGTAGGAACCTCAGGGCATAGGCCAATCTTTTTCTTCTCTGTTTGGTCGTCTTTTTTTTCTCTCTATGCATGTCTGTGACACTGATAATTATTTGCATTTTTAATTATTTATGCACACTTTTCCTTTCTTTCTCCACACCCTCTGGATTCCCATTTGTTGAAATATAATTAACAGCTAGCTAATTTTGGCAGAAATTTTTCATTTTGAATTGTAAATGAGGGTAACCCAGGATTCAGGGAGCTGTTTTTTCTTGCAAAACCCCTTAGCACAAGATAGGTTGTAGAGTGGAATTTTACTGGTTGTTTGTAAGAATAAGGCCAACTGAATATAAATGGTGTTGAAAGTAGGACTGCGTGAGAATTTTGAGCGCTAAAGATTTATGAATTTTTAACCAAGAGACTGCATGAAATACAAGATATTCAGAAAATAAAAAGAAAAACGGTTTCCTTTCTCTTGTTCAAAGTTTTCTGTTGCAAATATGCAACTTGATATTCTCTGAGGGCAGATTCTGAAGACGTAACAAAGCAAGTGTCCCTTTAGGCCTAATTATACTGATATCCTTGTTTCAGTCAGCTTCTCAGTTCTCTTCCAAGGTTCTGGTTGCTTCACTTAACAGCAATTCCGCTATCATATAGTAGGCATGACTATGTGCCCAAGGCAGAAAGCAAAGGCTACATGGCTGTTATCTTTCACCCGCTCCCCTCTTGTTTCTGTTGTGACATCTTTGTGTCTGTCTTGCTAAAACTGTAGTCTGTACTTATGTTATGTTGAATGGTCACTAAACTGCAAAATACTGCTTTATTTTACAGATCTTACCACATTGACACAGGATTTATTCTGTAATCACGGCTCTATTTTACCAATATTGAGCCTCGTCTTTATACCATTGCAATTACTTTTAATGTCTTCTATGTATTTCAGTTTTTTAAAGATTGAATGAATTTTTTAGGATTGTTCTTCAGTTATGCTCAGGCTCAAATTGGCAAAATTAGAGTGAGCAGAGTATTAATAATAGGCACCTATTCCAGGTGTACTCTTAGGTACTGCTAAATAACAACAGCTAAACAGTCTTTTAGATATTCTTTATGAACAGCATGTGTTCTCTCTAGTTCTTTTTGTATTCATTTGAATATCATTTTAGGATATACTTTGGGTATAATATTCTCCGGGTACAGCCGCGACAACATCCCACTCCTTTGCCACTATAAGAATTGTTATGTTAGAATTACACTTGAGCTCACCAGTCGAAAAAGGATTGCTGATATTCCTTTCCAAGGGGATGGTGAGCTGGAAAAGAACCCTTGAGAGAGCTAGTTGCCATTTGTCAACAAACTAAATTGGTGATCTAAATAAGCTAGCAAAATCTGTGCATCATGTCTGCTAAATCTGATGTTACAAGAACTGCTTATTATGGTGCCAAGTAATAATAATTTTGTATGGATGGTAACGGTGTAAAAACTGCTCTCCTATTGTTGTGTATCTTGTGTTTCATTACCACAGTAGTATGGGAAAGCACTATCAAGTGATAACGCAACAAAGTTAACACGGGTTTAATCTCTTTCATGAATTACCATGGGAAAGAGACATCTTTTATGCATAACTATGAAAAATATCCCCCTCTCAGCTTGGAATGACACGTTTCAAGTGAAACATGGCACTCCAGAGCTTTGACATTCAGACAGCATAAAAAAACAGGATTGGGTGATTTAAAAGTAATCCTAGCCAACATATGTGAATGTCAACTTGGAAATTATTTGCATTAGCCATTATTAGGAACAATTCTGTGTGTCTGGCTCTTCGTGATATTTGTAGATCTTGCAATTATATCTTTGGGTTTAGGTTGCTATGGCTGCCATGGATTTTGTGACATGAAAATGTGCAGAAACGACTAGCTATTTCACAGATGGGTAGGAAACAGTTTAATTGTGTGTAGCACAAGTAGGTGTTTACCTACTTAAACCAACAATTGTCCAGGAAAAATGGATGCAAACAACATTTTAGTCATTTATGTAAATGACTTACTACAGAAAGGAAGAAGAAAATTTAATTATAAAGACTATTATCAAATCTTAAATGTTTACTCTTGCTAACTGCCATGGTGTTTGCCTGTGTCTCCTTTGTGTAGGAGACATCTGTGTTGTGCAAAAAAATGTAGTGTCAAAAGTATTGCATACAGAGTAAAATTAAAATTATGGACAATGTTATTAGTAAGATGGAAGTGAACAGCTCTTGCAGTCACTTCTGGAAAGACAAGCTATCCATTTCCAATTAAATAATTCCCCTGGCTTTTAATTTTCATCAGGTATAGATTTTGGGGATGTGATCTAGAACCTCACTTTATAGCACACTGGGAACTTCCATCATTTATTGATACTCCCTATTTGTTCCATGCCCTGTACCAAGCCAGGTCTATCTGGCCTATGTCCCTGCTCACTGCAGGGGGGTTGGACTAGATGACCTTTAAAGGTCCCTTCCAACCCAGAGACTCTGTGATTCTGTCTGGAAAGTGAAGACTTGGTGGAGCTGGGAAGTACCCCATACTTTATACATAGGTGTCTAGCTGCAGCCCCACTCTGTGACTTCAGCTGTGATGTGACCTGATACCCAGCATGGGACATAAGTGCCTCGTGGAGGATTTGTTTGGGCTGCTTTTATTAGAGTTCAACAGAATGGTTTCCTTTACTTTGTTTTCCTTCTTGGAGATATGAATTACTAGACTGAAGCTCTCCCCTTTTTTTGTGTGTCCCTCAGTGTTGTCCCTTTCTCTTGTTCTGTAGATAAATGGTGGTAGTGCCTGGCTGTAGAAATTTTCTAGTGTAGACATAACTCTTATGTGGAATTTTCCTGCTTTCCCCCAAACTTCTGAGGAAAAGAGAACGTACCCCAAAGATTGGATGTACAGCCTTGGATGTACTTACAGCCTTGGAAACAGAAAAGAAAAATTAGTGATGTTGCATACCTGAGAAAAAGAATTCCGATACAGTTTTCTCACTAACTCATAAAACCTCAAAATAATCATTTTACAAATTACAGATAAAGACAGCAGATCTAAAAAATCTACTAGTAGTCACCTAACTCAAACTGAGCAGGTTTTATGACTGAAGCAAAAAAAAAAAAAAAAGGGATAACAAAATTGACATCTACCATCTACTCCTCACTCTTCCTTTGAACCAGTGCTTGTCTCGTTTTACCCTTCTGTTAGCCCTGGACTGTGTTCAGTCATGTTGAGTCTGAACATGGTTGAGGACTGCTAGGTTGAATGCAGTATTGCTGTCAGAGCAAACTGATCAGTTATGTTTAGCACAATCATACCTAAACATGTTGAACTATTTCTCCAGTGTGGTGCTGAACACATCAAATGAATCTTTATATATATACAGTTTGCTGTTAAGCTTTGTGCTAGTTCTCATGGTTGCTCACAACAAACAGCATGCAGACATGGTAACATTTTGCAGTTGAGACCAGGCCCTCTGTGAATGGAATACCTTCTACCTTTGGGAGATGTTGTGAAACTTAATTTGTCAATTATTAAGTGCTTTATGTTCTTCAGATGAAATGTGCTATGCAAGTGTGAGTTAGTATTATTGATGAGCTTAAGCTGCAAGTTTGAATGCAAATTAGAACTTTTCAAGATAATAAATACCCACTATTCATCATGAACAATGACAAAAAAATTAAATACCTTTCACAAAAGGTAGCAAAAATATGAAGCTTATCTGTGAGCTGAATCAAGCACAGTGGTTGAGTCAACCCAAGTTTATTGCTACCATGACACAGATGTGGACCAAAAAAGTAGAAAAAAACCCCTATGTAATGGGGCAGAGCGCAGCACAGAAACTCATGCCAAAGTGCATTCATGTCTGTGTTGCATCCTTTTTTTACAGGTGGTCTTAGAGATAAGCAGGTATGTTGAAGGGAGAGGTTATAGAGTGGCAGCCTGCAGCAGTGGAAGCATGTGCCTTAAGTGAAAGTGGAACACAGGGAAGAGGTATAAATAGCTGGGAACCTTTTTTAAAGGTTGGTAAATCTCTCTTACTGAATGACTGCTTTCAGTCATTCATGGCAAATACAAAACCCTCATGCTTGCAGTTGAGCAGTGCCTTCTGGACTTCTATAAGTGACTAATTTTCAGTATCTGCACACAGTCAGTGTATCAGCTCTGTCTCATCTTTGCTGGATTCTTAGGAGTGCAGATGTTCTTTCTTGAGTCTGAAAGCCATTTGAAGGCATTTTGGCTCCTTGGAAGACTATAGAAAGCTTTACCTTGCAAATTTTTGGTTTTGTTAAGCAAAGGTGTGTTAGATACACTTTCATATGTTGGCTTCATTTGTTTTGCATCCTTTCTCTTTTTATATCTCTTAAATAAAACCAGTATGCAAAAGGCATATTTTAAAAGACTAATGATCTTTAATTATAGGGACAAGTTGTGTGTGTTTTTTTTGGTTTGGTTTGGATTTTTTTAAAAGCCATCCATTCATCTAGTTCATATCTATTTGCATTTGTCAATTGATTTCCCCTCCTGCCCTCATTTAATTTCTTTTGCTGATTTAGTAGTTTCTTAGGATTGATTTCATAGCTTGTTCAACTGAACACTCCATACAATTTCTTGTAATTTAGAACTCCAAGCACTACAAAAACTGTTGCTTTCCAAAAGAGTCTGTGATCTAGATATATGCAAGAACTGACGAGAGATTAAAAAATATTAGTATGAGGAAGGGAAGATCAACATAAGAGCATAAGGCTTTCCACTGGAGAGAGCAGATTTCTTGTTGTTTGCCTCAGCTTTTGCATTTAGTCTGCAGGCACACCACAAGAGGTGTGAATGAACTGATTGACAGTAAAGTAAATATCGAAAAGGCAAATCCGTGAAGATTATAAATTGCTCATATATTACTTGGGTGGGATACATCTGAATAAATATAAGTGTGTATCACAAGAAAGATGTATATGCATCTAAGAAAGTCACCCCAGGCAGCCCGTGTAATCAGTGATACAATTCATATGATCGGAAGTTAGTGTCTATATTAAGATGGGTTAGGACTGAACCCTTGACACCTTTTTATTGTCTAAATCACACTCAGTATAAGGGAGCCTGTGATGACCAGCTTAGCTACAAATACCAACAGAGTAGGCTCCAAAAATTAAATAAAAAGATCCATGCACGTGTTCCTCTTCTACGTGCCTATCTCTGGCTGCTTGTCTATGAGAAGACTGGTGACTATCTAAGATACATAACAGAAAAAGACCACTCCCATCCTCCATTGTCTTAGCACCTTTTCCCCAAAACCAAGATAACTAAATATGCAGCAAATCATAGAGTGAAATTCCAACTTTTCTGCAGGAGACTTATGACTCAGTGCTGTGAAGTGCTCTGGATTCTGCTGTAAGTCACTGGAGAAATTAAACATATGCATAACTTCAAATGTGTTAGCAGCAAGGCTAAAGACAGTCTAATGCTCGCTAACTTTGTGCACGTAGTTTAAACTAGAGCTCAGCACTCTTTGGGCTTCAGGGGTAGATGCAGTCCAGCCATCTACTCTATATCTCATCCAAGTGTAGTGCAAGTATAATGACCCACTTGTTCAGTGCTCCTAACACAGTAATCTATGTTTCTTGACATAAATCAGAAGTACTAAAGTCCATTTTTAAATGGAATAAAATTTCTGCTAGAAACATTGTAATTCACAAAGCTTTGACATAGTGAACTCTGACAGAACCATTTCCTCTTATTTATTTAAATAAGAAAAAAGGTCCAATTCAAATTCTTTACCTTGTTTTTATTACAAAATATCTTAAAAAAAAATTTTTTTTCTTCTTTTCTGAATTTCATGTTTTGGGCATGTCTTTATAGGAATTAATCTTTTGGCATGAAGCCTATGTTTTGACAGCATCAGGAGTATTAAAAGCAAAATTAAAATGAACCAGGGCTCCAAGAACACCAGCTTAAACTGAAAGAAGTCCCTTTAGTCTTATAAAATTCAATACAAGTAAGAAACATTTAAAATGGGCCTACTTCAATGATGATGTAGAATTAGAGTCCATATTGAGGATCCGAAATAGAGAAAGTTAGTTTGGTGCTATTGCACATGGAAGAATAGAATCATTCTTGACTGAGAAATTTTCTTCCTAAAAGGAAAAAAATGAAAGCAAATAAAAAACCCTTTATGAATGGAAACATTATGCTGCTATTCTTTAATATCTGTGTCTGTTTATGCAAGACTCTTTGAAGTGTATGAATCACAGGCAAATCAGCTAGTATCCAGGCTGCTTTCCTGTCAGAACCATCCTCTTAAAAGTGGTGTGTCTTTCAGCATGGAAATATTATCCTTTTTTCCAAATACTTCTACCGTCAACCAGCGGCTGTTCTACGCAAGTGGCTCTCTGAATTCAGATGGGTGTTTGCTGCCAATACATGAGGCAGATTTTGCCTTGTATGTGAATGTTCCTCATCACTAGAATTGAGTGAATGTACAAGATAGGACTATGGTTCTCCATTCCTAAGTGCTGAACTTGGCAATAATTAGCACTTTCCTGAACAATTCTGACTTGTAACATTAACATTAAACATTTAATTGATTCTAAGCTAGAATGACAGGAGGAGGACTCACAACACATTCATGTCTCAGCATTCCCCCTTACAATGAGAGGCTGTGGCCAGGAACTTCTCTTCCCATGAGGCCTCTGTGCATGGGATTGTTTAAGCTACCTGAGTGGTACAAAAGGATTTTACCTTTTGAAAACCCAGTTTTCAATGGTAATCTGGGTTCTGCTTCCTATTGCTTAAAAGGATATCTCTTGGTCTTGCTGGAGAAAAGCAATCCCTTTTGATGCTTGCAAAGGTTAAAATAGCCTCCAATTAGAGAAAGTAAAAGTCATTCTACCACTTTGTGTTGAAATTACCTAGTCACATACACAAATTCAATTGCAATGAAAATGAGGAGGAGGGAGAAAAAGTTTAAAAGTTCACACTTAAAATCCTGTAGATTTCAAATTTTTTTCCAAAGTTTTTGCACCTCATATTAATGTCTATAAAATTTATGGGAAATTGAAAATTTATGTAAAATAAAAAAAGACCATAGGAAGTTAAGAGGTTAACCTTAAGAAGGTAGCATGTGAGGATGCCTGTTCATATGTTTCCGAACAAGTCACATGGCAGAATTTATAAGTCATACTTTTCCCTTTAAACAATAATAGCTTTTCTTTCACATCTGAATGTTTATATTTGCTTTGGAAAACTGAAACAATAATTTAGAGTATCTTAGGTTTGTTTTTCATTATTCTGTACTTGTTCGTGACATCCATATGTCCCATTGCAAAAAGAAAAACACCGGGATGAAAGAGGTCTACTTGTTCACCTGCTCATGTAAGTCTTATTTTGAGGTTAGAATAGTCTGGAAATGGTATCATGTGCAAAAAGAAATTGCATTTGTAAATTCTTTCTTTCCTGTTACAGAACTGGAGTTAATGTCTCATATTTTTCCCACCCTTACTCTTTCATCCCATTGACTTTTCAAAAACAGAATTAATCTAACATAGTGGAGAGGGGTTGGGTTCAATCTTTTCTCAAGCTGTCCAAGCAGAAGATTCTCTTCCAGTACATAAGTTTTGAGGTCATGCACACTTCTGTTTCAAGATAGTGAATTCTATTAGTCTCAGAAGCATGAGCACAAATCAGTTACACAGGTCTCTCAGTGTTACCATTTTTTTTTTTTACATATATATGCAATATATATGCATTTATATATGGAAACAAAATGATAAAGATAGTTATATCTGAAACTAATTGCATGTATGCTGCAATGATCAGTTTGTATGTTTGCCTCCTGCATCCCAGATTTTTTTTTTTTTATTTTGTTTTAAAATTCTTAGAATGGTGTTCTAGTCTAGTTAATATCAATGGGATTCAAACATACTGAAACATTAGATGAGGGAAAAGATGTGGTCAGTCTCCCATGAAAACAATTTCACCTTACTGGATACTGGATATTTTCCATATAAGGACTCTTAGTTAATGGCATAACTAAGAATTTTTGTTCCAGGATGTTTTTGTATTTGACATCACAAAATTCAACCATCAGTAGGAACCTAGGACTTATTTGATCCTTTCTTACTCTTACATACTACCTACTTTTTTCTTTTAAATAAGGTGGCATTTATCTGAGAAGAATAAAGAATATTGTTCTCCTGCATCTCTATAATCCCTTTTACTCTCTTGCCCTCACAGCTAAAGTTCACATTCAAGGTCTGATTACCTTTAACTACTCTAGGCTCCTGTCTTTATCCTTCAGCCTCCCAACCCTCTTTGGTCTCTTCAACTTTCTAATGTATGCTTTCAGATACATTAGTATTTAGTTGAAAAGAACAGCTCTTTGTTGTTGCTGTTCTGTGTTTCCCTTTTGGCCTTCATCTTACCTTTCATTTTTCCTCATTGCCATTTTGCAAACAGTGTGTTAACAGCAGTATTGAAGATGATCTGGCTATGACCCATTTTAAGCTAAGGGGAAACTGTACATGTGGGAAATAGATGTAAACCAGCTGCCAAACCATGACTAAAGGATGCTGTGAGAGGGAGTGGTATGAGATAGTAGGCAGAGAAGATCTTAAGGTGTATTGCCAGAGCCTACAAAGTCAGTGCTGCACAAGTAAAAAAATTTTAGTGTACTTCTAACCTTTGCCCTTTGGCAAAAGGCTTTCCAGTTCTCTTTAATTTTTAAGCAAATGGCTTGATTTGGCGAAGTGCAAAAAAATTCATCTTTCTTGATAGACCCATCACAGTCTTGAATCATGTCCCCATATGTGCTGTATTCTTAATTTGGTCAAAATCTCAGTGCAGTAAGCAGGTCTGTGGTGTATACTATTCTTGCCTCTCTTCTCTCTCCCCTAATTCTTTCTCCCCTCTCCAATTTTCTAAGTCTGTTTCACATACAGAAAATGGAAAAGGTGGAAAAGTTTGAAATTTGATTAAAAGTAATTGGAGACAAAGATATGTGGCCAGCAGTTTCATTTGAAGGCCACTCATTTATAAATTCAGGAGGTATTCACTATTGCAGGGCAAGTGCTAATGAACTCGTTTGGTATTCATGAGAATGTCAATATCTGTCTATTGGTACATGTTTCATTGAAATTCAGATGCACACCTAGGAACATTCAAGAATTACATTAAATATTGCAAGCAGCCAACTCTTCATAAGTTAAGTAGTAATATACTTTTTGAGGACAGATTTTCATCTGTTGTAAATCATTAACAGTCAATGAAGTTATACTAAAGATCTGGCCAATTGCTTCTAAGGTCTTGGCACATGTTGGAAAAAGAACCTCCATTACATATAGAATTAATTACCAACTAAAGGGAAAAAAGGACATAAGGTAGAAGGAGAATTGTTATGGTTGTGGCTGCTGGAGGTTGAAGTTCATTAAGAAAGTGAAGCAGAGCTTGAGTTACCAATCGTGTCTATTATTTGTAAAGACAAAGTACACAAAAGTAGTAACACTAAGATAGCTTACTTCATTCATAGTTTTGCCATTGCAATGCACTGCTCTACTATAGGCACTGAAATCAGTTTAAAATAATCTGGAACTCTGTTTATGTACAGAAGGCACAATGTGAACCTTTTGTGTTCTAGCAGGAATTTTTTAAGACTTAAGATCATGGGCTTCTGCATAACTTATGGGAACTAAACTGAGAATCTAGCTGGGAATATTTTCTCAGTTGCTTGAAAGATTTATTGTTTGTGCCTATTTTCTATTAATAATACCCCTCCTATCCACTTTTCAATTTCTACTGAGAAATCTAATAAGAGATTTGATATCACATCTCCATTTATTCTTGTGCTCTATTTTTGCTCCAGATACATCCATAGCCCATGAAACTACAGCTCAAGGCTATGTGGTATCATATCTTTTCTCAATTGAACTTTTCAGAACCTTTTGGTTTAAGAGGCAGTCCTGATTGTCTCAAACCATCTTTAAAAACAAATGTAGACCTCTTGCACTAGTTCATGGTAATAGCTCAATGAAAGATCAAAAAGCTATAGGGCGATCAAAAGAAACTTAGGGCCTTGGGACAGTTGGTAAGGGAATCTGGTGCACAGGTTATTTTTTCCTCTAATTTGCCTAGTAAAAATAATTTTGACTTTAACTTTCTAGAAATCTTCTGATACAGCAAGTAACTATGTTTATAAGCTGAGATTTTCAAAGTTACCTGAGGAATTTGGGTGTCTTAGTGGGTATCTGTGGATTTTCTAATTTTTTATAGCACAATATCCAATTATTGAGTCCTAAAGTTTCTATAGCAACAAAACTAAAGGTGAATCAGACCTCATAGTGAAAATTATTACAGTTCTTTACAAATATGCACTCTTAAAAAGGACAGTTTAATAATTTATAAACAGCAATTATGATTTTTTTTTTCTGTTTAAGAACTTTTGTATTTACAATAATGTTTTTCTTGCAGTTGCGTCCAAGTTGTTTCTTACTTTTGACTGCTTTGTCCCACTATGTGATAGCATCGTAACTCTTAAGGACTTATAAAGTATTGCTGATACCATGACAAGAATGTCTCTTTCAATGTCTCTTCCCATCTGGCTGTATTAAGAGAATGTAGTTGAAATAAGTAATCATCCTCTTTTGCCATTTGAGTAATGCATGTGTAACATAAAGGAGTACATATAACAAAACATTCCCCATAGATGGTCTCCATAGCATCTTCCAAGGGTGATTTGTATAATCATATGGGGGTGCAGTATAAAATGTGATTAACTGTGTTATTTTGTTGGATATTAACTCGATACAGCAGGAGCAAATGCAGTCTGTCTTAATAAGCCAATAAATATTTTTGAATGACCCCTTCTTGTGTCTTAAAATGTTGTATGACATTAAATGAGGTAAAGAAAAAAGACAATAGGGCAAAATGGGAACTGTAGGTGCTACTTAGATTATGTTTTTTTTTAAATTGTTGAATATAACTTTTCTATAAATCTGTCTCCTGTATCACGTCGAATGCAGATGGATGGTTTAGACCATGAACTAGTTTTACTCTATGGGCTTAGAGATTTTGTACTATTCAAACCATAACAGGAATACATTCTAGCTGTAAATGGTACATGTGGAGCTATGGACATCTGTGTGATGCTGATGAGGGGATATCAGTTGCATGAACAGATACTTAAATTAATTTTTAATTCTGTGTATGGTTTGCTTTGCATCTCTACTTCAGGATGCATATGTCACATTTCTATCCTGACTGTAAAAATGAAAGTCACTGGAGTTTTGGCTTCAGCTGGTTGTATACCTCTTGTGCTTTCAGCTCTACGGAATTCTTCAAGCCTGATTTTTCATGTGATCAAAACAGAAGTTTTGAAAGTGGATATAAAATATTGAACTGTTGTACATCTTTCTGCAAATACTGCAAGTATGAGTATGGTATCTTCTGGAGTGATGTTTCATTACTGGGGAATGTATATTCCCTGGTGATGTGATATTTTTGTTACTGTGCTACTGGGAAGACAGTTCTAAAACAGCTAACTTCAAACAAGAAGAGAGATTCTTTTTTATGGAAAATGAACTTTTCTTAATTTTCTATATCTTCCATTAAATAAGGGTAACACACTAACTCCTAGCCTTTGGCTAAGAGAATTACTGAGGAAATGGTGTCATTTGTTTGAAAGACACTGGATGTCTGCATAAAACATTTATAAAGGACATTATTTTATAGTGAACTCTGTGCAAATTTTGTTTTCTTTCTTTTTTTTTTTTTCCTCCTTCTTGTAATAAACAATATAGTTAATGTTCCCAAAGTTTTCCTGTATGGTTAAAATGACTCCAATGTAGATCTGCAGAGTTAGTGGTTTCCTCTTCTACAAATGTTTACAGCATAATGCCGTGCACATACATTCACTACATAATCCATTGCAGAGTTCAAAGCTGCTGAAAAGAAAATCACTGTTGATGTATGGCCTAGTTTAATTTCATTTTCAGCCTTCTGCCCTTCTGTAGTTTACTAGTTTACAGTAAATCTCATGAAAATTGCTGTATAATATTTTACCAGTTGTTATTCCATCAAATACACAGTAACTTTCTGGATATTTTTATTCTTTGCATCAGTTGATAGCGTTAACCTGTGTCAATATACTGCTCACCTTTCCTTCCTTTGCTTCCTTAACGAGTTGGAGAATCACACTTTTAGGGGGGACTAGAGAAGCATGAAATTTAGCTTTTCTGAACCCCTATGCACAGCATTGATGCAACAAAACATAGCACATATTTGCTTGACAATCTATTTTGCATATGTAGTGAAGAATGGAAAATTATCCTATTATCTGCTCTGTTTGATTAGGTTTATATATAGAGCTACTGTATGGATTTATACAGATATTTTTTGATAAATTGTTCTAGACTTTACCTCTGACTACTTAACCTATATTTCGGGGATCAGCAGCTTGCTGGAAAAATAGTCTGTGTCCCTATAAGGTTAACTTCTTAAAAATTGTTCCAATTTCTGAGGCATTTGAGAAGTGTAGGTGGTTTGTGAATTCTTGGAACTGAAAACGGAAAGAATGAATAGTCACGATGTCATTGGGTACATCACTTTTTGATGCTTTCTGAGAAGATGCTATGTCTCATGTTATGTTCTGCTAGCAAATAGTATTTTTTGCACAAGAGTGGTGATTTTACCAAGATAGCATTTGCTTAATTTTGAATCTCATTTTATCCGTACTTTAAACAACAGCTTAAAGTAAAAATCCTAATAATCATCTAGCTCCTGAAAAGAGAAATGAGTGTCTTGTTTTGACTTTGAAAGGAGGGAGATGAAGAGAGTTTGCCATCCATGAGTAGTTTTTTCATCTCCACACACCCTTGTCTCTGAACCACTGTTGTGTTTAAACTCGAACTGTCTTACAAAGAGATGTACTTTTCATCACAGTCCAGGCATTCAAAACTTTGATTTTATGGTGCTAATAGGATAACAGGCTATGCATATGCACACTGTTGGGGCAAAGCCTGCAGTGAACCAGAAGGCATTCAGCTGACTATGTTTAAGTTGCTTAAGTTACCTTAAGTCTTAAGGTAAGATTTGTCCACAAAAAATAGTTTGTCAGAGTTGTTATAATCACTGCCAGGATCATTTGATTACACCATGTAATTATCAGAAGAAATTCTCTAAAGTAGCTTTCATTTGTCAGTAAAATGTGAGATGTCATAAATTTGTAATTATTTTGTTAAAGGAGGGCATTTTGTCATGTCCTTTACTTTTGGTGGTTAAGGAAAATTATTTAACCTGACACTTTATTGCCTATATGGACAGGTAACTTCAACTCTAATGTTGAATCACTGTGATGTGCCATAAATAGGCAGAATATCAAGAAGAATTATATTACAGAAGAGAAAACATAATTCTTCTGTATTGAATTATAACATTTATTATTAGTTTATTAATAATAATCTTAGTATTTCATAGTACTGTTTCACAGATCTAATAGTGACCTCACCAGAAACTTTAATGTGTATATCATAGAAGTTGTTTAAAATAGGCCTGAAACATGATCAGTAATTCAAACCGATTTAAATGTCATAATGGCTTCTAACCTCAGAACATTCTTTTTAGTACAGAGGGTATGAAGGTGGAATTAAGTTTAATTTAAGTGCTATTAAAAAGCCCATGATTCTAAGCCAGAGTTATTGCATAAGGAAGGGAACACAGCCTGTATGGTAAAATCAGGCAGATCTAAACAACCTCCAGTATTTATTTTCTTATATTTTTAGCATTAAATCTAAGATTGGTTCTTGGGTTTCATTGTTTGAAGAAGAGATTAGATTTCACACATTTATTTCCCATGACAAATTTAAACCAGCCGCTATTATAGTCTGTGAAGTGAGATACCAGTGGACAGCAAGAGACCTTCAGCATCTAAAATAAATAAATAAATACTAGCTTTCAGACACTTGTAGAGTTAGAAATTGTCAGTGTCTGTTCATTTATGGGATCTTTTAGTTTCTTTTATTTCTCTGGAAACAGCGAGAGACATCCAGGCTATCACTCACGTTTAGCAGAGATGAGTATCTACCAGAATGTTCAGTGGAGGGATTTAATACACATCCAGCTGAAATATTAAATGATTTTATTCCTACTGAGTTGACATCTGCTTGGGGTTTCTTCCTGGAAAACATATACCTAATAACTTAATTGTTAGAAAAATCAGGAAAGCTCCTTACAATTTAAAGGAAAAAGCCAAATATTTCTGCAAAGACATCCTAGATGTAGGAACTAGCTCTTGCCCAAAAAGAAAACCAAAACATACCACGTAACCATAGAGTTTAATGAGTATAGCTCATATTTCAAATAGCAATCAACTGCTCATGAATGAGAAATGTAATAATGAATCATGCTGCTGAATAATTTTGATTAATGGATAATTTTTTTTTTAAATCTTGAGCTATTTAAGAATAAATCCTGAACACTAGGGGAAATAAAATCCTGTCATTTACTATATTGTATATAGGTGTTAATGATACTATAGAACACTATAATATGTAGAATTAACTAATTATGTTGTTCATTAGAAAAAGTGCAAATCAGCTTTAGATCACTAACTTACAATGCAATGAGGCATCTGAAAAATTTTGATTATTATTCTGACTAGGAATGGTAAATTATGTTTGTTACACTATTTTACTGGCCTTATTTATCTACAATCCACTTTCCATATCTTCTTATCTCTGTTGCAAATGTGTGACCTGCATTGACACTGAAAGAAGGTACCCTACTTTTCCTTCAGCCCATTTCCCTGGTCTTTTATTGAAGCCCTTCCTAGGGAATGAGGCTGCAATGTGAGTAGTATGAACCTTAACAAAAACCAAACAAACAAAAAAACCACACAACAAAAAAACCCACCCCAAGCACGCCTCCCACCCCCCAAAAAAAACCAACCAGAAAACCCCACAAAAGAGCAAACAAATTTTAGCTTGATCTATAATATAAATTGTGACCATAATTAGGCCTGGTTGAAAAAAATATGGTAAAATCTTAGCTCTTAAGATGTTAGGCATGAAAACCTTGTTCTCCAAATTATTTCAGTGAATCCAAGCCATGCTGCTTTTTCACTCTTTTCAGACCAACTCTTTCATAAATCCACAAAACATTTTAATTTATTACAGTTACCTTAGATAATATAACTGATGACTGTTCCTATCAAGCAGTAACTACTGTTGTGTTTACAAGTTTGCTGTATTATTTGCATCCACAATAGCTTTGTAATTTTGAAGGTTACATACTTATTGTATTCAAGAAATGCAGTGGTACCATCAGGAGACCCAACTCATTTATGACATAGTTTTAGCTATACCAAGTGTTAAGATCGATGAAACTCGGGTACCTCTGCTTCAGGCCAGGCTCTAACGTGTCTGTCATGCTGTGTACTACAGAAAACCAGCAGACTATTTCCCTATGGTAAGTAATCCCCTTGGTTAAACTTCATATTTTCCAACTTTCCAGCTGGAAATTGGCTACAGGAAAGTAACGATATTTTGAAGTTTTTTTTTTTTCTTGGAAGTGTTTTTTTTTTAAACATAACTATTTTTTGTGTTATGTTTAGTGGGCTCTTTTATTAATAAGTTCATATAAATAACAAAATGTAAAACAAGGCTTTCTACTAGATTTCTGGCATATGACAATAGGCAAGAATAACCCTTGATATAATGGCACTTCCCCTCTAACAGCAGTACTGCATGATCAAAAAGGTTGTAACTTAACTTCAATTTCAACTAGTATCACTTAGGCTTGTGATTTTCTGTCATAATCTTCCTTTTTCTGATTAAAAAAATAAATGCCTAAGAGACTTGAACAACAGAGCAGTTTTCCTCTGTTAAAGAAGGTCAGCAGAGAATTCTCATGGGTATACATCTGGTGCCTTAGAACTTAGGTTGTCATGGGAGATTACTTGCATGGAAATTCAAAATAATTTCCACATATATATGCCATTACAAGCAGCAGAAGTTAACTTCTGTGATCAGAGAGATTATGCTTTCAGTGTCAGAAGAGTGGTGGCTGGTCCAGTAGACCAAAATCTTTCTGAATTGAAATTGTTGAGAATCTCAGTTCTTGCCTCAAAACTGATTGCTGTTTCTCCTCTGTGCTGGAAACTGTAAATATCAGCTGACTGGTGAAAGCAGATCCACATTGGCTGTTTTAGCAGCAGGTTTTCAAATGAGCAATGAGTAGTTCTAGGGTGGTGTCTAAGACAACACATCACAACAGAGTGAAGTAATGTAAATCCTACTTGGTAACGTGGAAAGTGGTTTTGTTCTGTTTTTGTTCTTTTGATTGGATTGCGTATTTTCCGACTTGATCAGCTAAGAATTAGATAACTTCATAATAGGTATTGCTCTGCCTATAAGTATGTCGTGATTTAGCCCCAGCCAGAAACTAAGCACCATGCAGCTGCTTGCTCACTCCCCCATGGTAGGATGGGGGAGAGAATCGGAAGAGTAAAAGTGAGGAAACTCATGGTTTGCGATTAAAGGCAGTTTAATAAGGAAAGCAAAAGCCGCACGCGCAAGCAATGCAGAACAAGAAATTCATTCATTATTCCCCATTGGCAGGCAGGTGTTCGGCCATCTCCAGGGAAGCAGGGCTCCATCACGCGTAATGGTTTCTTGGGAAGACAGATGCCATAACTCTGAACGTCCTTCCACCCCTTCCTTCTTCTTTGTCCCAGCTTTATATACTGAGCATGACGTTATATGGTATGGAATATCCCTTTGGCCAGCACAAGAAGTTGGACTGTCCTTGACTACCTAGCAACAACTCAAAACATCAGTGTGTTATCAACATTTTCTCATCCCAAATCCAAAACATAGCCTCACAGTAGCTTCTATGAAGAAAATTAACTCTACCCTGGCTGAAACCAGGACAAAGTAGAACAATATAAGTGAAATAACTAATGTTAGTCACTGTAAAGCCATTCTCAGAAAGATGATTCCCAGTCATCTATTGTGACATTTGTAGGAGAAGTCAGATGAGTAGTTGCTGCCATAAGAGGATATTGATTGTGTTCACATTTTAAAAGTAAACTGGAAAGGATTTATTCAAATAGTTAAGTTTAACTCACAAGATGAAACCTCTTTTTAAAAAAAAAATATTTATTCAAATGTATATTTTGAAAATCAAAGAGATTGTTAAAATAACTGAAAGCAGCACAATTCAGGAAGAAGTCCAGGTAGTAGCAAGATAGTTTATTTCTATTCATTGAAGAAATCAGGAAAGCAAGCTATGTGCAATGGTCTATATGGTTGTTATTCTTTGTATGTTTTTGTTAAGTTGATTAAAAATCACTGTAATTCTATTTATTTGAAGAATACTTGTAGCCATCAATACCATGCTGAAGAAAACTAGACTAAAAGGATTTGGGACTTCATCCTTAACTAAGTGGTTTTGCAAATACAAATGGGTCTAGAAGTTTTTTAGACTTTATATACAAATAAGAGATTATATATATAAAAAAAAAAAAAGTGTGTGTATATAATACATAACGTTTATATATGTGTGTGTTTCACGTCTTCTTTAGTAAGTCTTCAGCACTCAAATTAAATGCATTTGTAATGCACAGCATCATTTTTTGAATCGCATATCCAAGTATGCATTCTGTCTAGCCTTAGAGCTAGCCCTAGGCATAATATGATGTCTTCTATTGGCTAACTATTTAAATCCAACAGTTTACAGGACAGAAATATCATTAAAAGTAATTAAGAAGTGATAAGTCTGGGACTTATATTCGTTTCTACCAAAGAAGAAAATTTAAAGGAGTATATATATGGGTGATGGACCAAAGACTTGAGCAAGTTCTTAATTTAGGTAGATCATGTAAATAAGAAAGGACCTATGTAATTAATAAAAAGCTTAATAGAACATTCAATAGAACTTTTGTACATAGCTGTTCTCAGTCCTGCTGAAAATTGAAGGTGGAGAATTTAAATTATCAGTAAATTATTTCTCTGTCAGGCTAGACTGGAATAATGGCCATATGAACAGTAACAAAAGTGTGAAAGGACTTAGATTTTAAATTAAAAATAAAAATATTCCTTGTTGCTGTTAACAAGACTGTATGGAAACCAACAAACATAGTGAAGGAAGGAAATTGAAACTGATCTGAGAACATTATCTGGAAAGATCTTTTTGTAAATGCTGAGGTTTAGGGTGTTTTTAATTCCTACATCTATTTTTCTTCTGTCACCTTCATTCTTCCTTTCTGCCACTTGCCTTTTATCAACTTGCTTTCCTTCCTGCTAGCTCTTCTTTGCACTACCCTGTCCTTTTTCTTGTATCTGTGCTTTTTTTTATCCTTGCCTGTTTCTTGAGTCTGCTCTTCAATTTCCTCTTTTTTTTTCCCCTTTATTTTTGCTCAGAAAATATTCTTTAACAATAACTTACTTATTAGTCTTATCTTAGTCATAACAACTGTATTCCTTCATAAATACAGGGGAAAATAGTGAAATTTGAAAAGTAAAAAAGGCACATATTTGATAGCATAACTAAAAATGGAAGCCAAACAACTATATTTTGGAAGGAGAGAAAAATACCCAGGTTTTTTTTTTTGTATCTTTACATATTGTTCCTCCAGAGGATTTGGGTAACTGCATATTCATGAGAATTGCAGTGGTCTATGAACTAGGAAATTTATGCTAGGAATACATGCACAGTGGTGCAAAAATTTGTGTTGGGAATACACTTATCATTGCTTGCTGGTCCAAATTCTAGTTATAAATGCACTTTAGGGTCCAAGACTGTCAGTGCTGCTTCTGTGTACTTTCAGATCTCAAAATAGTACAAATATGGCCCAGATAACTCCAAGGATATGATCTATTTTCTGTGGGAACACCCAGGACACTGTTAGAAAGTTCATGCAGCCTGTACTTTTACTGAAGGAAGACCAAGTAAGCCACATAAGATTAGAGTGGTGTTGATGAACAAAACTGAGCCTGACTCAACAACCTCTGTGTGTCACAGCAGAAACAAAAATCCCCACGATCTCTCAAAACAACTTCCTCTAAAGCAATAGAAGGAGTTTACAACAGATGAGCACTTACCATTCTGTGACTGTATCATTTTCAATCTGATGCTAGGATTCTGAAAGCCAGGTTTGCTCTATTGTCAAACCATAGCCTTAGATAAATCACCAGGCAGTAGAAGTAGTGAAATATTGTAAATGAGTCACTCGTCAAAGTAGTGCTAAATCTATAACAGATTACGGACAATGAAAAATTTCGCTATGTTTACAGATTAGTTGTGGTTGTCATTCTGCTCCCTCTTGCTATGACATTTTAACCACTTTCCTGTTTTCCTTGCAATTTTAAAAATTTAATTTGTAAAAAACAAACCAACCAAACCACGACCTCAACACCAAAACCATATATTGGAAAAATAAATATAGCTAGGTAAGAACTGAAATCATCACTAAATGGCAGCTTCTGTCATCATGGGAATCTTTGAACATTGCTTATAAGAGAGCAGAACAACTGGGATAATGAGAAAAGATTTCTGTCTCTAAAAGTGTAGCCTCAAAAATCCTCTTCTAAAACTGATCACATTCACTGCATTTTGTCATTGCAGAGAAAAATCCAGTTTGTAGCGTCTGTAAGGAATGCATTTGTTCTGCCATTAAAGTGGCACTGAGAAGCCTAGCTGAGACTAAATTTAAATTTATCTATGTCTTTATACAAAAATATAGACAATAGACATCTATATATGCCATCTAAGTAAAAATACCTATGCAAGCAGAGCAGATTGATATTTCCTAGAACCAATGATCATCCCTAATGAGTGCTGTAGGGTGGTGTTTGCTAAGTATTCACTAGAGTGCCTTCACTAGAAGTGACTGATAAGGTTTCCAGCCTATTGCCAGTGTTGCACAATGCTTGCACACCTGACATAGCTTTATGAAAGTCAGCAATGTTAAGCATGTTTCTTCAATCTCCTTTACCTCTCCCAACCTGTATAGCATGTTCCACTACAATGCTTGACGTTCTCCTCCCTGTTATGTATCAAATTAATTCATTATGTAAAAATGACATTTGGGACAAACACAGATATTTGGGCGTTTGGTTTTACAAAACTGGTTATCTAAATCTTATTTTTACAAATAATATTTTCCAATAACTTGAATATGGTTTTTTTTCTCCCATGAGAAGTACTAGTGGAAGATAAAATGAACTCATACATATTTGTTGGGAGGAAAAAAACCCTCTCACAGGTATTTAAAAATATTGTCCTCCCTCTATCCTCTGGGCATTGGTCTGTTATTTTTTCCCTTTTGAATCTCTACAGACATTCTTGTAAACAAATTGGTGAGTGTTGCTATGCTTTTCTCTTTCCTTCCTTTTTTTTTTCCTCCAAAAACTTTAAAATTGTGAGAATTATTCATGGAGATAGCTTGCAATATTTGATTTCAGTTCACTGGGTTAGAAGGTCTTTGATTTTTTTTTTCTTTTTTTTTTTTTTAAAGGGTGAGTTAAGTCCATGTGACTGAGCTGTTCAGTCATACATGGCAAGGAAGAGTTTGAGTGTATAGCTTCTGTGCAATGTAAGGAAAAAGTGAATGGTTTTAATTATATGAAGAATTTTCAATAATGAAAGCTAATTGAGCAACAATCTATCAGTTCATATACTTTATATCAGTAGATAGCATTAAAATGCTTTGTTTGTTGAACACAAATTATAATACTGTATTAAATGTATTATCTAGTTTAGTCCTAAGACTCGATAACAATGAAAATGAAAAGATTGTATCAAAATCACTATGGCATGTAAAAGCCATAGGTCTTGGAAAGTTAACGTTGATGTCTTTCACAGAGGACAGCAGGGACCACTGTTTCCATGTTTTAAATAATTAGTTAGAGGCCAATAGAAGGGTTAGTTTAATGAGGTCATTGAACGACATGCATGCTGTGGAAAGAGAACTAGAAGAGTTATGAACTAAGCAGTGTGGGAATAATCTCACAAAAGCAAGGAAAGCAGAGAAACAATGAAGGATAACAATGTGAAAAGATTGAAGTTTATTCCAAGTTTTAGAATTAATGATGGTTTCCTTTTCCCCCCCGCCCTAGTTAGGGGATGTGCTCTACTGAACTGAGAAACTTCATGGTTCCGAATGTCAGTGCATGGGAACTAGCAGACCCGCTAGTGTTTTCCAGTTCATACAAGGGGAAGGCCTCCATTGTATACTTGAGAACAATAGATACAAATGTTTCAATGCACAGACTGAATGAAAAGTTGTTGGGAAACAACACCTTTGTTTACTAGAAATGCTTAATTTACCCACAAAGGAAATACTTTAATTTTATTACAGATACTTGGTTTATAACAGGGAACTTGAAAATACTTATTTCTAATTGGCTTGAATTTTTTCTTTTTTTTCCTTTTCCTGTTTTTTGAAGAGGTGTCTGTCATTCTTCACTGGAATTATTTACTTCCCTTTCCATTTTGATAGATTACAAAATGTGGCTTAGGGCACAGCCCAGGTTCTGCTATTATTTTTTATTTTCTATTCCTTCAGGGACATCCTCTACTTCAGTAAATTTTTTAGGTTTTTCCCTCTACTTTTTACACATACTGTTTTGATGGAGATATCCTTTTGGTGTATCCCCCCCACCCCTGGGCCATACCTGGTATAGCAGGTGAGATTAAAAAAAAACATCAATCAGTCTGACAAATCTTGGAATTTGTTGGCATTTGCTATGCTGCTAATCCACAGAAATCTAGTATTTTTTGTGAACATTTGCCTTTTGAAAGTATTTAAAAGTCTGTCTATAATGTTGGTGGATTTCCAACTCTTAAATCCATATGCTAAGATGGAAAATGACATTTGAGTTGAAGATTTTTAAGCCTGACTTTTTTTTTAAATGAAAGAATTTTTTTAAGGTGTTGAATGCCAATGTGTTTTGGTGGTTTGGTGTCTGTGGGGGGTTTTTTTTCTTTTTTTTTTTCTCTTCTCTGTACAGCTTTATAGATTTGGCAAAGTCTCTGAACATATTCACTTCTATGACTTTTCACACCATATCTGAGTGAAGCTGTGGGCTATTGTTGCTTCAGAACTATGAACAGCATCCCTTGTGATGCTAGACAAATCTTTTGCGATTTGCTTCTATGACGTTTGAGCTCTTGGAAGACCCATAGATTATAGCAGAATCTAATTCTGACATATTATTGTGTGTCTCTAGAAGTTTGTTACACCTTTCTCATGGAAGGCAATGAAAAATAGAATAGATGAGAGAATATTGATGTCTGTACTAACTTTTTTCAACTCTCTCCATGTTTACCTCTTTATTAGAGAGGTGAAAAATATTAACAAAGTTGATAATTTTTACTAGAATTTTCTACTTCCAGATAGTGAAGTATGTTTATTTATTTATAAAATCCAAGACTTTAATACATCATCTCTTTACATAGAATGTACTATCCTTCTGTTAGCCTGGAAGTGCTGCACACTTATGGTGAGCTTTAATTGAATTTACTTGATTTGTTTAGTTGAAAAGAGAAAGAAAATAAAAAATGATCCTTGACAGTCCACTGCTGGCTTTGGATTGGAAGAGAGATATCTGAAATATTTAGCTAATTAGTAAGCCTGAAGCAATTAGCTAGGAATTAGTCAATCCTGTGGACAAAAAAATGGTTCAGGCTTTGCTGGTAACCACAATTAAGGTTCACAGGAAAGCCTTATGTCACAGCTGAATCAATTCTGTGTATGAGTTCTGCAGAGGTGTTTCACTCGTGTTTTGAACTGAGCACCTCTGTGCAATGGGACAATCTGTGCTGGCAAAAAAGCATTAGCCTGATTTTCTTTTAAACTGAGACCCTTTCTTGATCCTCAGACCATGTGAAAGGGGCCTGAATATGTCTCTAAATTTATTTACATGCCCTTTAATCTGGGAAAAGAGTGTAAAGGACACTTAATATTACTGAAAATCAGATTTTGCTGTCAGTTATGCAAACAGCGGATGATGAAACTTTCAACCTGTTATTAACATTATCTTCTGAATACTGCTAAATTCTTTGTTGAATTATTTATTTTTAGTCACTATGTGCCTAAAATGCCATTAAAATAAGAATTATATTTTTAGTTCAGATCAGTAGAGAACATAAGTTGAATTTTTACAGCAAAAAAATCGAGAGCATCATTCTCGTATATTCAGATCTCTCACCCAAGACAGTGGAGAAATATAACATAAAAGAAACTATTAATGTAATGCAGGGTAAATTAAAATCATGTCCAGAGCAAAATGTACTTAATATGCTAACTCCAAACTCCTTTCCATCCCTTTGGATTTAACAAGCATTTTCAAGTACGGTAACTCAGAGTTTGCAATTTAGTTCCACTTGACCGACAAAGAAATACAAGAAGAAATTACTTTAGCAATACATTGTTCAATTAATGTTCAAGTACGTTGAGATTCATCATGAAATTTCTAGGTATGTGCATATAGTGTTAATCAACCCAGTTGTTTTTATTGGGGCTCTTGTATACAAGCTCTCGAGTTAAAAAAATATTTTCAGCTAAAACATGACAGACACATTAATGGATGAGAAAGGAATACATTTTTTAAAAACTCGCATATGAAGTTAAAGGGTTTTATCAGTATTCAGCTATCGGAATAGGGCATGAGATTCATACTGATCCTGCAAATAGGGTCCGTGTAGAAAATAAATAGGATAAATCAATAGAACGTAATGTAGAAAACAGGTATTCCTAGAAATCACTCACAATTTTTTTTATTAAAATACTGGTAAAATTCAGCAAATTATAGGTTTCTCTGAATAATAAACATGGGCTTTTTAAAAACACTTCTTAGAAACATCTAATTGAGGGAATTTTTCATAATTTTTGGTAATAAGCCTGTGTTCAGTTCAGATCCAGACAGACTTGAGAAGTACTCTTTACAAAAGTTTTGTTCAACTGAGAGAGAATAGCAATTTCTGTTATGAAGGCACACGATCATATTGAAGGAAAACCATGAAGAAAACAAAGCCACAGTAGAGAATTTGTGAGTCACTCATAAGCTGGCACTGTGAGAGAATAATATCCCTCACTTCCTGTAACTTCTTTCCTTGTGTGGGATCCCCAGGAAGTATACATTAGAAGAGTTGCAGATTACTTAGATGTTAATTTTTAAATGTCTTCCATTCCAATGACATACCTTGAAATAGCTTGAAAGTTTCAAGAACCATTATGCATTCTTCACTAGTAAGTTACAAATTGCAACACATCCCCCAACATTTCCATCCCTTCAAACAGAGCCCTGTATCTCATAAAAAAGGTATTTCTTGCAGGACACTGAACATAGGTTTCATATGAAGAAACTGGCTTAAGAAGAAAATAGCCCACTGAACTCTGCAGACATGAAACCTTTTTATTCTGTAACATTAAAGGTTTATTCTGGTTTTTAACTTTTAAGTAGATTTTCTCCTTGTGTACTCTGATCTCTTGTCAGTAAGAATCAATGGGCAAAAGACCTTGATTTCTTTCCTCTTCTACATTAGCACATTTTTAACAGTGTGCAGCTATTCATTAACTTAGTTTTGTCACCTCTTGAGACCATCATAGCTTTCAGTAGATTATATAATCCTCTGCATTTTTTTGTTCAATGAAAACCCAAAGCAAACCAGCTGTGAGTTTATAAGAAATTTGAAAGAATCCATCTGAGAAGCATTTAAAGGTGTTTTCCATTAATAAAAAAGCATGGGATTTTTATTGTTATCGATATATATTAATCCTTCTGACATTTATTTTGGTCTCTATATCATAAATCATAGGCTGCCTAAAGTTTGCAGGTTATAAATGACAGCACAGGATTAGTTGGTTTGGAAAGCAACCTTTTAATCTAGTCACACATACAAAATGGGACCATGGTTGTATAATAAAAAATACTGGTAATGTAGTAAATTTCTGTAATACTAACATAACAGTTTGTTTTATAATTTCATCAATTGCATGAATAATTTGACGTGGTCAAAACCATCCAGCAGGTGATGTTTGAAATAATAAAAGGGCCATTCCCTCCACAGCTGTATTCTGTGAATTTCAAACTTAAATTAGCTGATGTACAGTCCAAAACAAAAATGATCTCTGCTCTAGAGGATATAAAAACTGATGGAGATCAGAGGGACATAAACAAGTTCAGGGAACACAGAAAAGCACATCTGTTGATCTTGTCATGAAAGTCTGTGGTCTTATTGTCTATACCAGCCTATTTGTTGTCAGGATTTTTAGAGGTACTGTGGAAAGTGAGAAATTTGAACAAGTGTTTGAGTGAAAGCTGAGAACTAACTATGTGACTGGTTATAGAGAGTTTTTCCAAGCCTGAGGTGCAGCCTGGAAGAAATAGCAATATGTTTATTTGAAAATCAAACGAGTGGTGGGTGTTGCCCTCACAGGTTGCTCTGAGAATTTAATCTTCTGACACTGAACCTGAATGGGATGAGGATTGAAGTTCTGAAAATGAAGACATAGAGCTAATACTTCTATATGACAGAAAAAGAGAACTAGTAAAAGAATGCTAAGAGTTCTAACTGATACAGTAATAAAAGGATATTTGCAGGAAGATTCGGAATGTAAATTGTTAAGATCGAATTGTATTTTCCCAGATCAAAGGAAAGTACATTGTTGTTATTGAGATCCAGGGTAGTGAAAGAGTGGATGAGCTTTAACTCTCAGTGGTTCACTACCATTACTGTCAGTGCACACACATCCAGGTAATGGAGTGTAGCTCTAACGGCTTCATAGAAAATCAACTTGAGCTGCCACCATGTATGAAAAGTGAAATACATTTCATAGAATCATTTAGGTGGGAAAAGACCTTTAAGATCATCAAGTCCTGTACTTCATATTTGTAGTATTTCAGATTCATTATTTCAAGGAAATTATGTGTTTGGGGATTATAGAATAAGGCAACAGAATTCCATTCTTGTCTTTTTTTCCCCCAATGATTGACAGCTAAATTAAATTCTTCTCTCTTGAGTGGTACCAAACTCCAATGTTTTGGACTTTGTAGTCTCAGTCCAAGCCCCATGTCATATTGAGTTTCCTCCTTGACTTCAGTGGGCTTTGCTTTCAGGTTGTTTGGGGTTTTTTTTACTTTGGTTTTGTTTTGGTTTGTTTTTTTGTGTGGTCTTTTTTTTTTTAAATCTTGTAAATTTATTTTTATTTGTAGTTCTTATCTTCAGACTACTGATTAAATTGTTTCATTTCTGGTACTAAAGAAACATAATTCTGTCCAAAACTAAAATATGTGCAGAGTAGACAAACTTGTACACTGTAAAACCTGCTTGTTCCTCTATCTTCCCTTGCTTGTTTTATGCCAGTATTTATAACAGAAAACAAGATGGCTAGTTCTGTCTTAGTACATCTCTAGCTGTTATATAATAGGGTTTTTAGGGAGAAAAGAGATTTCTTCCTATTACCTTCTGAAGTTAGGAAATGTAAGCCCATTTTAAGGAAATAGTTTTCTATAATCAGGGGATGTGAGAGACAGGATAAAAGAAGATTTTCCATTTTCTCCAAGCAGCGCAGTTTCCCCTGGAAATATTAATCCTAATTCTTTTGAGTTGATACGTACCCCATTTACATGAGTAAGGAGAATTTATAAACAAAAGTGTGCATGTTGCTCGAGTAGTTTCATCCAGTTGGCATAAGTAAGAGTAGATTTTAGCACAAGGAAAACCTGAAAACTGTTTCTGCCTTCCATAATATTGTGCTTTCTGCACTGACATGGATAAGAAATTAGAACTTTGGATCTCCTATTGCTGTCACATCTTCAATGTTATCATGCAATTTTACCTACATTTCCAGCAGGGATATTTCCTATACAATGTTATCAAAATTCCACTGCATTGTCCATAAAATGTCACATTATTCTCTTCATTGTTCAGAGACTGAAATGTATTTTTATGTGTGAGAGGCTTCCCACTCTTTCTGCTAAGTACCTCTTTCAGTAATCCTTGTCCATTTTCACTGCACACATAACCCTTGTGGGCTTTTTGTTGCTGTTGTTTTTGCACTTTTTTCTTCCCAACAGTTGTTCAAACAGGTATTTCTAGGTTCTATATCTATAACCACAGTTATCTCTGTGGTTGGAAAATTCACTCTTTGTTGTGAATGATCCTTACTTAGGCAATGGCTAACAAGCTTTGCAGCCCCTAAATGAGGGCACTGAAGAAGTCAACTTCTAGTGAGTTAAATGGCTGATAATAGAGTAGAATTTATTACGTGTAAGATTTTTGTCAAGATGCAGTGGGATGAGTATCTAAAGATTGAGATAGCAAGGCATATACAAGAATTGAATTTGGTATGTCATTACTTTGCCTGGTTGCCTCAACAATATATTCAAATTGTGTTTCACGTTTGCAGGTAACTAACTGTGCATCTGACTGGCAGTTTGAGTATGAAAATATCCATTTTACATACAATCCAGGTCACACAGAAATGTTTGGGCGTTTAGAGACCCCTGACCACTTCTAGTTTATCTAAAAATATGGATGCATTCTTTGAAGTTCCATTGCCTGGAATAAGAATGAATGAAACCAAGTCAGACTTCACTGAAGTCTAATTTTTCTGCTTTTCAGAGTTCAGGACGCTACAACACACATGCATGCCTAACACAGGTTCCAATGGCCAGCACCAAACCTGTTCTTAAAACTTTCATCAAGGTCTTTTCTATTGTTCTCTATAATAAGAGAACTAGCTGTTCTCATCTAATTATTGTAACTCCTGCTTGGAATCTGTGATCAAGTTTTATCATTTCTCTAAATGACTGCAATTAAAATAAACAACAAATCATTCGGAAGATACAAGACACTGAACAAAAGTAATTATATGTTGCAACCTTAAGCTGACAAGTAACTTCCCTTAAGCATTTCCTTTTCTGGTAAATCTACATCTCTGATGTCAAAATTACTTTGGATCAAAATGACATCAGAAACGCTGTACTTTGACCCATGGTCAATTTGCCATTTCCTTGCTTTTTCTGTAACAGTCACCAAAAAAACAAGAAAAAGGTACGTTCAAAGGTAATTTTTCTACTATTTCACAAAAGTATATAAACACACTCTTCTCTGAGGTCTGAACCCCATCTCCACTGAATTTAGGTATTGTCCTTCTACTACCTAGCAAACCTTTCTGTCTCCAGAACAGCAAGCATTATCTGCTTTATTGCTGCAGACAGAGTGGTACTGCTCTTTTTCAGCATATCTTACTTACATTCTAAGTGTGTTGTATCAAGTTCTAAATATCTCTGGAACACTAAGGGTGGAAATTTTAGTAAAATGGAGGGGTCCCAAGGGCTTTTTTCCCACAGCAAGTGCAAAAAGAAGATGAAAAGGTAAGTAGAAGTACCTGCAAAGATCTTTGGATTCCAGTGAATAATGTGAAGCACATGAAGTATTACCATACCTAATATTTTCTCAGATATCTGGAAAATATTACTTCAGATTCCCTGCTTTGCCTGATACAAAACATAGAAGGTGATTCTTAATTCTTAGGATCTGTCTTTAGATCTAGTGATGGATAGAGTAAATTTAAGACAGCTGTAGGACTTCTGTGGATTTACAATACATACACCTGTTGTTGGAGGGGAAAGGGGAGACAGGAAACATACTTAGTACACTTTTAAGCTAGAGAATCTCTCTATTGATTGCTGGTTACCATTTTGTTACTTACTCCTGGATCCTGAGTTGGACATATACAGCCTGTAATACCTCTTACAGCCAATGTTTCCCATAACTCAAATTTACATCTTCTCAGTGAAAGATAAAAGAGAGTCAGTGATTTTTCCTTTCCCTGTTTAATAAATATGGGGAAGGAGTGTATTGGTGTGCTGTTTGTTTTAAATACACAGAAGGGATCTCTTGCATTTTTTTTGTCAACGAGAATTTCTCCGTCTCAGATACTTGATACTACAGATGGGCAAGTCTTTCTTGGATTTCTTCATCAATATTTCTGGCTGAGGGACATTTCCCTTTATTTTTGTCAGAATGTATTTGAGGATCAATTATTCTAAGTGTGTGTTTGCATTTATGTATTTAGTGTATGTATAGTATGCCTATTGTATAGATGTTAAAGATGTATTTGTGTAGTACAGATGCGTGAAATGTAATATGTTTTATAAGGAATTCTATGTTTCAACTGGGAAATGCTGGGAAATTCGTACAGAAGCTGTTGATCCAAGAATTCCTAGAAAGCTTCAGAAGATTGTAAGAAAGATTCTGGATCCTAGAAATTCCTGGAAAGCAGTGGCATGTTCCTGGAAAAGCTATAGATCCAGTGATCCCTAGAAAGTACTGAAGTCCCAGAAAGGCTATTGATCCATGAATTCTGAGAAAGCAGTTAGATATTCCAAGAAAGATTTGGGTAATTCTGCAAAAGCTCTAGATCTGGGGATTCTTAGGAAGTGACACAATATTTGTAGACAAATGCTACGACATTCCTAGAAAGTGCAGAAAAATTCTTGAAAGCAAAGGGGGAAATTCCTAGAGAGCACCTGGAGGACTCCTAAAAAGCAGTGGGCAAATTCCTAGAAAAAATCAGAAGGATCCCTAGAAAACATTGGGGAGATTGCTAGGAAGCCACAGGGACAGTCCTAGGAAGTATAGATTAGAATCATATAAAGCAGTGTGAAAATTCCTAGAAAGCACAAGGAAGATTCCTGGAAAGAACACTTGAAATTCCTTGAAAGTAGAAGGAAAACTCTTAGAAAGCATTAACAGGATCCCCCAAAAACTGTGGGGGATTTCTTAGAAAGCATCTGGAGCATTCTTAAAAAGCATTTTGAGGTTGAGGAGTGGGATTCCTAGAATCTATTAGGTGGATTCCTAGAAGGTAGTTGGAAAATTATTGGAAAGTTATGGAGAAGAACTGTAAGAAGTAGAAGAGAAATTCCTAGGAAGCAGCATCGAGAAATTCCTAGAAGAAATCAGTAATATTCCCAGGAAGTCCCAGGGGAAATTCCTAGACAGTACTGGGAGTATTAGTAGGAAGCAAAAGAAAAATTCCTAGGATGCATATGTAAGATTCCTAGAAAGCAGCTGAAAATTTCCTAGGAAGCATGTAAAATTACTAGAAACCATAGAGACAAAACTCCCAGAAAGCAACAGGAAGAATTCAAGAAAGCAGCAAAAAAATTCTTAGAAAGCACAAGAAAAATTCCTGGAAAGCATTGGGAGTATTCCTTGATGAAAGTTCTGAGAAAAAAATTGTAGAAAGTAGTGGAGGAATTCATAGAAAGCAAATGAAAAGTTCCCAGAAAGCACAGGGGATTTTTCTGAAAACCAGTAGTAAGAGATTCCCAGAAAGCATCAGGAGCATTACTAGAAATCATTGGGAAAATTCCTCCGAAGGAGCAACAAAATTTCCTGGAAAAGAGAGGGAGAAATCTTAGAAAGCATAAGCTAAAACAAAACTTCTAGAAAGACATTACAGATCAGTTTTTATTGAATGTTTTAGGAAAAAAACATTGTCTTGGAGGATACCAGCTAAGAAAACATGCACTGTCACTGGAAGAGTTTAAATATGTTTGTTGTTACTGTAGTTCTACCATGACTTGAATGTGCAAATTCCTGTATAGAATGTTTTCAAAGAGGTGTTCTTGACTTTTGAATAGTTACAGTTGGCTGTACCAGGGAAACAGTTTGATGTTAATGGGGAGTTTATTTTAGGATTTGAGTCCAAGCTAACATTATATTTCTCCTCTAGCTATAGTCTTTAAAAGTGCTGAGAAGAAATACTTGCCTTACATGAGGGTTTGAAGATTCCCTGATGGTATCCCATTAGCTCTCAAAGTATCGCTACTTTTCATGAAGTTCAAAATCTTCAGTTACTAGCAGATTGTTTCTACAGAGATCATTTTCTTTCAATACACTTAGAAGTTGTGCTCAAAATCCATATGGGCATTAGTTTTGTTAGGAAGAACCAGTTACAAAAGTAGTAAACTTCAGGATATGAGGATTCCCCTTTCCCGCCCCCTTTAAGTACACATTATCCTATACTGCCTGACCTTCTAAGCATTTTTCTACAACAATTCTTTATCCTGGTTTGTCTTTTTTATATGCCATTTTTGGCACCATTTTTAGCACAATTGTGTTGATTGCATATCTGAGAATGATAGTTAAGTTAATATCCCAGAATCATGATGTAATTTTATGTAGTAGAATCATGGTGTAGTTTGGAATTTGAATGGTTTCTTCCATCTGCCACTCTAATTTAGGACTGTCTACTCCCTAGTGACCCTTCCTTTTCCAGTTGTCTCTTTTCTCCTTCCAATAAAAAGATAGTCTATGCTTCTTGATTAAATTATTAGAAGATTAGCCTAAGATCATCAGGAACCAAGCTGTTAGTTTTAAGAGCTGTGTTTACATAGTAATTCTATGCAGGAGACTAAGCTATTCCATTACCGTGTATCCATTCCACTCAAGCTTTGTCTACTTTAGAGAAATTCTGTAAAATTATCCTACTGTTATTAACAGCATCGAATTAACAGCTTCACTACAGAAATGCAGCCACCAGTATAAACAGTGTTTCTGCTTGGGTAGAAAGATAAATTCCTTCAGCAGCTGCTACTTTTCTACTCTAGGAATTCCAGCTATATTACTGTACTAGGTGATCTTGTTGTACTCTTGGTGATCTTAGATGTTAAAACTTCAGTCTAAATTAAATGGAAGGTTTAAAAAATAATTTCTATGCCCTAAACTGGTGAATAATGTGCATTTTATGATTTATTAAAGGATATTGTAAACTGATACAGCTTATCTACAACTCTGATACCAGACTTCTCAGAATAATGTTTAGGAGTGGATCCTGTATTATGTATGCATTAGCAACGGTTGCGAGAAACTTTTTTTCAGTAGCCCAGAGTTGCTTTGCATTGCTAAAAAGTGATCTTATTTAAAACAAACCTATAAGCTCAGAAAACAAGCATATGTATGTTAAAAGAAACGGATGTTAAGAAGGTTTCATAAAGATTTTGTGCCCGTCAGCTTAGATCTTTCTTAGTTTCTTCTCAAAACTCTTCCTGTGTTCTTCCATCCCCTTTATTGTCAGGATATTTTCTGCCTCACCTGTATGTCTCTCATTGCCACAAATGGAGTTCCCATATCTGCCAGGAGTGATCCTTCTGTCCCTTATTCCCTGTGCAATTTTCAATGTCTCATTCATCATGAATCTAACCCCTCTTTGCTTGGGCTGATTCCAGCATGGTGCAGCCCCTGTGGCTTCCCATCCTGTTTTCTTTAACTTCATGGGGGTTAGTGTTCAGTGTCCTCCTTTGCCTCTGATTGAACTGAGCTGAAGCTGAAGATGTTGACCACATCCATGTTTTTGTAGAAAAGCACCATCCATACAGTATCATTAGTGATGTAATTTTGTAGATTGTTGCATGCTGCCTGTCTCTTACTAACATATAGTGAAAGAAAGTTATAGGAGTTTAATTAGTATTAATTAAATCAGTATTTAATTAATTATAATAATATAATTATTATAATAATATAATAACTAACTTATTATTACTTATTATTACTTATCATTAATTATTATAATATAATTAATTAAAATACTTTAATTAATAATAATTTAATTAGTATTAATGCTCATCATTTCGAAATGGCCAAACAGTGCAGAAACCATTTCAAGTTTAAAAAAAAAACCCACAAAACTGAACACCAATATATTCACACAGAAACCTCACCAGTTTATCAGCATATGAAAATCAGGGCTGCAAATCATCAAACCAAATTAGACAAGAATATGCATGCAGAAAGATTAAACTGGTAGTTCATCTGTTCCAGCATTGTATCTCTGATGCTGAGTAACAACAGCTCCTTCAGAGGCTGAGATTATGTAGTCATCTCTGTCCTCCAGTAGAAAATATTTTTTTTTTTCTGTCTACCAGGTAGAATCTGCTAACCTTAATGTTCACAGGTTATATTTTTCAAAGCCTTTTAAAAATACTTCTGTATATATGAAGAAGTGAAAAATATGTGTATGTAAATAGTCATGGTAACTCTGAATAGTCTTGTTACTTTTATGCATATACAAATATATGCACTCTTTGACAAGTATAGAATTTATCCTTGGCGTTTTTCACCACTGGGCTTGATTTTTCGAATTAAATGCAAATAAAATGGAGTGTAAGAAAACAAAAACTGAATAACATTTCAAGAAAAGTATCTTTCAGAGGGAGCTGGGAACTTTCTCTTTAGCCCTTCTGCTCAGCTCTTAAAAGGTCTTGCCTTTGAAATTATCCAGTGCCTCCATTTTTATTCTGGATTTCCAGTAGCATTGATGTAAATAATTGAAAATTCTGTGATATATCTAAGTGGTGATAGCTAGGAGAGCAAATGACTGCAAGAAATACAAGGACAAACTTGGAGATTAATTTGTAGACTCAACTTATTTTCTTTACAATATAAGGTTGGATTTTCTACATTACTGAAATAAGTTTTGCATATTTTTATCATCTTTAATTTAAAAGTTGATTTAAATTCTGCATGCTTTCCTTCTTGTCCTTTATTGTGGGAGTTTCTTTTTACCTAACAGTTAAGGTGTGATGGCAAGTCTATTTTCACTATTTTAGTGTAATTCAGTTTAAGTCAAAAGCATGATGGAATGATGATAGATCAAGCAGGTATCTGTTATAAAATAATATCAGGGATCTAAAACCCTTAAGAAAAGCAGAATTGTACTTGCACATATGTAGGGAGAAAAAGGACCTGTAAAAGGAAATGATCAAGCACAGAGTTAATTAAGTATAAATAGCATATTGCATCCAGTTTTCAAAATGCAGTAGCTTCCCATATAAAATAACATTTTTGAAAAGATATGGTTTTTCCTTTGAAGGAGAGAAATTTGAGCTCTGGGGAATGGGCTTTTTCCACTCTTTCTTATTGCTGCCTGCCTTTCCCTCTGTGTCTTGTTTCTAACCTTAGTTCTGAACTGAACCTCATTTAGTAACATTGGAACACAGGACAAATACAAATGGTGGAAAGTTAGCTATATGAAAGAGCATTCCTAAAAGCACCAAAGAAAAAAATTGCATCAGAAAAATCGCCTCCAACACAAAGAGAAGCCAGAGCAGTAGTTAGAGAACTCATTTCTTAAACTAATGTCAGTACTCCCAGCATGACTTGGTCTCCAAATTGCAGTACTTAAATTGCCAAAACTCCTACTAAAGTAATTCCTAAAACAGTGTGTGCATGAGGAAAAAAATTGTCAGTACCCTGACTTGTGATGCTGTGATTGACAAAAGCACAAAACAATACATATAAACTATTCACAGAAAAACTCAGCGTCTTCCTAATGAAAAGAATGCGATGTCAGTCTCATGGAGTTTTATTTCCAATGGAATCATTGGTGAAAATTAGAGAGATCAGCATATCAAACTAATGTGTCAAGATATTTTTGGTATTGAATGGTTGAAGTGGAATAGCCTGCCCATACCATGGGCATAGAACCAACCAAAATCAGTTCCCTGCTTACGTATGCAAATACTTTCCCAACTGCATGCCTTTCAGGAAAGTTGTAATTAAGTATAAGGGTATTTAATGCTTCTTGTATTTTAAGAGCGTTTTGGAAACACTTTCAAACACTAGAAAAGTTTATTACTCTTCCATAATTAGCTATCAAGTGGGTAGAACCATGGCGTGGGGTGTTTTTTGTTTGCTTTTTTGTTTTTTCAAATTGCAGGATATCTTGAATCACAGGAAAGAGTGAAAGGTGAAAACTTTCTTGATTTCTTCCCTTGGGTGTTCTAGCATCTATTTCAACTTATCCCATTTACTTGCTGTTTGAATTTGGATAAATCACTTTGTCCTTCTGCACCTTGTTTTTCCGCCCCTTTTTGTCCACTCTTCAGACCAGTGAGTTCTTTGAAGTTGGGACTGCATCTGCCTTGTTTCTTTCTAGGCCAGGAGATTGACAGGGCTGAAACAGCAATAAAGCAGGTTTTGGACAGTGTGAAACAAGTCTGTTTTCTATAAAATTATTGGCAGAACTGATCAATTGTAATCAGAAAGGAAGGTTCTTCATATCCAAAGCAGAATGGATATGTACAGGAGATCTCTAAGTTTTTGCTTGAGATGGAAACGGTATTATATTCCACTATGTTTTTGTCAAGTGCTTTCTTGTTTTTTGTCCAAAATGTTGTAAGGACTTTTCTGGTTTTGTTTTGTGTGGGTTTTTTCTTTTTTTTTTTTTTTTTTCCTGAAGTCATAAATATTTTTGATGAACTTATATCAAATATAACTTAGTTTAGACTACATCTTTCTTCTACAGAGTTTCACTGAAACAATCGACTTAATGTTTTCTAGCTGGAGCTCTGACCTTGTCTGTCTGTTCAGCAGCTATACTATTACATGAAGATTTTGAAAATGTCAGCCTTACCTGGTTTTCTTTCTGACATGGATATATACTAAAGGAAAAGGAGCTCTGAATCCCTACTGCTTCTATATCTGTTTCCAGAAGTCTTATCCACTACAGCACTGACTGCCTCTGAATAGACGCTGAGGGTGTTAATTACCTTGCACACTGGGACCTGTCTGTAATAGTAGTTTTCAGGAGCAATGGTAAACATCAAGGTGGGAATACAGTCAAGCTATAAAAGAAAGAGTGAAAGGAGGTTGTATCAATATTGATCCAAAGAAGCCAGACTGCTTTGAAACAGGGTTGTTTACTATGATTTGTCAAAACAAAACAAACAAACAAACAACAAACAAAAAGCCAACCCAAAAATAAGAAATTGTGGAATGAAATAATGCTTCACTACTACATTTGTCGAAGAGAATATTTTGTTGTCATTTCCAAAGATCTGAATTAGTTTCAGTCTTGTGTTGCCATGCCAGCAGAGGACTCATCAGTTTGCTCCTGCTGTCAGAATAATACATTTCTGAGTTGAGTCCTCTGAGGAAGCCAGCTGTAGCCCGAGTGAAACATCACAAGTTTCTTTCAAAATGGAAAAGATATCTTCAAATATATGCATATATAATACTCAGAAGATAAAAATTAGCTCATAGGTAAGAATTGTTTGGTTATTTTTAATGTTCCTTCTTAATTATTAATAAATTTATAAACAATTAAATCATTTAGGCAAAAAAAAAAAAAATTCTTGGAATTTGGTACCACAGTCATGGATGTTAGAAATACCTAGTTAACAAATAGATTGGGTATCCTCTAAAGGCTTGACAACTGGCACTAGACCAAGATGTGATTAATTACGCAGAACAAGAGTTTATAAAGCTAAAATCTGTAGAGGTTCAGCACGCATACACAGTTATTTGAATAGACTGAGTGAAGAATTCTTGGTATAACCTAGTAGATAATACCAAAGCTAAACCAGTCCATTCAGTGATACTCCCTGCTTCCTATGCTACAAAATTGTACAAGCTAGAAGCATTCATATTAATCTGGCTCTTGACATTGATATAACACCCCTGGAATCTGGAAAACAGCTCTCCTCCAATATTTATGAAGCTAACCACGAAGGTCCTCTTCTTATTTTCCTGGCCATGGAAAACATTGATTTCACTGAGTTTTCAGACAGCTCCATTCCACATTTAAGCTTATGCTCTTTACTTGATTAGGCTTTCCCTCCAGGTTCTATCAGGTACTTTTTAGATGCTGGTCAATAATTGAAGACCTTCATATTTCAGTAACCCATTTGTATCTAGACAAACTGTCAGCACATTTTGTAGCTGTATCCTGCTTACCAATGAGGATGGGATTAAAAGACAGTTGATGGTACGTCTACACAAGGAAGGTATAGGTACAGCAGTCCCCAGAATTTCAAATTATCTCTGTTGTAACAGGCCAATGGACAGAATCAGGCCTCAACATAATGAGGTGAGGATGGTGAGGGAATAAATACATGGTACTTAGTCACAGAGCAGGTAGCTAATGACCTTAGTGAATATTGAACCAGAACATGTAGTACTTTGTTAGTGGCTACCTAAGAATGTAACTGAATCTTATCCCCAACACAAGTCTCCACGTTATTAGGGTAATTACATCTATACTGATAGCTTGGAAGTACTCCCAGATTTTCTTAGGTCTAGGTGCATGTTCTTGTGCTCTCCCAGCCATATATCTGGCAAGTCCTGAGTGCACACTAGTTCTTTTCCCTGCATATGCATGGTTTTGATTTTATAGGAAGAAAACCTAAGGAAGGATCTGGAAAGAAAGCTGTGGTGTGCTGCAGGTTTGTGATCTAGGCCATCAGAAGAGTGGAAGTCTATATGCCTTGTAACACAGACCGGCTGCAAACTCCAAAAAGTAGTTGGAAGTCCTTTTGTTGATTGCTGTGGACTTTGGATCTGGCTAAAGTTTCAAAAGAGATCTAGGTATTTTTTTTGACATCTAGAGTTTTCAAAACAAAAACATTTTAGAAGTGGCAGTACATCATATATGTTGGGGTAAAAGCCAGTCCCTTTAGAGATCAGAATAAAACCCATGTTGATAACTTAAAAAAAAAAAAAAAGTCTATTCCCCAGATGCCTGCTGTTTACATCTTACATTGCTATGTGATACTACCATTTTCAGAGATGAAATAACATATCCCGGATCTGATCCAATTTGACAGTTCCTCTATTTCTATTTATTATTTGATTTGAGTTGGGATGCTGTGATAAATGAGTATCAGGCTCATAATAAATATGTGATGTATTTTATCTGTTGTATAATTTACTCTTCATTTATACATTCCTTTTTGCGTGAGTTAGCCTTTCATGCTAATTTCTCTGACAGCTGGATTCATCAAAAGGATAACCAGGAGATACTTTTCATTTTAATTAATACAAATGGCAACCTTGTGCTTCCTTATCTGGTTTTTGAAGCATACAGAATAGCTTTTGGAATAAGTACTAGACTTTGTATTGGTTTTAAAAAATAAGAAAAAAAGAGGCAGAAAAAAAAAAGAAAAGCAGCAATTTCATAAATATTAGGTCATAGAATTCAGAGCTAGATAAAGCCTATTAATTATTTGAATATGTCTCCTGTGTGAAATGGGTATAGAACAAATTGGGGCCTCATTAGGCATTAAACGGATTATGCATTTGATACTGGTTTGGTAGAATTCAGTTTCAATACAGTACGTGCTAAATTCTGCTCAGTGAAATCCCTGCTACAAAGATAAAATTTTACATGGTGGTATCAGAATTATTGCAAACCAAAATATAATTGTGATTTCTGTGTATCATTAGCAAATTTACCTTTTTTTTTTTTTTCCCCTGTGTGTGTTAACCATTGGATATTGCACTGAAAAAATGAGAACTTACTGGCTTTATTTTAGGTTAAAACCAATAATGAAGAGAGTGACAAGTTTTCTATTAAAGTAAATGGAGTTGCAATCAACTAAGCACATCAATTTTAGCTAATGTAGGGGAAAAAACTGTTACTGAAACTTCAGGGAAAACAACGTTCTATCTCACTGGAAGAGAAGCAAGACATTCTCATATGTCTGAGTCCTTGAGAGAAATGAGAGGAAATCAGATGTCAGTAAATTCGATAGATTAAAAAAACACTCCACACAAAAAGGCAGCTTATTCTTGGTTTTCCTCAGAAGAGTACATCAAGATGGTTAAATAATCATATTAGGACTTTATTTTCAGTAGGTTTATTTGTCTGTATATGTTTTATATAGTTTACAACTAAGAAAAGTTTTATATTCTTTGTGATAAGTTTGGCACTGTGTTGCACATTTCCATTTTTACTGCGGGCAAACCATTCTGTTTTGCTAGATGAGCTGGCTCTGAGGCACCAGGAGGAGTGCATTGGTTAGTCAGTCTGTTCTGCTTGGAGATGCAAAAGCAGAGATGCAACGTCATCAGGGTCTAATTGGAAGTATTCAAAAAACATGTAGACGTGGCACTTCAGCGTATGGTTTAGTGGGCATGGTGGTGTTGGGTTGATGGTTGGACTTGATGATCTTAAAGGTCTTTTCCAACCCTAATGATTCTGTGGTTCTGTAATTGTCACTCCAAGCCGGTCACTTTAGTCTTGGATTTATATACTCTCCATTGCCTTTCAGCTCCACAGTAGCTTAAGACAAACTTGTCTTGTTGTCACACTGTCTGCAAGCTACAAGTGGAAATTTGAGGCATGCTGAAGGGAAAATGCTTGGGTCATGCAAAGTCCTTACTGGGAGCATGGCTCAACTGCTGCACTGTGTCCAGCCTGCAACCATGTATTCCATGGCATGTAGTCCTGCACCAGTACTACAGGCCCAAGATGAGGTAAAAAAAACAGCTCCAGAGTGCTCACATGATGTCTCATATTGCTGAAATGTTGTCAGATTACACTTCTCTAATGCCAAGGCTGGCAACTTAGTGCCAAGAGTCCCCAACATCTAATCGTGCAGACATGCCTGTTTAGGCTGTAATTAGTCCTGTTGCCTAGTCTGCATTCCTAAATCATACTATCCAAGACTGCAGGGCTGACAGTCTAAGGAGGAAATTCCACAGGCACAACAGGGAAAGCTATCTCCCATGCCCTGTCTGCATCCGGCATAAATGAACACCTGCAAGGAATAAATATATCATTCACACAAATAAGAACGATGTATGAGAATTGTCCAGCAAATTCTGTGTTTAGCTTCAACAATGAAGAAAGCTATTTCTAATATGAAAGATGCATTTTGTACTGATAATTCATTTCTTGTCCAGTAATATACAACTCTTCAACTATATGTATTGAATACAAATTTAATTATATATATTGAGTACATTTTTTCTTGGAGTAGGGGTATTCACATGTATTCTTCAAGCCATATTTAAGTATATTTTTTAAGACTTTGTGTGGCTTTTGCACTTTGATATGTCTCCAGAATTTACAATTTTTATCCATGGAGGAAAGAGTCTACAGCTGGATAAAGGAATAAAAAGATAAAGGCAGGAGCGAAGGGGTTAATTTATAAATAAACGAGTAAATAAACAGACAGGGTCACTGTGCTGTGTCTTAGTAGTATGAATATACCACTTTCTTCAAGTTTTGGGGTATCTATCAGAGCAAAAGTCAAGTACAATTACTTTAAAATTAATGCAATAAACGAATGGGTTGGAACATTAAAGGAGATTGTGCTTCCTGCTCTGCATGTTTTAATTTTAATTTGTTTTCTATTTACAATTAAAACCAAAGATTTCATTAATAAAGTTGGTATTTGTTAATCAGGCTTAAATTCTGTATCTTAATTAATTCTGCAAGGCATTTAATAGATCAGGTTATTAGAAAACTGGCAAAGCAGGCAAAAAACTAATTTTCACTTTTAAAATTTGTTTTAGTGTTTCATAGCTGGAGCTTGTTTAAAGTGATTGTATCATAAGAAAGTGAGTAGATTTTAAATCTACTTTAAAAGTAATGCAACTTAGACACCTATTTCCTGTTTTGAAAGCTTCTCGCCTACATATTTCATGCATTTCCATTCTACTTAGTCACATATCAAGCGTACATTTAGTGTGGAATATACACACCATATGTAGGATAGGCGATAGGAGTATGCCTTGGGGAGTGCTGCGGTGTATCCGAAAGGATTCATTGCCTTAGAGGGTATGTGCATGTGCTCACTTGGTGCCCATGTCAGTCTGCCCAAGAATAATAGAAGACAGCACTCTGGCAGAAGCAGCGTTCCTTCTCTGCATTAAAAGGGTGCCAAAGAAAGGCACTTCTGGAAGTGGCTAATTGTGCAGTTTTCACCTGTGTCACTTGAAAACCATTTCTACATTTTAGGAAATTTGAACTTTCTTCACAAGCAGGATAAGAGGACTCCCTGGAACCTTTCAATGCATAACAACTATTTGGCACAGTCTGGCCATGAATGAGAAATTAATGTGTCTAGGAGTGAGGAGGGAAACAACCAAAAAAGTTCTGGATGCTTTTGTAACTAGTAAATTATTAACTATAACATAGAATCTTTGGGTTGGAAGGGACCTTTAAAGATCATCTAGTCCAAACCTCCCTGCAGTGAGCAGGGACATCTTCAACTAGATCACGTTGCTCAGAGCCCCGTCCAACCCTGAATATTTCCAAGGATGGGGCATCTACCACCTCTCTGGGCAACCCGTGCCAGTGGTTCACGGCCACTGTTGTGAAAAATTTTATGAAGTCTCCTTGTATAGATGTATTTTATATAAACTATTAAAACTGTATGACTTGTAACTTTCTCATGAATGCCTTGCAACTGACTGAATGAGAATGTTAAATTTTCTGTCCTGAAAAGCCCATTCAAACTGAAGGCCATGAATAAGTGCCATTAACTGTCCATTAATGTTTTTAAAAAATTGTATGCTATGGTCACTTCTTTTCAAAGACAGCTAAATACAGGTAGTTATCTCATATGTGTATCACTTTAAAAATTAATCATACCTTTGGAAATTCAGGCCCATGGAATCTTTTCATTTAAGAGACTGGCCTAAAGCTTTTAGTGCTGAAAAAGCAGCTTGTTGAGGATAGTTTTTTCTTGGCAACCTGGTTTGATTTTAGAATAACATAAGGGAGAGATGAGAGGAAGGTGGTGATCTTGTTCCCCAAGGAAACAGCTGTGTGCACACTCATGTACTAGACGTAACACTGTGATATATTTCCCCTCCATCAGAGGGCTTTACTGGACAAATTGCAAAGGGTGTTGAAAGTGATAAAAGGGATGCATCACTGCATATTTGCTTTACAAACAAGATACATAAACAGAATGTTTTCTCACAGCCACCATGTAGAAGCATTCCCAGTGCCTTTATAAAAATTGACCTGCCCTTTGAAGCCATGTGCAGTCTGAAATGACAAACTTTCAGTCCCCAAAAGGGGGATTAAGAAACTGGCCTCTAGATAATGCTGACAGCCCTCTAATGCTATACTACTTGACTATCACAGCCAGTACCAACATTTTGATGTTATCATTAAACAGAGATATAATAGGAAGATTAACTCATCAACAGAGGCACATTGATTTAAAATATATAAGTGTTTATATGTTTTAACGCTCCATAATTTGGTTTAATTTTCTGTAGGGTGATAGCAAAAAGTTAAGTATATGATGGCTGAACACCTAGTGAATGAGGAACACGCAAATACTTTTAAAGAATTGTGCCTTAGAGATGCTGAACTAATACTGAAATAATATAAAGTCTGTGAAAACTGGAAAGTTGTTTATCTAAAACCAAAGTGCAACTGTATACAGGGTACAGGTTTGCTCTCAACACTGTCATTTAATCCTACCTTTTCAAAAAGTTGAAGTCTGAAGGTGTAAAATGTGGGTGTGTTCAGCATGATAGACACTAAGCATTGAAAAGACAGAGTACTAATAAACGCTGGATTCTGTTTATTTCCTGGCAGGTGCTTGTAGCTTCCTGCTCTCACTTAGAGGCTTTTCTTTTATCTGCTAGAATCAACAAAGAAAAGCCATATTAAGAAAAAAGTCTTAGATAATTTTCATAAAGCAAAGTCCAAATATTGCTCCTGTAATGCTGGCAGATATTGTTATAACTCTTGTTAAAGAAAAAAGTAAATCATAGTTTTAAAAGCTGCTGCATAAGGATATTTACAGTAATGATGAGATCAATGCAAATACTAAAGATAAAATTTCCTTAAAATGTATATTAAAAAAGATTCCTTAATGATTTTTCTGAAAGTTTTAACTTTACATTTTATAATTTGGAAGCTACATTTCTTTTTTTAAAGTCCTTACTTGTGTTGCTACTTAGTCTGGGCCTTTTGCTTAGGCATGCAAAACTTGCTAAACATGAAGTTTAGTGACCATGTAAAAGACCAGTTTACAGCTGGTTTGTAAGTCAGTATGTTCCAGTTAGGGTTGGTCTGAGACAATGTTTTTTAGCCCTGTAAAATACTGTTTTTTAGCAAAAGATAATAGCCAAATTTTGCCCAAGTATCTCCAACTGTAGAGGTGTATTTTAAAGTGGGCTATTATTCAGTATTTTCTACAATGAAACCAAGCAGTGTAAACAGCTTTTAGTGAAAAATAGAGGAAAATATATCAACACAAGAAATCTTATTAATAAATGGGAAGAACATGAAATAGAACGTAAAGCAAACTTTCTGAGGTTTTGTGCCAAAGTAAAATCTTTCAAAGACAGTGATAAAATGGTGTGAAACATTGTGATGTTACATGCTTAAACCCAAAATTTTTATTTGTGAAAAATTTGTCTTACTATGTTTTGAGGAATCAAGTCGTCCTTTTTTTCACCCACTTCCAGTTTCTACTACCTATATAGCATGGTGGAATAATGTTATGGTAGAGGATTGACACATTCAGGAAACGTAATTAAAATAAAGTCTTTAAAGATAATATTTTAATATAATTCTGTTTTACAGGATACATCAATAAACTCTACATAACAAAGGAGGCAAAGAACTTGTGATTTTTGTGTAAATTGCTAAGAACTGATAGGTGGTACACTTTTTTTTGTTATGTCTTTGCATCTTGCCATGCAAACTGTCATACCTGCAATCTTTATATTCTAGGCTAACTCTGAAATATACCTGTATGTCTAGGACACTTATAAACCAAATGAAATAAAAGTTTGGTTAACCCTTCTGTAAAATTGTCAGAATTTTGTGTTCAGTTTCAGAATCCCCAGTTTGAAATAAAAGTTTGGTTAACCCTTCTGTAAAATTGTCAGAATTTTGTGTTCAGTTTCAGAATCCCCAGTTTGAAATAGGTTAAGGTTTTAGTAAATATGCTTCTAATTGACATTTTAAGCTAAAAAAACTTACTGTTTCTCAAACTCTGCTATCTGCAATTGAGATATGTGGACTATGCCAAGAATACCATTCCTTTATGAAGATGATGTGAAATTCCTATTATATTAATGATTTTGCATCATATCATGCTAGGGTTGATAGAAGGCAAAAGTCCTATGTCAGCAAAAATCCACTGTACAGTAATCTTGTACTTCTATGATTAAAAAAGTTACTAGCACGCTTGATGCATTTCTCAAATTCAAGTTTTGAAATATATCAACAAAATGCAAGGTTTCATATAGATATAGGAAGAGTTAGTTTGTTCAGGGAGGAAAACCTCAAAGTTGAACTGGAATTTCACTTTTTTTTAATATGGTTAGATTCCTTCTGGATCTTTCAAGTCCAGAATCACCAATGATATTCTGAGTATTGAAAGCAAAAAATATTTCCTTTTGCATTTCTCCATCTTATGCTCAATTGGAATTGTAATGCTAGGATAGGAAAAAAAAAGATCTTTTGCTATAGTACGTAATTTATTGGATTATTACAAGTGGAATTTCAAAGTGATCTTTGAGTCAATGAAACGAAGTGCTTACTTCCTTTCATCTTCATTGACATGTTTCACGGAATGTCAAGAGTTGAATCAATAGATGCTTATTTTTCACAGTGTAAGAGTAATCCTGTTACTCAACATTTTATCCTTGAACACAAATACCCTAAATAAATTTAAAGAGGTGTTAGTATTTTAGCACTGAATACTTACGAGAGAAGCATTTGTGATTCTATGGGGACAAGTAACAAAACTAGTCTGTGTTTAGCATTCAGTAGGTTATAAAGAGTCAATTTTTAAGATCAGAAGGGACAATCTGAGTGCTATAATTTGATTTCCTGTATGGTATATGAGAAAGAATCTCACCCGGCTGTTTCTGTGTCAAAATATGTAATTTTTGTTTGAAAGATATGTCCAGATCTGCTGCAGTTTCAAACAATGGAGAATTCACCACCTTGAATAAATTGCCTCAAGTAACTTGCTCATTCTTTAAGGAACAGAAGCATCAGTAGCAGGAAGATATTGTAGGTGTGTATCCTCTTCAGAAGGATACAGAGTTCAGAAGAGAAGATGTTTTCTTGCTCACAGGTACTAGAGTATAAATAGTAAACACTTTGCTGGATGATCCACAGGGTAAAACATAGAGATTTTATAGTTCTTAAATTTAAAAGCTGATCTCAATAAAAAATGTTCCCTAAAGGGTATTTTCTCTCTGAAACCTCTTTATCACATTGGAGAGCAACGGTTCTTTCAAAACTTCACAAGCAACTTTCTGAAATGCCTGAAATCTCACTATTTTTCAGTGACAGAAAAAGTGTTAGTTAGAAAAGATAAAGACAAAAAATTGTCCATTTGGCTTTGCAGATGTCACATTCGGGATTAAGTTCCTAACAGTAAGATCAAGTAGGTAATGAAAGTTTTTCCTGAAAAGGTAGAACACCTTTATAAGATATATCAGAATATATTAGAAACACAATATACCACTCTTCATATTTTCACCCTGTTTTAAATTGCATAGGTGGAAAACTTTTTTTTTGTTTGTTTTCTCAGTATATTTAAATAATTATAGTCACAGATGGTAAAAATAATGGAGAGGTCACCTCCATTGACTTGTAAATAAATCTAGCACTAACTATCTCTTTACTGGAGGTAGAATTCTTGTGGCATCATATACCTTCACTATTCTCAGAAATTGGGAGTTTGCCCACGTCTCTGCCTTTTAGAAGGTTAAGAGCTTCCCTTGTTAACCCCTATGGATTGTAACTTCTATTGAATTAGGCCTGAACAATTGCTAACTATGTCTAATGCAGAAACAGTCACCTGCTACTTTACTTAATTACTTCGCTTTTTTCTTCTTAAATACTATTTGGGGTGGTATTATACTATATTGGGAAGTCTTTGTTAAACCATGAATATTTAAGCATACTAACTATTTTTCCTTTTACCTTACCTTGAAACTTGCATAACATACACAACATTTTCAGATAGACTACAAAACAACATAGTATTGCATGCATCATACTTTCTGTTGTATTCTCAAATTCTTGTGTTAAATGATGATTCATCATTTTCTTCCAAAGTTTAGTATCTTCTTTCTTTTAAAGCTGATATCTTACAGCAGAATTAGGCTAGCACAGGAAAAAAGGTGTTGAAGAGACTCTTGTCAAGACAGAACTGGTTTGGAATTCTGGTGTTACCACTTGTTTGAGATCTTGAACAAATAGTTCCATCTCTCTCTTACGTTATTATAAGGCTGTCTGTAGGCACCCTTTTATCTGTATTATTCAGCTATCACACCTAGTGTATTGCAAATCTTGTTTTGTCAGTGACTTTTCCTTAATTCTTGGAACTGTATCTTCTTGGAACTGCCAGGAAAATAGACCAGGCAGTCCAGCACACTCTGTTTGAAGAAAGAAGGTTCTGTTTTTAAGGGTTATCCATTTTTGCATCCTTTGAATAACTAGGTTATTGTAACTTTCTTTAGAAGTTACTTCATACTCATAGCAGATCCCATTATCAGTAAGTTTTCTGTGTTATTTAACTTATTTTCTCAGTTTTGTTTAATTTCTTATAGCTTTGATTCTTTCTGACAGGATATATAGGACTTGCAACAGACAAGTAGTGTGACTTTGCCATGTTAGCAAAGCATACTAGACTCCTTACAAGGAGAGGAACCACTTTCAGAGGACATGTGGTCTGGAAGGAGAGTTGACCTATGATTTTAACAAAGGGACAAACTAGTCTTATTCTTAAAAACTCTGCATGCATCTTCAAAAAGAAGTTGGACTGGATTATGAACCAGTGTTTTAACAACTGGTGAGTGATGTTTAATTACTGTACTGGCATGCTCCCTCTGAAAAGAACTCTTCTCCCAAAGGAAGACAGTGTAACATCTGAGACTAGTAATTTTATTCCTTTTCTTCTCTTTTTCTTTCTTTACTTTTGCTTTCTCTTATTCTTGGAAGAAATGACTAACTCCAGAGTAAGGGGAGCAGATTAACTCCCACTCTACATCCTGTTAGAAAATCTGTCTCAGTCCTGTCAAGAGAGGACAGGGATATGAGCTCATCTTTACTAAAGGATGCACTGGAGAAAATGTTTATCTGCAATAATCCTATGTATTACTAGTATTCCCACATCTAAAAATTTTGTAGATTGCATCATACTCTCACTGTTCATTGATTCCTTAAGGAATTTTTTTATGATGCTCAATAGCAGTGCATACTTAACTTTGAACTTAAATTGATCTCCTTTCCTGTAATCCTGCACTGTATCTTCTTTGTCACCTATCATTCCGTTATTGCTGGTGTTCATAGTCTGCTATTTCATCACTTGTTCCTTACTGAATATTGTTTTCTTAATTTTTACTTTGACACTAATTGTAGCAATAATTTTTAACTCTTTCTGTTACATTAGGACCATAATTCAATAGTGACACAGTCTCATCAGTGTTATTTGATTACTGTCTTTCTTTTCTGATGGTCATTACTAATACAATTCATGAAATCTGGTACCAGCAAGTTTAAATTAATTCCAGAATTAAACAGTTTTAGATGCCTAAATGCAACCTGAAAAATATTATCCTTTTTCACACCATACTTAGTAAAGTCCTTGCTTCTACAGTTCCCCTATATTTTTTTTCCCCTCACAATCAATGTAGTTTTATCTATATTAATTCATCTATATGTGATTCTAATATGTTTCTTCAGGATCATGGCATTTAAATTCTGATTCAGACACTCAGGATATTAGTAGAGTTAGTTACTTTCTTCCTCTCTCCACCTGTAACAGTCGAATCAGAATTATAAAATGCTTTACATGCAGACAGACATCAGTAAGTAATTAAAAGTGCTTTTTTGGTATGCTCTATTTTTCTGGATCATCCGAATGAGAGAAAGAGAGAGATGTCCTTACAGATTTACAGTTTGCACTCTCCTTGTTTGTTCCCAACTTCTTGGCACAACATACTTTATTTACTTTAAACAATATATGCAAGGTCAGGATCTGCTGGTAACTCATGGACAGCTTTGGAGCTCACATTACCAAAAAAGACCAATAGCAATAATGGTGCAGTGAACATGTAATTAACAGTAACAAGGCAAATTAGAATCTAATTGATGACCTAATGATGAAAGTATCCACTTCTCATTAACTGTTCCCTGAGCCAAACAGTTTCTTTTGTTGCACTGAATTTTCATTAACGCTTATGTAAAGAACAAAGTGAAGAACAGCTGTTGCATCATAGGTTAAAACAATTGTATAATAAATTAATACATTTTAATTATTTTAGATTTATGGTGATAAACAAGAATTCTGAAGTGAAATTGAGACTAGTTTACCTATATAGATAAAGGCTGAAATAGCTACATGCATGTCTTGATAAAGTAATTATAGGGAGCAACATTATCTAACCTTATGTTTATCATTGGAAAGTAGTGAGTACTGAGTAATATCAGCTCTAAAGATCAATTATTTTTTTAGCCTCTACTCAGTCCTAATGCTCATAAAAATAAGCAGCTATTGTACCTTAGGAAAGATTTCTGCATTTGATTTTCTGACTTTCTCTGCATTTCTTGGTATGTGGTCAAGCTAAATATATGCAAACACATACAGCTTGCTTTTATGTGACTTTGGTAAAGCAAACATATATGGGTTTTTTTCTTGCTGTGTTGTCATAAAATATCATGTGCAAAAAAATTTGTACATAAACTTTTTCTTATTCAGTTTCTGATGGAAAAACATGTAGCACAAAAAGATGAAAGTGGGATATTCATAAGAAAAGTTTACCCACAAGGCCATGAATGTTTACTTAATTTTTTTGACTGTGAAAATGAACAATCATGACATGGCAGACAGGGGGAAATGTATCTTTTCAAAGACACCTTTTTCCTGCTGGAGGGATATATTGTAAAAATCTGATTAAGTCTGAAAATCCCATAGAATGGTAATATCTAGGGAAAAGGAAGCTTAGATATTGGTAAAGTTGCTTTGCAAAATGTGTAGCTTTATTAACATTTTTGGTAAGAGAAGACAGAGGTATATGAAAATCCATAGGTAAGGTATTTCAAGTGTCAGAAATAAACAGCAGGCGATACTTTCTGTAAATATGCATAGATTATTTAAAAAAGTACTTGAGATATTGTCCATCTTTAATTTGCACAAAAGTTTAAGAATAAAAAGATAGAAGGAGGTACTATGTTTTAAATATGCAGGATAACAATGAATGATAATTTTCCTTTTAAATGAAAACTTTTAAGTGAAAACTGTTAAGTGAAAGGAAAATGACCTCATTTTCAACAGTGGTACTGAACTGGTCTGAGTGAGTATGTGTATGATTTCATACAATATCAAGTGAAATAGGAATAAAACTCAGCTACTTCATGAAGAACCCATGATTCCAGGATCTGTAGCTCCAAGACAGCACACTGTTACCTTTATTTGAACATATATGCTAATGGAACTGAAAGAAGATATGATATTCCTGCTTTGTTTTTATTTTTACCTAGGGAAGGTTACACTAGAGGGTGTCATGTTCTTAATGGTGTTCTGGGAGAGGTACAAGCCTGAAGCTGCATCAATGCAGAGGCTATCTAGTACACTGAACGTGGCCCATAAAACCAGAAATTTCTTATGACATAAGTGAGGATGTCTGCATCTATATCTTCTTTTACTCTAAGTGAAAGGTGTAACCTACAGAAGTAAAATCAAAGAAAACCTTTGAATCCACATTCTCAGCTGGTGCCAAACATTAGAGCTTCATGCTCTGAAGATACAGTTGTCTAGCCTGTCTCTACTTGTAAGTGTAGACTTTGTGTAATTTACTGTTTACTTGTGTTCTGTAGGGAGTCAAAATTTTCTTTGGGAAAATTTGTAATCCCTTCAGCACCCAGCAAAAGTAAACCTGTAGAATACGTTAGGTGTGCTCACTGTCTCTAAAAAGTACTATCATATATTCTTGAACCACAAGCATTTGCTTTATTTATATGAAATGCTTTACTCTTACCATTAATTCTTTTAGTGACTGTTTTATGACACATGGTTTTCATAATTTTGTCAGTCTTATTGCACCTATAGTAATGCTACATGCATAATTGCAGTAAATAGCTCATTATTTCAATCAAAAGGCTATTAAATAAGCCCTAAAGATAGATCACATGTATAGATCACACATAAGGATGAAGTATCCGCGCAGATCTTCTGAAGAACCTAAATGTATTCTCTGAAAATGTGAGTAGCCTTCAAAGCTGCTAAGGAATTATGTGACAAGGGAAGTAACTTTAATTGTTTCCCACAGAAGATGTGGGATTCATTGAGGTTATTTGATATTATGCTTAATTTGATTAAAAATGAGAGAATTTCTAAACAAATTAGTGTTCAGCATGACAAAACTGATGTTCTCGCTGAGTTGTGCACTAAGATGTTCCAGGTTATTGTGATAAATCACTGAAATAACACTGTACATATTATTAAAAAATGTCAGAGAGGAGACTAGCTGAGAGCCCTGGAATATTAGAGCAAAAGATTTGACATCAGTACACATGTACACTTGCTGAATTGCACTTGATTTTCTGTGAACAGAATATTGTATTGCCTGCGTTCAGGACTCTCATATAAATATCCCAGAACTTCGGTGATAGTGAGTGACTATTTGCATTTGAAAAGAGAATAATTTAATGTAAAATAACAGAAGCATAAAAAAGAGTTCATGGTAAAGACAAAGGCTACCAGGAAAGTTATCAGATTGAATCAAGATGGAGCACAAGTTTAAAAGATGCTTGGAATTGGGGAATTTCTCCATTGTGTTGAAGTTTTGTTATAGGTATGTGCATAAGTGTTTCTTTTTAGAGCACAAATAAGATTTCTGGGGAATTCTAAAAAACTCTGGAGTGATTTTGAAAACCCAAATGGTGTGTTTAACGGTGAAGGAAAAAAAAATTATCTTTGCCAGAAACCATATAAAATTCAAAACTATTTTGGTCCAAATGAAATCTGAGGTCTATGGAGTGAACTCTTAAACTAAAATCCACCTCAGAGACTTACAGCCACCTGAGAAAAATATTTTTTTGTTCCTAAAAGGGTGCCTTATATGAGTAATTAGAGCAAGCATCTAGAAAAGAGCCCAAAAATGACCTTGAATGTGTACACTGTTTATTTAATAATCTTCATTAACAAACTAATGAGCCTTACATTGTTTCACTGTAATTTACCTACAGAACTAGCAAGTGGTTCCACCCCTTGAAAGATCTCCATCAATTTATTTCTCATATATTATTTGACAGATGACCCCATTTGATCCTAAGCCAATGCCAGGTGGAGCAGCAGGAGAACTCCCAGCTGTTCCAGGGTGACTAACACAGTGGAAACTGGCAAAGAACAGCATGAGGATTGATTTGCACATTAAAGTGAGGTAGAAAGTGAATAAGTTATCTTCTTGCTATGACAGGGTAATCCCTTTCTTTTATTTTTCATTTCGCTTGCTTTTGTAAAAGAAGAAAAATACCAATTTCTCACACCAGCTAGAGTTAAATGCATGCTGTGTGAACTTCCTGCTTTTTCTATCCCTGTAGTCACTGTAGGCTACTATTCAGGAATACTGGACACTGTTACTATACTGCAAGGGAACAAGAAAGTTGACATACAATGATACTGTGTGCCATTTTAGTTTTAGGATTACACTTTAACGTAATCTTGAAATCTGACAGCACAATGCAAATTTTTTGTGCCTTCCAGATTTTTGCAATTCATTTTTATGTTCACTATCTTATCATCTAACTGGTATTCATATGCTAATTTGTTATTAGCACACCAGTGTACTCTTTTAACACACAAGTGAATTGGTGCCATCTCACAGAGGCGTTTAAAAAGACACAGGGTTGATGAGTTTAACAAAGAAAACACAAAACCATATGTTACTCACATGTATTAGTATTATTCAGCATTAGAGAAGTTCCTTCTGCTTCTCTGAAATTTATGCAGCAAGCCAATATGAGGGAGACAATAGCGAGGAATAGTGTCTATATCAGTACAGCTGTGCAGTCCTACCAAATTCATTCCCTGTGCGACTAAACAGATCCTATGTGGATGATACTGGAACGGAAAGGAAGGATGAATAACCCAGGCACTCTGTCTCTATAAACATAGTAAAGACCAGGAAGAGGGGGATGAAGAGAGTTGAGTGGTATCTCATAGCAGACCAGGGCAAAGTACTCAACACTCCAGCATTCCAGGGAAGGGGAAGTCTAGTGCAACTGTGTCTCCCAGAAGACCCCTGAAGCTTTGCGCTCTTATATTGTTTCCAGAAAGACCTGGACTGAAAGATGAGCAAATGTCTTGATTTTAGCAATAGTAATTTGTTGAGTAGGTAAGTGAATATGAAGTGAATATGGGCTACCTTGTGCATAACAAGAGCAAGGTTCTCTTTTATTTGTTGTTGTTTTCTTTTTTTTCTTTCATCCTTCAGCTGAACTAATTCAGCCTGTATTGTAGCTGGTTTATTTAAACTTACTTTTCCTGTAGGTTTCCAAAGTTTATGCTGGGGGAAGGAAATTACTGCAGATACAGACCTTTCCAGTGCTAGGTTTTTGCAGAGTTTGAGAAACCTGATTTGGGATGATGGTCTTTCTATTTGTTAATCCTTTTGTCTTGAAAAATGTTTACAGACTTGTATGTGCTTTGATCGTTTCACTATTGCCATACTTAGACTCTTGCTTCCCCTGTAAGGATTGGAGTGAATGTGTAAGACAGGATAGTGGGAGGTGAGAATTTCACACACATCCTACCCAATACTCAGAGATGCTTAAGAACTCTGTCATCGCACAACTACAAACACCGTGTCATACCTTTTTGGATATGCATCTCATGATTCAGAAATATGTATTTATAGCTAGCTGCAGCTACTTCTAATTGTTGTATCCAAATATTTACTATGTCCAATACTGTTACAAAATGGAACTTTATAAAAGCTATGTATATATCGAAGCATAACTGCTGTGGCACAATGTGTGAGTGATGTATCTGCTGGGGTGACCTTGCAGGTCAGGCTTCATACTGCAATTGGCTTTAATTAGAAGCTGTCCTGTTGTCTACATGCATCAGAGAGGTAGTCAGAAAGCTGAAATTCTGTGTTATCTCTGAAAATATGAAAGAAAGTAAAGGAGAAAAAATACTGTGGAACTGAGCAAGGAAAGGGCAAGCACACTGAATTGCAGGACTAAGAAGAAAAAACTTTTGTAAATTTGTAATTGCACCATAGTTTAAACTTGTGAGCAGTGGTCGGTAGAATGAAATGTATTTTTCTCTGTTGACATAAAGGAAGGATATTTTAAAAAGTTTATTATGTTATAATTTTTGTAATGTTTTTTGAAGTCTTTGTTTGCCTTTGTTCTGTGGGCTTGACAGATATTCTCAAGTCTGGGAATGAGGACTTCTAAGTGTACTAGTTGTGAGTGGTGATTTTCCTTCATATGTGACTTAGCTCCTATTCGATTAAGAATGACAGTGAACTTACTCATTCACTACTTGCTAATGAGCTGAAGTAATTTATTTACTAAGTCAGTTTTTTGAAAATGAATTTCTCCACTGCTTTTGTAGCTAGAGAATAGAAGTTTCAGTTGGGTTATAGCTGCTAAATCCTTCCTATCAATTCTCAGCCATGCAGACTTTCCTTCCCCATTTCTTGGTTATTAAGCAATTCCGTTCTCATAACACTGAATACATATCCAGCTCAAAGGCATGAACATATGGTGTCTTGCAGATTAGGGAATTCCTTCAGATGGTGTCTCATGGCACAGAGGTGCTGGGGTCCAGTAAAGAATGTGGACACTTAACTGCATAGTTTGGAGAGAGTTTTGATAGTATTAGCTCAGGCACTGGTAATAGCAACACAGGACTCAAAGACAAGATTATTTACTTCTTGCAAAAGCTACTGAGGCTGTATTGTAGACCTAATCTGTGAATCACAGACTTGTACTTCATGTTGAAGAAGTAAAATGGTGGAAAAATGCTTAAAAAGCTAGGAACGTGCTTTCTCACAGAGGTGAAGTGCTGTATGTTTAGGCAGCAGGGAAATGTATATTAAGCAAAGAAAGTGAAGGAAAAAACCCACGAAAATAAAAAAACTTCATGCGGTACTAATTATGTGGTGTAGTGTTGATTTTCAAGCCGCTCAGTGCTTATAGAGAAATATATGTTTTAGAGATGTCTGAGTATGCTGACATTATTGGTTTTTTATTTAACAAATTCAAATCTAGACTAGATTAAAAGAAATTATCATTAGTGATGGCTATTTCTCAGTGTATATAAACTAAGCCGTTTGAGGCCAGTTTTCTATACTATGATGTCATCATTTTGCCATAATGACACCAACTGGCAGCACTGCTGACAATCATATTATGCAAGACAGTAATTAGATAGGCATAGCAAGTGAATATCTTCTTGACAGTACTAGTGGTGTCTGTAATTATACTGAGTCACATTACTGTGGGTGGTGTGGGAATCTTACATTCGTCTCTGGCACTGCTAAAGCTACTCTGTTGTGTAAAATAATGTAGGCATTACATAGTAATGTATTTTTGTAAATGTAAAAATGCATTGCAAATGTATTTTTACAAATGTATTTACATTAAATCTATTATTTACATTAAATCTCTTATTTATATTAAATAGATTAAATACAAATATATTTACATTACAAATAATGTATTTTTAACACATTTTTAGGAAATATGGGTAATCACATTTAATAAGAATATTTACAAAGTGTTTTACATGGCATGTTGCAAAACGAATGCTTGTTCTTTCTGAATACCACAAGTTTCTGTAAACCATTCAAGAAGATGGGGTGGGGGGAGTGTAAAGTGTGTGTCAACCAATCAAAAATAGTGGATCCAGTTACTCAAGTATCTGTAAAACAAACATAAAATTTTAACCAAAATAAAGAACTAATTTAGGGAATTTAGTCAAGCCTAGAATATAATTTCATCTTGTTAGAAAAATTAAAGATTAAGAATAGAGCTGGTCAGAAAAAAGGTCAATATGTTCTCCAGATAATTTCAAAATTTTATAAGATTCTGATAAGTCTGGTAAGATACAGAATGGATTTATCCTGTCTCCTGGAAGAGATCTGGCAAGCTCCTAGTTTTCTAAAACCATTCATCTGTCCACCTATTTGACTTCATAGTAAAGTTCATCCATTATCTCTAAACTTGTATTACCCTGGGTTTGCAACATCTCCTGTGAAATCCTCAGGAATTTTAAAATAGTCTGCAAAAACTTCTTCTGTTAAGGGATGTAAATTGCAAGAGAGGTAATAAATCCTTCCATGTAAGTCTGATGTATCTTTTATTATGTGAATTATTTTATTCCTTTGAATTACATGGGTTATATGAAATCCACCTGTATATTTTTCCTTATTTCATTTTTAGAGACAGTAGTCAGTCACAGGGAATTTTGAATTGTTCTTAAGAATTAACTTAATTGTTTTTCTGTTGTAACTAAGGAAATATTCAATGGTTGGAGAATTGGCTGAGTTAAAATTAATTCTTGAGAAAATTTTACAGTCATAAGTACTTCATTGCAAATTAGCATGGTTTGTACAACATGAACCATTGCTTCTGTACCTAGTATGGTTTATGAAATGTGTCCTAGCAGACATACCAAGTTCCTTCTTCCCATATTGTTCTAAAATTTTGGTAATGGTCTTGAATTTTTTTCCTGTTGTCTTCCAATAATGCATTATAGTTTGCCTTTCTTGTGGGTCTTAAACTTGTCGTAGTATATTATTTTATGACCTATGGGGTCTGAATATACAGAGTGTAGATCTATTGTCAGCTTTTCTGGAACAGACTGTGTAAATGCTTCATGACTGCTGGGACTGGATCCAGCTGTCAAATGATCCCTCTCAACTCTGTGTCCCCACAACCCCTCTAGAGCTATGCTGTTCTTGCCGGAGACAACGTGGAGCGGCTGAGCCATGAACTGAATGCGTAGGAAGGGGTGCCGGTGCTTGCTAGCTGTAAATTTTAGGAAGACTTTTTGGTACAAATATGTTCCTTTGTAACTGCAAGGTCAGACTGATTTCCTTCTGTCTTTTGCTTGTAAACTGTTTCTTACTGGCTCAAGTATTCCTTGCATCTGCTTTGTAGGGGAGGAGTCTTTTAGTCAACAGTGTTGTTGAATGCTGTATTATTGGTAACAGTGGCTTTTAAGGTCATGAGAGATTGTACAGAAAATAAACTTATGAGCCTGCTGTTTCAGAGGTTTCTAGCAGATCTACTAAAACCTTCTAAGAGTTTCAACTAATCAGCAATACTGAAAATCAGTCCTTATAAATAAATAAATCTTTGTGTATTCACAAATCTATACTTTTCATCCACACTTTGGGATTTACTTAATTTATATATACATGTATAAATTACATACAAAAATACATTTACTAAAATTAACTTTAAAGTTTACTTTACAATTATTTACCTCTTCATTTTTGATTTATCCTTTCTATAAACCTCTTATTGCCTGATATAATAGAAAGTTTAAAAACCTGTTTGTTCCATATTGCAGTTAACGGTTCAAGAGAATCCATCCATCTCTACTTCATCTTACTACTTTATAGGCTAGTGGAGAATTGGACTTTCAAAGTTACTAAGGATTACTGTGATGGGTGGTTAGTACAGTTGATCTTAAAACATTCTGAGATAGGAGTATTCATTAGAAACCTCGGCTTCCACATAGCGCAAAGCATTGAAGGAGTTTATGGCTGATTGGCTGCATATTTCCTTCCATTGCTTTAAGTATGTATTTAAGTACAATAGCTAATGGAAACATGACAGGAGAAATAATTCCACATAAAGGAGCATTGGAGGTGTAATTTATAATAAAATAATGCAATTGAAAAATTGAAGGAAGTACAGTATGTTAGTAAAAACCAACCATATGGGCGGAATACGTAGAGATTTAGAGCCTTTACTACTCTGTGCAGGTAATAACTTTCAGCTATATGGAATTGTGCATTTCCACTAGAGTAACTTCCACATGGAGCAGCTTGGAAGAATGACACAAGGCAAAAAAAGTACAAAAAGTTTAAAATCACTGTATAAATAAAAAAATTAAGCCCAAATGGGAAGCTTATAATTGCCTTTGCTTGCAGTGTTAGAGATCAGCATTTAAATCACTTGATGAAGGCCTGGTTTCAAGTCTCATAAGCTACTTTAAATGCACATCTCCCACTTTCTAGGAAAGAAAAAAAAAAGAAAAGGAAAAAAAAAAACAGGCTGTACATTATTTCATGGTAGTGTTTATATTTCTGCTGAGCAACCCTGTGATATGCATTAGGAAGACCACCACAGACCAGGCTCTAACTGTCAGAGCACCCTTATGCAGAACTGTGTTTCCTCCGGTGGTTTCTCAGACATAGTACTTCAGCAATAGCCATGCAGAGTGTATATGATTACTAAAAATATTGTGTGTCAAGTTGACCCTATTTAGGCCATTCATCCATGTTGTGGTTTAACCCCATCTGGCAACTAAACACCACACAGCTGCTCACTCACTCCACACCCCTGTGGGATGGGGGAGAGAATCGGGAGGGTAAAAGTGAGAAAACTCATGGTCTGAGATAAAGACAGTTTAATAGGTAAAGCAAAAGCTGTGTACAGAAGCAAAGCAAAACAAGGAGTTCACTCACCACTTCCCATCGACAAGCAGGTGTTCAGCCATCATCAGAAAAGTAGGGCTCTATCATGCAAAATGGTTACTTGGGAAGACAGACATCATCACTGTGAATGTCATCCCCGCTTCCTTCTTCTTCCCCCAGCTTTAAATGCTGAGCATGATGTCATATGGTATGGAATATGCCTGTGGACAGCTGGGGTCAGCTGTCCCAGCTGTGTCCCCTCCCAGCTTCTTGTGCACCCCCAGCCTCCTCGCTGCTGGGGTGGGGTGAGGAGCAGAAAAGGCCTTGACTCTGTGTAAGCGCTGCTCAGCAGTAACTGAAACATCCCTGTGTTACCTATAGTGTTTTCAGCACAAATCCGAACCATAGTCCCATTCTAGCTACTATGAAGAAAATTAACTATATCCCAGCCAAAACCAGCACCCTCCAAATGGTGGAAAATATGGTCTAACTGATTCTGAACTCTGCTTTTTTTGAAGTGATTGAGGATTCTGGGTATGGGGCTTCTGTATACTGGGGATCATAACACCTGAAATTAAAAATTATGCAAGACTGCCACTAGAATTCATAGAAAACCCAATCCCTGTTGATCTGTGTTGGACATTGCCTGCAAATGTCTGCCAAACCAGGCTATTGGAAACTCAAACTATAGGAGTGTTTAGCTTATGGCTCCTGATGGTGGACTGTGAGAGAGCTTTCCAAAGTTGAACAATTGTGAGGATGCACCAAAAATCTTTTTGGAAATTTTAGGGAGAAAAAAAAAAAAAAAAGAGATGCACTTTCAGAGTTGCATCTAGGTGGGCCTTTTCAGAAGCACAGTTGAGCATCTAGGCAAAATTTAGATACCGGAGGCTCACTTTAAAAATCTAAATTATTTACTGTATTTACAGAATGAAATCCTACCTTAAAACTGATAGGGATGGACAACTCTTTTAACTTTTCAGACAATGAGAATAAATTTTTTTACTTAACAAATGTTAAGTTACTGAAATACTTAAAGTTCTTTCTTCTCCTGTAGCAGGAAGATAGAATATTTTTTTCTTTTTCACCTGTAAAATGCAGCAGAAACAGTTCAATAACTCTATATCCCATTGGGATATTAATGCAGGGAACCTAGCCATTAGGGAAATATAAATGTGCTTGGCAGTACTGAATGACTGGATGCCACAGGATATCAAAAAAGAAATGAGCCGGGAGAGAAATAAAGTTGTCTAGGCTGTCTAAAGAATCAGTGATTCTTTAGGAAGTAGAGGTGGCTTTAGTGGAAATAGGTCCTTTTTATGTTATTTTAGCTTTTGTTGCACAGGCCAGGCTTATGTTACAAGAAAAGCCTGGTTGAAAGATATCTTTCATTCTCAACAAATTTTCTTGATCTCCGAAGACAAACCCTATTTCATTTAATTTCAGTCTTTGAGAATCTCTTTTGCTTATAATCCATTAACTTCATAAAAATCTGTCACTAAGCTAAATGTCTGTTACAAAGCAGGTATGAAACTCACGTAGTAGTACAAGAATCTGATAGCACACATTGAACACAGATTAATTTTAAGTTTAGAGAGCTTGGTTATGTTTGAAATTACAAAAAACTTGTCTATCTCCTATCTACATACCTTTAGTGGCATTTTTAGTGCATTAAATATGGCTCATTTTCTTTTGTACAAGATAGAGAAGTCCCATAGGTGATGATTTATTATTTTTTATTTCACTCTGGGAATATAGAAATGGCTAAGGATTGGACTGTACTGCAACAGACTGAATATATTCATGGAAGGTTCATTGCTTACACTGTGCTGCTTTCCCATTTATTTTTCTACTTAAAGAATTATCAAGTGCAAGGAATCTCTGACAAAGACCTGTCTTGACATGCAACAAGCAGAGGGAAGAGATCCTGTATTCTTATGTGATCATATCTTCCCGCCAATGCTGAAAAAGATTCTTGAACAAGAAGAATTTAACAGTGCTTTTATTATTGGTTTCTCATTCATTCTGTAAGGAAGAATGAATCAGGAGCCATTATCCTCCCCTGTCTTTGTGCTTGTGCTCCTTTCTGAGTTGAACTCAATAGACTGCAAATGTTTCCTCCAGCCCTCTTCCCAGTGGGATGGAGCAGAATCTCTAATCAACCACCTCCTTATACACTTAATGAATTGTTACAACAAAAATACAGTGATGATTATTCAACATCATTGCTAGTTACTTATGGTGATTATGGTATCCCTAACAGAACATTATGATTTTCAAATGGGGATTAAGTAGAAAGAGCAAATACATTTATAACTATTTCCTCTCACAACAGTTTCCAAAAGAAGAAGAAAAGAAAGGAGAATCAACCCAAATCCACACCACCTCTTTTGAAAATAGGATATGTCAATGAATAATTTCTATAGATATTTTCATGTAATTTCAAATGGCTTTTTAATCCCTAGAACTCTTTTCCAGATCAATGTAACTGACAGTGAAAGAATTAATATTGACTATGAAGATAATCAAGTACAAATAAGAGAGTTTTAAATACTGGTCAATACAAGAGTAGCAAATATGATGAGAAATACACATGACAAAAATTTTTATACTATTAATTTCACCAAATCTTTTCCTCTTTCTCTTCTTCCTCTTCACAGCTAATGTATACTCAATGAAAAAGTCATCTCATTTATGTAAAACAAAAGAAGCAGCAGGAATTTAGGGGAGAAATTGCTAAGAAAGATAGTCTGAAGAGAGAAATGAATTAGGCCAGTATGAAAAAGAGTGAGGTAGTCCAATAAAAGTCTAAAATTATTGCGTGGTATTCAGCTATTTTGAAGGGTAAAAAGTCAGCAAAAGAGACCACATGAACTAATCATTACAAACAAAGAGGATATAGGAGGAAATTATACATATACACACACATATATATACACACAGCTATAGATTCTATTTGTCTTCTGTACTTAGGAAGGGACTTAAGCGTTCAGTCTATTATATTATTATAACAGTTTATATTTCAGGCATGGGGGTTGTAAATATTCCCTGCTAGAAAATATTTATCAGTGATGTAAATCTGAAACTTCCCAAGCAGTTCAAGAAGTTTTGGTGAGTTAGATCAAACTTTAACATTATTACATACAGAAGAAGCTTTGCAACTTACAGAGGGTATTACATCAATATCTAGAAAAATGGAACTTTTCACTGTCAAGGAAGAAGTTGTACATATTTTACTTTTATGGTAATTGATAAACAGAATCAAATAAATTAGATAACTAATTAAGAAACAAAGCATTCAGAATTAGGAGTTAGGTGAAGGACCAAGGAGAAATGCAAATGATCTCACAAGTAGAGAAGGAAATTTTATAATGTTGCATTGTAGGTAGTTGGTGACATTGGTGGAAAAGCACTGTCCTCTAACCATGACTTGTTCCAGCTAAAATGTTGAGAAGTTTTCCTTGAAACAACTGGCAACATAACTGCTTTAATAGTTCTGAATTTACTGCTGACCACCTCATTACTAGTTGAGATAATTTTGTTCTTCTACAGATGGGAGTGTGGACCCCAGAATGGCATTAAATAGAGGCAGAAAGCTTCTAGTGCTTTATAGATGATTTAACATACAGATGTTTCTTGGCTCATCATGAGTGGGAAGGGTGAAGTTTCAGGTTTGTCCTCACTGTCTATGTAGCTTAAACTCCTTAATACAATAGAAACAAGGCGGGATAAGCTGTACAACAAATTTCAGTAAAAGCCAACAATGTATTGAAAATTAAAGACTAATGTTTCATCTAAAAATTGTCATTAGCATGTCTGCAGCATTCATGACTTTTGAATGAAAGGGAAAAAAAGAAGTTGAATCCTTTTTTTGGATGCTGGAGTTAGATAAACAAACACCACTGTTACAGGTACTTAAAGTGTATTGAATTTATTGTATTTTGTAATGTGCCTGCAGGAAGTTTATAATTGATTTAAACTCTATTCAGGGACTGATGATTTGAATTTCTTTTAAAATATAAGTATTGTTTCCTTCCTGAAAATAAAGTTAAATGTTATATTTTAAGTAAGTTATCAAACCTTTTGCTTAGATTTACTCTCATACTGATTAGTTATTGTTGTTCTGTTGCTTACTTAGCAAAAATATCTTTAGCAGTTTATGTTGGATCTCATGTCTGTCTCTGAGAAATGCAGCTCTGTTCCCCTAGGGTAGAAAAATTCAAAAAGTGTTCTTTATAAAAATAGAGCTACGGGGGGTTTTTTAATATTTGGTAGATCTTGTGCTGATTTGTAAATATTTATATTACATTAAAGTGCCTGATTTTGAAATCACTGAATATAAAACTTCAACTTCCAGAGGAAAAACAATAAAAATCTGTGTCAATAGCGTACAAAAAAATGTACAATGTTTTATTGTCACAGTTTGTCTATGATTCGCTTCATAAGATAAATAGGTAATTATCTTTTCATTTACAATACAATACTTATAATACATACTATTAATAGAAAACCTAACACAGAAAAATTAAGTTTAATGCACTGTACCTCCTGTAAGTTGATGAAAAGTCTTAGAATTCTTCAATGGTTATCTTTGTCAATTAGAAGCTTTGGCTCCTTAGTTATTTAGAAAGCACCAACCCTTGAACAGTTTAGGGACTAAAATATCTAAATCATAGTATGCATGAAAAGATAATTAAATTGGCCAGCTATATTGCTGGCTGAGAGAACCAAAAAATGAGGAAACATAAAGTTAAAAAGGAAGATTATGATTATGACATTGTGTTTTTCTCGATAGGGAGTGATAATACAAATAATAGTTTGTCTGAACCAAAAAAGCCAAGTATAATGGATATAGATTGCTAAATCTTTAGAAGACCAAAGATCAAATGCAGAGTCAAAGCCTTCTTTCAACTAAATGTGCCAAGTTTGTCTAAAGTGAAATCTTACTAACTTTGGTAGAATTCTACCTGAAATTAATTTGGCCCAATTTCTTTTCCATTGAGGATAATCTGGAGTGGAGAAACATAATTTTTGGGGGAAACAGAGGAGGAGGAAGGCTATTGAACAAAAGAAAGGAAACAAAAGCTGAAGGAAAGGCTCACAGCAGCAGACAGTTTAATCATTGATCCTTTCAAAAATGGCTTAATTTTTTTTTTTTTTTCTTTATGGATCGTCGCAGCAAAATTCTAGTTCATAGCTGGGAAACACTCTTATTTGAGATATGAGGACATATGCTCAATAGAACTTAAGTTTCAACCAGCGTAAATGGGCTAACTTCCTTCAAATCAGTAGAAGTAAAATGATTTTCATAGATGATTAACTGATCACAACGCAGTCTTGAAGACATGGATTACATTATATTTTGGTATTTTATTGTATAGCTATTTGTGTTGACTAAGAGAATTATGCTAATATATATTGGATCTGTAATGGCCTCTGAAATCAGTATCTTCCTGATCATTTTTTCAACTTCTTAGTTCCATAAAAAACCTTAGTTGGCTTTCACAGTTCTTGGTTCCAACTCACACCACTAGACATTAGTCAGTTTGGACAACCAGTAAACTAAATTAAGAACCAGCTTGAGCCAGTGCACCCTTCTTCCTTTTCATATTATAATTATATATATGATAGTAAGTTTCTGGGATTTTTATTTTGCTTTGCCCTCTCCAAACATGGCCTAGATTAATAGTAGCTCTATGAATAACTTGGTAAAAGTATTATCAAAATTCTCTATCTGCTGCCTAGTCCTTACTGAAAGAATGGGTTTCCTGTTTTAAGACAGTGTGAAACAGAGGAAGCTGAAAAACAAGTGTATAAATAAAGAATTTTATTAGTCCTTTCTGAAAATTTCAGTAAAAAGTTATGAAGTGTATACATGCCTGAGTTTGTGCATCTGCTATGCTAAAAGGTGTAACTGAAATTTATAGCTGTGTGGTAAAAGGTAAGTATTTAGTACTGCAGGTGCCATTTTATGCATATTTCAGTCTTATTCATACTATAGAAGCAAAATATACAGGCAATTTAATCAGATTATGCAAAAGAAAGTTAGCATTAGAATCAGAATTTCAAACTGGGAGTGTTGTAAAAGGATGTATAATTCCACTCTGGGAAACAGGAGAGGCAGTTGCTGATAAGAAGAGATGGAAGGGAGGTGCAGATAACAGCTCTTTGGGGTAACCTGTGTTGTTCCTGCAAGACATTTTTGCAATCTTGTTCTCCCATTGAAGGCTTCAAGAACTGCAAATGAAATGAGGCTTTGCTGGTAAAAACTTTTTGTTTAACATCTATTTTGGATCTTCTTTCATGTATTTTAAACCTAAAGCTTCTTGTCTTATCCAGCATTTAGAACAGGTACTTCCCTTCCTCCCTGCAGCTCTTTTAGATTTTTTAAGACTGTTAGCCATTTGGTTTTCTTTCTTTAGACTAATCAACACTAATTTGTTTAGTCATTCATCATTATCATTGCTTCCCAAGCTGGATGTAGTATTCCAGCCGAGACCTTACCAAAGCTGAACAAATTACACCTTCACTGAATTGAAATTCAGAACGTATGGGAGGTGTTTCTCTCCTACAAACCATTTGCCTACATCCACCAAGAAAGCAACAGACTTCAGTGTGAGTAGAAAACATGAAACTTGTTTTTTCGTACAAAAAGAGTCTTAAAGCCTGTACACCCAAATTAAAGATCTGTGTGATGTTTCTGTATCAGAGCATATTCTGGTACCATGAAAATATTCCTGTCCCAGGGAATCACAAACACCAAGCTCAGAGTTTAATGAGCCTTGGGATACTGAGCCTTTCATCATGATCTGGTAGAGACTTTCGTATACTTGTTACGCTGTGGTACACTTAGAACAGTTTATCCCAAAGGAAATCAGGACAAATGCAACAGCAAAATACATTTTATAAAAAGGTTAAAGTTCTAAGAGAAGGGCCAACAGCCCTCATTCAATCAACAATTTCAGAGTTATTGCAACTGTAGAAAAAATTTTTTCCTTTTCTTTCCAAAACCTATCTTGTACACTGAACCTACACTATCCACCTGTATTTAATATTGAGATTAAAAGCCAGAAAACAAATATACTGCTGGAATAGAATTTGGAAAGTGGTTAGTTTCTAAGAGTAAAAAAGAATAGTGATCTGTTTTTCAGGGCATGGATCCCAATGAGGAGACAGGAAATAGAATTGTAATCATAAGCAGATTCTTAAGAATATTTTCATATGAAACGGTACTTTGGCTGAAGCCCAGATAAGCAAGTTTATAGTGGTATGAGAGTCTCATTAGGCATTAATGAAAAATACATTGCTACAAATATTTCTATTGCCTTAAGTGAGGTAACTGGCATGTGAAAAAAGAATGTGGTTATATGGAAAATGCTAGTTCTCATTCCAGATCCTGAAGGGTTCATATAATGTAGTGATTCTAGAAAATTAAGACTGACTGACTAAATGATTGATGGAGAATACAATTAAACTTATGGTGCTCTTATTCAGAAGCCTTTGTTTGTGATAGTTGTCATCCAAGTTATGTAATTAGATATGTATATTAATACATTTAATCTCTCTCAACTTTCATGATTGTCTCTATGTTCTCGCTTATACAGACAAGCTCTAACAGAAAACTGTAAGAATGATTTGATTTGGAAATCCTGTTTGCTTCCAGTTTCTTCTCTTACACAACAGAATATAAGTAACTCCACTCCAAACAACACCCTTTATATTAATTATAGGATGTTGGCGTGTTGGTACCTATGCTGGAGGATACTAAGTAGAATTACACCTTCCTAGTCTTTCAGAATTTTACATCCTATCTAATACATATATTTTCAGGGGAGAGCTTTAGGAATTTCTTTTATTAGCTTCAGAAACTGGTATGTTTTGCTCACGAAGTTGGTGATTTTCTCACAGTAAACAAATGAGTACAAGGAAATTGTCTTTGAACAAAGGCAGAAACGTTGTTTACTACAACTTGAATTGTATGCTAGGAGGTCAAAGGTAGCTCCCCTTTCAGCATCACTAGCAAATGATGCCACTTGAGCTCTTATTTGCCATCTTTTCTAAGTGTGTTTGGAGACAAACCCTGGGGCTGCTGGAAGGGTTAAAATGCTTATGACTTGACACAGTTAAAGCAGTCAAACTTGAGAACTGATTAAAATAGTTTCTTATAATAGTACTTTCTTTGTTGGTTTCTTTCTAATATTAACAGGCACGCAATATTTGGTTATTCAGAAAAATCTTGGACTTTATAGAACAGTTTATTCTCCCTATTTAGAGGAAGTTTCTCCCTTTATTAGCCAGCTATCTTCCTACTTCAGTCTTTGCTAGTATTTTTATTTCTATGACATTGGAAATATGCAATACAATGGTGTTTTAGAAATGCTAAATTTTGTGGTAGTTTAGGGAAATTAAAACAAAACATGATATTAAAATGTGCGCATCCACATGTAAAATATTCTTCCTACAACAGGTCCTTGGTACAGACAGCATGTACATTTCTTTCTATCCCTCAGCTTTGTTAGCTTTTCCGAAACACTGACTCTGCTGAAGGCTCTCACAGAGCTGCTTGTTTTCTCCTAGCCCAAGCTGACAGCTGTGTTACACTCACTTGGATTTAGAGATCAGTTCCAGAATTAGCTGCATTTTACTTTGTGAAAAAAATAAAGTATACAAAATTGCCATGTCATCACCTCTGTCAACACTATTGCTGTCTATTATAAAAAATTCTGTCATCCAAGGTGAGTTTTGCAATATACTTGCCTAGAATGACTTGAAGAATAGATTTTGGGAAAGCAGCGTGTAGCCAGCACCACCCAGCTGGCTCAGGGTCTGTTCTCTTTGGCTGTCATTGTATCACAGTTCAAGCAGATTCTTACTCTTACTTCTCCCTGGCCCAGCAGAAACTGTTGCTTTCTTCAAATTTTTCAGAGCTCTTTGGTACTAGCAGAAATTTAGATGTTACCTTTCTGGTATCTGACACAATGTGGTCTAACCTCACTGCGTAATTTGCTTCAGAAGACCGTGACCCCTTATTGAAATGGGTCCTGAATTGGAGAATAAATTAAACATTGTTTTATCAGCAGCATCTGTGGCCTGCCTAAAGTTCTGGGTGCTTTGATTGAGTCTCTCTGGGTTCAAGCATGCAGAGTACTGTCTGTTCAACAGGTATCATTTTAGCTGTATTGTCCAGGAATTCTGTTCTTAGATATATTCATTTGCTAAAACATAAAGCAAACTTTACTGAAGCAGAATGTCTGGGATGTGATAAGACCGCCACAGGGACTTGAGACTTGGGGAAATGTGATTGTACCATGCCAGTGCTTACATGTTTGCATTTTTAAGATATAAAAACACCATAAAAATACCAGTCAAAACTGGTGTTATTTTTCACTGACTCAATTCTTTCTTGTGATCTTTAGATGTTTTTGTTATTCTGGATAGGTTACAACTTCTCATAATTCAGTACTGTAACGTCTGATTTGCCCATGCTGAGAGGCATTCTGCTTTGTTCTGGCCTCACCATTTTCCCCAGAAAATGGAATTAACCACGCACCTTACACGTCTTCTCTCTACCAACATGCAAAGCAGTATCTGCTTAGTTCTAGATATCAATATCTGTCAGCAAAATAATATTGTTAAAAAAATGCTGTTTCCACCACTTACAATAATTGACACATTTAATGAAAGTATTATTCAATGCTTTTTTCTTTGCAGTTTTGTCTTTGCAGTTTTGTCTCTTTCCTGTGGTTTCATCCAGAGACTTCAGCACTCCATTCTACTGCATTGTTCTCTCCAAAGTCTACCCTTGGTGCATGTACCAGTCATGAATTTGAATTATAGTTTCCCAACAGCTGCAGATGCATTCTTGGGCTCATGCAATTCTGACCCCAACCCAGCAACATAACTACTACTGTGTTCTGTTTGCCAAAAGCAGTGCTCTTTGATTTTATACACTGTTATATTCCGTACATTCAGTAGAGTTGAGAAATCGTTACCAGCTGCTGTTGCAATTAGATCCAATACCTAAAGCAAGACTGTAGCACTGAGTTCCAAGCTGGAAGAGGAAGTGTTCAGTGGAGGAGAAAAAAATACAACTTTCGCTCCCCCCCCCGGCCCCCATTTGCTGCTGTTCCTTTTCTGCATCTCTTCTCTTTCTCTCTTGCTCTAAACCATAAGTTGTAAAAATTTTAAGAACCAGAAATCAGAATCTATCCCTATTTTAAATCACATGTGAAAAATACTGCCTTGTGTTTCTGTAGGATACATTATTCTATGGATCGAATGTTGTAACTCACAGTTAAGCTTTTGACTTCAGAAGTTCTGGATGCACTTAGTTTGCCAGAGTTGATCAGGAAGGTTAGCTTCCTACATAATATACATATGTGTATTCAGATTTTTTTTTTTAACTTTAATAATTTTTTTCCCAAAAAAATCCCATATTATTTTTAGAACTTTTCAGAGCATTTAGAAGAAAAATATTGACTGTCTTTATTACTGTGTGATCTAGTCACTGTGACCATTAAAACAAATGTGGCAATTTGCAGGAAAAGGACAAAATAAAATCTTAGATGGTGCCTTATATTTTGTGGCAAAATGGCCCAGTAATGTTTCTGAAAAAAACAATGGTCATTACTTTGATGATGGGAAGTGACACCTTAGGAAAACTGAGATTGTTGAAGCGTAAGTTGGCTTGGTACATATTTGTTGTACTGTTTAGACTGCAAATTTTATACAGTGTGAAGCAGCTTTGAAAGGGTGATCAAGAAATGACATCTCTTTTTTTTTTTTTTTTTTTTTTGAGTTCCTTAACTCTTTAAAGAGGTCAGATGGTTCAGGGACCCAGTGAAACTGCAGTAAAACTGGTTTGGAATTTTTTCAACAGGAGTTTTTGGAATTGTTTATAAAGAAAATAAAGCAAGATTTGACCATGACAACTACTTTAATCCATTGGCTATTTTTTGTTCTGAAATGAGGCTTTCTAATTACTTTGGGGACTAGAGAAGTTTGGTGCTTGAAAACAGAAAACTTTGTTGGAAACTAGAGGAGTTTGGTGATTGAAAGAAACCAAACTTTGTTTTTTATGCTCTGCATGAAGATATTATTTTTTGTTTTTTGCTCTGCATGAAGATATTATTTCCAAAATGGAAGTAATGTCATGTACAGCTCAGATTTTTGCAGTAGTTTTCAGTGTTTAAACACAGAAGCACCCTCTCAAACATTTATGACACTGATCCATCCACAATTTGTTTATGTACTCATTTTGGTTTTGTATGACTAACCCCATTACTTTGCATGATTTTATGCACAGAAACTATTGTTATTCTTACTGGCAAGGCATGTCCACGTGCAGATTTAGCTGCTTGACTTCAGCTGTTCAAAGTAAAAATTAGTTGTTCTGCCCTCTCTGGTTCATGGGATGACATCTTTCTAGCTGGCTGTTAATAATTCTTTTTTGTTAACACTGTATGAAAGATATTTTCTAAATACAGATTTTTTTATATATAATTTTTTAATTAGGTAGTAAAGGTAGAACACAGTTTTCTTTATAATGGATTTCTCCTTGTTAGGATTCTTATTTTCAGAACTCAGTAATAGTCATAATTTTGACTTCTGCAATAATTGCCAAAGCATGACATTTTACCAGCCTTATCACAGTTTCAGAAATTCCATGTGTCCACATTTACAGAAAATACAGTTTCGACCTATGTTATGACATCGTATAAACTAGCTAATACATTAATTGGGAATATCATCCTTACTTTTTGAATTTTCCAGTAAAAATAACAGTCTTTGAAAGTCACAAGAGATGGTAGAGAAATGTGTGAAAAAAATTACACATTAAATACAAGATATTTTATTTTCTTTTCCACATATTAATATAGATTTGCTGTTCTGAGAAGAATTTCTTGAAATTATCAAGATCATAGACAAAATGACCTTCAAAAGGCCCCTAGCTTAGAAGTTAGAGGGAGAGCTTTGCACTGTAGTTCTTTTTTAACAAGGAAACCAACTATATGACTAAACATCTGTGTCACATAATGACACAAAAGAAATCAATAAACTGATTCTTCTCTGATTTGTAACCACATTAACTCATAACTCCAGTGACCTCATGTTAATTCTAGTGTGTGCAAGAGAGGAGTCAGGGTACAAGAACATCTGTGCTGTCAAGAAATTTGCATTATATCAACTATTATCAGGGATAGGGAAGGAATATCTGTTGTAACAGTTTAAGAATACTCCTGTTAACAACTATTCATATCAGCTTTATCCTGGGACTACCCTGTATTGGCTGATTTCCCTTGCAATGGAGTAAAATTGCTGCTTATCATCTGCTACCAAAAGTCTTAATAGTTGCATATTTCTTTATAGAAATATGACTGCTCAAAAAACAAATTGAAGGTATTACTGTTCTGGAACCTGCATTTATAAGATAAAATATGTATAAATATAGGATCATATAGGCTTATATAAATATTTGTTTCTCCAGTACATGTCACATTTTTTCCTTCAGCAGTGCAAAGATAGAGATATGCCCAAGAATCAGAGTCCTCATGAGAGGGGAATTGGCTACACTGAAGACGTTTTTCACTTCTTTCTAGGTGGTTGATATATTCTGTAATGATGTCTGTACGTTCTTTATACTGGATATGCGGTAGACAAAATAAAAAGAAAAATGTATTATGGGCCAGTGTATAAAACTAGTGAGCTAAAGCAAGTAATCCAATTATAGGGAATTAAGCTGTTTGTAAATGTAGCCTCTAATGGAGCTGTCTGTTTCTCTAGAATTCCTTTTTAATGTTTTGTTTTGATTATATGGGATCATAAGAACCAATGCTGAACACCAGGGTGCTCTGGAATTCTTTTGACAAAAATGTCTTTTTTCTGTTTTAATCTTCAAATGAAATTACAGCTTTTGGGAGCAGTGGACTGAAGGAACAGACTGAGCAATTGGGTCCAGTTTTGTGTGTTATTTCTTTTTACATTTGAGGAAAGGTTATCAAACTAAGATATTTCAGGGGAAAAAAATATTCAAAATCAACATATGGACATCTTGATTGGAAATTTCTGGCCAACACTGTTTTAGAAGGTCATTAGTTTGTTATCATAGATTACCAAACTGCTGCTTACCTTCAAAACTTAGCCATTTAATTCCAGTTGTAGAACAGTAACCAGAAATCAAGGTGACTAAATGTTTTGCATGAGTCTTGAAGTTCATTTACTGCCTATCCTCGTCTGGTTTGCTGTAGGTGATATTACTATTTCCACTGTCCTATGAGAGAACACAAGACTTGTGATAACCTTCAGTGTGGCTGGAAAGGAAAGTGAAATGAGGTTACTTGCCAGCCTTGCTGTTGTTCATTTGCTACTGTCTGTGTTCCCTGTCAAATCCTCTGTGTCATGCAGATATTTGTCCAGGATATGATTTTCTAAAAGAGTAACTAAGTCTTTGCTCTCTTCAGTGGCTCATAATTTATCATTGTCAAAAATATGCAAGCATTTTTTTTTGTCAGGTGGATGAGAACAGAATATAAATGCAAGTGTGTGAGTGACACTTTCAGCACTGATGTCTATGGTGACAATCAATCACAAGTGGTTCAGCAAAGCAAGGTTACTGAAATAATGTGCTGCAAAACAAGCCATATTGCAGTAGGTTGGGATAACTGGGGATTTCGTTGGTGTTATTACACTGTGATGCTTAAACAGTATACTGCTTGCCTTATGTACCCTATGATTATCCCAAACCATTACCCCATCAATGAGTAAAAAACTGGCTGGATGGCTGGGCAAAGATTGTGGTCAATTGAGTTAAACCCAGTTGGCAGCGAGTCACAGGTGTTGTTCCCCAGGGCTCAGTATTGGGGCCTGTTCTGTTTAATATCTTTCTCAATGATCTGGGAGAGGGGATTGAGTGCATCCTCAGAAAGTTTGCAGATGACACCAAGTTGGATGGAAGTGTTGATCTGCTTGAGGGTAGAAAGGCTCTACAGAGGGATCTGGACAGGATGGATCAATGGGCCAAGGCCAACTGTATGAGGTTCAATGAGGCTAAGTGCCAGGTCCTGCACTTGCTTGGGGAAGAGTGGTTGGAAAGCTGGCCGGTAGAAGAGGACCTGGGGGTGTTTGTCAACAGTTGGCTGAATGTGAACCAACAATGTGCCCAGGTGGCCAAGAAGGCCAGTGGCATCCTGGCTTGTATCAGAAACAGTGTGACCAGCTGGAGTAGGGAAGTGATCATTCCCCGTACTCGGCCCCAGTGAGGCCGCACCTCTAATACTGTGTTCAGTTTCGGGCCCTTCACTACAAGGAAGATACTGAGTTGGTGGAGCATGTCCAGAGAGAAGGGCAATGAAGCTGGTGAAGGGTCTGGAGCACAAGTCTTATGAGGAGCAGCTGAGGGAACTGGGGTTGTTTAGTCTGGAGAAGAGGAGGCTGAGGGGAGACCTCACTGCTCTCTACAACTACCTGAAAGGAGGTTGTAGCAAGGTGGGTGTCACTCTCTTTTCCCAAGTAACAAGCAATAGGACAAGAGCAAATGGCCTCAAATTATGCTGGAGGAGTTTTAGATTGGATATTAGGAAAAATTTCTTCACCGAAAGGGTTGTCAAGCATTGGAACTGGCTGCCCAGGAAAGTGGCTGAGTCACCATCCCTGGAGGTATTTAAAAGACATGTTGATGTGGTGCTTAGGGACATGGTTTAGTGTCGGACTTGGCAGTGCCAGGTTAATGGTTGGACTTGATGATCTTAAAGGTCTTTTCCAACCTAAACAATTCTATGATTCTATTCTATGATTGGAATGATTTTGGGAATGTGCCTTTGCTGTTGCAGACACATGTATAACACAGGAGTTAAAAGAGATTTACCCATTGACTGGACAAGTTAGGTTTTGAAATTGATGAAATTTAAGAAAAAGGATTTGGGAAATATTTCCCAAGTGGTAGCAGACTGCTTTCAAGGGTAACTGTAAGGGAACTACTTTCCCAGTAGCCACAAGGTGGAAAAAAAGTAGGAATTATTTTTTATTTTCCCCTGAAGTTTTTTTTTTTTCTTGTTCTGAATCTTTATATGTAAAGGCAAAGGCATGTAACTCATCCTCTAAATACCACTGGGTCACTGTGGCTTCATGAAGGAATGTAATTGCAAGAGACAAAAGAGGTATATTTTTAAGCTGGTCACAGCCTGTCAGCTTTTCAGTCCAAAATCATCCCTCGTCCTTCCTAACTAAAGAGGGATGTGACCTGCATTCTGATTGCAACGTGGCCAAACCAGCTGACATGTAACTGTGCGTTGCTTCAAAAGCAATGGGGAAGACTAGCATGTGCTTGCAGGAATTAAATTAAATTAAACCAGTAAATTTCTGTGTAAACAGAAGCGATTTATCTTGCACCCTAATCATGGAGGGGAGGAGAATTGTTGAGTAGTGGGCTGAAGGGAGCATAAAACAGAAGCTTGAGTGCATAGGAATCACACTCTAAAGGGAACAAAGGACTTCTATATCTTTCATAAGCACCAGGTTTGTGATGTAGACAGTGATGATACAGTCACCATGCTGACTCCAAGGTGATTGCCTACCTGTCCGCAGTATTTAAAGGTAGTTTTAGTCTATGCCAAAGCGAAAAAAGAAACCAAAAACTATTCTATGATTCTATGATATAAAAATCTGAAGATAGGTATATCTGTGCATATGCTGTTGTTTTCTTGTTCTGAAAAACAGATCGTTGAAAAAAACTACCAGAATTTAAAAAGAATGCATTAGCAAGAGAAATAACCTTCCTTGCCATATGAACGCACATCACAAAGGACACTCCAAAAAAAGAGCATTATTGCAAAAAATAGCACTTGCTGATAAGCGAACAGTATGCTACCTTACAGTAGGAAGCAAGAATTAAGGTCTATATAAGAATATGATCTGTTCTGAATGACAGGAGATCTGAGTGCTTTTCACAATATGGCATTGTGCAAAGGAGACTGAATTAGTGGAGAGCCAAACCAAAATGTCCAAACTGTCCACTTTGCTTCAGAATTTGTTTCTCCTGATATGTTATGGAGTCCTGTTTCTCACTGCATTTGAGACTGACAGTTACTATGCAGCACTGTTTTCTTGTGTGCATCAGTCACCCTGGGCTTCTTTTCAACATGTTCTATTTTCCAGTAAGTCAATATCTCAATGAGATTGTCCCTCACTGCTTTATCTCTCCATGGAACCAGAAGCCATGCAAGGATGGTTACCATGACACATAGGGGTGTTAGCTCAGACTTGATGCTTTTTCCACACACTCACATGCTCCGTGGACTTCTCCATTTTACTTCACACCTTCCATGATTCAAGAATGAGTTGTTCTCAGTCAGTGGGTGAACCTCTTCATATTATCTGTATTTCTTTCCAGTTCAAAGAGGATCATGTCAGAAACTTTTAAAGAAGGACTGCATTTGACCAGTTCAGCTTGTCTTTCATTCTGTAAATGACTTTGGAATCCTTTGCAGTGACAGATATTTGTTGAATGTAAGATTATTATTATCGCTGAGTATGTTCTCATCAAAGTTAATTCTCATTTAGAACAAAAAAAGATGCTCTTTGAATTTCCAATATTGAGAACAGTTGATTAGATTTCTGTTACTAACCCAGTCTTTTCCTCTGATTTTCCTTTATACTGCACCCTTTATGTTGAAAGAATGTTATTTTTTCCATCTGAAAAATAGATGTATCTTGAAACAGATAGTGTAGACCATCAATGTTAAAACCAGCAAGGAAAGTCCATTAGTTCACAAAATAACTGCAACATAGGAGCCAAGTCCTAGAATGAGATAATGGATCTGGAAGGCTTTACTCTAAGTAGCATATATTAGTTTGGATTTGGACCTTTGCAAAGCTATTGTGAGTTGATGGGCTCATGGCATATCATGAAGCTAAAGCAAGATGGCAAACAGAGAACAGTAATGAAGTAGATAAATATGTATGTCTTATTGGTATTTGCTATTCACAAAATTTACAGTGTTATTTCATTTACATGAGAGTTATGAATATCTAGAATAAATGAATTTAAAATATTTCACTTTATAATGGCTGTCACTGTGATGAGCACTTAGCTTTCAAAATGCTAGTCTAGTGACTTCCTAGTTAATCTTTGCTTTTGCATAGAGTGCAAAAATATTGTTCATTGCTGTGAAGGACAGACCAGATCATTGACATGAAAGAAAACTCAGATGACATCCTGCCTGCCTTCGATGCCAAAAATATAGTAGGCATAATTATATTTCTCTGGGAATTAATCTGCAGATGTATTGGAGAAACAAGAGAGTTACATTTTGCTTTAAGAAATATCAAGATGGTCACCATACATTTAGCATAGCAAATTCAAGTACATGTGACTTTTCACCTTTTTTCATATATATATATATATATGATTGAATACAGATAAGTGTCAAGTATATAGGTTTAATTCTGTTCTCAGATGAATGATAAAAACCAGAGACTACAGTGAGTAGGGAAACACCTGAATTGTACTTGTAAATAAATTTTAAAAAATTGAATTGCTTTTTTTCAAGACATAATACTATAGTATTACATTTTCCCTGTACATCACTTATGTATGATTCATTGTCTGCATTTGCTGTTGATGCAGTTCTGTATAAAGACCGTATGGTGTCCACTGGCGAATACAAAACAGAAAAACAGAGACTGATATTTTCAGGGAACACCCACACTATAGTATTACAAAAATTAACTGGGAGGTTGCTGAAAACACGTGAGCCAGATGTGTCATGTGTCAGCACTGGAAGTAAAATGACAAGCAATACATTCTCTGGGAGACTCCACATTAACACATACATTTCATCAACTGTAGGATAAAGCTAATGAAGGGATGTAGTATAATAAAGTACAGAAACTATTCATATATCCTGAGACAGTGTTTCTGCATTTTGGGACTGTCCTCCCCAAATGCTGCCAGATGTAATGGAGTATAAATAATTGGCTCGGCATGCTTTGGCCAGGGAAGCACAGATGAAGCCTGAAACAGAAGCATGCTTGTTAACAGATTTCATCCCTGCCACAGGTGTCATGGAGTCTCCATTCTTCATTATGTTACAGGTATAGACTTATATCTGTGCTTCTTAACTTGTCCCTCCTGGCCAAGGGCTAACTATTGTGTCTCTGCTTCACTCAGTGGTGTGCAAACATGGGTAAAGGGGACAGAAGTAGATCAGCAAACATACTACTTTGCAGGTGGTCATCAAGTGAAACAAAGCTGTGGTACAGGAGCTCTGGAGAGACATATACTAACCTTTTGTTAATATGTAGGTGGATATCTGGATTATTGCATTACAAAAATAATAAAGGAGAGCAAATCCACTGGTAGCTACGGCAATTTTTTATACAAGTTGGAGTAGCTGGGATAGCTACAACACCTTACAGGTAAACAGTCTCAGGCTTTGTTCTTGGACTCAGTTCACAAAATCAACATACTGAGTATCCCTGAACATTGGTAAAACATGTTTTCTAGTCAACCTGGTCATGAGATAAACTCCTCATTTCTAGTAAGGGTGATAATATCTAGTCCTCAATTTTGTATAATACTATTGTCATTACCAAAATTATAAGGCATGTTTTACATTCCAGATACTTTCAGATAATGTATATTTTAGATGAGACTGTATATTTATTTGAAAAAAAAAAATCAGTGATGTCAATATGTAAAGCAGGTAATAGTACAAACATTTCTCATCACCTTGCCTAGTAAACTGAATATAGAGCCTATCTCTTTATTTCTGCTCTGTTTTTACTTTCAATATATGTATGCTTTCCCTAGTTTACCAGGGTACATGTTTTTACTTTTTCTTAAATGACAGTGTCTCAAAGATTAGAAGAAGGAACTGGTTGTATTTAATATTAAAGATATATTTGCTTTCAGTTCACTTGGATCTCAGTACTGCAGAGTGATGTTAGCTCCTGCTTTGACTACAGTGCCAAGAAGTCATTCTAGTTCAGAGCTTCAAAAGAATGCTAACAGTGTTAGTCCAAATCCAGAAATACTTCACCTTACTGGATCAGAGTTACATGTGTGCAGAGAATGAAGGATTGGGACAATCTATTGCATTGTCCCTTTAGCAGTCTCTGTCATTAGCTAAAGTTACTGACACACACATATATCTACTCTACTTTAAAACAGCCTAGAAATATTTTAAGTGGGCTCTATTCCTCCAGTGGGGCATTCTGCTTTACAGAAGAGAGTTAAATTTGTAATTGGTATCTACAGAAAGCTGGAAAGAAACAGCTCTTAAGACCCACCCTCCTCCAAAATATCCTCAATGTGATGAACCAATTTTCTTTCAGTTCCTCACTTTCTGCCTGAAAATAGCACTCAAGGTGTGAGGAGTAGTTGAGGCAAGAAGCAAGGTAGCTATGGACCTTTTTTTTTTTTTTTTTACAGTATTTTGATAGGCGGGAAAGGAGAAATGGCATGGAGTCATCTGGAATAGATGGTCCTTGGACCTGTTTCAGTTTGTTTCACTATCTGAAAAATACTTTTTACCTCAACTCCTTAAAGATGTCGAAAGGTGCCAGTGGGAAATCCAAAAGTCCTTGCACCATGGAAATGATATTTTACTTATTTGAAGCAGCCAGGTGTCTGCTTGTTTGAAAATCTGGCTCTCAGCATAAATAGCCAAGGAATGTTTGGAAAAGCAATTGAAATCCATCTGCCAAGAGGATGCATCGTTGGTACAATTATAAATAACACTTAAAAGCTAGCGTTATAGCACCACTGCAAGCATTCAGATTTGAACGATTCTAAAAATCTGTGAATGTTTACTAAATGGCTCTGAAAACATTTGTTTTCCATATGGAATTAAAAATCATATTATAAAGGGTGGATTTACGTGGTTATTATAATAAAATTTTTTACCTTGTTTCACTCATACTTATTTGCTTCAAAGCAGCTCTAATTTCAGTCCTGAGGATCATGACTTCAGCCAAATGGCAGCTCTGCCTACTGAGAAGAGAAATGGTTGACTTCTGAACTTTTCAGACAGAATCTTTAAAAGTTCTTTTAGATCTACAGAATGGGAGAATAATGGCTAAAATGATTTCTAGAAGTATTAGAAATAATTCAACAAACGTTTACTTCAGGAGTTCTGTTTTGAAAAAAGCATTTGCAGTCTGACTACTTAAATTACAGTGAAAGTGTGAAATGCAACACACCCAATTTTGCCCCATCCAGAAGGCTCTTCAAGCTCACAGCTGGTGTATGAACACTGGGAACAAAAGAACTGTGTGTTCAGCCATCCAGAATTTTGGAAATATTTCCCTGTTTTTACTTCTAACTATCTCTTGCACTAATTCCGTCTTGGTTTCAACTGCTGATTCAGTTAGCATTTTAGTAAGTATTTTAAAAGGAATCAAAAGATATATGGTGTTTACAATGTAATTTGTCCATGGAATTCATTGCTGTGCAGTATGATTGAGGCCCAGCTTACCAAAAGTTTTATAAAAGAAATAGGAGTTTCTATGTAAAAGGGAACTTTCCAGAGTTGCAGTTACAATTTAACAAATAAAACCCCCAAAACTGACCCCCCCCCCCCAAAAACCCCCACAAATCAGGTAGAATGATATAAATTACTTATTCTCCAAGTAATTAGGAATTCTTGCCCTTTTCTTTGAAGTAGCTGAGGACATGGGTGACTGTCATTGATGGAACAGCTCAGTGAAACAAGTATTGATCTTAACTGAGTGCAATGGACACAATGTCCTTAAGAATTTCAGCCACAGAGTCTTGATAATATTAGAGATAAGTTACTGTACCAAAATTAAAAAAATATAAGAATCTTGTAAATGCTAACTCAAAATCTGTTTCTGAATTTTGAGTTTGATCTAGAAAAAGGATCTTTCACCACATGGGCAAGAATTACATCAGATAAAGCTCAGGCTGTATTGTATGATCCACACTCTAGCACTGAAATGGAAATTCTGGAGCTAAATAGGATTGATTGACACTCAGTCTCCCAGGCTCAAAGTAGTCTGAAGAGGAGTTGGACCATGACCTGAGAGCTTATAAGATAAGAAATCAGCCAGATTCATTGAAGCTTGTTTTCTAGATAAAAATTCAAATCAAATGGAGTGGTTCAGGAAATGTTTTTGTGGAGTTAGACACTCAATTTAAAAAAAGATGCCTTTTTACCTTAATGTACAGTATTTTCCTTTTTTCCCATTGTAACACTACTGCATGGCTTACCTGCCTTTCTGTGGGTTTTGGTCTTTCTAATCAGCTTGTATCAATGCAGGTATTTTGTTATTAAAAAAATGAATAGGTTGATTTTGTTCTTTCTTCTATAGGAACTTTGAGAATAATGCAGCCGGTGATGTGAGACACTTTTTTCTTTTTCAGCTTGGAAATGATTGTATTCTTTCCAGCCACACTGTGAACACAGAGTTCAATCATTCTAAGCAGAGAGAGTGTTGATCAGTCTGAGGACATGTTACACCCTGAGAGATAAATCTAATGCAGAGAATTAATGTGCCCGTAGCTTGATAGTACACCTCTTCAAGTAACTGCCAGTTTCTCTTTTGGATGTGGTGAATATGTAGAAACTGAAATTCATGGAATTATTTCAGTTTGCTTTGTTCTTAGGAAGTTATTGGAATTCCTTAGGGGAGAATTAAGTTCTGTCATCTTGAGAACTAAAAAACATTAGTAAACTCTTAGTCTCCTTAAAATAAGTAAAAAGTTTGAGATTGTAGTTCCAAGTTAAAGACTGGCAAACCGATATGGTTACATAAGTTCCACAATGGTATGTATTATAACTCAAGGCTAAAAATTATGAGTGGCTTAAAAATTATAAGATAAAAAATTAATAATACCTTTGGGCTTTTTAATTTTTTTCCTATAATTTCCTAATTCTTAATACTGCACACTGTTCACTGTTTCAGGCTTTTCTCCACAACCATAAGGGCTAGAACTAGACATATTTCTCTCAATTCATTCCAGAAGCAAATTACAAAGTCTTAAAAAAACAACAAAACTTGTAACGAACTTGTGAGAAGTTGCAGAAAAGCAGGGTAAATCTCAAACTTTGACTCAGTATGACTGAGTCACAAACAAAAAACTTAGCAAAAGAATCTCTTACATAAATGACAACCCACTTAAAGATTCAAACATATCACATAGCTACACCAGAGAACCTGGAGTTTAAATATATGTTCAGCAACTTTTAAGACTCACAGCCCAGTGAAATACAAAACAGTTAAGAAATTTTCACTAAATACCTTCTAATTAAAAGTTCGAGAAAAAGTTTGACCATCCCCTCTCCACCTCAGAAGGCCTGCCAGGTTATATGAAAGTGGAAGAATAGCAAACAGTCCTGCTCACATTCTGACTTATTCTCACTCTGTCAAGCCATCTGCAGAAAGAAAAGTTGAAGCTGGTTCTTTAGTGGTCTCCTTTTCACACAAAAGGAAGTTAGGGAACAATTGTAACCTGCAGTCCATATAACCTTTGGCACGAGTGAGTATCTGGCTTACAGAGTGTAGATATAGGAAAATATTATTTAAATCACTATGTAAGCCAATGAACAGTGGGTCTTGATACTGTTGCTGGCTCTGAGAGGGTTGCAAGGGCAGGCAGGCCTGTTTCAAATAACTGATTTTGTTACTGGTTTTCATTATTACAGAACAGGTTGGTATATGTAATGGTAAAATGGAAGTCCTTCCTTTTGCATCCAGTTCCAGCCCCTTGTCTTCTTCCAACATGCACAGGAGTAATATGTAATAGCTACATCCTAAATTCCTAATAACTGGGATTCTTTCCTGGAAAAGAAGTAAAAAAACAAGCAAACAAAAAAAAATTAAAAGGCTACAGAAAAAAGTAAACACACCAACTTCTGACAACAATAAAATTTATATCAGCAAGTCATGTCTTTTTTTTTTTAAACTTCTGAACTTCATGTAAGTTTAGCCAAGCCACCTATGTTTCATACCACAAGTCTGAATTAAAAAAGAGACAGGCTAGAAGTTCTTTTGCAGAAGTGTATTTCAGAAATGTTAAGTAGGTTTTGTTTAGCTTTCTTATTAAATCTAAGTCACTTAACTGGTACCTTACACACTGCTTTGACAATATAGTCTGAATTGGGCAGTTTTGACTAATTGTACAAAGTTCACCATGAAAAACTGTAAATCCTAAATTAAGTTAAATACATATTGATATAGAAGTCAATGTGCATCATGCTATGCTGTAGGCCAATGATTCTGTGACTTGATTCAAGTTAATTCTGTGTCCACTCTTATCGCAGTTGACTGAATGATGTGCTCTACTTCATGGTGTATCTTGTAGCTCTTGCCAGTTTTGATTCTTTCTGATACACAGACAAGACAGGAAAGCAACAGTTGAACACAGAGCATAGATATTTTGTTTCAATCCTTGCTTAAGGGAGAAAAAAGAACCACCAACATGTAACTGCTTAGGTATGATAAGATTTCCCAAGAAGGGAAGGGGAACAGTAGGGGTACAAATGATAAGATTTTTCCAGAAGATGGCAGGAACTCCAATTCATTCTGCCTCATGTATAGGCACCAAATCAGGGTGAATCTTCATTATGCATCTATTTTTCTTATGTAACACGGGTAAAATACAATTTTTTATTTTGAGGAAAAAAAAGGATACGAATCAGATCATTTAGATTAGGTTGAAAATAGCCACTAGTCTGGATTAGACTGTGATGGGAATGTTCTTGCCCTGTAGCCAGTTACAGATACACTGTGGGTTATACATCACTCTCCTGTATACCTAATATTTGTCAAAAGATGCTTGTGAATTCTCACATCAGATAAAATAAACCAACCAGAATTCTACATGGATGCTAGCAATAGACAATGAGTTTCTCTAACAAAAATTATAATATACTAAATTAGTTATATGTATTCTTGTGCTTTAACTTGTACCTGTGTGGACACATGCATATGTGTGTCTATGTTTATCTATAGTGAATTTGTATATATACATATATGTACACCAAGCTCTAAAAAGGTATCAAGGTGAATATTTTCCCTCTGATTGTAAGAGGTACTTAGGATGCTAACAAATTTATAGGTAAGGATATTCTAGCTGATGTCAAAGCAGCTTGGAACACCAGATGATACAACATGAGGTCATATGCATATTAATATAGCACAAAAAATTGAATCAAAATGGCAATTGTCATTGGTCTTTTGAAGACCTACAGACCTTTACATTGTAAGAATTGTCCTCTGGATGTCCCAGTAACAAATATTTTGGCATAAATAATAAGAGAAGGAAATCCATACTAACCATGTGCTGATGTGAACTATAGGAAAGCAGTTGTTTATATTTGGAGTGGAAATATTAATAACAAATATCTGCTAAATAGACATCCAGATTATGTGACTCTGGGAATCAGCTATGAGGAGCAGTAACTATATGTAATAGCTTGCATGATAGGTTTTTATGCCTTATGGAGTTCATGCTAATACTCTAGCCTCTTGCTTTCAATAGCAGCAGTATCTATGTCAGATATTTTCTTTTAAAATAATTCAAATGCAATAAGAAGGTATTTTTGCAGCTCCAGCCTATGAACATAAGTCATAGAATATAACACAAAAGAAAGTAAAACCATTGTGCAAATACAAGGAATAAAAAGGAATCAGGGTTTTGCAGAGTGTTAGCACTGCCTTATGGAAACTTTACTGCTGAAGAATTCCTGTTTGCTGGTACCTGCACTTCCCGAACTCCTTTTCCTCTGTACTAAAACTGACATGTTAAAAACTCGTAATATGATCAGCCACTTATGTTTACATAGCAGTATTCCTGCAAAAATCTCAGAGCACTTTACAGTCATTAAAATCAAATTAAAATACTATCTCAGTAAATGGAAGATGTGCATAATAATTCTCATTTGAATATTAACCCAGTCTAAATGCTGACTTCTTTCTGGAAAATTCTAATAAAGAAAGCAATTCCATTATAATATATTTTGTCTTAGAATTATTCTATAAAAAGCAAAATCCTCAGACTAGATTCTGCACCAGCACTCATAAATAACTGCAAAATATCATTACAGTCAATAGAGCTACTCAGGTGCTTAAAGTTATGTTCAAACTTAACTAATGTCTCAGGTGCTTTTTACTACTGTTAAGATACTCTTGAAACAATGATGAGAACAAAATCTAAATATCCACTATGCACAGAACACGACTTCTTTAATGATTTCTTAGTGTACATTGCATATGCTAAGGAACCATCTCCAAACAATTTTTTTTTCTTCTCTCAGTCCTAAGAGATTTGGTGTATTTCTTGCCTGGCAATAGCAAATCACATCAGAGCCATGGATCCCCTATTTTCTTTGATCCATTTCTCTACTGACACACAGAATGTGCTGTAGTGCTCACCTTGGGGAACTCAGATGAATCCAGTTAGTCCAGCTGGTGATGGTCCATGTGGTCATCTTCTTTTTGATGTAATTTCTCATTTTTTAATTTTTTTGTAATGATACTGGCCATCATTCTGCTTCTTAGTTTTTAGTGACAGCTTATGGAAACTAGAAAGTAACAGTTAGTGATTTCCAATTTTCATCAGTAAAAACATCAATCATTTTGCAAAATATTCTTTTCCTTAGTTGCTTAGCTATTCTGCAAGCAAGCACATGACATTTGACTGCACTTAGCTGCAAGTAGGAAACTTTCATGTTCTTGAAACTGTGCTCCTTTATTTGCATTATGTATTAAATTACTGGCATGCATTCATACATGACCTCTGCTAGACTGATTGAGGGTTTTTTCCCCTCTATTTCTCTGAAACTCTATATTAAAACAGATTTTGAGCACGAATCAATCAAATGAGGAATGTCTTTATGAGTGAATCTCCCTTGATACCTGTGGGTGAAAAGATTTGCAAAGCGGTGATTATATCTGCTCACTTAATTTTACGTCATTTCTTGATATTAATCAGCTAAAGAGAAGATTCCCACTACCAGTTTTTATAAAAACACTTTGGGACTTATGAGATTAACTATTTTTAGTGGGGTTTGTTTAAACTCCAAAGTTTGTTCTTTTCTCTGGAAGCTCCTCCCCAGTCACACTTTTTATGAAACAAAACAAAAAACCTAAAAAACTACTAAAAAAAAAGTTATTAAAAAAAATCAGCTGAAATTAAGATTCATTATCAATCCTTTCAGCAAAGGAATGAAATTACAGATTCAGCATGAATCAGTCATCTGAGTAGAAACTGATAGTATTCTGAGGATAAATAACATGGCTGTGTGGTTTATTGCTGCGTGGTTTACTTTCTCTTCAAAGCTTCTTCTGGAGCTCTCCTTACAGAAACACCATCTGTGGTTTAACTGAGATTATTTTTAGCCATGAAGTAGCATTGGGTGAGGTAAGATCCTGTAGAATTACAGTATTTTGGCTAGGAAACTCTAAACAGTGGAGGAGGGAAGAATGAACCATTCCTTTAGTATGTGAAACAATATTCTCACACTATAGGAGATTAGAGCTAATACTTTGTAATTAATGGAAGGTCATGTGGTTCCCTGGGGGTGTCATATCAGTAATTGATACATAGTTCCTGGACTGAATTTTCTCCCTGTATTCCATATTCATGTTTCAGAAGCACATTTAATATCATGATATGATCTCCTCTGTAATTCCCTCATAGCCAACAGTCTGCATGTAAGGAATAGAGTGTCCTGCTCCTAACAGACCTGTTTTCATGAGTTTTGAAATGGTTTTCTTTTTGATTGAATTGGGGGATATTCTAAACTTATGAAGAAGTGATACTTGGCAGCTTTCAGAATAATTTTTGGGATGACTACAATATTTTCAAGACAAAATACAGTATCTTAGTTGTTCTACATCAAAACAGAACTTGACTGTAAAGAAATTGCTAGTGGCAATAGCTAACAATCTGTTATGATGATGAAAAAAGGGAAAATAATCATCTTGTGTCATTCCAGCTGTCTACATTTCAGATCCAGTAGACATCTACCATTTTCTGGATGTAAATAAAGGCTGTTTTTTTTGGTTACTCACATTAGCAAAAAATGAATCCGCCACTATTGAATGCTGCCATGAGATTCCAAATTACTGGAAGAATTCTAGTAGGCAACACTTTATCAATTTTCTGGTAGAGAATGAAGCACTTTTAACATTTCTTCTTGTTGTAAGAATGTGAAAAAATTGTGACAATGTTGTTCAAATCCAGAAATAATTTTGCATTTGTTGCTGTAAAGGAAGCATCACCATATGTACAGAACCTGTACAGATGATCATGTTCAACCGCAAAACAACAAAAATATAAGAAACATTTTGAAACCAATGTGTAGGTGGTAGAGGAGACTGGATGACTAATAATCATTAAAACTTATTGTAAAATGCCTATAGTGTCAGTGCATAGAAGATGATCTTTAAATTTAAAAGATTCCTTTTTTGGGACTGTTATGAAGGCCTTAATCTAGACTGAACATATGTTTAGCTTTAGGAGTGCAAATTAATGAATGTTACGGGAGCTTATTAGGTGCCTAAAAATAAACAGATGCTTTCATACACTGGTGAATCCAGATTTTCTTTCAATTTTCATATAATATGAAAAAAAGCATAAGAATGAAAATATTTGAGAGACCATAGTCGATTTCTACTTTGCATGCTTAGAACCTTAGTCTCACTTGCTTTCAGTGGGACTGCGGCTCCAAAGTCACATACAGATGCATTTCTAAAACCAGTAAGTAGACCAATAATTATAAAATTGTGTGTGTATCAAATTCTCCGTATATTAGCACCAGGAAACTATTGAAAATTTCAGCAGACATGTAGTTCACTTTAAAACATTAACATCCATCTCTGAGATATGTTTTTAAAATCTTATCTATGTCCAAGACAGTGCTTGTTCATTTCAAACCTTGATTTTCTTTGTGGGTCTGTAGGTCTTCGCAATGTGATCCATGCAATTTTGTGATCTGTACTTCTGTGATCTGTACAATGTAGTCTGCAAGCTCTCAACAAGACTATATTGAAAATAAAATAAAACAAAACTCATTATTCTACAAAGATATATAACAAAAATCTTCTATAGTCAAAATGTTCTGACTAAAGTATCTGTTATTCTAAACTCTTATAGAGCCAGAAGGCAAGAGATATTAGGCAGGGTTTCCTAGTTTTTATCCATGTGTAGGTAATTTTTTCTCCTAAGTTTATGCTAATTCATGGTACTAGTCATCTTAAATTTGGAAACATGATTTCCTCAATATTAGAACACTTAGAAGACAGTCTTTAAAGATGCTGAAGACTCCAGTCCACATCCAAAAAAGAAGATCCCAAGTAATTTCATTTTAAATTTACATTGTTCACAAACCAGGCAGTCTGATATGTTCAGAAATTTTACAATTAAAAAAAAAAAAATTGCTAGTTTGCTGAAGTGTCAAAACCAGTATTTCAGAACTGAGTTCTAGAACTTGGCATAACTCAAGCAATTTGACATTTTAGTATAAATGTAGTGTAAAAAAAATCTATATGGACTATATATTTCAAAATTTTGCATTGCGATATATTTTTTTGCAAATCAACTTTAAAACTGAATTCCTTTCCCCATTGTGACTCTAATGTAGGCTATCTGTAGATCTGTCCTGTGGTTAATTAGATGACTTAAAGATGAAATACCTTGTGTTTTCTTATTCTCTGAAGGATAATCATCTGCCTCCTTTCTGACCTTAACCTTATTTCCAAATATATGGATATTTCCACAGTAATTTATTTCAAGATACTCAACAACAAAGTACATTTCATAAAAAGATGTAATAGAGGGATATTTTGCAGGTATCATCCAAACTGTTATTTAATTGCCATCAATGTCTGACAGCATGAATACGAGAGCTGAAAACTACACATCTTTAAGCCTCACTCATGTTCTGTAGTGAGATTTTATATATTAGATATTCTCTATTTATTTTGATATTTAGTTGTTCAAGATGTTCTGAGCTTGCATTTTAAGTATTTTCTTTAACTGGCACAAGTTTGATCTCATATTTACAATATTGCAGAACTGTGTTACCTAATTTTTAATGAAAATACAAGGTCAGTCAAACAGAATGACTTCTATAACATTTTAGGTCTACACACAATGATGTCAGGGTGGTTCTACCTTGTTTAGAACAGAGGAAAAGTTTGCATTTTAAATAAATTTTAAATTTTTGCCTGAAGTGATGCATGCCAAATATAGCTGACCTAGCGAATTTTTAAGAACTGGATGCAGCCTTTGTCTATGACCTAAGTACAGATACACAATACAATACAAAATAGAAATACACACTGAAATGTGGTGGTTTATCTTTTCCCCAGTTTCATGATGTTTATATTTTTTCCTTTCTCATCCTTTTTCTCCTGCCTGCTTTTTAGTTTTTATTCTTCTGATTTTCAAACTATTGCCAGCCTCTTTCTATCCAAATTAACATCTTCTAACTCCTTGTCTCATCAGTTGAGCTAAGATTGTCTAGAACTGTTTGATTTTCTCTATGCTGCTTGTCTTGAGACAAACCCACTCCTCTGTCTGCCTTTTCAGTCAATTGAATTCTTCTTTCTCCCTTTTACATCATAGCTTTTGAAATTCTGTTTCAAAGGATACAACAGTGTTAGAATTCGTATTATGCCTTCCTCTTAACACAAGCCATTGAGAAAATTAAAGGAGGACATCGATAATCCAGTTAAAAGATCAGAGGAGAAAAAATATTCTAACCATCAAATTCACTACTTTCTGCAGAGAGAGAGATAAAAAATCGCTGATGTTTCTGGGCTAAGTCTATCTCTTTGCCTGATTCTTGCATGCTTCGTGTCACGCTGCCAATCAGCATGCAGTAGAATTGAGGGTAAAAAAAAAAAAAACAACAAAGAAAATATTCATATGACCTTTTGGATCCTTTCGTTCAGTCTGGCCTACTAGGTCATAGGACAAGATGTGTAGAATGGAGTCCAATTAATAGTGAAATTAATGAAACCTGGAACAAATCCCATTAGGAACAGGACTGAAGTACACGGTTCTGCCCCTATGGACAGTTGAGGTAATGAGCAATGCTGACAATAAAAGAGGCTCTGACAGTTGGAACACAGATTTAAAATAGAAGAGGAAATGATTGAAAGTGAGCTAGGATGATTCATTCTTTATCACACATCTGTCAATCTTAATGTTTTGCTGTCTGTCTATAGGCAATGAAAAAGGGAGATAACATCTATTGTCTAACGAATATTTTGGTTTTGCTCTCTTTCTTAAAAAATTAAATTTAAAAACAATTGTATCTCTATTAATGTTTAGAAAAAGAATAAACAAAATATCAACTGATCAAAAAAAATTACAGCTTTGTCTCTCTTCTCACAACTGAGACATTGTGAAGGAAGTGAGGCATGAAAGACAGGAATTGTCAGCTTTAGTGTTGCATGCGGAGGGATAGGATGAATACATTCAGATTTGCATCTAGAGTTGAAACATGAATATAGAACTTCAGGCGATACGTGATGTGCTTCTATATCTATCTGTTGCCAGTGGCCATGGAAAGAGGCTAAGGGAGCTGGTTTCACTGGTTCTATTCTTGCCTTGAAGACCTGGTGAAATATCCCATCTATCATGGCTTCGATTTTCTCTTTGGAAATGCACTTTCACAATGTTATCAAAGTTACAAATAAGGTTTACATAGTTAATGGAAAGCACCATTATTCAGCTAGTGCCACAGGCCCAAAGAACAACCCAGTAATACATTTTAGCAACTGAGAAACTGAGAAAAAAAATGGATGCTGTAACAAAGTTTAAATGCGATTGATACTTCCTAGCTCAGTGTCGGTTCAGTGTAAACTACTTGGAGGCAATTTAAAGACTACACTAAGTAGGATGGAAGGTGATATGAAGGTTGTCTGTCTAAAGCAAAGGTAGTGAAACCTGTGGCCGGACAAAAGGAAATAGTTCTGCTTAAGACCTGGGAATTTAAAGAAAGTGAAAAATTAGGTAGCTGGCATGAACGAAACAAGAAGTTCCTGACCAAGGAACAACACTAGGAAACAAACAACTACACAAGAACATGGTCTCCCCAATAGCAAAACCTAAGACCTGATCAAATCTCACCTAACTGTAGCTGTGCTTACTTGTATTGCCTGTAGAGTTAATTTAGCATGTGTGGTAGGTATCGATAATAGTCACCAGATGACTGGTGACATAACATGTCACTCTATTTCTATTTTGAACTGATGCGATAAGTCAGAGTAGCTGTGTGGAAGGGATTGCCTTGCTCACCTATGTTAAGAATCAACTGCTGAGTGGATCAAAACTTTTCCTTAAATGGCTCGCTGATGAGAGACATGCAGCTACTCTCAGCTGGGGTAAAATATGGAAAAAGCAAAAAATTGTTTATAAAAGCATTCCCAAATATGTAAGAAATAACATTCAGAACACACACACACAAATACAATGTAGTTGCCCCGGCATGAATGTACTAAAGATTGACTGATTTGTGCTCTTTGAGCAGTTATTTCTGAAGATGCAGTTATGAAAACAATACCATACAATGCAGACTGCAATGAAGTATACAAACGATATAGCTACATGATCTTGCTTCAAAATGAGCAACTAAATTAACTTCTTTCAAAAGATTGAATCACATGGCACTATTTATTTGAGTTGAAAAAATTGTAACATCTTCCTCTCCTGTAAACTAGAATACTGTGTTCTTGATGGAGGCTGAGAAAAACTCACAGAACTATGCAATACTACATATGTAATGTCCTCTGAAACAGTAGCTGTTTAAGCCTTGTTTTGAAATACAGCACTCCCAAGAAAAACCTGACCAAAGCCAGTTGCTTTTGTTAGAATATGCTGTCTAGCAGATTGACCATGAGAAACACACAGATCCAACTTACTACTTTTAATAGTACTTGATTTTCTAACATTTGTTAATGTCCTTAGAGTCTGATTTATCGTTCTTATTAGACACTAAAGCAGGCACCACCTGAGACCCCTTAGGGACTTGGGATGGTGGGTCTGAGACAAGACCTGCAAGAGACAGCTGAGAGTAACATTCAGCATGTTGTGTGCTTCCTGTAAGTCACCTCACCAAGGAGTGCCTGCTCTCTAAAAATTTCCTAAAGCTGTTGGATAAAGTTCGTCCACTATCTCCAAAGTTTCTCAGTGGAAGGTAAGATGGATCTCAAAGTGCAGTGTTGGAAAAGAGAGATGAGAGGACACAGAGGCAGAGGGGCAGAGAGGACATTTGCCCTCTCCAGCTGCTCTTCTAGCTGCTACATCTCAGTATCTTCATAGGTCTTGGTTTCACTGAAATGACATTTTTATGATGACGCAGTAAGTGTATACATTTTTCTGTACATTTTCAATGTTCATGGCAACTTGTATTAATGTGTCATTTTCACTAATAACAACAAACACACACATATTCAAATTCAGTACTCAAATAACAGAATCCCACTTTCTAAAGGATTCCTCTGGCACTAATTTAGGGATTTTCAGGAACTATTGACTTTTAGCATGTTAGTAGCTCCTACATTTTTAAACTGAACTCTGCCTACTCCCTAATTAATCTCCAAACATTTTGTGTCACACTTGAAGAGGAAGCTGAATGTTAGTGCTAACAGATGTTTTTAAATTCCATCTCTGTAAAGTTTTGAAAACCATTTGAATAAGCTGCAACAACTTATACAAAGATAACACCATTATCTTTGGGACTATTGAGATAGTACTTGGCTTGGCAATACAGTATTTCTGCATGGTATTTGGTGGCTTCTCTGCTGTTTAAATAGCAAAGGTGTGACTGTGCAGAAGCAGTGGCCATACAAATGCATTTTTTAATAGTATTTGTAAGAACATTTCAGTTTAGGCACACCTTAGAGACTCTAGCTCCTTACAGACAGGCTGGAATAAAATTGTTATCTTTTAATATAGTTGAAAGCTTTAAGAGATCTGGTAGTAGCCAGAGTAACACAGATTTTAGCAAGATTAATCATGGAAAAGCAGTTTGGAAACTTTGGCTATTTTTCCTTGTTCTTTGAGTCTGCATCTCTTAGGGGAATTTTAGAGGGCAACATTCAAAGAAGTAGAATGTTCCACTGCCATTTCCAAATACACTCTATGAATTGTCTCATTACTTTGGGGACAAGATAGGTGACTTGTAGGGCAAAGCAATAAGAACAAAGGTTATTTTTAAAAGAAGAGGAACTGATTGGTGTAGCTGCTTGCTTAAGAAACAGTGAAGTAAGGGATAGTCATTCTTAACAAGCATTGCGCATTTTCTAAACTTTTGGCAATTGCCTTGTGGCATCTATTGTAACTTGTCATCAGATGTCTCCTTATCACAACATTTTATAATCTAATAAACTGTGACAGACGTAACCTGCTATGACACTTAAAGGAAATATCGATTAGTCAGTAAGATGCCAAGCATGTTCAGGAACTATATATAGACGGCTATAATGGATTATCTCCCTGTAACAGAGAAAATTATATAATACCAGATCTTATGTACAAATCATGCTATAGACACAATTGCATTAGATTAGAGCAATTGACAATGTAGTCAAGCATACTGAGGTCCAGCACTGGTAAATACATGCCTCAGAAAAAATGTGAAACCTTTATAAAGTCTTGAACTGTACAGGGTTATTATTTGAGACAAATAACACTTCCTGACCTGAGGCAAAATTCACTTTATGACCTAACCCCAAAAGTAAAGCATTTAATAGTTCTGTATCCTACTAGGAAATACTCATTGCAAAGTGTCTCATCTTTTCTCTGACCTGTACTAAACCACTTGTCTCAATGTTATATTGTGGTAGCAAGTTTCACACGAAGTTACATGTCACTGTTTTAGTGTGCCTGCCTTAAGTTTGTTTCCTGATATGTCTACAATGTACCACACTTGATTGGAGTTTTTTTATAATTACATTTATCATGTCATAATTGGATTTTGCCTTGCACACCTTCTCTTAAAACTAGGGCATCCTCATCGGTGTAGTCACCACTAATATTCTCTTTCTGTGGAACAATTTTAATGGGCAGTACCTGTCAAGGAAAAACAATTTTTTAGGAAAAGGGGGAAAAAAAAAGAAAAATAAGAAAATTAAAAATAATATAGAATTATTCTTAACACAGAATGTGAATCTACATTAGTCCCACTCTACATTTTCTGCTTTTGTGTGTTATATATCATCATGAATGTGTGATGTATCTTTCAAGGCATGCTTGGAAGATTGCAAGATGTTTACTAGTACAGATAAGCTAGTCTAGATTCACTAGAACTAGAACTAGAACTTAGATTCACTTCTACATATATTGCATAAAAAAAGAAATATTGAAAATGGAAAGAAACCAAATTTAAACCAATACACTAATTTTTCTTTAACAATGAATATTCATTGTCATACAAGATACCAAGAACAAGATTTAGACAGTTTCAAGACAGCGGCCAACGTGTATACAGAGAAGAAAATCAGTAGTTAAAAGAAGAGTTTAGAAAGGGAAAAAAGCTTATGTTACAGAGACAGAGCTAAATTAGTGATGATGGCTGTCCCGGAAATTACTCTGATATTAAACAGAATTTTCTGAAGCATGCAGTGACTCTTCTGTTAGAGAAAGCATAATGGGCTGCAGAGTCTGCTGGCCAGGATGCAATATGATGATTCTCATATTTCTCAACTCTGAAGTTGTGTCATAAATTCCTTTATAAGATTATATATATATTTTTTTTTTTTAATAGTCACAAGGTGTAGATTTTTTAACTGGGCATTTTGATTACCAATCTCTGTAACTCTGAGATTTTGGGGGGCAAGGTTCTATATGACATCTGATTTTTTTTAAATGGAATGCAGACTTTCTATGAGCAATTGTTAATGAGATCCATACCCGCTGTTGCTTTGTTTTCACCTCAGTTTATTACGTTTTTTATTTATGGCTTAGTCTCTTCTTCAAATGTTCAGAAAACTACTCTTGAAATAATATTGTGAACTGGTTCAGTCCATTGCAGACTGAAGTTTAGGGCAAAGGCATTGGAGAAAGAGCCATCACAGTAATTGTAGGATTCCATGCAAAAAATTTCTTGCCCATTTTTGTAGACACTAGATCAGACGTGAAATTTCAGAATGCTCTCTAAAGTTTTTACAGACAGGATTGAAAATGTTCCAATATTTGCTGACTTAGGCAACAGAAATTACAGTGTGCCTTTCCCATAATAAAACTAAAATGGATTGAAAGTTGACTTCTGAATCCTTTGACAGTCAAATTGTCCATGTACACTATTGGCATATATAAAACCCTCATTATTTGTAAGGTTATGCTGTGGGTTTAATTTAGTCATATTGACAAAGAAGTTGAGAATCTTACTGCTTACTTTAATGATTTAGAAGTACACTGTCTAGTTTAGTAATCAGGACTTTTACTGCACAGTGGAAGGAGACAGTGCTTTTTGTGGACTATTAATCCCAGCTATTTTAAACGTCTTCCATAATACCGGCGGTATCACCTTCTGGAAGTACTTCGTTTCTATCCACAGAAGAAAAAAAACATTGATTAATTTTGCCAAATACCTGAATTTTAGAGTGAGATGAGTCCCATTCTTAAGTGACATATGTTTGTTACAGACATGAATGTATTCCCATGTTTCACTTTTTGACTAACCTTCCAAAAAGATTCTTCTAACAGCTAAAAAGAGCCAATGTTCTAATGAAATCTTAAACTCATTCTGTTGTGAAATGTTGTCTTGTGAGAAATTAGCTTATGGCCCAGAAGACTCCCATAGTCAGCTAAATTTCCCCCATTAGCAGCAAAGTAGGCATTTAAAGAATAAAAAGTGGAAAAAAATCATCCAGACTACATTAACGTGAAATAATTGTGATAATAAATTCCAACTAACTAATACATTCTGGCAATTTGAAGAGCTGTTCTTTAAGGGTAATAAGGACAAAAATCTCTAAGTAAAGCTAATGAAAGGTTATGTATCATAGAACATGTTATTACTGCAAGAATGCCTGTACTGTGCAGCATTAAAGGGAAGACCCAGCAGACTGTAAAGTGATGATGCTATTGAGCAGGGAGATAGCCAAGAAAACATAAGGACAACTCTTTTTACCTTCAGTCTGTTCTCTCTCCCACACTTCCATGACTCTCTTGCCTTATGGTAGTGCTGTTAGTGAAGCTGATTTGTTTCCCTACACTCAGAATGATTAAGTTGTTGCTGTCTGTAAAGAAGATGCGAAGAGTAAGTCAAGATTGTTGATTATAGGGTTTTTTTTCCCCAAGCTGATAGGAAAAGGCATGAATTCTTATTTTTATATATATATTTATATATTTTAATATATACATAAAAGAAATAGGCAATTTTTGTTCTTGCCAGTTACAAGATTGCATTCCTCGTGATCATTTAATGACTCAGAACCTACGTTTAGCCTGCTGAATACCCATAGCATGCAGTACTAGCTGTGGGTACTGTTTGCAGTTTTAGCCTAGTGGCTAAATCCTTTTCTGCAATTGCCTAAGAATGTTAGCTAAATGGAATTTTAGAAGAAATATTTGCATTTTTAATGAAGTTATATAAATATTAGGTTAGTTCTAAATACTTGCCATTGCTTTTTCTTTTACAAGGATTAGGCAATCACTGTGTTTATATTTTCTATGTTGAGAAAGAGCCTTACTATCAGAATATTTATCATGTTCTGGCTTTTGCAGAAAGAAAGGGCTGCTTTCTCAGCTCATCTTCTGATGTTGTAGTAGGGATATGATTGTAAAGTTAAAGAAAGCTGTCTCTCCATAGCGATTAGGGTCAGCTTGAATTTGCCATGTGCAATTTTGAAGTCAGAAATATTTAACTGGATAGGGATTTTGTTTTACTTCAAAATTTAGAGAGTTCTAAGTTATTCTGATCTCATCTTGAATTACTAAAGAATTTAAAATATAATAAACTTAAACTTATAAAGGAAAAATACAGGAAAGTTTATTTTGAATATGTGTGTGTGTGTCTATATTGTAGAATCTTTGAGTTGGAAGAGACCTTTAAAGGCCGTCTAGTCCAAGCCCCCTGCAGTGAGCAGGGACATCTTCAACTAGATCAGGTTGCTCAGAGCCCCGTCTAACCTGACCTTGAATGTTTCCAGGGATGGGTATATATACATATATATATGTATTCCTGTTCTCCGTCCCCCACCCAGCCCCCCTCCAGTTATTTTGGAGATAATCAGATACTTATTAATAAGTTAACTCAGTTTCAACCAGTGTTAAACTCCAAGTATGGATAAAAGGCATTATTATATAAAACTGGTACCCTTTATACAAACTGGGGCTGACATATGAGCATGTAGTACTATTATAGTTGCCCTCACCTTGCCCACTTGTTTAACCATGTCTCTGTTTAGAAAGTGTGCTTTAAGTAGTCGTGGATTAAATAGTTGATAACAATGTACAGTTGGATATTGAGCCAGCAATATCAGGTACCAAGCAATTCTATGACATATACAGAAAACAATGCATCACCTTTGGAATAGTGTGAGCAATATTCAAATGAGAGCTCTTAGTAATAATAAAATTGCCTGTATTGCTGTAAAGGCTCCTTACTTAGTTGGATCATATATATAACCAGGTAAAATGGGAAATCTAAATTTTGTTATACACACAAAATGACATTAACCTCTCACCTTCCTGAAGAAAGGACTTGTCTCTCTTTGCAGCATAACCAGACTACATTGAATGTGGTTTGCCTATGATTAAAGCCTGAAATTGATACAGTAATAGGCAACAATTTCTGGAAATGCCACATGCTAGAGCTTATTCAACTAGATTTAGACTAGAGACAATATTTGGGATACAAGGTCTTCTAAAATGTTTAAAGAAGTTCAAAGCAGACTTTGGAGACGAGGAGATGGTGATGCTGTTACATTTTTCTTTAAAAGTTGTGAGGATCCCTGACGACAAGCTAATATAATCCCAAAGCAATTAATTTCCATCAGTTCAGATCTTAGTTAACAGCCAGTAATGATCTGCACACATTAATCCATTGAACCAGTCTGTTTGAGACATTTTTTATCAATTTACAAGCTGCTGTAAAGTAAAAAGTTCAGTGACTAGAGGTACTTCACACTGAAATGCACAAACTGAGTCACCATGTGGGGGAAGTTTAATGACATTGAGTCAAGTTAGTGGGCTAGTCAGCTACTGGAGATGGCACCTGCTCTGCTAAAATGGCATTTGTACCTCCAAAGAGGTGATACAGTCTATAATTTAATGGCAGAAATGTCAAAACTAACTCCTGAATAGCTTAGAGTTAGATAAACTTCAGAAGAAGGAAACAGATACCTTTTTCTGAATGGATATATTGAATCACTCTAAGAAATGAAATGGTATAAATACCACAGCAGGAAAGGCTTGTCTCTGACAAGTGAGCTACCTTCGATATGCATATATTTGGAAATTTAGAAAGCAAGAGAGGATTTCACCCCCAAATGGTAATACATCAATTAATCTAGTAAAAGCAGCTAGCTAATGAACCAACAAGCACTTTCAAATCCTCCAAAAGTCTGAAGAATTTGAAGTACTCGGTACCTTGTCAGATCAGGCTCCAGGTTTTTAAAGTAAATCAGCACTTTATTTATAACAGCTAGAATTATTTATAACAGCGAGACCTGTGTTGGGTAGCAAGCACATTTTCTGTGCACAGATATGACTACAGAGTAGGCAAATTGACGATATTCTGCACAGCTTTGGCAATATCACCTATGGTGACAAGTGCTATAAATTCTTATTCTCAGAATAAATCTCTTTAAGATTTGACACAGTTTAACATAGCCATCATGTTCTGGGAGAAGGGTTTGCGTGCAATGCGTCACAAGTTCAGAAGACCTGTACTGCTGCTTCTAGATTTGCGAGCAAGTAGTTGACTGCCCATGAGCTTGACAGTATTTTTTCGAGTTGTGAATACAAGTTGGCTGGGAATAACTTGCAGCTGGTACAGCCCTATTTTTAAACAGATTTATTAAAAGAAATTTAAATTAGCCTTTCTGCTTTCCCTCAAAATTCCATCTGCTACAATTAATATTAACACAATTTCTAACTTGTCCTTTTAGCTAATTATATTTTTAGAAAGACTTCGTAAAAGGTTAGTGTGAAGAGCATACGTTTTGCATTCTTGTCAGTCTGCTTGCAGAAAATGTGATCCTCCATAGTAACATGTAGGTCAAAAGGAATTTTATTTAATACTTTCCAACTAATACACAGCACATGAAGCACCCTCAATCATGTAGGTGTTTTTGAGATATTGTTCAAGACTTCATCACCATCACACAATGGATTCCATGCCAGCATTCATGAGGAGGCTGGCAGAATTCAAAGGCAGCTGAAATACTGAGCTCAGAATTAAGTAGAAAACATTTGCCTACCCTTCATCAATAATCCATGTCTTCATCATCTACATGTGTTATAAATATAAAACAATAATTGGAAATATGGAGCAGCTTTTCAAAGATATTGCTGTGCTCTGTTCCTAATGCTCTAGTGGGTTTTAAAGGTCCTCTCTAAATTAGGTCATGACCTTTGTTAAAATTTCTTATTTGGAAAATGCTGGCATTAACTCTATAAGGATTTTTATCTAGAGGCTTCTAGTAAATTGTAGTAGTAGATTTGTAGATGAAATTATTCTGACAAAGTTGTCAACCCAGAAGTGATCCAGAGAAGCTGTTGATCATATAATTGTCTGTACTTGGTTTATTTTTATGAGAACTTTACACTGAATAGCTTTTAAAATGCTCTTGAATATGAAAAATACTTTGTATATACTATAATAATTTTAAGGACATCTAAATGAGTGTAGGACTTCAATAACAGTGTGCTTTTGGATGCTGAATAAACCAGTATTTCCTGTATTTGAAAATAACATTTTTCACAGTAAAGTGTTCTGAAAATTGAGCCTGATCATGTAATCTTTTCCCATTTGAGTCTCATTGACATGAATTTTACTGTTTATTTTTAAGGAAGGACTTGGAGGGCAAGTATTATGTTTTTTATTCACACTGTGGCCTGACTCACAGATCTCAGTACTTCATGCAGCATTAAAAAACCCCACACAGATATTATGTGTTTTGTACAGATGAATCTGCAGGCACACACATAAAGCAACATGCATTTAGCACTCAGTTGTGCCATTTTACACTTACTTTCGGGTTCAATTTTATAGAGAACACTGCTGATGCTAAATACATTATCAGTTATAATTCTCTAAAATATACACAATACCTAAAAAAGAGTACTGACAGCTATCAGAGTCTGAAAAACCTCCTTTCTAGAGTCTGAAAAACCTCCAAAAAGTTTTGGTACTTATTCCATAATCTTTTCCTTTTATTAAATAATGACCTTTTTGGTTAATGCCTAACCTTAAGAATGATAGCAGAAGATGGAGGTAGTAGTAATTAAGCTGTGTGGATACCTGAGTAATAACATTGCTTCATGGGCAGCAAAGAAAGAACACGGGCCAGGGTGGGAGTGCTCACTATTGAGGGCAGAGGTCCTGAGACACGTGTTATTTGCATCTGTAAATCAAAATACATGGAAGAAACCAGGTGTTCCTCTTTAACAGTTTGGATGTAGTTAGAAAATTAAATCTGTATGCTCTCCGCTGTCCTCTTTGCTGCCGCTCAACTATTACCTTGTCCTGTGTATTGAAGCAATTCTAATAAATACCTCAGCTATTGCTGAATAAATAAATGAGTAAACAAAATTACTGCAATAATGAGCTGGGAACACAGCTGCTGGTTTGAAAATATTTTAATAAAGTAGAAAATCATTAGCACACACTTAATGACACTTCTCCTTTGCCTATGTTGAAAGTACCGTAAGAGGAGGGTGAGAAAGGGAAGCAGAGGCATTCTTTTTAGTTGGTGGGAATTTTCTAAACAAAGACACCAATAAAATTAGTCTGCATGATATAACATTGCTGACATTTACTTAATGGTACATTTAAACATAACTTTTTTATTTAAATCTTTAAAATTATCTTCATTAAAATTTATAGTTTTATATAGTTTATATGATCTGTCTGACACAAAATAGCTATGTTGGCTCTGGTTCAGAAATTTATATATGTACTGCTTAACTTTAAATATGTGCCTAAGTCATAATTAAATCAATACTAATTAACAGTAATGTGGAAATCTGAATTAAGTTATTTTCCAAATAGAAGAATGCAAGGTATAAAGTAAAGACAATTTGGAGGGTATCATAAGCAACATTTATAAAGAAGAAAATACTGTCCCTACAATGAACTGAAGTCCAGCTGCCTTTTTTCAGATAGTGAATGAATTGAGTTGACCCAGATCGGTCCTGTCTCTGTTTTATATAAACAAGATCTGCCAGTTGCCGTTGGAGAAATAAATATAACCTGTCTTTATGCATGTGTGCAAGATAAATAAAGTTTAAAGTAAAAACTGTCAGGGGCATAGTCTTATTGTAGTATCATCAGATAATGGAAGCATACTCCATGGAAGCAGCTGCTGGGTTCAGAAAATGAAAGGAATGAGTTATTTGTGCACTGCAAAAGCTTTTCTGCAGATGCTGGTTTAAAACAAGAGTCCTGGGTGCTGCCAAGGGATTGGGCTAGATTGCTGTAAATTCCTGCAGCTACCTGAAGTTCAGACTTCTCTAGAATGCCCTGGGAATAAAGAAATTAGAGGTCTCAGAAATTTCAGGGCAAGGATGATGCTGCCTTCTGTTTTGTCCTAGAGACAGTTTCTTTTAAAGTGGATTTACCACTCAGCCTGCTTACTTATTAGAAAGAAACACAGTGCAAACCCTTAATTTCTCTGACCCTCCTACGCTTTTACACTCTGGAAGTTCACATGTCCAATTCTTCCACAGTTCCCATCTATAAATCCACATTCCAAAGGGGTAAGTGAAATATTCTAATTCCTTCCTACTGGCCACCACTTTTCTGTAAGGAGTTCTAAAAGAATAATTAAGTTTCATTATAGTTAAAAATGGAACTATTCTTTATGGATTTGGGCAGGTACAATACTAGTTTCTCTAGAGGTTTTAGAGGTGAATGCAGTGTGGTCTCTGAAGAGTCCTGATGTAATACCTATATTACACTCCGTCGTTTGTCCCTCACAGGACACTAGTAAGGAGGCATGACTGCAGCCTTGCCCCTGTCATGCCAAAAATAATTTATATGGCATTCCTTAGGATGCCAGTTCTCCTGGTATCCTACATATACGACCCACATAACCAAAATACAGTATACCACAGTACTCCCTATCAAATTTCAAATTTCCCAATGCCTGACATAGGGTCTGGTTTCATAATAATTACCTCAGGAAGAAATATCAAGCTTTAAGAACTTTGTAAAATGCGACTGTTTCTCTCAGGAGCTAAGTCCTTGCGGTGAATAACTGTCAATGACTGCAAGCTTGCTTTCTGTGGCCAAGTAATCAACAAATACATTTTCATTTCAGTGAAATCATTCTTTATTGTAGTTTTAAATGAAATTGTATGAGAATTAGTTTAATCTAGGGTTTGTTTCCAACTTTTTGCTGTGGTTATTTTCTCCATTAAGAATTCCTTACTCTTGTGTCAGTCATTCATCTTGGAAATGTAGGATTTTCTGCAAGTCACTTTGAAGTTGGATGGGCAAATGAGCTCCTGTAGTTCCCCTGTAAGTTTCACAGTCTCTGAATAACATTGTCCCCCTCAGTCATGGCTTATTTTTAATGGTGTCGTTCATGTCAGTCTCTGAAGTACCATTGCAATAGTGTTATCGGTACTTTTTCCCTGAAGAAAAGATGTGGATAAGAACAGAAGGAATTCAAAGTGTCAGGAGAAAATGTTTTGCCAATGGGCACACCATATCATGAGGGGGAGGCAAAGGCACAGCTACAACACAGCAGGCCAAAGTCCATGTCCACAGATCTCTTTGTGCAGGAGGAATGCAATGGCTTGCATAGACATGGGAAGGGAAAGAACCGATGTTCATAACATTACCACCTCTCAGGTGTTGTCTGATGTGTGCCTTCTCATGCAGCTGACTGCTTCTTGAAAACTATGTAGCATTACTCTGTTGTCATATCCACTATTTCAGGCTTCTCAGTGTTGTTGACACAACTTTTTCCCACATGTTTGACAAACACAAGTATCAAGTTCACATTCATTTTGCAACCATATAAGGGTTATGTAAAACAAAACAAAACAAAACCCTTAAGTGTCCTGTCAATGCAGAAGTCAAACACTTCAAGCATTGATTCACTCCCTGTGAAAAAGCTAGTACATGTAAAGCAAGCCCTAAGAGGCAGAACTCTCTGTGCTACATCCAGAAGTGTTCTGTGAGGCAATGAAGTAGAGAGACGTGAAAATACAGGTATTTATGGATGAAAAAGTCTTATTTCTTTCTAAAACCAGCAAACTTCTCTGTCCTGTGTGACAATAAAAATTCTGTTAGAGTTAGAAATCTGATTTCTGAATTGTGCTCTTGGTGTTTAATCCCAAACTTTTGTTAAGGTAGCAGCTTTCAGAGCTCACTTGTACCAAATTTTCCTCGTTTCACTCCTCTTATTGAGACACTTATTCTTACTGCATTTAGTTTGCATTATATTTTTGCCCATTGTTACAATCTGTCCAATATTATTTTTTACTCAGGTTATTGCTTGTTATAACAGATTTCTCACGAGCAACTATGCAGGTGTCTCATAGAAAATGACATAAGACTTTGTGGTAGCTGGAAACTTAACTCACCCCAGTAACTTATAAAGTAATTCTGGAGTTGATGGAAATCAAAAGTGACTTACAGAACACACTGTACAACGTCACTTCTCTGTGTGCAGTAACGGTGTGTAGTTACTTCGGTAGCAAATCAGAAGATGGAACAGTGTCTCCAATAAGCATATTCACCAGTATGCTTGTTTCTGTCTCCCTTTTTAGCACACACACACCAATAACTTTGTAAAAAACAATCATTAACATGCAAAATATTCTGAGTTTTCTAATATTTCATTAACCATGAGAGACCTAACTATACAAGGCAGCACTTGGTCTTTGGATGACTAAACAATTTACTATGTCTTCTTCTGAGACTAAAGAATCAGTAGGCTTTTGTCTCTGTATAACTCATAATGAATAAATAATATTGATGAAGTTAGTTAAAGTGGTAGTACAAAAAGTCTGGAGAACTGAGTTGGAACTGCCTGGGTGTTACGTGCAGGGAAAACTGTTAAATTGCATACCAAATTAAGCAAAAAATTTAATTCTTCCAAAATCTAAAAGAAAAATTTTCAGTGACTTCATGGGAAACTGATTCATGTCCCAAATGAGATATCTAAGGTTACATATTAAAGGAGCCCATATAAGCATGTTGTCAATTCATGGCACTGCTTCTGCTTAGAGAAACTATGCCTTGTATCTCCACATACCAGGATTTGGTCTCTACCTTTTTGTGAAAACACTTACTATGAGTGCTTAGTCCCAAACCTCAGTGTCAACAAGGTCTCTCTATTTCAGTAGAGTTCAGATTATGTCTTTATCTGCACCAAAGTTTTGAATTGGTCAAGGGTAATTTCCTGAGTTAGTCTTTGTGCTATCAATAAAATCTCTTGTCTGCTGATGCGTTAATTACTCCTGTGTGCAAATATAATCTATAAAAAGCTGTGAAATCTTGAACAAGTGCTTGCACACCATCAGTTTTCATTGTTCACTAAAAAAATAAAAGATGAGATCATTAAAACATGTTAGTAATGTTCAACAAACAATAATACTGTTGACTAAGACAATCTAAAATAAATAATATTAATGAGCATTCTCATACCATCATATTAGTACAAATATGATCATTAACTTAACCTTTTAATACTTTTTATTATGTCGTTGTTAAACATCCAATAATGTGTTTTTAATGAACGCTTATGTACTGAATAATGAAATAGCTAAGTTAATAGATTTAATTAGCCATACAAAAATGTTAATTTAAAAAAACCCAAAATCAAAGGAAAATTACATCTGTCTGGAATACTGCTGCTCCTGTGGTGCTGTGTCAGAAAGGTTGCCTGGACCCACTCACACAAAGAGGGCCACAGACACTCAGAGAGATGGCAGTGCTGGACCCTAAATGGAGCAGGGTCCAAGAACCTGAGACTCGCTATGGTGCTTGCGGTCTCTGCAACAAGCGGGACCCTGGGGAGTTACAGTGACTTCCTGCTCCCTGCATATCTTGGAAGAGCTTTAAAAGTTTTATCAAACTAGAGCCTCAGATATTGTTGCTAGGTTTGTTTTTGAATAAGAAGTCTCAAAGGTTGACCTCAAGATCAACCATTTATAAAACCACACTATTTCTTAAGAAAAAGTTTTTAAAAAATCGTTGAGAATATGAAACTTGGTTTGTAGTCCCATAGGATTTATTCCTATGATTGTCCAAACCTTTTGTGTATATTATTAGAAGACACAATGTAGGCACAATTTCTACATGGTACTCACTAGAAAACATAAATTATTCTTCGGTTAAATTAGAGTAATTGGATTAGGCAGCTGGCTATGTGAGTGCAATACTAACCATGTGCTAATGTATTTTTTCTGAGGCTGTTGCCTAAGACACTGTATCATTGGATTTATCACGGAAATTTCAATGCTATAGACTGTAGGAAACATTTCTTCTTGTTTGACAAATGCCAGTAGACTCTGTGCAACTTTTTTTCTGTGTTATCTGCATGCACATGGTTATGATTTTTTTTTCTTTTTCCCTGTCTTCAGAAAATTGAAGTGTTGGAAAGAATGATTTCTCCATGAGGAAATCTTCACATAGTGAAGTCTCTACAGGATAGATTGAAAGTTTATTAATATTAATGGAGAGATTTCAGGAGTTTAGGTCAGGATATAGATAAGCTATTCTGGTGAAATACAAAAAAAGAACGAACAATCAAACTTTTTAAAGAAAAACAAATTCTGATTATACTGAATAATATATTCTGCACAGCAGTTTAGAAAGTTCTGTGAGGTGGAATCCACTGTTTTCACTTGTTTCACATGGATGGTATCCATGTTTTCACATTCACTCACCTCAGATTACTTTTACCACGCTTTTTTTAGTCTTCACATAGGATATAAACATCTTAATTCAGTTCACTGACTTCCAGATGGCAACAGTGACTCAGTTTGGAGAATGGTCTTACTGATGACAGCCATATTACTGCTCAAAGAAATGTAACATTATTCAAACTTGTCACAATACCTGAAAAATGGAACATTGTAGCCTACAAATTGATGTAAGAAAGTGAGTTTCTGTGCATTTTCTTTGAAAAGCCTTCCTTCCATTTACACTACCAAAAATCAATGGGATGTGTTTTGTTTTAAAAAAAAAAATTTAAAAATTAAGTATTTTAAATATAGTATTTAATCCTTGGAATATGTACAGTTTTAACTGCAAGCACTTCTGTCTTCATTTTAACTCACTTTGATCTTTTGACAACAGGAACAATTTTGTAGAGGAAGGAAATAATTAGAATGCTTCATGATTTCAACTACTGAACATGATCATATATGCCTAAATGTTTCCAAGTTTGAAAATGAAATTTTACTACTCTGTCAGGATAATGCTCAGTTTAAAAATTGAGCTTTAAAAAAAGATGAACAGGGTTTTTTTAAGGACTTTATCTTTTTATTCCTCAGATCAACTGTAGACCCAAAGCCAAATTTACATTAATTCATTCTAGTAGTCCGATTCTTAGTTAAAAAACTGAGATTTAGAAGATAGGATGTAATTAAGCTGTGTTATATGCAATAATATAATTCCGTACTGACTTTTACCTTACACTTTTAAAATGGAAAACATAAAAGGCATTTATAGTCTAAGGTAGCCTCTGACTGTTGAGTGCTCAACTTATGTGAATCTTTCTACAGGTCACACAGGTGACTGTTGAATAATGAGCAGTCTGAGAAACCTTCTGGCAATTTGAAAATTTTACCATAAATGTGTGTGTAGAAGGAATGAAAATCAAGCTAATCAGTATAATAAACTGAAAATAACATTACTAATTATTAATGATATCAGAAAAGTTGGGTGTTTTCATAACATGAGGAGAATTAAACTGCTTGTGTCCCACACCCTGTTCATGAGCACAGGCCTGGATGTACCTGCGATGTGAGTGGCAGGAGTCGATGGGCATTTCAGTCTGTGGAACAGTTCATAGGGAGCACAGAAAAGATATTCGAGTAGCTTCTGTGTAGCTGAGTAGCTACTTCGTAATTTATAAAGGTTATGTTCTTTCTTTCATTGGGCTTGCTGAATTTCTGCACTCCGGAGAATATAAAAGGGATTACTTTGTTTTTTGTCATTTCTAAATCTATATGGAAGAAAAAGAGACGTTGTTTAGCCATCACAGTTAAGGCATGCCATATTAACTTTGAATAATATGAATAACATTAAAGTGGATTTTAAAGATGGACCTGAAACAGAGCAAAATTAATTTATTTATATTTTACATGTCCTGTTGCTCTGAGGGAAGAATGATATGGCCTATGCTCTAAGGAAAAAAAAGACTGTCTCACAGCTGATTTTACTTTAGGGGTTTTTTTTGTACCCTTGATTAGGGGTAAATTTTTAGAGTTCTCTGCACATTTCCTGTGCATAACATTTAATTTCTAAAAGATGGTCTGTAGTATACTCATGCAGTTAACATAATAACTTGGCTACTAATGTTAATCATCAGCACACTTAGAAATGAGGATAATGCAAATGTGCATACAAGTAAATTCACATTATGTGGGACTTGTATAACATTTATAATTAGGATTCATTTTAAAAGTGCATGAAAATGCCTGGAGGAAATTTAAAGTGACATGTATTACTATTATGCAAATCCAGCGCTTACTAAACTCCTTATTCTCATACTAAAATCTACTATCTAAATAATTGCTTCACAACTGGAAATTATCACCAGCAGCCAAATTCTCCTCTCCCTTCTAACCCTGCCCTTGATCATGTTTATTCAGTAATACAACAGCATTCAGCAGTGTTGATAAACATGCTTAGTGTTCATTTGGCTAAGCTTCAGTAAACTGAGCCTCTGGAATTAGCAATCATTGGTTACAAGGATGCAGTACATAGTGTATTATATTAAGCTACTCTACCAGAACCTTAGCTAAAAGAGCAAGGAACGTTTCCAAGCTCAGTTGACACTTTTTATTTTTTTCTTGGCAACGTCACTAGCTTTTACATCTGTTCATAAATTATTTTTGGCCTAATCTAATATTGAGACTTCTTGTTTTCAGTAATAACCAGGATGCTTCCCAGCAGAGGGAACACAAACAGATATCCAGACTTAATTATTAGGACAGGTAATGGTGACTTCACTTCCTCAGCAAGTGAGAGAAAATCATCAGGATCTGATAATGAAAATAGATTCTTTTAAAAGATAATTATATATGGAGTAAGATAAGTAGAGAATAAACTTCCAAAACAAGTTTTAAAAACATCAGACATACAGAAAATAAGTAGGATTCCTACTTCATCTACCATATTGATTTGTGGACTGGCAGGATGAGCAGCTCTTCTTCACTTTCACTTGCTCTGCTTTTATAAGAAAAATTGCAGATATGAGGCCTTCTTTAATACTTTGAATTTAGAGATTGTCCAGCTAGACAACTGGCCAGCCAAGGCAACCTCTGCCTAACTGTGGCTGGAATCAGAGCTTTCCTGTTTCTTCTTGTAAAAAGACTGATCCACCATATTATGTACAAGTCCATAGCATTTACCTGGAGTAATTCCTGCAAAGAAAAACTTCCTATATCAGCCATTGGAACTGAGCTACCGTGCCACTCTTGTGGGGTCAGTAGTTGTAAGAACATTAATCCTGTTAGAATGACTATGTTGGGGGGAAGAATTTCTGCCACCACTCCAACTATCATGTTTCATATGAAAAGCAGAGGAAAATGAAGAGATGCTCTAATAACGAACACTATTCACTCAGAAAATTAATATTTAAGAATTTAGTATAGGTAATGTTGATTTACTTCCTAACACATGAGTCTGTTGCAGTTTTCTTTAGTGAGGCCTTGGAGTTTACTATTTAATCTTTTCTTCAAAAGCAATCAAGAATTGAATTCATTTGACACGGAGCTTGGTTTCAATTTGCTTGACTCTCTTACTGACGTTTACACAGTTTTCATCTGAACGCATGCAAGAGTGAACAGTAATGACATATTTTTACAAGCTACCAGTGGGCCTTTCATTGGAACAAGTATTTGTGGCAAAGTAATTAAATAGCATATTTTGCCACACGTACTCTCCAAACAGCTGTAGGTAAATATTCCCAATAATGAACTGCCTGAATTATTTTAGTTAGATGAAGTGGCAGTGGCAAGACTAATTTCAAGACATATTTATGAAACATGAGATCATATTTCCAGATGACTGGCCTGGTACTGATCCCACTGATACCAGTGTAGGTCTTGCATCACTGCTGTTCTGTCTCACACATTTCCAGCTGTTAGGAGTTCACCATGCCCACTTCTGTAACATAATCACTAGGAACAAAGATTTCATGACTGAACTACGATCACATATCTGAAAAGGTGCAATTAAATGGGGAAAATATACCAACAGGTGCAGGAGATTGGGATCCAATCTCATATGTTGTTTTGGAAACTTTTCATCCTCTGTCTTTTTGTCATCTTTATTAAGACAGAAATTTTGCTACCATTTAAACATTAAAAAAAGAAAATACAAAATAATTTCTCAGGGCAATGTGGGTTAATTCTACTACTGAGACAAACCCTTTGTACTTGGTTATAATCTACATTCAGCGTCTCTGAATATAGCTCTGATGATATCCATGCTCCAGTTGCTATAACTGTAGAAGCTCAGCACATCTGCTATACGAATCTGGAATGAAATAATTAAGACCTGTAATTCCCAGAAAATACTAGCATCTAATTCTACCACCTCTATGTGGAAAAACACTACAGACCTGGATTAAATTCACTTAATGTTAGCTCAATGTGTAAAGACTATGAAGCCAGTCTACATCAGACATTTATGTTTGTCTATAGCCATGGAAAGAGAGAGAGAGACATAACACATCCTATTACATATTGGTGCTCAAGACTTTTTGGCTCTATTAACTGCTGTAGGTAGTCTTTTCCCTTTAATTGCAGTGGGACCCTGGCTCTTAGACAAGCCACTTGAAGTGCTTATGGCTAGAGTTAGATGGCCTGACTGCTGGCCTTTCTGTCTATATAGTGCCATGGACTTAAATTAGTATTGTCAAGACTAAGATGTCAGTCATTCTTTGTAAAATATGGCCCAACTTATGGTTTTAAGCAATAGATCTGTTAGAAGGAAGACACTTTTCTTGTAACAGTCATGTCAAGCCTATTTTTAGAGGAATAGCATACAGCATATGTTTGTTAGTACATTCTTCCTCCTGGAAGCCAAAGGCAATTTCTTAATTGCCTAAAAAAAACCATTAAAAAATACTTCTGTTGTCTGCTTGACTTCTTGTTGCATGTTAGAACTCTATCAGGAGAAAGGTCCTAAAAGACAAACCACAGCCTTTCCCTGTGTCCCCCCTCCTGCTAGTGGTAACAATATATGCAAAGTGAAAAACATGACAAAAAGGAAAGTCAAAGCTGTCCGTTTGGGAGTTCTGAAGAAAAGTACATGCCAACCAAAAGAAAAAAATGAACAAAGTGCAGCTCAACACCTCTCAGTTGCAACAAAACTTACCCTCCTCTTCAAGCAGTATAAATAGTAAGTATTCACTGACAGAAGGCAATTTCAGAAGCTAACAACTTCAAGACAGTTGATTCCTTAATGGCACCAAATGGATCTTCAGTACAAGTTGGCCTGCCAGTTCAGAAGTGTCACATGATACAAACCTCTCATTTTCTTACAAGAAATAAATGATGAATCACTGACTTCTGTTAGGAATCAGGTCTTAAAATACCAATGCAGTGTATAACTTCAATAGAAGCTCAAGTGTTTTTCTACATTTTAGCATTCAATTTCACTCTGCATGGTTTATAATCAACTGTAGGCATGGAGATAATTTAACTTTTAACCTGACTTCCTAAATAATCACTTATACTCTATGTGTGCGTATGTGCATGTCATTCTTTCTTCCAATAATTTTTAAAGCTGCAGCCAATTTTAGCTAAATTGAATAGAAAGATACAAGTCTGAGATAAATTTAGCTCCTGCAAGATGTAGAAGTATATCTAGTTGAAAAAAAAGAGGAAGGAGAGGAAGAGGACAGGGACAGATCTTTGTGGTGGTTCACCCCTGAGGACACAAAAAATATAAGGCATCTTACAGAACCGTATTTAATACTGAGAACCGTATTTAATACTGAGCTCGCAAGAATGCCAATAATAACATTTACCCAGAAAGACATACTGATGATTCATTATGAACAGCATCCTTGGAAGGGAGGAACAAGGGTAGGGACAGATCAGTCTGTATTCATAAGATCTCTTCAACTTGTAAGAGTATAAATACAGTTCTGCTTTGTATTGATGGATAGGAGAGTTCCTTCAAATTTCCATGGTAAATATGTACAGAATATTGCAGTATGTATAACATTTCTTATTTAGGAAGGACATTCCCAGGAAAAAAATCCACTCAGCTAATTGAAAAATCGTGATTGAGACATTTTATTTCTATTAAAAATAATATTTGGAGTATATTATTATTAATAAAACATTAATCATAGAAAAGTAGGGAAGTTATCTGTTGAGTTGAAGGAGAGAAAGAGCCAGACATAAGGTGATCTGACCTCTTTAAGCTGGAGACTGATTTAATAGAAAGGACTGCCTTGTAATCATCTTCCAGAAGCATATCATCAGTTGGGCACTTGCAAATTTGAGGCCCCTAAGAACCACATGAAATGTTTTAACATGCGTGTACATAAAAGAGGCAGATGCTTAGAGACATATGCAGAAGGCAGAAGCCTTGTATTTCCAAAGGTATGAAGATTAAAGGCAGAATATTAACAAGAAAATGGAACAAATAGAATTGTAAGCAACTGTTCTTTAGCAGATAAATGACAGTGCTTAGAAATATGGTTATAAGTTTTGGAAGAAGGTGACAGTGTTTTGGGGCTGATGATAATGCACAATGTAACAGATCATTATTTCACAACTCAGTGCAATTGTAAGTGTGTTACTTGGCTAATGAACATAAAATTATTTGTATTTAATTTTGTAGCCAATAAAATTTGCAGAAACTACATCACAACTAGGTTTGCTCGACGTTTATGCTACCCACCCACTATAGTAAACTACTGCTTGTTCTTTTAATATATAAACACATTTTTAATATTAAAAATTAATTTCAAAAAATGTACTAAGCTACTTAACTTGTATTTTCTTTCTTCATTGAAAGCAACCATTGGAGACTAAGGAAAATACCAGTTTTATGAACAAATCTATGAATTCAAGACACACAATGAGTCAAATGTACCTTGGATGATAACATTGCTTAATAGTCGATAACCTTACATAAAAACATAGCATTTTATAATACAAATTTTTCACTGGGTACTCACAAAACTTTTTAACTTTCCCTTTTAAGATCCATAAAATAATAACAGTGTATAAAATAGTGAGAAGCCGTAGTTTGAGTAAATGAGATTTGTAATTATTCCCTGTAGCAGGTGTGTTCCTTTCATTTCCTGAAAAGCTAGTGTGATTAGCTACATTAGGATCTCTTTGTGATATTTTAATTCAAGAATGTCAACTCTCAAGAGTTTCAGAAGGGAATCTGGAAAAGATGCCATATCTGCAATTCTAAATGGGGCTGCTGATCTTGGCCAATGCAGTCATCCTAACTGAGGCATCCAAAGACAAGTCTAAGGAGGTCTGAAACTTGTCTCAGTAATGTTGACCACTAAAATTTGATAAGCATAAAGTATTTGATTTATGGGTTGGAAAAATGCCATGAACTTTGAATGATGTTCATTCCTGAGCATCCTGCCTAGTCTTGAGAAAGTCTGGGAAGAGAAAAACCCAATGTGGCTTACCATATGTCTTCAAAAATCTGTAGAACTTTCTGGGGTTGTCTGTCCCAGAGCTGTTTCAATTGCTGCCTAGATGGAGTCCTAAGCACTAGGAAAACCCCAGTGACTTCACATCATCACTGAATATTATTTCTTCTCATACTTTCTAGATCAGTATCACAAAGAACCATGAAGAAGCTGTCAGAAACTTCTAAAAAGTACCAGTGGGGAAAACTGTTAACAAACATGTAATTGTTACTGAAGCTTTAATAATTAGGTACATACATAAAAAGATAAAATTTTATTTCTTGGCTCCGCATTTCTTTCTTCATCTCTTTTTCTTTAAACATGCAATCTGATTTTCATAAAGACCGATCAATTATGATATTGCTTAATAACTCTGCTGGGTATTTTTGAGGCACACAGGCAATAAGCTTAGTTAGAGTTTCAAATATGAGTTAAATTAACATCTTTATCAGCTAAACAATTATTCCTATAAGCTAATGCTTCTATATCAGTTAAAAGTTTTCATTAATAAAAGTTAAAATTAACAAAAACATTGAGAAAATTTTGTCAGACTATGTTGCTCCCCAAAGAGACAAGGTTCTATAATTACTTAGGAAGAAACTTTATTTCCCAGGATCCAAATGCCAGGTTTTATATAAATATTTTTTTTGAATACATTTAGAATTTTATTAACTTGTTGGTCTGGAGAGGAATTATCAACTCTTGAACCAAAGAAGTTATCCTTTTGCTGTCCCTGTAATGACATAATAGTATAATGGTGTAAGAGCTGGCTAAGTTTGAGTTTGGTTGTATAACAACATATTGGGGAAAAAGGATCTAAGGAACGATATTAGCCCATCTGTACATGTATTGTGACAACTATAGCCTCACGGATGCATTTCTGCCTTGTTAACTCATTTCAGATTTCATTCACTTATGTGGAGATTCTGCAACTTGTTCTCTGAAAGAAATATCCTAAAGCTATGTTCTATTAGTCTCGATATCTTACCTTTCTCTTCATGAGTTAAACAAGGATAAACAATGAAAATAAACTCTCTAAAATATGGAAGGAGTCTTTGTAAAAGTAACCTGGTTTCTCACTTTATCTCTGGACCTCTTTCTCTCTCTCCCTTATTATTTTGCCTTAGAAAATTACTGAAGCATCATTTAATAATAATAATAATAAATCTATTTAAATAATTGGATGTCAAATACTTGCCTGAAAAAGTTACTCTGCTAAGAAAATTTATATTATGTGCCAGCAGAACAAAATCACTATTCTGTAGCACTATATCATTACTGTTGTTACAGCTCTGCTGTTAAATTTGAGGCGTGATAGTATCTGGTTCAGAAAAATAAATGGAAAAAGGAGAACAATGAGCTGGGTCTTGAGCGCTATAATTCAATGGAGTCTGATTAAAACCAATTTAACATCACAGATGATGTGACCCATAACAGATCCGGAAATCGTGCCTCTATCTTTACTTTGGAAAGAAAGATTAGTAGTGGGAATAGACAACAAGGGCTTTTGACAAATATTGACTTTTTCTAATGGTAATTACTGCAGAGATTGTTTGAAAGCATCTGAAAGAAGGATCTGGACATGAAATCCTGCCAGGAGTTGATAACATAGCTTGTCTTTAATAGCTGTAAGTAACTGTGACCGGTGTGGACCTGCACTAGCGGCTCTGAGTCTCATATGAGAGATTGTGCAAAGAACAGGGCAAAATAGGTGACTCTGAACATTGCAGGGTACACGTATTGTAATTTATTCCCACTGAAAAAAAATTTTCTGAGCCTAAAACTGGTAAATCCTGGCTTCTGTTTATGCAAATGTTTATACTGAACTGAAAATTTATTTCACTTCCAATGAAGTACTGCAGAATGGCTTTATTGCTGGAGAAAAATTCTGAACAAAACTGCAGTTAACAAAGAGTAATTGATACTGTCGAATTACAGGGGACTCGCCTTTTACACAGCAATCACTTATAAGGTCACTTACAGGCCAATACTTATTAAACAGTGGGACTGGAATGCCCGATTTCCCTCATGGACTTGCGGTATCTTATCTGTGTAACCGTCTGTCACTAAGCTGCTTCATTTGCAGTTCTTCAGGTCTAGCTTCTGTGGCTTAAATGGATCTATGACATTTGACAACATATGCAGGTTCAGTACCTGAAAAATTAAAAATACATCACAGCAAAAGAAGGAGCAGCCACTTGAATATCTTTTGGGTTTATATAGCAGTTCAGGGGAAGGAGGAATATGGCAGCTCTTTTGCTTTATACTTATGCATCTTAAAATAGGAGGGTTTTTTAACAATATATTTCATAAAATTGATTTTCTGTGATTGGCTGATAAATCCCTAAAATGGACGAAGGCCCAGGGGAGATGGGGGAGGGTGACGTGCCCCTGAAGCTCAGGGGTGAATGCAGGGTGTGACTGAGCACAGGTGCTGCAGAGGAGCTGACCTGTCCTTGGCACAAATTGGGCCAGGGTGGCCTTTGTTTCAGGTAAGCGGTTACCAGCAGCGGAGCGGATGCGCTGGTCCTGTAAATGTTTCTCCCTGAGCTCATCAGAAGAGTGTGAATGGCTCCCTGAGTTAGCCAGGCTGCATGGCGGGAGTGAATAGGTGGCTCAGCCCAACAGAGGGTACAAAATCTGAGCAGCTACCAAAAGCATTCCAAAGAGAGCAATGGGCTTGAGCTGACTGCAACTCACCTACTCCTTCCCGGTGTAGTGACAGTCATCCGGCAATGGGAATCACCTTGATATTGTGATTAAATTATTGATTACAATTGCTAGATATATATTTTACTAAGTGTACTTTTCATTGGTATTATGCGATCTCGCTTGCCTAAATCAGAAATCCTATGTAATATCTACTAGCTCTAAATAAGTAAATTTGATATTAAACATAACATCTTCCGTGGGGTGAATAACTAAAAGAACCTGGTCAGAGAGTATTGGACTCTGATGCCTTCACGTAACAAATATCAGTTTTAGTAATAGCTGACAGGGCTGGAGAACCGTGTCAATTGATCTTTATTGGATGCCACTGAGAATAGAAGATTCATGTAAATCTTTGTACATCGATGTGCTTTTCAAGTAACAGACTATCTTTTGCAAAGGTTTTAGATAATAATCTTCTGAGTCGCTGACCAAAAATTTCTTTACCTAAATGAACTAATAAAACAAGCCTGGCATCAAAGGTTGCAATCATTGCTTTGGTGAATGAAAGGGAAAATGAAGCAGATCTAACACTTTAAAGTGTACTTTATAGTTATGCACTAAACTTTCCAAGAGTTAAATGGAGGATTAAATTCAGTATTAGAACTCAAAAATATGAAATTTTATCAAGAGTCAAGTAAATCCAGTTTTATTTGATTTCTGAAGTATTTTAAGCTTTACAGTGTTTTGATGCATTAGGATATTAGTTAGTTAGAAAGATGGTGTTATCATTCTGTTTCTATATCTTATGTAAATTATGACATTTTTATGGTGACCACCGTTGCAATAACATTGTTATTCTGAACTTATATTGGAATTCTTATATATGAACTCTGCTTAAATATGTGTGAAGATTGTTAATTCCAAGCAAAGAAAAAGAAAGCTTTGGAGACAAATAGGTTAAGCTGGCATACTCAATACCATTAATTTGATAGAATTAGCAACAAAATACAGGATATACTTTTATGTCTAACCATGAAATACATAATGTAAATCACTGTTTACAAATATAGTGTGGCAGTATTGTTGAGAGATGTAAATATTATGTGTTACTCTGTTGTTATTACTTTTTTAAAAAATGAGATTAATTGCAATGTAACACTATAATGTTGCCATTGCTGTTCTTTTCCAAGTCAGAAAATTTTATGCCACCATTACCAAGACAAAGAAACATATAGTCTTCTTGTCATTATATTGCATTGTGCAGAACCGATGTAATTCAAAAAAGTGTGTGTTGATGACTTTCTAAAAACAGTTGCAGTCTGTGTCTATGAGCACAACACATGCCTTCGAGAGACTCTCCCAGATTCAGAATTGTATGGTTTACTTCCAGGCTGTCACCTAAATTTACTAATACAAAATTAGGATTTATGCATATGCACCAGTTCTTACTCACCATGGCTTATATTGGGACTGTTTATAAGTGTGAATACATATAAAGTGCAGCTTACAGTTTTACTGTTCAGTTTGCCAGTTACTGCCTGTTACAAGTTGCTCACTAGTGCCAGAATGTAAGTTTACCAACATTGTCGCTCTCCTTGAATATTCCTTCTCATGTCCTGGTATGTGGTATACTTCAGGTGTAAAAGCCGAGCTGTTTATATTGCTCATCTGATTGATTAATCTTTATCTCTTCCGTATGTGCCTGTGTTACTGTTAAAACCTTCTTTCCTTATGCTTTACTGTTGTGATACAAGTACTGTGTGCAAGGGGTTAACATACCTGTGTCCCCTTCCTGGCAGGGATCATTGTCTATTTCTGCAGCAACAGAATGAAGAATGAACCAAAGATTTAAATCTTTTTGCCATATATTCATGCATCTAGATTCTTTTTCAGTTCACTGTTGAAAGGTGGTAGATTGCATACGATAAAAAAACTTTCAGTATATCTCGTCAAATGTTTTACAAGAAATAATGTATTTGGCATAATTTACTTTTTTTTTTTTTTTGGCATGTGTGTACACTGGAGTGTTGATTTGTTTGCTCATTCTTCAAAAATGGGTTGTGTTTGAATAAGTTTGTGCCTAGGTATAACATTAAAACTGTTTCTTTTTGAAACTTTTTTTTTGAGATAATTATTTCTCTAGCCTGTATTTGAACTGTGTGGTTTGTCTAAATCTGTTTATTTTCTCTGACCAGATGATTACTATTCTGCAAGTTACTATTGCTTCTGCCAGAATCATGTTCTGTTTTGTCCTGTCTTTTCATTTAATCTGTTTAACTGGCTAGAATTCAAATTGCATAGGATTGCATTGGAAATCCTTGTAGAGATCAAGATTCCTTTAACTTTAGCAGTTATTATTCATTACTGGTTTTGCAGACGCTTGCATAAGTAGAGGCATGAGGCAGTAGGCATGAGACATCTCATATTAATGTCCCTATATTTTAAAAAATAATTTCTTAATTTAACCTGTGTGTATGTGTATACATATATGCCGAATATTCAAAAAGTAGTGGTCTGTTTTATATCTCAGTCTTTGAGTATCAAAGAGAAGGCACTTTGTAGTGGATTGCTTTTCCGTCTTCTGAATATCAGGCAGCTGATTTTCAGGCTGTTGGTATCGTGAGAAAAGGAGGATTCTAAATGCCAAGTATCCTCTGAAAAATCTGTGTTTGGTCAGCTAAAGGCACTAGAAATAATTGTGATGGTCACGTTTTAAAAACAAACCATTTAAAGGTGCTTAATTCTCTAACCAACAAGTGGTATTTAGAAAGCAGGAAATTTTCTCTGTTATGTGATCATCCCTATAGCAGTTGGAGCTCTCCAGATGTTGCTTGTGAACAAAACGAAACAGGAGTCACCTGCTCAGTGGAACTTCAAATCATTTACTACACAGGCCCATAAAGCAATAAAAATTGCTTGGAAATGTAGGGTGTATGGTAGAGGCAAAAAACTGAAACAAGAGGGCAAGAAGTTTTCTTTAGCATTCCCTTGATTAGCTAAATTCTATTCCCATACCACCCCAGGAACAGTTCTTCACCACGAGTATAGGCAATCGCATTTTCTTTGTGTCGCATGGGGAGCACAAATGCAGATGCAGCAGAAACAGACCAGCTCCTGCTGGAACTTATCTTTTGGTTCAGATGAAAACAAGTTGTCTTCCATTGTGATGATGAATCAGAGAGAAAAATCTTTTAGAAGTACATCTTTGATTGTACCTCTGTCCTTTCCAGACGTATGCAGGGGGATAGGTGGCACCATGTTGCTTTCCACCTGGGACATACAGCATTAGCCTTTACATTCAAAAACAGAAGCAGCCATTATAGTGAACTTTTCTATCCTTTTCTTCTGTCTTTTTATAAGTAGAATTGAAGACTAAAGGGCATATGTCTAATAAAAAAAAGACATGAATAGAAAAGAATTTGCAACTTAAAACACGTAGGAAAAGAGCCATGCTTGGTGTTAGAAGTTTAACATTTCTAATAGACTAGAAACTCAGTGCTTAAATTTAGCATTTTAACATCTATGCAGCTTATAAATAATTTTTAATGCAATATATTTTCTGCAGACCACTACAGTTAGTCTTTGCTTGATATTACCTTGTAAATTATTGAGGCAGTTTCATACAATGCATCACCTTTATTCATTATTAAGAAGGCAAGCCACAGAACTCCCATATTTTCACTTGGGTGCTATTAATAACAAGAAGAGAGCTAACCAAGGCAGGACAAGAATAAGGATTGTACAGAGAGAAAACATTTCAATTAAATTTTCTTCTTCACTGGAGAAAAAAGGATAAACATTTAAGTGTACCTAACAAAAGACACTGGAATGAATTAACCAAAGCTGACTGTAGCTTTAATTGAGCTATCGATTATTTTGTTATCTTTAACTAGCATTTAAAAAAATACATAATTGCTAGTGTACTAGCAATATGATTGATAACGCTTCTGTTATCCTGTATTGTAACATGAGATATAGGCTATTTTTTTTTTAACAGCAAAGATGGGAAAATCCTTAATTTCAAATATTCAGAGGCTTTCATGGACATTTGATTGCACACAATGTTTGTACAACTTCATTTATTCATATTTATTTAATTATGTTATATTTGTTTGTGTTATATTCCAAGGTAAAAGACAAGGATACACAGAAGATAAATGTTTGCTTATCAGGTGGTAATAGACAGCACGTGCTTGAAAGACAGTATAGGAAATTGTGTACCCTAACACGAGGGAGAAATCTGGAGAAACAACAATGCCATTTTAAATAGTTAAGCCTCATGTGAAACATGTAAAACTTTCCACAGACATTTTAGAACACTTCTGGCACCCTCTTGTTTTCACCCTGAGCTCTAATTCTGTACTGCAAATTGAATGTTAAGCTCTAAGTAGTGTTCCCACTACCATTTTAGATGACCTAGATGCTGCTGACAAATAATGTATTCTTGTACTTGCACCATTCTCCGGGGATGCTATGACAATTTGCTTCAATTCTGTAACACCTCATAATCGAGCACAGATAAAACCAGTGCAAGTAATATATGTAGTTCATTATTACATATTAAACTTTTTAAAATAAATTCCTTTGTATATATAGTATCAAAGGATGCTAATCAAATCAGCCATGAAATTCCTATTGTCTGCATTTGCTTACTACTTACCTTGTGAAAAATGTATCTCTCTAAGATCCCCATGGGAACACGGTGTTGTAAACCTTACCATTTTTGTAAACCTTATAAACCTTACCTTTTTATACACTTTTACCCTTTTGTTTAATGAGGCACTAGGAGTTCTGCACCAACACTAAAAAATAGAAAACCTATTTGCAAGGGTTTTTTTAGAAATTGTTTTTTGCTTTTCAACTCGTCCATGTTCATAATCTGTTTTTGCTTGCTTTGTCGTGAACACTCATGCAATATTTTTTTAATGCAAATGTAATCTTTCATGTGTGGATAAGAATGCTTCCCGTGTAAATACTAGGATTCATTATTCACCTAAGGAGAGCTGGCCCCTTTTCAAGAAACAACACTTTACCCAAGCAAGCAGCAGAAGCAATAAAATGGAATTTAGTTGTCCGAACACGAGGAACTGGAGCAATAAGTTTCTGAAAACATAATGGAAGCTGAATCTTGAAAAAAAGCTAAGGCTGAAATATAGCTTAATATTTCATTTGTCATAATAAAGAAATCTGTAAAAGTCCAAATCTGAATGTGAAATTATTTCAGAGAGGAAGAGGGAAATATTAATTAGATCACTTTTTCTATCCATGCCTGCTGAGAAAAAAAAAAAAGTCAGTGGTGGATTTCTTTTGAAAATTGTCCATTACCTACCTCTGGTATTGTGATAATTCTGGTATTAATATATAATATTTTCTTAACCAATTAAAATTGTGCATTTACTGTAAAAACTTTTTAGGGGGGTTAATACAGAACTCCTTACTTAAGTGAAACTACAACATGACTTTTGCTAAAAAGTAAATTGAGATTGTTGCATGATGGGGAATCTGCATGAGCTGCCTAGTCTCAGATAAGATTTTTCATGATTGCTTATGTAACATGTCCACCTTGGGATAATTTTATGCCAGCAACAGAGAGATTTTTGACTTGACAGTTTTTAAACAGGAGGTTTTGCGTGAAATTATTTAGGTTCATCTGAATGCCCATTTGCTTTAATTTCATATTGCTGATGTAATAATGAGCATTTTAGATACTTTATGTCTTTAGCAATTACATCCCTTCTTCTGAGCATTGGGTATTGGGAAACTCTAGGTTGCTCCTCAACTAAACTGGAACTACCAAGTCTATACTACTAAAGTCTATTTAAGTTATCAAACAGGTGCAACAGAGGCTTATCCTACCAATGTGACACACTTTGCTTATGTAGCAGGGATTGATACAAAAGGGAAGAGAAAAATTGCGTCTCTGAGTTTTGCAATTTGCTAAGCACCACTTGATACAACTTGCCTTAATTTTCATCTCTGCTTATTAAAGAAAAAAATACATTAAACTTTGTTAAAAACCAAACAAGATTCTGAGGTTAAGAATGTGACACAGGATATCAAGAAGGCTCAAAAGAGGGAAAAAAGATTGTTTCCATTTCATTTAACTAATGAGAAGATTCAAAGCTAGTCTATGAAGTAATTCAAATAGTGTCTGAGACAAATTTTGGGTTCTGAATGGTTTTCATGGTTGAGATTTTCTTCAGGTTTTTTTATATTCCTCTTTATTTGTGCTTGTTTTAAAACACAGTTCCACAAAAGAAGAAAATATTTTAGTGTTTTGTGCCTTTCTTGAAGAAGAGAGAAATTAAAGGAAGTAAAATGCTTTTTTTTTTTTCTTTAACCTTTATATAGGTCCTTTGAAATCAACATTTTAATCATTTTCATGTTGTTTTCTTAAACTACCATTAGGTTTTTATGCTTGATATTACATATTAATGTATTTAATTGGGTCTGAATTTACACCACCTTCAATTTAGTTAGGTTTTAGTGCTTGGTTCTATGCTGGAAAATCCTAACATTAGAAGGATTTGGGAAAAATGTGGATGCAGAGCCCAGAGAAGTCTATTTGCAGACCATTAGATGAAACTATTCTGAACTCCTTTATCAATTTTATAGACATCAGTGAGAATAATTTTTTAAATGGTAGAACCCTAAATCAGATCAGTTGGAATGACTGTGGAAATATTCATAGTATAGTGGAAGGATATCCATTCATCCTTGTCAGGATACTCAGAATCGCAGGATTCTGGAAATAAAGACAAACTAGTATGAATAAAAATCAGCGTATTACCAAATAATCCCTTGATGTTTCTGCTGGATCTGCTGTGGGGTATCACTGATGATCAGCACAACAGAACTCTAATATCTTATTTTCAAGTTTCAGCTTGGAAAAAAATGATATTCTGTACTAATGCTGACGATAAAGCCTACTACAACACAGTAATGGAAAAATATGAATTATCAAATAAGAACACAGCAATGATGATAAAAGACCGAAATACTCTTTAAAAATATAGTTTGTATTTATTCGCAATTGGAGGAAGTTCTGCTGAGCAACTAAAACTCTTGGCTACTTCTTCTCCATTAAAATATGTAAGTAATAACCATAAACATATGATCAGCTCTTTGTAATGTCATAGAAGTAAAGAACAAACAGCTGCTAAACAAAATAAGAAAAATAGTGATGAGCATTCTCAAAACTGAAAGAATGTGATATGCACAAATTAAGGAGACTTATTTTGAGTATGAGCAATAATGAATGTTACAAACTGCTCAACGTTTCCACCTAGATTGTGTCAACCTATTCACCATGTCCAAAAGCCAGCTTCCTCTCAGCTGGTGCTGTAAGAAGGACAAATTTGCTGTTGGTGTTTTTTCCTGGACTTCACAACACCATCTGAATGCAGAGGCTGTTGGATTGTCTGAGAAAAATTGTGAAATTGATTAGTTATTTCAGAGGATACAATGACAAATTTATTTTGGCAAAAAACCCAAACCAAACCAAAACAAAAATACCCCATGAGGGATTTAACAAATTAGGTTTCCTAGGCTATTTCAGAGACACTTTAAATATTGTTAGCTTGGTAGGCAGGTTTCGTCCTCTCAAGGGCATCTCCTTGCTATGTCACATGTTGCCAGTCAAACTGCCTTAACATTCAGTACTTCAAAGCACTGCTTCATGTGGGACTGGAGGTGACTACTGCAGGGACACTAGCAGCTAAAACCGCACTGATGAAACCACAAAAATGTTTATTGAGAAATTAGTTCTGTGGGTACTTCACCTCTGTTTTTCCCATATTTGCATCTCAGCCACACTTGCTGCTAGCAGAGGGAGGGAGCTGGATTCTCCTGGGAGGTGATACGAGGATGGCAGGTTTGTTTTTCTTGCAGAAACTCATTTGCTGTATTGGCAGATTCTTATTAAAGATAGGTATATCAGTTAAGGTTCAGAGACGGTTTAGATAGCCATATATATACCACTAAAAGATTAACTGCTGTTGATTGTCCAAAACAGGAGCTTTTATACCACTTTCTACAGAATGTACTCTTATCTGTGGCCTGATGTATTGGTGATGTGTAACATCTCTAATAGGGACGTGACTATGTACGGGCAGTGCCGATACTACATCTATGGATTATGCCCAGATTATGCCTGCTGAGAAACCTGATTTTATCTTTGCTGGCCACATTTCTCTTTCTTCTTGATCAGAGAGTCATTAAAGGGCATCTTGAAAAGCAAGTTTTTAGACTTTAGGTATCAACCATTGCACTTAAACTGCAAGTTTAAAATGAAGGCCATCTGTGTAACACTGGCAATGCTTTTTATTTGGTTTGTACTGTGTGTAATGGCTTGCACAGATGTCAGTAACAAGACTGAACCTTCTACTGCCTCTCTGTGAATTATTTCCCCCACTCTCCGGGCAGCAGTGCCAGGGAGCACAGAAGGACCGAGAACAGGGGTGTTCAGAAGCTCCGGACTGAATCCATGAACTAGTATTTTTATGGAGGTTCCAAAGGGGCACAAAAATTGCACCAAAAAGGCAGCAAAGTCTGCATCTCTCCATGAACTGTGTCTGACAGGTCTCCTTAAAAGCAAAATATAGTTTAATCTCAGTAGCACCATGAGGCCAATATAATATAAAAATGAAAGTCTGGCTTTTGTTTCTTCTTTCTGGCATGGGTGCCACCAAGTTTTGTTACAAAGAATAAATGCTGCTTTTTTTAAAAGAAACACAAGAAAAACTTGGGGCGGGGGGGAGGTTGATCTTCAAGTCAGCAGATCTAACAGAGAGCAAGCATTATTTGTAGATCTGTTGAGGCAGAAAATGTCATTTACATAGCTATTTTTCAAAGTAGAACCATGCTGTCAGAAGTAGTAGAATTTTAAATTTCAAATCCATGATTCATCCAGTCATTCTATTTTTCCAATCTGTTCAATGCTCTGCAACCCTCCATCTCTCATGGAAAGTCCTTCACTTACACATGCATTTGGAACTGTTTTTCTTTTTCTTCCTTCCTTGTGGCATTGAATCACTTCATCTCCTGGGATCGCACTGAAATTTTCCTGTTTGCTGTTAACCTACATTCTTCTCACTGTCCCCGTGGCACAGCAACACCTACCTGCATCTGCACCGCTTCTAAATTCCAGCTTCCTTTTCTTACACTTATTCTTTCTTCACATATAACCTGTATCTTTCTGAATATATCCATCCTTCTGTTCCCTTTTTTTCTCTCCTCCTTTAAATGACTAGAATACTTTGCCTACACTGTAGTATACAGTAATACCTGGTCTGTCATGGGACCCTCTTCTTTCTCAGTCTTCAGAGATTGCCACTTACCTAATACATTTGGATAAGGCAATTTTGTAAGGGAAAACATCCAGCAGCATACCTTCATTTTACTAGTTACATCAGCCAATAGAGGCTGCTACAGAATGGAGTACTTACGGGGGAACAGTCTGTAGTTTTGGTGTGGAGACTTCTTAGTATTTCATTTTGATCAGCAAGTTAGATCCAAGATGGCTACTTTCCAACAGTGAGATGTTGTGTAGTTTAGTGCTGTAATAAAGAATTCTGGAGTCTGAAAATGAAGCAGTAAAAAGCATTTTTGGAGTGTTTCACTCAGTCAAAAATGTAATTGTCTGCTTACTAAACTAACATGTATTTGAGCCATTAGAACAGATCTTAGTATTTCCATTAATTCAAGTAGTCTCAGTAGTGATTTTTATAAAAAATTCTAATGATATGTATTATAACATTCCAGTATATCCAGATTGGGAACTCAATATTTCTTAAGAGTCTGGACTGAAAAAAACCACAAACACTACTAATAGAGATGTGATGGCACTGAGAATACAAATTGAGATCCCTGTTGGAAATCCAAGACTACATCTAAGGAACCACTTTCTATGCAGGCAGACTGTCAAAATAAACTGGACTAGTGGAACACCAACCCTGAGAAGATTAATGCCCAAGCTTTTTCTGTTTAGTGTAAGCTGAGCTTTCTAGGGGAGCCCAGAAAACTCTGACACAGTTCCCAGTGAAAGCAAACAACAGACTTCCTTAAGCCTTATTGAAAATCTTAGCACGAGGCCATTTAAAGTCTGGCCTATGACTGTCCTCAGTTTGTGCACATACGAGCTACACATTCTTCCTCACTATCCACTCCTGTACTTGCTGTGTCTAGATTGTGTTGTGCACAAGAGATGGGAATTAGCAATCTCTGATCATAGCTACCTCATGGAAGAACACATAAATTACATAAAAATATGGTTTAAATGGCATTTGAATATCTGATTTTCAATTACTCATTTTAGAGCGGGATTTAGAGAACACTACACGTGCTTCTGCTTCATTTCAGTGGATAATTTGTCATGAAAACTGTCACACTGACAACTTCTGGATAAGTTTTCTGTGTGTCCATCCTAGACTGCAGGGATGCCTTTTAAAAGAGAGTGGCTGTCAGAAGGGATGTCAATTAGTGCCTGTTGATGGAGTGGGGTTTGTTGTTGACATCCATTTGGGAGAAAGTCCCATCATCTCATCTGCCATCAGGCCATAAGCAGCCATTTTATTTCTTTTGACACCTGCTGCCGTGAAGTGTATTTCATCTGACAGCTGCAATGTAGGACTGATCCTTTATTGTTGTATAGGTGCCTGATTCAGGTCAATGGGGACTGGAGAAGGCCCCAGGATGCTCATAGATAGTAAGCACCTCTATAATTGAATTCCTTTTTAGTCTCCTTTGGGTGAAGTTATTGTTTTTATATTTTGTGATAACACATACCAGTGTTATTCTTAGAGAGTGGAATAAAACAGAAAACCTTTAAGCCATTATATCTTTATTACTATTGAAGCCTGAGGACAGATGCATTATTCATATAGGTCTCTAAGGCTAGCAATTAATGTTTAAATATGTATCTCTTCAGGAGGGGTTATATGAAAAATATTATAGGGTCAACTAGCTTCAAAATCCAGGATTGCTTATTGAAAAATTAGGACTTGTTGATATAATGACTACAAAAAATAGATGAGGCTGTTTGTTTTAATGAGGCGGGGAATATAATGTGTGCACAACTGAGTCCTTTACAGCATGTTGTAGCAATGTATCTTTCTTCATGGAAAGCAGGAAAAAAAAGAAGTCTTTCAAGACTGCTTGTCAGGCCCCTGCTCAGTGCCAGATTAGTTTAATGAAGCACAATACTACTAATCCCTTTTCTAAACTTCCGTTCATTCCCCTAAAGCCTTTACCTTTATGTATGTCAGGTTATGTAAAGGCATAGAAGATATGGAAAAGGAAACATTAAGGTACTCAAAAAGCTGTATGAAGCTAATCAGTGATCAGCTTTTAGTAGCTCCAGAGGTGCAAGGTTGCCACAGCTGATTAGCGTTAATACATGTACTGCATGCATTTGCATCTTTCCAATTTTTAACTTTAGGAGAGCGCATGCACTTCTGAAAAGTTTAGAGATGTGAAGCTTCTTTCATAATTACAATAGGATTTATGAAATGGAAAATTACTTTATCAGAAATTTCATATTATTTGGGTTTTTATAGTAATGTGACATTTCCATAAATCTTGTCTAATTTTGCACCTAGTCTCTTATTCTTTGAAATTGAGAATGCAATGAGGATATTGATATGTTTAAAGCTCTCTCTGTCAAATCAACTCCCAAGAGTTCTGTATCTTGCAGAATTTAACCCTGTTGCAGCACAGATTCCTCTTGAGCTATAGAGAAGTGCACTGAGATAATGATACATTTTTCATCCATATGTGTGTTCTGTATGTGCATGCGCATGTCAGAATCTTTGACTTGTTTTCTCATTACGAATACCTTCACAGTGATGCTGTGGAGAAAAATATAATAAGAAATCACCTTTTCCAAATCTAGTTGAAAATACTCTGATGCTGAATATAGTCCTAGCTTTATTAATTTCATGCTCCTATATATATTTACACTAAGTGAAGGTCTGACATTATGTGTTAAATTCGAAGATTAAATTAAAAACAACGTAAGTTATTAAAAAAAGTTGCTAACTTGCAATACATATATACTCCAGCATGTAATTTTCTTTCTCAGTTAAATTTCCATTGAAGAAATATTTTTATATGAAGATGCTGGATAAAATATTGTAAAATTATTATTATCGTAATACTGATTAGTAGTAGTATTATGGATGTCGATTCTATAGACATGTTTTCACTTTTTAGAAATACATGCTGGGAAAATTCAAGTTCAAGGAGTTGGCTTTGCTTCATAATTGAACTGCATTGTAGGTGTGTTGGTATTTAGAAACCACTCAATCATAAAGGGTTTGATGACATATGCTGCTCAGAAATAAATATTAAAGATATGGTATTTTTAATGAGGTTAAATGTGCAGCCCATGATTATTTTGGGTGAGCAATGAAGAATAAGGTTACTACAGTATTGACCATAGTAAATATATCTAATAAAACAATAAAATTTTAATGGGCTCTATTGTAAGTGAAAGAATGTAATAAAAGTAGCTAATAAGAATTTAACTTTGAAGTATTAACCAATACAGTTATATTATACACTAGAAAATGCATATATAAAAAGAAAGTATTTGGACACTATTTGATCTGTTTAATAATGAGTATAACGGTACCTAAGAGCACCAGTGAGTACTTGGGCCTTATTTAACCATGCAGTCTACATGAGAAGTCACACTCCCTGATCTATAACCAATATCACCTTATTGTTCACAAATGATAACTCAATACATTCTCTTCTGTGCCAAGTTAAGTAGACAAAAATCAGTATTTCACACAGTGATGTGATTTCTCTTAGTCTCTATACAGATGGCAGGGGAGATGCCCAGTGGGCCTGCAGCACAGGAACCTCTCTGCAACATGCTGTAGCTTCCCCGCAGCCCACAAGCCCAGAATAAACAAGGGACTCATTTCAAGGAGTTGCCACTGTGGTTCCTGCAGTTGAGACACAGCTTAAATTACTTCATTTGTTCCACTTTGGAAATCTTTGCATTAACATAATCCTGCTTCCAGCTTTGTTCTTTCTTCTCAGCTCACAAAAGAAGAGTAAAAGAAATCTTGTAGGGCAAAAGCACTGAAGTAAATCTAAGGCTAACCTGAAGCTAATGCAGCAGGAGTAGCCTAACGTCATTCCTGTACTTATTATAATTTTTTGCTGAAAGATTCCAACCAAGATCAATTACATCCAAATTTATTTTAGCACATCCTCTTGCCTTCAACACAGGGTATACTGAATTTTGTTTTGTTAGACTTGTTCATCACATTCCAGGCACTTAATGAGTTAACAATGTAAGGGCTTCTTTTTATGCTATTGCCACTCATGTATTTTCAAGGCTAACATGGCATGGGTCATCAGCAGATCTTAACAGTGCCTCTATTCTTCAGATATCTAAATTGTTAAACGGAGACCAAGGCTTACACCCAGCTTCACCTTTTGTGTGAGCTGGCTTGTTCATACTGTTATCCCACACACCACTTCTCTGTGAGACTGAGTTCAGTCAGGTGAAGGACAGGTTTGCATTGCTCTTGCTTGAGCAGTTTTATTTATTTTTATTGGGAATTATAGTGGCCTTAATAAGAAAACTTTATAATGGTACCTATCTCTTTTCAGTAGGGAATTTTTTTTTTTTTGTTTCAGTAAGTAATTGCTGCAAGTCCAACACATTCCAAACCACGTAGCTGGGTAAGCTGGACAGTATGGCAAATGAAAAGATAGTGATCTAGCAAATGTTATGTGGTAGTAATCTATAAGTCATGGGAAGAAGGAGGTCGATGCTACCTACTTATACGTTATATATTTGCAGATTCTGCCTTCTGCATAATTAAGTCCATACTACCTAATTAGTATTGAGACACAAAGGAGGAATAGATATGTATCTCTTCTGAGATCCAATTTTGCTAAAACAAAAGGAGCAAGAGGACAGTGTCAGTAATAAAAATTTATCAACAACTTTCTAGTTTGGCACCTATTAAGTAGACAAAAAAATTCTATTCGCTAGAGGAAAAGCATCAGCCAAGGGCTCAGAACATACTTCACAGTGACAGGTATTTAAAATTTGGCAAGCATGGCACGCTTTGGACTGAGCAGAGGATCTAGAAATATAAGAAGAAACAGTTTCAATTTATTTACACTATATAAAAAGCTTGGATTTAGCACTTTTTATAAAAAGTGTTAAAAGCATAAACTCATGTGCATGATTGCTGTCCTCACAAACTCCATCCCTTACTGGATATGGTGGGCAACATTGTCACCAAGGGTGAGGACAGAGCTGAGGTACTTAATGCCTCCTTGGCCTCAGTCTTTAATAGCCAGACCAGGTATCTGCAGGGTATTGAGCCCCCTGAGCTGGAAGACGGGGATGGAGAGCAAAATAAACTCCTCATAATCCAGCAGGAAGCAGTTAAGGACCTGCTAAGCCACTTGGACACCCACAAGTCTATGGGGCCTGATGGGATCCACCCGAGAGTACTGAGAGAGCTGGCGGAGGAGCTTGCCAAGCCACTCTCCATCATTTATCAGCAGTCCTGGTTAACAGGGGAGGTTCCAGACGACTGGAGGCTTGCCAATGTGACACCCATCTACAAGAAAGGCTGGAAAGAGGATCCCGCGAACTACAGGCCTGTCAGCCTGACCGCCGTGCTGGGGAAGTTCATGGAGAGGTTCATCCTGAGGATGCTCACAGGGCATGTGAAGGACAACCAAGGGATCAGGTCCAGCCATCATGGGTTCATCAAAGGCAGGTCCTGCCTGACCAACCTGATCTCCTTCTATGACCAAGTGACCCACCTAGTGGATGAGGGGAAGGCTGTGGATGTTGTCTGCCTGGACTTTAGTAAAGCCTTTGACAGCATCTCCCACAGCATTCTCCTGGAGAAACTGGCAGCTTGTGGCTTAGACAGGTTTACTCTTCACTGGGTAGAGAACTGGGTGGGTGGCCGAGCCCAGAGAGTTGTGGTGAATGGTGTTAAATCCAGCTGGCGGCCGGTCACAAGCGGTGTTCCCCAGGGCTCGGTTCTGGGGTCACCAGAACCACTCAAGATGGATCTGTTATTAGTGGAAACCAGAATTATACTTGTCTTCCTTATTGAAAGCATCTGGGTCTCTTTCGGGATAAGAAAGTATTACTACACAGAAAGGGGCCAGTAACAGGAAAAAAACCACTTATTTTTATTGCTCCTGTATACTTCCATGCATGTTAAGAACGAGCTGAATGATTAGGTGTTTGAAAGACACTTTGTAGCGCAGATACAAGGTCTTGCAGAGATGTTGCTAAGAAAATCTTCCAAAAGAGAAACAACTATTTTGATGTTGCAACAATCTGAAGGGAGTTTTAAAATAGAAAATTTAGTGATCAGAACAGCTGCATCTCTTTTGGCATTTCCTCTGACCTTGCCACTGAATTTTCACGCACTGATCATTCTTTTCATCACTCTGATTTGCTATAGGGCAGCAGAAAACATTTCTCTAGAGTGGTGTTTAGGTTTTTTTAAATTAATTTCCAAGTTTCACTCATCTCAACATGTAGAGCATTGTTACTAATGACTCCTGTATTGGCTACTTTCTGATTATCCTTACTAGCATATAGGGAAATGAGATGTTGTTGCAATTCCCCTTTCATTGCTCATGTAGCAGGCGCACACATAGACACCACACGTTACGCCAAGCTGAAGTCTTTAATTTTATATGAAATCTACTTAAACTGTTCCCAACCTGCAACAAGAACTTAAGGGGGGGGGGGGGGGGATGGAATAAAGCAAAAACTGAATATGCACTTCATTAAATTTATAGTAGCAGATTGGAACTCTTCTTTGGACAACTATTTGTAGTTAAATTTCAAGTAATTTTTACACTGATTATTTCTGGAGGTAGACAGCAGAGACCGCATAATGACACTCTTGTGATTAGCAATTGAAGAGACTGCAAACTGTATTTTACTGTTATAGGGTAAATGATTAGAAATTAACCAACATGCTGATCTGGATTTCATTTCAGTAAGTAGTATTTCATCAAGCTGCAGTAACATTTTAATTAGAACTCATTGAGAGTACTGTTGTATTAGGACTACAAAAGTGAAGATGACTTGAATGCTAAACAATTTATCACATAGTCTAGTTCAGCCTTCCATCTCACCAATAATGTCTTTGTGTTAGGAAAAACTATTCGGTTGCTACTCTTTTAGTGAAATTTAGGTGGTGATTTATTTTGAAGGACATAATATCAATTCAGGAAATGGTCATATGGCTTAAAAAACCCCACCACAAACCCAAACTCTAACCCAAAACTAATGTCCCCTATAGATGAGCCACACTTTTTTTTTCCTATTTGATAATGACACAATGAAGTTAATGAGTTTATTAAAATTTCTCCAAATACTTTTCCTGCAATTTTCATGCTTTCATATCATAAGGATCAGTTGTAGACAGGAAAATAACTGGTACCATGACAACAGAAGTCTGTGATATTCAAAAAATCCTAATATCAGAATTTCTTCTACTGTTACTGAAGGCAAAATAACGCATATCAAATAAACATAATTGTTGGCAGTTTTAGGAGAAAATAAATGTATAAATATTTCCCTCTTAAAGGAGTAACTTTTAAAATTCAAAGTGGACCCATTCTTTAGTAGTAACTATTACTATTAGAAATAAAACATGTAAGCAACCCCTTGTCTATAGGTATGTCTACTCAAGATGCGATGTTAAACTCACATCGGGAACACAAATATATACTGTGGCTATTATTACAGACACAAATGAAGGGACTATGAACTGGGAAACTGGGTTTTGAGCTGTGAAACACAACACACACCTTCTCCTCTTTCTGATGTCTGTCCCACCCTCTGCCCCTTGGGGGGCAGGGACATAAGGTACAGAGACACTTTTTTACCTAAAAGCATCCCTCCAAAATTCTGAATGAAATAACTAAATGAAGGAATGAGGGAATAAAGTAATTGTTTCTCAATGAAAAAATGCTTTACTAAGGAAGTAGTCGTTTAGGGTCAGAGGCAAGTCATGGTTGTGAGTAAATACCTTTTATTAGACAATTGGAAAACAGAGGCAACCTTCTGTTTGCTCTAGGCTTCCTCAAAGTCTAAAATAGTTGCAGATTTCACAGCTGAATAAGAACTGAGAACCTATTGATCTAACCTGGCAATTTGTTCCATAAATTATATAAAAGTCAGAAACGTATCCCAGCTCTTTCTCACAACTGATTTAATTATTCAACTCTAGCTATAATAGAAAGTGTTAACTGTGTCTTGTTTAGACTAAAATAACTGTACACAAATAGGTCTATAAATATACAACAATATCTTCTGTGCAAGGACATCCAATTTTTAGGCAGCCACAGTTCAAACTACTTCAAGTGTCTTTGCTTTGTGAAAATGTCTTAGAAGTTGAGCATGAGGCCAAGAAAGGAATCAAGGGAAGCAGGAGTAAAATTATAATATGCATATTAGAGGCTAAATTCTTATCACAACACACAAATGTAATTGTTAGTAACAATAAGGGGAATATATGTTACAGACAATCACTCTTGTTCCTCAGGTAGCTTTTCAAAAGTATTTTGATGCTCATTCATCCTCTCTAAGAGAAAATTAGGATGCAGTGGGCATGAAAGCAGGATTAGCTTCACTGTACCTTGTACTGGCTCCACATGGAGCTGAGAGCAGCGTGGAGGTCTTTTAGCCCTGGCCCATCAGCTCTGTGGATCCACTCCATGTGCAAGTCTGCAGACCTGGTGGTTTGGTGCCTTGCAGGAGCTTTCAGGTGTCACCCATCTGCTCCAGAAGGTGTTCACCAGTTGCCTCAGTTAAGCATTCATTTTCCACAATTTCCTCCCCGCCCCTTATGTTCTCATTAATATCTTTTACCTCACGTTCAGATCTGATGTTCCTCTTCTGACTTGGTCAAGTGCAAATCCTATTGCTTTTCCCCTGCCTCTGCTTGATGATGTACCTTATGATGTACTCATTTAGTCTTTTCTGGGTGACCCCTGGATCTTGTCATCCCAACTTCATTTTGCTCACAAAATGAGCAAGAGTTTATAGTTTACCCAGTCCTTTGTGGTGTATGTGATTTCCTGGGTTTTTTTCACAACGTTACTTGGAATTTCATTAGCATACATTTTTAGCATACAACTCTCTCTGGATAAAAACAACAAACTCTCCAGTTAGTGAAGTCTTAAGCAGTTCTGTCTCTTAAGAAAATTTCAGTGGAGATCTGGACTAGTTAATCAGAATATTTCAGTGTTATGCCACACAAACAATCAGAGACCACAGCTCACCTTTTGAAGAGGGTAGGGTAAAATGGATGTAAAGCAGTTTATTAGCATGAAGGACAGTCTTTGCTTTGATTCGAGTTGGTAGATTACTGATAAATATTTCCCTTGAAAATATATGTATTACACAGAGTCTTTGTGCTTGCTTCTCGTGTTTTGAGAATAGAAGAGTTAATCTCTTGTTTATATTTATTACTTATATATTATAAACTGTATGTGTCTACCAATTTCTACTCAAAAGGGAATACTAGCATTTATGTAGTCATTCAAGATATGCATCCCGGGAAACTGTACATTAATTCTGTTGCCAGCCTCTCTGTATTTCTTAATGTACAAAATTATTTTCTGTTATGCAGTGTCAGTTTGAAAAAAAAGACAGATTGCTGATTTGGAAAAAAATTGGTCCTTGAATTTGTTAATTGCTGATTATTTGTTTTGGTATAGCAAGTAATTTTAAGTGCTCCTTCTGGTTTGAGGGTACATATACTTTCGTAAAACACAATTCAAAATTGCATGTGCAGGTTGATTTAAGTGTGAAGAAACTGGATCATACATTAGCATGTGATCCTTATGAAATCAGGAGTAGTGGGGCAACAATGACCCAGATACATAACAGTGGGCCTGATCTGAAGTTGGTGCAATCAGCTGAAAAAATCCTCAATAAGCTTTAATGACCATCAGATCAAACACACAGTAAATTAAATGTTCTATGCTGAATAAAACATACTGCTTCCCCTAAATCCCTCTTTGTGTCAGCATTGAAAACATCTCTCTTTAAGGAACCAAATATGAACACACTAAATTTCAAAATGCTGAGATTAAGACAAAAATTTTGAAGGACCTTGTATGAAGCAGTTCTGAAGTCCATTACCGATGAGGATTGACATTTGAATATGGGAACACCCTCTAAGGCAGGGCATGAGATATAAAAGCTGTTTAATAACCAAACTAATTAAATATTAGTGGAAGTAATTAATGTTTACAAAAATTTTCTTGTTTCTTTATGTGTTGGTTTTGGCTGGGGTAGAGTTAATTTTCTTCATAGTAGCTAGTATGGAGCTGTGTTTGGATTTGTGCTGGAAACAGTGTTGATAATGTAGAGTTGTTTTCAGAGTTAGGGCCCTTTCTGCTCCTCACCCCACCAGCAAGGAGGCTGGAGGTGCACAAGAAACTGGGAAGGGACACAGCTGGGACAGCTGACCCCAGCTGACCACAGGGATATTCCATACTATATGGCATCATGCTCATCATAGAAAGCTGGGGCAAAGAAGAAGGAAGGAGGGGACATTTGGAGTGATGGCATTTGTCTTTCCAAGTAACTGTTACGTGCGATGGAGCCCCGCTTTCCTGGAGATGGCTGAACACCTGCCTGCCCATGGGAAGTGGTGAATGAATTCCTTGTTTTGCTTTGCTTCTGTGTGTGGCTTTTGCTTTACCTATTAAACTGTCTTTATCTCAACCCATGAGTTTTCTTACTTTTACCTTTTCGATTCTCTCCCCCATCCCACCAGATGTGTGGTGCTTAATTGCCAGATGGATTTAAACCATGACCCTTTAGTACTTATGAAAATATTCTGTTTTAAACTGTAGATTTTATTTAGGTTTTCTAACTTTGGGAATACTCAGTAATTTAGAGTTAATGTACACTTAGAGATGAGAAAATTACTAATTACAGTCCAAAAAGCATGCTAGAGAAGCTCAGCTATTCTAGGAGAAACACACAGAATAGTAGATCAATCTAACACCACCTTGTGTTTCTCTTTCCAGTTTTCTTGTCAGTAACTTATCACTTTGTGCTGTGATTTTATGCTTTTTCTCCTTTCAATCACATTCACTGGTGTGAATCCAGACTAAGTCTACAAGCTTTGATGGCATCACTCTGTATTTACAATAGTATATCAGAGATCAAAATCCTGCACTATTTTAACATGCCTTCCTCCCAGTGAAGCCTCTCTTCTCTAGCAATGAAGTTCCCAGAAAGCACTTTCCCTAGACTGATGCGCATGGTGTATAAATAATTTGGCAGGTGCATTGTATTAATATAAATGGTCTGTCACAGTAGGGATTTCCTTGCAGCCCAAGTGATGTGTGCAGTAACAGAGTGGCAAGTGTGCCTGTTTAACTCTTCCTGCTAGTGTTGTTTTAGTAGGGCTACATTTATTTGCAGCTTGTGGGCGTTGTGATCCTTTCTTCATGTTTTTTTGAATGCATTTTGTTTCTTTTATAAACTAAGTGACCTTTTCTGCAGGTTAATATGAAGGCCTCAAGAATTTCATTCTCATTATGTCCTTTTCCTTAAGAAACTGCATAGTCACAATAGGTTAAAATGAAGGCTGAAATGAAACAGAGAACACAAGGTTGTAACAATGAGATATGAAACTTATTTAAATTTAATCTAATGAAACAAATGTACTAATTGCTTTGAATAAAATTGTAACTACATAATTATTACTGTATTACATGATCCAATAAACTACAGTGTCACTCTTACCGTTACCGTAGTAGTATCTACCCTGTGGATGTAGAGGCTGGCCCTACATCATAATACAGGAGAAATTCATTGTACACCCCCACCTTGTGGGGTAGTTTGGGGGATGGTTTCAAAACCATTGGATCACGATTCAGCACTATCCTGCTTATCTAGTTGTAAACAGCAGCAATATGCTGCAAGTTCCTATACTGTTCCCTCTCTCTAAAAGGCTCTATACAGTTTTCTTAAGTGCCCCTGTTGATACAACATTCCTTGTATGCATCAGAAGCTTTTCATCCTCACAATTCTGTCAGTGCCTTCAGTGCTGTTTTTCAGGGGGCAGGACTGATGCACAAAAATCTGTATAACTTGCTCAAGGTCATACAGAAACCTGTGGCAGAAAACAGAATAGAAATACTCTTACAATTATTGTTGCATAGATATAAGTAATTCAATTCCAGTATATGTAAGAGTAAATATTGAAACTGGATAAATTATTCACAGCAAGCATGTTGTTCTGAATGTTTAACTTCTCTTCTATGTAGGAAATTTTCAGATTGTTATAAATATGTTTATTTTTCCGAAATGCTCAAGCAACATAATCTCATACATAATATTTGCTGAGATAATTGTCTGTATTCACCACTCAGCAGTTATCGGCAACCTGAATTTTTCTGATGGTATGATGTTTTTGAATCTTCTCAGTATTTTGAAGACTATTATGGAATCATTTTTATTTAAGCACAAACATGACCACACATACTTATGAGAATTGAGAAATTTTATAATTTTATTGACATTATTGGAAAAGAAGAACACTTGAATGTACTGTCATGAAAAAAGAAGATACCCAATGTCATCATGGCCAAATCATGAATTTTACTTGAAGTCACAATTGTTTTTTCTCTAAAATGTGCTGTCTAGTGTCCAGAATGCATATGTATATTTCAATACTTTGCTACTGCCTGTGACAAAAATACAGTTAATTAGGCATGCTGAAAGGAGAACTTTAGCTACTTTAATATGTATTGCTTCTGTCACAGAATGTTTAAACAGTGGTGGTGAATCAATTTGAAAACTCCAAGTAGCCTGGTTAATATAAATGAAATTAAAAGTCCAAGGCTGCTTGATAGGCACTTTTTCAGATGTTGGCTAAAATCCTGCTTAAAAAACAGTCCCGACAAGACTCAGCCACAATTACAAAAAAAATCATATTTCAACAAGCTCCCATTTAACTGTCATGAAGGTTTCTGTATTTGCTTTTACATCACTACTGATTACTGAGATATCTGTGTACAAACAGAAGCTCTCCCTTCTATTAGCATGTACCTGATTCATTCACTGACAAAGCATTCCCGTGCTACAAGATCATATACATTTTTGTAAAAATGGTAGAAAGCAGGTGAAAGAAATTTCCCCACTGTTGCTTCTGTTGGCTGGAATCCCCCCTTTCGTCCCGCTCCACAGACAACAGGAACTATGGCCCTGGGCTTTAGCTTCCAGGTAGAGCGGAAATATTACAGCAGGTTCTCTGCTAGCTTTGAATCCTCCTTCTGTGGGATCACCCTCAAATAGGGGGGAGAGTTTCAAAATCAGAGGAGAGCATGATCAAGCTTTTAAGCTTTTCCTTAGAATAAAGATACTGGAGATTCTTATACCTTTTTTTCCTGTTTGGTGTTTGGTTTTTTTTTTTTTTAATCTCCAAATTTTGCCTGATTCTGCGGCATTTGCACATGTAAGTTTAAACCCACTTCTGAAAGTCATCATTCAACTGCATCTCATTTCATGTGCAATCTCAGCAATATGTGTGTCATTTTCAGAGCATCACTAAACCTGTTGTGGGAAAAACAGATTGAGAGGACCCGAAGAGGTGCCTTTTACTCAGAATGGGATTAAAGAACATGTGGCATCCTTGACAGATATGTATTAAACCTTTTCATGAGTATGGAGACTTCAAACTTTACAAGGGGTAATCTATTCTGAACAGATCTCTATTCAAACTAAAGGGGGTTTTGGATGTCTAATCTGAACTTTTCTTCTTGCAATTGTCCTGTCCACATTGGGTGTAGAAAACATTGTATTCCCTTTCAAACAGCTTTTTGCTTACTTTGTGCTTCTTACCATTTTTCACTTAATCTTCTCAATCCCCACTCATTTAGCCTTTCCCTACAGGTTTGCTAGACCTCTCACCATTTCTATTGCCCTACCTTGCGCTTGCTCTCCCTCTGCCTCTGGATTCTTCCTGCAGTGCAATGCTTGCACAGCGCACTGCTGTCCTGCTGAGGCAAGTCTAGTACTGGGCAGAGCATGACAGTATCACATCAGGCTGTATCGTGATGTGAGGGGTGTTTTTGTCTAACAGCATTGCATCATTGACTCATATTCAACTTGTGATTCAGTGTAACCAGACTGTTTTCTGCAGAACAGCTTCCAGACCATTGTTCCTCTTCCAGGTTCTGTGAAATTTATTATGCCTGACTTGGCATATTCCGCTTGTCCCTGGGAGATTGCATCCCATCTTTTCTACCCATTTCTCAAGCTTGTCAAGATGAATCTTCCATGTACCAAAAGTCCTTGTTAGTTCCTTTCCAGGAACTAACTACCCAAGGACTGCACCCACGGCAGAACTCTGACAAGTCCCGTTTGGTACATTGTTCCTTTTTAGCTGTGAAACAATGATGTTGTTGTGTATCCCACTAATATTGTCTAGTCCAAGTTTATCTATCCCTTTTATGAGAATGTCCTCTGGGACACACTGGGTAAAACAACATCTGCAACTTCTACTTCTCCCTCATTCACAAAGCCTCCAGGACAGTAAAGCATATTAAAGGAAATTAGGCTGGTCTGACACAACTTATTCCTGACAGCTCCATTTTTGCTACTATACTCATCTGCTTGTTATCGCCAGATGTGAAAGTATGTGAGTGATAAACAATGCAGTGCTGCCAGTTACTTGGCATATTTGTGTGTGCCATTACTTAAGAAAACCAGTTACGGCTTGAACTGGTCAAGCATTTTTATGTTTTTAAGATCATAAATATTTATGGAATATATTTTGGGGTAAAAATGTTTCATTTTATAATGAAAACTTGTAGAAAAACACAATTTTACTTAAAGTATTTGTCTCTTATCTCTTATCCTCCATTTCTCCCCTTCCTTTCTCTATCAGATGAAGATATATGAAAAAAGGAAGCAAAGTTATAAATATTATCAAAAATGAAAACTAAACCAAGTTTGTAGTGTAATTTCTGGGTACTATGAGTATATTGGGGGAGGCCAATCTCTTTTTGGAGTGTTCCTTCCTGTCACATATATTTAAGAAAACAATTACACTATAGAAATAGTCCTTCCTTGGAATTGTAAACCGTGCATAGTAATTCATAGTTATATGCATGTATCTAGATCACATTTAAAACAAAAGACAAAATTACTCTCTGCAATCCCCTTTGTCGCCCCTTTCCATTATAAAAACAGTATTACGTTTGCATGAGCAAACGTTGAAACAATAGGCTGTGTCCGTGTAATCTTAATTTGGCCTTTCTGAATATGTTTTCAATATTGTCTTTAATCATATGATTGTGTTTTTTTCTTTCATGAAAATCCTGTCGTTCCGTGCAGAATGAATTGTATTCTTGTATTTTCACAAACTGCTATTGCATAGATTGTTCCCCATCCAGTTCTTAAGTTGTCTTAATTCTCCTTCAAAAAAAACTCATCCATGACTCAAATGCCTTCTTGTAAACTGTGGTTTTATTCCAGAACCAAAGAAAGGATTTTTATGTCTCTTGCCCACTCCATCTGTTTGCCAAGTACTGCAGTTTAAAAGTATCACTAATGTGGCTGAACATGTATAGGAAATATCCCTATCGAGCCTCAAAGTGCCTTACTACAATACAAATGCTAGTAGAAAACACGTTTGTCTGCTTTTTATTTTTCCCACACAGAGAAAATGAGAATGCAGTAAGAGCAGCAGGGTGCGGTCTCTGCCCAGCACGCTGGAACCTCCTGTATTTCTTCCCCCGCAGGTTGTTTCCGCGCTGCCTCCCCTTTCCTACCAGGGCACAGCAGAGCTCACCCAACAGACACATACAGGCCACAGTCCTTGCAGGAAACACCTATTTCCTAAGACTTCACTCAGCTAAACAACCCCAAAATAAAACCAAAGTTCACAAACTCTGTTTCCTTGCAAACGGTTAACATGAAAGCAGAAAGCATTAAGTGGGTGGGACACAAATACACCTGTGCCTTGTTACTAGACTAGGAACAGCTGTGTTGTGTAACGGAGAGGATAAAAAGTTCTAGGTTAAGGGGAGAGCTTCTGCTCTGGTAGACTTGGGTTTGTGGTAAAAGGCTTCATCTTTGAATGCCTTTCTATTTCTGTATTGCCTGAGTGCACTTGTTTTTCTGAAAGGTAAGTCTTTGAGGGGGTATTAATTGAATTCAGGGAGGAATTTCAGTGTCCTTTTTTGTTTTGGGTGGGTAGCTATTGATAAGACTGTATATTGAATAGTCATATTTGTGAAATATAGATAGAAAGTTCTCTTAAAATAGTTGCTAGCTACTCCTTGCTTATTAATACTAGGAACAACAAAATATTATTAATAAACTAGCATGTTAAGGCATGACTCTAAAAATTCATCTATCTCACTTCATTTTCAAAGTAGGTTCAAGTTGTGTTCTTGCTTTATAATCTGTTTAGATTATAGCCAAGTTTCTAGTGATGAGGAAAAAATCCTCACACATTCCTGCACTTTGTTTGCTGATATTAACTTCCAAATTTTGCTTCTTTTATAGACTTCTTATACTTTGTTGCTTGCTGCTCAGGTAAAGACTGCAAGCACTTACCTAAGGCATTCCTGTACTCTCAGTACACAGCAACCTGAATTAAGGCAATATGGATGCTAAGTGTATACAGCACAGCATCTCTCTGGTCTCGCTCATGTTGCGTGGGCTACCAAACCCTTGTAATAATTGATGGGACAAGTGAAAAAATGTGTGTTCCTTTTTGTTGGGGTGGGAGAAAGGACTGATCTCTGAAAACTAGACAAGGCAGCGTTTTCATGCTGAAAAGGCTGAGGTAGGTTTAGGGGAAGGCCTGAGCACCTGTGCCTGTGCTGTAGCTGGCTGGTGGCTGCAGGACCTTTGCATGGTGTTGAGAGTGGGGTTGTTACAGCTGATGTCTAATACAATGCCTAGATGAGTCGGCTTCTCTCATCTGTTTGTTACTGTGTGGTTTGAGGAATCAAGTGCTGACACTTCTGTTAAGATGTATCAGACTTACAAAATTTTCCCTGTGTGTATATATGATAGTTTTGATTCTGAAATAATTACATGCCTGTGGGAACGAGGTAGATCTGGACAAAGACAAACTTATATTTTACTATCTGCACGAGGTATGAAGAATACTATCTTCATGTATTATTACCATGCATATAACCTCCCTCTTTCTGTATTATTGAAAATGTTTTGTTTTCAACTTCAGCCTCTTAATGTTATGTTGATGCAATGGAACATATTTTCCTGTTAGGAATCATTGGTATTTTAAAACTTTTCAAGACACATGTGTATTCCCAAGTCTATAAAGTATTTGCAGATAGATACCAAAAAAAGGAAAATTGTTTTTCAGAAGTTATTCTTTATCTATAAGCTGCCTTTTTTCTTAATTGTTGAATGAAATGGTCCTTTGTAGAGACTGAAAACACTGCCTCTTTTGTGTGTGAAGTTGAACGTAAGTGCTTGTTACTGTTCTCATTGCATTCCTCTTCGTTATGGTGGTCCTTGGTATATGGAAGTGGCATATGTAAGACCTAACTAAAGCTTCTTCTTTAAACCACTCTTGCCACTTACAAATTATTTGTGAAGTCTTTTTTTAAAAAGCTCTTGTTTCCTAGTGTTTTGGGTGATAAATATTTTTGCTGAGTTTTGTTTTACTGTTTTTTCAGAAAACCTGAAATAGACAAACCTTGCCTTTTGTCACAAGGTGAAAAAAGACATTTTTCATTGACTTAGTTTCCAGGGTAAATTTTCATTTCCCCAGGGAAAGCAATTATATTGATTAGCTGTGAAATTTGCAAAATAGTGATGGGTCTGTGACATCTGCTGAAAGAGTTCAGAACATTGCACTGGAAACATTCTTTATGAAATCTAGTGTATCATCTTCTGTTTTTCTGTGGAGTTGCAACAATTTCTCTTTGGCCTAAGAAGAGATTAATATGGGTTTTCTGATGAAAACCCTGAACAGGAGGCCTCACTCTTGCTGCCAAGGAGCTTGGCTGACTTGCTGAGGATCAATCAACTGTGTTAATTTCTGTAACGCCGAACTCAGCCAGTCAGAATGTCTTGAAAGAAACCAAGTAAAGGACAAGGAATCTGTCCTTTAGCTTTCCCTCCCCTCACTTCTCATTTGTGAAGTGAGGATAATACTTTTCTAACTTACGGGGTTTTGAGGTAAATGTATATACATCTATTTATGTCCTGATCTGCTTGAACATGTGCAGATGTTCCTGGCTGCATATGCTTACTTGCACATTTATTCTCTGGAGCATACTCCTATGAGGTAGCTACAGTTGAAGTTTAAGAAGCCCATACCCAAGATGAGCCCTTCTGGACATTTCTACACTTAGCTTTTTTCTTCCAGTGATACAGCTTCAGACATACAGATACAGCTAAACAGTGCAGCCATTTCGGAACGTATCACTGCAAAGAGTAGGTGGCACTTGTACCAGTCCCTCTGTGCATTGAGGGCCTGGTTTGCGTCAACTAGCAAGAGTAATGTCTGTTTAGTGCAGAACTACCAAACAAACAAGCCTGTGGTTACTATGGAGATGTTCGTTTTGAATCAGATTGTAGCTTATGCAAACCTAATTAGTTCTCAGTATGGAGCAGGTATTTGTTCTGTTAAGTTTATTGTCATTTTGCGGTGAAGGCCCAATAACTGCTTGGTTTGACTGTGTACAGATGGCATTCATTTAATAGAGTGTAACTTGACTGGAATCCTGCCTCATAAGGGTGGCAGAAATAAACTGTAAAATCTTATTGACTCACGGAACAATAGGTCAGAAGCTTGGTGTATGCAAATCAACACCTCTGGCTTGGGAGTCAGCAGAGCACCATCAGTTTATGCCAGCTATCTCATGTTGGTTGTCTGAGACCTCTTTTAATGTGGTAGCTAGAAAATATAAACAAATCCCATCTTTGTTCTTGATCTTGTGAAGATTGCCAATTTATCTGTTTTGCCTGCTAACATTTTTAGGATCTGTTATCGAAACTGTGTCTACTTTCAAGTTGGAACACAGATTGGCTGTTCAAGTTTTGCTATTCAGTGGCTTCCATGGGCATTTGGGAATAATTCAAGTGTGTCTCCTTAGGCTTCTGCTTTGGGTGGCCGTGCTGCTTTTCTTGGCGAAAGGAGTAACTTTTCACCCAGTTTGCACTTTCTTTGTACCTCTTAACAATGTGGTTATTCACTAAGATATGCTCTCAGTGTTTTCTTTGATCATATTACTCAGTTGATGGTGAATGAAAAACAAAAATATGAGTCAAATTGGAAAAGAAAAAATGTTTGATGCTTGCAAAGACATGAAAGTCCAATTTATCAGACAAAAGGCCTACACTTCATCAAAGCAGCTTGTTTTTTCAAGAATCCTCAATGAAATCTTTTTTATTTAAATGAAGAGTTTCATTTTCAAGACCTTTCAATTTCTACTGGAATAATGGTAAATTCCCTTTGAGTCAATGTCATATGGAATCATGTTGCTAATTGCTTATGAATGTTCTTAGCCATTAAAAAAAGGAAAAAATTGATCTCCAGATTTTAATTTCTTTTTCAGAAAACACTAGACCAATTTTATTCCTCTTGTTATTTCATGGATTCATTAGAATAGATTTTTGGTAAAATTTGCTTTATTTTATTTATGGTTTGTGGCTTGTGACAAAAACAAGACGCTGTTACACGCCACCACATTAGGCAGCAGTACTTATTTCTATTTGTACAAATAGAAACCAAAGGAATAGCAATAGCCCTTGAAATGCCTTTTTTCTTCCTCATCAGCTACTAATCATGTTTTATATAAGAAGTTCTCCTACAAATCCAGACTAATGTGAAGATCTCTGAGCTTTAAAAATCTTTCAGTGAGATTCAGGAGTAAACGTTGTAGATGCTCTACTGCTTAATAATTTGACCCTTTTAAAATTCAGTTAATATGTCCTTTTCTTTTAAATCTGTTTTGTTTCAACATAAGAATTCAAAGTCTAACATGAGAAATGCAAATACTTAGTAATGAAAGCTTCCTTGGAAGAATTAGCAGTTAGATGCTTATATCAGAAGTGGGTTAATGACAAATTCAAAGAACTTCGTAATTTAGAAAAACAAATATTAGCAATTTCAGGATAATACTTAACAGGTGATCCTTTTCAGTTCCTGAAAAGTGCTTCCCACAGCTGAATTGAGTTAGTTTCCATAGTGGCATGTTTTTCATGCTCATTCCAATGCATATTGAAGTCAATATATGTGCCCTGATACATGTTCCCCAGGGCTTATTAAAGTCATTTTTAGAAGAAACAATGTAATAACTTAAACAGTTTTCTTCCAGAAAATATGAACTGATTCCAACCCCTATTTAGAAGCTTGAAAAAGCTCTGTACTTGTGAAATATCATCCAAACATGCAAATACTATCTAGTGTTCTGGAGGGAGCTCTCTAACTCTCTTTGTCAGCAACTGACATGAACTTAATATATTAGGCTTTACAGAAGTCTTATTTATTGAGACAAATCAAAGTGCTGCCAGCATGCTCATCTGCCGTGGAACTAATTTTTCATGTCATCTGTTGTGTGAACAGGAAATGAAAAAAGCTTTCTTTAGTTACAGATCTGATCTGTGTGTGGAAGAAAATGGATGGGCTAAGCTCTACAAGAGAAATTCACTTGTAAAGATGTACAAATAGTGCATATACAGATATATACGCTTGCATGTGCCAAGGGTGAACTCCAAGTATTGCGCTTTCCGCAGTTGATATCAGAGCAGTGGAGGCTGACAACAGAACAGTTTCAAAGCTGAAGTCAGGTTTTACCATACAGAGGTACAGACATATCTTACAGGGAAAAACACAAGTAAATTAATATTTAGTTTACATCATTATGGTCTCCTTTCCTATTTAGGTGGAGTAATCTGTAGATTTATATTTTTTTCATTACAGACAAGATCTGGATTGCCTCTGTGGTCTCTTTAGTTTATGATGAGCTTGATATAGTTGTGTATCCGATAGCCTCACAGAGGTCAGTTTGCTCAGAACACCAGAGTCTTCCTTCAGTCTCTACAGCTCCAGAATCCATCCTTTGGAGTCCAAGACCTGGAAATTCACCCTGGTTTGTCCCCTAAATTAATGCTGAATTTTATAAAGTATTACATTTTTTTAATGAGCCCTTTCATTTAATGCGATTCATTGCTGTGTTCTCTTGAGACTTCCATTTTACACACCTTTGCAAGGACCCCTGTGGTAACCAGCAGACAGAATGCCACCACTCTGAAAGTGGACCTGGCACACATCTATTCAGTGTGTGATGCTAAGCCAGCCCTCTGACATATTGGAACAGAGGGTGCAATTGTACAAGGATTTAATTTGCATAGCAAAAAGGTGTGAAATGTAATGTGACTTATTACAGCAGTGGAAGTGAACTTGGGGTTACTGGAAAGTAAGGTGCCCTCTACTAAAAATATTACTCTTTCTACTTTAATATTCTACTTTTTCTTAAATAATTTTTAGAGGAGAATAACTGCAGAGAATGACATGTGGAAGACTGACCTCAAATTCTGCATATCAGTCTTACTGCCACAGTAATTTGGAGAAAAATCACTATTCTCTTCAAAATGCATTTCTTGCAACTTGGATGTATAATCAAGGGAAGTTCACCCTCCTCAAGATATTTATTCTGAAATTTTAGCAAATACTGCATTCAAACCCCAAAGCTTGGAATGTTTTGATAGCAAGCCTAAAAGTCATAAGAAAGATTTATGAAAATAATGGGTGTATTAATTAAGTCTGTGCAATGTAGGGTCTTAGTTTGGCAAGACAGCTTTTCCTGCACATCTTCTTATAGAGTGAAACTGTACTGTTTAGGACAGCAGTTTTGGGATCGATCAAATTATGAAATTTCTGACTCTACCTGACAAGAAAAAAACCCAAACACATTGCAACTGGAATGTACTGAATCTTTACAGGCAAGACTAAAGAAAGCTGGAGAAGACAAGTTAATTTTGTCTCTTAATACAATACATACATTTTCTGTGATGTATTAGTCTGAAATTACTCAGTAGCTGAAACGGAACAAGAAAAAGGACGTACTTTCATATGTGTAACTAATCAATAAAACTAGTAAAATTGAATATTGGAGGATGCTGAACAGTTAAATGAGTTAAAATTATTAAATTCATGAAAGACAAGTCAATCAAGGACTTAAAATTAGGAGATAACAACCATAGATCCCAGATTGCTGGACCACTCATGTTGCTATGGCTTTTCCTCATATCAAGTCCACTGAAACCAAAATACAGCTCTTGCCCTTGATCTTTTTCCTATAATGCATTTAACACTTAACTAGTTATGAGTCATATTGTGTTGCAAAGTTGACTGCTATTTCATATTATCATATTGTCGTCTAACAACTTGCCATGGAAAAGCTTGCAACTACTTTTATTTTAAGTGAGATTTTAAACTTATGAAATGAGTGAAGAAATAGCTGTACATGTCCTAATAATGAGAAAATAACTGTGGTTTCAAAATGACACATCAGTTACTGCATTAGAGTTGGAAGTTTCACTCTATTCCATGCCTGACTTCTGAGGATTCAGCCTATATGGAATATGCAATAGCCCTTGAGGTGTTGTGCTGGTTTGTTTTTTTTTAGTAGAGTATTCTGAGTTCATTTATGTAATATATCAAAAGAAACCTCTAAAACATCACCTTGGTACATTCAAGCTTGGGTCTTTCCCTTCCCTCTAGGAGTACACTGTTATATTTTGAAAGACACTTTGGTGCTACTGCATTGTTTTTTTTTAAGGAGCAGATTTCGGTGAATGTGAGGGGCAATAGCTCAGTTGCCCAGTGATGGGAGACAATATTTGCTATTAAGTTTGAGCATCTAGTGGCCAACCATTATGATGCCTTAGGGTGGAATTTTGGCACTCAAGCTGGTTTGTAAATCTAAAAGTCACAGAAGACTCAGAAATGAATAAAGGTTGAGACTATATTGGACAGTTTCTTTCTTTTTTCTCTTCCCTCTACTGTCTCAGTCCCTCTTGTGGTAACAAATGCAACTACTCTAGAGGTGACACATTGTTTTGGGCACTTTAAGAATCACTTTGTCTAAGCAAAGTACTTATCTGTATAAAGATACCCCAGTATTTAATGATGATGATCAGCTATGTTGAGTCATAAGGGGAGATTCTGAGTACAAAGTCATTCTTCCAGGGAGGTTCTAGAATTTTATTTTTGTGTTTTGTTCCAAGTTTGCAAACCAAAGGAAAGAATTTTCCTGTGATAAGTTACACTCAGACTGTGTGCCATAAAGAATTCAAATTAAGTGTCAGTATGAAAATAAAACCGTTATTTTTTATTCAAGTGCTCCAATAATCTTTCTAATGGAAATAAAAATAAACCCTTGTGACAAGGTACCAAACAGGACAGGAGCTGTACCTATTGGAGAGAACCTGAAATATAATGCCAGCTCCAGGCAGACTCAGTTTTGATAGTACTTTGTAATTCTGAATGCACCTTTATACGTTCTTCTGTTATACTTTTTCTTTCCTGCCTTCCCACTCTAAACTTGATTAATATTAATCAGCACAACTCAAAATTAAAAAAAAAAAAAACCTGCCAAAAAACCCCACCCATTCACCCAACAACAGCCAAAGAAAACAAAACATTTGTTCTGCTCTGGGATTTTTTTACTTAGAAATGTGGAAAGGCAAGAAGTCTGAGAAGCAAAGAGCAGGGAGAGGGAAGATTAATGTCTGGCTTTTGTTTTATTTGTCCTCTTTGGTCACTGAACAGTCCTCTTAAGTCGTGAGAAGTGATTACCAAATGCTTCTTCATTTCACATATTACTTACTATTAACACAGAGCAACTGCAGTCATATTTATTTCATAGATGTTTCCCAGCATTTGCAGAGTAATCTACAGCAACAGGTCTCTCTATGAGATTTTTGGGGCTAGAGTCCTACAAAAGGGCTGTCAGAGCATATGATGAATCTGTTTCTCCATAAACTTTCAGTTATATTTTAGTTCATAATTATTCAAAATAATAAAAAAGACAATAATGTAATCTTAAAGGATGAAAAAATAAACAACAAAATTGAATGTAGTATTTCCACATGGGAAAAACTGTTATTTTGCATAAGTTTGCAGGAAACATGAGTAAAATCTGGATGCATATATTTCAGCTCATGCTTTATGATGATATATTGACCTCTGTTTCCAAATATAACACACTATCACAGCCGTTAAATAAAATCTGTTCTCTGAGAACCTTTGTGTTACACAGTAATGTCTATCAACTTCACCTACTCTCTCTCCTCTTTGCAATCACATTTTGTGGCACTTACAGAAATGTTTTGATATCTGTGACTGAAAACTGAAGTGTTGCATAAACATGATCTATCACCATTTTACAGCCTGTAAAAGGCTGCAATGGAGAAAATTTAATGTCCTGCAGTCTGGGAAAGAGACAGTGCCTTGCAGTGCTCTGTGGACCACATTGCTCTCAAATTGTTTGGGCTAGGGTAAGAAGTAGAGACTAAGATTAAATGTTGAAAATATCTTTGAATGTTGATAAACTTGCTGTGTTAATTAACCTATAACCACAGTAAACTATTCCAAATGTCAGAACAGAGGTATCATAAGTGATATCATAAGAACCATAAGAAGTACATACTCAACAGTTCAATGAGAGTTACAGTTGTTCTACAAGCCTGCTAGTCACTGGCCTGTAAGACACAAAAGAGAAAAGATGATAAACCAGTAAGAAATCTGCCACCAATTTCATGGTCTGTACCATATGGGTGTGCTTTGTATGGTAATTAGAACCAAGTGGATGTGAACACTTCACTGAAGGCCTTCTAAATAAGGAACAAGGATACCAGAGAATCCTGTTTGGCTCAAAGTTGTTAATTTTGCAGAGTCTAAACTAGTCTAACATAATACTGAACCTTTGCTCATATGAATTTTCCAAATTTAAAATGAATGATCCCACTGTGCTGTCAGAGGTGTGGCAGGACTGAAGCCAAATGCATTATGTATAAGAGGATCACTTGTGTTCACTTCTTGATTACTATCAAGAAAAATTGCTGTCATTTTCTTTACTAAAGCAAGAAACCAGCTATTAACCAACATAGCTGCTCAAATTGGACACCTAAAATATAACTAATATATAACTTATAAAATAATTGCTCTCAGAGGGGGTGTCCCAGTTTCTGCCAGGGTAGAGTTAATTTTCTTCACAGAAGCCAGTGAGAGACTGTGTTTTGGATTTGGGATGAGAGAATGTTGATAATGTGCTGATGTTTTGAGTTACTGCTAAACAGTCAATGACAGTCCAGCTTCTGGTGCAGGCCTGCCAGTGCGGAGGCTGGGCATGCACGGGAAGCTGGAAGGGGACACAGGCAGGACAGCTGACCCAGGCTGGCCAAAGGGATATTCCATACCATGTGATGTCATGCTCACTATATAAAGCTGGGATGAAGAAGGAAGGGGTGGAGGGATGTTTGGAGTAATAAAAGTAAATGGAAGATGGTGTCTGTCTTCCCAAGAAACCATTACGTGTGATGCAGCCCTGCTTCCCTGGAGATGGCTGAACCCCTGCCTGCCCACGGGGAGTGGAGAATGGATTCCTTGTTCTGCTCTGCCTGCATGTGCAGCTTTTGCTTTACTTAATAAAGTGTCTTTATCTCAAACTATGAATTTTCTCACTTTTACTCTTCTGATTGTCTCCCCGTCCCACTGTGGGGGAGTGAGTGAGTGGCTGTGTGTTGCTTAGTTGCCAGCTGGGGCTAAACCATGACAGGGGGAAGAAATACCAAAATTTAAAAAACTAAAATATATCTCTATTCCTGAACAGTGCAAATAAGTGCATTTCCTGTGATGAATATAATGAACTTCTGTATTTCTGTAGCTTGCTTCATAAATTGGTCTATAAATTCTTTAAATCATGAATTTTCTTAGAAACTTAAGTCTATGCTATATTCCTTCACAGAGCATTATTCTGGTCTCCCAGATGCATAATCCACAGTGTTTCTGGAGAGTGAGCAGCATATCATGGCAGTTGTAGTTCACAGTTAGGGTATATTCTGTTTTCCCTGTATTGGACCCAAACTTATCTTCACATGTCATATGACTATTGGCTATGTTAGGCTGTCAATCACCACTTTGTCACACAAATGTCCCTGCTTTTTCAGGAGTAAGTGTTCTGTGTATGTCAGTCTAACAGGATCACCTTTGAACTAAAGTAGACAGAGAGGGTCTAGAACCACTACAATAAAAGATAGGTTTTTGTCAGAGAAAGTTTCTTACCATACGGTCTACCCCAACCAAACTAAATCTTCTGTGGCAGTTTGGAGGAAGTGTTTACTATTACAACAGAGAGAACCATGAGGGTCTGAAGATGGGGAATATATCAAGTAGAAGCCATTTAATTTCAGTTTTGACTCAACATATGCATTTCCTCTCTCCAGAGTTACAGAATCTCTAGTACTTAGGATTATAAGATATATATGGTACCAAAACAGAGATACTCTCAATACAAGAAGATAAAAAACTTGCACTGAGTTGGTGAATACTGATGCAGTGACACTTTCCTCCCTCTTTGAACTGCATTTTCATGTTTAATTTTTCAGTCTTGTTTTGGTATCGCAGCAATACTTCTTGTCAGACCCTGGGTTCAAACAGACCCAATCTCTTTAAATCTGAATGAAAGTTAATGAATGGTTGTGTCTGCTGATGTGATAAGGCATTCTGTTCCCAAAACTTGTACAAAAACTACTGTATCGTTTCCTTGTTCTCATGTGTTCAAAGAAAAAAATGCTTGCACTTTTTCTGCTCCTGTATACAAGAGATCCTCCTTGCCAAACAGGCCTGCTCTGGGCCCAGTGTTGCTCTGACCTTTACAGATTTATTAACGTGTCAGGCTCAGGTAATTCAAGGACTGCTGGTGGAAATAATATCTTAATAGAAGTAGACAAGTATTAAGGAAGAAAAAAACCTCCCTTCGATTGTGGGAGATCATTTGAGTTTATCTCAAACCTGAGAAAGGGATTGTTTGTCCAAAATCATGTTTGCTTTTTACCAGCCTGCTAATACCTCCCTTTTACCAGTCGTGCTAATAAATATTGCCTGCAAATCTATTCCATTCTGTCCTTTAATCACGAGTAGCTACAACCCTACAACTACACAATGTACTAGCACAACAGCATAATGGAGAAAAGACACATCTATTTTTGAATTAGACTCAAGACCTGGGGTGCTTTGGCTGTTCTGATGTTTTATTAGTCTATGATAAATTTCAAATCATGATGAAAGAGGTGGCAGTCAAAATTTTAACTCTGCTAGGATTTCTAACCTCCATGACTCTGAATGTAATTTGCAACAGAATACACTGAAATTATATTCTTGTTAACTGATTTTTTTTGCTTGAAGGCAGTGGTGATTTTTGTTCTTGTTTAATATTCTAAATTGTTTTCAGTATTCTAAGCTTGGCATGCTGACTTTTGAAGTGTTAAACAAGTAAATATAATGGATGTAGGTTGTTGAGTGATTGTTTGTTTTGGAAATACTGCAAGTTTAACTCTTTTCAAGGAAAGAGGAAAAAGAGGGATAATACAACACAATGTTGACAATGTTCACTGTAGCCTGGTTGAGGGAACTGAGTAAATATTTCTTTTTGCATGTTAATTTCAGTGTGCACTGGATATTATTTTCATGACATGTCAAACTAAATCACATATCTGTCCAAAGAGATGGGTGAAAAACCCTGCATTTAGTTATTTAGGTACCCTTTTATGGATAATTGCATGACATTTGAAGGTTAGATTTCATGTTTAGAGATGATGCTACAAATAATGATGGGGAAGGAACAGTGTGGGTGAAACGTAGATGCATAACAACTCTAGAAATGCAGCTTGGCAGCTAGCAGGTAGAAAATGAGCATTGATGCTGACAGCTGGAGGACAGTACCAATAAATGAAATGAGGTAGCACATAACAAATCTGGCATCATAATGCAGATAATAGAAAAAAATCTGGGTGTTTCTGTAGAGTTTTTTTCAGCCCAGTATGGAGGTACAGAAAAAAAAGTACCAGAAACATTGAGGAGAGTGCCATACAAATGGAAACTTAATGATGATGGGTTTTGACATTCCATATTATTCCCTCAACAATTAAAAAAACAAAGAGAAAACATGGATATTTTAAGGCATTGTGCCACTGTTGAAAATAAGGCAGCTTTCACTAGCATTTCTACTCTGTTAAAATTCACATGTCAGCATCTGACCTCAGAGCTGCTGAAACATGAAGCATCTGAAGAGTGTGTCCATCCCATTTCTCACACTCAGTAGTGCTTTGTAATATAACATGTTCAGCTACGGCCAATCAATCTTACGGGATATACTGCAGCACAAGAAGTTACACTGCAAATCATGAAAAAATGTTGGAAAATGTCGGGTTTTAACTACTCATTTTAAAGAGGAGTTTGATCAACTTTAGTAAATAGTTAGACAATTTCCATTGGAATAATCCTCCAAACTTAAAACTGGATAAAATCTATGGTTATTAGAGATGGTGGATTTCCTGCAAACTCTATGCAGAAGAGCAGCAGGTAATTATATCTTGGTGTTCAAAGCTGCATTATTCCACAATTCTTCAGCAAAGTAATTTTCTGCCGTTTCTGTGTAGCCTTGGTAAATGACAACTCTCTCGTTTGTAGCAGCTCTGCCTGCATGCGTTGGAGCCAGGCAGGAGAGGGTCAGCCTTGCCTGTAGCCACTTTCTCTCCCCTTTTTCATGCGACCTGGTACTCACAGAAAGCAGGAAAAGAAAGCACATATGGTTTACTGTTCTCAGTCTTTTCTCAAATCTTATGTTGGAACATAGTGGATAAGCTCTCTAGACTCCTTATGGACTGCTTAAACATAACATTCAGCTGAGAATCTAAAGTAAACACGTGTGAAACTGTAGTCCTTTTGCAGGAAAGGAATAATGGACTGTAAGAGGAATTGTAAACTGCATAATGCCTGCTGAGTTGGACATACACCATCCAGTAAGGAAGCAGTAGCAAATGTAATGTTTTCCCTAATTAACTGTAATTGTTACAATGCAATATGCATCTCAACATTCACACATCTTGATTAGTTACATGAATTGCTCAGTATTTTATAATGGATGTATGGAGGAGAATTTACATGTACGTGATCTCCCACCAGGGTACCTGAGTACCTTTCAGGATATATAATGTTATTTAATGTTTGTTACAATGCTTCGATCTTTTCCTGTAAGAGGCAGCAGCAAATCAAGTGGAGTATTTTTGTTTTGAAATTATAGGTGTTCTTGTGATTTATTTTTGTTTATAAGATCTTGCACTTTGTAGAGGCTAGAGAACTTGTGATTAGTGAAATTGCATTGTACCTGAGGCAGGTGATTCTTAATTTCCGAAGCAGTTTATTCACCATACTTGGTCTTGCCTCATGAGAAGCCTTGTTCATTGTTACAGAGCATTTAATTTTCGGTGGGTAAGGGACAATTTCTAGGCATTATAGTAAAACTCTGTTATACTTAAGGGTTCCTAAAATCTCAAAAGCTTCCTTATCTAAGCATAATTGTAACAGCATTTGAATTAATTAAGCTTTTCTATTTGTCTGTTAAAGACTTCATCATTCTCTCACGCAAGTTTCATGTAAAATCCATTATTTCTCTGGCTTTGATTTTTGGTTCTTTGAATCTCTGTGGTGTGAATCCTATGAATTTTCCATGCGAGACACTTAATTTTGGAGTTACCATGGTTTTTAAGGCAATGCCACAGATGCTTTGGGCACAGCCCACTCCCATGAAAATCCTAGGCTCACGGGCTGATCTAATTGCCCACAATTTGGTTTCCTCTGGTACTGAATGTGCACTCGGTTCTTGAGAGGATCACTAACACCACGCTGACAGGGCCCACACACATAATAGCAGAGGAAACGAGTGGAAAACTGGAAATAATAAGGGCGTGCGTGACAGACAAGATGATAATAGAAGACAATAAAAGTAGTGAAAAGGAGGGAGGGGATTAAATGATCAGGTGTTTCAATTGCTTGCTTTCTGTAACTGGACAGAAGGTTCTCTACTTGCCTGCTGGAGTTGTGTTTTCAGAATGTACTTAATCAGAATGGTTGCGAACAAAATAAATAGAAAGGTGTGATCTCTTAAACGATTGTCCACTTTCGCTATCCTTCCATAGCTTATTTTTGGTAGTTTTGAGTCTTGTGGATTTCTGTCGTAAGTCTTTACGAAATACTTACCCAATAACATGATCTATATTTATACTTTTTACTATTTTTTTATATGAAATTTAATAGCCAGAGTTTTGGATATTTGTCTGCATCTTAAAAATGTCTTTTAACATAAGCTAATCTTATTTCTATCCAGGAATCTGGTCAGGATTTACTGCATCTCACCTATCACAAATGTCCTTGGAATACTATAATAGCTGCCAGCTATGCTATTAACTAACAGTTCTCAGCCCTGTATCTGTTAACTTTTCTTCATTATCAGTGCCAGTCTCAAACTGCAAACAGTTCATTAACATAGTCCTCCATTTGCACAAAAAATCCCCTTGGAAGCAAAAAAGCTGCTACTACTACTTTGTTCAGACTGACCAAACCATTCTGTCTACAGAATGCCTCCTGATAGAAATGTTCCTTCAACCTTACATTGCTAGAATTATCATGGTTTCATCTGATTTAATTAATAACTAAAGGAAAACAAAAACAAACCACAATAAAAACAACCCAAAACAAAAACCCCACAAATGAGATTACCTGTGATGTTACTCACTTATTTCTTCATTCTGACTCAAGGCTAAGCCAGATTGTTAGAAATACACTTAGAAGTCAAGTGACTAAGAGGTGACTAAATGGTGCGCTTATCAAATTGCCTGTATCTTACAGTGATAGAATAAATGTAAGGAAAAAAAAATGTGGTGACTAAAAGGGAATTCCTGATGACAGAGCATCACATTTTATACAGTTGAGGAAGACCATTCCTCCAGCAAGACTTTGCAATGCAGCAATCTTTTAATGCACACAGTGCACACTAGGGGGAAATGGCTTGCCAAGAGAGTGATTCCAATTTAAAATCAACAGTGGTTTCTTATGCCTGAAGAATTATCTTTCCTTCAGAGTGACTCTTTGGGGCTGCCTTAATAGTCTTTACATTCAGTACCACTGCCATAAGGTCACTGAGGGAAGAGGGGAGAAAAAAAATCCTTCACGCAACATAAGAAGAAATAACAGGAAAGCTGTAGAGAGGGTTGTGAGAAAATGTTCTAACTGTGCAAAACCCATAATTGTGACAAAATGGCCTAAATTCAACCTTTTATCAGAAAGAACTATTTACAGTGCTTACTCTGAGCTAAGGAACTACCATAGAGGGTAGGATCCTCAAGCGGCATAACTTGTTGCAACTCCACTGACAGTGATTTGTATCAGTTAAAAGTTCAGCTCCTGAAGCTTAAAATGGGTAGGTAAACAGTGGGAAATAAACATATCGGGTAGATTCACTATGTCAGAAACTGTAGTTTTTATTTGATAGACAACTAAGTGATGCTTTAAAATACTAATTTAAATGAAAATCAGGATCAGAATTATGCATATTTTATCTAACTCTATCATGCCCTTTGAAGCAAAGAAAACTCTCCCATTAATTTCTAGGGTAAAAATGAGTGCTTTAATTTATCTAAAAAATGCGTAAAAATAATAACATTATCATACTGGAAAAACAGTCTTAAAGTATACAATGTTCAGACTTCTGAGAGGATAAGATCAACAAATTGTTTTCAGGTCTTCGTTTCTTTATCGGAACCAGTGTAAATTCCACTTGTCTCTCACATACTTGTACATGTAGTTCATTATGTCCAAGTATTACAACAGGAAATACTTGTCGAGTGTGTCTCTGTACACATATATGTGTACACCTAATTATTGAAAATAAAACACTACAGAATATTATACTTAAGACTATGTTGAGTTTAGAATAAATCAAGCCTTTTGTTCACTTAGAATAGTTGTGAGACTGACATTGTTACTTGAATATTATTTCATATTTGCTGTAGGCTACTAGAAGGTTTACTCCTGTAACTGAACAGAAACTGTTAAACCTAAAATAGTGAGGGGGAAAAAAATAGTCTTATTTTCTCATATTATAGTTGTTTTGTCAAGTTTCTTTTGAAATATCACTGTATACAGGATCACAATTATGTAAAAATGTACCTTAAAAGAAATACAGCCATACAGTGATAGCATGGCATGGTGCAAATCTTAAAATGGTGAAGGAGTTACTTCATTAGTGCTTGAACAGCTCGCTGCAGTTTTGCTCCTACCTTTCAGATTTGTGCGTACAAAAAAAGTCATAATTTAAGGAACAGTTGTTACATATGAAAAGCTTTTTTCCCAACTCTTTAAATGGGAAGTGGAGGGATAGAAATAGAAGTAAAGAGTGAGCATTAAAATGTGTTACAAATTACCTTATTCTGAAAGAAGCAGATTTCTTCCAAATATGGGACTGGGAGTCAGATTCAAAATTCTTCTAAATCATGTTCAGAACTAGCTTTTTTGTTCAAAAGGACACTCTAAGTATGAAAGATACTGTTTAGAAACATGTATAGCCCTAAAGCTGGGAGATAAGGAAGGATCGTGATGTCTTAAACATTAATGAAAATAATTTTAAATATTATAGTTCTATAGGTAGAACATTAGAGTAAAAAGGACTCTCGATTTTATTCCTTCATGTTTGTTTCCTATACTCAAAATTAGGATGATTTGTTTTGTACATTTTCTCACATCTAAAGATGGCAAATGAGGTAGGTGGTGCTGTACCAGGAATGATGTCAAACATTAAATACTCAAAATCTCATGGGACAGTTGGTTGCTTCAGATTCAGTTTTTTCTGGTATGTAAACAAATGACATCCTTATTCAACAGATCTTTCCTTCAGTGAAATTTACCTTTTACAGAAGTAGAAAGTTCATATAGCACTTAGGTTCTACATAAATCTCATTTCCAGGGTGAAAGGTGAAAGATATGTCTCCTGTATATCTCTTCAGGAAAGGCAAAGTTCACATCTGAGCATTGCCAACATCATACCTCTTGACAATAAGAGGAGCAAAATATCAATATACAAGGCAGAGGTATCTAGAGTCTGGTCTATCTTATGCATTATCAACACAGTTTTAAGTATTTTCTGTGTTTGTGGGGTGTTTAATTATTTCAGTCTGCATTTATTGAATTCAGTGTTAAATTTCCACCAATTTCAGTCTCACAAATGGGTTTAAAATTCCAGTCACTAGTAAGCTGAGCACATTTTATGTGTCAGGAGTAATATAGAAGGAAGAGATCAGCAGATGATATACACTTTAAACAGAATATGCTATGACATTTTGCAAACAAATAGGAATTATTAATCTTTTTCTAGTGTGCTATGTTAGTTATAAATTATGGTTGAAGATAAAACCTTATTTTTCCGTTTTTCTAAGTCTCTGAAAATGGCATGGTATTTAAACAAGCTAGATCTTTTTAGTCGCCTTCATGTTAAGTGTTTATTTCTACAAAGGTGTGAATTGATTTTCCATGTGCATAGACTTTGAAAGTAAGAGACTTATTGGAGAATGTCAGAGCACAATACTGGGTCTGTTTAAAAATTTTCAAAACAAATCTGTAATTGAAAAGGTGTAAGAACTGTCAATTTTCCTGTAGCACTTGAGGGTAGAACTATAGTGTGACTTGAAAATGGAGATGGAAACCAGGATCTTCTTTTTTTACAAGTTTTGGTGAAGAAAGTGTGGCTAAGTAGTAACAATAAAACAAGCTCATTTCTGGAACATAAAAACATTGCTGGAATATTCAACTTATTTTGCTGTTGTTTAGTGAGGTGTTGCTTGCTTTCCTACTGAGCACATTGTGTTCAATCCATAATACAAATAAATTCAGTTCCAATTCATTTCATCTCCATGTTTTACTTATTTGTATCCCACAGAGCCATTCTTCTGATGCCAGATATCTGCTCACTTTACTACTTGTTTTGGTTTGTTTATTCATTGCCCTACTATACAACCAAGAAATACATTCTATCTGTCAATAAGGTATATTTGAATGCACAGCTATTTATCCAGAATAATAATGGTCAGCTGCTATTAAAACTAGCAAGATGACTGTCTCACATAATTTGCACAGTTTTATTGACACATTCATTAATTCTGACCTTTTGTTACAACTTTGCAAATCAGATGATGTTAAAATGTAAAAATGCCAATTTAAAAATCTCTCCAGGTTATCCACATTTACACTACACATAGATGGATAGTATACTTATCTTTCATTCTTTGTCACATAAAACAAGCACCTTTTTTAGAAATTTCTCTCAAAGCTATGAGTATAGATGCATGCTAGGATTGCTTTCAAAGTCAGTATAAGATCTGTAACACTGTGGTGAATTTATATTTAGTATTGATGTATTCTTTCACTGGCGAACAAGTAGGATCTGTCAAACATCTACACAAATTTCACTAAGTTCTGAATCTGAATCTTCCCAACACTATTGAATGTCAGAAACCTCTAAGCATTTCCCTGCTCTTTTCAGTAAGTCTTTCTCTTTTCAATGGAGTGCTACAGAGGAATGGTTTGTATAATTCCTTTATGTTCCTCCAGCTGCTGATGTTAAAAACCATTTGTTATTGGTTGCAGATAGTTACACCTTTGAGTAACACTAGAGCTAGGGAATTCTTGACCTCTCCACAGACAATTTCCTTTTGCTCCAAGTTTATTCTATTCAAAAATCTAGTATTTTTAAGCCATATGTTTTCAGGACATTTAGGTGATTTTTTTTTTAATGTACTTCCAGAATTCATATGCAGACCTCAGATTAGGTACTGAACATTTAATTTAAGGGTGTATCTGGCTATATAAAGATGTACACTGAAGTTGAGGATTCTCATGAAGTAGTCTAATATCAGCCTAAAGTGTGTTTTCTCCCACACTAGGATTTTCTCTCAGACTTTAGCTCTCCGTTAATCAGTGTCTCTACCAGAACCTCTTTAGCTTACAAAGTAAAGTATGTAGTTAAGTCCCTGTAGAACACTGTGTTGAATAAGAAATAATAAAGAGTAGATATTTATTCGTGACACTTAGAATCCTATTCTGAAGAGGAGGTAGAACATTTTTTATCACATAAGCAATCATAAATCCCAAAACCCTTCTATGCTTGCTTTTAGTGTTTAATTTCCAGAAACAGATTTTATTTACCTGAATGCTAGTTAAAAGTAAATTCTTGAGTCACAAAGTAAAGGCATAGTATAAATGGAATATGATAGGCTTTCTAAAACCTCTCAACAAGACCCTAGTGCATGGACAGTTAAATCAGCCAGGTTGCAGTGAGACCAAACTCCTTACAGCCAGAACCTTACACACAAGTAATTACTTAGTCTGATTCTGATAAGAAAAAATTCAATGTAAGTGCTGTACCTAGCTAGTGAATGCTGCAGTGGCCTGAATTTTCTAATCATGAGGCCTCAGAGCTGTGGCTGGAAAACAAAAAGAAAAAACCCCACCAAAAAACAGAGGAGGAAGTCTTAACATATTCCATGGTTTCTAACCTTTCCTCTTTAATCTCTCACTAGCCTCTTTTTGCTATGACTACCTGAAATATTGAAAACCCCAGTGGTTTCTCTAGATTTTTCTTCTGTTTCTGAGAATGACACCCAGTCAGTACCTCATGTTAAAGGAGGAACAGAAGTGGAATATTGAAATCACAATGTAATAGTCACACTTATTTCACACATTTAAACATTACAATAAAAAAATTATTCAACTTAGAAACAAATCTACCCAAAGAAAACATAATATCATTTTAGGCATGGCCATTAAGAAATGTGTTTTCCTTTGAAATGCTTTTAGATTGACTTTCATTACACACACCTGTGGCTAGAGGCCAAGAAAATTGACAGACTTTTTTAAACAGTGTAAACAAAGTTGAAAAATTTGTTCAATACCTTGCAAAACCCAAGAGAGATGTCAGCAGAGAGAAAGAATTTATTTCCTCATCAATGTAACCGTCCTCTAAAATAATTCACTGAAATCTAAAAAGCCAATGATTTCAAAGAAAATTCTTTATTAATGCATAGGTGATACATTAAGGATACATGCTCTTACATGGGAATAGCTAGACATAGAATTAAATGTCAGAATCTTTTCTTTTGTACTGTGTTTAGGTCTACTTGTTATAGTCTTTGTCTCTATTTTCATGGACAGCAGTAGATGTGGGATTGGGTCCATAGAAAAGATTTCTCGTAAACTAAGGGAATTTGTCCTACCTGTTTGAATTCTGAAATATAGGGTATACTAGCCCCTGGGAAGTCTTGGTTAAATTGTAATAGCATAACAGAAATTTGCTGAGCCAACATTATTTTTAAAAAGTAAACTTTTCAATTTACACAGGTCCCTGCATGAGTCCTGAGAGTCTCTGAAACATAGAAGTTTATTCTTAATAATGGTCTAATTTCTCTGGAAAAATTAAAAGCCCTGTAAAAGTTCAGTAATTATACAATCAATATATTTGTCTGAAAAGTTAAGAAATTAACAAGGACAAGTTTATCCAGCTAAAAAGGATAAATTATTCTTGAAGCAAGCAGGAAGCAGATGGGCACTTGATTAGCTTTACAAAATGTTATTCCCACAGACTTCAACAAGCTGCAGCAAATTAAGCTTCAACTAAATGAGTTGTTAGGTGTCCACAAGCCAGTAGAGAGAGTGCTTATTAAGTTTGTTCCCATTTGTAGAGAATGACATGGTAAAATGTCAAAAGGTAAAATATTGCATTGACTCAGTAAAATAATAAAAGATATGATATAAATACTATTTTTTTCTACTTGTTTGGAAAAAATAAGGCAGGCAGATGGGAGAAGAGAGGTACAGAAATTAGAGAATTAAGTTCATAACCATGAGTAATATTGTATTTAGATTATGCTTGCATTAGCTATTGTCCATCTGTAATATCTTTTTGAAGAGAACATTTCCTATATCAAGATCTTAAGTGTGTCAGGGAAGGACTAAAACATTATGGGCTAAATTGATAAAAAATTCCAGGGAACTAAGATTTAATGAACTAATTGGTTTTGTTAAATGGACAATTGAAATTGTAGAAGAAAAATTTGAAATAAACATGTTCCCATTTATATTGATAAATCATGGTCATTGAACTAAAGCTAGGAAAGGAATAATTTAATCTGGGTATTAGAGAGTGACTAGTAATCAAAGGATACTGCAAAGATTTTTAAACACAGTGCACGATTCTATCGGTGGTCTTAAACATGTTTAAGTGTCTATACATTGGAAATATGGTATCACTAGCGATACAATTAGCAATACCATCAATGTTTTATTAGGTGTTTGAAAGAGGTTATAATAACATGGTATTAAAAATTATGTTGAAATTGTTGTCTGGGGATATATATTCACTTCATGCAGCTCCAATATTATGAAGCAAATAGAGATTGACCATACTTCTATTCTTCTGAATCCCCCTAGCATAACATACCCTTCAGCGACTATAGAGATAGTATAGTTTTGCTTTTCAATGCTGCTTTTTTATGCATAGACTCCTATATGACTCTCTAACAAAATAGCAAAAGACAGCCTAAATATGTAAAATGTCAATAAGATCTGAATGATATCTTCACCTTGTGGATTATATCTTCAGCCACTGTCACTGCAAAGTAATTTTTTATTGAGAAGCTTCTATGGAGTCTAATAAAACCTGCATAAAATTTTAAGCTGTAACAATTTCAATTTCCCTTCTCTGGCAGATTGATGAAGACAATTTTTCATCCTTTTATAGGTATCTTCCTTAAATTCTTCCTGAATATATGTATAAATATATTCTCTTTTTGAAGATCAAATAGAACTATTTGCATTAAAAAATTAGTAGAAAGTATAGGTGAAAACAATTTCTCATGCACAGTCTTAAGCATTTCATTCTTTACAGCTGAAGTCATGATCAAACTATGACGAGCGGAGTTGCTGTGTCTAGGGTTTCACATGTAATGTATCTAATATCTGATCTATTCAGTGCCTTTTTTTATTACACTAGTCTGTCAGAGAGATACCAATCTATGAAAGTTGTCCTGTATTCTCCCAACAATGATCTTAACAAAAGTCATAGCCCACATGATTTAATGTATTGCATTAGCTATTTGAGAATAATTCATTGAGCTTGATATGCAAATATAGAAGACTAATATTGTATATGGTGGGGAATAATCTGGGTTTTTAGCTTTTTCAGTGGTAGCTCAGAATAGAACTGCATGTCTAGACTCGGTTCATTAGAAGAAAACGTAATGCTGTAAGCCCATAGCAGAGGGCTGACCATTGGTTCAGCTGGGAATTTTGTCCACTGATTTCAGTGAGGGCAGGCTCCCATTTCGAGTGTGGGGTTTTTTGTGTGTGGGTTGTTTTTTTTTTAATGTCAGTGCTTTCACATTCTTCCTGAAATTCAGTTAGATCCCTCTTGGGAGCCACTGTGTATGAGGCTGATCATTTTCAAACAAGCTGAGATAAAAAGATGTTTTGAAACTAAAACTTCATCCATGTGGCCAGCACGGCAAACCGGGCATTTCCATCCCAAGGAATCACAGATGATTATCCCACCATAAGGCTAACTTCCTGAACAAGTTTATCAAAACACACGTAAAATAAGACAAAGCTTAGAAAGATTAGACAGGTCACTCTGGCTCAGCCATCATAACTCAACAACCCTGAAGTTCAAAGGCAGCATTATGTTAATGCAAAAATAAACTACTTTCTGATCAAATACAATGTCCCACCCACTTAAGCTCATCTAATTTCAGGCAGGAGAATGGGTGTTACTCTTGTATATAGCAAAGTAAATTTAAATAATACTTTAAATACTCTTTTATTACTTAACTACAGGTGCAATAAATATGTATTTTTCTGTTGTCTTGCAGCTGTGCAAGTTCATAGAATAGAATGAAATTAAACATGCTATGATAGGGACAGTTCTCAGGACATTCTCTAGTATGTACTCCTGTACCGTGCAAGGTCACAAAAGCTAACAGATATCGGACTCACTTGAGGGACAGCATTTCTAACAATAGAGGTAATACAACCAATGTAGGTAATCTGAGGGGGGGGGGTTTCAGCTTATTTATGTTGATTAAAGTTTGTGCAGCTTCCATCAGTTTAAATCATTTGGATCTCTTTCCCAATATCTACATTTTAAATACATTTTTTTCACACCTCCACACTGCCTGTTTAAAAAATTTTTCTGAGAAGAAAAATATATCATCCCTTAAGGAAATACATCTATTTTTTTCTTGGCAGCAAGATGAATATTGATTCAGGTGTAACATATAACTTTACCAAAAGTGACATTAACATGCAAAGAACTTGGTTATAGGCTTTTAACAAAACAGTAGGTTGATTTGGGATTTGTTTCAACAAACATTAAAATTCATCTCTAACCCATTTAAAGACCTTTATGCTTTAGGATTATAGAACTTCCTATGATTCAATATATGTGTTTTATCTAGAAACTGTACAGGACTCATTTTCAACTAAGTAGTACACTTTGCAAATCTGTATGATTCCACCCGACCCTGCCCTGTACATGATTAACTTCTAGTATAAGTTTCCAGGTAAGCAATCCTTTCTGATACAATTAATTTTAAAAAATTGATTTATAAAGCAGTACCCTGAACACTGAAGGATACTCACTCTCAGAGGTTTGTATCGGCATCCAGAAACATGCAGCCAGTCCGGTGCCAGCTGGTATGCTGCACCAAGGAGTGCAACTGGCAGTTGTAGGTAGCAGTGAATGAGCTGTCAGAACTGTCTAAGGCAGGCTCAGAGTAAGAGAGTACAAATAAAGGGACTTTCTTCACATAGAACCGTGGCTGAGCATTGTAGCCAAATTCTGTCTCAGAGGAAGAAACAGCAAGGAAGTAGCTACTAATTTCAGTCAGGTACCTACTACTGGAAGTGTGAAAACTGTTTGGCCAGGAATTTTCAGTGAAATCTTACCCAAAGCACAATGTCAAGGGTTAAAATGTAGTATTTTTAAAATTTATCCTGAAGTCCTCTAACTTATCTTAGTCTTCCCTGATCTTCACCTTTCCCTGTCCCCTAAGCAAATACTTAAATGTCCCTACCTACATTCAGATATGAATTACTTTCTCACCTGGCTGAGTATGCTCATGCATACATAGCTTAAATGGAGTGAATTGTATGGTTTTGTTTGTGTATAGTACACCAATATAGTACCAGAACTATAAAAGAAATTGGGCTGTATCTGCCTTTCTTACTGTCTGTCTTCAGTGAGAGTTATTATGAGGGTATGAATGTGGCAGAGACTTTTCCCACAATTTGCAGTAAGCAATCTCAGAAAATGAGCCCCACTTTTTCCATTATTCCTGGAATTATTTAATTGCTGCTGTTGGATTTTGCTTTCATTTTTCTGTGCATAATTAAATTGCTTTATTGCAGAAGCTTAGGAAAAAACACACCTTTCAAAATATTTATACTTTGAAATTTTTGAAATGACCAGGCTCCATTCAAGTGCTTTTAAGCCATATTCATCACATCATCTTTATTGTCATAATTCTTCCAGGAATATAATGAACATTTTTACTTCCTAGTAGCATTTAATTTGTCAGTGTAACATTATTAAACTAGTTCTTAGAAGAGCAGTAGTAGAAAATTAATCTTACTGGTATTGTACAATGAAGTTCAAAAATGTCTTGCCTTCAGAGGTTTACTTAAAATTGTTCTATTGATATAATCACTATTTAGAGAGCTAGCTTGAAGAAATTGATAAGGGAAAATGTAAAATTCCTCTACTATTACTTTGTGATAAATATTTGTAGAAGGCAAAGCTAGTTGGGTCAGCAAGCACACTAAAGACCTTATATTTGTTAAAACAATTTCTTCACAGTGGTGAATGAAATGCTATGGTTCATGCCATAACCCTTAGTGTAAATGAAGAAATTGCATATCTAGCCTATTAGCAATACTCCCAATGTCTAGAATTATTAGACACCAAGTCATGCTGCAGACAGTGCAGACACTCACCAATACAAAGCACTTGCTCCATCAAAGCTTACAGTGAAACAGCTGTAATAAGTGGATACAGCAAGAAGACGGAGCAGCAGGCTCTACAGCAAGCAGATCTTTTGTAATCAAGGGCTCAGCACTCTGTTGGCCCACGTGGCAAACTCAGTACTAAAGTCAGTTATGAAGAAAACAACTTAATCTTTGAAACTTTCTCTGATGCCCTGAGGTTAGTGCTTCACTATTCTGTCACTTTTCAAATTGGTCTAAGTTTTCAAAACCAAGCCAAACTAAATGTCTTCACTTCATTTTGCTGTCAGTCCTTGTTGTTTTTAAAATGTACATTTAATTCTCTGGGTTTATTTCCTATTCTTGCCCCCTCTCTCTCCCCCCCCCCACATTTTTGACAAATTCTTAATTACTACATATGTCTTCCCCAAACATAGTGCAAGCTAGATGGAAATTTTCGTTAATTTATTTCAATATTAAGAAACCGGTTGCAAGATCCAAATTGTTTTGTAATCCTTTCTGACCTTTTATGAAATGGATTTATAGTCTATGTAAGTAGTAAAGATCCAAGTGAAAGCAACGCTATGGTAGAATCATAGAATCTTTGGGTTGGAATGGGCCTTTTAAGATCATCTAGTCCAACCTCCGTGCAATGTGGTAACATCTCCATTGCACAAATGCAACCATTCAGGAATCCATGTTTAAAAAATGTAAATGAAATACCTCTAAATCCATGTTTGGAAACTGATAGATTTTTTTAAGATGTCATTACTACCAGGGTTTGGTTTTTACTTTAAACAAACCTCTTCTGGTGATTAGTAGAAGAAAGACTTGGCAAAACAGAATTGATCCCTGGTCCTCATCCATATCAGTCCAAAGTTAACTGGTTTGTTTTCAGTCAGTGTTGGAAGAAATTAATCTGTCTTCCAAAGAAATTATTTACAACTCCATCATGCAGTCCTAAACACTCTAGACAGCTTCAGGAGAATAATGGCTTTCTGTTGCTTCCCTAAAGAAATGGGAATGACTGATTTGTACAACAGGTACTCTGTCCCATGCTGCTTTTCAACACTCAAACGTTTGAGGTATCATGCATATTGCAAAAAATGATATACCTAGCACTACTTTAGGTTACTAAGTGAGCTTGTATCTGCAAGGGAGAAGAGGCATCTGAAAGTTCTAAACACAGAGTTGTTTTCATCAGAGTGAAAGCTGTGAATGGCTCATGGCTGTGAACGTACTGCATAGGTTTTGAGGTCCTTTTTTCACTCTAATACTGTGTACGTTAGTCTCTCTTCTTGGAATAGAATAATGAGCAATAAAACAATTGTATTCTTTTGACTCTCAGGTAAGCCATTGTCTTGTATTTTAAGAAAGCTTTATCACAAACTAAAGTAACTTTTTCCAGTAATCCCAAGATACTGGATTAAATTGAGGAAGAAGTAAAAAAGCCTACCGTGTCCCTTCCTTCTCTCCCCACCCAGAGAGAGGAGGAGGAAGATGCTGGGCTACGAGGGGCATCAGAGATGCTTGGTTCTTCTGAAATGTTTTTTTTCCTGACGGTTATAGTGATAGATTCTCGTGGTGCAAAGGAGCAACCAGAAGCCATTAGTAATCTATAGGCAGCATTGACACAGGTAACATGGAAGAAGTTTTTGTTGTTTTTGCCACTGCTCAGGTGAAATGCTTTTATTTATGTTGAGATCAGTTATGTTATGTTTGTGGTACTGTGATGGGACTGGCATGTTCTCTCTGATTTCTGGCTTACAAAATGTGATTAAAGCTGAAAGGGAAAAAGTGAACGTTTGCCACTGTGTGGGTATTTTATGCTTGGATTAGTGTCAACTTTCCACTGTTCCACATTTCTGTTAGGGATGCATTACTTGCCCTTTTTTTGCTAGGACTTTTTCTTCTTGAATAAAGACTTCTTTAATGAACTAGATCTGGCAATGTGTAAGGCTAGAGAGATAAGATTGTTCACTAAATTGCAGGAGCACTGTTTCAGTATTGGTGAATTTTTCATGCTTTGTGTGCAATTAATTCAAAGTTTCAGGAAGATCTTCTCTTTGAACAGAAAATGTTGAGCTTTCAGTTGTGTTAATTGAAATAATCTGCCTGCAAAGTATTTGCATTTTGCAGTTCTAATAGATAAGCCAGAACACCACAATGTTTATGCTACTTGCTTTATCAAATGGTCTTACCTATTTTCGGTGTCACTAGGGTCTTTCATACTTAGAACAACAACTTGACTTAAGATTGGATATGCAAAAATACATGTTTGGATTATATAGCAAGGAATGAATCAACTTTCCTGGAGATTTACAGTGAGGTCAGAGTTAAAATAAAATGCTAGTGATTAAAATTTTGTCTTAATTTTATGCCTGCACCTAGTCCTGGCTTGCTGCTTCCTCACAAAACAGAGAAACTGCTCTTTAAATTCTTATTAATTTTCTTTTTATTTCTTGAGATTTCTCCGTTTTCTCTTTAATCCTTTAGCAATTAGATTTGCACTTACTCTGCTCTACTGATCAAACTTTCATACAGCTTGAATCATTAGTGAAGTAAGAATTTGCAGCTATGTGAAAAAAGAATTCTGCCGGGCTTATTTTGGTGTTTCTCAAGTCTTTCCTGCATGCATTTATTGCAAACTTCCAGTACAGTGCCTTTCAGTTGCATCCACCACCTTGTAAGGATTTGATCCCTCTGTTTCTTTCCAGCAAATTTCAATGCTTTCATGTAGCTTTCCTTTAGAGAGTAAAACATATTGTTACCCTCATTTTGGGAGGTCGTTCACCACAATGAAGGTGAATTTGAGGGTATTTTGATTGCTGCAACACTGTACCTTTTCAACACAACATTTTTAGCTAAGTCCTGAGCCTTTACCAGAAGCTTCTCTTCCTGTGACTCTACTGCCTGGCTGCTCCTTGGAGAACACATATAAAATGCAACTCTAAAAATTCAATACCAGCATCTTTCTCTAGTTCATTTACCCTGATTACCCAAAGAATGGGATAACTGAAGTTTCATTATAATTGTGGTTTTAACCTCTATAGCCTTTTTGATTTCTTCTACAATGTCGTATTGGTTGTCGCCTTGGTTGGGAAAGGTATGCTTCCAAACCTGTATTACCCTTTTCTTGAACTGGAATTTGAATCCATCAGAATTCTGTGTTATATAGAGACATTTGGTTAACTAATCTAATATGAAGAATTCATATAATATTACCTTTCACCAGCGTGCCCTTACCCTTCCTGTACTGTGCTATTAAGTCACGTTAACATTTCTATTTTTCACAAGATTTATTTCTAAATGTTCTGTCAAAATGAAATCTGCTTTTTAAAACAAACAAAAAAACCCCACAAACCCAACAGATTTCATTATTGTTTTTGAATGAGTCCACAAGATACCTTGACTTTGATTAATCAATGTATCAGTTTTATGGAGTTATCTGAAGTGTTTATTAACCAGTTTGTAAACTATGCATAATTTTCAATATCCCTTCCACAGCCTGAGTCTAATCTGAATGCATCTATCTGTAGGAATTAACACATAGGACTGACATGCTCTATGACTTTTCCCTTAAAAGGTTATTGGAAAGGAACACCTCAAATAATCACAATTCCTGAAGAACAAAAGTATGTTTATATGATCCTTGGGCTAAGGAAATCACAAAATTTAGCATTTTGGCTACAGCCAACTTGCAAAATCTGTCACCCGCTGTTGTGATTTATATGCAGCCATACTTGTAATTCTCTCTTTGTGACAGAGCATTCTGACAACATGAATATGTATCTAGGAAACTAAGAATTTGTTTAAAATCTGCAAGAACTTGAAAAGCTTACTTGTCAAGGGAAGTGTCTTTGCTTTTGGAAACAAACAAACAAAAACCCTATGCTTTGAACCCCAATTGCTGGAAAAAACTGAAGTCAGCAGAGAAAGCTGACAGGAAAAGAATAGACATCTTAAATGTAACTTAAAAGAAAAATATTTTTGTTCCCTGGCTGGTCTTGGTCTCAGATGAAAAAAATTAATTTCTAACAGCAAATACATAGATATTGGCAGGGCCGAGGTATTCTTTCCGGCCAAACACAGATGATAAGTTAGTTTCTGTGTAAGTTTGGCTAGAGGGACTTTTCCCATCCAAGCTGGACTCTCCAGAGCAGCTTGCTACTATTCAGGTTTAAACTACTCCATTAATGTGCTAAAACATGAGCACCACAACCTCCTTGGGCTCTCTGGGAGTACATAATTTGGGTACAGCAAAATGTTCCTGAACGAGCGACAGCAGCACTTGTCGACCATGTGCAAAATGCTCAGTGTACTTACGACACCAGAACAGGCAACGGTGGCCAAACGTGATGCTAACTAGAGACAGTTAACTGTCAGAGCCCTGTCTGAGAACAGATACAATTCCACACCGGCACCACAGCAAGATTTTTAGCTGCCCTAATCTCACCTGAGGGTGAGGACTGACGAATTGCTGACTTAAAGGAGGTTGGGCTGAGATTTGCACTGGGATATCTCATTTTTAGGTGAGTTTTTGTGATTTAGAGTTTTGAGAATTGCTAAGCTGGAGTCATCTCCAGCTTTTTTCTCTGCATGTGTGTCCTTTAATCATTGCTTTGACACAAATCTTCAAAAATTTGACAGTGCTACAGAAGTTAACAAGGTGCAAGCTTTATGTATTCCCTTCTTATATTTCTAAACAGTCCAAGATTCAACCAAAGAATCATTTAATCCCATATTACTTAAGAGAAGTGCTCTGAGGCACTGTAAAATATCTCATTAGGTCAGAAATAATTCATAGTCTCTGGGAGAACCCATTCTTTTCTAAGGAAAAGATAAGAGGATTCAGTGGCTGAGTGGATTTTTAGACAAAAATCTTTTGGGGACCTAACCCTTTCTGGTTAGCTTAAGAACAAAACCAAAGGGGACAAGGGAGCAAAATCAGTGAGAGTTAATATGAATATTTCAGCTCTAGGTCATATTGATCAAGTTCAACTTTGATTTGGAATTAAATTGTCATTCATCAAGAATTAGTATCAAAAAGTAGAATTTGAATTTAGGTTCTACATAATTGTTTTTCATGGGATGATTTTGGGATATCCAAGTATTTGATACAAGTCTGTGTCAAATTTTTCCTGTGCTTATGCTTGCCCACACCTAGTTTAAACAATTATAGCAAGCTATCCAGCTCAACAGAAGTTATGAGCTACAGCAGCTCCTACTTTAAGATGTGATAGTGATCAAAGCAGTCTTGATTTCCTTAATATATTGGCTGTAAATTGCAATGCATCAGACCACCAGGGACCAAATAACTGTGTCAAGGTATGCCATTTCCTTTAATTACTCAGACCTCCTGGTTTCACAAAAGACTAAAAGAAAAACAACAACAAAAAATTGCACTTGAAATGCTCAAGATGAAGACTACATTTTGTCTTTAGTCTTCATCTAGTCTCTCACTGGGGTTCATTTGAAATTTGTAATATACAGAAGAAATGAAGTTCTAAGCCATTATAAAAATAGATCCTAATCACCTTGGTATTGGGCTGGAAGCTGATGACATCTTTTGTATTTCTGTGTCATTTATTACCAGGCTTCTTATTTAACAAGAGAAGTACTTTACTTTCTTTACTTTCTAGCTGTCTAAATTGAAATACTTATTGTATTAGGGAGAAAGACATTTGGCACACATCTGTGCAACACATGTTCTTTTCCCCATAAAATCAGATGCTGCCAAGTATGCCCAAGTATGGTATATCTTTAAAATGTGTATTACATATTTGGGAAAGCATTTCTCTGTTTGGAGTTCTTTTCCATTAATAAGCAGTTGAAGGCTACCAAATTGCAATATCAAATTTACCTTATTTCAGCAATGGTATTGTTCCTTTATTTTGAAAGTCTTCATTTTGATAGCAACCTATCAGTGCTATAGATATATAATTATAGTTTCAAATAGAACTGTCCTCAATGTATCTCTTGGATTCCTTATAAGAAATTGAGTCATACCAGGGTATTTTGGATTGAATGAGGAAAATTCCTGTTGTATATTATCACTATAAATCACAGTGTTTGCAGTAGATGCAAGTAATATTTCCAAAAGTTTGGGAATTGTGACCAAATTATTTTTAGCTTTGACTTTGTTTTAGTGTTCAAGATCTGGATAGTCTTTTTATAACATCAAAATAAATCTAATGTATACAAGATATAGCTTAAATACAAGACTATCAAAACTAAGGTGATACATAATTTATATGTTGTTTTATTAAAGGAAACAAATTGACACAAGATTAATACTGCAGTATATAAATAGACTCTGTATTTCTTTAGATATGTACAGCCATCCTTACAAGTTCTAAATCTTTTTAATAGTATTTTAGAAATTTACTTAACTACTTTAGCATCCTGCTCTTTTCACACCTAAAGTATGAGGACACTTTACGATGTTTTAAGCATTCTAGCTGGTAGTTAATGGAACGGGGCTAAAGCTGTTGTTCAAAATGCTATGAAATACCGCATTTCACAGTAAGACATTACATACATAAAATAACTGCTACTCACATGTTGTAGTTTTCTTGGCTTTGATTTCAAATTTTTTACCAGCAAAAACATCCATGATATCCATTCCAAGGGGATGTTAGTCCCCAGTCTCTAATCTGTGTGTGTATTTTGAAAGCTGATTGCAGGATATTGTGGCTGCGCTAAGGGTTAATTTGCACTGGAAAAGGAACTTCTCAGAAGTTCTTGTAAGGTAGCTTTCCTTTCTAATGAAAATAATCAGCAAATCAGCTTTTTATTTTTAATATATAAGCAGACTACATGCAGAAGGCAGTTGCTGTAGACAAGATACAGTTGGGCTAGAGAGGTGCCAATATTGATACAACATCAATAATTAATCTCTCATTGGAAAAATTAAAACATTGAAAATGGTTAAAATAATACAATTTTAGTATTTCAGAGATACTTAAAAATAAGTGTATTTAATAACGTATTTTTTAAATGCTAGATTTTGAAATGCTTCAAAGCAATTTTTTAGGTTTCCCTGATCTGATCAAAAGAGCTTGGCATGAACTGGCAAAATTCTTTCATCCATCCTTATTTTTATTTTTTATCTTGTCCTAATGGCAATCCCAGTTGTGAGCTATGTGCCTTTCTGTTTGATCTGTGAAGATGTCTGTTGGAAAGGCCAAGAGATCCATGAATAAACAGAGCTATGATATCAATTCATCTCTCTCGCCATGGGAAATGACTAGAAATGGCCATATTGGAAAAGTGTAAAGTTTGTTTTAAGAAAACAAGTCAATATTGACTGCTTCTAAATCATCACATAAGGTGTATAGTGGAATTTTGCAAATTGTGTAGAAAATAAAAGGTTTGTAAGAATAAAGAAACAAAGCTGAAGTCCTTACCTTACAGAGAATCATATCTACATGGCCTTACTGTTCTCTTTATTATGTCCTTTTTATGACTTGCATGTTTTTCACTTTTAGACTATTTTCAAATAAGTCTAAAGAGATTTATTGTTCTGTCTTTTTGAAGTAGTCTGCCACTTTTTTCTCCCGATGATATTATTGCCCTGCTGTAGACATTTCAGAAGCTATATAATTAAATTTGTTTGCAAGGCTTTTTTTCCAGTTAATTCTTATAACAAGTTTACAAAGGCTCAATCCTGGCTACACCCTGGGACTCGCTGGACAAGATAATTAAGAAGGGCCTTTCTGTCTTCAGCTGGGCATAATTGTTTCTATCTGGACACAAGAGATCATAAGTTAACAACTTTTAGCTGAAGAAGTTATGTTTTCTAAATAGAACAATACAATATTAAATAAAATATATGCTGTGACAGACTTGATGTACAGAGAATTGATTCAAGAAACTACATCAGCATAAAACCAAACTCATAGAAACTGCTATTTTAAACTTGAGGAAAAGTAACATCCAACATTTTGATGTAAGCTGGTTTTAGTCAGTTATTTGTTATTGATCATAACCTGCATTGTTATCTGCAACTTGTGCCGCTAAATTTAAGTATGGAGAAAATCCACATATGCAAATAAATTTTTAAAAAGAGTATTTTCAACTCTTTTGTGCACCATACAAGTTCCACAGCAAGGGATGGAGAGCTCAGTGAGCTGTCAACCATCCTCATTCTGAATTCTGTAAAAGGCGGCAGGCAGGCAGAGGTCCAAGGTTAAGCGTGCGGTGGGCTAAGCAACGAAAGAAAATGATGATACCTTCTTTCTCTGGGATTTCTTAATTGCATATCCTCTTCCTGCAATATTCATTTCAGTTGTATGCTCTTGAGCAAGTTCCGAATTCCTTGTTTTTTTTCTGATCCTGAATGGTGTTTCCTTCCTACTGCAAATCCATTCACAGAGACTATTTTGCAATATTTACTGAGTAGATTGTGAAATGCAGAAAATATTCCTAAGCACAGACCTATGCTGTGCCATTCCCTATTTCAGTCATATCACTAAATGTCATTTCCAAAGTAGATAGTGTCAAAATGCTCCAGAAGTAGTGAATTACATCTAACAAATGGGACTTGTTCCAGAGTATCTTTCTCAAGCTGGGAAAGGAGGTATGAATTAGATATGTGACAAAGTGGCAAAATTCAGGGTAAGTGCATCCTGAGATGCTTTATGCCACTTCTATCTTCAACATTCTGAATGTTCTTTTCTATATGGGTTTTTATGACACACTATCAGTATCTTTGTCTGTACAATATCCAGAAAGCAGTATGGCTATACACTTCTTTCACCTCTTCTTCAGCAGAAAAGTATGGGGACTCTCAAGCATTAATAAGGTATTAGCTACTATTTCTATTATACTGGGGTTTTTAATCTCTGTTGTTCTGTTCAGGACACAGTATCAAGGAGATTGGGACAGTATTTGGAAAGGGGTTTTTTTGAGGTAGGAAAGTAAAAGAGGCAGGCTGCTGAGGTCCTGGAGGAATTTACTCCATAGTCCAGGCTTCATAGCTGAAGAAGCAAAGGCCTTCCTCCTGGGGCATTGCTGAATCTTTGGCATGTCCTGAGATAGAACATAGAGAATCCCAAAAGGAAAGTAATGAGCTTGAAACAAAAGCTGGTAAAAAGAGAGAAAAAAGACTGTGTTTAGTCTTGCATGTTGCTGAGAAAGCTAGCAAAAAAAAATACCACTTTGCACAACTTGGAGTTTCCTAAATGCAAGCTTTTTTTTATTGATATAGTCTCCAAAAGTGATAAAGGTTTGCATTTTGGCATGAAGTCTTGGCCAGCTGAAGGACAAAAAGCATCATTCTCTGAGACAGTAGCATGGTTGATGTCAGGATTGGTTAAAGAGAAGAAATGAACACAAGGGTCATCAAAAAAATACTTAAGTTGCACTTTGCAGATGTGGTGATCTATTGAAAAATATTGAACTGAAGGTATTTCAATGGTAAACTGCAGCAGTGAATATTTGATTAAATGGAGGCATTGGAAACGTATAAATAACTTGAAAACAAGATTCTTGTATATTTTTCCGGTGCCTACATATGAGATATGTTAACATAATAGTGGTAGTATGTCTTTCTGCACATACAGGAATATTTCTCTACTAATACTTATTTTATGTCAGTTGCTTCATGCAGATAAAATTAATGAACCACTTTATATCAATCTACAGAAATCATATACATGTGTACATATATATTCTCTCAAATTGTTTTGTAGGTGGCTTAACTGATACAATTCAAACCAAAATCTAGTTCTGCAACTGTGCCCGTGCTTAGTCTCAGTAACTGTTTTACTTACTACATCATCTTACATTAATGCACCAATCCAGAGGCTCATAAGTTAAGTACTTGCTCAGCGTTGTGCTTTGTCAATATTTTGCACGTTATATGAAATGTCATGATGATTATGCAGCCTCAGACAATAGGGTCATGCAGTCTTAATGAATTAATTATAAACCTGTATGAAAATGGCTTCAGTAACAGCAAAATAGGAAAGAAATTTATTTCTCATTTAAAGGCAATTGTCTATGGGTTACATGTTTCATTAGAGGAAGTTCTACAGTCTCCCAGATTGAGTTATATCTGCGCTGACAGGAAGCAGAAAAGTATGAGTCTTGCTCATTTTTTGCACATTTCTTCCCTTTTTAATTAAATGGCTTGAAACTCACTGTGGTGGCAAGTGCTAACTTCCTGTGGTTTTGCACTGCGTTGTGTCATCCAGAGAAAACTAGAAACAGTTGTGTCCAAAGGAAAAGACAATATGAAGTGACAACTTGTGCTGGCTTGCAGGAACTTGATCATGTTAACTCCCTAATGGAGAAGCTAATGTATATCACCATTGTACTGTGTGTAATGAGTTCAGACTGGAGGGAACAGTGTTCCTCCAGTTGAATACATTTTGATCAATTTGCAAAATATTGCTGCAGCTTTCATTTTTGTCTGACTGATCAAGACCTTTAATTCAGATATGACTGCTCATTTTTTCATTTCACAGTTATAAAGGAATTCAGTGAAATGAAAAATCAAATGATAAATCACTAATATTTACTCAAAATGTCAATAAATAACAAAATAATAAAACACTGGCATCCATTCAATAGGGTATTAAAAATAAATAAGAGGGAGCAACTATATTCATGTCCAAGTATATATCTCATGGTGAATTCATATGCAAAATCAGAAACTAACACTACTTTGTATATAGCAAATTCGAGGTGCTTCATAATATTTAAATGAATTTTTCTCATTGGTTGCAAACCTTTCATCTATAAATATATATTGAAAAAAAAAAAGCTTTTTCCTTTGAAGAGCAGGGATAGTCTTGCGCTTAGTAATAATCCTGAGCTTCGTTGCTTTGAAATGTTTCTGCTATTTAATAATCATAACACAAGACTATCAATATTTAGTCTATTCATTGTCAGTGTTTTTTCTCTAACAGAGGACTCCTGAGGTGGAAGTGCTGAACTATTCCATTCCTACTCCTAATGAATTTTCCTTGTCAGGATTTATTAAGCATTTGACAACACTCTTAATGCTAATGTTTGCATGACCTGTAAAAGATGTTACCACTGAAGTTTCCAAGGCACAGCAGTGATACTACCTGGTATATAAATGTTTCCAAATTAATTTAAAAACAAGGAAGTGGAAGTTTATGCAAGATACAGTTTGAATTGAATGCACAGTTCTTAGAGCAGAAAAGAACTTACGAAATTAATCCTGAAGGGCAGTCCTGGCACCATGGGAAGTTTTCCTTCAGATCACGCATGGGCTTCCCTCACCCAAACGCCTTCTGTTTTGATGTACCATGCACTGGGCAATTTAATACCCCACTAGGAAATCAAAAGGTATTTATTCACAAGCATCCTGCAGGCCTTTCTTGGGACAGTTTGTTAGTACTCTCCCTGAAAAGGAAATCGCGTGTAGAAGCTTAAAGAGTGAAAAAGCTATCCTGTAAAAACTCAAGGGTTTGTTGGTTGGGGTTTTTTTACCTTTTCGTTTATTGTTTTACCACTGAGGGCACTTTTAAGGAATTAATTCAACTCTAAGGACTTCAGTAGGTTTTGCTTTCTATTTCCTATGGTCTTAGGAATTCAAACACTATAATGTATCAAATGCTATGAAGCAATGACATCAATAAGATTTGCATTTTTTAATGCACTTTGCAAGTAGCTCTATCATTCACATAGACTGTTTTAATACTTTTTTCCTGCAAAGATTCCCTGATCTATATGAGGACTAGAGTACTGTGACAATTTGCAAAATACTTTACATGGAAAAAACTTGTGTGTAATGTGAAGCCTCAAAGGAAAGAATCAAATCCTTTAACTATTGTTTGATAGGAAAGAAATAAGCTGCATAGACAAAAAGAATTAATTCCACATTTCTAATTAAGTAGCTTAAGAAATCAGCTGCATGCTTAGTCAGACAAGTCTCCTATTGAATTATTTACAGAAACCCAACAGCCTCATCAGAAAGAAAACCTTTGCTGTGTAAGTAAGGTTCACCGATAGATGCTTTAATTCCAAAGACTCAAGAAGAGGTGAGCCACTCAGTGCTAGCATGTGCCACATGGGAAGTTCCTGAAGTTGCACAACAAAATACTGATTTTATGTGCAAACAAGATAACTACTGTCAGTTGGGCATTTGTACAACTGCATACATAGTGTCATTCACTCAATCTAGAGTTTTTAAAGATCTGTTTCTATTTTTTCACACAGCTGTTGCATATACTTTTATTATTTCCTCTGTGTATAAGGCATGTGTGTTATCACAGGGAAATACTGTTCAGTTCACATAGTTAATCAAATTGTGATCAAAGGAGTCTATTCATTTTTTTAAATTGATATATTATTCATTGATAATTAGTGAACTATACCTATAATACCAATATTTGTAACACAACAGATAAATATTGTCTTTTAAAAGTGTACTTCCTTTTGAAATGTGTCACTAATAAGTGAGAAAACCAGTTGTACTGAGAGGGAGAGATTAGAATTACAATGATATCAAATATGCAAAAAAACATTTCCGCACTGTGATTGGTGATTGAGTGCTTACATACCACTCTTATTTCTTGATGCAACCACATAATTTGGAACATTGCCTTCAAAAACCTATCCATGCACTTTTTATATGCAAAAAACAAGTTTACAAAAAATTGTTTAGACACATTCTTGGACAAAAATGGACTGTACCAGAGATGACACTGTGGTGTGTGTGTTCCTTAAAGGTACTATTGCTAAAGTATTTGATATGATGGAGGTAACTGAGAGCTCTAACCCAGTCTGTATTTACATAAAACTATTGCCAAGAAAGTATTTAAAGGAGTGGGACATATAAACTTGTCAAAATACAGAATTACTGTCATAAGAAATAGTTCAGCTTCTGAAGACTAGCATCATCTGATATAAGTAAAATCACCTGGTATAAGAAAAACACTGGGAGCAAATACATGAAAACTAGCAATTTGTAGTAGTGAAAAGCAATTGGCGTGGCATGCCAGGCAGTTGGATGTGTCCTGTTGCAGGAGATCACCAAAGAGGTATCTGTATTACAGAGGGTAATGGAGACAGAAAGTATTGAACAGCATGTACAGAAAGAGATTTCATTAACTTCATTGTTACTGCTCAGTGTGTATCTATAGAGCTTTGCGGATGTGTAAAGGCAGAATGCCCTTTCTGATTCCTGCACACAGTTACAATCGGGCAGGTGAAGAAAAGTACTATAAATATAGCAATTTTTCATCTGAGGTTACTGCAAACAACTGAGCATTTATATCGCTCCAAAGATGAGAATCATTAACTGTAGTAGTCCAGTGTCTTCGTGTGTACCAACACAAAAAGCGCTTTGACTTTCATGCCCTCACAAAATCCACTGCCTCACCCATCCCTATGCACAAAAGCATTACATATTGACCAAAAATCCTTGCAGAAAACTATTTTTCTGATTAACCTGTGGAGGACCTTGCTTGTAGAATAAAACCTCCTCCACAAAATTTGACACATTTTAACTTAGACTTTTAAAATGACCTTTTATTTTCAAGCCTTTTAGTATTAGGGCATCACGAATCATATTACATAATATTTACCAGTTATAGTAAGCAGCCGTGACTTCCCATCTATTGTATTTCTTATCTCTTTCCAGGTCACCTTAAGAACAGAATATGTTCATAGGTTTTATTGAAGGTCTAAGACCATTTAGATCTTTTTATCAAATTGATGTTGGTTTTTTTCTTATGTGGGTGGGGATCACGCTCAAAAAAGAATGCAAGTCAGGAAAGAATAATCTGGCCTATAGCGACCTTTATCTGAGTGCTTTAGAATGATTTATAGACTATTAATTAGTTGACCCTTACAGCACCCTGTGTGGCAAGATGTACTATTTACCTACAATAAGTAGGTGTTTTCAAAAATCATTCAGCAACTGGCTCTAATGAAACAGAAATTCCCACTGTTTTATACATGTAGGCAGGGCTAAGCTGCACCTGGGTCTAGAGAAGAAAGAAAGAAAAATCTAGGTGACAAAATGAGAATTACATTTGTGCTGCTTTCTAGTTTTTATTTCCTCAGTCATCTGAGGTCTACAGGTAAAACTGCTTTTTTTAGTACACAACACTTTCTACACTTAGTTCACATAGTTTATTGTCTTTCATTTCAAGAGAAATCTAACTCCTCAAAGGCTCTTCAGAGATCTCTCTAATCTGTGTCATTTATATCCATTCTGGGCTGTGTCTTGTACTATCTCTGAGACTTTATGTGAGCATAACCCTGAGTTTTTAAGCAGCCATTGAGGAAGATCTCACAGGATCATGTAAGTTGTAGTTGCCAGGCCTAAGTACTTTTCTTAAAGTTTCTGGCAGGTTTTCTGTGCTCAGATGACTTGAAATAAATGAACATATAAAATAATGAAGACCGGGCACCTGAAAATGTTTCAATTTCAGTCATCACACTTCAAAATCATCTGGATAGCCGATGGGAAGCACTACAATGAGGGAAATTTCCTCAGGCCTAGAGATACATGGAGAGTGAAAAGAGAAATAGGGGACAGCAGAAAGCGAATTATACATAAAATACTTCTACATGGATCAAAGAGAGAAGAGGGGAAATGGTGAAAAACAGGGGGAGCAGTTTCACCCTTTGCTGCTTTTCTCTGTGCAGGTGTTCAAGGTTTCCATAGAAACTCAAATATAGTCTGAATTTGGGGGAAAATAACATTTCTTCCATTTCTTTTTAACTGCCATACAAGAATTGATGTGTGGTTTCTGTTTTGCATAACTAGGCCAGCTACTTCCACAAAAAACGTTCACTAAAGTAAATAAATATATTAAGCCTTGTGGTGAAATTATGAATATTTCTGCTCCTGCAGAAATCGTGGAGTTAAACGGTAGCTTCACAATCTAATTTTAGGGAACAGGTTTATGCGTATCTACATGTGCCCAGGAGCAAAATAGGGAATTAAGTGTATCACAGGGAAAGGCAGTTACTCCTTCACGTTAGGAAGCAGGTAAGTTCAGTTCTAGAGAGGGATATGGACACTGCAGTGCTAAGAAAGTGGAGAAGATGTTTTTTATAGTAATTGATCCTAGAACTTATTACCTTTTAAAAAAAAATTTCATCAGGGACTAGAATATGGGATTCCCTATTCCAAAATGAGAGGCCAGAAATGAGGAGCATCACTGGGTATAGGCAAATAAATAGTGTATGTGGCTGGGGGTGGGACAAGCAGGGCTGCTGCTAGGGCACTTGGTATGGCAGTACCCTCCTAAACCCACCCTTGGACATTAACGCATGCCCTCTCCAAGGTGCTCCTCAAATTTTGTCCATAATGAAACTATTGCATGCTGTCTAACACATGGCATCACTTACTCAGCTAAGCATGGTCATATGTAAAACACAGCTTAGTTTACGGTTCAAAACAGGCTGGATGAATTTGGGTCTAGATTTTGATAAGAACTCTAAACTATGGTAAATCAGTTCTGTGTAATTATGGCAAAATGAAACTTCCAGACTGCTTTTTGTTGTTGATTTCCCCTTTATCATTTATTTCACTTTTCAAAAAAATCTATTTGTGCTAAAAATGAAATAGGTGTAATTATTTCTGTACACATAATATTGTTCCTAAGGAATAGGTTTCCTAGATAGAAATACACGCTTTGATAAACTTGTCTATTGAAAGACAACATTTTAGTAGAAATATACAGAATATATGAAAATAAAGGTTTCTTGAGATTAAGCCTAAAATTCCAATATTATCATTATTAACATTTAATATTTACAAGGTATATACCATAGTTTACTTTTATTGTTATGATTAACTACAAAAATTTCCTTTACCTTTTTAGGATATCTATTGTTTATCTTCTACTTTAAGCATTTTTTTTTGTTTTGCTTTTTTAATTTTTTCCCTTCCTTTCTTCCTATTTATTTGTAAAACCAAATATATGGTTCATGCATTTCGGTAATATTCATATTGCAGCTGATAAACATAGTCTGACTTTAGTTCTTTTCTATGCCAGTGGAATTATTGCGATAATGGTTTTAGCCTGTGGTTTTGGATGGTCATCTCCAAAGTTTGTAAAAGTGGTCTCTAACTTCCATGCAATTTGAATCAAGGTATATTGGTTAGTTCCTCACAGTATCACTGAAATAATTAATGTACGATATCTCATAGTGTGTTTCCTGAGTAATATTGGCAAAAAATATCTGGCTTCAGTGGGCTGGGGGCTTGAATGTTAAACTGAGGATGTTGTTCTCACTGAAATTATTTTAATTATACTTTTCATGAGCATTAAAATGAATGAATATAAAATGAAATAAAAAAGTAGTGGTTAATTGCACTAAAAAAGAGAGATGCCAGACGCTAGTCGTACAGCTTACTGAACTACTGGAAAACACATTAACACTGTGGGGATGAGAGCAGACAAAGACCAAATAGGGTTTCAAGGAGCACCCATGTAATTACTTCAGTGAAAAAAGGTCTGTCTGGTTAAGGACTCCTGGCACTTGCTAAGCTGGTAAGTGTATTTTCTTAAGTTGTTCATAGAATAAACATTTAAAAGCTAAAAGAATAACAAATAATAAAAAAGCATAAATTACAATTTGTAATATTTTTACAAGTGTCAACAAGTGAAAAACATTTCAGCCACAGCTGATAAGGAATACATTAACTTAAAAAATGTCTGGTATTAAACCTATTTCTTAAAAGTCTGTACCTGTAGTTGACATTGCACCTTTACACTGTCAGTGTCTTGAAATAATCTTCTGAAGATCTGAAATGCACAGTTAAAATATTCTTTTAATATACATCAATTTTAAATACAAAAGCATATATGCACGCAAGAAGAATTTCTAGGTGATTTATTTCATGTTTTATTAAAGCACACTTCAGTATGTTTCTCATTACCTGAGAATTTGACTCCTATTCAGTCTGTATATTTCTAAAAGAAATAGATTTATTTTACCTTAAACTATCTGAAAACACAGCAGAAATTGCTTCTTATTTTAAAACAGTCTAAGCCTTGAGAAATTAAAAAAAAAAATCCTTTTTCATTGGGCTACAGCTAATTTGGACTCTTGAAGTTTCCATAAATATTGTTTCCCTAATAAAGAATTGCTTGATGGGTTCTAAAGTCCTTCAGAGAGTTAAGACCTTGTTTTATAGACCTCTGCTAGCAAATTTATTCCCTGGTTTAAATCTGAAAAGTCCAGCTGTTTCCAATGTTGAATTCTTAATGACTGAAATATTGGATTTATTTAGCCATGATAAATAGGACAGCATTTGTAGCATTAGAGGAGAATTAATTTACCAATCTATAGTAGTAGGCCTCAATCCTACAATTCAAATTTATGGAGACCATTTATGTGAAAGTCAATGCCAGCATTTTACATCATTAAAATGAACAATATGATCCATGGGATGCCAATATAACAGCTCTCCAGGACCTGAAAAATTTACTAAGAGACTTTACATTGACTCCATTGTTGAAAATCCTTGGAAACCACTTCCAGAAAGCTCCTAGATATTTCTGTTTTACTGTGTGGGTACAGGTGTTTGAATTCAGTCTGGTGCTTCTAGTTAGGTTGCTTAGTAAATAAATTAGATTTTATACTAGACGTAAACTGGGCCAAGATGTTTCATTTTTTATCACATTTGTAACGGATGTTACTTGATGTCCTGCTTACTATCTAAAATGTGATAGGAAATTAACAATATACTTTGAATTTTTCATTGTAACAGAATGTTGGCTTGATTGATCATAATGCTGATTACCTTTTTCAGTTAATACACAACATGTTTATATGAATTCATTATGGTTACAGGACACTTTGGAGGATGATATTATATAAACTGTTTTTCCAGACAGACATGATTAAAGTGAAGTCCTTGAAGGCAATGACACAATTTCATTAATTTTATAAGCACTAGCTTCACTACACGTTAATTTTTTTTTTTTTCAAATCTCTAGATATTTTGAGAGAACTTTTCTCCCTTGGAACTCTGTAAATGAAATGTGGTCAGCATATCTTCTAGCACTTTTGGTTGTGATCACAGGAGCAAAGTTGAAAACTTAAGGAAAAATACATGCATGTACATTTTGTAAAAAAACACATGCGTACCACTATCAAAACAGTATCTTTTCTAAATGAAGGTCTGAATCTCTCAGTGAAATATCAGTATTACTATTATACATGGGAACTTAACTTCTAATTGTTGCCACATTCTTCTTTGCTGTGTAATAAAAAACATCTGTAGGCATGTTTTCTGTGGAATACATCATATGTAAGCAGCCACAGTGAAACATGATCATATGCATCCCTTAGAAGCTCTTGAACTAACTGGTTTATTATTTACAATTGCACAGAATTTAAAAGTCATAGGGTAGAAAGACCAGATATTACTTATTAATATACTGTAATTGCTGATATTTTTGTTGTGATTTCTTCCTCTATTGATAATAAAGCCACATTTTATATTGAGATTTCTCTTTTCCCTTTTCAACCCCTTTCCCTCCCCCCCCCCCAACATAAAACAATAAAACCTGGCATAATATAATTAATTATCAAAACATCTATTTTATGCATTTCTGAAGAATTACAAACAATCTGGTATATATTATCCAGGGCAAAAAATTCTTGATGCAATTTATGTAATTTTGCAATTAATTAATTCATCTTTTCCCTTGGAGAAGAAAAAGTAAATCTCAATTATGCATCAAAGGACTGTATCTATCCAAAAATATTATCCTTAGTCTATGTGGACATGTGTTTTATATAGGTAGATAATGAGTAAGTTGGAGTCAGGCTTATAGGTATACTGTTATCTATATAAAAATGGAATTGATTGTGTTGGTACTTTAAAAAATTCACATAGCCTCTGGGACAAGAAAGTTGATTTGTCCAAAATAAAATATTGATTTAATTTATGGTCACTGATTGTATTATAAATAGTTAAGATATTCTTTCAGTAATATACACAAATAAGTTAGTGTTTGCTTTAGCAAGAGTGTGATGTAGACACTGAATGAAAAAAAACAGCTCTAAAATTGCAGCAGACAGGTCTGCGTTTCTTAGAGGCTCAAAAGCTTAAATCCTAGGTGCTAAAATTATGTGGACAGAAAATTGTTAATATGAAACTGATATTGCAGTTTTGTGACTACTGCACTGTTGATCACAAATCTTGTCATATATGTATCAGATATCTGACAAATGTAGAATTTCTTTTTTAGCAGACCAATTTCTGATTGGATGACTTAACTGTTAATTTGACAAAATTAACAGAAAGACAACAGTAAATAAGGTGGTTGCAAAATGTCCCTCTTTACTGGAAGGCTATCAGCCAATCTTCTCAGTGGTTTAGAAAAAAAAACCAAAACACACAAATAACCACAAATAACCAACGCAACCCCCTCCCAAATACATTAACATTAAACTTAGTAAGTGCTATAGCTAGATTTAAGCTCAGATGCAAAGCATAGGTTTGTTATTTCTGACCCGTTGCTTTTTTTGACCTATGTTAGCTAGTGTGAAAAAGCATTACAGAAGTTGCATGCAAAGCCAGGGATCAATCAGAATTTTAATTTGTGCTGATAACTCTATTCACATGAGCACTTTCCATAACTTGTTCTCAGAAGGATAGTTCCTGGATAATTTTTTAAGATAGATTTATGATCATGTTGCCGTAGACAGATTGCTTCTTTTAGCCTTGATGTTGCATTGTCTGGCCTGAAGGACCACATTACTTACATTTTGTGAGGACTATAGGCGTTTTGCCATTTTTAGAAAAAGAGGAAAATTAGACTGAAGAGATCCAAATCAAAGATTTTGTATACTGAATGGCAGATTAACAGCGGACAACTGAAGTGATGGACTCAGCCATTACTTAGGAAAATCTGTCGGTTACAGAACTTCTTGACACCTGGGCCAGGCTCACGAATTTTAGTGAAAACAACACAGCTAATAATCAAACCTGTAATGGGATTCAATGCAGAGACAATATGACTGATGGTCAGGAGTGTTATGTTGTGTCCTTATTTCTTTCAGTTTTTACATTATGAGGTTGATAAAGCTATTTGATATTTCTTCTTCACTATTTCATTATGAGGCAAGTAATGCTGATCTATATTGGTAAAATTAAATGAAGCTTATTGATAAAATAGCCCAAGTTTTGTGCTAAATAATGCTTACAGTTTAGCTGTGCTGTGACACTTCAAAAGGATTAGGAAGGGAGCTGGAAAACTCAGCTGGCATGTAAGTATGTGTAGATGTAAAAAGTATATCATTAGTTGCAATAATCATTAGATGGGTTTTGCTTTGAAGAACAAAATGAGGACATGAAATATTTTCTTCCAGTGTAAGAAAACTGAGATTCATGACAGAATAGCAGGTTCTTTGTAAACTGAAGAAAAACACGGCAGAGAACCCAAATGAGTAGTACTGCAGGTGATTGATTTATTTTTTTTTAAATTGAGGATATTTCTAATATTCTTATCATGGACATGCACTCAATGTGCAATAGAGAATACCAGAGGGATGTAATTATATATTTGCTATATGAAATCCAATTATTCTTCTGTGCTACCATCTCAAACGCTAAGTGTTTTCATACTAAAACTGCTTCTGTCAAATGTCTTAACTATTAGAAATTACTGAGTTGAGGTTGAAGTTATTAAGTCAAGACTAATTAAATTATCACACTTTAAAAACAATTTTTGAATTGAGAATGTATGAATCTGCATTTGGGTTTCTAACAATACTGATGTATGCTTGTTTTAAATGCATGTATTTCTTTAAACTTAGGGAACTTTCTGCCTGAAACAGATCATCTTTGGTATTATTTTTACTGGTTTTATGTCTTCTTGTGAGCAGGAAATCCAAATTAATGACAACTATGAATCTATGAAGTAAGATTAGAATTAATCAGGAAATTGATTAAATGTTCAATATATTGTATCTTTCTTTAAGTAATGACATGTTTACATTTTTAAACCAGTCTTATAAAGCAGATTTATTGTTTTATTCATATCTTGATTTAGGTTTTTTGTAATTGTCATTATAGGATAGATACTCATAATTCTTTTACCGCTGCACTGATTTATATGTACCTAGTGTAAACTTTTATAGTGACTATGTTTTAAATCCTTCCCTTATAAACTGGGTAGCTGGACATACTGTGGGTGATCCTGATAGTGTTTTGAAGAATATTCATGAGCCTACAGCTTTTAAATTCTTAAAATTCCATTTAAACTTTTCTAATTTTTATCTTTAACCAAGAACTTTTATGGAAAAGCTATGCAGGAATAGCAATAAAGAATACATTGCAGTGCATGACATTCCATTTCTTTGTAGCTGGGGAGATTAATGAACTTGCCTGAAGGTTGGCCACCGTGCTCTCTAGCAATACAGAAATGAAATGCCCATAACTATAATGCAGTCTCTTTTGCTTAGGTCAAATGCAGCATTCTCTTTTCTTTTTAGTTTTTACTATTTTAGCATGTCAGTATTTTAAGAATGTTAAAGATTAATTCATTCTAGCTACAATACATAAATTTAATAAACATAAATATTAAGCCCTGAATATTCAAAATTGGGAAACTAAGGTTAGATACTTAAAAATTAGACACCTAAGTATGTAATCTGATTTTTGAAAGTACCTCTTGAAAAGAAGTAACATCTAAAATTAATCACCTCTGGCATATTATAGTTATGGTATGGAATTATAAGGACTACAGGAAGGAAAATGTTGCTATACATGTCCATAAATTAATAAAAAATAGTGAAAAAAAGAAACTACATACAGCTAAAAATAATGGATGGCAATTTACCTCCTACCTGATGGCCAAAGCTTTACCCTAATGTATCTTAAAGGTAAGGAAAGGGATATGTAAAGTAATCAAATGCACAGAAACAGACATAGGGGTTCAGACTATCCAAGGATGCCTAGGGAAGAGGTAAATAGTATGGTGATTATTTTCTTGGAAAAGGAAGCAAGAAGGAAACACACAGATAATATCACAAGCAATGTAACTTTTACCTTTATCTTGCTGCTTAATACTGGTGGATATCCCTGCATTAGGATGGTCAATGAGGAGAACAAACCGACTAGACAGCCTTTCACAGCTTTGTCTGTGACGTTCCTCTTCCTTTCTTATGAAACTGCCAAGAAACAGTGTGCTACAATAAGCAGCAGACTATGACTCATGCAAATTATCAATGCCAAATTAATTACATACATAAAATACACTTTAAAGTACTACTAGTTAAGTATTTTGTTGACTAGTCATATACAAAGCAGACCACAATTAATTCATTCAGAGCATGCAAATGTATTTTATCTTAAAGTATTATCACAAAGATTCAGATTTATGATTTTTACATCCTACTGCACATTCTAGGAACCAGGTATGCCTAAAAAAAGTTCAGCTTTCACCCTTCAATGAGCTAATTAAGCTAAAGCAAAAGAGAAGTATTATAGAAGTATGGAAATTAATTTGTTGTCTTTTTTTTCCCATGAAATCAGGCACATCATTACAGAGCTGGGTGCCAAGATGTTAATTTCCTTGCTCCATGAGGATTTACAGGCACTGCTAAACTGTCTGTTCTTATCAAACTTTTACTTGGTTGCAAATGAACAAAAGATTTTTAGATCAAATTTCACCATTTAAAGTAATTTGATTAATTACTAGACACGGATTAGATAACTGAATAAAACTCATACTCTAAAGCATAGAAAAATAGCTTGTAAAATTACTGAGAAACATGAGAAAAAAATTCTTCAGATTTCCTGTCACTCAGAATACCTGTTGCTTATTAATACTTTAAGGTGCAAAATGGAAATGTGTAGGTAACTTTTCTCAGACTTCTTTCTAAGATCTGTCATTATTTCTGCCTATCAAGAAAGTACAGCATTCTTGCTGTATGTATATTAGAGTATTCAGAGGGTGTGCCAAAAAACCCCGGACAACATATTAAATTGCCACAGTGAGAAATCCACAGTCAGTGCCAGCTGCAAATGTCATGGGACATTAAGGGAAAGACATCAGCCTGACAAAGTCAGACTGAGCTTTCCCTGGTGCCCGCTTTTGTGCTATTCACATGGAGCTCGGTGCTTGCGCATAGTTCCGTTTATTGTTCGCTACCCCACGGCTAGCGTTTGCCCAGTGGCTGGGAGGAGATGCGCTCTTCCCCCGTCCGCTTCAGCAAAAGAAAAAGCCAAGCTTGCTTTCTGTGCTTGCAGGCTGGTTCCTCCCGCAGGCCTGCGCACTGCGGTGGGATGCTGCCCAAACATCATGGTGGTGGCTGAACGCTGGTTTGTTTCAGGCCTGATGTGGCAGGCTGGCAAAGTTCTCTGGAAAGCCGAACCCTGGAGCGGCGGGGCTTACTTGCCCTCACCTCCTACCTCCACAGTTTTGTCCACACGTTCCCCAAAACTTTTTGTCGGTCCTCAGAGTCTCTGCTTGACTAGCAGTCTTCTCTGTGGCACACCCCCTGTGGCAGTACAAAAAGTCACAAACGCTATTCATACATTTGGTGTATTAAACTACAGGAAACAAGGTAATATTTATGGTTACATTTAAACATGGTAATATTTAAACAATGCGTGTGGTGAGGTGTCAAGGGCACAAAGTAGGACCAGTTTCCATGCCCAGCATGGGAACCTGCCGGGGTTTGCACACAGCCACCTGTGACTCTGAGCAGCTTGGCCCCTTTGAAGGCAGGAGCTGGCAGCCACACACCTGGAGACCCTATTGAGTGGCAGGGGTTGGCTATGATGACAGAGCACGAATCAAGCTTGTGGCCCCAGAGTGGCCTTTGAGCCTCTGCCCACCTGCTCCCTCCTAGGCCACCTGCCAGGGATGGGTTTAAGGGCCCAGTTGGGGCAAGAGGGGAAGTGGTGGCCATTTTGTGGCAGTGAGGGGAAGTGGTGGCCATTTTGTGGCAGTGAGGGGAAGTGGTGGCCATTTTGTGGCAGTGAGGGGAAGTGGTGGCCATTTTGTGGCAGTGAGGGGAAGTGGCGGCCATTTTGTGGTGGTGAGGGGAGTCAATTTCTCTCACAGTTGTCTGGGGACTGTCTGGGAGATGCTTTTGAAAGTTTGTTGCGGGTTTTAAAAGGAGCAGCAGAAACAGTATGTAAGCAGAGGAAGCTTTGCTTTCAAAAGCTCTGTTTGTTTTTACCTGTTTTCATATTTCTAAAACAGAATGTAGCTTTTGAGAGTAGAGGCTCCTCTTAGTAACCCACAGGCAGCGTTTTGGTTTACGCATACAGTCTTCCCATGTGAAATGAGGTCATGGCATTGTGCTCTCAGTTGTCCTGTTCTCCCTACATCTGTCTCTCCTGCCTTCCTCTGTAATGCTGAGTTTGAAAGAACAGCTTATGGTTGCCAAGTACCAGTCCTGGAAAGCATTTGCTGGCAACACGCTTCCACTGTGGGGATCCAAAATTCTGCTTGAAATGAAGTTTTGCATTTAACCGATCTCCTAGGGGAAGACGTTTGGAGGCTGGAATATTTACTGTTTGGTACGGAAAGGCACAGTGTGGTAATTTGGTTATGAAATGTAGTCATAGCAACTTTGCACAATAGGGTTGTATGGGGTCTGGGCTATGGGAAGGCTATATTAAACCAATTATACCCAGCTCTTCAAAGCTTAAGTCTTTACTGAAACAGTACACCTTGAATTTCAGTAGGGCAGTGGATGAATCTCTTAAGATTTCAATAGGCAATAACTGTAAACAGTGAATCATATGGAGTATCTTAAATTCTGTGATGGGATGATGATGTCTGTCTGTCTTTTTCTTCTCTCTAGAGCAATCTTTGAAGAAGGTTCTCAGCCAACAGCAGTACTGCAAATCCTCCAGCAAAGTTGAAGTGTTGGGTTTTGAAGCATCTTGCAAATAAAGGGAGGAGAGCATCAAAGGTCTACTTCCAGTATGGGAGGCCAAAGGTAAGTTTGAATGCATGAATGCTTTTTACTTTCCCTTAGTCGTTCCTAATATGACAGTTTATATTTTTACACAGGCAAATATTTCTCTTCCATAACTGTAGCTCTACAGAGAGTAGGTAGGTTAATGTCCTCCTAGTGGTTAGATCAAGCAAAGTGCTGTAAACAAAGCATATACTGCAAAAAAAGCTTTTTCTGTATGATTGATTGTAAATAGCTGGATGAAAAAAAATAGTATGAGTTTCCTGTGTGGTAATCAAAAAGCTTGTATACTGTCCTTGTCTCAAGAATGCACCAAAAGAAAAGGAGTTTCCTTCTCCAGATTCTTCTTCTCCAGACCAGAAAAAATCCTAGATTTAAAGAAACATCTTTGGTTGGGAGAAAGAGGTCTTTCGCTGCTGCTGCTGCTGCTGGTGTGAATTATGTTAATTGAAAATAGCTGAGTAAAAGATCAACAATTGGTTGACACAAGCTTTACTTCTCTCTAGAATCTGTGATGTGCTTCATACTGCTTCTAATTCCTCCACTGTGTTTTGTGTCTTTTGTTGAAACAGCTCATATACACTTTTCTCAGCTGTTTGATGTAATCCTTTGATGCACACCTAAATGATAAGATCAGTTTATTTTCTAAGGTGTAGAAATAACTGACTGAAAATATTTACCTAGATCATCCTGTAATTTTGATAAAAGTTGTTGAGAAGCATTTGGATAATTTTTGTAGCATGTCTCCTGCTGAGGATGAGAATATGGGAATGCACATCTTCTGGAATGTAAAAAGGAGAAAGGATTACCAAGATTTGTTCTCGTGATGCTGATACTTTGTACAATTTGTTCCCTGTGCTGCATGATGCTAATAAGGGAGAATGCACATTTTTATTGGAAATTTGACTTTTTTTCAAAGCTGCTACAGAGTGAGGTGTTTTGGCATCTTTTCCTTCTAGGTCTATGCTGAGTGAACATGCTCTGTCTAGAAGTTGTAAAATCATAATTTCATAATCTTTTTTTTTTTTCATTTGATTTGCTAATTAGGGTTTTCAAACTCTTTTAATTCTCCATTTTGGTTAGGGATAGGAAGCTAGTAGAATTACACCAGCAGGCAGTTTGTTTATAATTTGGAAGCAAGAATGGCTCTAGTGTGAAATATTTGCCCCTTGGTTTTGAATGAAAGAGATCCTATGATTTTCATCCTGGTCTGGGAAATAAAGTGAACTCATAGATGCTCTTGTTTATAAGAGTATCTGATGTTCTGTCAGTTTTGGTTGTTTGTTTTTTTTTATTTTATTTTTGAGAATTGTGATAGTGTAGCAAACATTTTTGCCAGGAAGTACATTAAGAATAACCTATCTTTGACATTCACTGAGTTATAAAAAAGCAGTTGGAATGTAATGATAAAAAAGAAAGTACCTAACCTTTTCCAAATGGATACTAATATTTATTCAGGATGATTTTCTAGCCAAGAGTTTCTTACCTAATGAGTTAGGTTAACAAATTAGTGCCTTACCAGTCAATTAGCAATTTCAGGTAACTGGTAAGCAGTCAATTAGTGCTGTACTGCTTCTCTTCTACAAGTAAGTGAAACAAATTTGTAATCATCATTTCTCTTTTCAATTTATGGGTATGAATATCTATGATATAGAACGATTCTGTATTAGTTTATCAAATATATAAAATTAAAAATAAGTCTGGAAATGCAGGAAGGACATTGCAGAATAACTTAGGGTTTTGCTGAATTTATTTATACCATATAGGAATAACATACTTGCACAGCAATGTACAAATAATTTATTGAACTGCAGTCATAGTCTGTTAATTAGGAACTACTTTACAAAAAGTGCAGTGTTAAGGGTTGAACTGGGATATAACTGTGTACAAGAAAGGTCAGGTGATTTAAATTGGGATAAGATCTTTAAAAAAAGTCATGGTTGTATTACTTGGAGAATTAACTTGAGGATATGGATATGATTCTGTGTAGGGTCTTTGGTATGAATTGATACAGATCCTTATGAAATGCTATTTTGTAAAACATTAATATTCCCTCTACTTATGTAAATTTTCATTCTGCATCTAGAACTTGAGACCAGAGTAGCCCAAATGGTAATCATAGATAGTTCCTGACATTGCTTCTCTTTTGCTATGTTTTGTGATGGGACTGGAGGTGATGGGGAATGGCTATTAGCCCACTTCTTCGTCTCTTTACTGATGTTTTTGTCTGTTTCTGTCATTTCTGTAACTTTCAGACATGCTTTTAATGCAGGAGAGGTGGCACTTCACCAAAGCAGCGCTTTTCCCTTCTATTTGTCATCAGAATAACCAGCTAACTCCTGTGTAACTGCCCTATGCTGTGATTCAGGCAAGCTGCTGCTGATATCACTTGGTTTAATGGCTGCCTATGTCTGAAAGAAAGTGACTTTCATGGCAAATAAAAGCTACAAGTTTTTCAGCTTTCCACAGAATAGGCACAGTCTCTGCAAGGCTATTCAAACAGCAGCATAAGTGTGTTAGGACTTCAGGTTTACTTTATAGCCATGTAAGATGGTTATAGTCTCTGGATCTCTAAGATGCAACTTACAACCTAAAGAAAATAGTAACTTTTTGCTAAATCTTTTTTTTCTTCCATGTCATTTTCTTCAGAAAGGATTTTTGTGTGTGTCATGCAGTTTTACCAAAAATGTAAGAAGCAGCATGCACTTACTTCAAGCTCCTTTCCTAATGCTTTCCTGCCTCTGTCACGAGGAAGGAACTTGAGTGTTCTTCAGCAACCTTTCTAATGTACAGATACCAGGAGGAGAGTACAACATAAAAATTGACCTTTATAATACCTTCTTTACTAAATAACAAGGTATGTTAGAAAACAAAAGTTGCTATAACTGGACAGAATTATTAACTCAAGGTACCTTTCCCACCTCAAATCTTGAAATGAGAAGAAAAGCTGCATTTTTGTTATTAGCCTCCCTGGAACCACAAAAATTTAAAACTGTATGGAGAAATGCTCTCTTAACTACTTTTTCTACCTTCTCTCCCTACACTCAATTAGTAAATACTTTTGTGCAGATCTTTCTCATCCACTACAAAACTTATGCTTGGAAAAAATCAGAAAAACAGGTTTACAATTTCATAATATTACAAAAGACTGACCGAATGCGAATTTACTGGCAGATTTTTTCATTCTGTATGGATGGGAAAAATAAAAAATTGTCTATATGCATACAGTGTATCTGTATGTCACATCATGACTTCCTAGAATATGGAATACCTATATCATTACTTTGGTCAGTGAGTATGACAGTTTTGGCAGAAAGTATTGTTGCAAATTTTCAAAATTCAATGTATCAGGAGTAAGCTGAAAAATACTTTATCTAGAAATTTGAGGAAATATTTCTGAAATATTCCAGCAGCTTCTCTCTGAGATCTCTACCCTACTTATTGTGTTGATACAGTCTTCTGTGAAGTTTGGCATCCAAACTTTCCCCAAGATGTTCAGGAAGGACTGCTGGTCTGTGAGAGCTGCCAGTACCTCAACTGCGCCTTTGCTCACTCCCTGTCAGATAGGGTCTTGCAAATGCACCATCCGCCTTCTTCATGTGGGTGGCCCTTTCCCTGAAAAGAATAAAATGTTCTTTGAGGCACATTGCTTAACGTTGCATAATTGTAAGGCAACCACTGTGACCAGTAAGTGAGAGGATATACATATTGTCTTTCTAGAGTGGGAAGGAAGAGAAGGAAAGGTGAGAATAGTTTTAAATGTCAAATTATTATTTTTATTATGTTTATTTTAATAACAAAAATTTATATTTTGGGCAAATGGAAAATGAGGGGTTAGCTTTTTACCACACTCCTATTTACAAGGTATGCTTTCCATCCCATAATGTGCCAACTATGAAACAGAAAAATATTCTAATAAGCTGTTGTTGCTGAAATAACTGCTAAAATTAATGATGACAAATTGTTATTAAAAGAAAACAGTTTTAAACAGAACACAAGCAATGAAATAACCATGCTGCAGTTCAAATAGATCTTCATTTTTGTCCATAGTGAGATTTTTAACAGAGGGGAGTTGAGTCTGTCTGCAGAAGGCCAAGGAACCTTAGTCTCATTTAGTTATCACCAGTGACATGGAGAGTTCATGAAGGTGAGGAGTCTTACTACATACCTGAATTCTCTCTTGAAATATAGTTTGAGTTTTTTAAATTGAAGGAACTGTCTTCAGCCAGGGAAATTAATGAATATTACACTGAAATCTCATACTAATGAATACTATAGTCAAAATTAAATCTGTTGTTTCTCTCAGTTTACCGATTTCATCTCCCGGGATACATTGTCTAATTTATGTCAGCTCTTAACAGAAGAGGCAATTCTTATCTTAAATTACAATTCCATTAAAATCTTACTGTCAGAAAGTGGGGAATACTGTAATTTAACTCTTGGCAGTGCTTTTGTTATACTGTCTCTGCTGATGTCAAATGCCTGGTGGTGTCACTGTGCCACAAAGGTAGCTATATCTTGGGTTAGTACCTAAGTGATGCTGCTTACCACTTTGAAAGATTGACATCAGAAAAAAATCTTGGGGGAAGAGTGTCAGTGAAGCTGAAGAATGGGAGTAGAGAGTGTACTGTTTCCTGAATACAGAGGATTTAGATGATCCATTGCATGCTGTATGCTACATCTCCCAGTGCAAATCTAAGGAAAATGTTATCTTCTTACAATTAAGATATGCAAATGAATAAAATTCCTTTCACAGAGCTGTCTAGTTTCAGAGAAGATAAGGACGTTCAGTTAAGTCCAACAATTAATTATGTAATGTTTTCTCTTGCATATATGGGTTTAAAGCTCCTATCTATTACTAGAAATTTTCTACTAAAATAGACCATAAAATAATGCAATTCAGAGCCTTCAGTGAGATTTAGAACAAAAAAGCACAGATTTATGGGAAAATAGGAAAGGTGGGTGTGCTTATTTTGCTTATTACTGTTTATGAAAAATTTTTTTTTCTTAGTATTTCTTTGATTTATTACTTAAGGTATTCGATTCATTAAATAGATGAGACAAATATATGAACTTTTACTCTGGAAACAACTTGTGTGTAAAATTGTTTATACTTATTTAAGTCATCTTTTTACCAAACCAGAAAAAATTGTAAAAGTCCAGTACTGAGAATACCTCAATGAGAATTTACGGTGCATAAGACTGTAAGTTCTGTATGACTTATACTAAGTCATAGGAACAGTTCAAAAATATATTAATTGTACTTTTTTCTGTGTTCACAAATTAGCATGCAAATTAAACAAGTTGTGGAGTCACTGAATTGGCACAGAAAGTCTAGCTCAGGCTCATAACCATGCTGCGCACAATGTTTGCCCATGAGCTGTTTATCAGAGTCATTTTGACTTTGAGTCCTGTCAGTGTAGCACCATCAGGCCCAATGGGAGTGGTGACAAAATCATATAGTCAGACTTGCGATCTCAGAAATTCAGGTTTGGGTTCGGCCCTCCCTCTTTCCCCCCCCCCCCCCCCCAAAAAACCCTCTTATCCACACCTCCTTCCTCTCTCATGCTGTAGATCATAAAAATTTTAGTTGTCAGTCTTAGTTAATTAGCTTAGTCTACTTTGTTTCACAAAGAAGTTACTGATATTGACTATATGCTTTGGAAGGTTAGTTTTGTGTGCAGAAACCAAGTAGAAATCTGGCCTAACAGTGAGTATTGTTTAAAGGGCTTGGGAAATACCCTTGTATAAGTGGATCTCTCAAATAATGATTATAACTTTCTATAAATCATTATCACTACTTTTTAAATTTTTTTAAAAATCCTTTAAGATTAATTCAAAACAATACATTTAATTACTGCAACAAACATAACTATATGCAGTTCAGATGTGTCAGATAATGTTAGCTTGGTTTTGTAAATCAATGTTTCCTTAAACTTTTTACTCTCAAAAATCACAACAGAGCAAAGCAAGCCCATACAGCATAAAGATGCCCTGCCAAGTACTATTTATGGATAAAAGAAGCTTAGGATTGTATGAACTAGTTCAAGCTTCAGGTCTGGGAAATATTTTAACCATTTTTGTGACCGTGTGATACTTCTCTCCCCAGTTTCAGTAGTATTAAGCTCAAAAGAATATTAAATAAAGATGGTAACTATTCATGTAAAGCCATCTTCTATTTTGAACCATGTAGTCTTTATTGATATTATCTGTTGTGGTTACAGCAAAATTTACAATCAGATTATTAAGGATGCTCAAAATGACAGATGAAACTTATAGACTAAATAGACAAGAGACGTAAAAGGAGACACTTGAAAGAGAAATGGAAATATTGGGTAGTAGCAGAACCAGAAATAGGTTTTGATTTTTATATTCCTCTGACAATGTTCTACTATATCACTTTCATATTCATGTAAGTGTTCTGAGGTTTCAGCTGGATTTTTGGATGTGTATTTTAGTACATGTTACAATAAAGTGGAAGATTACCTCTGTGTAGAAAATTACTCAAACAGATAAAAACCTCAGCCACATAATGCCCACAGAATTAATTTAAAATAAAGACTAATCTTATTAATTTTACATGATTACTAAAAATACATTAAAAACTACTGAATGTAATTTTTTTCTCTGCAACAGAATGAGCGCAAAGCAAAAGTAGGGCATTTTCAAATCGGAACATGAGTAAAGTGAACTTTCACACATATGAGGAACAAGTTGTGAGCATTTTTTTTTTAAAAACTAGAAGAGTTCACCATTGAAAAGCAAGATGCAGATCCTTAGCTGATGTAAGGGTGCTGCCATGTGTTCAGCTGATTTGCACAGCTGAGTTCTATCAGAGTGAAATAAATGAAGATAGAGATGTGTTGCTTCAAACAATTTCAACAACAAATCTCTCAAACTGTCATTTATGCAGACAAATATGTTAACTGAATTTTGAAAGCCACTTGAGACTTGTCTGCAGATTGCTAATATGTAGAAGAGAAGGAATAAACTCCTTAGTAAACTGTTTGATAAACAAGGAAACTGCTTCTCGAATTCAGTACAATGGTTTGTTGCCTTATGCACAGTATCACAGGACTGATGCAGTTCCACTACGCACTACCAGTCACTTGAGTAGTGCCGGTTTTATAGGTACATAAACATGGATATAAAAATCATCACAATGAAAAGTTGTTTTGTTGAACTCTTTTGTTAGTCTTGTGCTAAACATCATGGTTTTTGTAAGGTAGCCTTGTCAGAGAATGTATAATTACAAACATGCTAAAAAAAAATTGTTACATTTGTTTTATGATTTGGGGTTCTTATGATTGTTTTTATGCTCCTTTCAAAAGCATGGTATGCACGATGTAGTTCAGTATGGCAACTCATCATTCACAAACATAAAAAAATGAAGGCCTAAAATACTAAAGAACCTGCTGATTAAACCAGAGCTTCAGTGCTGATAACTTTGCATATGCATATTATCCTCTGAAGGTAAAACCCTACCCAGCTTTTTGAATGCCAATTTTTTAAGTTGCTAGAACTGTATAAGTGCTGAGAAGGTAGATCAAATTGTTGCTTATTTAGCAAAATCAACATTTTAATAGAACAAATGTACAATTGGCCTTGTTTTCGAGAAATTCTGAAAGACTTTGGATGTAGAAGTCATCTTTGAGTACGTAAAAACAGCAAGAACAGAGAAGAAAATAAGGTCTCTGAAAAAATTTAAATATCAAGGTATAAGGAAAAATGTACTTTTTAATGGTAACACAATATTATTTTAAAAAAATCTTTATATAACAACGTTATTTCAAAATAACATTTTTAAAGGGTTATTTTTAAATGACACCAAAAAATCATTGCACTGGACTAAATTCAGCAAGTTTCTTTTGACTGAAAAGATATTTACTCATGCTGATGAAGCTTTTCAGTTAAATTAGTACTCAAAATTAAGGTATACAAGCTCCAGCCATGTGGTATCCAAATAGCCAAACACCTTCTACCCAAGCATGTTCTGACATGTATCACTGCTCTAGATAGTAATGTCAGTATCTCAATGCACATGTAATAAATTCAAGATCAAATTGATTTCAGAGTTCTGCCTTCTCTTTTTAAAGATATGAATAAGTAGTGGTTAGCAGTTACTGTAATGGTTAGAGTGGCAGTTATCTCTTAGTCAATTGCTGAGTTTTATGAGGCTGGAAATTTTAGCTATTATACTTATTGCTATTTCACCTTAAGGTCATTTTAGCCATTTGCAAAAGAATGATGCTGAAGGTTGCTGATTCAGTTGTGAGGTTAGCTTATGACAGTCAATTTCATGACAATCCCTTTGGAATATTAATTTTATAATTTTAAAAAATAAAACACAGATGACTTCATGAATGTATAGGAGTGCTTTCAGTGTGAATATAGTAATGTTCCAGTCATTTTAGTAGGCTGATTCAGACTGCAATGTTCTTAGTGTTTAACAACACTTTTGCAATGTCAGGTTCCTTACCACCATGACAAACGCTACTTAAAAGTCTGAAAAATGTGTTTATTTGCCTGGCTTTTGGAATGTGAGTATTCCTTTTACATTTTCATCCTTCAGTTAAGTGTGTCCACATTTGAGATGTGCAGTGCTTGTGTTTTAATCCCTTCTTCTCCAAGTTACAGAATTATTGGTCAAAACGGTGATTTCTTTCTTTCTCTTTCTCCCTTTTAATGCATGCTACTGACAAAAATGTAGGACCCATCTTTCTTGATTTCTGTATCTCTTCTTAATAATACAAGTGCCAACTTTGAATTATATGTAATTTTCATTTCTAGCTGCCAGGCGGTCCACCTGAATTTTCTATTGTTTTTAAAACACTTTGAGTGATTTTTATTTCTTGATCTTACACAAGAATTTCTGAACTCTAAAGAGCAAACAAACAAACAAAAAACCTAAGCAATTCTTTAAGTTGACAATTATTAAATCATGATTGCTGCATTTCACCATGGTAAGACTTAAGCTTAATACAGAGCATAATATAAGCTTAATGCTTTTCTGGCACTTTTACTTATGCAGCAGTTTATTACATTTTTAAAGGTCTGTTAGTAATTTTTAGCATTTCTTGGTAGTAAGGCATATTTGATTTATGCTTTTATTAATAAAAAAAAAAGACTGTAAAAGCCAGGACCATATTGAGGCACAAGAATGTTTTATAATGAACAACCTATGTTTTATCAAGGTTAGATTTTTTTCTTTTGTTGTTTTCTTGACACTGATGTATTAATTTATGAAGATTCCTGACAGACAACTGTAAAAAATTGTTGCAGTAATACAGATGTACTTTATAGGGATTTTTTCTCTTTATTATATCTGTGCTGTGGTGGGCATTAGAGGTCTGGTGGTCAGTTCATCAGTCATCTGGAAGTGGTACTCAAAATTAGTAGAAGTAGTAGCACTTCCGAAATTTAGTGGCACATTACCAAATACATTGTTGTGGCAGTGAAAGAAAGTGGCTGCATCTATACAGGGAAGGACAGGTATTTTACTTAAGATATCCATCTGGTCTTGCATTTTGCTCCCACTATGTTTTGGTAGCTCTAATGTTTAGTTACTGAAGGAGAAAGGGGACTAGGACCTGAAAGAAATTAGGGGACTAATTTGCTAAATTGAGCTTTGATAACATTATTGGGGGCAATCCCATTTTTTATGTGACAGCAGTGAACTCTCTATACTGTCCAAAATTACAATACTGAATCCTTATTGTCTAGGGTGTTCCCTGTGGGCAGTCTTCAGGTCCCTTCTTCTTGTTTGTTTTCCTGAGTTTTCCCCATATACACAAAATAGATGGCATTGTAAGAGAAAGAGAGAACAGGTGATGCCAGATAAGCTTCGGTATCATCTGTTCCAGAGAAATAGTTGAGGGAAAAAACCTAAACTTATTCATGTGGATCATATATGTATACAATACATTATGCCATTCAGAATGTTACGTATTCTGAAACAGGTAGCACATTATGCTTTGGACTTGGTCCAATCTAGAAAATAAGATATGTTGCCCTATGTAAGCATATGTTTGTATTTGTGTATGTCTGTATATGTGTTGTCATACACTATATGTATGTTTGGTTGCCATACATATTTAAAAAAATATATATGCATTTGAGCATGTTTGCATGTGGGTAAACGTACACTTATATAATTTGTAGACTGAATCATGCCCAAAGTATAATATCCTGTTTCTTTCAGAATAATATGAGAAAGAGGGTACAAACATCTGCTTTTGCTACCCACTTGAGAAATTAAAATATAACAGAAGGGAAGAAACATCTGCCCACTGGAAATCAGCAGAACAACCAGCGTGTCCCAGAGTGGCTCAGAGTGGAAGACCCTGCCACGCACTTGTGCAGCTCCCAAGTGACAAATGCACAGTACAGCAGAGCAGTACATATGTTTCTTACAAGAGAAAGCCCAGAGTTGTATAAAGCTTCCTAGGTGGTACTGTCCACAATTGTTGCTGGAACTGTCAAAATGTTTGAGTTGTTTAAGACCACTGGACTTTGCTGCTGTAGGCTTGTGACTTAAGCAATGCAGCATTACAAAGAGGAGTTCAATTCAGCTAAACAATCAGGTTAGGCTTACAATCAATGTTACTTTAAAGATCATTTCATTTAAGAGTTGTCTGTGCTTTGCTAGAACTGATCTCTTTTGGTTTTGTTTGCCTTCACTGTTTTCCAAACACCTGAGACTAGCACAAAACTTTCTTCTCCCGTGTTTTGTCAAACTTAATCTAACAAACACTTTAGGGAACCCTGGTGTTATTGAAAATATTCTTCTATTACATATTCAAGGAAGAAACAGTGTGAGACAACTAATATCAATGACAATACCTATGTATTGTATTATTAAATTAAGTGGGCATACACATGAATACCCTGAGATTCATTCTTGGGAGAAGGCTCTTCATCAGTGAAGTTTTTTTGGTTGTTCTTTTTTGGTTGGTTGGTTTTGGTTTTGGCGTTTTTGTTGTTGCTTTGGAGTTTTTTAGGATATCTGTCCAGCGTGTTCTACTGAACCTGAAAATCAGGATAGTTTGCTTTTGCTCTATTTAGAGAGATAAATACTGTCTGTTTTGCTGTAATTGTTACTTGAAGTTGGGAATTACAGTGCTGAATATTACCTTTTTGTTATTTCATGGTTCTTACCACAAAATGTAACTGCATTTATAAGTAACTATGTGCATGATCGTGATTTTACAGTTGAAATTAAACTGAAAATAACCTCCAAACTACTCTTCAAATTTCATTAGCCCTTTGTATATTTTTTGATGTTCAGGATATAAAATGGAAGTCTGGAAAAATATGTATTGATTTTCAGACTTGTCAGTGACATACGTTAGTATTCAAAAAGTCTATGGTTGACTACCAGCCTGTTATCTAAATGTGTTGTTTCATTTGCTATCCCTGTCACTGTGGTAGAGTTTGCTCTTGGAGTGTCTTCAAAGTAAGAATTTACATTCAGTGGCCTTTCTACATCATTCTATAGCCATTCAAAGTTAGGTTTGTTCTGAGGCACTTATGTAGAACAACACTGGTTAAAGTCAACTAAAGGTCTGGCCAAGAGTGCTTATTTGGTAATATAAATAAATCTAGCTACAACTCTAGGTCCACAACTAGGAGGCTTGTTCAGATCCTTGCATTAACGTAGCATTTTCTGTGATAAATATGATGACTCTCTTCCAGATCACAGAAAATAGGTGGTGTTTTCTCTTCTTAGTCCAGTAGGAAGTAAATCACAATTTTTCTCAGAGAATAAATACATCCAACAAGAGCGTCGTTTCCCAAAAGAGGACAAAAAAAGTCTATCAGTCTGCAAGATCAGAATAAGAACTTCATGGAGACTCCTTATAGGAGTGACTCTTCAAAAACCTAGGATACTTCTTTTTCTGGGGCACAATAGCCAACTCCAGTTCCCACGGTGAGAAAATTCTTCAGGCATGTTCTGTGTGTCTGTGTCCTCACTGACACAGAACCTTTAACTCCTGATGTCTACAACCTATTTTCAGGACACATGTGATGAGGCAGGCCCATTACTGGGACCAGCTGTGATGTTTTAATCTGATTTTCAGGTTCATTCTCCTCTGCAGAGATGGGCAATTATTATTCCTTACCCATAGCACATAAAATAGAGCACTGGAGTTAGACCTCAGATGACTGGCTTCTAATGCTTAAAATGAACATAGTTTCTTTGCTGGTGTGTAAATATTTCACCTATCTGGCTCTGCTTGCTTAGTTTGTGTACAAACCAATTTATTGCATGTTCTGTGGCTTTTTTACAAATAAAGTGGAGAAGGCCTCCAAATTCTGCAGCCAATTTATTAAAAGAAAGCCCCCTCCCTCTCCCCCAGAGATCCTAATCTGACACTTTTATTTTAAACTTTCTGTTGTTTAGTTGTTTAGTTTTTCTTTTTTGCTTCAGAAGATAAACAGATAGATTCCTTACCATTGCAGACTCATTACTACATCTTGGTGCTGAAAGGTGGGGCAAGATATTTTTCATAAACTTTTTGAGAAATAGATACTAGCAGAACAGATAGGCTTGTAAAAATCATAATTTTTTAATGTGCTGTGCAGTGGCTGAATATTGAGTTTTTAGGCAGTCGGTCTTAAATTGTTTGAAGCTTGTTTTAAAAAACAACAACAACAAAAATGGGTAAAAAGTGAAAATTTCCCAGTAGTATTTTTTTCTCTTTTATATTCTAGCCATTCAACTTACAGTGCAACTGTTAATTTTTACTTTCTGAAGGAGCTGATGTGTCAAATGTTTGATTGGTTAGGGATTTTCTACATGATTTTACTATAAACTGGCCGACCTTTTTGCTAAGCACGTACATATGTAAATATAGATGTATGTTGGAATGTGGGGTTTGTATTTTATTTGATATTTGCCACCAATAATTAAGAACTCTTTGTTGTCAGTGGGCCATTGATTGATCCATTGAGACTCTGCTATTTTCTCTTCAGCTGGTTACTTGAGCAAAGGGTTAATTCTGTTTTTGTTGCTTAGACTGTCATTGACTCTTCTTTCCTTTTCTCTGTGATTTAAACAGAATGCTTCAGTCTCCCAGACTCAATATGTCACTTTTCATGAGTGTTAAATACACTAGGAGAAAAAAGCAATTTATTACATTTTCACAACTGAGGAATACTGGATGGTTTGGGAGATTGATAATTAGCCTAGACACTGAAGTTACAGAACAGCAGAGAGCTATGCATACTACTCATAAATTCAAAGATGCATCTATAGAGACAGTCTATAGATTGCACCAAAGAAACTGAAGGTGGAATTCTGTTTATGGGACATGATTTTCTTGTACATGATTGCAGTAAACTTGAACTGAAGCACCTTGAAGTCTGAGTTTAGCAAATGAAATTCTTGTCAAACATGCCTTTCCTAGCTGTTCTCCTTTCAGTAATCTACTGCAGATGGACCTAGTGCAGAGTGAATTTTGTCGTCTTGGCTTCAGCTGTGCCTAATAATCAGCTCTCATACAATACAAATGTGATATAAAGTGGATTATTTATACCATCATGATAGATCATATTATGGCATAAGTACAAACTAAAAATGTGTGACCAGATTTCCACACCTAAATAATATAAAATATATAAAAATAATACTTTGAAAGAAAATTTTCAAATTACTTTTTCTGTGAAATTAAATTTCAGAATTTTTTTTTTTTTAAAAGTGAGCTTTTTATTAAGGAGTTTTATGCCTAAATACTGTCTAACAGGAAAAAACAAATCAAAACCAGAGCTTGCAGTGGACTGTTCAAATAAAAATTTCAACCAGCAGTAGTCTGTTGCATGCGATACTCTTCAGGAAATATGTTGAATTGCACTACTCAAGTTTCACTAATATTTAATAATGTCCAGAAGGTTTTGGTTCCAGTTATTTCAGTCCAGTGATGTGAGGCTGGACCTGACTTTGAAAATTCAGAGTGGTGGTCCACTCAGTGTAGAGAATAAACTTTTGGAAAGAAGTTTGCAGTAGTTATACTTTATTCAGTAGCCCTTTTGAAAAAATATTTGAAATAATTTTTTGTATTTCATTGGTTGAAGTAGGGGTCTTTTGAGATTTAAAAAAGGTTAAAATCAAATAGAAGTGCGAGTGGCTTGTTTGATTAGAAGTGTGTGACACTCTCCTAACAGGAGGTCTTAAGTGTTTTAGCTACCTTTTAATTTATAACTAGTTAATCAATATATTTTTTCCAAGATACTAGGTAAATTGAAGTGCTTGAAAGGTAAATGATGCTCATATGTTGCTATCTTCCACCTGAAGCAATGTATGAAAAATTTAGTATCAAAAACCAAAGCTGAAGGAGGGATGGGAAAAAAAAAACCCAAAAAACCCCACAAAACAAAACAAACCCTGACCACAAAACCCTTTAACAAAACCATCTTTATTCTTGTGGGATGCATCAACTTCTATTGCCTTGTAAAATATCTGATATGACAAGATGTTCATTTTATGCTGTTTAAAGTGAACCCTGATCAATAATAAATAAAGCAGTTGCTTTCAATAACTCTGATACCATAGTTTAAGGTTGAATTTCAAAGTAAAGGATATCTTGGCAATTTACTTTCATACAAGGCATGTGCTGTTGTCTTCCCAGAAGCTGAACAGGGACATACTGGAAGGGTCTTTGTAGTTTGGTTAGGAGGTGATCTAGGAATGCACTTAATCTCTTAGCAAACTAGATACATGAGCAAAGGAATGACGGTATCTACTGACAGATAATGCGAGTATTACAGTGTCTTTTACATACTTGTCTATAAAGTATGTAAAATATACATGTAATTTTTTCTATAAACATGAGTTTTTTCACTTATTAGCTATCATTAGATATAGTTTGTTCATTTTTATATGTACGTAGGGACACAAGGAGTACATAGTGAGGTAAGTAATCTGTAAAAATATGCCCAGGTCAAATCATTGGTTTCAGGTGCTCTTATTTACAATTTGAACCCTGCTCTACAAGGACTGCAAGCAAAAAATGAAGAACCTGACTCCCTGGAATCTAAAATGTATTCAGATGTGACGCTTCCAGTTCAGGCTATAAGGATGCATGGTTCAGTTCTGTTCACATACAAATGTAATCAAGGTGAATATTTAAATTGGAAATCTTAGTTTATAACTAAGAGCTTTGTCTCTCAAATTTCTTGGCATTATTTCCCCATGCTGTGTATTTTTTGGATACTATTTTATGTCCACATAATTTATCCTTAATTGGTGATTAAAAAGCATTCTCTCAAGAATAAACATTTTGTTTCACATTTGATTGAAATGACATACTATTTACATTTGCAAATCTGTGTTCAGTTACAAATATTGAAAAGTTCATATGTTATTTTATATTTATTTTATGTAAGTTAATAATAAATCTAAAATTATGAACATAGTGATGTACCAAGTGAATAGCACATCAGATTTTGAGGTTATCTGATGATGTCTTTGCATATACATTTTTGAATGAGTCACATGCTTGCTTACCTATGTTTGTTCAGCTAAGCACATGCGTATCTATTTATATTTGACTAGATCTAGGCATACATATGCATATACACTAAAAGAAGAGTATTAGTTTCTACAGTGTGGTATGGATCATGACTTGATGATAACTCTTCTTTTATAACATAGAGGGAGAGCTAGTCATGATATTTGAAGCCCTGTTTTTTCCTACATGCTGAATGACATAAATTGAAGATAAAAATATACAATTTGTTTAAGTTGTATATATGGTTTTCACTAATATATTTTTGTTTGGAAAAATTATGTTGAATCTTTTAAATTTGGTTAGTAAATGCACGAGTATTAACTTGTGTGTTTTTCTGCATTATAAAATACTCCTAGTAAAGACTCTTCCTAAGAAGTAGATGGAAATAATAACTACATTACTGTGAGAATTCTGTAAAGCCTGACGAAGTATGCTTCACTACAGTTTAGATTTTAGGGAATATTGAAATGATAGGTTTTCTTTAATACATTCTGCTTTAATAGAAAGAAGCTAGAAAGACAATTGAAAGATTTTTCACTTCTGACCATCACTTACAGTTCTGAGGTTACCTGATACAAACTAAATTATATTTTTTTAAAAGATACTGCTTTTAACTGGCATAATGTTGTAGTTGTAGAAATTAGCATGAATGAATTTCAAAACTATCACTGACTTAATGATTACAGAATAAAGGTGCCTTTAATTCATCATCTTTGCCAGATACACTTTTTTGTTCAAGGATTAGAAAAGAACGTTATTGCCATAATTACATATTATCTGACAGATGGTACAAAGGCAGTGATGTATCATGTTTTATTTATATTTCTTTATTGGATGTTCACACCAGAAGTATTTACCTTTATATAACATTGACATCAATTGTTCAGGCTGCAAAACAGATTTATTTCTCTGGAAAGGTGTTCTTAATAAAATGAATACAGTGACATTTGGAACTGCAAGCCTTGAGGCATTTATATCCTGTACCAAAAAACTTAACTCGTAGCTTAGGTTGTTCTGGTGTGTTTCTTTTCAGCACAATCACTAGCAAAATTAATCAAGTATATTAACAACTGAAGTAAAATAAACTACTATTAAACTTAGTTCATGTGTCTTACCATTGTAAAATCAAAACCTTGGCATTGCTATCGCTGAAAAACCTCATAGGTTTTATAGGATGGGAAGCTTATGGGTCTTCCTCTGATAAGTCCTGTAATATACTAAAACAGTACCAGCTAGCCAAACATCAGAAAGTAAGTCATATTGGACATCAAATTGATTAATATTAATAGCTCATTAGTTAAAAACTTTTGTATTCCCTTGTCTTCTAGTAATGCTTACTTTATTTGAAATTCAGTGGCTGAATAGATAAATTCCATCAGAAAAATCTTGACTATGCATCCTTCAGTCTTGGTACCATTTTGCTCTTTATTTGATCTTTTTCCGCTTACATATCAACAGATGATTGATCTCTGAAGTGCTCTCCTATTCTGAACAGCAAATTTTTATTTTTTTTTTTTTTAATCCTTTTTTGGAGCTAATATTTATTGCCTTCATAATTTTCTGGGGTTACAAGAGCAATATTTTGGAGGTTTCTTCCTGACTGCAAGCATTATTGATAAGTTTTTGAAAGATTCATTGTGTTAATTTCATGTCATGGTTTTTAGTTACAATACAAGACACTTTGGGAGGAACACCTTGCCCACTGCTTATTCACTACCAAAATTCTCAGTCATGAGATACATCTCCATAGAAAACCAAACTTCACTAGTTCCATTCCTTGCAGAACTTGAATGTAGAGTATTGCTGCAGGTATATAATTTCTCACATTTTACACACATTTCTTTCATGCACTGAGATTCTAGCTATCTAGATGAATCAAAAAGGAGTTATGCCATTTATTACCCAAAATAGACAAAAGTAAAAGTTTTGTTTGGGTGTTTTTGTTTTTTGGAGTTGTTTATTCTTTTTAATGAAAGCCTTGACATAATTGTATAGAGTGTGGCTGGGAAACTTGCATTCCTTTACTATATTCTCAGCGTAAAAGCAATGCAGTTGTTCATCAGAAGCTCTTTGGAGTATAGGTGTGTGTTTTTACTGTAGGCAGAAGAAAACCTAATAAATACATGTGTATATATACATGCATGTGTATAAATGATTATAAAAATTGGCCATTATACTTTTTCCTTCTCCTTGGAAGCGGAGATTTTTGTTTCTTAATCTGAAACAAAAAAAAGAAATCTTTAATAGCTTTGGCATTATTGGCAATCATCTTACAGGCAAGGGAGAGCTGCATTCTTGATATGTGAGAAGACATACATGCTACTGAATGACTACTTTTTGGCTTGTTGTTTGTTAACTATTTGTTTTGCCTTTACATATTTGAGCTAAAGTATTGGTTTTCAGAACTGCATGTTTTTTTAATTACCATCTAGTAAGTTGCATGTACAATATCTGATTGTAATACAACTTATGAAAGTAAGAGAAAGAAATGTAACTTTTCAGATAAAGGCATTTTTTGAATATACGGCTGTCATATTGAAATCTTGGTATATTTTTGCCTTACCTGTGTAGTCTGGAAAATCTTAGCCATGCAACCCACTATATACTAAGGGAATAGAGTTTCAAAGGATTAACAGCTCAAGTTCCGTACCTAGGGAAGGCAATGTTTTTTCTATGACTTCATTTATTTATTGAGATTCATTTTCCTTATGAAAGTACTGATTATGTCAATGACTGAACAAGCATTGAGTGCATTAAAAATCAATAATTAACTAAAATTCACTAGAAAGAAAAAATTGACCGCGTAAGAATTATTAGATGGCACTACTAATAGGATAAGGTTTTTGTTAGAGATTGAAGGACTGGAGCCTAAACCTTGTGTTGTCTTGTTTTGGCCATAAACTGAAGAGCGAACTAATACCTATCAGACTATTCATCTGTCTCCACTTGCAGATTCTTTATTAGCTGCAACTTTTTATATGTGAAGGATTACTAACTCATCAGCGAGCGGTGAACCATATCAGAGATGGTTTAATTTCTGGTTTTGTACCAGTCTGGAGAGTACATTGTAGCCAAAGCAGAACACACTAAGCCTTAAAAATTACCTGCCTCCTATCTTCCAGTGCAAAGAAAATTTCTAACATAGTATGAATGCAGGCCTAAGAGGCAATGTGATATTGATATGGGGCCACAGACTTGAAAAGAGACTACTTCAAGTCCTGGTATAAGTTGATATTCTTAAAAATGGATTTGGGAAGAGGATTATGCATATCAAAACCAAAAAATGAAATAAAAAATAAAAATGGGTGTGTGGCTTTCTTGCCTACATTATACCTTTTCCAAGGTGCCAGGTGAAATTTGGTGGTATAAATACAAGGAGTTTAATTTCAAAATATTTAATTTCACAATTAAAAATATTAAACCCCAGGCATTCCTATTCTACTGGAGTAATTTTAGTCTTTTAAATCTCACCTATAAATTTAACAATGTAAACAAACAGTAATTGGCAGATTAATATTTTTTTAAGTTGTGTAATTATAACTCCTTGGTTTAAATACTGTCACAAGGGAGGTAGAGCAAGCTATTTGTTAAATAAATATTATGGGTTTGAGGTACTTTCCCCTGCAGGTTGTTCAGCTGCTACATTTACCAAAAGTCAAATATGATGGATTTGGGTTGATTTAATTTTGTGGTTGATATTTATATTTTACATGGGTAAACTAGCTTGTCATCCAAGGTAGCCAAAACATAGTTGGTTTGTCATTGTCAGCTCTTTCTTGGAACTCTTAATTTAGTTTTTTATTTGTTTGCAGCTATTGTAATGGAACATGAATTATGTACTTTGTGTCTCTTTCACACAGTGCAAGATCTAATTAGCTCATTCTTAATAGCAAATAATTAGTGATGCTTTTAATAGATACATAAATATGCAGGAGGGAGGCAAATTCTACAAGAATTGGAGCTCTTTGTATAATGCTTTGACATGAAAGCAAACCTGAGTCCTCTTGGTAATGGGAGCGTATGAGTAGTTTCATAATGCCTTGTAACAAAACTTAAGCTGTGATTATCTCTGTAATGGAGCTGGTTTAACATTTCTACTCAGCCTAGAAAACTAGTTTTTCTTTGTTTTCCCTTGTATAATGTGATAGTTTAGCACTAGATGATAACTGCACCCTTGGAATTTTAACAAAATTAAGGTTATACAGTGACTAGTCTAAAAGTAGTGTAGTAACTCCAACTTTGGTGCTAAACATTTTGAAGGAGGAAAAAATGTTATCTGCTTTTAGGAATGCAGTTAATGATCCTGTGACAAGGAGATTAGGAGCCCACACCGAGTGCTGGCATGTGCTTTTGAATTCAGCAGAGATGAAATCCTTGGGACTTGCTCTTGTTAGTAGTAGCAAAGCACTGGTGGTTTGTAAATCAACATACTTTTCCACACCTGCCTATGGGGGGCTATATGTTTCAGTTTATACCCCAGAGTGAATGTACTTAGGAGCACTGGCTTCTGAGGCTCATAGAGTTTCTGCCAAAATTGCTGACTACCAGTCTCCCTGGAGTTTAAGATCAAAGTCTACCCTGTGAATAAGAGAAGCCATCAGGATAGCTGCCAGTGAACTAGCCTTCCTCCTAATGCATGGTTTACTCAGTTTAAGTAAAGCTGGATTGTGGGCCTATCCATCTTCCTAGCCGGAGATCTTGGACTGATGCACCTTTTAATACCTATATATTTATAAAGCAAATAAGGACAGTAGATATCACAACTGAAAATGAAGCTGCCATCTTCCTTAAATCTTTTAGACGATAATCACCATATTGTTTTTCTTCTTGTTGCGAGAAAGCTACGTGAAATTGCATGTTTCTGTGCTTGTTTTATGTGGGTTTAAATAGGTTTGTACAGAAGATGACAAGCCCAAAGTTATGTTTGCAGTTAATACAGCGCTCTTGTACCTCATGCCACTGAGCTAGTGATAAGATTGCATAAAATTGGGTTTTTTTCCTGTGGCCAGCCTGGCCCAGAACCTGACTCAGGAGCCGCTGAGTACAGGCCATGCACTGTGGGGTCCTCTGGGTTGGGGCTGGCACTGGGACTTCCTCATGCCATCACAGAGGCCCCCCCTGCTGCCAGCATGTTGTGGTGATGGTGGAAATGTGGCTTTCACATAACAGGGTGAGGGGGCACACATGTTGTTTTTTCCCCTGGAGGATGGTCACTGGTGATTAAAATTATAATATATAGCTACAATATATGATTAGATATACAATTACAATGTAATGTATTTCATGTGTTTTATATTAGGCAGTCAAGCAACAGGATAAAATACAGTTGTGAAAAAATTTTTCTATAAATAGTGTTGAAAAGACACTTATTTACAGCAGGAATCCATTATGGAACCTTTTGTCCTCCTTGTGCATTTCATAATAAACTCTGAAGTAGCCTTAAAAACTAAAACATCCTATGCTTAAGTGTTAGATGCATAATTAGAGGTTTTAGGGTGTCAAAGAATTATATATCTCTAAACATTGAATTTGACCCTCTCCTATTTTCTGCTCTGTTCTGTATATCAGGATGCATGAATTATGCTTTTTTTTGTAAATTTTAGAAATAACAACAAAAAACTCTTCAAATTATCTGGAAAGGGCAGCCCTTATAAGTGGTTTTTAAGTTGTTAATCTCAGTTGTAGTGACAAAAAAAGTACAATAAATGACTCTACAATGTGGAGTGTAGCCCTTGCAGCATCAGCTTAATATTACTCAGAGAAATGTCCCATTTTCTCTCTCTCTCGCTCGTGCACTCTCTTTCTCTCTCCCTTGCTCTCCCCCTCTCTCTCTTTTGTAAGTTACCAACGGGACTTCCCACTTAAAATTAGTTATTTTAGAGGTAGACCTATTGGGGAATCACGGGTTTAATGCATTTATAAATTTCATAATGCTGTACTGCCACATGCTGTTCTGATAAGTAGAAGTGTATTGATTTAGACATGTTTTATGGTTGGCGTTATGTGCCCCTAATCACCAAAAGCAACCCTATATCTCTTTAAACATTTTATGAATTCAGATCTAACAATTCTGGTAAAGAGAAGAAAATGTGTATGTTTTGTTAGAGTAGACGATAAGAGTACATGTGGAGGAAAGAGAGTGAAAAGTATAGATAGGATTGGAGAAAAATTAGGAGCTGTGGAAAAGGAGAAGAGAAAAAGAAAAGCAGAATGTAAATAAGAGAGGAAAAAAGATAAGAATTACATTGTCAAAATGGATTAAAAAATTTTCTTTCAAATGTTCTTATTACAAGTCAGTCAACATTGTTTCTTGAGGGAAAGGATGTAACTGATTCCCCAAGTATGCTTACAGGCCTTTAAGATGTCTTGACATTATATTCCATTTATCATTCAAATAACATATTGGTAAAATTAAATCAAATACTTTAATGTTCCATAATATATAAATTATAAATTTAATTTCTGTACTTCAGAAGCAGTAGGTAACTGAATAACAGGTTTCACTGAATAAAACTGAAGAGGGAAAGACTCGTCACTTCAGCATGTATTGGTGCACAAGTTCAGTGCACATGTAGTCCATGCAATGGAAAATAGGGAAACTTAGCTGCTGTGGAGTGCTGTCTTCAAAATGTGTTCTCAGCATTGTTGAAGTTTTTCAAATAGTTATTTTGTTCTTGTGTGTTGGCTTTCCTAGGATAAGATTCTGTGGTATCTAGAAGGGAAAATTACTTTGTAGAAACCAGAACTATATATAATGGAATTAAGAGGTTTTGGAGGGGGAAGGGGGGATACCTGTTCGATATTGAAAGGAAGCTGGGGACTTATTGAGCAGGACTACAGGAAGAAGATAATGTAATATTGGAGGCAATAGTCCTGGGAAGAAAGCAGGTACAGTGTTATCCAGAAATCTGAGAGGAGGTGAGTGATTTTTTTGATGTGTGCCATGTATTTTTCCCTGCCACTGATGCTATAACTTTCAGCTTCATTTTCACAACTTCAGTATAAATTGAGACTCTCAAACTCTCTCACTTTGGCAGGAGGTTACTGAGTTTTTAAACATCAGGCTTGAGAAGCACCAAGCTGTCTCTTATGGCCAGGACAAATTGTCACAGTACACTTTAATCTGTTAGCCTGGCAACCTCACTACAGCTCCCCTTACTGAGTCTATTTTAGACTTTTGAATAGAAGCTTCATCTTAATGAAAAATACCTTTTTACTATTTTAAGTTTTTTTGATTGGCTGGAGGTTTCCAAAGTTCTGGTTTAAGTTTTAATTGAAATGAACAGTTGAAAAAAAATGTCATGTTTTCACTTTGGATGGGAACGACCTCCCCCTCCCCTACTTTTGGGGCAAGAGGAAAAAAGGCAGGCAAGGAAAAGAGAGTTAAATAATATGAATTCATATAAACTGTAAGGTTTGTTTTTCCTTTTACTTCCCTTCTAATGCCTGCCTTGCACATATTTGTGATGTTTCACCCTATGTAAAAAAGATGAGCAGGAGAAGGCCTGTGCATAAGGAAGGTCTATGCATCAAGTCTGATTTCAGACCTTAGGCAGGATTTAGAAAAATATGTATAACTTGAGCTTTGGCTTCTAGTGAAAACTTCAACGTATAACAGATTCTTATTTTTCCTTTCCTTATTCACATATGTTAAGACACTGAAAGAACAACCATATGCTGTAAGTTTACTTTAGCACTCAGCCATCTCCATACTATATTAAATACATGCGTTTGGGACATCATTAGAATAATAATTGGGCATAAATTGTAACTTTCCCAGAATTCTAGCAGTAGGATAAGCCACAGACAAATTATGGAGAAATTGTTCTAATTTGAACTCAACTACTGTGTGTCAGATAGTCAAATTCTGAAATATTTACCCATTTTATTACTTTGACAGTATATTGTGTCTGTGTTGCATAACATCTTCTAGAAACTGACAATGATTAAAATACATTGTCAAAACATAGTTTTAAAACTCCTTTTTTAAAAATTATCTGAGGCAGAGCTATAACTTTCAGGTATGTGAGATTATATTGCTGTTCTGTTATTCATAGAAACAAATGTAAAGTGACAAGAAACATGGTCTTTATGTCATTTGATAACCTGTAAGAACAAACCTCTGCACAGACTGAAAAGTTGTATAAAAAGGTTCTACCTTGGACTTTAGTTAAAAAAAAAGTATGTATGAAAACTGCTTTGGTGTCCTCTATCAAAGTAAGTGTGCAGTGTTTTGGAATGTGTATTTTTCCCAGTGAAAACTCAGTACAAGTCCTATATAACGTCAAAGTTTCAAATGTCAGTATCTGTTTCTGCTACCAAAAATCTCATTGCTAAAAAGTAGTATGTAGAAATGAGAACAAAAAATATTCCTTTTACATAAATAAATTCTAATGCTAAATTAGTCAGTAAGCTTCTTGCTGCAATAGGACAGATTTAGAAATATTAGGCTTCGTATTCTGATTACTTTTATAAATCTGTTCTGGGCAAAACTACATGTGTCTGTTCAAAGTAGAATGTGTTTGAATATTAGTATTTCCATATGAAGTAATTGTGTAGCACATTCACAGGTACACGCGCCCAAAGCATCTTTTTCTCACTTGATATTATGACCTATGAATGACATCAGAACCAACACAGTACTTCAAAAGATTTTAGTCCCAGTATTATTATTTTTCATATCCTAGTGAAAATGAAGTTAAATTTGTTGTGGTTTAACACCAGCCAGCAACTAAGCACCACGCAGCTGCTCGCTCACTCCCCCATAGTGGGGCAGGGGAGAGAATTGGAAGAGTAAAAGTGAGAAAACTCATGGTTTGAGATAAAGACAGTTTAATAGGTAAAGCAAAAGCAGCGTACACAAGCAAAGCAAAATAAGGAATTCATTCATTATTCCCCATTGGCAGGCAGGTGTTCGGCCATCTCCAGGGAAGCAGGGCTCCATCATGCTTAATGGTTTCTTGGGAAGACAGACACCATAACTCTGAAAGTCCCTCCACCCCTTCCTCCTTCTTCCTCCTAGCTTTATACACAGCATGATGTCATATGGTATGGAATATCCCTTTTGCCAGTTTGCATAACTGTCCCAGCTGTGTCCTCTTCCAACTTCCCATGCACCCCCAGCCTGCTCGCTGGCAGGCCAGCATGAGAAGCTGGACTGTCCTTGACTACTTAGCAACAACTGAAAACATCAACATGTTATCAACATTTTTTTCATCCCGAATTCAAAACATAGTCTCACATCAGCTGCTATGAAGAAAATTATCCCAGCTGAAACCAGGACAAATTGTGACTTGAAGAGCCTTTAAAACTGTAGTTCTTAAAATTTTGTATTGCATTCTTGAAGTACAGTGCAAGATCATTCTTTTAATTCTGATTCTATACCAGAGAAGCATTTGCTGGCTGCTAACCTGTACTATATATTATGTGTATCATAAATGTGTCAGTGTGGAGATCATTCTCTCCTTAAAGAAGCTGGCATTCACTGTTACCTTCTATTCAGCTAACAGTATTGAGGAAAGACAGTGACTCAGCGCTGTTTGATTGTAACTGAAAATAGTCTTCCATATAAAATTTTCAGTTCTCCAGTAAAAACCCAGGAAATACACTGGCCAGTTGCAGAAGGCAGAAGGACATACTGTCTGACTGTGAAGAAGCAGTTTTGGCTTCTGCCTTCTTCCCACCACTGACTTTCCCAGTAAAATTACTAGATACAAGTTTACATGGAGAGTGATTAAAACTTTACTTGAAAAACCTGGGGTTTGCATATGTGTGTTCTTCCATCTTCCCAATATCCACTTACTGAAGTTATTTTTTAAACATGTGTTCTAGAAATCGTACAGGCCTAGGCACAAATACTATGTAGAGTTGCTTTCAAAATGTGTAAATTGCGATACAGTAAGGCAGGGAAAAAAAATAGAACTGATTTTAATTTTCAACAATTCCTACCTTATTTCTCTTTGATATAATTAACCCTTGGTGGAACAACTCAATGCTCTCTTCTATTGATATAGCTGGTTAACTACTTTTCTGCTATCTGGGAGTCACTTGTTCCTTCTCACTCTTTGTTGGTTAGAATATAACCTTTCCCAGTTGCATAATCTATAGGGGAGTAAACTCAACCAGCCACTTCTGGCTATCCTCATCTCCCAAAGAGATTCCATTTCATGGCTGACTTAGTGCCACTATTTCACACTTTTTCTCACTTTTTATTGCCTCATTGGGCCCAAGACTCTGCTCATGCTGTTCTATCTACAAAAGTGAAGTTGTGAAAACTTACAGCTGTTCAGTCAGTCTTCCCTCTTTAAAAGATGTTATTTGTAATTACATCTCAGCAGAGCATCTTTTGAAGTACCCAGAAGCTAGTGTAGCAGTAAGTATAGAAACATCAGCTGAAAAATGGTGTTTGTGATGTTGATTTCTATGTACTCAGTAGTGTGTTTGATTGGCAAAACAGTACATCTATGTTTTCCTATTCTGAACAATGAGTCCTTATGTGTTGCATATCACATTATATATGAGCCTTTTAAGAGGTACAGAAATAATTGCCTTAACCTAAATTGGCTTAAGATTTTAGAAAATAGCACCAGTACAGAGATCTGGTTGCTGGTCACAGCATTTGGCTCCTAATCAAAGGTGCTAATAATGAGCAAGCACTTAATTCAAGATAGACCCAAACCAATTTTTCTCTGAAGGCTGACCAGTAAGTGAAACAAAATTTTTATTTCAGGTAAGAAGTAGCTGATGGGCATACTTGTCCTAAAATGGATATTAGTACTTTAAATATCCTTGTTCTTTTTGATTACACAGGCAAAATAGAGCCAGTTTGAAATACTCTTTGATAGAGCGTCTGCAGCAGTTATTTGCTAATGCTGGAAAATATCACCTGATTACTATCTCTTGCTGTATTTAAAGATTATACTTATAGGAGTTTCGGTAGAATATTTTTTCCTACTTACCCTGTAACCTGTTATGTTATTTTGATGTCAGTGGGGTCTATGATATCCCTTGTTCCTGTTCTTCTTGGTACTAAGGTGTTTCCTGTAGATTGGTACACTTTTCTATTGGGTACTGTTCAAGAACTTTTAAATTTAAAACTTAAATAATAAAATAAAAAACTTAGACTTTATCTAAGCTTAACTTTTTTTTTATACAACTAACAATAAAAGACAAATAGGTAACTAAAAGGAAAAAATGAAAATCACCACCACAGTCCTCCAGAAAATATAATATTCAGCTGTTAGGTTTTTCTGTGGGCATATGGCAGAGAAGTTTTATTTAGACTTCAAGGAAAAGGGTAGGATTTTTTTTGGCAAATATATGTCCTACACATGTTGTACATAACAGAGGCACTTTCTTGTGTGTGACTTCTTACCTGCTAGGTTTATTTGTCAATAAATATTCAAGATGGCATGACATAGAACAGTGGCAAAAACCTTTATACTCTCTATGTAACATAGCAAAGAAGTGCTTTTGCAGATCTCACAAAGTGAGGACCAGTGAAACTGGAGGGGTACAAAGGTCAAAGCAGTGAATGATCTTGAGGGTTATGTTTCCTTATTGGTACGTATGTTGGAGTAAAAAGTTCTGGATGTTAGCATTCATGGGGGAAGAAGCATTGTGCTGCAGGATGGAAGTGGAGCAGGAAAGAACACAAAATTTGATGTTCTTTAAGAAAAGATCACAGTACAGATTCCTATGAAGTAGAGGCACTTATCCTTGTTACTGTGCTAAGTGGAAAAAGACATCTGGAATCAAAGGGGTCCCATATTGAGTCATGCTGTGCAATACAGAGCGTCTAGGTATCAGAGATGTAGTGCAGCATGGGGATGCTGGTTGTGGAGTATGCTACATGCAGAGGTAATGCAGACATCTATGAAAATTCTGAATTAAAAAAAATAGCACTGTGTGATATAGGGACCTATTTCTGTGGAGTTTGGTGTATAGCAGATGTGTACGTGTGGGTATAGAAAGGTAACATGCCCCAGCTGTTGAGTGTGACTTGTCAAAAAATATTTGGAAGTCCTGTTCAGTCCTCAGTAAGCTTAAGTATCCTCCAGACAGTCCTATAAAACCAGAACTGTGGAGACCACAGTTCTCCAGTCTGTGAGATAGTTGTCACTGTTTAAATAAGTACTTTGCTTCCTTAAATTTGTATAATTTTGGAATGGTAAATATTGAATGGAAAAATACCAACTGGTAGCATTATATGCCACCGTGTGTATAATAAAAATCAATGTACATTTGGCTCCAATAATATTTGTCTTTGTCCTCTAGTCTTTCTTTCTGTTTCACCATACCTCAGATTATAGTTCTAGTTTCTAGGTATTTGATATGGTATATCAAGAACTTGCTAGAGTAACTGGCAAAAGTTGCTAAAAGCATTTAAAAACAGAAATAACAACAAAACCAGCAAGGCTGTATACCAGTAGTCCTAAAATGAATAGAGCTTTGAGCGCTCTTTTAATATTTAACAAGCTATTTTGATGTATCTTATTAGGCTGACCTGGAACAGCTTTTTTTATACAGATTCCTCATTAATAATTAATTCATCCTGGGAAGAAATAAAACATGAACTAAAATACACAAAAAAATAAGAATCCTGGTTCTGCTGATAATCTTATAGGCTGAGATTCTGATTTCCATATGACCATCATGACTGTCAGCAATTCCATTCAATTCAATAGATATTCTTGTGATGTAAAGTATTAGTAGTTGTTAATAGACCTGACCTAGGTTTAAATGTAATTCTGATGTTCGTATACTTGGATGATATAAGTAACTACGGGGCATCAGTTTAAAAGTAAATGTGGGTTACATGCAGTACACTCAAGACACATTATTTATTACGTTTGTCTATATTGCTTACATTACAGAAGTGCATAAAGTCACCATCCAAACCAGTGTGTTAGATACAGGAAGAGACAATATCCACTTCAAGGAATTTGTAATCTATATAAAGTCAAAGAAGTAAAAAGGTGCAGTAATATAATGAATTTGCTGCTTGGCAATATGCAGCAGATCACTGTTAGAGCTGGAAGAACAACTTTAGTTGTTTCCACTGTCCCTTTAAATTAAACTGGGCAACATTGAGAGATACGACCTTGTTTTAAGACACTAGAGCAATACATCTTTTCTTTGGGGTTTTGGGGGTTTGTTTTTTCATGTTAACAATAAGAGACGATTACATTTAGTATATTCTCTTATGGAAAAAGCAACCAACCTTTAATCTTTCACTCACCAAAAAGCATTTAAACAAAGAAAAATCATGTTCACTTGGAGGAATCATGTATTGGATGAAAATTTCAAATGGCATTAGTTTTATTAAATATGTTTAAATTCTATGCTTGCTCTTCCTGATGTCAGTTTCCTTAGCACCTCTCAATTTCTCAGTTCACCTTGAAACTGCTGAAAGCTCCTAAAACAGACTAGAGAAAGTTCAGTGCCAGTCAAAAACAAATAAAACCCACAAGTGGACAAACACTAGTTATTTACCCAAGTAAATCAAGAATCATTTAATTGAAATACTTGGAATGCATTCTATAAATAACTGAAACAGCCTTTGATGTGTGAGTTGTTATTGAGTATTTTGTAGGAATGTCTAGAGATTTCCTGGTAAATATGAAGAGGGCAACTTTGGAAAAGGACAAGTGTAGAGAAATCAGGACTTATGTTCAGTGGTTTGCACATTTTTGTTCAGAATTTATTGTACACTCATAGATTCATATTTCATGTATATTTTATAATATAAATATTTTACATATTACATAGATGTCTGAACAACTATAAAAGATAAATATTCAGCAAGTTTCTTCATATATAGTTTTAGCAAAAACACATCATGCAGTCTACTTGTACAAAAAATTTCAACCGTATCTTGCTTTACTTTTGTGGTTGTCTAGTGATGAACAGAAACTGGTTGTTCTCTGTTTTGTGCATGTTCAAATGTCACTATAAATATAAAGGATCTTAGCTACATTTTTTCTCCCCCCTCAGGAGTGCTATTCAGTAATGCACATAATCTTTTTATAGGACACTCATGTGCCAACTAAACACTAATCAGAGGTCACGTATCATGTTTTCTGACTCCTTAGACTTCTGTCATCTGACTTATGACTCTCTGCTAGCGCTAAAGGATGTAATAAAAAATGCAGAATTACTGTAAGGCATGTCTGTGCTTCTTTCTAATAATTTCTGGTATAGTGTTGATATAAGTGTTGTTTGTAACACCAGTTGTACAGCTGCCAATCCTGCTGTGGAAATGAGATACTGTCCCCAGAGGTGGCCCATGAATTATCAAGTAAACATACAAAAGAGTTTGCAGTAGAGACTGAGACACAAATGAGAATATATTGTCTTTCATTTCAGTTTACCTAGTCATTTCAGCACATACAATTACATACCTCAGGATACCCATAATATGAAATAATATATAAACTGCATAAATTTAAATTTATGAACCTAGGATGGATAAATAGCAATGCATTTTTAGGACATATTAAAATATTAGAGCTGCACAGGTTTATTTACCAATACCTGGAAAAGAAAATAGAAGTTGCATGACAGACTGAAAAATACAAAATCTTAAAGGTTTAATGGTGGAGAATGATGAGAACTTGGATCATGTTCCAGATTTATTTTTGACTGTTAATTCCTCAGTCCCTGTACATCATTTCTACCACTGTCATCTTTCTTCAGGAAAAGGAAACATTTTCTTAATTTTCCATGAGAAGTTAAACCTGCAGTATTTTGGGTATGAAAAGTCACCAGTCTTTGTTTCTGAAATCATGCAATGTTCTGTTTCTTGAACTCATCACCAAAGCCCTCTCTCAGCTTCAGAAAAAAATCTTTTCCCTTTAATGAGAGAAAAAAAAAGTGAGGACCCCCCCACCATATAAGCCTACTCAATTAGCAGATGTCGCTGAAAAGGATACTAGCTTCCATTGTACAATAACAGGAATTTCCAACGGCAAAAAAATATTTTATCTCATAGGTGTCTCTGTAAGAAAATAAAGAAACCAGAAAATTATCAGAAAAATGCAGATATTACCCACAAAAAGGGGAAAGTGTGCAAGTGTAAAGCTTAAAATTTAGTGCTTTTTATAATTTTCAGATTATGTTCTCTTGACTTTCTGTTGAACTTCATTGATCATTACTATAATAGGTATGTGGTGATGTGTAGGAAGAAGTTTGTTGCTGCATAAGATCCCCTGGAGTGGACTTGGTTTGAGTGTCATTTAGCTCGTCTGCTCATGTGTATACATTTTCTTTAGTAAATGGGACAAGTACCACTCTGTGGGTGAAAGAAAAAATAACAAAAATATAACAAAACTAGGAATATTCTCACAGCTGCTGATTTGTTTTTTATCATTTGAGTTGAGAAAAATTCAGAGGAACTGAAAAGGGAGCTAGAATTTCTTCCATCTTTCTGATAAGCTGAGGCATCTTTAATAAAAAAGACCCATTTAACATAGGCTGCTTGTATTTGTAATTACCTATATATCTTTACAGTATTGGAGTAACTTTAATTCAAGTACTTTTCTCTAACTTAAATACCGAGGGATGATGGCCAGTCATTCTTTTCCCCTTTTTCTGGACTGAGGTGTATACTAGGTAACCTCTGCAAGGCAGCAAAGTTAATCAGTGCACTTTTCTGTGAGAATCTCTCAGCAGCCTGGCAGTGGAAAAGACTCAATAGTTCAATAAGCGCAATCCCAAAAGGCCTGGAAGTATGGACATTGTTGCTGGTGAGCTCTGGTAGCATAGAGATATAAAAACAAAATCTGTCAGGCCTCTCAGCTTCTTTATTATTTCTTTTTTTTCTTCCAAAAAATAATATTTTGCAACTGATGCCTTCGTTAGACCTTAGTTTACTTTATCAGACACCAGATACATCAACTGGAATAAGAAATATCGTTAATGTCTTGCACTTGTAGTTATGTTAGAGAACACTGAGTTTAAAACATATTTGGACCAGGTGTTTGTAGAAACTAGATTTTTCTGTCTTTCTGGGTTTTTGAAGCCTTAAATGACTACCAGTCACTCAGGATTAATTACTTACTTTTAAAGCCTGTAATTATAGATGACTGAATTGAAGTGTTGTATGTCTGAGGTCCTGACGTTGATACATCTAGTCAGTATCACATAATTATTTTCAGTACTTTAAAAACAGGCAGAGGAGATGCATTTTTCAAAAGCTACTAATGTGTAAGTGTGTATTAATTTGATAATTGACCTTTCACATAACTTTCAAAATGTTACTGCATTACTATCAAGGTGAACACTGCAGCAAAATTAAAATAATGTAATGATTAGAATATGTCTGATTCACATTTCATGATTTCACTGTCATAAGAAATGAAACTTAAGCTTCTATAACTGGTATAGAAAAGGCCTTGCACCATGCGATAATATCTAATATTGAGTGGGATCTCTATTTAATATAGAGCAGATATTTTCATTGAGTGCACAATTCACTGTCCCTCAATCTGCCCAATTTCCAATCTTGGAAAGTGAAAATATGCCACTTAGTAAAGTTTCTTTGAGATTACCAATGTTCTGACCTGAGTGTTTTGTGGTTACATATTGCTCTTTTCAGTTGATTAGGCATAAGAAATAGCAAATGTGATGTAGCGTGTAATATTCTTAGGCATGTGAAATAATTGCTTCTAGCTGATGTAATGGAAACTGGTATGTTGCCAAGACTTCTGTAGTAGCAAATTAGTTTGCTGTCAGAAAAACAGGGACTCTGAAGTAGCATTAATAGTAATTTAAAAGGAAAGGCTTCATGGTGTGTGAAACCTTCATTCTAAAGAGTCCCTTGAAAGTTTCTGAATCTGAGAGATTGATCTATGATGGACTAAGGAAACTGCAAAGAAACAGATTTAAGCCGCAGGTCAAATAAAGAATCTTCTGTAGGCACCTGGCAGATGAACTTAGCTGGAATGTTGATTAATCTCACAACCAACCAGCATGAGAGCTCCTGACATAGTGGGCTATGAAACTATGAAAGAAAGGAGATAGAAGACTGATGACAATTTAAATTTTAGGTGAGGGGAAAAAAAATAAATCCTTTTTTCTGCTTTGAGTATCAAGGCAGAAATGAGACTTTTGCCTCTGAATCTCAAAGCAGTGTCAGATGTGCACTCTGTTTACACTGCAATATGCGCATGCTATCACTGATAGTAAAGTAAAACTGAAGTCATATATTTCAGGGTGTGACATGGCATGTAAACAGAAAGCAGACTTGAGGCTCAGAATTGAAATGTGTCTCCTGTTGAAATGTGCCCCTTATAGGCAAACTCTACATAGATGGACATGAGTCTTGAAGATTCTTCTGACCGTAGTGTTCATTTGTCAAATGACTAAAAGTATGTAGGAACTTAAGTCCCATGTAGGTGGGATTTTAATAAGGATTGTGCCTACTAGTAATTTTTGCCAAGATGAGGCTAAATGTCTTTCCTGCATTTCATAATGTTCTACTTAAAAGAATTTGCATTATGCTAGTAGTATAAAAACATAGGGATGCACTCTGCTCAAAGAACATTTTGATTCTGTGAGCAAGTAACATGTAAAACTGGTGGTTTTCCACTTGGAATAAAGAAAGGAGCAAAGTTGGTGGGTTTATACCATGTAACAGTTGAACAGTTTTAACTTCTTATACCTAAATCTCAAAATTTACAGAACCTAGCTAGTTAAATAAGTGGAAACTACCATATGCAATTTTTTCAGTAGAAATGGACTTAAAAAAAAAACCCAAAAATGAACAGTAGATTCTTTCAGTTTTTCTTTTCAAAGTTGAAAGTGTTCATGTGTATGTCAACTGACCCAAATTCTTTTTTTCCTGTCCACCCCTTGATGACTCCTGCTACTAAACATTTGCTAAATGTACATATCCCAGTGAAAGTATTCAGACCTAACCTGTTTTTATAGATCCAAAAGGATTCCAAACAACCTTGAGCAAACTTTCTGACTGTTGCCATTGCTTTTTTTTTTTTCCCAAAAGTGTTTCCTGGTTTTGAGTGTTTTCTCCCACGTGACAGTAACAACATGCAGATTGTCACTGGACAGTCCTATCTCTTTTGACCATCACTGCTGGGAGAATATCGCCAGCAGACAGACAGAAAAGCACCCACTTTAACCATTCAGCTAAGATTCATGCAAACCTAGCTATAAAAAACCAAAACAAAACAAAAAAAACCCCCCACACAACAAAGTGCAAACAAAACAAAAAAAACCACAAGAACAACAAAAACACAAAACCAAAACCTTTAGGTGAATACTTTATTCACCTGGATGGAACTCTGTCCATAGCATTTCATGAATACCTGTGTCTAGAAGTGTTCAGGTGTTATGAGACTGCACTTTCTCTTTGTTTTTTTTCTCATGAAAAACTTAAAAAGGAAGTTTTCTTTTCACAAAATGTTTTCATGGCAATGGCACCAGATATTTCAGAACTAAAAATCACTGAGATGCAGGTGAATGTTTGTTAATCTGTAGAAAAATTGGTTCCAAACTAAAATAACTGTGGAAAGTCAGACTATATTAAAGAGAAGAAATACCAGATTGCCACACAAACCAAAAGGCATAGGCAAGTAATTCAGGTCATTTAATATAGTTCCACAGCTTAAAGCTGCTTTTAGATATGCTGTCCTGAAATATTATGTATTAGTGGAAGAGTGCTACATCAGTTTTTAAGTTTGAAAACAAGAGAAACAGGGCTGATTCTTAGCCTCTCATTGCCTTTAAAAGTGTCCTTAAAATGTTTTTAACCTGTAATTTTTCTTTTTAAACTCCACTGTATATATATAATAGAGACTTTTTTCTCTAATACAACATTTGCAGTAAGCAAAAGAATCTGATAGTTTTGCACGATTTTGCTGTATCAGTGTATCCAAAGATCCATGTTCTGAAGTTTAATGGCAATGAAGAACATTTAAAAAACAAAATAAAATGAAAAGTTAGTGCAGAGTGGTAACAGGTTCTATACAGAAAAATGCATTACACACTAGTCTTCCCTGGGAAAAAAAAACTATTGATACTAGACAGTTTCAAAATAAAAGATAGCAGTGGCTTGTAAATGGTTTCAGAATGATAACACAGAGGAAATACGATCATTACTTTATTATTGTTCCTGTAGCACTCCATGTGAAGAAAGAGGTTGTTGACTTATCTATGGTCATATCTAGCATCTCAGTAAGTAAGTTTTTTTTATTACCTTTGCACATATGAATGTAATTGTGGCAACAACCAAAGCATGACATAGTCTGACATAGTGTGGTTGTTTTCCTTTCTTTCTATAGATGTCTATGTCATGTTATGGAACTTAAGTTTAGACATGACTGTGAAAAATTATTCAGAGATTTAATAAAAAATTGATATTAAGATATCATTATAATATTTAGCAGTAGTGGGTATCATTTTTACAGGAAATAATTGCATATATATATTAAGAAAGCATATGGTGACAAGGGTTTTTTTGTTTTGTTGAACAGAGATTCAGCAGACAATCAGTGATTATCATTAAAATAGTACTTCCCTGGAAAGGCATACCAAACTGTTCCAAAAAGGAGAATAAAACAATTCAGTGACAGCTATTCTTTTTTTTTTCCCCTCCGCTTTAAATGTCAAAAGCTGTTTCTTCCTGTAAATTGCTAGATAAAACTAATATCGTATACAATATCATGGGTCCCTAACACGTGCTTATATAGAAACAGCTACCATTGCTGTTAGAGACATTTGTTTTTACCTTACTGTTTAAACTACAAAACATAACCTATTGGTCACTTCAAGGGATGGAAACTCCTCTGTTGTTTGCAAATGAAGTTCTGCTGGTTTTATCTCACTTCAAATATCATTACTGGTTTTGAACTGTCTTCCTTTTACTTTAGGTAACATGCACAACATCCACTAAGGCTTTTTTTCCTATTGTCTTTTTAATGACTTCTTAAAAAGATGCTACTTATTTTTCAGAAATGCTCTGATTCCATCAACTTTCAGTGTGCTTCTTGGATGTTAAGAGTGTCTTTAAGTATATCACATTTAAGGACAGTCTTCTGGAGAACATTTACTTTTAATGTTCAGATTTGTTTGTTATTTACTTTGGGTTTCCAGATTTGCAGTACTCCTTTTGGATACCTAATTGTTTTTACATAAAGGCTTGCAATGACTTTTCTTACTTTGCATAGCATTTCATTGCCTACACTAATATCAGAATGGATTATTAGGGGTCTTGCCAAATAAAGGAGTTCCTGATAAAAATGTATGTAACACATAAAAGCAGGGGTTTGAAACAATGCTGTTGGCATTTTGACAATATGATGCATGCAGTGTTGTATGTTTTAACGATATAATGTTCCAGTGTTTCTTTATCTGTCCCTGCAACTTGAACTGTCCTGTAAGTTTATGGTAGGTAAATGTAAGCTACATTTTCATGTACTGGACAGAATACAAGGGAAATGCCTGTGGGTCACAACAAAGAGCATGAAAGTCAGTCTGTCACTCATCTCACTGGACTTATAAATGCATATGGCAAAAGAAGGCAAATGGTTTTGGCATGAGAGGAATGATTATTGCAGAGGACTGCTATGTATCCAGAGCAACACCTACTGCTGGGTTCTCCCTCTGCCAACTTTCAACAATAAAGTAACAACCGAATTTGGAAGCGTGCAAAATGAAATGCCACTTTGGGATCTCTGTCCTTAGAGAAAGCTGACATTTAGAAGTACTGTTCGTTCTTCATATCTTTCTGAAAAGTTCTGAAATTAAGGCTGCAAAACTTGTCCCACGATTTTAAAAGTTTGGGTATAGAGTTAAAAAAAAAAAAAGTAAATATATTCATAAAGAAATTATAGTTACTTGAAACACTAGGCAGGTTTTATTTCTGTTAGATTTCCACTGAGAAAATATAAGTAGATTGGAGATTAATTTGTTCCTTCATTTAGTTGTATAGTTGCCGTGAATGGGCATGTAGGCCAGGCTACTCAGTTCCAGAAAGTCAGGAAAATTGAACATATGCCAATCTAACATGATTTAGAAAGGATAATTTTTTTTAAAAGTACAAAAAATTTAAAATGGTCAGACTTAAGAAAGTATGCTTAAAATTGTGTTAGTTGACTCAGGCTACAGGCAAAAGAACTTTGTATATTATTCATGCAAATATATATATAAATTTTAGGTTCTTATTGGCATATTAGGCATATAAGTATTTATCCTAATTTTACTACTGGGACCAAGTCATAACACCAGTGACTCATGTTTGAGAGATTAGGGACTGACAGATTGTTCTGCTTTTTATAGGTGGGACTTTGGGTTGGCTGTTTTCCTTTTGGGAGAACACAGTTCTGGCAAAGGGGAGCTAAAAAAAGGTAAAACTGTAGTGAAGACAAAAAAGTTATGTGTGGCATTGCAATGGAATAGAATTCATAACACAAGAGCAAGACTCAAGATATAAAACTTGGTAAAAATAGGGATGACGATTGGGTCAGTGTACAACAGGGAACAGATGAGGTCTAAGACTTGCATTGCAAAAATAATTTTAAGAAAAGATAATAGAGAAACAAAAGGAATACCCATGTAGCTGAGACATTCCCTGAATACTCTTGATAATTAGGCTATATTAAAAAATTTAACAAACAAAGTTTTCAAGCAAACATTTAAACAAATTCTTGGCAAAAGTCATACAAATTTTTGCCAACTTCCATTTTTTTACTGGTTTTCTTATTTTTAGTATTGTTTCTGGAACCTGTACTTGCTGCCATTCTGTCTCACTGTAAAAAGTTATAGTTACATTAAAGGGCTGTCTGCTGCCTTTCAGAATGCATGCGTTGCTCCTTGTTCCCAGTGCAAAGCATGTGGAGTTTATTCCAGCTGAACTGGATATGCAGGAAAGGTATTCTAAAACAAACTAAAATCTGTACTGGTAAAATAACAGATGGCTCTTAGGTGGCTCCCTCATGTTTGTAGAGAGGTTCTGGTGGGAGAGAACATTCCTATTGGCAGTGCTTGATCTTAATACCTAGCGTACACCAGTACAACAGGGAACCTGTATATGTCCATAGTGACTTTTTAAGCATTGAAGTCATGCGAATTTGTACTTTTGTAATTGAGAAATGTTTTATTTCACCTATGCACGCTAGATTTTAGATATCTTACAAGAATTTGTATATAGTTATTAAATTACTAAGTTCCATGTGTTGTTATCTTTACTGTAAGGGTGAGGATAAAAAATATACAGAATCTCACACACTTTAAGGTAAGCACCACTCACAGCATTTTACATCTTGTTGTTTCTATTCAAGATTATTATTATATTTTTCGTATTTCTACTATGGCTGCTCTCTTGATCATTCTCTCTCAGAAAGTAGTCTCCCATCTGTGACCATTGCTGGCAAATCAGGTTTAAAACTGGGACAGAAGTAGTCCTCAGAATACTATGCTGGTTTTCTTCTAGTAAGGACACGTAACTGGTGGTAACTCACCAGCTAATAAGAATCTTTATGAGGTCATTAAGAGGTTATCAAACCAGCTTGTAAGCTGATTTGAATCAATGCCTCATCTAAAAAGGACATTTTAGCTTTCACACATATTTTCGAGGAAATTCAGCTTATTCTGAAGTGTACTTTGAGCACTTAAGCATACTTTGGTGTGTGCTCTGTTCATCTTTGTTTTCTTGGTTGCCATTAAACATCTATAAATTTTAAACATCTATCAAAGCAAGGATTGTGATTGTAGTTCAGTGCTATCTGATAAACACTTAACATTCTTTGGGACTTTATAATTTTTTTCCTCTCATTTTCCTTTTCATCATCCTACTTGATAAAAATCCTTAAATATCAAAACTGGTTAGAAGAATAAAAATAATTCATATGTGTGGCAGATGTTGTGAAGATACAATGACCATGCAGAAATTTAAGCAGCCTCAAAAGATTTTAGTCCTTTCATGACTTTCTGAGGGTGGGAGAAGGGTAAACATAGTCTGTGGAGGTGGTTAATTGCCATATCAGAACGTATTGAAGTGAGGAGCAGAAGAGATTATATTAAACATGTAAATATGCTAAATCTGTTCATGCACTAGGATCTTCTGTGAAGAAGAAAGTGTAATTTGTCTCAGCTTTACAAATACTCATTACAAAATATTTGTATCAAAACAAATCCATGTCTTAGTGGGGGCTTTACCTTATCACAATAGTCTTTTTTCCTTTTTTTTAACAGGATTTTAATAGTATCTCTATAAATGCATTAAAAAAAAAATAATTATTCAAACCATTTAATTTTGGGAACCTTTCTCAAGATAATTGAATCATTCACTACAAAATACTTCATCTAACTCTGCCACTACATAAATCTCCAAATATTTCAATCCCTTTAGGGTCCAATGCAGTTGGAAATTACTTACTGTACTATAGCAGAATACGTAATTCAATGGCAAATCATCACTTTGTGGGTTGGGTTTTTTTGACCATTTGACTTTCCGTATGATTATATTCATAAATGAAATACCTCAGAACTGAGAAAATCTTAAAAATGTAAGCAATGTCATACTTTAAAATGGCAGAATACGGAACCAATCATTAATGTTACTTTTTAATCTTAAAATTATTGGAAACCTTTTCTCTGTTTAAAGATAATTAGCTTGGTTCTAAATAAGGGAGTGTCTGTGGCTCCCAGGGCAGCTCCAAGGCACGGTGATACTTGCCCGCTTGGGAATATATAAATGCATTTGTGGCTGAGTTTGAAAACTAATCTTCTATTCAGGTTTTCGTCCTGTGTCTTGGAGATATCGCATAAGAAGGGTCTCACTGTGATAAAGAAAAGGGGATGTCTCTGTGGGAGAATAATGACTTCTATAACCTTGATCTGCTTTGTGCTTACCATAAAGCAAGTCCCAGTTTGTTCCTGCAAATTGCATTTAATTTCAGGTTCATGGCGGACTATATTTTTAGTTGTATGTCCCCATGTTCCTCTCCCTTCTTTGTTCCACTGTATTTTGTTCTAATATATTTCTGGATGAAGTGAAATTGAATTATTTTCATGGAATTTGAAGCTGGCTATATCAGCAGAATTTATGGATACTGCAGTTAAGAAACTTGCACCAAAGGAAAGAAACTGCCAAGGCTTGACTGAATACGTTCGTATGTATCAAAGACTGTATAGGCAAGGTATCAAGCAGACACATGCACATTTGGTAAACTGGCCTTTATAAAATGATATCAAAAGCGTTTGTCATGGAGGGGCTACTGACTCTGGGTTATACGACAGACTTTTATAACTTGATTTCAAAATAAATCAGCTCACTTACACAGATCTGGAAGTACAGAAATATTTGGCAATTAGTGACCCATAAGAGGTAAAAATCGCTTAGAAGGGAGCGAAGTTTCTAAAATTCCCTTTTCCATATTTTGCTCAAGCGTATACCAGACTAAAAATAAGTCCAATTATTAATTAACCTATTACCATGTGTCTCATTCCTATATGGAGCTACTGGAAAAGTAAGAAGTCTGTTCCACTACATAGAAGCCACAGGAAAAGCATGCCTGCCAAAAAAGATAAGTATATCTTAAGAGGCAGTAGTGGTATTGACAAAAAGAAAGAATTATTTGAAATGACTGTTGTGAATTCTCAGAGAAGTTATATCAAATGTTGAAAGATCACTGATGGGATAAATTCCCCAGGAAAAACTATAAAGATCCAGACAAAAGTGATATATGCTAGTGGGATTTGTGCTTAATTTGTGCTTAACCTGATCAAATCAACTTAAGGGGGCCCAGTGGTAAAGCTACAGAGATCCATAAAGTGCTTGTATCCAAAAATTCAAGGGACACCTATCATTGCTTTCCTTAGAAACTTGGTTGCAAACAAATGCAAGGGAGAGACAGTAATAGAAACCATAAAATACGCTTGCATGCTTGAGTTAGTTTTGATCTTTTGTATACCTTCCTGGAAGTTCTTGCAGGGGCAAGGATAGAGGCAGAGACACACCTAGAAATGGCTTCTGCGGAATAAAAATGGTTACTCAGGACTGTATATTGTTCTTTCTGTCTCTCTTTGATCCATTTTTCTTTAAGCTGTATGTGTTAGGCTGTTGAGTATTCTTCTGTGACTGCCTGTTTTCTGTTGTGAGGACTTGTGTTTTAACTCAGTTTGTAGGTTTCAGCCTCTGTTCCTCAAGCCTGCTTTTCCAAGCCACAGGAACAAAATGGGTAATATTTTCTATAATATTTAATTTAGAACAAAATAAAAAGGCAGGATAAACTTAAAATCCTTATTATATGAAGGATTATAAAATCTATATAATGTGAAGGTAAACCTACAAATCTGTATAAAAACCTTTGCTTCTAAATATAAGGTAGGGGAAATGATGGAGAACGTAATATTTGTACATCTGTCTGTCTCATAAGTAGGTTATCAGAACGTCGCATTTGTTCTTGGTTTTACCAGAGTCTTGCTGCATGACCTTGTGCAAACTACCTCATAATTCTGTGTCTCAGCTTCCCCACCTGTCAAATGACACTTATAAAACACTTTGAGATGCTGTGGTAAATAATGTCATAGGAATTAATAATTCTTAATTTAGAGAAAGTAAGAGGCATATAAACTTTGAAAGTAAATGCCATGCTGAAATAGTGTATGTGTGTGTGTGACAATAGTCCTACACCCTAGGACAGATAATGTGTAGATTGCATCATTATACATATATATAAGAGAACAGGGGTCTATTTCATAACTTTAACTACACATTTTGAGATTACCTGAAATTTTACATTTTTAAAGCTGTGCTCACTGAGAGATTTGTTCGCTAGAAGATCTGTTGATATTTTCCAGAGTGGTGATTATGCACTTTTGCTTATAACTTTCTCCATATACTTTTTTTAAAAAAATATTTGAAACTTTTTTTTTCTATTTTGAGACGGCTGTTTGGCTACAGAAAAGATGTGAAAAGATTAACCCAATGTATCTTTTCTCAGATTATCATTTTCTGATATTTTTGTGACAGCAGAAAAAGTTAAACTAGGAACAGAATCCACTCTATGTCATTATGTTGTTCAAGTGCTTGACTGTTCCTCTTGTCTTAGCTCTGGCTGCATTGGGAACATTTAATATTTGACTTCTATAACTGATTTTGGGACAGATTTTTGCCACCATTACACTGTGAAACACCTTCCCAGCAAAAGTTACATTGAATTCAGTCAAGTTACACAAAGACTATGGAACAGACACAGTTTTCTCTTTTACTTTGAGTATGAGCTGGAGCAGAAATCTCTCATGCCTTCTGTTTAGATGCTAAGGAAATATTTCCTGATGCCAGTATTTCTCAATACCAATCTTTTTGATTATCATTACTATACTTCCTTCAATATTTCTGTAATGTCTTTGACATGTAATTTCTAGTGAAATTCTGGGGACATTGACTTTAATGAACATCCTAATTCAATTTCAATATCCTCTAAGTTTTTGTTCTTTGTACATAGTTATAGTAACAAATGCATGGGTTGGCAATGATTTGTGTTCCGTACGTAAACTCTTAAATTCTAGTTCTAATAAACACATTAAAACTTACTTTAAAATACTTTAAATACTTAAAATACTTTTAAAAACTTATTTTAAAGTATCATGAGTTTGCATTTCACTTGAGAATATTTTCTGTAACATTATCAGTAATTCCTTGTCAAAGTAATTGCTGCCAACACTTTGCTTCTGGACTTGTGCATTCTCTTGACAAAAAAAATAATCTTTCTTTTACTTTGCTGAAAATGGCTGATATGAAAATTACCATTCAAAAGTTTGTGAATTGCTGCCTTTTTCTTAATTAAAGGTTTTGCGAGTAACCTACTTGTGGATTTGGAACATAAGATCATAACTGGCTATGCTTTGCTGAGATATTTCCATTCATTACCAAAATAGTAATGAGAAAAGTCTCTTTCTAACATTAATAGATTAGTCATACACACTGTAAGATAAAAGGTAGTCTTTAATAAATTCTATCTGGTTCAAATAAACAAACTTCTCAAAAACAAGTCAAATTCATATTTTATGGTGTTTTGTTTCTGCTAATTTGCTGCAGTCATAGTAGCTCAAACAGCCTTACTGGTTATTAGCTTTCTGAAGTAATTTAGAAGTTAATTTTTCTTCCCTGTGAGAGAAAAATAATTACTGTACACATGAGCATGAAATTATTTAGAGCTGGTAGAAGTAGCAGAAGATGAACAGAAACAGAAATAATTAGTTAATTGTGAACCTTTAGTGTTTCTCAGTGCTCAGAGGGTAAAGTCACCAGCTTAAAAACAAATGCTATTGGGATTTTCAAATCGGTCCCACATAACATCCCTGTATCCTATTCAGGATGTTACAATCTGGATGGGTGGACAATCAAATGAGTAAAAAAAATTTTGGATGATCAAACTCAGAGGAGGCTTATACTCTACCTGGATGCTAGTAAGACATGGAATAACACAAGGGTCTCTCCTGCAACCCATCCCATCTAACTTTTTTACCAAAGATGTGGATGAGGTGATAGAGACCTTGCTTATCAGGTTTTCAGGGAATGCCAAACTGGGTGGAGCAGCTGATCAGCTCAAGAGCAGGGCTGCTGTTCAGACCTAGACATGTTGAAGGAGTGGGCTGATGGGAACCATACGAAACTGAACGAGGACAAATGCGAAGTCCTGCCCAAGGAACGAAGAGCCCCTGTCAACAGGACAGGCTGGGCTCTGACCGGCTAAGGAAGCAGCTCTGTGGAAAAGGCCCTGGGGGTCCTGGTGGGCAGGAAGTGGGATGTGGGCAAGCAAAGTTGAACAGCAGCATCTTGGGCTGTAGGAACAGGAGCACAACTAGTAGAGCAAGGAAAGGGGTTATTCCCCTCTGTTTAGCATGCTTTAGATGACATCTGGATACTGTGTAAAAAAAAAAAAAAAAGATAAATAAATCAAAGTGGAGGGCTACCAAGATGGTTGGAGGAGGGAGCACTCACCCTCCTTCCAAAAAAATGAGCACTCCTACTCCTAACTCCACACACACACACACACACTGCTCGGAGTCAATTGTATGTTAATCCTACATGGAGATACATGCCTTCATGCAATGACAACTTTTTTTTTTCCCCCCCAAGGTGGCTTTGGAAGCAGTTTTTTCCAGCTTTGATCTGGAAAAAAAGTTGGTGATTGAAAATCACATATTTAGATCCCAATTTAGATTCGGATTTTCCAAGAATGTTGTTGAATGTGCTTTAGGTGAATGGATAGTGGGTACAGCATGTTATGTGGACTTTGCTTGTATAATTTCCTATATATACATTAAAAGAGTATATATTTTCTATAATTTCTTATGGAAATCATGAAGAAAGTGGCTCAATTTTCTCAGTACAGATTGCTAACATAAATAAAAAGAATCCCCTAAGTAAATAAGCATGGGTACATTGGGTCTGATACAGATTCATCTAATTCAGGATACTGGTGGCCATTAACAGATTTCTGGGAAAGGGTGTAAAAACAGGACAAACATAAACCGATATTTCCTTAGAATACTCTTCCAGGCTGCAGCATCTTGTACCTTGAGGGTTGCTTTTTTTCCCTTGGGTTTTAAATAGTGGGTATATTTAACAGTGCGTATATTCTTTTTTCCCATTTCCCCTGCCAGATTCATATCTAGCCAAATCAGATCTGTTATTTGCAACCCACTGGAAAGCAGGTTGGGAGGAAAACAGTTTCTCTGGATTCCAACCATCTCTTGAAGTTTTTAAGTTGTACATGTATGTATTAACATTTCCATTTTTTTAATATGTGACCGCATTATTTTCAGTGAATTTCCTACTTGTATTAAGTGCTTAACTCCATCAGTTCTGATAAGTTTCATGGGTTAGATTTACTTGTGTGTGTTGCGTTTGGATTTTTTTATTGTGTTAATAGCACTACAAAATGTTTAAAGTATATGCTAATGTATTTCTATTTCCCTAAAAATCATGCTACTAAGTATGTTGTTTCCCAACCACAACCAAAAAGTGAAAGAAAATTTCCTTTGCATCCTCAGATCATCTCCTCAGTTGCTTTCACACATTTCTGTAGCCTTTCCTACATCTTAATTGGATACATCAGTGCCCTATAAAATGCAAATAGAAGCTTTTTTGCTCAGTCTATCAGTCTGAAAATTCAAAAGTTCAATAAGCACTGTAAGTATCCTGTGAAATACCCTATAATTTCGGAAAACTCTTATGCTTCCTAAATTAATTCCCACCTCCATTTCTCAATGTAATAGTGGAAAATTATTAACTTGTGGACTTTCTGGCTGCTGTACTGATCAAAAAGGGAGGAGTATTTTTTTTAAGTCTCTTTGAAGAATAATGAAAGCAAATGAAAGATGAAGCAATTAAATAACATAAAAAAGAATTATAATTTGATAGTGACCTTTCTCTTTGCTACTGGTCAATTTCCTGTTCAGGATTGCATGCTCTCAAACATACTTTGGATGGATGGACCCAAACTACAGCCATGGATCTAGATGCACAATGAGAATGAGCAAGTTCAAAACCAAATTTCTTGACAGTTTTAAAGTCGATGTTTCCCTGATGAACAAAACATAGATTCAAAATTAATTTCATGATTTCTCTAATTGTTAGTCTTGAGTTGAATTGATTGAATTTGCTGCATAGCTGTAATACCATCATGAGTTTATGGTTTATATTACATTATGATTATATGCAGTGTATAGTTTCCAATAATTTCAGGTGTGCGTATTTACTGCAGAAAAATAGTTAACTGGATATTTTAATGAAAGGATCCTCTCTTTTGGAGAGCTCATCTACGGTACACTGTTAGATGTTTCAGTTTGAATCTACAAAGACAGGAGACCATGATTATCTCTACCATGGCACGGTTGTTGCTTAAAAGATTTTACTGACATTAGAGTATAACGAATTGTCAAAGCAAGCCCAAACACGGTCCAGTAACTGCACTACAAACAGTACTATTAAACAGAAGATTTTTTTTTTGGTTGCTTTACTACTCATGCTGATCAGAAATGTAGAGAGATACAAATGCAGAGTTGCTTAGCAACAATAAGTAAAATACTGTGTTTCTTTTTAATGTTATTTTTTTAATCATAGATCTTTTGTGATGTTTATGTATGAAAATTAATATTGGATATTTTTAAAATCAATAAGGGCAAAGGGACCCATAACAGTTTAGACCAGAGATATCCATGACACAGATGTATCAAATGCCTACAGAATAATTTTTTTCTGATTTCTTTTTTTTGTTTGTGTTGTTTTTTGTGTGGGGTTTTGTTTTAAACAAAATAGTAGGCAATTTACTCCCTTGCTTCGCTTACTTTTCTTGGGAAAAAATGGCATGTGAAACTGCTTTCATCTCCTGCATTCTGTAATGACCTTGTGGTACTGATATGTTAATGTATTCAAATGAGACATTATGTTTCAAAACCTACTAGCAGAGATTAAAAAATGCCAATATACTAAAAATAGGAATACTTTTGGAATGGGTGATATAAATTTAACTATGTTCGCTAACCTAGCAATCAGGTTCCAAAAATAAATGTTTTGTCAAAGGGCAACAGCAATATGGGAAGGTTGGTGCCACAAATGTTTCGGCAGCAGCTGTGCTGATTTCTTCAGTAGAGGAATGTTGGATAAGCTTTGTTGTTAGAGTAAAACATGAGAACTCTGGGTCACATTAAATGATCAGCCACACAACCTGAGCATTGCTAGAAATGGAAGGCTGTCATCAGCAGCATAGATGGGCAGAGCTATAGAGGTACATTTTTGCCTCCAAAGGCACAACTCTCCACACTTCTCTGTCTGCATCAGGCTTTCTATGTGTTACAGACTCCTTTCAGCTGTTCTCACGCACCTGTCATGACAAAACTACAACCATTTTGAGCAGCAGCACAGGATGCAGAAATACTTGCCCAGATTTTCTGTGCCCCTAGGCAAGTTTTGTGGCAGTTGCTGTTTTTTTCTGAGTGGCTTAGCACGCAAGTCTTTACAAAAAGAAGTTAATTGATCCTGGAACTGACTGGATATCTTAATAATGTCTGTTTGTCAAATATTATGGTCAGATCCAATTTCTTTTTGGGCTGAGGGCTGCATAACTTTCTTAGATCAAGATAAGGTTATCACCAATAGGTAATGGGAAGAATGTTGTGATCCTGTAATATTTTGTAATTATGAAATATTTCCTGATTTACCCACTGGAAGGAAAAATCAGAGGAGTTCTGGTTAGGAGTGGGGAGAAAAAAGAAGTAAGCATAACAACTTCTGTCTTTTCTATCATTGATCTAAGACACAAGTTCAGATCTTTCAGATCAGGCAGTTCTTGTGTTGGTTATTATAGGTTAACAAGTGGAATTAAACCTGAAATTTGCTAATGTATTGCCCTGCAAGAAAATACCACCAATGGATAAATGTAAGTAATAGTAGGTCAACACCAGTGCTTGAAAGAAAAACTTGCTAGCACTTAAATATAATTTGCCTTTTCAAATTATATCAGTCTCTCTAAGTCAGCTCATTTATGAGACAGTGTAGCGGTCAAAGATTTTTGTTGAAAGGATAGATCTGAAATTTTCTTTATTTGTCCTCTAGATTACTACAGATATTGAGGTTCTTGACTGTTCTTCCTACAAGGCCTTCATGATTTAAACTCCGTATGTAAGATGAAATCAAACTATACTTTTAGATAGCTGTAAGGTGGATAAACATAGATGGAAACCTGAAGAACAATAATTTGGAGCAGTTTGTTTACATGTTACCTTCAGATTTGAATTTAGTACAACTTAACAGAATCAATTATCTTTATTCATTATCTAGCTATTTGAATTTATTAGGTGTAAACCACATAGAACTACCTTTCACCATCACTGAATTTTTGGGTTTATCTGCATCAGTTCCGTAAACGCTTTCATTGATTTCTTTATAAATAGTAATTAGCTAGTGCCCCAGCTTCCACCAAAATATTAACTTATAGCAGAAGTAGTTTTCATTATTGTACAAAATATCTTAATCTTTAATTCCTGAGGAAAACTTTACTGTATAAGAGGTAAGTGTGTATTCCTTTAAAAAGCTGCACCCTCCCACCCGGTATCAACATGTTTTTTGTATTTTGACATCTACCAGAAAACAATTGTATCAGTCATATAGATATGCCTAGAATTAAAACATTTGTGTATAGTTGAGAAGCATGATTATTTGGATCTGGGTTTTATCAGATTTTTTTCTAGTTTTTATTGCATAAACACCAGATGACTCAATACAGAGGCAACAGAAGTAGCTGAAACATTATGAACATTCTTTTTAATTGCCTCTTTGTTTTGACAAGAAAATAAGGAAAAAAATGTTATTAAGTTTTCTTGCCTGTTTAAATCAGTGTCACCTGAGTACTCTCTATGTGACAAACAGCAGTCAAATTTCTCAATGTATGTAATGAGGAACTATGATTAATACTCAGATGGCATTATTGTGGCTTTTCTGGGCTCTGCTTTCAGTAATTTGAAGATAAATTTACTTAGTACTCAGAACATTATTCTGTATAAACCCTCTTGTATCTCCTTGAAATTAGAAGTGTGCTATATACTTTTCCTATAGAAGAAGTCCAGGCTGGGTAATTTTATGCCTGAATTAATATTCACTAGATATATTTGAAGAGTGATAACTGATTAAGTTGGCCATGCAGTTTTGTTTTCATACATTCACTAATTAATAATATTGCACTGAATTTAATTTTTGTCCCTTGTTCCATATAATTGGAGACACTGGAGAGCTTTCTGTGACTGTTTAATAATATCCCTTCCTTAAACATCAAAATCAATGTTACAGTGCTTTTTACAGCATCATTTGCTTCTGTGCCAGTTTGTCGGAAAACATAAAAGAGTGCTCTCCCCAATTCTGCCCCTCCCCCTGAGTTTAGACATGCGATTCATTTCTAGGTGGAAACTCCATCTCCTCTTATATATTAATATAATATGATTATATTAATCCCATTTCTGTTTTGTCTCTTCTGAAGGCCAGTCAGGCTTTCTTTGTAAATTCCTAATCCACATAATTTCATGTCAGCCATGACTGTCATTAACGCATTCCTACTTTGTGTTAGTTAATGTAAATATGAAATAATAGCAATCTTCCTTTCAGTCCTTCAAGTACTGATAACCTCCCTGTGGTCCAATGATTTGTCTTTCAGCACTATCTGTTATCATCTTTTCATTAAATAACACTTTATCCACCATTCTTCAAAGCTGCTCCTCCTCCAGCATGACTAATAATTGTGTGCAATCATATAAGAATCATTACTAAAATTCAGATTCATAAAATCTGTCTCATAATCAGTTATTTTTAAAAGAGATGGGGTGTTATTCTAATATTATATCTATTTTTTATAACTTACACAGTATTTTTTGTATCTTTCTTTTACTGCTGTATCTTTCATAGGAATAATTCTTTTCATTTGTTTTAAATCATCACTGCAATGTTTGTATCTGTTTCTTACTGTTCTTACCGCTATTCCAACTGACTTTTTTAAAACATGTGCCTGAAGAATCGCTCATAAACATACAGAGTGGATTTACATAGTTTCATCCCTTAGCTGTTCATCATGCTTAGGTACAGCATCTAACATGAAACAAGATTATTTCATTTTCCCCCACTCCACCTTTGTTCTTGGGGAAGTGGGGGTGGTTGTTGTTTTCTGGTTGTTGAAATCTATGGCTGGAAGAAACTAAACCCAACCCTACTGAAGCAGATAGAATCAAACAAGCTTTAAACTAAACTGTGCATACATAATCATGATTGTGGCATCAGAAATGAGTGTCCTATTATTTTTTTTTATCTTCAGGCTGTGGAGAGTTTTGCAGCTTTGGTTTTAAACCCCTGCATTTTTTAAATTGAGAACTAAGACAAGTTAGAGATCATTCAGTTATGTTTACGCAATACTTAATCAGTTCTCTGATTTGCAGTGTAGACCTATCTTAAAGAATATTTATTAGCAGGATGGAAAAAGTTAAAATACTGTTGGAGCTGAGGTCATAGCATGTTTATACTTGGTACTGGTACCTGCTACTTTTAAATAAACTTTAAATTATTGTGCTTTCGCAGAGGTAGCACACAAGTTGTAGTATCTAAGTATACACTTTCTCCCCTGGGCTCTGCACTGCTTTAGCAGAAATGTTTGCCTGTCACGCAGAACCATGCTGGAGTAGAAACCCCTCTGGCTGTTAAGCATATGCACTGGAACCAGCTGCCTTCTAGACTCTTTAAGCTCAAATCCCTGTGTTCCATCCAAAACAAAGTCTGTGGGTTGTTTTTTTTCCCCATCAGTGTCGGGTGTGAATAGCAAAGGAGCAACTTTTTTAGATTTCACGGCTAGATCTTGTACAGTGAGAGCTAAGCTGCATATGGCAAAAATACTAGAGTATCCAATATGTGACCATTTGACAGGCAATAGAGCACCAGGAAATCACTTCTGCAGGAAAAAAAACCAAAAAGTAAAAAAAAAACGAGCTGGGAGGAAATGAGGAAATGGGGCTAAACAACATTAGTTCAGTTGTTCTCTCATAGACACCTCACTGCTTGAATTGATTCTCACTATAGAAGCAAAGTTTCTTCACCTAAGGAACCTGGGTAAACAGACGGGTAAGCAGAGGTAAACCACTTTCATTTCAAGATTTGACCTTACATCAACTCTGGGCTATGAAACAGCTAGGTAAATTTTAGAAGTATAATTACTTAGCTGAAATTGTGTCAGACAGCTATGGTAGCATGACTAATAAACAGAATTCCTGAGAAAGAGGAATCCTCTGTTTGTGGGAAGGGGAACAACTACCCTTGTTGAGATTGCAATTAAAAATTTGATCTTTCATTATCTTTTACAGAGGAATTTTATTGCCTTAACATCCTATGACATCTACTGAAAAAGACCTTTTATAAATTAGTCTAGAGAGCACAGACCCTGCTGATCAAGGAATAAAAGCTTTGCTATAATCCACCTGGAAGTACAAGATGATGCATCTTTTAATCCATTATGCTCTTATTATTTATGAATGAAAAAAATATATAAAACTTTTACTACAGGAAACTGCCATACTTTTTACCTATTTCAGCTATTTTCTTCCATAGAGACATGAGGAAAGAGTCATATTAGCCTGTTAATCTTTCCAGGAGCATATGTGCTAAGTGTGTGATGATGGTATTACACATTTTAGTGTATTGTGCAACAATATAACATATAGCTACTGTAATTCTGATGGGAGGTCACTTTCCTCATGTTGGTACCTTGTTTTATTGGAGTTAAAATTAGAATTGGAACCTGCCTTTTCACCTTCTCCAGTTCTCACACAAGAAAACATTGTTAAAACTGTACAAACCTTACTAACAGAAAGAATCCTCATTCTCTTCAGCTGTCCCAGCAACACTACTACAAGCATGTCAAAGAAGTAGTAATGAGGTGAGAGTGTACAAGGACACTCATAAACACTACCCAAACACCACTAGCCAAATTTATCTTTTGGGTTTTTTTGTGCACCTTTCTAGTATTGACGTTCTGCAAAATTGAAGAAAATGGTTATTTTTATGCAAATACCCATAGAAATGAAATCGCTGAAAGATATGTTACCAGGAATAGGCTATACTCCTTTAAAAGTGAAATAATTTATATGTATGGAAAGCACTGGATTGGGAATTCCACTGTGGATATTGTGGGAGAAGGCTGTAGCCTTTCTGCTACCACCTCTCGATGTTGTGTATATATATGCAGTGACATGATATATTGGTAACTGATGTCCAGTATTTATGTTGCAGATGAATATCTCTTTGAAAACAGAGTTATTTAGTGTCAGGAGTTTCACTGAAAAAAAAACCTGTACTGATCAGAGAGGATGAACAAATTGCAATTTTTTTAATTTTTGACTTAAGTGAAAATGAGCACATAAGCCCAGTTTTTGAGTAATGTAAATATAAATTAAATATTTTCTGCGTTTAGATGGAGTAATTTTCTACATCAGTTACAAATAATTATCAGACTAGCATAATGCAAAGCATTTGTGCGTGTGTGATGACAGCAGCCATTTTTGTATGCAGGTAGAATTGCAGTCTGTACAAATAAGTTTGCTCATGGAGTTTGTATGAACAGCTAATACTACCCAAAGAGCAATTGCTTGCATGTATGCAGTTCACAAAGTGAGCTCCAAAACCTCAGTGAGTTTTCCCAAGAGAATAAGCCTGTTAGTTCAAACAGTTTGACTACATGCCAGAAACTTTGGAGTGAAATCCTGTCTGTGTGAAAATCTAGTGGGAATCTTGCTATTAACTTCAATAGATGCAAGATCAGGCACTATATTCCTGTGTCACTTCGGTGCCACATTTTTCTCCTATAGGCAGTACTATTGTGAAACTAGGGATGTTTATTTCATCCATTTGCTCAAAATATACCAGGGTTAAAGATACAGTACAATTAAGCATGACAGTGTTGATTAACAAAGTATAATTTTAAAAATAAGTAAAAATTACAGCCAAATCCAGCCTAGTGATGAGAGTACAAGAGCAAAGTAACCAATTCTTCTTCTGTCTACTATATTCTAATTTTTATGGCTATATTATTAAAATCTTCTGTAAAGCCATCTATATTGCAAAGGTCTCAGTAGTGTTTGGTTTTCTACTTTATGTAAAAAATAAGTGAAAATAATTCTCTGTATTTGTTATAGTCCCTCTGTAAAGAGCAGAGGGACTAAGTTGCATATTTTCATACGTTTGCTCTGCAAAGCTTTATTTGAATGCAACTAATTAAATAATGTCTGCTACATTTCCTCTGCAGTGTCTCTGACATATTGAAAGTTGCATAGCGTGCCAAAGAAGCACTTATTTTATACAGTATAATTATATACAAGTACCGTTGACACTGTCAAGACTGTAAAATATTTACTCAGCTTGTAAAACACTAAGTGTTAAAAATATGAAATACAACTTTGAAAAAAGAGAAGAATATTTAATCTGACAAAAACCTCTGAAAAAAATTTAAAATTTGTTTGTTGGAAAGAGTGGAGTGGAAATTAATTTCTTTCAAACACTGCATACTATGTAACAGTTTGGCGTATTTTTTATTTAGATTAAGCTGACTTCAGTAAGAACATATTTTTGAGTAATATGAATAGAATTTGCATTTTAAAAAATTTACAGGTGATTTTCTCCTTAGCCAGGCGGAATACATGTTTTTCTTCTTTCAGGCACTGGACTGTTTATCTCTTCTCCCTCAAGTCTATATTTGTTTACAGATACATAAAACTTCATAGACATATTGCTTACTGAATCAAAGATGAAATCATGATGTAATATTCCAGGAATGTTCTCTACTAAGCACTTTCCAAATTGTGGCTTTGCCATTTGCTGAACCAGTTTTGCAGGCTCAAAGAGTATAAAAAAAGCCAGAAATCTTTACCAATTCCTGTGTAATTTCCTTGAAGCCCTGACTCTTTCCAGACTTGTTCATTATTTCCTCATGTGTATCATGAGAAAGAATGAAGAAAGAACTCTGGGCCAGATGCAAAAATGGTGTCATTTCCAACATAACAAAATACTTCAAAGTTTCAAATAAAGACAGGCAACCTTTATATTTCACTTTGGTTCACTTTGGGTTTTTTTACCATACTTTATGTTACTCATCAACATAAATTCACAAGACAGCTGAAATCCATTGCTCGTTCTGTCCATCTACAGGGAGAAGGAGAAGGAATCAAAACTGAATTTATATTCAGCTGAACCAAGGGCAAAGTGAGAAAGGAAAAATACTGTGCTGCAAAGAGAGGCAAGCTATGTGCCAGTATAACCCTGGAAATAAATTAGAACAGCTTAGGAGTTTCTCTATGATTCTCAAATGATGAACCTTTGCACCAGCTAAGAATGTGATGAAGTGACACATGAACTTTTAAGTCTGATGGGATTTTTGTATCAAGTTAGAGAAAGGAGGCAACACAATAACCAGGAGATTTCATTTTTTTCAGAGGGAGTTGCCCAACTGATCCTGAGAGAATTGGCTGTAGCTATTAAAATTCAGCATTTACAGTGTGAACCTAGCTGAAGTAATTTAATTAGTGCCTATTCACTGGGGAAACAAGGATCCCCTACAGATCACCCTATTAGTTGATATTGGATATATGTTGGCTATCAACATTAATTTGTAGGAATTTATTTGATTTCATATCAATCAACTGACCTTATAACATTTTGATGAGAACTCTCTGTGGTTGAGTCAAATTTATCCATAAATTGGACAGGAAACATACCCAATTAAAAAAAAAAAAGTTTAACAAGTTTGTCAGAAATTTTAAATATTTTTAGTAGACTTCATTGCTCCCTGGATACCAGAATCCTTCATATTAAGTCATTCCAGACATACTGTCTTTTTGGTTTTGTTTTTTTACACTTGTTTAGCAAGAACTGCACCCATTTCTCTTTCACACACTACTGTGGATTCCCTGCCAAGGGCTTATATAGAATGTAGAAAATGTTCTAGGTAAGAAGTTCTCAGCTGTACTTGTTTGATGTCATTTCCCATGTCACCTGTGCTACAGTGTAATAAACTGTTGTCTCCCTAGGGGAACTATAAGGGAATCCCCTCAGAAGCTCGAGTGAGAACAGAGCTACCTGTCTGGAAGGCTGATATTTCATGGACAAAGAAAAAAAGATTATGCCATTCTTTAAAATGAAACTTTGAATCTGGTCTACTTCAGTTGTCAGCTTTGTGCTCAAGCAGTGCCCAAGCAGAAGTACTTTACAGACTTACTGTGTTTCTGTTCAGGTTTCTGAAATAATTTCCATTGTCTGCCCAAGAGAGACTTTTCCTATTGTATCTAGCAAGAATTATGAATATTTTTATGAAGGACTTGATTAGTATTCAGAGGTCCCACAGCATGGTTTTATGTAGAAAGGATCGTAGATTATATTCTCTGTGTGTGGGATTGTCCTGCTACCTACAGCATCGTTTGCATGCCTCTGACTTTCTGACTATGTACTCATTACACTTTTCTTTCTATCCAATAAGCTGGATCTTTGCTGCTAACTAAAAGTTTTAAGTGCTTGCCCATTGTCACTAACCATTCCCATGCTGAAGTATCAGGTGTTGCAGAGCTGTAACCAGCCTCGTCTGCTGCTTCTTGCTGTAAGTGGAGCCAGAAGACATCATTGTGAATAGGATCCTGGGTTCTCCTGCTGCATCTCTGTGCAAGAGGTGGACAGTTTTATGTTTTATTATAGCAAGAATGACACATTTCTCCTTTCTTTTGTTATTACGTCATTTGTTTTCCTTTAATTTATTTCAACAGGAAAGAGAACAGGCAGTTATTTGCCTGTATCTTACAATAATCCAGTCTAGGAATTTTCTGGTGAAAAGACTAGAAGAGAAAATCCTGTACTGTGAACCCTAGATTTCCAAAGTAGTCTGTGTTTCAATTCTACAGCCTTTTCTGAATTTATATGGGAGACATATATTAAAAGCAAATTTTGTTCTGTTTTATTAAAATTAAAGAAATCACCACTTTTAGTGAAATCTTAAATTCAAATGACTCCATGAGTAGAAATATTTTTTTCAACGTAGCTGTTGAATGAAGGCTCACAGTATTGTTCTGTTTTTATTATTTTTTCCACAAGTGTTCCATTTTAGATTCAAATCAGAGGCTGACTTGCAGAAGTCAACATACATCAGAAAAGACAGGTACATCCAGTGTAAGGAGGAGATAAGAGGGGAAATGGAACGGTAGATTTCACACTTCATTTTAACTTGTAACGTAGTATTTAAGTCCTATGGAATGCCAGAATAGTCTTTCACCCCATTGACACAAAATGTAGCTCAAGTTATTAAAATGAGGTATCTAACAAAAAAATCAAGTTGTACGACTGAGCTGGTATACGCTGTAGTCTTTGACAGTATATATAGGCTGAAATTTCTGCATTGTTAGAAATTAAAATGTCCTAATGCTTAGTTCCATGAACTAGTTCTCTTAGGAGAAAACTCTTCAAAAGAAAAACCTCTCTTGTAGATTGTTTCTTAAATGGATTTTTTTTTTTTAATGTCTCTCAACTTTTCCTTCAATTTTTATTTTCAATGCTAAAACAGAAAAGGCCTCTTGTTATTTCCATATCTATCTAAAAGTTCTCTCAAAAAAATTTATTTTTCAATTCTAACTCACATAGTAATTCAAAATTACATTGAAAAAGGATTTTTAAATGTACAGAAAAAATATATATATTTCTGCTTCAGGGAGTAAATAATTTCCCTGATATTACAGAGTAAATAATTCCTGTAGTGGTCACTCCTGTGGTTTGGATATCAGACTTAATAAGTCAGTTCTTTTATTCATTATAATGAATCCTGTAAATCCACAGAGTGATGAGAAAAAGTCTGTCAAATAAAAAGGCTGACAAGAATTAATGCAAAAATATCCTTTGTTCTCACAACACTGGACACAATTCCTCATTAAATATATTGGTAGAGAAATAACAACCGAACTCATCTGCATACCCTGAATAGTTTAATTTTATTCACTGGATTTAATTGTTGTACCTGCAGACAGAAGTTAATCTGTCGCATGGCATATAAACTTTGCAGAGTGGGAAATTTGCTCTAAATTGCGTTGCTATTGAATCCAATTTTCATCCTCACTGAGGGAGAAAATATTTTTTGTTATGAATGGATGGGTATATACTTTAACTACTTCACCTTTACCTCTAAGAATAGCCCTTACAAGGAGGTTTTTATTTTCCACATAGTGCTCATAGCTATTTCTCAGATACCTCTGTCTACCAGGAATTATTCTGAATTAGTGAGGATTGCCATCAGTTTGGGGAATAGTGCTCAAGTATGGCAGCTCTTTTCATTTTCGAGCATGGTTCTGCAATTGGCCATTTCTCATCCTAGAACCCAGTGGAGTTCCACAAGGAATGGATTAAGTGCACCAGCTGTATTTCTTTGAATACTTGTGTACTATGAGTAGCTTTTGCTATAGGCTGGCACGCAGGGAGTGATTTGCCAATGCTGAGGAAACTGCATTTGACCAGAATTGGAGCTGAGGAATACCTGGTTCCTTTATGTCCAACCCAAGATATTCCTGTGCCTACAACATTTTTAACGGTTGTGTGCTTGCTGTAGCTAATTACATGTTATTGCATTATAATTTGAAGACACTGTTTTAAATTCCTATTCCATCTTTAAAAGCAATGGTGGCAAAATGGTTGCACATCATCTTTTTGTGATGCTTTTACAGTTTCTTAGACTGCATAGTGGAAATGGACGGGGCAAAGGAAGAAGGTTGAATTAGACCAAAGCACTCGGCCAAGCAGTTTTGGAAACAACAGGCCTGATTAAGTGTGATGTTTCACCATCTTTTGCCTTTGTACAACTGTAGCTTGATTACAAAAGCGATCAAACAAAATAAAGGTGTGTGTGTCAAAGACTCATAGAGGAAATGAATATGCAGGTTCTAAAACTATCCAGTGTATTAACTTACATCTAGGTGAGCTAGAGGGTTTGCCATGTTTCATACAAAGAAATGTACATCGTAGCCAGAACATCATCACAGAAATCACAGAATAGTAACAAACTCAAAAGCCTATTTCCACCATGGAAACTATCAGTTTAGAGTTTTGAAGGAGTTTTTGGGACCAAAGTCTTGTTAGAGTTTCCATGTTTAGAATTTCTCCCTGTTGTTTTGGTAAGACCTTGATATGTAAAGTTAAGCCTCATTTTTCTGTGTTACAGTTTCAGGCTTTTCCCAGTTTGAAACATAATCGTAATGCATTTTGATTTGATAGTTGTGAAAACTATCTGCTAACAAATGCTGTTGTTAGCAGTACTTTTCCTCCTTCCCTTATGAAATTGTGGTGTTCTTTTTCAGTCTCCTGAGCTGAATCCATTTTGTGCTGAAATCAGTGGAATTTGGAACAGCTCTTTGTGCTCTGATTGTTCAGGGAGGGGATTTTTTCACATGAGAATTTTCCCTCTGCTAGAGTAGAGCTGCTGCTGTGTATCTTAGGCTGTAACTATCCCCTCGATATAACTTCAGCCATCTGGGAAAGAATTATTTAATTAAAGAATTAACTATACTTTAATACAGAGAAATGTAAGTGCATACATCTAAGAGAGAAAATATAGGACACGCTTTCATGGTGAAGACAATTTGAGAAAAAGCAGCTGAAAAAAAATTTCATCTGGGCAAAAGAATGCCTAATATTTTAGGACTGAGAGAAAAAATAAATAGGAGCCTTAGGTGTCGAAAGAGAGGACCATTGAACACAAATAATGTTCTGTATATAGCAAAGATGAGTTTGTTACTGGAATAATGTTTATAGTTCTGTCCATTCATTGATAACATGGCAGAGTGATGAAAAAGGTGTCTTAAGAAAGAAATAGAAATATATTTTAATATGAGGCTCAAGTAATTAATAGGACTGGCATGTATCTTGCTCATGGTCTAGAAATGCACATTTATAGAGGGAAAACAGATTTGATTTTAGAGAATTTATTAGCCTAGAAAGCAGAAATATACCAAGATCCCATGATATCTAATCAAAGTAGAAAAGAGTGCAACATTTTAAAAGTGACAGTGAGTAACAAGTGAAGCAGATTTCCAAGGGACAATGAGCTTTCTCATCATGTGAAATCTTTAAATCAGTTTCTTTTAAGTATTATGTTCTAGATGAAGCTCTAGTTACCACTCCGGCAATGCTTGTAAATCTATTTCAGACTGATAGATGAAGTCTGATGGCCAATTTTAAGTAAAAACCTAGGCTGTAGTGATCATTCTTATGATCAGACTTAGACTGTAGTGATCTTAAGAAAGGAACTGAGATCTTGCCTACTCTCCTACAACAGCAATTTTTACTAAATATGTTAAAGAACTTAATTTCATTTTTTTTAAATTTATTTTGTTGTCTGCTTGTGCTTAACTGCGTGGAAATACAGACTAGTGAGCTTACATGTCCTAACACATATGAAATGAAACCTAAGTGTCTGTTTAAAAGATGAAAGGAAAAAGATCTGAACTCTTAGTTGTTATATCGCATCTATTCTGAATGCACAGACTAGTTTCTTTTGGGTCAAAAGAACACTTTGCAAAATAGACCTATCCAAACCCAATAGTGGTCATCATTGAGATAATGTGAGGGAAATGAACTGTAGAAGCTATTTGTAATACCTCTAGGCAGCTTTAGTTTATTTAACATGTATTTATTGTGACTATAACCAAAATAAAATACCATGCTTTGAATTGTGTTCACAGCTAACCCTCTCTAAAACTACTGACTTTAATCTAATGAGGAAAAAAACCACCATTCAGCTAAATTTCTGTTCTTCTACTGCTTCCCAGTGCATATCAGGTATTGCCTTTATCACATATTTTGCCTCTCCTTCAGAGTTTAATACACTTGCATGTATATGTCAGGTTTTTGTGAGACGTTTCATCTGCACTTTCTATCAGAATAGCTGCTTTCCAAGAGTGATTGAAGACCAATTTATTAGGCATGGCTTTGGATAACCTGTTTAATTCTAGCTTCTTAAAAATAGGGAGACTCAGCAAGATGGAGCTTCTCTAGAAGAAATATTACTACAGTATTATAATTCCATTAATAGAAGTAACATCTCACTGTGACCACATGTTTCCTGCATTGTGCAAACCTCTGAATGGTAGCAGGGACAGTTTGTTTGTTGTTTTAATATGTCTTTTCCAGTCCTGAAATCTTTACACAATATTAATGTATAATATTGTGTAATGTGTAATATTCTGGCACTTCATAGCTCTGGAGAACAGGAAAAACACATAGCATATAGAAGACAGGTCCTATGAAATTTTAACAATTAAAATAGAAGTATCTTGGGCACCTAGGTTAGTTTACAAGAGAGGAAGGATTTCCAAGACCTCACATATTTCAAACTGAAGTGGAATTGATGTGCCTAACTTCCTTTTACAGATCTTGTGCATTTACCTAGGTAAAATTGGCATTAAAGGGTTTGTTTAAAGTTTTTTGTTAAAATATATAAATCATCTGTCTCTATGTCATGAAGAATATCTATTCACTAGAAGCTGCTCTCAGAGTTTTTTCAAATTACTGCAACTATATATAAGAGAAAAAGAATATATGGAGTGTAACAATTTATTGATAACTATGAAAGTAAACGGAAAAGATATAGTGTTATGCTACTTTTTCATTTCAAGGTGGAATAGTATATTCCACTATATATTATTATAGTATATAGTTGGCAATCCACAGAAATGTACTGTGCCTTTCTTTGTTGTTTTTCTGGTATAGAAATCTTCAGCACTAGATTTTAACATCACCTTTAGGCTTATGCAAGCCAAATTGCATCATTTGTTCCATTTGAATATTATGATTTTCATTACTGAATATTATTTTGTTTGTGTCTCTGTGTTGTTGCAGTCTCTCCAAAATGATGTTTTTGAAACCAAATTTAGCTTTTGAATGGAGGAGGACATTCAAGAGTTATATAGGGTTGAGTTAAACGTGATTTATCTTGTTACCCATAAGACTTCATGGCTATTTCAAGGCTTTGGAGTGATTTGCTGGGATTCATTTCCCTTTCTTCTCCCTGCCCCCCATTTATCCAAGTGTTTATTTTAATCTGTCTGTGAGGACTTATTTAAAAATGCCTCTTCCTACAGCTTTTTGTATAGCATGAGAAAAGAACAGCCTTAAGACAAAAATCTCAACTTTTTTATGTTTGGTGGTTTGTTGGTCTTTTTTAACAGGGTAAACTATTGTTATGTTTTACAGCTTTTAAAAATTCATTTGTTAGTGCATAATGAAGTAGTATAATGTAGTAAATTAATTTATACCGTTGGATTTTGTTCATGTTCTACTGTGATGTGAGCATGCATTATGCATTTTGATTTTATTCTGCCTGTGGTTATTATTGTTCACATGTGATAATATGAAAGGAATAGTACATTTTCTTTCTTGATTCTTTATTTGCCTGCATTGTAGACATGAAAAAGATGGTGGTGTAAGTGAACTTGTTCTAAGATTATTTAATGTAGTTACAAGAACATGGGTAAGGTGAACAAATAAACATTGATTTAGCTTATAACTTCTGGGAGATTTGCAATTAGGTGGTACAGTATTTACAGCCATTTCTCAGATTCTTAATGAAGTTTTTATATGGAAAAAATTATTTATACCTGTCTTTGTCCCTATTGTAAGCTATAAGCTTGCTGTTGCAGTATGGTTATGTAGAACTTCGTGAAAAACAATTTCTGTCACACAAAACCCCAAAATCCTGATATCACAGACTGAATTTTTATCACACAGTAATATTATTCTTCAATAGCTCTTTAAGGACTGTAATATATACATTCACGGTAACTAAATCATTTCAGTAAATAAAGATAAGACTTTATTACTTCATTAATAAATGTATAATAAATCAATAAGGCATTAATTTTAATGATTACAGGAGTGCATTTTTTTAGAAATAGTGTACAAACACTAATATTACTTTGAGTTTTGTTTATTTGTCAGTTTAAATTTCTCTAGTGTATCTGCAGATTCTATTTTAGGTGTTAACATAACTTCCTGACATCTTTTTCATACTGACAGTCCAACGGACTTCAGTTTCTATGACATTTTTAATAAGCATTTTTACTGAATCTCCTATGTCATTATTATTACAAATAGAGTATAATTCAAATTGTGGGTCATAATGTTCCTAGCATGTACTAGAACTTGTGGCAAGTTGCGCTTCAAGAAAACCAGGAGCTATACAGAAATTGTTGATGTATTCATAAAGCCATTGCTAAAAAGACTAGGCTGGCTGTTGTTTGAATAATGGCTGACTCAGTCCATTTCTCTCTGGGCTCTGTATCAGAAAGGTTATTTGTTGTCATTAGCACAAGACATGAAGTTTTTCTGTTTCTTTCCACATCATGCTGCTTTTTTATTATATTTTTGTTTGCTGTTCAGAAATATACCCATCAGTGCATGATCAGGTGTCAGTCATGCTCTGTCATATCTGATTTGTTTTCCTTACTCTTTGGGACTTTCTTACTTAATTTCACAGCTGAGTTTGACATTCAAGGTCTCTTCCTGTGCTGATTATCTAAGAGATAATGAATGCTGCTTGTATATGCATGTATTTTCACCTTAATATAAAAAAAGTTTTGACATTCAAAAAATAACACATCAGTCATAGACTTCTAAAAATAAATAGATTAATCAAAGATACCTTGCCTTCTCACTGCTTCATTCAAATTATGTTTAGAATAGAATCTTAGGTTCTAAGGAACGTATAATTACCTACGTGGTGTTATGCCTTTATGGATTTTGACTATAACTTTTTGTATCATTATGGTTTGACAAGGAGCTCAAAAAAATAAGAGAAAGGAATTTAACTCAAATTAAAAAAGGTGAAAGAAAAAGTTGTTAATAGTTGTTAATAATGTATCTTTTTGGTAATCAGTTGTATATTACCATAAGGACCTTCAGACGAAAGAATAATTTTGCCATTGATTTCAGTGGGGCCTCTTGCCAACTCCTACAGCAGACCCAGGGTATGGGACCTGCAGTTCTGTGGCACTCAGTGAAATAGCTAGTGGAAGGACAGAAGGGGATGGGGGGAATATCATGCCTAAGGTGTTACTTTACAATATCACAGTAGTGGCTGTGAAGAAAGCTTCACTATCTTCTATGTTATTACAACATGAAAGTTAGACAAAAGTAATGGAAAAGATACAGGTTCCATCCCAGCGTGGTGCAAAGGCTAGAGGACACACTACAATGCTTTCAGGAGCGGAGTCACTTTCAACATCATAGAGATGCCTTTTCTTGACCATGCTGGAAAACTAACAAGTTGAGGTTAAATACAGTGAACAATTCTGCCTTGTTCTGTTATTGACTATTTTAAAACTAATTTTGATACTGATCTTTCTTAAGATTTGTCATGAATAAATTGATATGAAATAGCTGATCACAGGAAACACTTAAATGCTTCTAGTGGGGAAATCCACAGGGTAATCTTTTAACTCGCTAACACAATTAGAGATTGTTTGTGAATGGCACTTCACCTCAAATACATCCTGCTTTCAAAGCGAGTAATGTCTGTATCATGTAATATTTACATCCATTCAGACATTCCATTAATGTATGAGAATAGATCCTTCCTTGGATCCATGTGTATAATATGGTGATGTAAGGGGAGATAAGACAGTTAAATTTTAAGAACCTGGCACACAAAGGGTCTGTGAAGCCCAATTTATAGTGGAGTAAGATAAAATATACTCAGTCTGGACAATCACGCAGTAGTTTGTATTGCCTGAAGTAGGTGACTGTATTTTATTTTGCTTATGCAGCATTAAAGGACTGGATGGATTTTGGAAATTGGCATAATGCTGTTAACTTCAGTGGCACTAACTGACTTATGCCAGCTAAGAATAAACTCGAAAAGGAGGAAATGGTTCAGGCATATCTTTATATATAAGGCCTAATGTAATTTGGTATGACTCCAGTTAAGTGTTGGCTTTAACATAAATTATGGAGACTTGCTAAAATCCTTTGACATGAGTTAGAGGCTTTTGTTAAAAGCACACTTAGCTGAAAAATGAGAGCTAAATAAAGCCAGAGCTGTAGAAAAGGTGGTAATCAGGGGCACATGTGGAAAATATCAAATAGGCAGCAAATACACTGAATTTTTCAGGCAGCAGCTACCATCCGTACCCAGAAGAGAGGTGCAGCAACCATGGCTGAGCAGCTGGGAAAGCCTGGAAACACTCAGGTCCGGAAGGAGCTGGGTATAAGAAAGATTTCCCAGGTGTTCTTTGCACAAAAGCATAATGCTATTAGGCTGAGTAAAATTCTTGGAATTTAGTTCCTAACGTAAGAAATAAGTGCTGACAGCTCAGTAAAGGGGGCAGCTTGCAAAATGCTGAATGTTGGAGCTGGAGATTCAAGTGATGGTTGTGAAGAGGGGGTTCTTGTGCTCAGTTCAGACTGAGATGTCTCTGAAGCCTCCCTTCATTAAATTTGTTCCCTTCCCTTTTTTTGGTTATTAACTGCCAAATACTGCACTGAACCTGTACAGTCAGAGATGAGGGTAGAGTGGGGGAATTTATCCTGCTACCAGAAGTCACAAATTTCCAACCTCTCCTGTCTTGGGAGTTGTCACCACTGCTCATTCCAGCTGTTGCTCCTTCCTTGCATCATTGGTATCTTGCAAGGTCTAAAAACATGTCTCTCTCCCATTCAATATTCTTGATGCTACAGTCTGCTCACTTTCTCCTCTAACTCTTTTGCCTGTCAACTCAACTGGAGCACACTCCCCTTAGGTGAAACCACTGTCAGCCCCCAGCCCAAGGCACAAGGCACCCCTTCTGCCTTGGCCTTGGGCCACAGCTTCCACTGTCCCTCCACCGCGCTATCTTAGTCATGGCCTCCAATTATCAGGCCACTTTCTCCAGCTGGAGATAGGGGTCTGGGTCCTGTGGCATGGCACCTGCATTGAGCTAAAAGCATAGCTCAGTGTAATTCAGCGATGCGGTTTGGTGTGTGTCACTGTCACTTGAACTAGAGAGACTTAATTAGGTATAATAGTCAGTAGATCAAATTTAAGTACCCAACATAAAGGGTAAGGTATAGAATATTCTAAAGCTTTTAATGTATGTTAGTTCTTCATTATTTTCAATCAAGGCTGCAAATGAACTGTGTAAGGAGAGTATATCAGTGGAGATTGCTGTGTAGTTGAAGTGCATGTGAGTACAATTTTATAGGTGCTACTTTCTGTCTGCTGAGCTGTATTTTCCAATCAGAGAGATAGAAAGCTGGTGGAAAATACATCTACAGTTTGTGCTTGAATTTTCTGGAAGGTAACCATTGTGACTGCTCAGCCAAAATCAGTACGCAAGATTCAAAGTGGGTACAATTCCAAACTGTCTTTCCAAGTGTGATTTGCTGTAGTAGTGAGCTGTGCATCAAATTTCTGTCAAAGCATTTCTAAATGGCCTTTCTAAAATACTTCTAGAAATGTAATTGGAATGTTAATTGGAAAAAGTTGAGCTCTGTGACGTTCTCATAAATCTGGGTAAAGCGCAACAACTCTACATTTATACTACTCTAATGAAAAACACCGGTCCAGAGTATTGAAAAACACCAAGGCAGGTTCTTAAAACCTAAATGGTGTCCAACTTCTTTGCAAACTAAATTTGGCTCTGAAGTCTCACTGATTTGAATTAAAAAAAAAAATGAAACTAACTTCCTATCCCTCTTTAATCCACACAGTTAACATTCCCTGGAGTATAAACAGAATATAGCAATCTCAAACAGAATTTCACCCATAAAAAAGGGCCAAATTCTCTTGTTGCAAGTGGGTAAAATTCCAAGGAATTAATATACCTCAGGACCACTACTACTTTAAGATTTGTTTTAACTACTTAAAAAAAAAAAAACAAACCGTATTTTAAACTCTTAATTTTAATTTTAATCAAGTTTTAGAAAGATTCAAAAGGTGTATGTTTTACTAGCAGTGACTTTGCTTACAGCACAACATTGGCCATCCATCAGATTAGACTGCAAGAGCTATTCATGAGATTCACAATAAAGACTCATGCTAACCAAGTACATCACTTTATCATCATTGCAACTGTGGGAGCATGTTTCTAGTAAAGAGGTGCATTTGATCAGAACGATTGGTTCCAGAACAAACAGCAGGCTGCAGATGGGGAAGAACAGGTTACAGTACATTGTTTCTTGAAGTATATGTGTTTTACAAACAAAGGCTACTCTAAACAATGCAAAATGCCAGCCTGTTCAGGTTGCAGACATTATAAATGTAGTAGCACATCACACACAGGTTAACTGCACAGGGATCCCATAAATATAATATATTTTTCTTAAATACAATAGGAATTTTGCTTTGAAAACTGGACTGAATTTATCTATGTTAAATGCTTCTGAGCATTTTAAGTAAAAGGAAAAATAATTCAATTAATTTAGAAAATCATGGCTTACGTGAAATCAAAATCTAAACTGGAGTCAGGAGTGAAGGAGCAAGATTAAATCCTTTTGTAGTGGTAAACATTTGAGACAAATTCAGGAAATGCAGTCACAAAAATATAAAGCTTATTCAAAATGCTGGTAACAACTGCACCAAACCTAGCAGAGGAAAAATACTGGTAACACGGACAAAAAATGTTCAGGGGTACAAAAGAACTGTACAAAGTCATAGGCAAGGAAGCCTGTAAATTTTGCGGTGAAGTAGCCTAAAGAAAAAAGTGGAACCAAAAGAAAAATGTGTGATTTAACAGAAATTATAAGACCATATCTGTGGACGTAAGGGTTGATTATGATGGTAGCGGAAAAGTTGAAATATATCTTGCTTTGTTTTAGATTGGAGGTGAATATTGAAGAAATTCTGATAATTTATTTTTCTAGCTGCTCTCTGAGGAGATGGCAACTAATGCCAGCAAGAAACAAATTTCCCATAAGAAAGGATAACATTCAGAGAGCATCTAGCTCATGGCAAAACAAGCAGTTAAGGAATCATCTGGCAAAATGCCAAGGTTAAGAGTGATAACTATCTGAGTTTTGAAGGAAGTGGCCAGAGGGGTAGGGAACTGCTTCAGTATCTTTATGGAGAGCATGAAATGGCTTAATAGCCCGTTATAATCTCATATTCCTTAAACTTCTTCAAAGTTTACCAGTTATCACTGTTAGTCTGCTGGACAAAGTAAAATCTAAGGAGAAACTGAAAGAAAGATCATGAGAACTAAATATGGTGGCATTCAGGAAAATTGTAGAATCTGTAGACCAAGGTTTGCACCAAGTGTAGTAATGTGCAGTAGAAAGAGTAACCAGACAAAGAATATGAAACTATCAGGAAAGCTGTGATTTAATTAAGGCGAGTGAGGCTGGATTCCCTAAATGAGAGATCAAGTCTAACAAATGTTATGGAATTCTTCCAAGAACACTTAGTTACAGTGTGCATATCCTGTAAAGGTTTCTCTTATATGACAAATGCCTGTTTAATAATGACATGCATTAATAACTCTATCATTGCACACAAGTGCACAATTGCTTGTGTGTTCTATATCAAAGAATAGATTACAAAAAAAATATTTAACTAAACCACAGCAACCTGTAAGAGTATGTGATTATTTTGGGCTACAGCATTCTCTCCTGAAAAAAAGAAACTCAAGTAGTGATGCCTTCTCAACAGTTAGTTTCAGGGAGGGGTGTCAGGATTTTGTTTTCTGTCAAATGGGTCAACAAAGCCAATCCTATGAGCCCCACAATTTCCTGCACTGAGTTCTATAAGCATGGGGAATGGTCCTGATGTCTCATGTCTCCTTTTAATGGGGATTTCCATACCTGGAAGTGACTTCGCTTCACATCAAAGTTTCAAAATTTCTTTGTAATCCTCTCCTAGATGATGCAGGAAGAAAAAGTGTGTAAACAGTGTTTCTCTGACATAGTAACCTGGAGGCAGTTCTGTAGCTTCTCTGTCCAGACTAGTGTGTTTGGCTTTCTTCTGCAGGGGGGGGCTCGGCTCTCCCTTACCCCCCTGTACTGTGAAGTAGCAATTGTCCAGATCAAGATACTCTGAAAAACTATAGCTGATGATGAAATACACAGCCAATTCAGAAAAGTAGTATTTACCTCTCTTACACAATTGCAATTACTTCTGGAACTTGGGAGCCTTGAGAAATTTTTACTATTAAAAAGAAAAATTTGCTTTATCTCTTGAAACTTTTGACAGGTTTGTAATAGCAGCAAGATCATGGGTATAGTTCATTCACTGAAGTAATAGAAACAGTAACACTAATGTAAATCTATTCTGATTTTTTAAATATGAATTATTTTAATTATTATGATGTTAAAATATTTACATAGAACTTCTTGGAATTTCACTAATTGCTGGATTTTTGTATGATGTAATCTGAGAAACATTTATACAAAGAGATTTTGTCTTTTCTTCCAGACTATATAAAGATATTACAAGTAATATATAGTGGAAGAGAAACAGTCTGACACCCAAACAGTTTGAGTTTTAAGCATTTGATTAGGAATCTTATACCCTAGATTCAAAAAGATACAAAACCAAATTAAATAAACACTATTCAATTGAACCTTAGCCTGGAATTTGGGACATATGGATTATGATCTTTCCTCTTCAATGGATTTCATTAGGCTTTGGTCATATTTCTTAGTCTTGGTGCTCCAATTTAACACCCGCAAAATGAAAATAATATATCTGGGAGAGACTATTGTGGAATTCAAATTGATGAATGTATATTAAATGTTTGTAATTACAACAATAAGAAATTATAGAAATATATATGAATTCTGTCTGGAATATAAATTGGCTTAAACAGCTATCAAAGAAAACCAGGTTGAAATATTACTAAAACTATATTTTATTTATTGATGGTGTTTCATTTGTGTTAGGTACTGCAATAACACCTTGGATAATAGAGTCCCCAGAGAATGTAAGATGTGCACAAATACAGTTTTGAAGAGAATTAATTGTTTATTCAGGAAAGGATAACCAATTGAACAGCAGTATACACTATAAATCTCATTAAAAGTCAATAAATTCTCTGAATATCTTCCATGTATATTGGTGTTTCCAATCAGTGCGTCTGTCCAGAGAACAAGCTAGAAATTCTGGCAGTGTTCAAAGAGTGATACCTCCCATCACGGTGCCTACTGTCAAATTCAGGGGAGAACTGACTTCTGTTTTCCATCCAGAAATGTATGTGCTGCTTTCCCTGGAGTTGACCACTCTGTGCCAGTGGACATCTGGCCTACTGTGTTCTGTACATAGATGACAGAAGTTCATAGTGCTTATTTCTAAAATGCTCCCTGTTACTGACATTTAATTTTCAGTAATATCAATTAATATTAATTACTATAGAGAATGATGCCTGTATAAATTTATGCAACAAAATACACTGTTTGTTTTCAAACTGCTTTTCTTTTGATACTTGAAACATGTCAGAATCCAATCAATATCTTTTGTGAATATAGCCATATGTTTTCCCTCTGCACCCATGTCAGGACACATATGCTTGGCTGAGTTTGTTTTCTTTGCATGCTCTAGAATATTCCCATGGCATTGTCTCTTTATTTGTCTGCAAATAACTTAGCTTCAGTTTTGAGCTGACATTTGTGCAAGGAAACAATTATTTTCTAATTAAATAAACATTAAACCTGATGGAAAAGTATGTAAGCTTTTTTAAAGCACCAGGATAGTAGTTTTGCTACAGCAAATTCTGTATCACTTAAAAGAAACCAAATGAATTCTTCCCTGGCCAAATATTTTTAGTTTTATGAAGCTATGTGTTGCAGTGATGCTTTTGGGCTTAACAGCTTGTACACTGATAACGAACCTGTAGCAGGCAGTCACTGACAAGCAAAAAGATAAACTGCTCATGAGAAACCTAGATGACGTAAAACTGAATTTAGTCAAGTTCAAGCAGGTAAATAAAATGTTGGACATCCAATTCCTACAGCTGTTTCAAAAGGCTTATCCAACTAGATGGGAACTGGATTTATTAGAAAAGTGTTCTGCTATGACTGCGCTTACGCTATATCTTTTTTTCTGATTTATGAAGGTATAAAACTAAAATTATAGTTTTACTACCCTAGGAGTAGTATCATAGCTTTTCTAACTGCTGCAGGTAAATTCCTAGAAACTTACATAAGCAAACAGGATGATAGCAGTAAGAAAATTCTGGAATCCAGCAATTTCAGTGATGGACTGAGCGAACCAGCTTGCAACTGATAAATCACTAGTTAGTAAATACAGTGGTGTAGTCAATGTATTGTATATGCAAGTAAATCAGGCTTATCTAGTTTTATGTGGAGCAGTATCAAATGTATCCATGTCTGCATGCCTCTAGGAGACAAAATAAGTCAGTTCATCTGCTTGCAAAATTAGATCATAGAATCATAGAATCTTTGGGTTGGAAGGGATCTTTAAAGGTCATCTCATCCAACCTCCCTGCAATGAGCAGGGACATCTTCAACTAGATCAGCACATCTTCAACTAAATAGCACGTTACAGAATGAAACCATGAAAGCGAATGAGTGTTTCCTGTGTTATCTTACTTGAGAATTGGACTCTGAGAAGAAAATTCCCAAGTTTGTCCTTTCTTCTGATGCATCTTTTTTCTATTTTGACTCATCTTTCCAGATACTAATACCTTCTATAAGACTAATTGCCCTAAAACAACACCCTTCACAATAGACTATTTGCATATCTGTTCTAAGTAGTGATGCTTAGCAAATGTTGTTATTAGTGTTACATCACATCAGTCACTGCTAACATGTCAGTCTTATGAGCTTTGCATTCTTCTTGTTGTCCCAAAAGAGTAAAATTTCTTACTTTGACATATTAGTGCAACAGGGGGAATGAGTAAAGCTAACCACATTGTAATCCATTATTGTCATTTTCCATTCTTTAGAGTATCCTTTGCACCAATGAATTTACACTTAACAGTTGAAAATGCAGATCATTTATTGTCATTATTCAGATTGTAATTCTGATTTTCCTAATATGTTAAGATCAGTCTGTTAAGAAAAAGGTAAAAACTTTCATTCTCATTTGAATTTATTTACACGAAGGTCAGTCTTGTGGTCTCAGGACAAAAGTTATTTAGGGAAAACAGCGGTGAAAAGGAATTTATTGGTCTGTGAACCAGTGTACTGATTAAGGGTATGCAAAAAAATCAATCATATTAATCTTGATCAAGGAATTCATGACGTCAAAAGATTTTTAATTACTAGCTGTCATGGAATATGCATAAAATTAACATTGGTTGTTTATAATTATCACAAGGATTCAATATTGCTATTGTTGTTGGACTTTTTTCACCTGAAAAAATGTTCATTAAGACCTAACTTGTTAATCAACAGTGAGCTTGATTTTGGCAACTAAATTATAAAACACAGCAACAAGACTATTTTTGTCTCAATTGTTTTCCCTTTCTTTTTCTTTGCCTCTTTAAAAAGTAATATTTTCTCAAGACTGAGGCTCACAGTAAGATGTATTAATTAAAAGGTAAAAGAATGCTTATGTGTGAAACCAGGAAACGCTGATAAGAGATCTTGTTATGTAGCAAATGGCTTAAACACCTCTGAACCAGCAGCGGTACTCTGGAAAGGCTTTTTGCAGCTACAGGGTATTTTTGCCACAACTATTCTGCAGTCATCAAGTATGCTTCAGTAGATAGCCTTCTCTGCATTCTTAGCAATTACACAGGTTATTGCTGGAACAACAAACACAAACTCACTCCAGGCTGTTGACAAACCTGGAAGTAAGACTATGCAAATAACTGACTGTCAGTTTGGCACATTAATAATACCTATAATATCGTTTCCAACTAAGGAAAAAGCTCATGTACTTCATGCCAAAACAGTAATTTGGGAATGGAATGGATTATTCTGCTTTAAAAGGAGAAGGAAAAAAAACAGAAGAAAGGAAGGTGACATTTTGTCTTGTACTCAAAAGAAAAATGAAATAAATTGTTATTCACAAACCTGCTGGAAGAGGAAGACTAGGAAGATTGTTCACATTTTAAACAGTTGAAGTAATATTGTTTACACAATAAAAGATGTAGGATGCTGGCTTCCATTCTCATTTTTCAAAAGAACATCTTGTTCCTTTGCTTGGTTTCAGCTGCTCTTGATCAGTCTTCTGTGGATTCTCTGCCTGCTTTTGGAAGTAATAACCATTTCCCAGAAGAAGATCTGGAAGTTTTGTGTCCTATGTTGCAAGTGAATGCCTTAGGGAATAAATCCTTTTTCTTGCTCAATTTCTGACCAGAGTGTCAGAGGCACAATAAAGAAAGAAGCTTAAAATGCCTCAGGGGAAGGGTGGCACTGGTGTCAAACTTGCTTTGCTCAGGGATTTCTTTTGGGCTGTCAATTAAATGGAAGTTTGAAAAACTACTCTTCCATTTTCCCCCCTCAGCTTTTTCCCTTTTGATAAAGAACAATCAGACTTATCTCAAATTCATAAATTTACCCAGAAGTTCAGTAAAAATTACCTTCACTTTCATTGGAAACTATGCAAGGAGAACTTCTGTAATAGTATTGGTAGAGTTATTTTGTTACTTTTAATAAACCATTAGCCGAGCACTAAGCTAATTTACCAGCTACAGAGTAGGAAACCTTTCATCATGAGGCCGTTATTATCAAATCCAGCCTAAAGTAGTTATGGACAATGGCTATTGTCTCATGCTCTGTGAAGTAAATTGCTGAGAACAGCAACAAAAATAAAATTAAAAAGCCCCAAAACGTGTCCTCTCCACTGCTTTTCACTTTACACAAAGTATATACTGCTATTGTAGGGATTTGTACTTTACAGATGAAAATGCTTTTTGGGCTTTTAGCATGACATCAGACAATTCATAATGCTATCACATATGGGCAAAATGTTTACCGCTCATGGAGAATGAATTCAAGAACCAAACTCACGAAAACTGGACCTGCAACAGCTTTCAGGAAATGGGTTTTCCAGTCAACCTCTCTTGGGATTTCTATGAGTAGAGAGAGTTCAAAAGTAACTTTCAGTTTTTTGCTTTTTCTTTTCCGTAATACAACTTAACTGCCCTTTTATGCAAGTTATAATTTTGTTAGTGTATTCAGGCAGGTCCTAGTCAACTGTTTATTAGTGGTTACTTTAATGAATGTTACATTAGCTAAAATGAACATAGCAGGAAGGAAGGTGAAATAAAGGAGACACAGATGTCTATCAGCACTACCAATTAAAAATACAGCACCTACTGCCAAAAAGCTTGAATTGAAGCTTGTAACAGTCTATTGAGTTCAACACAGCAGGTATATAACATGAACAATGCAGCTCTCCAGGTTAAAAATCTCTAGTAGTGCAGATGGTGGTTACTCAAAAAAAAAAAAAAAAGGCTTCCTTTTTTGATTTTGTTTCCATCAGAGAACCTTGCACTGCATTAGGAGCAGTCATCAGCTCTGCCCTAAGGGCTGGGGAACATCCAGTTGACCTTCTGGATAAACACAATTGTACAAAGATCTACAGGTGCACTGATGTATAAAGTGGATTGGATAAAAGCTGCAGTTGTAGCTTAAGGGTTTTCCAAGCCCTTGTCATTATTATCTAGAAATATTCACAGGTTCTGACTAAAGACATTCTTCTTCAGATCAGACCTTCTAATTGCATTATACATTAATTGTATTTTTTGAAATTTTGCTTACGTCTGTCTTTTTCAAAGGTATGCTTACTTATTGTATATACAACTAGAAGTTTCTGCAGATCACAAATGTTTTAAATTTAACTTACTTTTGTTCCCTGGAACTTCTAGGATTTCTTGGTCACATTCTCCAGTATGTTTTCTCTGGAAAAAATTCTAATTGAAAGGAATAACCTTTTAAAGGGTGTTCAGAATACTCTAACTTTCTTTCCTCCTCTCTTATTTTTTCCCTAGCAATTCTGATGCTAAGCTGTCATTTGTCTTGTTGGCCTTTCCTGTTTTTTGCAGTCTGTATTGAAGTCAAATGCTGTGATACATTATTAATGGATATACAAAAAAAATCAACTCTGCAATTAAAACTTTATGGGACTCTGTGGCCTTTGCTTACCAAAATTGGTGTCATTTGCTGTTCTGTGTAAAGTTACTCTTTATTTATATAAATGTGATCAAAAGAAGGGAAAGGTCTTTTCTCGTTTTGGTTTTTTACGTTCTGAGATGGCAACAGGATCACATGCTATGTCAGGGACAATGTGGCTATTCATGAGCGAACCCCACCTGGATCAGTGGTGAAGTTTCTGATGAATCTAAGGCTGTCATATTTCCCTTACAGAAGCAGAGAAATTATAGAATTAAAAATATGCTTTCAGTGATACTTATTTCATAAAACAGCTGCAACTCTTTCTCTCTTCAGACCTTCATGTTTGTTGTAGGTCACATTTTCAGTTATTTAGGATGAAGTATAATTTATCATAGCTACATGTCGTGTTACCTCACCTTCTTAGCATCATGTATATTTCAATGATATCTAAAGTAATGGTAAAAAAAAAAAAAAATATTTTCACTTTTACTGTAATGACAAGTACACTAATCTCTCTAGTTACAACAGTTTATCTGTATAATGGATTTAGACAAGAATGAACTCCTAAATTGATTATAAATGAATATAATAGCCTTAGAGGTTAAAGTTTTCACAGTGGGTACTTACTAAATATGCATTATTACATATATTATATATTTTTATATATTTATGTTGTTCATACTATATAGAGACACAACTTTGGAAAATTGGAGAGAAGGCTGTATTTGAAATTCATCACAAAATGGCAAAAAGCAGTATCTGTGAGGGTTTTTCTCACACCTTTCTCTAGTTCTTCCCTTCCCAGCTTATGTTGAAGAATATAAGCCTTAAACTGCTATTCTGATATGGAGGTAGTAGAATGTCTAAATCAAAAATGTCTATCTATAGCCATGAATGTCTATGCATGAAATTAATGCACTAAAAATAGATGTCTCTATTAGTAAATAATATTTTCATGAGAAATTTCAGAAAAAAATTAAGTTTAAAGGGTTCAGAACATAATAATAAACACTTAAATCAACATTTACATTAATAATGGGTGGGAAGAAAGGATTTAACTCTTATTGACAAAACACAACTTTTGAATTTCATAATTTTGTAATGTTTTAAAAAACATGCTGTACATCAAATCTGACATCTAGTTCATTACAGAGTGAGATCAAGGGTCTTCTAAAATATCTAGAATATAGACAGTGGTCATTTTGAAAAAAACCTGCTTTTTAACCAGGGTATTTCTCTCTGTTGCCTCAGCCAGTCTCTCAGCCAAATCCAGTTTCCTCCTGGCCTAAAACAGCAGCAGCATATCTGGCAGAATGGCAGCCAGAATGGTGGCAGCTACTACAACTGCCCCAAACGTGGCTGCCTTGCTCTATGTGCCAGTCTCCCAAGATGCGTCCTAGTGCTGTGGGGACAGGGCGAGTATCTTTAGGGAAATTCTACAAGGATTGGTGTGTTGATCTATTCCAGATAAATTGTCTTGGGATAATATAGACAATAGTCTATACTATACAGTATATATGATCTAGGCAATAGTCTGTACTATAGTTTGTTACTATAGGCAATAGTAAATGGATGAACTGTCTGCATGTGAAATACATAGTAGTTATTAAACACTGAAATGGAAGGACTTAACTTTGGAAAGAGATTGAAAATGCCTTATGTCTGTTCTTAATTAACTAATTCTAAATGAAAATATAGAACTGACTAATTTTAAATTGTGTCAGTCATTCTGGGGGGAACTCCATATTAGCACTACAAAGAAGAAGATTATTCCTGAAAACCATTATTGCCGCAGTCCATTTTGGATTCGGAAGCTGGACTTGAAATCCAGAACACTTTAACTATTTTCCAGATGCGTTCTAATACAAAACTAAACCGCTTCTTCTATCCAATGTCAGCGTTTTACACTTTATTCAGCCTAAAACATAACTATGTATCTGAACTTATATATTAGTAATCTTTTAAAATGGAGATTATTGGAATAGTCCAAGAATCACGTGACTTCAAAATTTGCACTCATCTTACATTTTTTCCAAAAAAAATTTTTGCAAGGAATTGAGGTAATTGTTTTCTGGCCATACACTTTATTTACTGAAGTATTTTTGAACAAGCTACTCAATTAAGCGTCAATTTTTGTTCCCCAAAGCTCAGCCTCAGCATGGTGTTTAGGAAATAAATAAGAGCCCAAATCACAGCCTACTTCATTTCATGTCATTATTCTCCTGCTTATAAAATAAATACAATTTTTAGACTTATTTCATTTTCAACCTAAGGTATTGCCAAACAATGTGTGTAAAGTATTAGTAGATAGGTGTTGTAAGTAAAAACAGTCATCATATTAGTTGCTACTCAACAGTATCCTGAAGACTCTGAACAGCTGTTACTGTTCTCTTCATTGGTATCATACTGTCTAAAGGCTGAGTATTTCTAAGTGTTTGATCACTCAAGTGTTGAATTTTGGAAACTGGGATTTTTCAGAGTAAAATTTATTTGAATCAACTGTACTATAGAAAATCTGCTGTGAAGAATGGGAGGCCTTTAAAAGATAATGGTAAGAAAAATATTTTCCTACAATGCTGAAGCCCATGAACAAAGCTAAAACCAGAGGGAGTAAACAATAGTTGCCTCGCATTTGTTTCTAGAAAAATAGTTTTAAAACACACAGGTAAAGACATTGGCTGTTTGGAAATAAATGTTCCTTCTTTTTTAACTGCAATTAAAATTTTGATAGCAACTACATAGAAGAAAAAAAAAATCCATGCTTGTATTTTCAAAAACAATCAAAAAATATAGCATGGATAAACACACAGAAACTAAGCCAGGTAACTGGGGAGTTTAAAATATTACGACAAATATGTACATTTTACAGCCATAGGAAGACTAAAGCAGTACTAACCCCTTATTGTCTTATGAGATCAGGAATCCGAGAAAGAACTTCTTCAAACAGCGGGAGCAGGGCAAACAGCTGCAGGATACGAAAATAACAGATCCAGTACCCACCATTAAGCAATTTCAAACTTTACTGATACGAATGGACTAAGTGGTATATTGTCTTCTCATAACATTTTTTCAGGTGACTAATATGGACTGCGGTCTCTGCACTAAATACCCTACTTTCAGCTCTCTGTACCCTCTTATCTGGGGAACACTAACAAAGCGGTGCCTTTCCTGCCTTTTCCCTATCTTCTACTCCAGGACTATTCCCCTTCTTGGCTAAATGGAAGGTTGCTTTGTGGACTGGAGAATTCTCTCTTTCTCAAACTTTCCAAAGTCTTTAAGCATAAGAAATGGAAATTAGCAACAGTAACATAACACCACCACAAAATACGCTCAGCCTCAGGCGCATAATAACGGTTTGGTGCCTGAGTTTCTAGTTCATTTCTGTGGTCTTACTCTACTGTTAGTGCTAAAGATAATGCTTAAGTGCCTTGATGATTAAAGACTTAACACCACAAGTTCCTTCTCTGTAATAGGGACTAAATCCTAGAGTCCTTATTTGTGTGAGTTGATGAATCAGTATGAGGTTAACGATTATTAATGTTCATTTTGTGCTGCTTTCCATTTACTCATACTCCATCCCTCTCAAGAGGCACTGTAACTGGCAGTCAGGCATGTATATGGGGCGCCACTGGAAGAAAGGTGCTTATAGAAATGCACACCTAATTTAGCAAATACCATATGAATAATAGTAGCCATTTTATCTAAGAGATGAGACCGTACTGCAATACACAGATATAAATCTCTGCAAAAAGCTTCTTAGATATTGTTTTCAAATAGTTCAGTAGATTTTAATGGAGAATCCTAAAATAATTCTAAAATGTTAGTATGTCTGGTCTTTCACCTCCTCCACACTGATGTAGTTAAAGCCCAAGCTACATATTTTAGGAAATGAATTTTGTCTTTGAAATGGTAGAGAGACTCAAGGGGAAACTCACAGGTAAGAATGAAAGACTGACAAGCGTAGTCATTGTAGCTTTAGATACTTCTGGATCGCTTTGCAGTCCAGTATTGTGAAGTATCGTTTTCTGGTATTGTAACATTAAGTAGTATCAAATTTTGGAAGACAACAGTTGTACTTAAAATACAATACTATTAGTCCTGTTTCATAGCTACTAACCCTAGGTTCAATTTTAAAATAAACTTTCTTTGCTTGGAAAAACAAACATTATTGGAAAGAAAAAGCGTTTAACTTCATAAAAAGGTTTTGGTTAGGGAACACCTCTTTCTCTACATCTTCCATTATTTTTTTCAAATTAAAAACATTTATTTTAAAACTGCTAAGTGCTTTCTTGTTTCAAAAAAATAATAAAATGAGTCTGGATTAAAGATAAATATGTTACTATATGTTATCATATACTTAGTAATTTATTTTACTAGGGAAGATAAGAAATGAAAACATATAGGAATATGTGCATTAAAACAAGCATTTTATTTAAGATATAATATGCCTTTAGAAGAATAACAAATAGTCATTTACTTACCTGTAGGGGTGGGAAGTTAGCGTGGTATGAGTGCTTTATAAGGGAGAAAGGAAAAGTCCTTGATAATTAATGCAATGTCTTACATCATGGATATGTATGCAGGATTACATACAAAGGTGTAAAAGTTATGTGTAGTTTAGCATATAGAAATATATTAAATGTGAACACTTTGCTTATAACAACTGCTTCTCCTGAGCTCACAGACTTGGTTGCTAACACTCTTAGCAACAGTCAGATTTTAGGGGCTAGAGAGAAGTCACCAATGAATTTGTAAGCATTCACTTCTCACACACTCACAGAGGCATTAGAGTTCTTCTAGACATGCTCTCTGCAAGACTTTTCATGTCTTTTTTGTATGCTATTCTGCCCACCTGCTATCAGCTTCTGTTGTATACCCTGCTGTTTCCAAAGTCCTTAGCACAGATGTCGGTTTGAGTAACTTAGTGTTCTAAGGTCTGTATTAGTGTTTTGACTAATGTAATATATTGAGCAATAAGTGCAGAAATATGATGTCCTCTGTGTTTTTCAGAATCATGAGACGTTTGTATGAAGTTTCCCTCCTTTGGCTTGGGTTTTTTTTGCGTGTGTGTGTTTTTTTTTTTTTTCCCCCCTACTGAAATCTATCTGTTTCTCTAAGTCCTAAGCTATTTAAACTTTCATTGACTAGTTTCTGTTTTGGACAGGAAAAAGTGTGCAGTTAAGCATGTGGTTTTGTTCAGCTAACTGATGTGTATATTGCATAGTGTAGATTACAGCTGTAGTGTAGATTACAGCTATTATTATGAACAAGCATTTACATAAGCTGTAAATTTACAAGACTTTTTAGATGGGTAAAACATGTTCTCTGCCTCAAGACGCTTGGGATCTCTATTAGCCAAGACAAATGCTGAGGCTCAGGAGAAGTATTTGGGAAATGCGAAGAGTGTGTTAGGATAATTTAAGAGGCGCTGAAGAGGAGTCCGGACACTAATGGCTTGGGACAGGGAAAGAATTCTTGGCAGATGACGGCAATGAAGGCATTCCAAGTTTGGGCAGCTAATCTGACAAAGCTTAGGCAAAATATTCAAAGAATATAAGAGAATTAGGAAAGCCTAAAGAATTAATGTGGGAAACTTGCAGAAAGTGGAGGTGGAACTGAAAGCAAAAGGATTTATGTGATGGAAAGGACTTACACACAAAGCTTTATACATCAGGAAGGTAGTTTTGAATTTGATGCAACTGGAAATAGAAAGTCAATGGAATTTTCAAGAGGTAAGTTATCCTTTTTATGCTGTGCTGCAGAATCTGTGCCATATACATAGTCCCAAGATAGCTGATATGCAGAGCTGACATGCTAAGGTAGCTGTTAGCTTTTACTTGAGCAAATCCACATATTTCTGAATCACTGTACAATATACACAGACAATTTGTATGATTACAAAATGTATGTATATAGTGGAGGAGAAGTGAAGGCAATAGCTTTACATTCTGAAAAAAATGCCAGTCCTATTGACAAGATAGTTACATGGTGTGCAGCAATTACAGAGTATGCACATATTCAGCACAAAAGCTAATTTGCCTCATTTGTCTGTACTATATGAGTCAAAAGAACAGTCTAACTCTTGAAGGACAGTTGCTCTAACATGAGCTTCTGTAGACAGTCGTCATGTTAAGAAATGGAAAAGGAAGTAATATAAGTATTCCCACATACATCATATAAGCTTTGCTGACCAGTAGAAAGCATTACTTAAATAGGTAAATAAATTCAACGCAAAATCCTTTCAAACCTAGGTTATTGTTGATGTACTGTTGCTTTGACTTCACAGGTGAATTGCACACTTGCACCTGCCATTGTGATTATCCTCCGCTCTGCTTTATCACTCGGTCAGTCCAACCTGTTGGGTTGGGATTTATCGGTAAAGTTCTTACTTGTTACCCTTATCCATTATCACTGTGGGCGCATCCTGTTCCATCCTCGAAGATTAAAAAATAGCAGACAAACCAAAGCCTTTTCTTCTTGTGTCTTTTCTCGTGTCATAGTTTTTCCTACACACAGCCACAATGTTTCACAAAAGTATTCCTGCAGGAATGTGTATTGATTGTCACACTATATGGGTTTGATATACTGGCTGGTTTTCGGTAAGCAATGCATAGTGTGTATCTGCTTTTCACAGATCCATATGATCAAAATTCTGTTTTGCTCAGCTGTTAGCATATATATCTCACATTTGTTCTCTCTCTTTATCCGAAGTGATGCACCAGAAGGCTTTTTTCTAGAAAGAACGTCATTTCACCTTCTCTTCTAATTCTAAGTCTAATTTGTGGAATGCGGGCAAAAGAGGGAAAATTTAAGAGGAAAATTGGTAATGTAGTATCTTGTTAAAGGATATTCTTCAACTGCAAGGTAGCACATGTTTTTTTTAAAGGCGCTTTCAAAAATATCTTACCATGAGATCACTGTACCAAATTAGAAAAGAACAGTTGTGCACATCTAGTAATTCTCTCTTTAAGGTGCACTCTTCTGTTTTAAGAAGAATTTGAATTCTTCTTAATTTGAATCTGGTTTAAGAGTTTCTGTTTAATTACTAGCCTAATAGCATTTTAATAGCATTTATAAATTGCTGTTGAGACCAAGAGGCAATGTTATAAAATGAGAGAAACTGTGAAGTTCCTTTACAAGGCTAGATACTTCTGCCTCAGAAAGTGTATTGTTCTGGACTCCTAATAGTGCAAACAAAAGCTGCTTAGTGCCTAAAACTGATGGTAATCTAATGATGTCTGCTGGTTCAGTTTTGCCTGAGGGATTTCCAGCATATTAAGAGGTATGAGTATGAGCTATCATCATAGTACATTCCATTCTGAATCATCTTCTGACTTCAGTGTGAGTGAACTGATCTAGGAAGGACTGAGGATTTTGCATTATATGTTGACTTGTATGAAAAACTTTAATAAATAGACTGCAGATGTTGGTAAAAATAGCCTTTCTCTATATTTGGATGTAAACAATCCTGACTGACTCTGTAACCACATAAATATTGGTATCATCACTTAATATCCATCAAATCAATTGGTCTTTAGTTCCCTGTCAATGTCTGAAGTTATTCGGTATACATAGCTGCCAGTGTGTACTCTGTCATGTCCTGCTCAATAGCAAAAACAATGTTTATCCAGCTTCTCCAGGCCTGGGAACTGTTATATCTTCTTAACCTTTTGTTGGCACTTTTTGTTTTTATTTTGATCTAACAAATTATGTCCTCCATTTTGCATTTCCTTGAAGTGAGGATGATAATCTTTTGAATGTCATATGCTTTCTCAGTTTATTCAGTTACAAACTCTTTGGGACCTTCCTGCTGGTTTCCACGTAATATTAGGTACTTTTCAGTTGGGGCCTCTCAGTGTGTAAGTAATGAAATAGTGGGTTCAATTCTCACTTCTATATCACCAGTTTCCAATTTACATATTTTCATCTTCTTCATTAAGTGAAGTACGACTTCCAACATTGTTTCACGTAATCCTCATTCTTCACCAATTCCACAGTGTTTACTGAAAGTAAAATTAGGATTTTTAGAGAGAAATAGTGTAACTTGGTTATAAATGCCACAAAGACCACACAAAGTGAAACCAATCCTCATGAGTGGTGAGGATTTTAACCTTACTTTTGAGCTTCTTGACAGTTGTGGTTGTTGATTGTCTTCAATTTTAAGTTGGCATCATTTTGTCCTGAGTTCAGGACTTTAGAACAGAGTATTCTTTCATGTTTAGAATAGCAACAGAACTTTAAGAAAAGTGAGAACAATAACACCTTGAGTTCTTCACATGTGTGAACTGTATTATTCAGTTTCTGAAATAAAGGATTAATTAGTTCTTGCAAAGAGTATCAATATTGTCTGGTGAGAATAAAGGTGGTGAGTAACCAGCATTAGGATTGCACTACCTGGATGAAATTTGCCATTATGTCCTGGCAAGCCAAACTCTGCGTAATTATCTGTGATGCCACAAACCCCAACTTTTACAACCTAATAGCTATGTGATATGTATGTGAAAATCATAACTTTAAACAAGAGCATCTTTCTAGCAGACCTAAGCAGAGACACACCTCTATCCGCCTCTAAAATCTCTACTTGCTAAAATGTCATTTTAAATTCTATACTGTTCTTTTCTGTTGACTTTTTTTTTAATGCTTTATTTTAAAAGCCCCAGCTGAACCCAGCTGCAATCAAGATACTGCTGCATAGGTACTGGACAAAACATCCTCCCAAAAAGGCATGGTTTGTGCTCCAGAGTGCAGGCTGAATAGAAAAACATAAGCAAAGAGGGGAAACAAGAAATGTTTTCTTGTTTTGTGAGTGGGAAGAGAAACATGAAGAGATCTAAGGTAATGATGTAGACAATACTTCACCTTACCACCGAGAGTAGTTCGAACAGCCTTAAATTGCCACTGACTGAGCCCTCTAATATTGGCATGGGTTAGCTCATTAGCCCTGCTCAGACAGATGCTGTAACACAGATTTTCCCTATTGGACACAGGAACTGGAATTTGCTGCATACTTGATTTGGACATTCTAGTTTAAGACTCTGCAATACTCTCTGGTGAGCTGTTTAGACATGCTCAGAGTCTGTATAAATATGTCTATGACAAAGATACGAGTTGTCTCCAGATCCCCCAGTGTCTTCTTCATCACCAAACATATATCTGTTTGATACTCTTGCTGATGAATTCTCCTTTTGTATTTTTCTGTTGATCACACTATTTGCCATCTATCAAACACATGCAGAATGGGCTAACACAGAATAACAACAGGCATGGTCTTACTGTATTGGAAATGAAATAAAGAAGATAAGATGAGATAAAAAATTCTCATTTCAAAGTCACAAAAATATATTTTCATCTTATCCGTCTGTGGTCTGTCTCTCTCTACAAGTTGAATAATCTGTTTTTTGTTTGCATACCTGTTAGTAAAAGTCAGATGATATTACTACATCTGACTACTTATTGATCTTTCTCCCTCTGTTTTTACCTGCTTGCTTGTCTGCCTTTTTCTAAATAGTGTTGTTTTCATTTGCTATGCCAACTTGTCTGTATAATGAAAGAGCTTTTTTTGTTATTTTTAAATACATTTTCAATGCATTTCAGGTAGATATTCTTGCTTGCTTGTTCAAATCATTGCTGTGGAACTAAAGGAAGGCAGAATCGGGTACACCATAGCTGCAATCAGCTCACTCTAGGTGGCACTAGCAGACACAGCAAAGGCTTCTAATTCCCTGTAAGTAAGGTGAAGTTGATACAGCACTACAATTTCACTGCATCGACATGTGGCAGACAGTGCAAATTTCAGGTAGGCAAGTACTGACCTGTCTCTGTCTAACCAGTCTTTAACACCTACGGAACGTCAGTTAAAAATATTCTGGAAATGGTGACAACTGCTTGATGCAGCAGTAGGAATTTTGCAGAGCTGCATTATTTTTGCTGTTAGGTAACTGCCTAATTTCCTTTCTGTCTCTTTTATGTAACACTCCTATTTTACGATTAAATTTGACACTTCTATTGTACTAACATAGTGTCTTTCTCTTTTAACACTTTATCTATTCAGAACTTCCTTCTTGAGAATATTAGGTTCCATGCAGGGAAAGGAGGAAAGAGGATAAGCAGGGAGGGATGTCAGCATATTCATATTCTGCAGTCTTCCTTGACTTAAAATTGCAGACTGGATTCTGCTTCGAGGAGAATTTTGTCTCTTGCTGGGGTTATTTTTTGTTGATATTGTAACACATTTCTGCAATCATAGCCAATCAACTGAAATATTGAACAAATACTTTAAAGCATTATATTTTATTTCTTTTTCTCCTAATTCTTTTTGCTGCTTCTATGAGAAAAAAAACATACTATTTTGATCTCACTTTCACCCCAGTGAAATTGGATAGTACAGGTCTTGGTACACAGGTTTATGAGGCCGGGCTGACAATAAGTAATCCATTCATGTGCTGCCGAAAGGTAAAACATGTCAAGTATTCAGTGCATAGGGTGGATAGGATAGCGATGATTAGGGCAGGAACTGTAAAAACATGAACATGGCTCACTAGTTAACCAGTTGCCCATGCACCTATTGAGGGGATGTTGAAAAATCCTTTAACAATCTTGTTAAACCCACTTTGATTTTAAAAGATGACAATTGCGTTTTACCTCCCTGAGGCCTTAATATGCTGAAGCAGGCAAGCTGTGTAGTTTTACAGGAGGATATAGATTCCTAAATATAAATTAATCATATATGATTTTTCATGCTGACAGATGCTGAAGTTCTGCTGTTCTGACTTTTCTGACCTATTTTGGCCATAATTTCTTACTTCCCATCTGAATATATAAAATAATGTACAGAAATACAGTAGGTTGTCCTTAAAGGCAGAATAGTTTCTTCATGGTCAGCAAGAAGCATTATGCAGAGTATGATGCTAAGACTGGAGGAAAGTTTGGTTAATGTTAGATTTTCACTGTGGCCTCAGATATGTATTTAGGATCAGATTTCAAAATGCTTGAAGATATCTAGCAGAATTTTCAAAACCACTGTCATAACTTCTATGGAAAACCTCTGTTTATCAATCTGTATGTTTAGGTACCTAATTACTTTTTAAATTTACCTTTATCTTTTCTTTGATGTACTTTCTTCTGCATCCTGCCCGTTTTGGGGATAAAACATTTATGCTCTCAGCAGTCTAGATATGGATGAGATGGAGGTGGAGTACAATCTGTTGTTGTATTTGGACTATGGTTCCTAAAGGTTCTTCAGCATCTATGTGAGGCACTACACAGTTTTTTCTCAATTTTGCTACTATAACCAGCATAAGGGGAACTTCGGATGGCCAACACTATAAAAGTCAACAGAAAATCTACCAAGAATTCTGAGATCATTCAGCTGAAGTTCACTTTAGACAAAGCACATGGAGAAAAATTAATACTAACTTTGCATATAAAAGGATAGGTTCTGAGATGATTGTTAAATTTTGATGAGAGACCTTACGTTTTTCCACAGACAGTTCTGTGAAAATATTATCTCAGATCTTAGTAGTGGTTAAATCATAACCAAATTAAGTATTCAGAATTCCCAATTTCTATTAGGATTTTCTATATGGAAGAAAATATATTTCATTATTGTTTTACTTAGTAAATTTGTGGTGTTACGCATGCTTTATAAAGTTATGGTTTTCAACTCCAAAAAACATATATAAAAGCTTGGACAATGGAGTAGCAGAGGATGACAAGATCTGTCAAGCACATAAAATGACATCTTTGTCAGGGAAAACTAATTAAAGTGTGATTTCCCAAGCTAAAAAAAACAGATGTTGCAACTGAAGAAATATACATGTATCAGTTAGGGATATGGGATATATTGTTATGATGGGAATGTTTAGAAGACTGACAAATCAGAACTGCTATCAGTAGCTCTCTGTCAGACTTTAAAAGCGTATTGAGAGAGATTCAGCAGGTATCTGACTAGGGTCCAAAATTTTTCTTTAATGATACAGTAGGGAAGGACTTTTAAAACTACAGACAATGCCCAAGCCTTGACAAAATAAAAAAATGCGGTTTGTTGTGTTTTTTTTTAATTTAGGCAATTTTGTGATGGTGAACATTCATTTACAGACTTAGCAACAGTCAACTGCACAAATATAAAATTGGGTATGACTGACTGCGTAATTTTTCTAAAGATAAGGGTCTGATTAGGTGTCAGCCATTATTTCTCACTGAGAAAAAGACAACTAAAATAATTCTGAGATGTATAAACAAAAGCATAATTGATAAAATGTTAAATAAAACAGCTGTTTAATGCGTGTAAATTTTCAGTTGGAAAATTGTGGTGAGTCTACATTCATCACAAAGTGAAGAAATTGCAGAAGTATGGGATCTGTTGGAGGAGTTCCGGAGGAGGGCCACAAAAATGACCAGCGAGATGGCACACCTCTCCTACAAAGAAAGGCTGAGAGAGTTGGGGTGGTTCAGCCTAGAGAAGAGAAGGCTCCAGGGAGACCTTATTGCAGCCTTCCAGTACTTAAAGGGCGCCTAAGAAGAAAGATGAGGGACAGGCTTTTTAGCAGGACCTGTTGCGATAGGACAAGGAGTAATGGTTTTAAACTAAAAGAAAGTAGATTTAGACTAGATGTAAGGAAGAATTTTCTCATAACAAGGGTGGTAAAACACTGGCACAGGTTGCCCCGACAGGTAGCGGTTGCCCCATCCCTGATGACATTCCAAGTCAGGTTGGACAGGGCTCTGAGCAACCTGATTGAGTTGATGATGTCCCTGCTCACTGCAGAGGGATTGGACTAGATGGCCTTTAAACGTCCCTTCCAACCCAAACTATACCTTGATTGTATGAAAACTGGACTTCTAAGGAAATGTTGCAGAAATTAGTGTGAAGGTGACTGAGAGAAGGCATAATTTTCAAGCATGTGAAAAAAGATTTAGGAAATAAACCATTTTGTTCCATAATTAAACCATAAAATTCCACATTTTAACCAAAGTTATATATCCCCTTTATGCAGGTTAGTTTGGAATAAGATAGTAGAGTTAGGCTGCCTGTCTTCAGCACCAGTTCCAATATTGTTCTCTTTGATAGAGCTGAACCAGTATTAGGAGCTGCAGGAACAGTTAAATCTAAGGTGAAGCTAAAATGTTATTGATCAAAATTCATTCATTGGTTATTTTCCATGAAAGGGTATAATCTCTCCTGTCAAGACTCTGTCAGCTGATAACACGGTTTCGTAGTTTTAGTTGCTTGTGCTGGTTACTGGTTGCAAAGCTCAATTTTGCCTGCCTTTATAATAACCATCACCAGCTTTGGAAGCAGGCAAGCCACAAGGTGAGTCCAGCACAGCAAGGGCCACACAAGCCACGGGGGCAGCAACTGCCTCAACCTACTGGGGTGAGCCTCTCTTGGTGAGGGGCAAATTGAGTTTTCCCCATACCAGTAGTGTTCAGTCCAGCTTTGGGAAGGACCCTTCATTCATGGTCCCATCATTCACGGTCCCATCATTCATGTCAATAGCAGTTAACAGCTCATGTTTGCTCACATGGGATGTTGCTGAGAAGCCAGAGGCTCTTTATTTTCCAGGTTGGCAATTTTTTGGATCAGCTCCGATCTGGCTTAGTGTTAGTTCACAGTAAAGAGACTGTCCTGCCAACAGTGATCAATGATTTCCTGTGGGTTATCAATTGTGGTCACTATTCCATCTTGATCATAGATGATTTGTCATCATCTTGGGACTGTACAGACCACAAGGTCTGCTGTTGTAACAGATTTTCAATAATTCCACATACCTGGTGTTAGTACCCTGTTATGATGTTCCAGTGCTATCCTATATTGTTTAGGCTATGAAAATGTAGGCTGCCGCACTGTAAATCTCTTCACAGTTTCTATTTCTGATATCTGTTTATTTTCATATTAGGATTACACATGCCTTGAAGAATGCTAAAATAATAAAGAGAAGGGAGGAACAATTTTCACTGATTCCAGGTCCAGGTTTCCTAATTCTGGAAGATAACACTAATAATTTACTGTGTCTGCTATTTTATTTTCCATGCTAGAATTCTAGATGACTGTAGTCATATCGGCTTCTTTTAACAGGCAATGTCTTCTGTGTTACATAGATCATTGCTATACCACAGCTTGCTACCAGAACGTTATTTCTGTCTGTTTCAGCAAACCTGAACTTTTTAGAGCTAATCCTACCTGTGATTTCATGCCTGCATATTAGACACACATATATATCGGGTGATAAATACTTTTGGTGGACTACTAGTTTACTTTGTTTAATTTACTATTGCAACATTATGGCGCTCAAGCTGTGCCAGGGGAGATTTAGGCTGGATATTAGGAAAAATTTCTTTACTGAGTGGTCAAACATTGGAACAGGCTGCCCAGGGAGGTGGTGGAGTCACCATCATGGAAGTGTTCAAAAAACATGTAGATGTGGCGCTTTGGGACATGGTTTAGTGGGCATGGTGGTGTTGGGTTGACGGTTGGACTTGATGATCTTAAAGGTCTTTTCCAACCTTAATGATTCTGTGATTCTGTAACATGCAAACTTTTACTAGACTGGAATCTCTCAATTTGCAAGACTAGGTGTAGTTTTCAGGTGACCTGCAGAGTCATTTCAATACGGCTTTTATATGAAAGGAAAGTTGTTTGCACTATGGGTTGTACCACAGGCAAGAATGGAAAAATCAAGTGGTGTGGCCAAGTTATTTCAATTCTTTATCTTCTTTGTAGTTTTCATGTATTGTAGACAGGATTATGGTTAGAATGATGGCAGCAGCCTGCTATTGGAAAGCTGAAGAATATTCCTGTTTATGTGAGGTACAGGGCACTCTGTGAAGTTGATGCTCAATGCACCAGAAGGGAGGCATAACTATGTACCTGGAGTATAGGTTCCTATCTTCAATTAGTTGGTAGATAGGGTCCTAGCTATTTTTGAGGCTATAGACTTCAGTATTTCAGATCACTGGCCAAATATTTTTATCATTTGTTTCCCTTGAAATTGCTAACACTCCATTAAGAATTCCATATCCACTTATCCTCGGGAATGAATTGATGTGGTTGCAGGATTTTTATGCACAGGGCTGGGTCATGTTTTGTCTGAACAAAGGATCACTGGTAGGACAACAAAAACATTATTAGGTGCTGTTCTCAGGAGGTCCTTTGCGGGTGCTCCTTCATGACCTCAGTGTTACTTCCTTTATCTCTATTACTGAATGGGATAATCAACTTCATAATATGATTATATATTTTAAGCTTGTCCAAATGTTTTTGGATTATACTTATGATTTCCTAGTAACTTGTGGGTTTGTTCCTCAAAATTTAATGTCAAAAGAACTATTAAAATAATAATAGAAAAAAATAGATTAGAAGCTGTGCAGAGCCCTCAGCAGAACCAGAGTGGGGCAAGAGAGGACCTCCTGCATACTCACTCTGCTGTGATGTACCATGTCGTGGGTACATCATCAGAGTGTGACAGCACCAGACAAATGTTTGAGAGGTGGATTCTGCAACCTGTTGTAAATTCACATGTACTAGAAGACAAAGCAGAGATGGCTGTCCCATTGCGCTAAATGTTTTTGGTATATCATGAGAGAATTAAAAAAAAATTTCTAGGTCCCATTTTATTTTTGGGTAAACTTAGCTCCAAGGCATAGTAAAAAATATTGTATAAAAATTTGATACCAATTGGAGCAATAGGATTGCTGGTTCCTGTGGGTTGTTGTTCCAGCAAATCAATCCTGGCTGTGCTGCAAAGTTAACTCACTTTGAAGTAAAGCTGGGAAGACTGGGACTTGTGGCTGTATAATGCTCTAGCTGAATTGCACTGAAAACCCACTAAATATACTTTGTGGTTGCATGTCGTTTTAAAGTTACATGGGTAGACAGAACTATAGACATTGTGAGTGCAACCAGTGGAGGTGACATGCTCAGACATCTCAGTTATCATGACACCCAAGATTACTAAATAATGGGTTAAAATGCTGTTGTAGGAAGCTCTCACACAGTGCTCAACGAAGCAGTTTTGTGTATTAATAATCCTGCTTGGACCTCTTATGACAAAAACATGTTGTGGTAATGAAAGGAGATGAAAGGAAGAAAACAGATTTTTCAGTATACGTAGTATTGAACATTATGGACAGACACACTATTAAGAAATTACCAAAGCTGGGTTCATAAATCCATATTTAGGAGCCAACAAAGTGCCTTTTTTCCCCCCTGAAGTGCTGAATACCCAGCAATTTCCATTAACTTCCCTTGAAGACGTGCAAAGTCACCAACGGCCCCACTGGCCCCTTGCTCTATGAAAGCTCAGGTCCCTCATCAGCAGTATAAGTCAGCGTGGAACTGTCATACCTCAGTCAAGCCAGAATCAGATAACCAATAACCCTTCCTGTTTCATTCATCTGTAGTTGCTTGCATGCATTTAGTTTTCATTTTCTTCCCTTAACATACTGGACTAGTGCACTAAGTCTTACTCAAAAATTTGCAAAAACACATCAGAGAAAAAACAAGCAAGACATGTAAATATGTTGGAAAAAAACTGAGTAAGGAAAATTGAGAGAAGAACAGATTTTATTTCAATGAAATCAGAGTATGAAAGGATTTTTCACTAAGAATCTAAAGAAGAAGATAGGCTATGTGGGCAAGTTAGTGCTTATTGTGATAAATGTTGTTTGTGGACACACCAGCAGGAATTAAACTGAGATTGTTTTTTCTTCACTTAAATCCTAGGAGTGAAGCATTTGAACAGTTGCTGATCTTAAAGTATTGAGATTAATAGGGTTAATTTTTCCTTTTAAAAAAAGAGAAACATCCCCTCACCCCAACATTCATGAAGCCACTAAAGAAGAAATAGAGATCCAGAACCTCTCTAAGAATTCAAATGAGTTCTTCAGCAGTAACAGTGATTTAGGATTTGGTGTAGGGTAGCACAAAATAGATTTTGTCCCAACAGTAGATTTTATATGTTTGTGAACTAATGTGTACATATTACAAATTATCTACACAAGTAATCATAAGATTATTAACAGTTTAACCAAATAGCTTACGATTAATGTATTTTTCTTTTTTCTCTATCCATTAGGACTATGAGGAACCTAATTTATGATTTCATACAGTTTTCTCAGGTGGCAATCCATAGTATTATGATGAAACGTTTTAAAACTGGCATTGAAATTCAGTTCTTAAAAATTACAAAATTCTTGATCTGGTCCTAATGCAATCTTAACCTACATCTTCTTGGAGAATCTCTCTGTCTTTTTTCATTATTATTTCCTTTATATTTCTTTCCTAGCTCTACATTGAGAGAGTTAAGAAGGTCATTCTGACCAAATGGCTGTAATACCTCATATTTGTATTTGGCAGTTCTTCCAAGTGGCTGTTTGATCTTAGCTGTATACTACAGATGTATTTCCATTTAGAATAAACTGCAGCTGACTGCATGACTGTTTTACATAAATCTGAGTGCATTTAGACTTCTGATAAAATGTCCAATAAACTTCTGGCTCTATCATAAAAATGAGCTGGGGTGCCATTCTTTCCAAATGCCTTCTTTTGGGAAGAATATTAGCAAAATGAGTGTTCCAGGGCTTATTATAACAACTGGAATTCATTTCTATACATTGCTGTAGATATCAATGCCTTTCTGTCCCTGATTTGATGTAATATTACTATTAGATAAAAGCAAGATATTTTATTTAAAGAACATGACAAGAATTTATTTCCAGTGATTATAAAGAATAGTCTAGTACTTGCTCGTGAACGCTATATGCTGTTACTTCCTGTGCAGGGTTTTTAATAGATGTTTGCATTTACATTTATTACCTGAAGGCAAAACGGTAGTTAAGGAAAAGAAAAATATCAAAAATCAAATCAAACATATCTTTCCATATTGAAAAAAAGTGTATAGAGTCTCTTTGAAATCATATATTTCAGATGTGTTCTTTGCAAGAATATCATTTAGGCAAATGTGTAGGCCATTACCACAGACGTAAAATGATTGTAAAATTCCACAGGTATGAAGAAGACTTTTAATTATATTGCCTTTTACAGTAATGATTAAGTGTAAAGAATATACACAGAGTGCTACAAGCTGTTATTTGTACAGAAGTATTTATCTTTCTACAAATACTTATTTGTAGTATATTCTTGTATTTTATGAAGTTATACGTTATATCCACAAAAAAGATCATATACTTGTCTGGTATTTGATGAATATTCTCAGATTTGAGTATAAAATGTAGACTGTTGTCTACTTTTCTATCTAAAACTTATATTAATGGGTTGGTAAAAGTGAAGGTTTATCTATTTTTTGAATTCTTGGGTTCAGTAAGAAAAATAAGCCAAAGTCTAAATAAAGTTTTGACCAATTTTTGTTCTTTCAGGTTTGGACAGTAGGACTGAAAAGCATGAATATTTTCAAGCACGTACTCTTCCATAGAACTCCTTTCCTTTTTTTTCCACAGCTTTAGATGCTGGCTTTGTAACTTCTATCCTGATACATAATTTGAATATTTCAGAATAAGTATTCTGGAAATTCATATGGATTCATATGTAGAATGATGAATGATTATCTGCAACATCAGAATACTGTTCATCAGGAAGGTTATGACTATTACTTGATTCCATGGTTTGGGTTCAGGTGGTTTTTGCTTTAGCCTGAGATGATATTGATTTGTAAGGACTTTTTTCTTCTTGTAGTTGTGCACACTAAATTATCTGAACAAATAATAGTGTTTCTGACAGTACTGTGCTACCGGGAGCTCGGTTGGTAGTAAAGCATGCAATAAAGCTGCCTTCCAGTGTGGTCCTGCAAAGTTCCATAGGAGACAAAAATCTAGTCCTTAGTCTGCCTTTTAACACACAAACATTCAGTAAACCCGTCTGTCCTGGAAAACACAGCTAAATCTTTTAAGTGCTATATTTATTCTCTAAAAAGGCTTTTTACATGGTGCTAGTAGAAACCAGAGTTTATAACATAACAGAATATTAAAAAAAAAACCAAAAACCACAACACCACACACAAAGAAAAGGAAAGGGGGAAAAAAAAAAGCAAAGATGGACCAGAATTACATCTGAATATATAATGTAAATGAAGACATCTCCAACAAGACTTATTGTCTTACTGCTGCTTCCTTTTTTTCTTTTCAGTCAGGCTGGTATTATATTGATTATCATATTACTGAGTTTTTTTAGTCTTTTCTTTTTCCAAAACCTTTTACAGGGAACTCACATACCTATTGCTTTATTTAGATAGGTTAGGCCTGCTAGGAGCTCATGTATTTCCTTTTGAAAAGCAGAATCTTTCTGCTTTTCAAAATAACGTGGTTATTTTAAAAAGTTATAATTATGAAAATAGTTTTAAACTTGAATCTCTAAAGTGTTTGTGGACAATACGCATATAGTATTAGGAAGGCTCATTAATCAGTTATTCTAATAACCTGAAAGTAGCTTAGTAAATTTCTAGCTAATGTGTTTTGTAAATACTACCATGCTTATACATTTCACTGAGTTGTTCTAAAATGATTTGTTCCCCTGACATATCCTTGTGAGTAGTAGCTCAGCTGATCTTATCAAGAGGGAAAGGTTAAATTACTGATTGACTTAGTCTTTCATTAGTCTTTCAAATACGTCAGCCTTCTTACTGAAGCCCTTCATTAGCAGTGAATTAATTTCTTAAAGAAATGAAAGATAATTTTTAGTTGTTTAATGTGTAAATTTTATTTTAAACATGCATAGGTCCTTATCCATTTACAGAATAACACATTAATAGTGCATTTTAAAAAACATGTCTCCTTCACAAATGGCTAATCATGCTAAATTGCAAGACCTTCACCTTATCCTGGCTCTGTAATAAAAGCTAAAAACATACACAGGTTAGTAAACTTGCTTTTAATGAGGAAGCACTCTATCTGGAGTAAACATTTGTTATGTTAGTAATGTATAAATAGTATATGGTATTTTTAATGAATTTATAGGACTGGCATTTCAGTGTTTCAGAAGGTGGCAGTGATAGGCCCAGAAATTATTACTGTGGTTTTACTTGTAAAGTACTGGAGAATAAGAGTTCGCATCTGCTTCCACAATAAATGTGGAAAGAGTGCTTTCCATGCAGAAAATATTTTTTAAATCTATTACAGTATTTGAATAAATGTATGCAATCTCAGATAGTGCTCTTATAAATAGATCAAATCATAGTGCAAGAGGTCTTGAAGGTATTTCTTATGTTTCATGAAATGCTACTGGTGACTCACTAGGTCATCCTTCTTTTGAATCAGTTTTGAACCAATGTTTCGTAAAGTACTAGTGGGAAGTTAGTGTGGGAAGTGCTCTTTCAGATGAGACCATATGTGGCCATGAAAGTTTCCCCCGTTCTCACTTTGAGAGTAAGATTCAGAGGTTTGGATTTTTGTTTTGCCTTGGTTCGTTTCTTTCTGCCTACTGTATCTCAAAATTATTCCTGTAATTCTAATTAAGGTAACTGTTCCTTTATTTAAAAAATGAACAAAACCGGAGTCTTGATTAGTGTTTTGCCATATGAGATGCATTGAATTGTATCCTTAATACATTTGCAATACTGTATGTAAAATGAAACTGGAATCCATAATTCAGTCTACAAAACTATTTTATTTCTTTAAGAATAACAAGAGGTGCTGTCTTTTATTATTCTTATTAAATACATGTAGGCCATGTGATAGCCTTTGTTATATTTTAAATCATGTCAGGCTATGTAAAGGTATTTTTGTTTTGTTTTTGTCCAGCAGGGTTTGTTGCTTTGATTGGATGGGGTTTTTTTGACAGAAAGATTTTTCTATCTGTGTAATTTAGAATTTAGTGTGTGAAAGACAACAAAAAGAACACGCTGACTCTTTTCTTCTATTTTCTTCTTTTTATTGCATCAAATAGGCATATGTCATTCACCTAAGGCATCTGAATAGATAAAAATGCTATGTGTAATGGCACACTTACCTGGTAAAAATTCAGCTATACCTGGTAAAAATTCAGCTTCTCTGCATAACAGTTTTTTCTGTTCAACACCATCTGGCAGCTGCAAGGAGGAAAAAAAAAAATCTGGCTATATCTGCAGGTAACCTTCCCGTTACTTTGATAATACCAACCAGTATGTCATGGCTGAAACATTGTCCATGGTTGATTTCTTGTCTACACACAGAATGCATGCAATTTCTTTCAGAATGTTACTTGTTGAAATCATTTGGATGTCCTTGATTTGATAGGTGAATCATGAAAGTGAGCAAATACGTCAGCCTTCTTACTGAAGCCATTCATGTTATTGTTGTGATTAAAGAAAAGGTGCTAAAAAGATGAGGCCTTTGGTATAGTTTCTACAGTCTAAATATAGACACTGAAAAAGCAAACAGCAAGCTTTTGGAAAAAGACCTGGAAGGAGCAATAAAACATTCAGAAAACCTGACAATTTTTAGGTATGTTTTACAATCAGATGTTGTTGGTTTTGTGCTGCTCCATCTGCTTCCATATTAGAGAAGCTGAAATGAGACAGGGAGGAAAAAAAAAGATCCTTAAATGTTTATTGATATTCTCAATTGATCAAGTATGTTTGTATACTGACTAATTTCTATGAACATTTGTGTGCTCCAGTTATAGCAAGTCATGAGTTTACAGGCAAATATTTTGAATGGAAACTCATGAATATATGAAACTTTGAAAAATAATTAAAAAAAAAGTATATCACTTTCTATATAAAGGTGAGGAAATATCAAAATTTTTTCTTCACTTCAGGTTCAATGCACAGATCTATTCACTTAGTCCAGCTGTTGAGGAGATGGGACTTGAAGGAAATGGAGACTATTGAGCCAAGGGGTGAAGGGGACATGGAAAATGTCGGGAGTATAGTGGGGAGGGAAAAATGAAACATCTTTCACAGAAAATTAGATTGCTTATACATGAGTTAGAGCAGACATTGACCTAAAGCCCTTTGCTTGTGGGTCACAGTCTGGTTTTCAGACTCAGTTCTCCAACTCTGTGCGTAGAACAGCTAGATTGTCCACTCCGGTGTGTGGTACCACAAGCACAAACTTGTATGCGAATAAGAAAGGTAGCTGAGAACAAATGCGTATACCATGACTTTTCAAAACTAGAGAAGATTAGCCCTCTGTTAATATGTTCCTGTGTCAACATAGCAGGTTCCTTTCAGTAGCAGAGCATGCTAAATTGACAAAGATCAGTGTAAACTAGTTTTGGACCTTCCTGCTTAAGTGGATTATAAAATCACAGTTTTAATCTATCTATTTCACATTAGTTCAGAACCTGGTGTGTCAACACACATTGCTCTAAGGTATAGTGTCCTCTCTGTGGCTGCTAATGGACTGAGCAATTGACTAATTTAATCATAGCACTGTACATCTCTTGATGCGTATGGAATCCTATGGGATTACATGAGAGAAATGTAACTTTTTTTTTTTTGGTGATGACTGCAAGCTTCTAGAGTAAGAGAATTTGGGTCATGTCCAAAATCTTACCTAGGCATTTTCTTATATTCTTTGTTTTACCTTTGAAAAAGAAAGTAATTCTGTGATAACTTGCTTCTTTTACGAATGTCTTCATCACTGTGATTTAAATCGATTCCCCTGTCAGATCACTGAAACATTTGTGTATTTCTCTAGCTACTTCTAGGTATTAAAAGTCCATTGATACTGAATCTAAATAGTGAATTTTCTCACAAATGTAACATGTTGTTCAGCAAGGAGTAAAGAAGGAAGAAAATAGAAGCAGCATGTCAGGACCTGTTACGATTTTGAATTGTATACTTTTCTTAGCCTAATGTGGATTTTTTATGCAACCTTAATTGGAATGAAATGTTTCTAACAAATATTTAATGAGGATTCAATGAATAAATACCCAAATTTAATTTTGCTGTCATTATTTTTTCCTAGGTAATCAATGCAAACGTGATTTAATGACAAAGTCTAATTGAGTACTTTCATTTTATAAAAATAATATTAAAAGGAGAAAATTCACATTTTAAATTAGAAGTAATGATGGAGGCACAGGACAATTCCTGGGGATTAATGACTATCTGAGAAAGCTGAAGGCTCAAGGCTTAGCTGTGGGCTGTTAACCTCAGGTGGTCATTAATTCTTCAAGTAATGCTCCATGCCCTGATCATTATTACAACTAAACAGTGCTGGAATAACTAGATTCAGCAATTAAACTATCAGCAATATTTTAAAATGCATATTTTTCTCTCCTGCTTGGATACCCTGACATAAAGTAAAGAATTAATCAAACCATAGATAATATCCTGTCAAACCCTCGGTGTTTTTTCTTAATTTGTATGATCCATAATAGAGGACATGCCACATTACATGACTGCATTTGTGGAGCCACACATAGCTGTCCCTGTAGCTGTGTCCTGCGCATGTTAAATATACAGCTGGATGTAGACGCCTCTAGGGAGCCTTGAAACTTACACAGATTCTTGTTCTCTCTCTCTCTAACAATAATGATGAAGATGCCACTGGCTTGATTGGCATCAAAATTACAGTGTAAGTAGTGTCCTCTTGTCTTCACCATTCTACATGCTAATTTCCCCATCTTTCTGCAATTAAATATGCAACTAAACCTTATTTTGCTTTGAGGATGTTGTATGGCCTCATCAGTCAAAGGAGAAGCAAGACAGCATCCCCTACAAGCTAAGGCTAGAACTTGTTAAAAACAATGTAAGAACTTGTACCAACATATCGCTGCTTTTGTATGACTTTTTTGATACAGCTTTGCGCAGCGAATTCTGATGATCTGCAGCTATTGCTTTTGGTTTGAGATCTACATGATTATTTGTTGCTACCATGTTAGGCTAAATTTTCCTGTACCTAAGCATTACATGTATACGTACTGTATACTTGTTTCACATACAGACAGTCTACGAATACCCCCAAGTCTTGGCAAAATGTGCAGTCTTCTCTAAAGTCAGTCAGCCAGTAAATGGTTCAGGAACAACTGTTGAAATGCTTCAAAATATTTATTCTACTGCTGAAACATTTCAGCCTATGAGTCAAGGGCAGATTAACAGACAAAAGCAGCTAATCCAAAAATCAGCAGTTCATGCCCACCTGGAGCAAACAGACTAATGAAGCATATAGAGTTAGATAGGTCTCGATAAGATGTTAACAAGTCTGCAAAGAGGTGAGCGAGCCAGTTATGGTGAGCCACTTTCTTGAGCAACTTCAGGTGGGAAAAGGACCAGGGATTGCTGGAAGCATTTCCTACTTAGCAAAATCATTATCACATTTTCATTGTGGGCATAGATAGCACATATAGCACAGGTAGCACACCAAAGCATTTTGGTGTCATCTGCTGGTTTAAAGTGCAACATGTATGAGAATGTATGGCCTGCAGAATAGGCTTATGAAGGTTAAAATGTGTTACATTTCTTGTTTTACATAACTTTGAGTTTTAACTTATTAGTTTCATTTACATTAATGCAAATGTTAGTATAATAAAATAAATTATTTTCAAATTAATGTAAAACAATGGAAACTCTAGGGCAGCTTTGATTATTTAAGTTGATTATAATAGTTAAATTTTGACAGGATAATGCATTCACCAATTATTCTACTGAATAATAAATATTTTGTTGCAGTTCTCTGCTTGACAAAATAACACTCTCTATTTTAAAATAGTCTCTACCGAAACATGCATTTGTGGTTGTGCTCTCCCATAGCTGCAGCAAGGAGGAATAAATTGTATGCTTGCACATTTTGCCAGTCCATCAGCATATTGGTAAACCACTTCATATACCACTTAAACATTAATGGCAGCTAAGTTACAGCTATGGCTGCTACTATCCCCCCTGCCTACATGGTCCATCCTTGTTCTGTGTCAGTCATAATATGTAGAAATTATTATTTAAAAAAAAAATAAATCCTGAACTAGTGTTCAGTAGAATTCTTCTCCTTGTGATATTCCAGCATAGTCACTAGTGGGAAAACAACTGCTGCACTTTAGTGATTAATATAGAGATCCCAGCATACTGGGCTTGGGGGAAAGGGAAAGAACTCCATGTGTGTGAATCTGTGGTAATAAAACTGTGGTTTAAAATGAAAAATAAGGTTAAGCATAGTTCTGATCCATCTATTTCACAGGTATTTTCACAGAGTTTTATCTCATACCCCCATTTGATCTTGTTCATAAGGGCAGCATAGCATAGTATGGGCAGCTGGTCTGAGTGTAGCTTCTTCAGTCTCTCTGCAATGAATGACAAGGTATTCAATACCTCATTTCTGTGTTGGATTTCAAGTAAAGTACTGCCACTTACCTAGCTGTGGCCTAAAAATGTAGGCAACTTCCAAGTAGTCCCTTGGATGGTGTGTGAGAAGAAGAATGATTTGCAGATCACTTGTGATTTTGAAAGATTAGAGCATTAGTCTGCACCCATGATGAACACTAGATATCTCTGATAGTCTCTGGCTAAGTGTTTGAAAATTATTGTAAAATACCAAAATATATCAGATGAGTCTTTTAACATTTTAAAATTCAATTCCTTACCATTGAAAACTGAATGATTGAATTTCACAAGGAGTCTTCATTTTACTGTTTGTAAGTGAAATCTTATTTACCAAAACATATGTCAATCACCAAAAGCTTTGATTTGTATATTTTCAAATTTTTGCTAGACTCATCTCTCTGGGGTAATATTTTCTTTTTCTCCACTGACAATATGTTTGATAGTCTAGCCAAGCAGACCATCTGATAATCTGTCAGGGTTTTTTTGAGGGGTGACGGTGTTAACAAGAGATTTGGGGTTTCGAGCTCTTTCAAAGTCCTGAATTTGAAGAAATACTGAAGGCTATCCTCCAGAAATGAAGCCATATAAGGATGATTAAATAAGACTCCACTGTTTTCCTCCTCTTTCATTCTGTGAACTTTTTAAAAATCATCTTGTTCATCTGAGCTCATGCCAAGTCACACAGTGATTAAGACTGGTTGGGATGCTGCTATTAGTCCTTAGACTTCCAATAAAATATATTTTATATGCAGTTATAGCATCTTAACCAATTATTTCTGCTTCTATACTTAGTGCTCTGCTGTTCTTTCCAAGAGTCCAGTAGACTTTAATAGTAGTTTAGATTTGTGTATTGGTGCTTCTCGTAAGATCTCTTTTTATGTTAGTGATTATAGTTAAAATTGTTATATCTCTGTAGATGGCCTGTGTCACTCGGGCTCAGACATATAAAAATGTCAGACTTGATGGCTGTGGAATATTTTCTCTGATTAAATTAAAACTTTGTAACTAAAAGGAGGATTTTTTTTCTGTTTTCTGGGCAGTGTGCCCAGGTGGCCAAAAAGGCCAACAGCATCCTGGCCTGTATCAGAAATAGTGTGGCCAGCAGGAGCAGGGAAGTGATTGTGCCCCTGTACTTGGCACTGGTGAGGCCGCACCTTAAATACTGTGTTTAGTTTTGGGCCCCTCGCTACAAGAAGGACACTGAGGTGCTGGAGCGTGTCCAGAGAAGGGCAATGAAGCTGGTGAAGGGTATGGAGCACAAGTCTTCTGAGGAGCAGCTGAAGGAAATGGGGTGGTTGAATCTGGAGGAGGCTGAGAGGAGACCTTATCACTCTCTACAACTACCTGAAAGAGGGTTGTGGCGACGAGGGTGTTGGTCTCTTCTCCCAAGTAACTAGTGATAGGACGAGAGGAAATGGCCTCAAGTTGCGCCAGGGGTGGTTTAGATTGGATATTAGAAAAAATTTCGTTGCTGAGAGAGTGGTCAAGCATTGGAACAGGCTGCCCAGGGAGGTGGTGGAGTCACCATCACTGGAAGTATTCAAAAACATGTGGACATGGCACTTTGAGACATATTTTAGTGGGCATGGTGGTGTTGGGTTGATGGTTGGACTCAATGATCTTAAAGGTCTTTTCCAACCTTAATGATTCTGTGATTCTGAGTTCAGTTTATACTGTTTTGTAGATAGGTGGAGTGTAAGGCTATAACTTCATGACTCTATCTCTTATGGGGTTTCAAGTAGCAACATATGAGCTTGACTTTCTCTGTTTTACACACTGGGAATTTAAGAAGTGACAATATGCTTAGTGTTTAGAAACACAGGAAGTAGTTCCCAACACTAGCTTTTCCTTCTCTGAGGCAGCTGTGCCGCCTCCATTTCCTTCTTTATCCTGTAGAAGGACGCTTCTGTGCCCCAGGCAAAAGAATTATTTTATATTTGAGAGTTGAAAGTAATACTGAATTCTGTCTAATCATATAAGGTAAAAATCAAAGATTTTGCCTGTAATATTTTACTACCATCATGTGTTTAGTCTTTGTGGAGCCTGTAAAGGATCAGAAATCTTAATCAGAAAATCAAACTGACCTATAGGATATTTTTACACAATTAATTTTCAGGCTCTTAAAAGATGAAATCATGGAGTGGGTTACATTGGGGAGAGCTCACTTGAATTTGTATATAGTGAAATTTTGGAGTGTGACCATTCTTATTAACTAATACCCTTTCTGTAAGAGACTATCACAACTTACAGTGAACTATACAGAACACATTCCTCCTTCTCCTCCTTTATCCATCTTCTTTATCTTCATTAAAATACAGATTAAGATTCTTATCATCCTTCTTTATCTCCATTAAACTACTGTCACTGAAGATAAATTTTGTTCCCCTGGTTGGTTTTCACAATTTTGTTATGCTTTTCTATTGTAGAGAAGTATGTGAAATATTCAGCTTTCAACTTTTCATCCAGATAGTTGTTTGGAAAGTCCTGTGATACTTCTGTGCAGAGAAACCAAAAATTTTTTCTTTTTTACTTCTACCTCTACAGTGTAACAGTGATCTTTTCCTCTGACCGCTGATCTGTTCTCAAGAAATTACAAATGTATGAAACATTATGTCATTCATTCAGTTAAGTTTTTTCTGTGTAGTTTCTTAGCAAACAAGGCATTTCTGCTCACGTTCTATGTGGAATGTACTTCATATTGTGTGTTTCAGCCAGCAGTTTAAACATATCTCTTGACTGGTAAATATGAATGGCAGTCTCACTGGTCCATCTGTTTAAAGTATTCTTGAAGTGCTATAGCACAAGCCACAATATTTGTGAAATTTCATATTCGTTTGGGTAGCAACAACATTTTTAACTTTAAGTCTTATGTTGTTTCTGGGTTTTTTTGCAATAAAGATGAAATACCTCTGAAAAGAAAACATACTGGAGCCTAGTTCTGCAGACAAAGGCAAAACTTTATATTGAATAAGCAATTGTTCGGGTTCTTTTCCTTTATATTTTACTGCAAAAAATTACATTTGCCCCAAAAAGTTTGGGAGCAATTTTCATACCTTTGGAAGCATAAAGCCCAAGTCTGCCTATTTGTGTCATCGGAGTTGAAAGTAAACCCACAAAAACTAATACAGCTCCAGCAGCATACAGCAGTATGTAACTAACGTAAGAGAGCATGGAGCTGGGCTTACTGGTAGCGGTCATTCTCTTTGAATTAGTTTATAGGCTGTGCCAGGTAAGATTATTGAAAATCAAATGATCCTGCAGCATAATGAATATTTTACTGAGCCAAATATTCATAATATAAAACCAAGTTATTCTAGTTCTCACACCATGCATCCAAAATAAGTATCATGCAACCAAACCTGTCTTTGAATAAAACCAGCAGAATACAATTAAAAGTACAGTAATCAGTAGGTTATTCAGCTCTCATTATTTTCCTTTTTCTATCATCATATTCTTCCTCATATGCCTTCAGGCTCTTCTTAGCAAAATGTATTTTTAATTTCTAAGCATGCTTTCTTCAGCTTGCATCATACACTATAGTTTATGCATATATGAGTGCAGAAATTAATGTAACCTGTTTGTACATTTATCAGATTATATCTACCCCATTAGTCTCCATAATAGCTAAGTAGTGGTTCCTGTGTGTATCTCCTGTGCTGACCTCATCTGTCAATGGGCTCACAGTGGAAAAGATCCTCCTGTTCCCAATAACATAAGTTACTTTTTAGCCCAGGTTATGCCTTTGAGCTGATATAATGGTATTATTCACAAGTGTGAGGTTGTTTCTGTTCAGCTATATTTTTAGCGTATAACATCCCAATCCTACACCAGTTCTAACAAGATGGGAACACAGAATGACTAGGGTCCACCAGCAGGATAAGGGTGTAAATAAAATCAAACTTTGCAGTTTTGAACATTCATGATTAGAAAATTAATGGCTAATTCATTCAAGCATCTTTTGTGTTTTCTACCTAGCAGATACATCAAAGGCAAGTTAGGAAAGTTAATTCTGGAACAAAAAAATATTTTCAGGACTTTTAAATTCACCATGCTAAAATAAAAATTACTTTATTTTAAATCAAAAATCTTAAAATGAATACAAAGTAAGCTGAATGTGTTCTGGGAATTGCAAAAATGTATATTTAAAGATGTGGAATTGCCACGTGTATTTTCTTCCAATTTGGTTTAAGTCCATTTAAAATGAACACTCAGCATGAAACATTATTATAGAGGGTAATGTGGTCACTTTCTGTCATTAATGTGCATCCTTTTGCTTTGTAGTTTTCTAGTTCTTAGGATAATAGAACGTTTTTTCCTGCAGTTTAAACAGATTGAATAATTTTTAGATATATTTCAGCTGTTTCTATGCCAAATTGGAAGTATGATTGTGAAATTAATGCTGTAAGCTCTGTGTTTCTGTTCTGCCTTAGGAACTATGAGGTAAAATACATTCAGTGGACAAATAGCAGTTTTGCTGTGCAATGAATAGCTGACTATTTTTGCAATTATAATACTACTTTTTTTTTTTCAGTTTAATGTTATCATTTAGCTGTATGCTGTCTTGTAATTGTCTGTTTTAATTCTCCATGCATTAGTCCTGAAGACTAGATGACTGGCATATTGAATATTTTGTTAATTTATTCTAATATATGGAATCTGTTTAATTTGGATAAGGTCTGTCATCTTTTTTCTTTTTTTTTTTTTATGCTTAAATTCAAATCTCTACTCTTATATAATGACTTCTAGACATATCTCACCACTCTTTGGAGGTAACCATGGAACCCATGTATTAAAAAAGTGTCAACAGAGTATTCTTTTTCTTCTTTATCCCACTTTAATTCCTTATACATTGGATTATAAACAGAACACAGACTGTCCTATATCCTCTGTATGTATCCTCTTACTGTCTTGGGTACCTGTGGCGCCTGCAGGTGGTAATATATGCAAATAAATCTCAGAGGAGCTGCTTTGCAAAGGAGTTGGAATGATAGGTCCTATTTGGTGATTTACAAACAACTTGGGATTCTTTGCATTTGGGGCATCTTTTTCCAGTGAGGAAAATGACTGTTCTAAAGCAAATCACAGCAAGCACCATCACACAACAGTGACACAGTGACAAACACCCTCCCCAGGCAGTGGCCTCTGTTTAGTGTCAGACCCATTCCAGTCCTCATCCCACTCCTACTGTGCTGCCTTAGGCAATGTTCAAAGACAGATTTAGCTGATTAATGCCAACTTAACTGACTAAAGTTTCTCATAGTTCAAATCCTGTCAGTAGTATGGATGTCATGCATCATCTTAGGTGTGAGTAGTGGTGAATTAAAAGGTAAGAACTGTGCCTGCTCTCCAACACAAACTGCTTAGCCAGCAGAAACAATTCCACACTGAAATAAAGAAGCTGTTTTTATCATAAAAATATCAGACAGCATTTTGTGATTTGGAATTCATAATGTTACTTTTCACTTGGAGAAAAAACAATACTTAAAATTAACATTTTCAGCCAATATAAGAAATGGATGAGAGCTAATCTTGAGATCATGTGATTTCCACTGAGAGGAGAATTGAGGGGTTATTTTAGAATTTCTCACAAGTTCTTACTTTTATTGTTATCATGTCTGGTGGTTCTTCTCCACTGACACATCTGGCACCTCTGACTTTTTCTGGCACCAACAATTGACTCTGTCAGTGTACATGAGAAGCCTGTAACTGTCTCAGGCCAACCCTATAAATTATGAATCCTTGGCCAAGGCTTCCTCAAGTCAGAGGGGGATGTCTATACCAAGAAAATCCCAGAAAATTTATTTTAGGGAATGTCTAGTATAGCTCAAGTCCTGTAGTGGAATCAGGTGAAATAAAACATGCTGGTACCTAGCTTAACTCATACAATTGAAAAATTAGTGATGTTTTTTGTTTAGTTTATGGTTATTTGTGCACTATGATACTGGCTTCTTGTGTCTTGTTTAGTTTTTTTTATTTGAAGTGCATCAATCAATTTGGTATCTGTATGACTTCATTAAAATATTATTTAAATTGAAACTTTCTACAGCAAAGTCAGCATTTTTATAAAACAGTCCATAGGTTTATTACTGTTTGCAAAGATCAAAAACTTGAGAAAAGAATTTTTCAAATATAAAATATGTAGCTTACTATCTTAAGTATTTTAAGCGTGTTGTAAACCTGAGATAGAAAGAGCTGGTAAACCAGCTGACATAATTTCCATTATTCTATTGAAAGTGTGAAAAATATATGGAGAACTAAAGATTAAATATATTGTCAGGTAATCCATAACCAGATACCATTGTAACAACAGGCATATGCTTTTTGTGGTGTTCAGTATAAAGCAATATGGACAATTGATTAGCTTCATTAAAAAAGGTACAGCATAATGAAGAGATGAAAACCCAATGCTGTTTAATACTATCTTTACAATATATTACATTGTGGTACTCGATTTGATTGTTTTGGGTTTGGGTTGGGTTGTTTGTTTTTTGTTTGCAAGTGGAGGTTCTGTTAAGTTGCAGAATAAACTTCTGATGGGCAAACGAAATATTAAGACTTTTGCAGACAAAGGCAAGCATTGTTCCAGCAGGTATGTTGGTATATGTGGCCCTTAAAGAAACAGCAAAAATTTGTATGTTCAAGATGATTAATCAGACGATCCATAGAAGACTCTTGCAAATTCTTTTAAAAAGCAAAATAGTAAGGATGGTTTTGCTGGGTGCCTAAATTGTTTGGGTTAGATGATGTCATATAAAATACTTTCCTTTTTTTCCCATTATTTCATTTATTTATATGGTATTGTCCAGTATGAAAGCATTAGTGGCAGTTACAGAGGGCAAACCTTCAATGTTATTTCAGCCTGGCAGTTAGGATTCTTCTTCTGTCTTGTCCAGCAAGTCTTCTCTAACTGAAATATTTTTGGACTTGTGCTGACAACTGTTTTATAGCACTAAGTGCCTAGAAATTATTTCTTCATGTGGTTTCCCCGGCTTTCCTTTCTCTTTCTGCAGGGGCTTTCTTGCTCATTTTTATTCAAAATAATAAAAAAGAAAGACTAATTAACCAAGAGAATGTTTCCCTTCCCACATGATTATGAGAGCTCAACCCAAGCCAAACTTTATTTAGAACCTGAAAGCTAACTATGTTCATTGATTCATTCTGAAAACGGAAGAGGATACACAGAGAAAGCGAGGGGGTTTGTAACCTATATTTCCAAAATCTAGTATAGTTGAATTTAAACCATCAGGTTTTAGGAATTTTACAGAGCAGTCAACCTATGAAATAAAATTCTCAGAATTTTTAATTTACTCTGCAATTAGCTTATGTTTAATTCTCTGTTTCCGACTAGCTGTTTCTTTTGTAATACATAAAGGATGATATCAGCTATTCTAAAATTAATTCAGAACTTGAATTTGTTAAGCTCATAGTATAGTTCTTAATTGGATCTGGAAACGTTTGTTCCACTGGTGAGAAGTTATGCAAAAGCTCATCTGAAGTAATGAAGGGCATAAGGATGCTTAGTTCAGGATACAGTTGATGAATTGAACTATGTATTTTTAGTCACAATATGGAAATGGACTATAAAAAAACATGTTCAGTTGGTCTTCGGATATGCACAACCCCTTTGGTTGGCCTTCTGTATGATAATTCCCTTTAAATAATTGATTAAGAAACAATCTAAAGGCATTCAGCTGTATTGCTATGCAATTATGCTGGTCATCTTTATGCTTTGTAAAATGTTTTCTTCATTTCTAAAGCGGGATTTTACATGCAACTTGATATATTTGTCCCCCTTAATAATGCACACTTATTGAACAGACCTTTCCATGAAAAAGAAAATATACCTCAGTTGCTAAGGTGATTTATCCTGTCCCACAAATTCTTATTAAAGAGGAGAAACAAAGCACCTTAGTGGAAAATAAAATAACACATAAACAGCTAAATTTCTGGAAAACGGTAATTGTCCAGGCCAAGAAGAATCAAAGAGAATACTGTCTTGTGAAACAAAGTAAACAGAGTTAAGAATGGATTCATGACCAGATTTATGGGCAAAGAGTGGAGGTAAAAAAAACCAAAACACCCAAAAACAAGACAAAATGAAAGTGATAGAGGCAATTATAAGTAAAACTTAAACATGAGGCTGCATTTCAGTTATCTTTCACTGATCATCATTTTGAATTAGGTTAGAAGAACAATATTAAAAGTCTACTGGGGAATCAATAATGTTGGCTTAATACTTTGTTCCCTGCATAACATGATAAAGTGCTTTTATACTGAGGATTTAAAGGAAAAACATTTTTGTGTATCCAGTCTAATATTTATTTCACTGTTCTGTTCCCTTTGAGAGTATGAAGAGATCATCCAGTCTCACCCACGTCACAAACTTCTAAATGTCACCTCATTGCCATAACTTTATACTACAATTAGGTTTAAACTAAAATCCTTCCATGGCCAAACTTAGGCACCACCAATTTAAGGGCAGAGAAATTAAAAGATTACTTATATGATTTTAAAGAACGTAATGGTGCGTTTTTAATCCATTTTAGTTATGGATGAGTGCTTTTCAAGATTTTTTGTATAATCCATGCTTATCACCTGGGTTTTAGCTTGACTAAAATATTTTCCATTAATTTATCACGTGGAAATTTGCAAGGGCAAAGTAGCCTATTGTCTTCAGTTAAAACAGGCAATTAAAAGGATTTGTTGTTATAGTCATGTCACATGATGAAATTCAAAACAGATGTCCTGAACATACCCAAGGAGTGAAAGGTAGTATAGCCACATTGGCCAGCCTCAGGTAGTGAGTTCTGCCAAGAGTAAGTGCACACTTAATAGATTTGGTTATACTGCTTCCAGGATGTTTGCAGCTATCCTTGTGCTGCCTTGTGTGGATGTATCAGTTCAGCTGGCACTAGCTTACAAGTCTCCTCTCTGAGATCCATTAATGGTTTTCCCAGAGAACACATGGCTTAGAGTCATACAGAGTAATTTTAGTGCTGTAGCAGTCTAATCGCTCTCAGTGCCTATTGCATTAATACAAAGACATTTGTGTCCTTCTTACTTGTGAAAACAAAGCTTGTGTGATTGTGCTTTTTGTGTATCCCTGTCCTTTCTTATGGGGAAACCTGAATTTTTTACCTAATTTCAACCAGAAGGCAATAAAGGAGGAAAGACAAACCTGAGAGGAGGTCAAAAACAACAGCTGGAGGCTGTTTTTTCACAAACTAAAAAGATTTAGCCATAAGTAGCACAAAGCTTCTTGTAGGAAAATCAGTATTCTCGTAGGAAGACGAGAACTTGTTGCTTTTTAGGCAATGAGTCACATGTTCATTCTCTGTAGTTCACTTGTGAGAGTGGATAATGGCATGTTTTCTTCAGTCCTCTATAGAGATGTGGATCTCCATGGATTCCCATGTTGTACATCCAGGAAGGAATTGATACAGGACTTGTTTAGTGTCTTGGAACTTTCCTTCATCCTCCCCCAAAGCTGTCCTTAACTGCGCCACAGAGCAACAGTGGCTGCATGTTTCCAGTCTCAGCTGCCCCTGCCTGTAGAAGAAAGTCTAGGCTGTTCCTGACTTAGAAGACAAGAACATATATGTCTGCCTGTCATCCTTATTCCTCCCTTCCTCCCTTCCTTTTCCTTTATGTAAGTAACTTACTGACCTTGCTTAGCAAAAGTTGTGTCTAATTTCTATTGAAATTAGTAACACAATTCCTGTTAGCTTCTCTGGGACTAGTAGCAGGTTGCAAGTTATTGACTGCTTTCTGAGGTTATGGCCATAATCTATGGAAACTGTAGTAACTTGTAATAACTTCAGTGGAGCTTTGTTGATTGATTTATAAGTGTTGGTCTGAAATCGCCACATTTTAATGCCTTTAAATTAAAACATTTGAAACTGTAGTAACATAAGGATTCATAAAAGAAATAATTAACTTTGAGAGACAAATATATTTTTTAACATACTTGGGATTAGTGCTTCAGATACTGCATGAACCAAATTCCCACCTAGCTTCAAGGTAGAGAGTAACACATGAAGAGACACTTGTACTGTACATGTCCCATGGTCACTTGCAACAGACTGTTTGGGACTTGTTCTTCTGAATTAAGCTCTGAGCTTAATTAAGGTGAATTAAGCATTCATTCCTTTTAGAGTTGTGCTCTAATGGCTTTCAGAGAGGCCACTTTGACCTTGTGGTTTGTTCATATTATGTGAAAGAGCAAAAGTAGTAATTGTTGAACCATTGGAATAAAGCCATTTGAAGAAAAGGTGACTGAAGTGTTTATGAGGATTTATAATGAAGTGTTATGTAATCTAGTCATAAGGAATATTTTCTAGCTGGAGAAGCATGAAATGTAGAAATTGGAGCACATGCATCCTGATTTGGTCTTAGTCCTTGCTTTTGAACAAGGCATGTGCTATAATGAAAGACATCAGTAGTAAGATTTGCACTGTATTAAATATGAGTTTTCTGACAGAGGAACATTGTTTGACTGGACTTCGGCATTATTTTGATACCCATGTGTAATTATTTCAAAGTACGCTATTGAGTTTATTGGGTTCTGTTAACTGTCACTAGACTTGAACGTAATAAAGTGCATCTCTGATGTGATACCTAATGTTATGTTTCTGTCTTTAAAAAGGTTAGCAAAACTTCCAGCTTTGTACGCAACTGCATGAGTACATTTGTACCTCCAGATCTGGAGGTTTCTTTCCTTCTTTTGTTGAAAGGAAGTATCATCCTGTTGTGAAGGCATTAGACTGGAAATCAGGACTTTTCTGCTTGTGCCACAGACTTTCTGCGTGGCCCTGGACAAGCCATTTGATTCCCACCGCTGCAGTTTTCCATCTGAAATTGGAAATGTTGCTTTTTTATTTCAAAAACTAGTTGCAAAAATATGGGTTAATCATGTTTGAGCTATTAAGATGTAATGCTGATATGTGACTCTAAATTAGTACCTGGATACGTTCTTCTTGAAAGTTGAGTTTTGTATGTAAATTACTTAACTCAGTAATTCCTTTAGGAAGTTTCCATTAAAAAGGAATCCAGTAAAAAATTCCTCATCTTAAGGCTAAAAATATTCATGATTTAGCAGCAGAAAACAGAATCAGGAAAACCTTTAGTCTTAAATCTACCTGTTAAATTCATGGTGCGTCTAAAAGCAGGTTAATTTCAGGAAACGAATCTTGATACTGCTGGTTTAGAACTCAAAAACCAGTGAAAATCAACTGTCATCATCTTAACTTCCAACTAAAGTGATGCTTGCTTTGTAAAGTAAAGAGGCAATACTTATCCTGTTACCTGCATTATTAATACAGGTAATATTTATGGTATTGCTTGTATCATTAATACTGTATGACTTGTATTACAAGCATTGTGGCTTCTAGGTCTCTCAGTGGTTCGAGTTGGAGAAAGATATTTAAAGAAGCCTCTGAATCAGTAGTGCTAATAAACTTGTTATATTCTGATTTATATATTTATGAACTTCTCCACTTTTTGGTGGGTTTTATGAACTCTTCAGTATTTCTCTATTTGTTTTTCTGGCAGAGGCTTGTAAGTGAGACTTGCAGGCACTGAAATGTTGCTTAGCAATTTGCTGAAGCCATGGTTTTTCTATTGCTCTCCTACTGTGCTTGAAATTCACCCATTTCTGTTTTAAGTATGACAATATGAAACAAGCAGAAATAACCACTCTTTGTTTTATCATGTCTCTGGGACAAGTTTGTCAGCCTTTCATCATGCAAGACTTGCATTGTCCTCAACAGGATTTTTGTGTGATGAAGGACTGCTGCATTTAGTGCTCTGAGTTTTTAAATCTCACACTCTCTGTGCCTGAGTATTGACAAATGCCCTACTCTAATACCTTATTTATTTTTTATTGAAAGCAGAAGCTTGCTTTGCCTCCCTGTTCTTGATTCTTGTTATGTCAGACAAATTTACATGGATTATTGCTTCCTTAGTATGCTTATCTATCATCATAACTGTGAGATATCACCATCAGTGCAAACCAGAAGAGAAGAGATCACCCAGATTCTGCTATTTGTTTAAAGGACACATCAACCTTCAAAATCTGATTTATTCTTTATTTGCACATCCATGGACTCCCACGCATTTGTAATATTTTTATATAAACTGTTCCCATGAAACAGGTGACTTTACATTAATTCTGATGTCTCATTTTTCTGAGTATCCGAATCTTGTTGCTGTTATATCAAGCCTGCTGAATTTCTGAGTTTGCAGGGAGAAGTGCAACCAGAGCATAAAAACCTCTACATTCAGCTGTGTTAAACATTTGAAACATTTTTGTGAATGAGATCTTATGGGAGATTAGGAACCATTTATGTGACATCTGAATTTTTTTTTTTCTATTGTCTTAATTTCTTGGGTGGGGTTGGTTTGTTTGTATTCTTCGTCCTTGTGCACCCAAAGTGTCACTTAAACTGAAGCATTCAGTTGCAAGTATCTGGTCTGATAAGAGGTCTGTCCAGTGTAGTGTTGTCAGATGGTGCACAGTAGGCTCCTGTTTCATTCATGCAATGAGAGGCAACCTGCATACCATCATCTGTGCAGAAATTTCTCATCATGATCATTGCCATTCTAGTAGGAATTCTCCTTATTGCTCCCTCTCCAGTGACACAGTATGATAGCACTCTATAGCCCCTCTGAGTCAGCTGTCATTTCCTATTTATCATTTGTCTCTATGTAGTTTCAAATAGGTCTGTGTGTATGGCTAATGTACATTCCCATGGGATATAAATACACTTCAGAACCTTCCTCAGACCATTCAGTCTGATCCCTGTGCATGTTCATACTGAGCGCTCTTGATATTGTCATCTGAGTTTAAAACTTCCAGGTTGAAAAAGTTCCTTCGTGCTGTTGAGGTTAGTTTCTACTTATCTGTCTTCAAAAGCTAAGTAGGTACACAAGCAAAAAGAAATGCAGCTAAATAGAGTGCCCTTGAGAATTTTTTAAAACTATATAAAATTCACAGAAGTCTTAATGGCAAGATTTGAAAGGAATTTTAAGTATCCAACTCCCATTTGAGACTTTGAAAAATCTTCCTTCTATCTTTAACCATTATAATAATTCTTAAATCACATATTCCTCCCCCACTTCCTGGAGGCAGTCAGCACACCAAAGAGTTGAAAATATGGTGCAGCTTCAAATATAATGACATTATCATTACAAGCTGACCCAGTCAGCACCTGTTTTGGCATCGTCTTCACAAGTAACCTTGCAAAGCTACAGCACTGCATCGACTAGTAACTAGAGAAGCTGGTCAAGGAACAATTTATTTGGTGAGAGCATGGGGGCTTCTGGATTTTTTTCTTCCACAATAAAGTGAAAACAAAGCATTCTGAAATTTTCCATATACCTAAAATTTAATATATTGAAAAAGATTTTCAACTTAGGTCTCCTCTGTATATCAATTGAAAAAAAGAGTGTACCCTGGACCAGTCAAATTGATATTGCTTTATGGCACTTTTCTGCTTCATTCAATTTAAAACCTTTTTGTTGAAACCACTTTGGCCAGGTCTTAGAGATTATCACATTACCAAATTTTAATAAGTAATTTTTAATAATCTTCATACAATATGTGAAGAAAAGGGTTGTCTTCTAAAAGAAGAGCCCAAACTAAGCATAACGGTAGACTGGATTCAAAATAGAGACTTATAAGACTGTAACTGACCCTAGTAAAACTATACATTTAAGCTTTTTACAAAATACACAGAGAAACGTTACAACCTTATGAATGGTATTTACACAAGCCAGGGCACAAACCAAATGTTTCGTGTTAACGTTCTTTTTCCCAAGGAATTCATACACTCGTCTGAATTGACTCAAAGCCCTGAGTCCTCTCATGGAACTGGATTCAGAGGAAGAAAGTCTTTCCTTCAAAAAATACCTTTAAGGGTGAAGTTTTACCTAAACTTCATTCAAAATATTAGTGGCTAGAATATTTTCATGTGCTATGAGGCTAAACTCTTTCATTTGCTTAATAGGGTTTTCTTGTTCTCTCACATCCTAAAATAGTGTCCAAATTTCCATGATATGGAATGCAGGCAAGGCATCTCCAATATTTCCTAGTTGATTACGTATGAACTGTCTCCACCTACAACCCAAATGTCTGCATAGATCACTGGACCATACAAAATTCTGACCCTAATTGCCATACCTTCTCAATCTCTCAGCACATACAACTGTTGGACTACTAGAGAGAGAGAAAAGATGTAACCACCAGCAGCTTACTGTGTTTTGAGTGGTATCAAAGAGAGAGATCAGATTTTAAAATAGTCATCATTATAAACATATTTTCTCTATTCTTATTCAGTTAGAGTTTAACCTTGTCTGATTATATCAAGGCACTTTCTTAGAAGTGTGACAGTTTATCATATACCATGATAGAGAGACTATAGTTGCTAACACCTTTTTAACAGAAGATAAAATTGGAAATTGCTGATCTGATTTTGAAAATTATTACAACACTGTTACCTTTTCTGCAGTAAGACAATGGTTTTCTTTTGTTCAGAGATGTTCATGTGAAAATCTTTGGTTTCCATTTTAACAAGGTCACACAAGGAATTTTCTGATGTCAGCTAGCCGAGTCTATTTCCATATCTCTTCATTCTGGGGATAAGGAGCCTGTAGAGTTTTTATTAATCTCAGAACAGAGAATATCAGTGAAGGGCTGCCAGGATGAGTGACAGATGAGAGATCAACTTTTAAATGCATAGTCAAATCAAATATATGTTTTCCAGAAGGAGAAAACAGGAAAAGAACCTCAGACATTTTGTTTAGACTGAATCTCTATCATTCATTTAATGTATATTAACTTGAAATGATGGATGTAATTCACAGTAAGTAGAATTGTAATTTCTGACTGACTAGAAGCATAGGGAAAATTTTTAGAATAAGGCTGGACTTCAGAAACCTACATCTCATTTGCATTTAACAGGTATATGAATCCCTTTTTCTCAGCAGAATCATAGCTAGTGGTGCATCAGGAGTTCTTAAGTGTTACTTGTTGATTTGGTGGTAGGTAAAGCAAAACAATTTCCTGTTATTGTCAAAAAAAAATACTGATATTTAAAGTAATTAGCTACGGTCATATAATGGGATACATTTTAATCTTATAAAATTGCACATTTAATTATTTTTTTCTTGAACTCCACAGTCAGTTATAAAGTTCCAATAACATATTGTAAAATCTCTACAAAAAACGCTCTTGACTTTTCAAGAATATACTCTGTCTATTTTCATTTCTTTTTATGGTTGCAGGAAATCTAGGTTTTGAATGAGGTTCTCGCATGGATCGAGAAACATTAACATTGTGTATTAGTCATTTAATGCTATCACAGATCATGAAAAATAAGCTTTCACCCTGGTTTTGGAAGGTTTCAGGGGAATCTGTGTTAAAAAGTAGCCATAATTTAGAATCATCATGAAATGTGCCAAAATGATACCAAATCTGTAGTTCAGACAAAATACTACATTTACTGCAAACTAACACAAATTATTTGAAATCTCAGTTGAGGTGAAGTAGCAACTAAAATATGATCAGTCTTTATTATAAGCCAAGGTAAATGGAAGATCAACTACAACAGCTACTGCATAATTAAGATGCAGAGTGTTATTATGGGAAAAGGATGTATTTTGAAGTATTCAGAATATTATTTTTATGGCTACATTTGGGTTAAAGGTTAAATTCACTCTTTAATATTTGTCAACAAGTCCTTGAGTGTCATTAGCATAGTTGAAAACACTAAAGGTCACCATTTTGCTGTTCCTCCAGAAAATGTGGTGCAGCCCAGCTGGTGTTCTAATTCCTGTTACTTCAGTTTCCTTGAATAACTACCTATCCTTATAAGATAGTTTCTTTTAAAAGAAAATTTAAAATGAGTGTTTTAATTGAAAGTAGTATGTTACAAAATATATAGATCAAAACATAAACATGAGTGAAACTAATTCATAAATCCTATTTTGGAGTAACACCTTTATGTTTCTGCTATTACTGTGCTGAAAAACAGTTATGGCATATTATGCCTTGCTTTCCACTTTAGAGTGTTTTTTTAGCCTAACATAAAGAAAGTTCTTTGTAGTTATTTTGGGTTGGCTTTTGTAGGAGTATGCTTCCGCAGCCTAAAGTAAAATCTCTTAATTGCAGGGAGGGCAGAATGTGTAATGCATTTTATATATTGAATCTTAATTATTTCATCCATATGTATAGTCCCATCTGCTTAAGCGTGCTGCACGCAAAGAACAGGGGCCCTTCTTCGCCGACCTTGAAGATAATTTCAACAAAGCAGCATAATCTGTTCCAGAGAAATGCAATTCTTCCTTTCTTGTAACAGACCTGGACAGGGTGATCAACTGTTCCCTAGTATTGTACAGCTTAATTCCATTGTTTATAGTGATATGTATCTAGCAGTGGGGTTTACAGTACTACTGGCTGCAACCCCATGTTAAATGCAATGCAGAATTTCCCTCCCTAAACAACTTTGTAGACCAAAATCTAAAGCCACTCTGGGAAAATAAATGAGAGGTTCTTTCAGGAAAATATTAAGTAATGAGCTTGCTTGGTGTCTGTTATACCCGTATTATTCAAGTCCGTTCATTGGGCTTCTTAGAACAAGCACGGTGGGTCATTCATCTTTTAAGCTCTTATGCTGAGATAATTATTCATGAGATTTGCATGGAGTGTGTCAAGATGGTGATATAAGATTGTATTTATGAGAGCTTAGTACATTTAGATACGTTAGAATTTTGTGTGTACATGTGCATAGAAATTCAGATAGGGATTTTGAATAAATTAATAAATATTGTGAAAAACACCAGATGAATGTGTTTTGCCATGGAAACCTGAGAATTCGCTTGAAATTTGTGTAAGTAATATAAAATGCTTTACCATTTTTATCCTGTGGTGATACTGTTGGTAAGACATGTCATTTATGGCATGGTATTTAGGATGTATGAGAGAAACAGAAAGAAAAACAAATTTTAAGCTGCTTATACATTCAAGCACAGCTGCAGAACTTAAGCAATGACTGTAGTTATTGTAGAAAAAGTACCGAACAACAGCAACGTTCCATATTGATTTGACCATAATAGCCTCTTCTAAGGAAACACGAACAGTGGATTCTTGGGGGTGGGGAGGAAGTGTCAGGAATGTGCTGTTTGTAAGAAATTTTTTAGAAGAAAATACTTTCCTAACCTGTGTTCTGAATTCACTAATCAGGATAAAGACCTGGGCATTTGACTGTAACCACCAGTGTTAAGTTACATATTCCAGAATTTTCAACATTTGATATAACAGTCTTGTTATAAATTCTCCTCTGTTTTCCTAAGCAACATCTTATTATAATCCCCCTTTTACTGAAAAGGACATTGACGTACAGTAATTTACCCATCTTGTAAGTTCATTCTAGAAATAAATAACACACAGGTTTGCTAATTACTCTCAATTTTTTTTCTGGGATGTTGGTCTTCTATGGATCTAAAGCCAGACCATAAATCTCAAAGAATTTCATTTTTCCAAGTTACTAGCGTCTTTCACCTTTGGTCAGACTGGAAATATCAAAAGAATGGGCTTTTATATGGTATTTTGATTACATGGTTTCTATTTCTGATTATACCAATACGTATATAGGAAGCTGAAGATTGGGAGGGGGGAACGAAAATAGCTTTTTTATTTCTTGAGGAAAGAAAAGAATTGTTTTGAGTAGAGGCTGTCATTTTTTATCAGCTTTTACTTTTTTAATACAGTTAGACCTTCAGAATTAAAGATCATTCTTGCTTTTCATGGTAAATACGAATACCTTATTTCTCATCGATTTCTGGAAGGAAAAAACACTTTCTGATTTTCTTAGAGTCAAAGTAAGTATTTTGAAAGATGAGGCAGAAACGTTTTGATTACTTTCAAAAGGTTGACAGTTCTATTTTGTCACGTTTTATCTCTTAGAGAGGACATGCTCCTGAATTTGTTTTCCTCTGAGCCTCAGGATAAAAAAAGCACTCAAGTCCTTCTAGCTCTATTTTAAAAGTCCAATTCATGGGGTTAATAGTGCAACCTGGTTTTGAGTGGATGTTCTGAAATTAGTAAGATTAAAAATACAGACACACAAACACACACATACAAATTTTATCATCCTAAATCAGCTTTAAAAATATATGGCATTTCATTTTCTTAGTCTATCAGCCTGAAGATGATTGGGTTATTTAATATAAAATTTAGTAAACTTTAATAAAACTTCTTGTTAAAAGTCTTAGTATTCACATAAACTAAAATTAGAATTCATGTAAAGACACTAATTCCTCTTGCTCTTGTAATTGAAAGGTCATGGCTGGGCAAGGATGTGTTCTCAGAATAACTAGGAAGACCATCATGCATCACCAGAATAACAACAAGTCTAAGTTACGCTTTTCTTAAAGATTCAATGACAAGCTGTTGCCATGCATTCAAACAGCTATTCTACCAATAAACAGGAGAGATACTCTGACATGTTATGGTGAGCCAAATGACATGCTTGCCCATGGTTAGTCACTGAGACAATGGTTGTTTTTGTAACCAGGCAGTAAGGACAGTTGTGATCACCTGGAATTTCTCATTCTTTTCATACCTTTCACAGCTCAATTCAAATGATAAGACTCTAACCCTCGACTTTCCTGCCTGATTCCCTGCTTAACTCACGTAGTCCTGGTGTCTTAAAGCTATTTACGGAGGGAACTATCGGACAGTTTAGCTGCTCTTCAGGTGTTGGTTACCTATGATTCAGTCCAAATGAGTGCGTAGCTTAAGGAAAATCTTCTCCAATGGCTAGTTTGCTTTCCTCCCTGCCCAGTCACCTAGGTGTTTCTATTATCAGCCTTCAAAAGGAGCTTTCAGTATTCATTATCTAGAAAAAGAGCTTGTCAGGTTAGAAGCTGTACCACAGATACGGGTAGAGTGTAATAAAAGTCTATCCCATCGGGTTTTGCGGCTTGCTGGTCTCTAAACATGACAGAAATATGTCTATTTTGTAACTATCCTGCTGCCTTGTAAATCCTGTAGGCTGTAAGCAGTTTCTTTAAAAAGCTGTTCTTGTGTCACTTCTTTTTTTTTGTGACCTGGCCTTGAGTAGAAGGGCATAAAAAGATGGTTGCAATAATAAGTGGAAGGGAAAACATAGCTAGAAATTAAAAATGTTTGCACAAGCAAATTACAGGAATCAAAAAACCCCATGAATCTACATACACATTTTTATCGTTTTGACACACGAGAGGTAGAGGATATGCTATCTTGGCTGAAAAGGAGCTTTCAAGAATTAGCCCCTGTTAAAAGTAAAATAGCATCCTGTAAGATAATAAAAACAGCAATACAGAGAAAGGAAAAAGGATATTTTCATTTAGTGGGAAACTCAAGTCACTATGTAGAGCCTTGCTGTTCCCTGAATCATCAAACCAAATAACCTTGTATACAATTAAATGACATCATTTAATTATATACACTTTTCTATTAAAATTTTACTTGACTGTGTGGGAAAGCATACCACTATGTTGAGCATAACTGCATTTTATTATTTCTCTTTGCAAACACAGTCATGGTCCCCTGAGCTATATATACACCTGTGACTTAGTGCCCATATCACAGTTTTACCGTAGTTAGTGTTTGCAGAACTCTAGTTCAAGTGCTGCTCTAATAATCTGACAGAAGTCCTTTGGGGATAATAGCAAGAAGCAAAACATTATAGAGGACTTGAAAGTGTGAAAATAGAAAGTTACAATGAAGTGAAGGACTAGTTGGGGATTTTTAATTTAAAAGTAACTGGATAACTTTGAATATTAAAGCTTTAAGATACAGACATGATCTTTTTCAGCTGTATACATAACTGGTTGACTTTCTCCTACGCTGTCCTTGAATCATATCTTTAAAAACTTCAGAAACTGTACATTTTTACATCTACATCCTATTATCTAACAAGGAAGTCTTCATCTTTATCAGCTATCCATTTATAGAACATCATATTTCCTTGGAGCCTGCCCCTTCGCCTTATCACACAAAATGACATTTGACTCTCATTCATGATCTGCTTGCTATTGATTTGCAGTATGGGAACTTGTGAATTTATTAGGGGAAAATTATTCCTCTTTCTCTTTTCTTTTTAATAAAAGAATGAACTGTTGGCAGGGGCCAAACCAATGCCCACAGTTCCTTTCTTTCAGATTCCACAGACCTTGCATCTTCCTTCAGCTGTCAGGTGTCTAAATTAAATTCATAATATTAAAGAAAACACTGTTATAGTTATTTTGCCTAATTAGCACACAGGAAAATGGATTTAATTACTTTTTTTTTCAATGTCAGATTTAAAGTAACTGGAATCACAAAAGATATAGAGCCAGGTAAATAACTGTCTGGTGTGATTTGTTGGGGGGTAGAGGGAATTTGTTGACCAACCTTAGTGAAAAAATAATTTTTGGATGACATGAACTTTCATAGTTTTAATTTTAGATCTGGAATAAAATACATTGGAATAAGATATGCTGTCTATTCTGTTGGTGAGGCATTTGTATGTAAAACAGATTTACTTTTTTATTTATTTCTTCTATTAAACTTCAAATAATTTGTAATCATAAATTTTTATTTATACTTATCTACAGGTAGATAAGTATATTACAATTATAGCAGAACTAGAAAGGGAATACTGGAAAGTATCGAAGGTATCGTGATATAAGATATCATGATAGATGATAGACATTGTTCAAAATGTCAAAATATTCAAAGTTTTGATTATATATATGTACACATACTTAGATAATTTTAGTCTGATATTTTACACATTATTTTATAAAACCTGCATAATCCTTCAATGTGAAAGCATAGTTAAAAATTATCATTTTTATATTTCATATAAGTCCTGAAACAAAAAAGTTACAAAATTATGCACATGTTTTAAATTATATATGGCACTTTAAATTTTCATGAAATTATTTAATCCTCATTGAAAAGATAAATTAGAAGAAACTGTGGTGGGGCTTATTTCTGATGTATTTGAAAAATAACCACTTCTTTATACAATAATTGTTTTTTCTGAATGGGGAAAGATGGAAGGAAAGGTAAATTTCAGTCATTTTGTGAGAAACTCACTTGTTAACACCTTTTCTCTAGTTGCCTGTCTTTTTCCATTCCATAAACCCACACTTTCCCTTTTTTTGTCTTTCAGTTTTTCTGAAATGCTTCATGCTTTTCTGTATTTGATTCAGTGTTTTGTTTGGATTCTTAACTGTTGTTGCTTAAATAAAATTGGCTATAAAATTTTCAGTACCAGGTTTTTGTAAAGCGCATGAATTGCCTACAGCAATATCACCTGAGGCTGTTGTCTTGCTTGATTTTTATTAGCTAAGAAGAGTTTCGTACAGAAGCCCTCCAGGTAAGGAACAGACACTGTGAAGCACAAAAAGGAGGATTCATTGACACACGCACCTTTTTCTGTTTCATTCAACACTGGTTTAATACTGCAGTTTGGTCGTGTCAGTGGGGTTACACATTCTAGAGTACGATCTTTTAGCTGATACGAGTCATACAATAATTTATAAATTAAGGTTTTAAACTGACACTCAGAAGTCTGCAAAACACTTCTAGTTTCTCTGTATTCAGCTGCAAAATCAGCAGCCTCTGTAACACGCTCTTTTTCGTAACCCTTTTCTGTCTCCTCTGTTCATACTGCTCAAGCAGGATAATGTTTATTCCTTTGTGAGTATGTGAGCTCTAAACCAGTAGGAGGTCCGACCTTATTCAAGACCCCTAGAAGTTAACTGTAATCTGTAATGTGAGGATATACAGATGTATGATTTTTAAGGTAAAGCAGGAGACCCTTAATTCACAGTGCCAAATTACAAAGTCATTCTATTTAGAAGTATGTTCTTAAGGCTTGAAATTTTGCCTATGTCCAGACTTAAGACTTTTTGCTCATGATAAATTTCACAGGGATAACTGGCCCTTGGATTCTTCAGGAAGTTATGGATGCTTGTACAAAAAGCAGTTTTCTCCTCCCCCCGTAATAACTGAATCCCAGAGGAGATACCAGTGAGGTCTCCATGAGCAACTGTAATACTGGAAAAAAGTCCCATCTTCGAGATTTTCATGAGAATAAGGGAAGAGCAAAGAAACAAAAAAATTCATGAAAAATTTTGTGAGTTCAGAGATGGCTGCAAATATGGGTAGGTGAATTTTACCAGGGTATAAGGTTGCACTTACAATCTTAATATGGCTGAAGTGCTGCCATGTGGTTACACTAGCACTTAACTTTATCTCTGCGGTGCCTGCTTGTTGATTTAAGTGGCAAGTTACCATTTTATCATGAGTCTTTTCTCCTTGGCAGATGAATAAACTGGAAACTGAAATTTTTAATCCTTTTTATCTGAATGCAAATTTTTCTCTTTTTAATCCGAGGAAAAATTATGATCCTCAAGTGCAGAAAATGTTGGGAAAAAAATCACTTTCACAATCCCAAATTCTCTTAACTCCTGACAATGAGAAGTAAATTTGGATGTATGTTTTCATTTGTTTGTTGGGGGTTTTTTTATTTCCATGTGATTTTTCTCACCTTTAGATCTTATTCATCATGCATTCCATCTCATAATGGTCTCTCTCTTTTTTTTTCTGTTTCCGTCCCTCCAGTTTATCTATTCTGAGGCCTGCGTTTGGTTTCGTTTCTGGTGTCTGTCCCCCTTATTAAAGAAAGCAACCTGACAGTCACTATTTAAAATATTATACTAGAGCAAAGATGATAGATTAATGAAATATCAAAGTTTGGTATGCTGAATATATTTAAATTTTAATTGATTCTGGGGTTAAAAAGAAATGCAACTGCTATCTTATTTCTGTAAGAAAAATAGCACCTATAAGAATGAAGAGCATGAAGAGTGAGGTAGAATGGCAAATGGTTACTAGCATGCACAGCTTTACAAGATATGGTAATTCTCATCTCACATGCAAAGAAAATCAATATATCTCAGATAAATCATTTTGCCTTTGAAGTATTATTTGCAGGAATTCGGTACTCCCATTATTTTGCAGAAACACTGACAACTGTCATAACTGCATTTGAGTGATTTCTGTCCACTTCTACGTATTGCATAAATCAAGACTAACACCCTGCACATTTTCTGCAATTTATCTTTGTCCAAATTACAAACTTACAATATTGTAAATACTTCACATATTTAATGAACATTTTCAGAAAGTTTACTGAAAACTAATCATACATTGAAATAAGATATCTGACGCTTGATTCACAAAGTAACATTTTGATACTTTTTTGATGTTATGTTTTTATGTATAAATATTATAATGTCCCAGCATAGTATAATTTTCATTTTGTAGTCTTAGACCTCCATACACAGTATTTTAATTTGTCAGTTTTAAAAAATATTTAGTATTTAATTTACTATAACAGAATAAGGACAACAATATTGATTCAGCTCAAAGGTGTTTACAAGGAGTTGTTGACATGATAAATAATTCTAAAATTGGAATACTAAGTAACTTAAATACTATACATAGATAATAATGAGATTTAAATTTAAGTTTCCAAACATTCCAAACTTACATGGACACTCCAAGTCCATATATGTTGCATCAATTACCAAATGAGAAAACTTTTGCAAATCTTGATCTCTACCCATTTTCTGATGATTAATATGGAGGCTTAATTGCAGATGTCATACACAGGACTTCTCTGGAAATCATAGAATCATAGAATAGTTTGGGTTGGAAGCCACTTTTTAAGATCATCTAGTCCAACCTCCCTGCAGTGAGCAGGGACATCTACAACTAGAGCAGGTTGCTCAGAGCCCCATCCAACCTGACCTTGAATGGTTCAAGGGATGGGGCATCTACCACCTCTCTGGGGAACCTGTGCCAGTGTTTTACCACCCTCAGTGGGAAAAATTTCTTCCTTGTATCTAGTTTAAATCTGACCTCTTCTACTTTAAAACCATTATCCTGTGTCCTATTGCTACAGACTCTGCTAATAAGTCTGCCCCCATCTTTCTTATAAGCCCCCTTCAAGTACTGGAAGGCTGTAATAAGGTCTCCCCAGAGCCTTCTCTTCTCCAGGCTGAACAACCCCAACTCCCTCAGCCTGTCCTCATAGGAGAGGTATTCCATCCCTCTGAGCTTTTTTGTGCCTTCCTGTGGACCCTCTCCAACAGGCCTTGTTCTGAGGGCTCCAGAGCTAGATGCAGTGCTGCAGGGGGGTTCTCACCAAAGTGGAGTAGAGGGGCAGAATCACTTCCCTCAACCTGCTGGCCACGCTGCTTTGGGTGCAGCCCAGGATAGGGTTGGCCTTCTGGGCTGTTAGCACACATTGCTGGCTCACGTCCCACTTGTCATCCACCAGTACCCCCAAGTCCTTCTTGACAGGGCGGCTCTCCATCCCTTCATCCCTCAGCCTGTATTGATTCTGGGGATTGCCTCGACCCAGGTGCAGGACGCTGCACTTGGCCTTGTTGAACCTCATGAGGTTTGCATAGGCCCACTTCCCGAGCTTGTCCAGGTCCCTCTGGATGGCATCCCGTCCCTCTAGGCATGTCAACTGCACCACTCAGCTTAGTGTCATCTGCAGACTTGCTGAGGGTGCACTTGATCCCACTATGTCATTGATGAAGATATTAAACAGTACTTTCCCCATACAGACCCCTGAGGGACACCACTCATCACTGATCTCCATTTGGACATTGAGCCATTAACCACTACCCTCTGGATGTGACCATCTGACCAATTCCTCATCCACCCAACAGTCCACCCATCAAATCCACATCTCTCCAATTTAGAGAGAAGGATGTTGTGGAGGACCATGTCAAAGGCCTTACAGAAGTCCAGGTAGATGACATCGGTAGATCTTCCCTTGTCCCCTGATGTAGTCACTCCATCATAGAAGGGCACTAGGTTGGTCAGGCAGGACTTGACCATGGTAAAGCCATGCTGGCTGTCTCGAATCACCTCCCTGTCCTTCATGTGCCTTAGCATAGCTTCCAGGAGGATCATTTCCATGATCTTCCCAGGCACAGAGGTGAGGCTGACAGGTCAGTAGTTCCCCAGGTCCTCCTTGCCACCTTTTTTAAAAATGGGTGCAATGTTTCCCTTTTTCCAGTCACCAGGGACTTCACTTGACTGCCATGACTTTTCAGATACCATGGAGAGTGTCTTGGCAACTACATCAGCTGATTCCCTCAGGACTCAGGTGCATCTCATCAGGTCCCATAGATGTATGTATGTTCAGGTTCCCCAGGTGGTCCCAAGCCTGATCTTCTCTTACAATGGGTGAGTCTTTGCTCCTCCAGTCCCCGTCTTGCAGGTCATCCCCTCAAGAGGTGAGGGAAGAGACACTGCCAGTGAAGACTGAGGCAAAGAAGTCATTCAGTACCTCAGCCTTCTCATCCGTTGTTGCCAGTTTGCCAGTTTTGCTCATCAAGCGGGGTAGGCTTTCTTTGACCTTCCTTTTCTGGCTGACATGCCTATAGAAGCCCTTCTTGTTATTCTTTGCATCCCTTGCCAAGTTCAGCTCCAGCTGCGCCTTGGCATTCCTGACCCCATCCCTACACAACCGGGTAGCATCCCTGTGCTCTTCCCAGCATATCTGTCCCTGCTTCCACTGCCTGTGCATTTCCTTCTTGCCCGTTAGTCTGCCCATCAGGTCTCCACTCAGCTATGCTGGCCTCTTGCCTTCCTTTCCCGATTTCTTATACCTGGGGATCGGGAGCTCTTGTGCTCTGTGGAAAGCATCCTTAAAGATCTGTCAGCTCTGTTCTGCAACCTTGTCCCTGAGGGCAGTTTCCCAGGAGGTCCTATTGACTAACTCCCTGAAGAGCTGGAAGTTTCCTTTCCTAAAGTCAGGGTCCTGACTTTACTTTTTGCTTGGCCCCTGTCCCTCAGGACTGCGAACTCCACCAGTGCATGATCACTGCAGCCCCGGCTGCCTCCGATCTTGACGTCGCCAGTTAACTCACGTACATTGATGACCAGCAGGTGCAGTATGGCATCCCCTCTGGTACGGCTGTGTATCACCTGGCTTAAGAAGTTATCCTGAATGCATTCCAGGAGTCTCCTGGATTGCCTATATCTCGCCATGCTACTTTTCCAGCAGGTGTCAGGGTGGTTGAAATCTGCCAGCAGTATAAGAGCCTGCGAGCACGATTCTTCCTGTAGCTATAAGTAAAATGGCTTTGTCAATAGGCTCCCCTTGATCGGACGACCTGTAATAGACACCAACCACAAGGTTCCCTTTGTTGCCTCAGTCTCTCTTTCTTACCCATAAGCTTTCAACCTGCTCTTGGCTATTCTTCAGAGACATCTCTTCACATTCCATCCATTTTTTGATGTAGGGGGCAATGCCACCGTCCTTTCTTCCTCGCCTGTCCTTTCTGAACAGCCTCTAGCCATTGATGGCTGCAGTCCCGTCGTGGGATTCAAAACTTGGTGGGATTCATCCTCAGTATTCAGGTATAATCCACACTATTCTGCAACATGCCAGAGAGATGTCATGACTAGTACTAGTGACTAGGTGATACGTGATACCAACTCTAATGCAAGTCTGTACAAGTGCATATGGTCAGCAAAAGCAGAGCATGACTTTTTATTTGCCAGGTCATTCAGACAAGTATTGTCACTAGACAAGGTTAAAGGATAAAATAATGTCCTTTTGCAATAATAGAGTAATGTTATAAAAAGAGAAAACAACAACAGGTATTACAAAATACTTAATGTTTATATTTAATATTATCTTCAGGAATACCATATCACAGGTATCTCCCTCTTCTTTTCTCACATTAAGCCAAAATCTCTCTTTCAGTTTTGTCTCCTGTGCCTTTCATGCCTCTTATCCAAGGTGTTATTGTCTCCTCCTGTTCCTGGCTCTGTACCATCTTTCTTCCTATTATGGAAAAGATAGGATCACAGGCAAGTTAAATCTATGCTCTCTTTTCCATTTCCTCCTAGTCTGGAATGCATTAGCCTCATTTTTCTAGTTTCTTGTGACTGACAGTACTTCTGGACTTCACTGGTGTGCATTACTTGGTTTTCCTTTCTTTTGTATGCTCCTATTACATATTCAAATGGCTTTCCTGGTTGCAGGTTGCTAAAACACTTGATAAAAGACTCTTGGACTTTTGAGAACTCTTGGTAAAATGCTATGCATAATATTATGAAAATTAATAAATGCACAGCTCTTTGTAGACGCAGAACTGTGCCTCCCTGTGCATCATACAATGACTTCACATGATATCCTGAGTGTTGATATTTGAGGAATAGCTGCTTACACTGAGTTTGAGTTTCTGCTTTGTTTACCTGAGATACTGATAGTTTTATAGAATCTTCTCTGGGACCAGCGTCACAATAATATACATTTTTAAAATTTGCAATAGTTGCATGTAACTGCTAATAAAGTGGTACCATGGTAGTAGAGCATTCTATTCTGCCCAAGAAGAGGTTGAAATTAAAGATAGATGATTGATTACAACATTGTTAATGGATAAGGAGCTGACCTCAGCTACAAATAGGGGCAGAGCAGATGGTAGAGGCATATGTTATGTCCTCTTATGTTAGGTAAACACAATAGCTGTCTCTCTCCCTTCAAACTTATCTAGCAATAACCTTGACCATTTTCAACAATGGCTCAATCTGTTCAAGAAAAGAGTTCACTCTGCTCTGTGCTACTAGCATCTTCCCTCCTACCAGTGAATGCGTTTACTTATTCCTCATATTCATTGACTTCCATGCAGCCTTTAGCATCATGCCACTTTCTAAAATATGTAGAGATTTCTTTCTTTACAGTTCAGTTTCATTTTTGTCCACTTTACTGTTCTGCTGTACTTTTGTGTATGTATATGACTGTGTTTTGGTTTCCCTGTACCAAGGCCTTCCAGGCTGAAGTTTACAAAAGCTTATTTTGGTAATCTGTGTTAACCTTCTTCATGAATTTATTGTTTCCTGCAACTCCACATACACAGAGATGACACAAGGCACTTCTGGGTTCAAATTTAAATGTTTTGTAAAAGCCCCAAGCTTTCTAAAATGACAGTAATGTTAAGAATGTTAGTGAAAGGTGATGTGCAGGTTTCTTTACTCTGCATATCAAAATACAGCAGAGATTTTTGGGAACATCTGTCTCCACTCTTACCTCTGTTTTGCCTGGCCATTTCCTACTGATATTTACCTGTTTTCCTATTTTACCACCCTGCAGTTGCTGCTGTGAGAATTCCTGGCATTTGGGATAACTTTATGACATCTCTCTGCCTTTAGAAATCCCCTGAAAATATATGCTTCCTCTGCCTTTTTAAGTATTCTCCTTTCTTTTTGCTTTTACTTACTTTTTTACCACTGTTATTGTATCACTAACTTAAAGCACTCTGGGACATAGTTTGTACACTGTTGTGCCTTATCAGGGAACTATAGGTCCTCACATGTAATTGTTATATATAACTTATGTATAATTGTTATATAAATGACAAGTTGGTTAGATGTGGTATTCAGGCAGTTATTTCAGTATTTGGCAGAGAAAAGAATAAATAAATATTAGAAAGTTAATACTCTAAATTCTTTGACTAAACCTATTTTCTTGATGTTACAGCTCTCTTCAACTACTTTTTATTATTTTTCTTTTCTTTCTTACGAGACGTATAGGGAAAGGACTATTGACACCTGAGACAAAAAGGACTTTATGCTGAACGATATGTAGCACCATTTAAATATAATCATTCTATGACTGAAACATACTTGAACTATAAGTTGAGGAAATTGTTTGCAGGGAGTCATCCATTTCATAGGAATAAAAGGGGGCAAGAACTATTGCATCAAATAATAAAATATTGTCATGGTTTAATCCCAGCCAGCAACTAAGCCCCATGCAGCCCCCCTAGCTCACTCCTCCACGGTGGGACAGGGAAGAGAATCAGAAGAGTAAAAGTGAGGAAACTCGGGAGTTGAGGTAAAGACAGTTTAATATGTAAAGCAAAAGCCGCACACAGAAGCAAAGCAAAACAAGGAATTCATTCACCACTTCCTGTTGGCAGGCAGGTGTTCAGCCATCTCCAGGGAAGCAGAGCTCCATCATGCTTAACAGTTTCTGTGAAGACAGATGCCATTAACTCCAAACGTCCCTCCACCCCTTCCTTCTTCTTTGCCCCAACTTTATATGCTGAGCATGAGGTCATATGGTAGGGAATATCTCTTTGGCCAGCCTGGGTCAGCTGTCCTGGCTGTGTCCCCTCCCAGCTTCCCGTGCACCCCCAGCCTTCTTGCTAGCAGGCCAGCATGAAAACCTGGACAGTCCTTGACTGCTTAGCAACAGCTCAAAACATCAGTACCTTATCAATGTTTTCTCTTCCCAGATCCAAAACATAGTCTCATACTAGCTTCTATGAAGAAAATTAACTCTATCCCAGTTGAAACCAGGACAAATATTTGGATAAATTCTTAGAAGATAGCAAGTGTTAATTATTTTGTATCAATTTCTGAGCCATTTCCTTGATATCCATAATTCATGTCTCCTGAGAAAGATTTACATTAAAATTTTGGACAAGCTACCACACAGAAATGGGTCGGCTAACATAGAAAGAAAATCAAAGGGGAAAATATGGATTAATTTGGTATGTAGCAATTTAGATGTATGGACTGTCTAGGATATCTGATCTCAGGGCTCTTGAAGTAAAAACCTGAGTTTATGTGACATAACCATGATATCCAGGAAAAAAAGTGACAAATGATGAAAAGAAATAGGACAATTTAGAAGGGGTGTTTTGGATCCACTATTTTAGATAAAAGTCTCTAGGGTCTGTGGTAGCTGTATAAGTTTAAATGAGCTTTAGTAACTATAATCACTAGATATGAAAAATATGCTAGAGGGAGTTCAGTTCTGATGCTGAATGAAGATGATATTAACATATTGTGAGCATTTAACATAGAGTTACCATGATGGTCTTCTATGTGTCTGGTTGTTGCAAGCTGCTTCTCTTCTGCTTTAAGATTTAGGATAAAACCAACACTTTACGCATTTTTTTTCCCTACTCATTCCAACAAGAAGGAAAACAAATAAAATGGGTTGTATCTATTTGGGTTTTTAGGAGAGTTTCAAAACTACCAGTAACATTTGTTCACAGAATCTGGGTATATTGGTATTTAGGAGAAAATGTGTAACCCTATCAATTCAGACAAAAATTTTCAGTAAGCTTCTGAGGAATACTATGCAACTGTAGATTGAAATAAATGCTCCAAGTGAAAAACATACAATGGTTTTGTCTGAACGCTCATTTATTTCCACTTTACTGAGTGCCTTTGACATGCTCTGTGTTGTGCCTTTTGGTGGGCTAGAGCTTCATAAACATAAATATGGCTGATAGCCATATTATTATGGACAGATGGACAAGTAAAATCCAGCTGAGGCGGGCACTTGTCTTCATAAATGGAATAATTATTTTTTGGTTTTTATTTATATCAAAGATGCAAGGAAGAAAAATTAATGTGTAGAATAGTGGGAGCAAGGCAGAAGAGGAAACATTTCCGAAGTCCTCCACTTCCCAACTCCCTTCCCTCCAAAATAGTTTTCCTGGCAGTATGTGAAATCAAATCATGTGCCACAAATCTCTCTACTTCTGTAACTGGCTGGTACTGGAGCTCAAGCCATGCAATTGTGAGGGGAAATAACAGCACAACATAATCTCTTGCCCCCAATAAGGCAGATCAGCATGTTGTGTCTCTTCTAACTAAAACCAAGATTTTGTTCAGCTTCAGCATTTTTATCTGTGGATCAAAGTCCAGAAAACAAAAAAAAGGATAAGAGAAGAGATAGACAGGAAAATGTAAAGACACAAAAAGCCTCACAGAAATTTGAGCGATCATGTGGGTTTATGCCCCAGATGCATTCATTCAGAAAAGCTGCAGCCTATGCATTTCCTAGAGCTGTTCTGAAGAGCTAGCGTGTTTAATTTTTGGTCCCTGCAACTGGTAGACATTTATCAGGTTCAGAAATGCTACAAGGTTAATTTGCCTAATTTCTAATGTTGGAGGTTTTAATTTATTAAGCAACAAGACTCAGGTTCGGTTTAACAAATAAGGGAAATAGTTAATCAGCACTGTCTTGAAATATTAAGAATTTGGGGATATTTGCCCAGATTCAGAACAGATGAATACCTATTAATACAAATGCAACGGGTGTGAACCTCTGAGATACACTGACTTCAAAATCTGCTGTGACGTAGGCTGATACCAGCAGGGAATGGATTTGGGGCTTTGATTCTCTTTTTTTTTTTTCCCATGTGTTGCAGGAGTGTGCTTTAATCTTTAATGTTAAATAAAGAATGGTTAGAAAGGGAGCCTTGGCTCCAAGGCAGGCTGTGCAAACTGGCCAAGATGCATTCAACTAGAGCAGACTGTAATTACAGATGCAGGCCTTGGACCAGGATGATGTCACATGGGAAGCAGAAATAATACCTAATATAAATACTTAAGTATCCCTTAAATCTTGCCTAGGATACTGCTGTGGAGGCAGTTTTAGCTGTCCCACATAAGAATGAGAACTAAACCAACAGTCAAGCAGCATAACAAGAGGTCCAATACTTGACTTTCTCTGTAACACACATTTATTTACCAGTATTGCTGGAAGCCAGAGTGTCTGCCCTACAAGGAGCTACACAGTCCATGTTTCTTGTAGGCAGGGAACAAGATTTTTATGAGATATTCAAGCAAGCAAACTCACTGATTTGTTTATCTCACTGAATAGATAGGATTCTCTTCATCCAGCATCTAGTCCCAAATAAAGTTTCCATCAGCATTGTCTTAAAGTGTATGGATATGGAAATACCATATTACAAAGAATCAGAAAGAGTACAAAACACTATTAG